>NC_045430.1:285285680-286610680 GCF_902635505.1 Sarcophilus harrisii
ATTTCTGCTGGTCTGTTTAGTGTGGTTTCATGACATATTTGTTTATTTTGTAAATTATTTTTTTCAATTAATTTTATTTTCTTTCTACTCTTCCACTGGGGGAAAAGAAAAAGAAAAACAAAACAATATTCATATGTACATGTAGTTATTCAAAACAATTTTCCTTTATGATCATGACCCAAAATGAAAATCTTATTTTATATATCTGGTCCATCACCTTTCTCTCCTATCAATCATTTAATCAATGAACATGTTTAAAGTACTTACTATGTGTCAGGTACTATATTAAACAATGAGGATCTAATAAGAGGCAAATGACAGTCTCTGACCTTGAAGCTGTAGGTGGAAAAAAAACCAAAAGCATATAGATTCAAATTAAATAGTGGAGTCTTTCCATTTTCTGGAGCATTATAAACTGAAGATTTTGGTTTCCTGAAACCAGTGATTATTTTTTAGGACATTTGATGTCAAATGCTCCATCTGGCACTTAAAATTTAGGGAGAAAAATGTCTTCTTGGCAAGGGAGGAGATTTTTTCCAGGTGGCAAGTTGAGCACATGTCATTTCTATAGTGAGTATTCAGAGCAGGCTCAGTCCAACAATCAGTGTGGAAGGAAGTGTTTACATGACCAAGATCTTCAAAAGGGAACTATTACTAGAATAGACTAGATGATGATCATGACTATTATTGCTACTGCTACTATCACTACTAGAAGAGTAGCATTAATGGTAGTAGGAATAATAATAGTAGGAGCAGTGGCCAGTAGTAGTCATAGGAATCATAACAGTCATTGTATTAATGTTGTCAATTAATTTCTATCATGATTCTTTTGAATTTAGTATTTGAATATCTTCCAATCCTTTAAGAAGAAACCTTTTTGCCAACATGAGTATCTTGATACAAGTTCTCTTATCAAACATGATTTTAGTTAAAAGAAAAAAAAATAACAGTGAAGGAGAATGACCAAAATGATTTCTGGTGTGAAATGAGAGATTCTTTGGCAATCGCAAGTTTAAAATTTTCAAGGTTGGAGCTGGGATATTTTATTGTTAACATTAACAAAAGGAAAATAAAGAAATAGATGGATGAATGAAAACCAAATTCATTTTAAAAAACTAGTCAAAAGTGAAGACTAATATATAGACTGATAGTATGCGCAGTAAGCACTTATTTTTTGCCAGGCACTGAGCTAAATCATGAGGACCTAAAGACAAAAAAGCCAGACAATCCTGCCCACAGGGAGTTATATTCTAGTATGGAAAAAAAAAGAAAATAAAGGTGAGCTGGTAAGAAAAATAGGTATATTTGTGGCCACATGGAGTGGCAAGGAGGTCTGATACCACATAAGTTAATGGTAAAGCTAACCTATTAGCCAAAGGTATTTCTTTCCTTTCACAGTTTCTCCTTCATTATCAGAAATCAGCTGACAGCCTTGGGATTCCCAGGGATCCTGCCAGTAACTTAGTAATATTGGCTAATTACCTGATGGTGGGGGAGATTTCTTCTCCTGGTATTATTACAACAAAGACTGGCACCTCCTCTCATCCCTTGGCTTCCTTCACTGAATGGTTCAAGGAACTCCCACACTGCTAAATTATTTTGAGCTTACAATCCACTAAAACCCCCAGATCTTTTTCAAAAGACTTTCTATCTTAATCATGCCTCTTGCATGCATTTTAGATTTATTATGATCATTTTCATTTATTATTAGATTATCTATTGTTATTTATTTATTTCCATGTTATTTCTTTATTTCAATTCATTATTTCATTTACTTTCATAGTGAAATGCAACTTTATTTTAATTCCTATCTAATTTCTCCTTATTCTAGTCAGGTTAATGCTATATAGTTTGAGGCCTATTTTGCTCATGTAGTATGTTATCTATCCCTTCCAACTCTGCATCTTCTGTAGATTGGATGAGCACATTATCTTTGTCCTTCTCCAAGTCACCGATAAAAATCTTCCCCATCACGGGACCAAGACCAGATTTTCTCCTCCGGTTTTCTCCTGTAACTCTCCAACCACGCTGCTGCGAACCATTACATGTAGCCTGAATCTGAACATCCAAGAAGTTCTGAGATGCTGGTTACAGGCCTGGTGAGCAGAACATCTGTAAAGCGCTCTTCTCTCCTTAATGCAGCAAATGTCTGTGGGCCTTTTCTCGAAGCGGTCAGTGGCCTGAATTCCCACAGCCACCTTATTCTGCATGACTATTAATTAGGTCTTTTTAACTTAAAATGTGCAATGTAGATTATATGCAACATTTAATTCCTCCTCATCAATTCCCAGGCAGGCAGTCAAGTCATATTCCACATTTTGCTTAATACAACCTAGCAGGGAGTTGGCAATTCTGGAGGCTGAAGCCAGCTCCCCTCCATCTCCAGTTTGTATTCTTGCTGTCTCATCCTGCCTCACTATTGCTTAGAATGACAGTGGAGAGATCCAGAATGTCTTTTCCAAAGACAGCCAAGAGAGTCTTTCCACAGGTGGTGGTCAGGACTAATGTGCGTTTGCATCACTAGCCTAGCGTCCCACTCTCTTAATTAGTTTTGTCTGTTTATGGTTCGGTAATTAAGCAAATTGTTCTAAGTAACTAAAAAATAAAAGCCAAGAAACACATTTCCACAGCTGGCAGCCTGCTACGTTGGAAGTTTAATAGCTGAAATGCTCTGTCAGGGGCCAAATGCTTTATTATCTTTTGCCTAACAATTACAAATGAGCAGGGGGGAAGTGGCATTTGGGGCTCAATGGAAATTCGGTTACGACTGAAAGGTTTTCATTTTTCTTTGTTCCTAGAGATGTGCTTTGTAGTGACTTCGATAGAAAGTGGGTGTCACATCGCATCTTCACAGGTTCATATGGAGCTGGGCCCTGATAAGGTTTCTACTACAAAATGGGGTTCAACCAGCAAGTAGTGGGCATTAGTGGGGCACTTCATTTTCTCTAAGGACTCATCATGGATAGAGATCAAGGTTGCCTCTAATCTCTGTAAAATTATTCTCTAGTCTCCCTGCTGGGAAGTGAGCAAGAAAGACAACCTTCCCTACAAGTGTTTGCCCCATTTTCTCCTGAAATGTTAGCAAATATGTTTTCCTTCCTGGTTTTCACTCACTCAACAACAAACATCAACCCCCCAAGACGTCAGTTCATTTCCATTCCAACCCTTGCAGCAAGATTTTTCTTTTGGAAATAGCTTATTCTCAAGTGTCCAATTCTCTAATATCATTTACACCAAAGCTTCTAGTTTGTTTTCTTCATTAAGTCCTAAAGTCAAAGTTGCTTTTTAAATCTTCCTTAACAACATAAAGATAAGAAAACATTGCAGACTTTGATCAATGCTTGCAATATGGTTTCCAGCAGTTCCAGACACTGCTATGAATTGCATTGACATTTGTAAAACCCTAACCCTAAAGTAAACTTGAGCCTTCTACAGTATCAGAGCCCTGGTATTTTTGGACTTCTTTGTGATCATATTTTTGTCAGCTGGTCATGGTGACCCCATAGTCACTGTAATCAAAATCTATTAGCTTGGCATTGGCTTCTGTGTGTCATGTAACCAGATCAAGAGTGCTCATTTTCTCTCTTTTGTAAGTTTTAAATAATATTTTATTTTCCCCAAATTACATGTGAAAAGAATTTTTAATATTCACAGCTTTTTTAGTTTCCATTCATTTTCCTCCAACTTCTCTCTCCTTCCTGAGATCATAAGTAATCTGATATAATTTATACATGTGCAATCACATAAATTGTTTCCAGATAAATCATTTTATGCAAGAAAACAAATGGAAAAGAAAGAAAGAAAATGGACAGAAATAGTATGCCTTACTCTGCATTCAAAGGACATAATTTCTTTCTCTGGAGGCACTGTTTTTCATCATGAGTCCTTTGAGATTATCTTGGATTATTGTATTGATGAGAATAGCTAAGTGATTTAGAGTTGATCATCATACAATGTTGTTGTTACCATATGCAATGTTCCCTGGTTCTGCTAACTTCAATTTGTATCAATTCATGTAAGTCTTTCCAATTTTCCCCAAAAAAATCATTCTACTTGTCATTTTTTATAGCATAATGATGTTCAATTCTAATAACATACAATAATTTGTTCAGCCATTCCTCAATGGATGGGCATCCTCTCAATTTCCAAATCCAATTCCACAGAAAGAACTGCTATAAACAAATTTTAAACAAATTTCACTTTTTTGTAACACAGACCTAGCAGTAGTATTGCTGAGTCAAAGGGCATTCAACAGTTTTATAATCTTTTGGGAATCTTTTCAAATTACTCTCCCAAATGATTGGATCAGTTCACAAATCCACTAACAAAGTACATTATTGTCCTACTTTGTCCACATCTTTTCCAACATTTATCATTTCTATTTTTGTCATATTAGCCAACCTAATGGGTGTAATGTGCTTAACTCAGAGTTGTTTCAGTTCATTAATTTTCATACCATTACTTGATAAGGGCTTGAATTTCCTAAAGAAGTTTGAAAAGACAGTGTTTTAAAAGAACATTTGCAATGATTATTTCTGTGCATCTAGACCAAAACATCAGCTTATGGTGACTTAGAGTTAATTCTCATCCAGTTTCTCTCAGCCAGCATTTAAAAAGTATGATATATGTACAAGCCATTATGCTTCAGTGTCATTTTCCCTTCACTGACATCATTCCATCCCTACATCCTCCTTTCCCAAGGACCTCTTAGGTAATTCCATCTGTTGAGAGGCCTCATGAGATCGTCCACATAATTTAAAGTATACTTCATTGAGACAGATATGTGAACTCATTTGATATGTTACTTCAAAAATGGAAAACTAACCAAAAAACCTGTCAAGCTTCCCTCTATATTAGTTCCATTTTTTGAACTCTACTTAAGCCTTGTTGGTCCTGAAGTAAATCAAACTCATAAGTTTAGGGAAAAGATATCTTTAATCAAAATAAAGAGGGTCAAGAATCTAGGGCACCCATATATTTTAGTACATGGATGTACACCAAGAAAACTTACAAAAAGTTTTTACTCTTTCAGAAGAAAATATGGGAAATCATATGAGGAATCAGATTTGGTCATGAAGTTTCAGCCTAGTAAGAAAACCTACTTCCTTCTGGTTGTTTTACCCTTCATAATCTAGCCATCCATAAATATCCATAAAAGAGGCAAGGCCATTTGGTAGCTGCGACTAGCCTAAGCGAGTTCTGTTAGCAGGATAAAAAAAATTCCAAGCTGGGGAACAATGAAACTTAATTGAAAGAAGCTCCCTCAAGAGCAAGCAGGAAATAACGTAACTAAAATTGTGGGGCTTCCATACTGTCAGGATGATGTTTTAACTGAGAAGGAGATGAGAAGGAGATATTACATTGAATACTGACAATATTAAGAGTGAATTTCCCTGTAAGCCTGATTTTCTTCTCACTGACCAATAGCCTTGGTTCTTTAAGGCAATTACTCAATGGTATGGTCATGATCCCTTTCCTGAGTGAACTCTGACCAGTGATACGTCTTCCAGAACTATTCATATATCTGGTCCTGAGCATTATGATGTTAAATTAAACAACAAAACAAATGTAGCCAAGATCAGAAGGAAAGCAGAAAATTTGGGGGGGAGGGGGATTTTATAGATAGTTTTTTAGATAAAGGATTCATCTCTTAAATATATAAAGACTTTTGTCAAATCTTTTTTCCCCCTTGGATTGATGGAAGTATGTTTCTCTTTTCTTCCCTACTCCCTTCAAAGTAACATCTATTTCTCAGTGTTGCACAAAGAACCTCTGATATGTATTATGCAGAAAAATGATTATCCAAACTACTAAACAAAAAGGAGTTCATAAGTGCCTATAATAACTCAGGCTCACTGTTAAGTGCTTGATATTCCAAGATCAAAACAGTTGCTATCCTTAAGGAGCTTAGGTTCTAATTAGGAAAACAACATTCACATGAATAGATTTTCCCTCTCTGTTCCCCAAACTTATGGTTTTTTGGTTTTGTTGTTTTGCCTCCCACAGAAGGGAAGCATACATCAGTGGCTTGGCGATCTCTCCCATGCAGACATTCCTATATGGACCATACTGAAGGTCAGACATGCTTGATTATCTTTGGAATTCTAACATGTGATCTCCTAAACATCCTTCAGAGAGACCCTTTTCAAGGTCTTTTCCAGCCCTCTCAAGTATTCCCACATTCTATAAGCACTAACCAGTACTTCAATGCCATTGTTCCAACTCAGTTTATTTCTCCAAACAAATATTTAAGGCCAACAAATCTCCAGCCATGTTATCTTAAAGTTTCCTTGATACTTTGACTTTCCCTTTAGTATTAATAATATGCCTTACAGATTTTTGCCCACCCATCCCTAAAGTGAATCTTCCTTGAGACATTTTATTTTTTTCCCTATGGCTAATTCCACACTATTCTCCCTTCAGTTACAATCATATCTCAGACCCACACTCATTTTTCTAGCTTAATCTAGTGGGGTTCATGTTTTCAGAATCACTTAGATGACCGTCAGTCATGGGTATGGCTAAATTCATAGCTGAAGATGAATGTGATACTTGAGCTTCCCCTTTACCTTCTCAAAGATTTCATTTGGAAATGATAAGGTATCTAATGGCTTCAGTACCAGAGCTCATGGACAGTTCTATTTCAGTAGGTTCATGGTCTGCTGCCCCATGATGGTTTGAAGGTGATCCTGAGTACAGTGGGATGGCCAGCAGGTCCCGTCAAGGATGAATCACTTTGGGTTTGGGCCCAGTGACAGATCGTGCATCCATGGTCCAAGGACCAGCACAACTAAGTTTGAAAAGCATACCACAAAAAGGTTGTCCAGAAGGTGGGCCATTCTTTGAGGCCAAAATTTCTCTCCAAGGATAACTACTAAAGGGCAGAGTTGTAAGGGACGTAAAGGGATACGGACATAGGCGATCTGGTTTCAAGGCTTACTTCCAACATTCCCTAGCTAGATGATTATGAGAAAGTAGTTTAAGCGTTTGGGGAGACAGTTTCCTCTATCTATATAATGAGGGGAAATGATTGCCATTTGTATAATCTATTAAGTTTGCAAAGCACTTTTTGTCAAAAATTATGTGATTTTGATAAGAATCCTTGGAAATAGACAATAGAACTATTATCTCCATTATACAGATGAGGACATCACAGTTCAGAGAGGTTGTGAATTGTTCTGGACACACAGCTAACAAAAGATATGGGACTTTATCCAAGGTCTTTTTCATGCAAAGGTCCAAACTGCTTACTATGTTAAGGTACCTCTGGAGAAGAATGGTTTTTGCAGCACTGAGAGGTGTTAAGAGAAAAGTCCTCTGCAAACCTTCCAAGGCTACATAAATATTGAATTGGTGCTGGAGACTGCTCACACAAAAACAATAACACATAAAGTGACATTTGACCTTTGGTGGACAGTACTGGAATGAGAGAGCAAACCTCAGGGGAAAATTCTCAAGCAAAAGATGAGAGATTATGTGGTGCAAGTAGGAAAGGCTCCTAGGAATTCGGCAGTAAACTTTCAAGTCCCCTTGCAAATCCCCAAAGATTCGGAAGCAGGAACTTCTCTCCCAGGACATTTCCATTGCTCTTTTTGTGTTAGCAAAAAGTGTCTGATGCAAAACAAAGCAAAGATCCCTGACAGCTTGATGAGGAGCTTCATCTACTCGGCATTCACTCCCTGGGATGTCAACTATTTGCCCTTATGATCTGTGGGGAAATTGAATGTAAACCAAGTAGACTGTTGATGCCTGCAATATTAACATGTAATTACATCACAAATGTCTTGAGAAGAAAGAGTTGCTTACTTGGGTGGAAAAGTTTCTGGATCAAGTTGCAGATTTATTAGTCATCGTCCAATACCTTGAGACCAATTCAATTTGTCAGAGCTGGATATCATTGCCATTTTCCACAGAATCTTAGGTTTTAAATCAAGGCCAATATAGCATCTAACCTTGGAGGGGGACTGGATTTATAGCCTTACTGGAAGGTCCATGTCTCAAAGGGATTTAAATCTTGTGAATAATCCATTCTGATTTTTTCCCCTAGAGGGGTAAAAAGAGGACAATTGCTACAACATTTAGCAGAATATTTTATAACATCATATAAGCAGCTAGTCGCCTCCAATAATGCTGACAAATCATGGGCTTATTTTTTCCTGCTTATTTTAAATTAGAATATTATGCAAGAAAAAATAAAACCAGACAGTTTTTCAAGTGTTCATTTTAAAATTTCTAACTGATTAAAATTAAATTGCTTCCTTTTATTTTTCAGGAACTCAGAGGTGACCACTGGTGGCCTGAGTATCAGATTCTCTGGACAGATCTGGATCATTTGTTAGAATAAGCCTGTGGGTGAGGGAAAGAGTCAAGGAAGAGGACAGGAATATATCTGATGGATGTCCCATTTAAAGCCACAATGGAGGACTAATAAGGGTCAGGGTTGGAATCATGGGGACAAATCCCCCCAGTTTGAGTCTATTAACAAGCACTGGGTGTATCTTAGAATAGCTTGTTTGGAATAGGGTATAGATTTGCCCTGGAGGAGGGAGAGTTTAGACCTCATGCATTATTTTCATTTAGTCATTATACCAGGAGAGGTCCTAGGAGAGCAAGAGCAAGAGCCCAGTGATGTGCCTTTATTGACAAAAGAAAACACATATGCCATTGTTATTCAGTTGAGTCCAAGTTTCCATGATTCCATTTGGGTTTTCTTGGCAAAGGTTTGCCATTTCCTTCTCCAATAAATGCTATCTATGGATTTATGTATGTTACTGTAATCAGTCAGTCAACCAACATAAATAAGTGCTTATTATAGGCCGGGCACTATAACTAATTTCTTATTGTCATGTTTATAATTTGTCTTATTACTTTGAAAATAGATAAGTATTAGTTCAGAAGGACTATAATTTTGTCAATGATTGTACCTTTACAATCTGCAATCTAAGTTTTTTTGTTGACTAACAGATTCCTAGATTCTCAGAGTTGGAAGGGACATGAGAGGCATCTGACCCAAATTGGAGCAGACCAGAATTCCTTCTGCAGCCTCCCTGTGAGCTCAGTTTTTAGCATTTGTTCCAATAACAAGTAGCTCATTTTTTCCTGTGAGCAGCCCATCCCACCTTTGCCCTATTTAAATTATTGGAACATTTTCCCTTGTGCCAAACTGAACTCTGTTTCCCTGGTCCTCCTTACATTGTCCCAAGTTCTGCCCTCTGGGGTCAAGTACAGCACAACTAACCTATCTTCTACAACACAGCTTTTCAAAGATCTGAAGTTTCCTACCAGGTGTTTTTCCATCCTAGAAAAATCCTCCCTCCTGTTTCTCTGTCTGTCTCTCCCTTTTTCTCTCTCTCTTTGTCTCTGTCGTTGTCTGTCTATATTCCCCTCTATATTCCCCTACATACACACACATTATCTATCTATCTATGCTTCTATCTATCTGTCAGTACTTCATCACTATCCTGGCTGCCTTTGTTCAAATACACTTATGCCTATCGATGCCTTTTCAAAACTATAATTCTCTGATTTGAACAAAATGGTCCTTATTTGGTCCTCCCAGGGCAAAGTACACTAAAGCTAATCCTCCAGATATCATCATCCTATTGACTGTGAGCCTCTGTTGTTTGCACCTCCCTCCCTCTGGAGGGTGTGGCTGGTTATCCCAACTGCCAACTTTGCTGAAAAGATGGAGTACATCCCCTGTGCCATGCCCAATTGTTCACTATTGAGCAGGAGAACATCTTAAGTCCTACTGATTGTGAATTATTTAACTGGTATGACTGCTGCGACCCTTTGAAAAAGACATTGTGGCAGACATTGTGCTGGACTTTGTTTTTCCTTTCAGAAGATCCAGAAGCGATTAGAACTAAGAGGTGACATGAGCACTGTGTCCAAAGAACCAATGACACTCCGGTAGCTCCGGCCATTGACTGAGCTGGGGATTTTGATTTTGAGATTTGTTGTGCTTTCCTGCCAATCAAGCGCTCTCATTAGCAGCTCTTTCTTTTAGGCTTTTCAGGAGTGATCCTTCATTGCTGGCTTTGCTCTCAGCTTCCAGAGCAGGATTTCACTTGTACCCAGTTGAATGGACTGAATCCCAACTGCTATTGTGAACATGCAAAATAGAATTATTGGAACAAGTAACCTGCAAATTGGATTGACTGTGCTCTTCACAAGACCAGATTTTCCCAGTGAAGTCAAAAAGCCGGTGTTATAAAATTCCTCCTCTGAAGAGCACTTTCCTGTGGCTACTTTCTATTATTATTTTAAAGCTCTTTATATGCACAAATCATGTTCCACTCTTTGGGTTGGCAGAAATAGTTGATAGCAGTTTAAGTATTTCCTGACTTGAGGTTCCCATAAGTTTTCCTTCACTATTTTACCCTGATAGTTTATTGGGATGTATGAAAGGGGAAAGCTGGTTATGAAAGGATCATAGATTTAAGCTGGGAGAAATCTTAGAGGGCAACTCAACCAACTTTTCATTTTACAGAAGCGGTTCATTGAGAATGTAAGTGATGGTATCAATGTCATATTCATGATAAGGGGAATCTACATCCATTTGTCCAATCTTAGAATCTAGATCCATTTGTCCAATCTCAGAATCTAGATCCATTTGCCTTTCCACAGCGCTATGCCAAGGGCCAGTTTTATGGACCACTAGCTCTTGTCAATCCTATTAATTTGGAAAGGTTTTGCATTTTAGTTTAGTGACAGATTCTGTCAACAAATCAATAGCCTCAGTGCCAAGGGATGAGGATATAAAGAAGCAAACCAAAGCCACCCCCTTCTGCCTGGGGCCATTCTTTCCCTCTAATTGGAGAAGGGAGGAGGGATCTTGGACCTTTAACCAACCACTGCAGTTATATCATTATGCACCAAACTGTAGGAATTCATCCCCTATCTGCAGGTTCTTTGCTATGTTTTTTCTTCCCTCCTTAGAAGTTAAGAGCCTGAACTCAAGTAGCTGTAAGAGAGGAATCATATGGGACAGATTCATTGATGGTGAAGATGATAATGCTTGGCAGTGGATTAGTTATATAGGATGTGGGATAAAGAAAGAAAGGAAGCAAGGATTTATTTATTAAGGACCTACTATGTGCCAAGGACTTTATTAAGCACTTTAAAAGGCCCAGCTGTTTTGATCTTCATAACAGATAGATGGTATTATTATCCCAATTTTACACTGGTGAAATTGCTTAGGGTCATACAGACACTGTCTGAGACTAGTTTGAACTTAGGTGTTCCCAACCCCAGGCCCAGGGCTCTGTGTAACTTAGCTGCCTCTTATATTAAGAAAACATTTCAAGGTGGGGTGCTTAGGAGAATGGTAGTGTTCTCCTTGCTAATATTCGGAAATAGACAAGGATTGGAGGAGAGGGAGAAGTTAGTTCTATCAGAAACCTTTTGAATGTGAGATGCCATCCACTTGGAAATATTTTTAAGAAGCAATAAGCAATATATTATTATAACTTGGCAAACACACAAAGACTTTACATAGAGATCTTGGGATTATTTGTACAAAATATATAATTAAACCTATGAAAGCTGACAAGACCATGACGTGCATCAATCTAGAGTGAAGAGCAAAGAGGTCCAAGTCAGAGCCTTGAGAAGCTCAGGATTAATGGTTATATCATGGATATCAAAGATTATGTGAAAAGGGCAGTTGGAAAAATAGGAGAACCAGGAGAAAATAGTTTCAAAAATACCTAAGGAGGAAAAAGTATCTAGAAGGAGAAACATCAAATACTATAGCAGTCAAAAATTGGAAGTGAGCAGTCATCAGGTGTGTCACTCAGTTCAGTGACCTTGGAGGTTGATTTTGATTTTTTCTCTGATTATATACGAATCTGATTCTCCACTTCTGAGATGACTGTGAAAGGACTCCCACATCAGAATTCATCTCTTCTCCTCCATGATGGATATTTGATGTCTCTGTGGGATGTTGCTTCTCCCCTTCCATAGTTATTCCTGACTCTTTTGAATGTATTCAAGATGTATATGTGGGAAGCCCCTGAGGGTTTTTGACCTTGACTACAAGGGTCTCAAAACTGAATCACAACTGAATCACATTTTTCATTCCACTTTTGTGTTTTCCAGTCATCACGTATCAAGGGAAATATGATGTTTCCTTGGAGGGTTGCATCAAAATGATCTTCTTTATCAAAATGGAAAATGTATAGCACCCATGGTATATAAGCTGGAATTATAAAGATTAAGTCAAGTTCTTATGATATTCACAGTAACTTTCTAAAGTTGTCATAATTTTTAAAATGTCTGAATTGGACAACTGATTTATTGCATAGTTTAAAGAGATGATCTAATTACATCTGTCACTTGGACTTGAAATTGGTGACTGTAATCCTTGTGCTTTTACTTGATACCCATGTGGTCTGAGACATATCTCAGAACTTCATCTATAAAATGAAAGGATTAGTCTAAACAAAATCTATTTCCTTTCATCTCTAAATTATGTGATATTATTTGCTCTCCTATGATTTAGTTCTAAATCCTAAAATCCTGTAAATCTAGTGTTTGATTTCACTACTAACAATTGTGTGGTCTTAGATGAGTCATTTCCTTTCTTCACTGTTATTTTCTTAGTTCTAAAATATAGATAATAATGCTTCCAGTGCATTACTCATTCAACAAATCTAGTTTCGACAAACATTTATCTTTTAAGCTTATTATGTGAATAAAATAAAATAATATGTTTTAAATCTTGTTTTTTTCTGCTGAGGCAATTGGGGCTAAGTGTCTTTCCTCAGGATCACACAGCTAGGAAATATTAAATGTGTGAGAACAGATTTGAACTCTGTTTCTCCTGACTTCAGGGCTGTTGCTCGATCCGCTGAATCACTCAGCTACTCCTTTTATGTCTTTTATAATCATAAAAAACTATATAATAATGTATTGTTATTATTGTTTTGTTGTTATCATGATTATCTTCAGGGGTTATTGAACAAGCACTTTTTTATGAATGTAATAAGCAATCAAATCATTCCTTTCTCAAGTATTTTATATACCATGAATTTATATATTTTACAAATATCAATTAATGCACAATTCTTATATAATAAGGTGAAATGCCTTCCCCTCTTAAAAACAGAGAATTAGCAAGAAGAATGGAAGTAAAGAATGGAAAGTAAAGTCTGGGACAACTTCCAAGCTTATAGAATGTGACTGCATGTCAATCCCTCCTTTTTTTTTTGATTGAGAAATATCATAAATGCATATTTGACTCTATTCAGCCAAAGAGCCGGAGTATCAGACACAGGGAATTAGAGACAAGTAATATTCTCAGGCACTGGAGCCCTTAAAAATCAAGGAAAGAAGATGTGTTCTATCATCACAATCTCCAGCAGCAATATCAAAGTGTATTATCACCTATTTAATGTTGTACATAAAATCCCATGTTACTTGCTGGCAGTACGTAGTAGAAGGGAGCATTTTCCCAGTTAAAGTAACGTTCGGCATTCCTTAGCAAAAGGACATTAAAAGAAATCACCACAAACCCTTTCCCACCACTTGTTTCAAATGTACACACGGGGCTCGTTTGAGACAAAAAACTCTTAAGTGTATCTGGAATAGCTTATGATATATTGATTTTGCCACTAAATTATTCAGGTCATTTATTGATCATAAAGTTGCTCTACCCCATTGTTACAGAACAAATAAGCAGTTTCAACCGAAAAGCATTGGGTTTCCCAAGTTACTCGTTCTCTGAAATGCCAACCTTGTGGATATATAAGGGGAAAAAACAACAACCGCCCAATACAATCAGCCATACGATAAATGAGAAATAACAAATTATTGATGAATATAAGACTTGACTCACTACAGAAAATATAATTCAACTCCAATCAATAATGTCATTTAATTACAAAACCTCTATAGGTTTGTATACTCAAAAATAAAATGAAGAAATGATGAAAATTGCAGAACATTAACAAACACATAACACAGACGTACATACACACACACACACACACACACACGTACACGTGTGCCTAATGTAGCCAACATTAGGGTGGGGAAGAGGGAAGAAAAAAGAGAAAAAAAGAAAGTTCCACATGAAGTATTTATATATTTAAAAGGAATAGCAACTTGTACATAATAGATTAGGTGTTTCATTGCAATCTTTTGTTATTCTTCTATGTTATGGAAATATTTGTTTTATTTTACAAAAGTAAAACTTAAAAAAAAAAGATCTTTCCTTCTGGTGGAAGGTGGAAGGGGGGAAAAAAAGAAGAGGTGTAGGGACAGCTCTTAAAGTAGCAAAGTAATTTGAGTATCAGTCCTGGAGTCAGAGGATCTGAGTTCAAATATGACCTCAGATACTATGATCTTGGGAAAGTCACAACCTTTATTGCCTCAAAAAAAGAACAAAAAAGAGGTATAACTCAAATCCAGAGCTTTCAATATTCTATCCACTATATAATATTAATATATAAACTTATCTAGCCAACATAATAGTTGGGATTATTTTTATGTCTCCATCTAAAAAATGTTGATTTAACTTAAGCAAATTCCTAATTGCAATCTTCAAATAAGCAATGATCAGTTCTCTACCAAGATGAAGCACATTTCCTATAAATACCTAGATGATTCTGAACCATTCTGAGCCATGAATGAAAGGACAAACATTTAAACTTTCTTCCTTTACGTTCTTTAACTTTCTGAGTCACAGGGAATTCTCTGCAGACCTAATGTAGAGCTCCATTGTGGTCTGCATCGTGCAAAGTGTTGCCATCATGATTCAATCAGAAGTCCAGGATATAGTGACATATGCAAATGTATTGTTTACTCCATTCACTTCCCCAGCTTATCATGCCAATGAATTGAAATGAATGTTTTCAGCACAAATATCAATTATTATTACCATAATAATTATTAATTTCCAAAAACTTTTTTGAAGCAATAGTATATTGTAAATCACTGTCGATCCTTCAAGCATGCATGAAGAGGGATGTCGTATGTCTCTATCACCAGCCTAATTTTAATGCAAGGGAGCAAATAAAGGGCATTGAAAGGAATAAGGCACAATTGATTTGAAAAAAAAATCTTGTCCTGCTGAACAGTGAAACTCAAGGGAAAAAATCAATTTAAAAAAGAGTCATATCTTTGTCTTACATTATCTCTTGTATTTGAATCTTCATGGTCTGATTTCCAGAATAGCTTGAGTCTGTCCACTGGGATGCTCACTGATCCACAGCATAGAACCAAAGATATAACTTTCAAGAGCCATTTTTGTTCGAACCAAATATCAATAAAATGTAATCATTAAAATTATTGAAATGTTTAAGAACAGAGATACCACTTTAAAACAAGATAGAATAGAAAGAAATTTTCCTTCATATTTTAAGCTGCTCCTATGTCCCTCTGTTCTCCTGCCTATTTATGATTTCTTTTGATGCTGTGTTAACCTATTGAAGTTAAGGTGCCTTTTCAAAGCACCTCCTTAACACAACCTAAAACATCATACACATGTAAATTATAACAAGGATTAATTCCAGCTAAGAAAATCTTTGGCACACAATCTTATTTTCTGAATATGCACTTGAGGACTCTGCATCAGACTGAAAGTCAACGGTCTGGAAGTGACGGCCATGCAGACCTTTGCCCCTTCCTGCCTGGGCAGCCCAAGCTCTCATGGTCTTCCCTAAGAAGTTGAGAGATGATTATTATTATGTGAAAGAAAATATGTTTTCCAATCTATAAAGTCAAAAAAAAATTGTAGCTCCCAACTTTGATGGCTGGTGTGAGATTCTGAGAAGAGGGAAGCTTCCAAAGATGCTTGGTAGACTCTGAAGAGCTGGCAGTGGGGAGGCATTTAGGGTTAGAGTGAGGGCACATTTAGGGTTAGCGTTAGAGTTTGGTGGTGGAAGGAGCAGCAGCAATAGGAGTACAAGAGCATTAGTATATTTGTACTGCATACTCTCCATCTCATTCCCAGATCTCTCTTCAGTCCATCCCGGTGCTCTCATTGAATGTCTGCAAGCCAAAATGGGAGCTCTTAAATCAGGTTGGTCACCTTGGCCATTCCTTTTTGGTTAATTGTAGAGGGCCAGGAGGTAAGACTCCATTCCAAGTTACTATAAATTGGTGATTGAGCCTCCTTCTCACTCTCACAGTCCATAGTTCTATGAAATCAACTCTTCAAGGTCTTGTTAGCTGAACATTAAACAAAGTGTGAGAAACGGTTACATAACTTTTGTTTTGGCTTTGTTTGGTTTCATCTAAAAGAGATACCCAGTTACTGCAGTTATTAAGGGCTTATTCTGTGCCAGGGACTGTATTAAACTTGGAATTTAAAATTTAAAAAAAAACAGTGCTGGAAAAATGATTCATTTGGACTTGCATTTTTGCTATATTCATAGAAAAGAGTTCAAGGTCTGGGAACTGTTTCTCTGAACAGAACACTTCTCTGAAATACTCTAGTACTACCAGGAGCCCTTGTTCCCCATTTGTGGCTCCACCCATTCTAACTGCTCCACACTTTTAGAAAATGTTTCTCTCCTCTTCCCCCATCATCTTCCATTTCGGAAATCTGGTCACACCTGACTCCAACCATAATGAATGTGGCTGTTAACCCACGATGATTCAAGCCCTTCCTGCTGACCTAGAATGTTGGAACACTCCACCAGTGAAGCATCATCCCTCGGAGCTCCGGCTAAGCCAAGCAAGCTGGGTCCGGCAGATGCTCTAGAGTATGGCCAACAGGGACCGAACGAGTCTTCTCTGTCATTATTTCGGCTTTTGTTTATGCTCAGAGATTGCAAAAATGCCCATTTATACAGTTCAGTCATTTCTGTAGTGTCCTCCTCTTCATGACCCCCTTTGGAGTTTTCTTGACAGAGATACTGGAAGGGTTTGCCATTTCCTTCTCCACCTCATTTATAGTTGAGGAAACTGAGGCAAATAGGGTGAAATGATTTACTCCCTTACTAAGTCACATAGCTGGTAAGTGACTGAGGCAGGACCCGAACTCAGGTATTCCTGACAGCAGCCCCAGTGTGATATCTGCTATTCCTCAATAGCTTGGCCATAGCAAAAGCAAGTAATTTTGTGTGGGAGGAATCAAGGAAACCCCAAAACTGTGGCATTCCCAGTAATGTGGTGTGGATGGAGACGCCGTCCTACCCTTCACAACCCGGGATCATCCCTGTCTTCTTGCTGTGTCTCACCCTCTTCCTCTTCCCCCCATCCAATATGGCAGCAAAGTCTGTCAAGTTCTTCTCAGCCTCATCCTTTACCTCAGTCCATTCTATTCTCTGACACACCCTCCCCCCACTACCATCGGGCTCTCCTCATATCACCCTTGAATAGCTTTCTAGTCTCACCTTACTCCAGTCCATCCTCTACCCAGCCAGCAAAGTGATTTTCTTAGAGAAAAGGTCTGACTGTGTCACTCCTCTACTCAATAAATGGCAAGGGCTCCCTGTTATCTCCACCAGCACCCAGAAAATGCTTCATCTGGCAATCCGAGCTCTCAGCACGCAGCCCTCACCCCTTGCCCCCTCCCTGTGTCCCTTTCCACTCTTCCTCATCATCATATCCTCATCAATCCGATGATGCTCTTCTCCTGGCCTTGCCGCATCTAGCTCTGGGCAAACTCTCTGGCTGCCCCAAGGTCTGAGCGTCCCCCTTGGTCTACCCTGCCCAATGGCCTTCCAGCTTCCCATAAGTTCCAAGCTAACTCTCAGCTTTCTGTGGCTTCTCTCTGCTTACTGTCTTGTGTGTAGCTTTGACTACTCAGGTCACGTCATCTGCCCAGGAACCGTGTAACTCAGGTGCAATGAGATTTGAAGAATTCCCAGGAAAATTCTACTCCCAATTCAATACTGAAAGCCAAAAAAAAAAAATTAAGAAGTGTCTCTCTCCCCCCTATTCTCTTACCCTTAGACAACTCTCACTTTAGTTAGGCAGAGAAACCCTCTTTGGGAGAAAAGAAGCTGCCTTATTGTATGGACACATGGAAAGATCTTTTCATGTTTGAGCTGTTTCAGAGCATTTGAAAATCTGAAACTGAGGTTTCGTAACTCTAAGGGGAGAAGCCAAGAGCTTCGGCTCCTGATGTGCATTTTCTGTTTATTTGCTGGGTAATCACTTCTCACATGGCACTGTTGTTTTCCTGGGGATACTAATCCAAAAAAAAAATGCAATCTGCACAGGACCATGCATTTGTGATCACCAAATTCCCTGGAGCATCTGGCACACTGGAGGATTCAGACAGGGCTGCCCACCCACGTCTACCTTTCCTGAGAACATTATTTCTGGCCTAACTCGGATCAATTCTTAGGAGACAGACAGAAGCCGAGTTTCTCACAAATTCTTTGCCTTTTTTCTCTGGTGTTTGTTTTCTATGAAAAATATCCAATATAATGGTTCAAAAAATCACAGACACTTCACATTTTAAGTTACAAAATATCCCTTCTACAATCACAAAAATCTCTACAACCAAAATCAGCTTTTTAGAAAAAGAAATATTTCCTCTTCTGCCCCTTTGCATTTCTGTAAATATAATGTTGATTGACAGCCATGATGGTTATTAGAATAGGAATGAAAAATTGAACTTAAATAAATCATACTAAAACCAACTATGCTTAACTTGTAATATCATTTCCCAGTAATTTCTTACCCTGAGTTACATTAAATATTTTATGCTTCATCATCAATCCCCTTTTCAATGCCTAGAAAATTCTAATGTATCTAATTACATTAATTTTATTGGAAAACTGTTGAAATGAAGAAGGCATTTTAATAATCTGCTGCAGACTTTCAGAACCGTAATCATGAAAGTGAAAATAATTTGAAATCCAATTTTGCAAATTTAGACTTGGGTGCTTAGCTTGTATTTGGGAAAGTCATTTAAATATTTTTTAAATTACTTAAAGTTTTAATTTAAAACATAATCACATGTTTGTGATTAGAGACATCTCTGTTTACTTTTCACTGACATTCTCAAATCTCCAAAATTTCATATTTTCTGAGTTTTATTCAGATGATGATCTTCTGGTCCTGTGTCCATTTCTGATCATCTGAACTTAGAAGCAATCAACACTAAAGGACATGTTTTATTCTACTTCTGCCTGTAACTCTCACTCTGTCTCTGTCTTTATTTCCTGTCTCTTTCTCTGTTTTATTTCTGTGTCTCTCTTTTTCTCTGTCTCTCTTTGTCTCTGTCTCTATCCCTCTGTCTCTTTTTGTCTCTGTCTCTGTCTCTGTCTCACTCTGTCTCTCTGTCTCTCTCTCTCTCTCTCTCTGTCTGTCTCTCTCTCTCTCTCTCTCTCTCATCCTTTGGATTTGTGGTCTACTTCTTGAACTTGAAAGAATTATTTCACCTCTAACTAGTCTGTCTTCATACTTTTCCATACTGCCATGTAGAAGGCATTGGACCAGCTTTAGGGACTCAAAAAAAGTTAAGTCCCCAGGGGAGAGGGAAAAGGAGCAAGGTCTCCACATGGCCCAGTATAACAGAACACAAGACAATGGCTCTCCAAACCAAGGTTTCAACCCTGGCTTTGGTACCAGCTGTAGGAGTGACTAGTGGTCATTTGTGTTACATTTTGCAGTTTTGGATTTTTCCCCTGTTGAAATGGGAACCATAATGGTTGTGTTGGTGTTATCTGACTCTTTCTGGCCCCATTTGGTTGTAATTTTTTTTTGGCAGAAATCATGAAGTATTTGGCCATTTTTTTTTCTCCAGCACATTTTATAGATGAGGAAACTGAGGCAAACAGAGTTAAAGGATTTGTCCAGGGTCACCCAGTTAGTGTCTAAAGCCAGATTTGAACTCTGTCTTTCTCCAGGCTCCATACTCTATCCACTGAGCCATTTAGCTAACCCAAATAATGGTTGTATTCTACCATTAAAAGAGCTTTTGTAAGGAAAGAGTATTGTAAACTAACACATCCTTTTGGAGCAGATTACTAAGGCATTGTCTTATTCTGCTGTGATTGTGATGACAGGTGGTACTCAGTGATTCCACCCCTATACCCACCTTATAAGTAGCTAAAATGGAACAGGGCATGTGGGGCCCTATTATGGAGACAAACTGATTCTGCCTGAGCTGTAGTTACTCATTCCAGGAAAGAGCCCAAAGCCCTGGGGAAAATAGCAGGAAAAACACCGCCATTCTCAGACCAATTCATAGGAAGATGAAGACACTTTAGAGACCCAAAGCTCCATGACAGGAGGGTCTGAGATGCTGCCCCATGGGACCTCCAGCTGGTCACTCAGAAGGCTGGGGACCAGCTAAGGCACAGTCTGGAAGGGACCAGGCCTGGAGAGTTGCATTCTGTTTTCACTAACGGTTCTTCCTAACAAGGCACTAAGCTCATTTGCTTCTCTGTGACAAGGAAGACAAATACTGTTGCACGCTCTAAATCCCAGCACCTTGGGACGCAGCCCTTGTCATCGCATTTTAGCGGCATCTCTGATGGATGGGAGCAGGGCTCTCTGTGGGTCCCAATCCTGGAACTAGTGAAAGTTGGTCCTTTATAAAATACTCGATATTGAGGAAAATCGGCTCCCATAAAATGGACTTCTCCAGCCGAATGTTTTTTAAATTTGCAGCTCCTGAAACACTGGCATAATGGGATTCAGGTAAGCCGGTAGCATGAGGGACGTGCCACCCGGACAGCCTCCAATGGGCTTCTCTTTGCTGCCAGGCCTGTCCTTGGAACAATTGCCAGGATTTGAAAATAGCTTCTGTTGCCTGGATGGAAGTGACTGGGAGGGAAATCAAGTGTCCTTCCCGGTGTCTGTGGGGACTGATCCCAGCCCTGGGTATAAATAAGCATCTGGGAGTCCACAGAGCCTTGTCACAAGTCCACCATCCCAAGTTATTGGCTAATCAGCAAAGAATTGGAATCTTTATTGGCTCTATTTGTTGGCTGATTGAAACAGTGAGATAGGAAGTAGTGGACAGATTAATTAATTTGTGCTGGGGGAGCTGGAGTTAATCTAAAGAACCCTGTCACTTTGATTGATGTCTGTGCGGGAGAAGAAGTGTTTAAAAAACCACCAGGAATTGTCTCTCTGAGGCACATAAACTCAGGGCTTTGTCTGCTTAACTGATTGAGTTCTGAGGCCTCAGACAGAATACTAATGTCGGGTGGGTGTGTGGAGGCCTCCGTGACATGGCGGAAAGGGGCAGCACAGTCAGTGGCCTTTCCAGTGACCAAAGACAGAGACCTGAGGGAAGCCACTGCCTAATCCCTGCCTATTGGCAGCATATTCAATGTTTACATGATGGAAGACAGAACGAAGGAGAGCTCGAGACCTTGCTGACATTTGCCAAGAGCTTGAGTGCTGCTGGTGGGAAGAGAAATTCTCCGGCAGCCAGTGAAAGGCCTAGGCACCTTGGCTTTGGATGAGACTGAGGGTTTACAGGAAATGGATACCGCAAACGTCTTAGCTCTTCAATTATGGGCATTTATCCTCAGGAACGCCTCCCACAGGAAAATAGAAGCTTTTTGGGTGGGCAGGGGGAATCATGGTAGAGGTTGCCCAGAAGGGATCTCACCTATCCTCCTATTCTAGAAACCAAATTTCATAAAAGAAAGGGTCGTGTTAATAGATCGTGGTAATGGTGAGACTAGACCCCACATCTCTGAGTTATTTTCATTATGTATCATACATATCACACAAATCATACAAATCTGCTTTCAAGAAGCATCAGAGAGGAGTGGGAGAAAGGTGGATTTTGCTCTGTTCTCCCAGGCCCGCTGTTGGTATGGCCAGTGGAAAGCAGGAGATCTTGGTTCTCCTCCTAGGGAAGCTTTGTCACCTGCACACTTCTGAAAGCAGAGCCTTTAGGTCTCTCTTGCTAAGCAGAGGGGGATCTCTAAGCCCTGGGAACCTTGAAGCGCAGAACAAAGAACGATGTGGTCCATCTCACATCCTAGTGGACAAATCCCCTGAGGACTGAGTTATGCTCACTAAGAGTTCTAAGACAGACAGTAGGAAAAGACCATCAGACCTGCTCCATCCTGCCATCTCTTCTGATGAGGGAACTGAGGCTCACATAGGGACTTGCTTCAGATCCCCAGCAAATAACAGATGGAAGTTTTAAATCCAGTTCCTCTCACTTTAAAGTAAGCAAAACCCTTCCCCAGCCTCTGGCAACATGTAAGTTCCAGCAGACAATAATTGGTGTGGGCCCCAGGGGATGGCAGGGATGGATGTGGGCTAGTCTCGCAATGGCGTGAGGAGCACCTGGATGGGGCACATCCTTTAGGAGTGCAATGCAGGGTCAGGGTCCTTCCAAGTCACAGGAGCCACTGTGTGCCAGAGGGAAGGCTTGAAGCTAGCGCCTCCAGGAGTCAAGGGGATTCTCCCTTGATGAACACTTGTGTTCTGTGGGAAACAGTGACAAAGCTCAAACAAGGGATGAAACAGGTTAGACGCTACTTCCGGTGCTGCTGAGGAAAGTTCATAGCCACTGTTTGGGGGCTGATGGAGACGTCGCCCCCAGCCCTTCCCTCTCCTCTCTTCCCCTTCTCCCCTCCACCCTTCTCTCTTTGCTTTTGGATGAAGGGAATAAATGGAATCCTCACAACCCAGAGCCGTCACATAGCAATCATGGCAATAACACTTTCTGCCATGAAGCAACTCACCTTGAAGGAGAACTCATTGGCAAGGAAGCCTGCCATTCAGTCACAAAGCACTGATCAAGCATTACTATGGATGGACACTGTGCCCAAGACTGGTGAGCCAATGAAAGGGTACCCAGGCCCTGCCCTCAAGGACCTCATGTTCCAACAGGGAGACATCCTGCAAATAAAGTTGCCTCCCGGGGAGAAGGACGATCATCTCAGAGGGGAAGGCACCAGCAGCTCAGGGTCCTGGAAAGACCTTGAGCAGAAGAGTAGATTGTATCTCAGTCTGGGAGAAAGTCACAGAAGTGGCTTTCTTCATATGTGTGTGTCTGTGTAAGTGTGAGCATGCATGTATATGGGTGTGTACATATCTTCACCCAGGTGCCCACATTTCTATGCACAGATATACATACACATATGTTAAAGAAACATTTAGGTGATCCATTGTTTCACACACAAAGCATGGATCGAGTGCGGCCTTCAATGTGCATGCTTTGTATGTGCCCAAATCAATGTGGATGTTGAAGTTGAGAATATTTGTTACAAATCTAGCTTTTTACATATGTGTGGATGTACTTATACATCCACACATATACATACAAATGGAAGCAAGGGTCTCTGTGGTGCCCTTTCCTGGGAACATGGGACCCATTGGGCTGCAAATGTCTAAAGCTGGATCCTTTAGGGAAGGAATCAAATGCTTCCCCATCTTGATATGGCTAAAGTTGAAACCAGACCACTTGGTCCTTCCACTATCCTAGTTTATAGTGCGTTGTCAATTGTCAACACACAGGGGATCTCCCTCCTGTCCAGCTCCAACAAGTGCTAAGACATGCACGACGCCAGCCATCTGGTCAGCAGTCCTGCGGATGCCCAGTGGTGTCCAGAGGTGACACACTCAACCAGGGACTAGACTGGGGATACAAATGGCTCAATTAATCCAGTTAGGCTGAAGATGCTTCCTTTCACTTTTGGATTTTCTAGTCATCTGTAATGTAGCAAATGGGCATGGAAGTCTTGTTTGGTGCCCTCAGCCTGGGTTCTGGGTTTGAGGTCCTGATGGTCCTTTTTGGGTTCCACCAAATAGCCACTGGCTCCCTGCTCCATCAGTGCCAGCTGTGGCTCTCTGGACTCTTCATATCAGGGCTGGCCCAGTCAGGGGGTGCTTTATAGGGCTCTGCTTTATCTCTTTTGGGATTGAGCTCTTTTGAAGGGATCACAAAGTAAAGAAGGGGATGCTCTTGAACTCCGGTCCAGGAGCACAAGGCTAGGGGCAGGCCAGGTACTGCTGCCCCCTGACTTTGGAGCCACAGAAAGGAAGCCTGAGCAGTTTTGCGAATATATATCCCAATTTCCTACTATGGGAGTTCACAGCACACACATCATGGTGTGGGCCAATGGACACGTACAGATTAAAACAAGTATTCACTGCTTTGCTTTGGAAGTTGAGGCACCAGGAATTCCCTATGACATTGATGTACCACTTGTGCACGGCCAATTACAAACAGGAGATATCAAGTGTAGTTCTTCTAAATACTTGGGATCTCAGTGGTGAGGGTGGACCCTGCATCAAGTCCCACGTGGACCAGTGCTTGAGGCATTCAGGTCCTCAAGTAAAGAAAGGCTTGGCATTCAGGTGTCTTTGCCCATTGGACTAGAACCTCCTTGAGAACACTGCTATTTACCCCCCATTCCCCATTCTGTGTATCCCTAGCATTTAGCCCAGTGCCTGGAATGTAGGAGATGCTTAATAAATGCCCACTGAGTCACCAGTCCCCTTTGAGATCCCATGAGCCTCTGGCATTCACCTTTGCCCTTAAGACATTTCCCCCACTGACCATGCAGAGTTCAGCTTCTCTCACAGCTCCCAAGTCAGGCCCCCATCCATTCTTTACCATTTCTACAACCTTTTATTTTTTTATTTTTATTTTTTTATTTACAGGATATATGCATGGGTAACTTTACAGCATTAACAATTGCCAAACCTCTTGTTCCAATTTTTCACCTCTTACCCCCACCTCCTCCCCCAGATGGCAGGATGACCAGTAGATGTTAAGTACATTAAAATATAAATTAGATACACAATAAGTATACCTGACCAAAACGTTATTTTGCTGTACAAAAAGAATCAGACTCTGAAATATTGTACAATTAGCTTGTGAAGGAAATCAAAAATGCAGGTGGGCATAAATATAGGGATTGGGAATTCAATGTAATGGTTTTTAGTCATCTCCCAGAGTTCTTTCTCTGGGCGTAGCTGGTTCAGTTCATTCCTGCTCCATTGGAAATGATTTGGTTGATCTCGTTGCTGAGGATGGCCAGGTCCATCAGAATTGGTCATCATCTAGTATTGTTGTTGAAGTATATAATGATCTCCTGGTCCTGCTCATTTCACTCAGCATCAGTTCGTGTAAGTCTCTCCAGGCCTTTCTGAAATCATCCTGTCTACAAGCTTTTATGATGAAAATCTCACAGAGTAATGGGTTCTTGCCATGATGAGAGAACCACTGCCTGCTGGGATTCCACCAACCCTTCTGGCCTTTTCTTGTCTTTCTCCCCTTCATGTTTTTTCCTGCCACTCAGACCATAGGTGATCCTCCAGCTCCTACCCATGAGCCTTTGCATGTGTTATCCTCCACACCTGGAATGTCCCAGCTCCTGGAAGTCTCAGGTCAGACAACACCTCTAATCAGTGGCTTTTCCACTTCCCTTGTGATCCTGACCTTAAAATCAATTTCTATGATTCTGCATGTCTTGGAAATTATTTTTATTCCATCCACTAAGAATTTATTCTTACTGTGTGTAAAGCACTGTGCTTGACCTCTGAAATATGAAAACCAAAAAAAAAAAATCATCAATGGTTTCTGCTCTCTAGATCCTGACATTCTATTTCTCCTCCTATGTTTCCAGTAGCCTAGAAGTTTCTTGAGGGTAGGGGAGTTTGTTTTAGTATTTTTATTCCCAGGACTCATCAAGATGTACAGCACAGAGTAGGCGCTTAATAAATGACCAAATAAGCAGGGCCTTGCAAATGTTCTTGTTTACTGGAATCATTATTCCATTCCTAGCTTGGACACTGAGGCCATTCATAGAAGTGAAGGACCCAGCTAGGAAGGGTCTGAGTTTAGATGCAAGTTCAGTTCTTGGGGACCCCAAGACCAAGATCTGGCTGCTCGGCCACCTCACTGCCACTAGAGAAGAGGAATGACACTGGCCCTCTTTGCAATGTACAGTAAACATGCTCAAAGGTCAAGTCACCTCACAGCAAGAATTGAAGCCGAAGAGAATATGGGATAAAAGAAAACAACTGTTGTTTTTCCTGTATCTTCACTGAAGGAAAAGGTATCATTAAATAGTCCCACAGCTACTGTCTTTGAAACTGAGCTGAAACTTGGATCCAACCCTCTTTTCAACAAATGCACTGCTATTGTTCTTTAAAAGGGATCTCCTCTGGTCACAGGAGGCACTTAAAGAGAACCACACACACACACACACACACACACACTCACAGACACCAGAAAAAAGGTATGGGAACCAAAGCCTCCTCTCCTACTGTTCTACTGAGCTTGGAGATGTTTCTCCAGATATAAGGATGAAAAAAACAGCCAGACACATGATTGTAATGTGCAGTAGGATGACGTAACTCTTTGCTCCCAGCTCCTGCTGCAAACTGGGTCCTCTCCCTAGCACTCCAGCCCCATCTCTTGATCCAAAGCTCTGAGTCCTCATTAAAGCAGCTGCTTCCCAAAGTACACAAAGCTGCTAAGTTGCAGTTGGGTGACTGTTAAGTGTTGAGGCAGGGAGCAGATGGCCAGGAAATGGGTTCACCAATGGCAGGCGGTGTTCCTCGAGCCAGCTAGAGATGTTCCTTTGTGCTGTGGCAGCCACAGGCTGCCGGGTGAGTAATGAAGGCTCCGTAATAATTGTGTAAATCCTCACATTATTAAATCGATCCAGCTGGGGTTTCTTAATATATGGGAAGCACTTGATGTACTCAGAGAGATACCTCCTCTTTTACTAAAGCTGTTCTCATTAACTCATACTGCTTTATTTGCTGTGACCTCAGTGTTCCTGGTAAGTAATGAGAAGAATAAAAATTAGAAATCCACTTTCAATCTGAGTCTGAGAAATCAGAGAAGTGTCAGTGCTGGAGAGTTCCAAGGAGGCTGGTCAACTTTGGGATTCCCCCTCCCCATTTCTCTTAGTTACACTTGCTATTGGAGGGGATTTGCCTATGGTGGCCAGTGGGGTGGGGAAAACACTTAGTCAAAGGGGCCACTTGTCTGGGAAGACAAAAAGTTTTACTTGAAAAAAACAGCTGCCAATCATCTAATATCTGTTTTGGCTTCTGCCGTCTAGCCCAGTTCAATCTGCCATCACACCTCTTTAAGGAGCAAATTAAGATCACCAGAAGATAGTATCTTATTGTCATTCCTTGGTGGCTCCCGAAGCTCTCTCCTTCCAGAGATTCTGTCCACAGTCATCCATCAAAAAGCATGTCTATAAACCATCCTTCTTTGAGCATGCCCTCAATTCACCAGAGGCATAGTAACCCATTCAAAAGCATACAACAAAGCAAAGAAAATGAAAGAGAGGCAGTTATGGTAGAACCTTGTCCATCCTTTACCAAAGGTCTCAGAAGAGACTGCATTGTATGCTCTGAGAATCAAATCAGCTTTCTTCTTCAAAAAATTTGCCCTTTCCATATTCTAGTAGGAGCATCCTGGAAGAAGAAAGAACATTATCTAGGGAAAGGAGAACAAGATTGGGCATCAGGACCTCCTAATTTTATTCACCAACTTGGTGAAGGTTCAAATAAAACTTGTTTGATCATCTGCACAATTAGTATGAAAACACTTGAATTAGCTACCCGGGGTGGGGGGGTAGGAGGTGGGGTAGAAGAGCCAAAGGCATTGACATAACTTCAAGTGATCTAGATGCTGACACCAGAAAATTGGGTACCCTGGACAAGCTTTGAACTCCTGCTTTTGGGGCATGGTAGCCAACTGAAGGGCAACTCTGAAACCTTGCTCTATAACACAATGCTACTGAGAACGTGACCAAAGGAATCTCTTCATCTAAGAGAGAAAAGAAGTTCCTGCCTTGGGGGGAGGTCTTAAGATCAGGCTGTACCTGAATTAGCCAAAAATTCTGAAGAATAAGTTCTGCTTATCTTGAAGGGCAGATTTATGGAAGAGGGTTAAGACTTCTTCCAATTGTTTCCAAATAGAAGAACCAAACACAATAGGATGATATTTCATACAACAAAATTAGCCTTACTGTAAGGAATAATTGGAACTCTTTAAAGTCAGATGCAATGCTTGAAAAGTTTGGAAGTGAGTTACCTGTCAATGGCAATCTTCAGGGGAAGACTGGAGGGCTTGGTGAACAAAGGGCAAGAAATACTAGAAGGCACAGCCACATAAAGTATCTTTTATAAACTGGATTATACAATGGCTGAATTTTTTAAGCTCTGGGGTCTGACAGTATGTAACATTCCCTTCTTCTAGTGACACTTTAAACTTATTGACAAAACTTTAAAATAGTAAACTTCTAAGGTAGGAAATGACAGAAATGGTCAGAAATCCTAGTTGAAAGCTTATCTTCTTTGGGATTAGAAAAGCAATACCTTCAAATAAGATTGTTATATACCATTTTAATGTGATATTTTTTGCTGTCTTTCCAAAAGGATAAAGATTGAGGCTGCTTCAGGGCAAGGCCTGTGGTTTCTGTGATTTAACCTGAATTACATGTTTCTTGTTCCCAGGACAGCCTTTGTCAGCAGCAGAAGGTTTAAGAGGAACTAAAATAAAGAAAGAACAAAAAGAAACTGAACAAACAAATGAGATGATGAAGCCCAGGTCAGTGTGGTGAATAGGAATAATGCACTCAATAATTATATTATGAGAGAGAGAGAGAGACAGTGATAGACAGAGAGAATGACAGAGATAGAGACAGAGACAAACAGAGGCAGATACAAAAAGAGAGAGAGAGAGAGAGAGAGAGAGAGATGGGGGAAGGGAAGCAGGGAAGGAAGCACCGAAGGAAGGAGGAAAAGATTGAGGGAGAGGGAGGGAGGTGGAGAGGGAGGAAGGTAGAGAGGAAGGAGACAAGGGAGAAAGGGAGATTATGAACAGAAGAACAGAAGACAAAGGAAAAAGACATTCTTTTCTTAAAGATGTCAGTTTTCCAGTTGGTGTAATATGCCATACTACATAGGAAACAGAGAAATAAGCCACTCTCAGCCAGTCCCCCCAAAAGCTGGCTATTTTAATAATGATTATTCAGGTTCTTTTGTTCTACAAGATGTGATTTGAAAGGCACATTCCTATTCAGATATTAGGACTGGGATACTTGTGACCTACCTCCTAATATATAAAAACAAGCCATCCTTGGGTACCTCCTTGAAGCTTCTCCAAACATAGTCATTCCTTGTCCCCTTCATACCTCCATGACCTGGTCTGGTCAGCACTAAGAATGAAGGCTGCAACTTTACTTTTTTTTTTTAAATGATCTTTTTGATCCTTAGCAAAACAGAATATCTTTTGGGCCTATAAATTCTGTTCCTACTCTCTAAGGTATCTTAAAGGTAAAAAAATCGAGGTCTCAATGACCGAATGCTCAGTCCTGTCTTTCAATATTAGAAATAAATCTCATCTTTCCCTTCTGAACATTTTTTCCTTGTGAAAGAGCTTATAATTATAATGGGAAAATTATTTTAATGAAGGGAATGATTAAAATAATGCAGTGGATTAATCAGAAGTACTTCCAACTCATAAATCAATGGCCAAATTCAACGACTCACTGCTGTTATAAAAATACCTAAAGATTTTCTAAAATGGGAAATACCACATAAAACTGGGAAGCCCCAAATTGGTACAAGTCTTAAAGGTTTCAACTAGAAACAATACTAACTCAATAAAACTGCATTTAATTATGTCTTTTCATTATGCATTAAAATTAATCAGTGCTTCCTTTGTGTTTCTCCTCTTCTGCAGAACATGTGGGTCCAGATGGTTTTCAAAGACTGTAATTTCAGGGGATTTTAAACAACACATTCTTATTCTGTAATAGACGGCATTTGATCCTCATTTGATGTTGGTTCCTGGAAAATCCCTACCTTTCAAAATTCATGAGAGGATTTGAGTGGTAATCTAAACAGCTGGTCATTTTCCTGCTCAATTCATTTAAATCCAGCCAAGAAAAAAAATAAAAGAAAGAAAGAAAGAACAAAGCCAGTTTTTTAATAGGGTTAGAACTTCGAGGCCCTCATAGAGATAATGGTATAAAATTCCAATTGGGCAACTTCTTGACACGTCAACAATCTCAGCTCAAGAAAATCTACTTGTAAGGAACAAATGTCAATTGCTGGTAACACAAAGAATGCAGCAAAATGTCAAGAATTCACAAGGTAAAATAGAAACATTACTTTGTTGGTCTTCATGAGCCTTTTGGGAATAAAAATAATATGCAGGATACTGCAGCCGATGATGCTGGGATATTAGATGAAGATTATGCAGTCTCTCTGCACAGTTCTAAGAGCAACATTTGAGGGAATACATGTACCAAGTAGAAAAGAACTAGGTGAGTAGCTGGCAACACAAGGAGGTGTCTGATATCCATCCAGTGTGTAGTTGCAGAAGCAATTGGGGGCTTTTAGCTTGGAAAATAAAAGTAGAGCAAAATATTTGAGGGACTATCATTTGGGAGAAGCAATAGACTTGGATTGATTCCTGTGAGTTTCATCTCCCTAGCACAGGAAGTGTCTAAGCAAAGGCTGAGTGACATTGCCCCAAAAGGAAATACTTACCTTGACTAGGTTTTGGATATAGATAATCTGAACCTTTTGCCAACTGTGTGCAATGGGGTGGGAGCTACTGTTATCTTTCCTTTCTTCTAGTTTCTTTTGTATTGTTTTTCCTAACTTCTTTCCACATGTGGTGTTATGTTTTCTGCTCCTGTGCTATCCCCTCTGTATGGAACACATCCCTTCTTCACCTCTGCCTTGTGGAAGACTTCCTGGAAAGCATAAGCTAAGAGATACTTCCTATGAATAAACCCTTTTTTTTTTTGATACCTCAGTAATAAGCATTTTCTGACTAGAAAAAATACTTAGACTTGTTTTTTACATTTATTTACCAGGCCATTCCACTCTCTTCAAAGTCTAAGTTTCCTGAGAGCAAAGCTTATTTTGTTACTGACTGTGTATTCCTAATACATAGTACAAATCTGGACCAGAGTAGGAACTTAAGAAATGGGTTTGAATTGATTCTTTTTGGTACTTTGCACCAGATCATGTTAACTGGGTGATAATAATCATCCAAATCAAGACAAGATATGAATTTTCAGGAGGCACACACTCTTAGGGTGCCTACCTACATTGTTGATGTTTGAGATAGGAATGTTTGGTCTTTATGGCCTTCCTTGTGGAAAGTTTCCCATCAGCTACAATTACAATCACTACCAAGGAGATATCAATTGATCCATTAATAGATAATCTATTTTACAGGAAGCTGAGGATAGGAATAATTGAAATAGAAACACCTCCTTCTCTAGAGAATCTCTTCTCTTAATTGGGCTGGGGGTGGAGGATAAAGAAATAGAAAGAAGACAGCCACACAGACAAAATGAAAACAAGCAAGTTCAAGTCCAAGGAAGTTTGAGAGAGTGAGCTGAGGAGAAGCAGTTCCAGGGGGAGCAGGGCAGGTTGAGATTATGGTGCTTGAATTTGGAACTATGCAGAAAAAAGTTATCAAACTGTGTATACTTGTGAAGACCAAGTTAGCCCCCTGGATACCTTAGAATCATCCAGAGGCAGGATAAGCAAAAGTCCTTGGTCTTTATTCTTGGTGTTTAGGGGTAGAAGTGAATTGGATGGACACAAGATCTCCACGACCTCTCCTCTTCCCCTACTGCCCAAAAGTGACTCTGGTTAGTCTTACTCCACCCTCTAGCCCCTCCTACAATTCTCTGCATACACCAATTATCGAGCCAACACAGAGTAGTGGGAAGGGCCATTTCCCAAGCATATGCTAATAGAGTATTGTCCAATTTGTAATTAGCCTGTAGTGCTAGGTTATTCGACCTCAGTGCATCAACTCAAGAGTTTCAGCCTTTTACACATACCCTTTGACCCAGCAGTGTTTCTACTGAGATTATATCCCAAAGAGATATTAAAGGAGGGAAAGGGATCCACATATGCAAAAATGTTTCTGGCTGCCCTGTTTATAGTGGCAAGGAACTGGAAACTGGTTGGATGCCCATCAGTTGGGCAATTGCTGAATAAGTTATAATATATGAATGTTATGGAATATTATTGTTCTGTAAGAAATGAACAGCAGGATCAATACAGAGAGGCCTAGAGAGACTTACATGAACTGATGCTATAGGGAGTGAGCAGTACCAGATCACTTACACGGCAAGAACAAGGCTATATAATGATCAACTCTGATGGATGTGGCTGTCTTCAACAATGAGAGGATCCCAACCAGTTCCACTTGTTCAGTGATGGAGAGAGCCACCCACACCCAGAGAGATCTCTGTGGGAACTGAGTGTGAACCACAATATAGCATTCTCACTCTTTCTGTTGTTGTTTGCTTGCATTTTGTTTTCTTTACCAGGCTTTTTTCTTCCTTCTTGATCCGATTTTTCTTGTGCAGCAATATAACTGTATAAATATGTATACATATATTGGATTTAACATATTCTAACACATTTAACATATATTGGACTACCTGCTATCTACAGGAGGGGGTGAGGGGAAGAAGGGAATAATTTGGAACAGAAGGCTTTGCAAGGGTGAATGTTGAAAAATTACCCATGCATATGTTTTGTAAATGAAAAGCCTTAATAAAAAAAATAAAAAAAGTAAAGAGAATATGGTACTTGAGAAGCAAAGAAAGAAGTTCTTTATAGAGGAGATGGATAAAAACCTGTTCCCAGAAAAGGGAATATCCAATACCCATTTTGGTTATATGTTTGCAATGTCAAGTTTGAAGTTTCTCTAGGTCATCATCCAGTGGGAGATGTCCAATAGGCTGTTTGTAATATGGATCTGAAACCCAGAAGTAGGACCCTAGATCTCAGAGTCATCAATATAACAAAGATAATCAAACCTCTGGGAGCAGATGAAGTCATCAATAGAAGGGAAAGAGACAACAGGAAGGCATGCTGGCACAAAAAAAATGCCAGATTAAATGGACTTCTTTTTTTCCTGGTGAAGATCATAGATCAGTGACTGCAGATTTGGAAAGGCATCAGAGATTTGTTGCCTTAGAATCAATGCTACTCATTGGAGTCCAGTAACACGGCACCATAAATATCAAATGGGGCCTCAAGAGACCCACGTGGACTTGTACTTGAATCATTCAGGTTGTCAACTAAACATTCATGAGTCTGGTGTTTTTAGGCTGGACCCATTTTTTTCTATATCACTATCACAATATTGATCAATATGACTTTATGAAATACATGAAACCTTTGAAGACATGGCTTCTTCTAAAATTTGAGTATTAACAAAGAGACATTTAACAATAAGATAAGAAGTTTCTATTGCATAAGCCTTGAAAACTCTAAGGGCAATAGTACTGAAAAATATAATGAGAGCCACCATTTCTATAATGTTGTGAAGGCATCACATATAACATACCACTAGATCTTAACAACATTAAGAGGTAGGTTCTATAGTCATTCCTATTTTGCAGGTGAAGAAATGGAGAATGAGAAGTTAATAATTTTCCTATTTGACATGTAATTTATAAGCACCTAAAGCAGGGTTCAACTAAGTTCTCCCTCAGTCCAAGTCAAGGTCTCTTTCTATCATGATACCTCAATTTAGCTATATTGACCAATAGGTAGGTTGAAAGGTAAACCAGTCGAATCTCCTGTGGAAAATAAAAACAGCTTACATTTATGTAGTACTTCCTATATGCCAGCACTGGACTAAAATCTTTACAATTATTATCCCACTTGATTCTCACAATAATGTTGGGAAGGAGAAGCTATTGCTATCATAGTTTTACAGATGGGGAAACTGAGGCAAACAGCAGTGAAATGATTTGCCCAAGATAATACTACTAGTAAATGTCTAGATCCTGACTCTCTTATTCAATATATTTACAACCTCATCCAGCTTTGTTTCAGTCCCTAACAATTAACAAGCATACCATATATGATTTTGTGTCTGTCATTGATCATGAAAATTAGCACAGTGCCTACCATGAATCCCATGAGCACTTCCCTACAGACCTCTTTCCAAGTTCACATTGAACCATTCAAGATTATTCTATAGTCTGGAATCAGGGATTCCTGAGTTCAAATCCATTCTGACACTGGATCTCTTGGTCCTGCTCATTTCACTCAGCATCAGTTCATGTAAGTCTCCAGGAGGATGATTTCAGAAAGGCCTGGAGAGACATGAAGTGATGGTGAATGAAGTGAGTAGAATCAAGAGAACATTATACATTGTACATGACAACCACAAAATTATGTAATGATCTATTCTGATGGATGTGGCTCTTTTCAACAGTGAAGTGATTCAAGCCAGTTTCAATGGTCTTGTGATAGAGCCAGCTGCACCTAGAGAGATGACTGTGGGGACTGAGTGTGGTTCACAACATAGCATTTTCAACATTTTTTGTGGTTGTTTACTTGCATTTTGTTTTCTTTCTCATTTTTTTTCCTTTTTGATCTGATCTTTTTGTGTAATATCTCAATTGTGGAAATATGTCTAAAAGAATTGCATATATTTAACATATATTGGACTACTTGTTATATAGGAGAGGGCTGGGAGAAGGCAGGGAGAAAAAAAATTGGAACACAAGGTTTTGCAAGGGTGATATTTTCTTATGTTTTCAAAATAAAAAGCTTTAATAAAACAAAAAAGAATAACATGAGATAATTTTTCAAGTCTTTAGTCAAAATTTATGTCAAGGGCATATACACAGCCTTAGTGACTACTTATCTTTGGTCTATCATACAGATAATCTTTTTAACATCTGAGAGGACTAACTATTGCACATCTGAAGCACCTCAACAAGGCAACTCTGACCTATGTCTTTGCCACCATATATCCAATTACATAAGACATCTTTGGTGACTCTCAGATGGCTTTGTCCTCCTTCAGATCCTTTGTTAGCCCAGATTATGACCCATTCATACCTTTTCAGGCCCGACAATGTCTATCTACAGATGAACTCCCCATTGCACTAGGGATTTTCCTTTAGATCACTTTACATTTCATGGACATCAAGGCAGAGCCCAGACTATTTATATACTATTTGTAGACATCATGTGTAAGGGAAAGAGATTTACATTTATGCCTTCATTTGCCAACATTGTTTTACTCATGGCTACCATGTTGCTGTAATACCTACTGAATTCTCTTGCAACAAGAATTGTTCATATTTCAAGTCTACTGTATTCCATGTTGTCTCCCAGAGTAGGCACCTTCCGTGTACCAATAGTAAATGGAATTATCTTTACAGAAGTCAGTGTGTGTGTACATGTATGTATATGTGTGTGTGCATTTCTACCACAGAGTGGGATACATGTCTGCTGTGGTAAGCAGGCCAGGGTTGGGTAAAGGAGACAATTTTTAGGCCATTAATCCCTTTCTCTCATTGGGAAGTGAGCATTGTGGTCTTTCATAGACTCTTCGGACACTGCCAAACCCCACTGCTGTTTCAGTTGAGTGGAAAGGTAATCCCAAGATCTGGCTTGTGACTATATCTGTACCTACTGTTTTATCCCTTTCTTGTCAGCACAGGACTTTGAGATACGTAGAAATGGTAGAATGGCATGTGTGATGTCTTAATTTGTGCATAAATTGGATTTAAGGAAGCAATGTTGCACAAACTCATTGATGTCACCCTCTCTTTCAGTCATCACGGTCCAGTGGTGATGGCTCGAGATGCAGTGGATATCCTCAGTGTGTTTGATGTCTCACTAAGCTTTCAGTGCTTCAGCCGCCTTCATGGCAAATCGTTCTCATCCACCCATTCTACCTAGGTAAGTTTTCACATCCTTAGGATAGATACTGTGCTCCCCTCCCCAATTCACCAAAGGGTCTGAGACCCTCACTTACTCCCAACCTAGTTTATCCCTTCTGCTTAAATAGTTTACTGGGATGAAACCACTAAGCATACTACTACTTCTTGGAGCTACAGGTCAGAGTCAGGTGGATTAAGTGAACACCAGAGATGGAAAACAGACCTGAAAATGGCTCAGCAGCTCTCACCCCAGAAGTGCTAGTCTTCTCTGAGCACACCCTGCACTCCATAGTCACATACTTTTCCTCCAATCAATGTAGAAAAGGCCAATTCCTCTTATTTTTACTACCCATTGTGATCAGAAATAGGGCCTCTGCAGTAGAAGTCCTTAAAGAAAGAGTTTTCATAATTCTAGGAGAAGGACACTTCTCTGATCCAAAGTTATCTGAAACTCCCTCATGCTTCCCAGAATCCTCTCTCTGTATGTCTATGTATGTACCTATATGTGTGCAAGTGTGTAAGTGTGTGTGTGTGTGTGTGTGTGTGGTTGATCTGCTCTTGCTCAACCTGCACTGTCCTTATATTGACATTTCTTTGCAGTGATTTTCCAAACTTCAGACTTGAGCTGCAGTCAGGGTGCTCCATACCTACTGGGTAAATGTGTCACATTAATTGATGCTGTCACTGAGACAGAGCAGGAGAAAATGTGATTTTTTTCCCACATAAAACTTTGTTTTTTCCTTTATTTCATCCAGTTAAGGATTTCATGAAAACAACTTTCATGATGTTCAACATCCAATGCCAGTTTAACTTCATTAAATCACTTGTATTTGAAGCTACTTCATGGGTTTGACTGTTTGGCCGCTGTCGAGACCATCAATAGTGTGAAAGGGGTAACAATTTGTACAAACAAAACTAATGCATAAGAAGCAATAAACTGGGGGAAAATTTTACATTCAAGAGTTCTGGTAAAGGCCTCATTTCTAATATAGAGAGAATCGACTCAAATTTAAAAGAAGTTAAGCATTCTCCAATTGATAAGTGGTCAAAGAATAGGAACAGACAATTTTCAGATGAAAAAACTGAAACCTAGTCATATGAAAAGATGTTCTAAATCACTATTGGTCAGAGAAATGCAAATTTAGGGCAACTACTACACTCCTATCCTATTGGCTAAAATGGCAGGAAAAGATAATGATGAATCTTGGAGGGGATGAGGGAAAACTGGGACACTAATGCATTGTTAGTGGAATTGTAATGTGATCCAATCATTCTGGAGAACTATCAAATTGGGCATACCCTTGGATCCAGCAGTGTTTCTACTGGGCTTATATCCCAAAGAGATTGTAAAGGAGAGAAAGGAACTCACATGTGTAAAAATGTTGGGCACCCCTCTTTGTAGTGGTAAGAAACTGGAAACTGAGTGGATGCCCATCAGTTGGAGAATGGCAAAGTTATGTTATATGAATGTTATGGAATATTATTGTTCTATAAGAAAGGATCAGTATGCTGAGTGAAATGAGCAGGACCAGGAGATCATTCTATACTTCAACAACAATATCATATGATGACCAGTTCTGATGGACCTGGCCATCCTCAGCAACGAGATCAACCAAATCATTTCCACTGGAGCAGTAATGAACTGAACCAGCTATGCCCGGAGAAAGAACTCTGGGAGATGACTAAAAACCATTACATTGAATTCCCAATCCCTATATTTATGCCCACCTGCATTTTGAATTTCCTTCACAGGCTAATTGTACAATATTTCAGAGTCCGATTCTTTTTGTACAGCAAAATAACGGTTTGGTCATGTAGACTTATTGTGTATCTAATTTATATTTTAATATATTTAACATCTACTGGTCATCCTGCCATCTGGGGGAGGGGGTGAGGGGGTAAGAGGTGAAAAATTGGAACAAGAAGTTTGGTAATTGTTAATGCTGTAAAGTTACCCATAACCTGTAAATAAAAGGCTATTAAATTAAAAAAAAGATTAAAGAACTGGAAAAAAAAAAGAAAGGATCAATAGGATGATTATAAAGAGACCTGGAGAGACTTATATGAAGTGATGCTGAGTGATATGAGCAGAACCAGGAGATCACTATACATGTCAACAAAAAAATTATACAACAACAAAATCAGTTCTGATAGACGTGGTTCTTTTCAACAATGAGATGATTCAAGTCAGTTCCAATGATCTTATGATGAAGAGAGCCATCTACACTCAGAGAGAGGACTATGGGAACTGAGTGTGGATCACAACATAACATTTTCCCTCTTTTTGTTGTTTGCTTGTATTTTGTTTTCTTTCCCATTTTTTTCCTTTTGGATCTAACTGTGCAGCAAGATAATTGTATAAATAGGTATACATACATTGGATTTAATTATATTTTAATATGTTTAACATATATTGAATTATTTGCCATCTGTGGGAGGAGTTGAGAGGGGAAATTTGGAACACAAGGGTCAATGTTAAAAATTACCCATGCATATGTTGTGAAAATAAAGAAAAGAAAAGAAAAGGGTAACATATTAAATTAACTGAGCCAATCACTGATATTTCTAGATGGAAATGAATTTGTGACTCAACCATCATACTGAAAGTAATGTCTTCTGCCTCTTAATACCTTCATGGCCTTAAGTTGGGTGTTGGGAGAAATGGCATGCATAAAAAGGGCAGTGATAGTTTTTTTTCCACATTCTGCCCTGCTCAGATCACATATGGTATACTGTGTCCAGAGACTGTCCAAAGAGGAAGACAGGGAAATACTTTGAGATGCTTGAAGGAACCTTAGGTGGAAAATACTAAGCTTCAAACATTTGAAGACTTCTCACCTGGAAGACTCAGTTTCCTGGCATGGCACTGGTATCCATGTTTTCACAGGCATACAACAATGAAGTCAGCACAAGATCAGTAGACCTTCAGCTTGGTAGTCAGTCTAATACCTTTCCTCTCCCACACTGACCTTCTTAGCTTCCTAAATATTGAGCTAACTCTGGCAAGATGTGTGTCAACCTCACAAGCATTGTGGACATCCCTGGAAAATATACTTCCAGAGTAAGAAAACTTGATGATTCTACATATAGATGATGTGGTGTTGGCTGATGGAGTACCTGTATTTTCTTGGTGTGGTTAGGTCAAAATTAGCACAATCAGCAGAGAATCTATCCATACTTTGTCACATCTTCACTTCAGGGGTTGCACTGAGTGCACAATCATTCATAAATCAAAAGCCCCACACCAACAGTTCCTCCACTTTAGTCTTGACTTGTAGCCTTTCCAAATTGAACAATTTACCATCAGTGCAATAACTAATTGATGATTTGTTTGTTCTCACTGAAAGTGTTTGATAACTTGGCTGAAAACATCATGCTAAAAAGCATGGAAGCAAGCACACAGCCCTGTCCCACTCCACTGATGACTCAGAATTGTCTTAGGAAGATCCTGAAGATCACCTGGCAGATGAGATACAGATACTGACATTCTTTCTCAAACTAAACTGCCAAGCATTCAGCTCTCCTGCAGAAGCACAACTCTGTGGGCTGGCCATGTTGTCCGAATGCCAAATGCACGCTTGCCAAAAAGACAATTTGACAGAGAACTCACTCAGAGCAAGCACTCATGTGGTGATCAGAAATAGCAACGCAAGAACATTCTTAAGGTCTCTCTTAAGAAGTTTAGAATTCATAGTCATGGAAGATACTGGCCCAGGTCCACATAGTCATGGTGTACCCTTCTTACAGAAGGGGCTATGCTTTATAAGCAAAGCAGAATTGAAGGCGCTCAGAAAAAAAAACACAAGATGTGCAGTTAGAGAATCACATGACCTATTTGTGTCCAACCTGCAGTAGAGCATTTTGAGTTCATATTGATGTCTGATCAAACAGACACAACCAACAGACACACTGTAACCTGACTCTAACATAGTGATGTCATTTTGTTCTTCAAGAAAAAAAAGTACAACATCAAATTAACCAACCAGCCTAGTAGATGCAATCCCTTTCTTCTCTTTTAAACCAAGGGGCACAACTAATAACAATGGATTTAAAATAAAAAATAAAAATTGAGTCTTGAGGCAAATAAAAATATGCCCAAATAATTAGAGCTGAATTCAATAAGTTGACACTATCTGGGGACTGGGGTTTACCATCAGCGCAGGTTTTCAAAGGCTTTGGGACTTGGGACAAAGTTTGGGACACAGATCCTTTCTGTAGCTAAATTGCTAAGCATTCAAACTCTACTTCCCTGATTGCAGCATGTTGTTTGGATGCCAAACATAAATCTATCCAAAAGACTACTTTACAGAGAACTCACACTATACAGGTGCTCACATGGTGGCCAGAAATGATTTAAGGATACTCTTCATGTCTCTGAAGAACTTTGGAATTAATTATGTGACATGAGACACTCTGGCCAAGGAATGCACAACATGGGGCACCCTCCTGAAAGAAGGTGCTGCGCTCTATAAGTGATGCAGAACTTCAGAAATGTGAGGTGCACAAATTTAGAACCATCTCCAGTCCAAATGTCCATGCAGAGTATTTGTAGCTGAGCTTGAGTAGAGGGTTCCCAGCTCATCTTGGTCTGATCAATCACAATCAAGCACACTATACCTTGACTCCAATATAGTAAGGCCATTTTGAGAACAAAGCAAGTACCAACCAGGCAAATGATGCCTAGATCTTTGTATCCAGCCTTACACATTGTCCTAAGTTCCATTCCAAAATAAACATGGTACAAGGAAGGGTATCTCCAGTTTGATGATGTGTGAATAAACCAAATTCAGATTTATAAAGCCATAGATTTAAAGCTAGAAGGGAATATAGAAGCATGTTACATATAAAAAAGTTGATTCAATTGAAAGAGGCCTTTGAAGCTGTTGAAGTTAAGTCTTTCCTGAAGAAAACCAAAGTCCCTCAAAATATCCCAAAACACCATTGCCCATTCCCTGCTTTACTGTATCAATATTGGAACATCCAACATACATTCTCTCCTGAGGCAATTCATTCCACTTTGGGACAGGCCACATTAACAGGAAATATTTCCTACAAATGAAAAAGTTTCATATAACTTGGACAAGTTCTTTCCAGTTAACTTGATCACATGTTATTGGAAAGTTAGTTATGATTAGACTAGACTTAGGAGCCTTAAGTCCAAGGGAATTCCAAAATGTTGCTTTATTATCACATTCCATTGAAATGAATAGCCAGATATGTTTTTTCAATACCCCAAGCTATATGAATTGAGTCTCAGAGTTCAATGAAATAATTGCAAATCATTCCATTCAAAGGAAGAGGTCTGCTGGTAATTCCTCTTCAATATATTTCTTCTTCAGTTCCTTGTCACTGCTCAGATTTCCACAAGAACCACCATTATATTCAGCAAAGGAAAGGAAGGGAGGGAAAAAGAGAGAGTGAGGAGAGGAGTTGGAGAAGGAAAAGATGAGACAGAAATAGACAAAGAGACAGAGACAGAGATAGGCAGATAGGGAAAAAGACAGAGAGGGAGGAAAGAAGGGGGAAGATAGAAAGAGAAACAGACAGACATAGAAAAAGAGAGACAGAGAGAAAGGAAGAGAGAGACAGAGACAGGCAGATTGAGAAAGACACAGGGAGGGATGGAAGAAGGAAGACAGAAAGAGATAGAAAGAGACAGAAACAACACACAGAGAGAAAGGGAGAGAAAGAGAAAGAGGGAGAAAGAGTCAGAGAGAGAGAGACAGAGAGAGAGACAGAGAGAGAGAGACAGAGAGATAGAGAAACAGAGTTAGTTCTGTTTTTCTTCAAGCTTAGGCAATAAAGTACATGTAGGAGTTTTTGCCTGTAATTTAATGACCAGACAGTAGTGAAGTGCTCCTCTGAGGAAGTGAATTGTGACTGCTCTGGGGAAAGAAAGCTGTTCTCTCTAGCAGTGATTATAGGGAGCTTTAGAGATATTTTGCTTAGTTGCTCAGCCACATCTTGATCCTCGAAAGAGAAGCTGAACTAAATTGTTGCTGCTGTCCTGGGGGTGAAGGTGGGGAAGGCTCCAAAAGAAAGCTTTTGAAAAGAAATACTTGGACTTCAGCAACTGATCAGACCATTTTTCCCTGATGAATGAGTTCTTTTTTCTACAATTAACCATTAAAAGGCTGAGGGTGATTGCTTTCTTTCGCTGTCATCTTCCTGTTAAAATCTCATCATCTGCTCCCTTTTCAACATGATGATCAGCTGTTTGTAAAGGCATCGGATGTGGAGGGTCTGGATATGGGATGCATTGGGATGGGGACCTGCACAGCTAGTAGGATTGTCAGGCCACCTAAGTGATTGACACTGAAGTTCAAATTTGTTTTGCAGAACTGAAATGTTTAGCAGCCCTAGCCCAGTGGAAAAGCAAATGATTAAGTTATGAAGTTAGTTCTGTTGCAGACTGGATTTTTCCAACAAAATAAGATGTTTTCTCCTTGCGTTTCCTCTAATCCAGCTACATGTTGCAGAAATCATAACACAAACCAATTGGATGTGATTTTCAGAAGAAAGAGAGATGCTCAATGGGACACAAAAGACAGCTTCACCTTCTGGTTGCCATGATACCGTGTAGGTACCCATTTTCTTCAGTCACTTAAATACCTTTAAGTAAATGAAAATCCCTCCCTTGGGATTTCTCAGCAGGAGTCCAGCTCCATTTTGATAGAGATCTTAGTTCAATCCAACACAACTTGTAATGTCAATCCTGTGTAATTGGAACGAGTGGGAGAAAACCAAATTATCAGTTCTGTAGAGATGCAAAAGGAATGTTGTTCAAAAGGAGAAAAAAAGAGAGAAGAGGAAGGAAAAAAAAGGCCTAAATGTTCTGTATCACACTGATTGTTTCCTGATCCAAGTCATTTTTATTAGAATCTCTGGGTGGTTTTTGATGGTTCCTTTGCAATAATTAAGGGGTGATGGGGAGTAAAACAAAGATTGTTTTCAGTCTGTTGAAATATGATTTCACAAAGTAGAAAAGAAATATGATGAAAAATAAGACAAAGGAAATTCTAACTATTATTGTGGGGCCACCAAATCCATTATTGTGAAAGATATAGTTGATTCTCCTTTGTGGATTTAGCTTAATATGTTCATCCACTTTATGAAATCATAGAACAACAAGGCAAAAAAAAGTTTTGTCCTAAAATGATTTAAATACAGACATAAACATACATATACACCTATACATACTATAGGTGAATGCAACTTTAAAAAACAAACAATTAAAACTTACTGGAATTTTGTGGCTGAGAGTCATGTTTGTTGGTCCCCAAAGTTCCATGGAATTCTGATCTCCCCTTCTTTCTTGTTCATCCATCTTACTTGTAAAGGAAAAAAAATGCTCTCAAGCAAGGAATAGTCATAGAGAGAGACTCTAGATCCATAATTCATTCTCTTCTTATCTTTTACCCACCTTTTTTCCATCATTCAAGCAGATCATCTGCTCACATTTTTGCTGAAATGTGACATCTATGACACATAAGATGGACATAAGTCATAGTTATGTGTGTCATATATGTCAGTTCATGGGTGAGCTGGGATTTGGACCCATGTTTTTCAGGTTCTAAGGCAGCTCTCTATGTAGAACATCCCACATTCTCTTACTAAATGTTTATTGAATTCTCAAAATAAATTAGGTTCCAATCAAACTACTTTCTAGTTATTAATCCAGTATGTGAATTAAACTAAATAGCACCTAATCGAAGAATCCTCATTCTTCCACTGTAAAAGTGATGCCCTCTTAAAATCTTTGAAAGAACTAAAGGTTTATGGTGAAAGGAAAAGTAGAGAACTTTCTGATAGAAAAGGGAAAGTCTTTGCCTTTCCTCCCAAGGCTGGGAAGTAGGAATGCCTTAACTGAACATAATGGAGTCAAAAAGTTAGTGAATATGTCTCTGGGGCAGAGATTGCTTTCATCCCTAGATCTCCAGTCAGTGACTTACAGAGGATTCTCAAAGGACTATTGAAAATTAAAGTGACTAAACTGAAACTAATCAGCATAAGACAATCTGGAGAAAAGTGATAAGCAAATGGACTTTTGAACAAAGAATAACATGAAAATGAAACATTAACCTCTCAACTCCAACCCCAGAGATGTTTTTCTATGGAAAGTCCAAGGGTTAGGTTCATTCAAAGAGAAGTTTCTGCCCACTCTAAATTAAGGGGAGTCAGTAACTAAAGTCAAGTCAATGTGCATCTGTTAAATTTCATCTGAGGTCCAATTCCTGTGCTCAAACTCCACTTTAAAAGAATTTAGTTTGTACCCTGTGGCCTTCCTGCCCAGAAGTGGTGGCTAGTTCAAATTTAGCTACTTACCTAAAAAAGAATATGCTCTGTGTCCAGTTATATTTCTGACAGAGAGAACTAAGAAGATGATATAAGAAAATATTTAGGGAGAAAGCATCAGCCTTCCTACTCAATTTACCTTTTACCCCTTCTTCTAAGTCTTCCCATACACCTGTTATCAGAGAAGCAATTTAATTGAAAATTGAAATTCTCAATGTTCTCATTTAAATTTTCTGTTTGAAGATCAAAGAGGAAAACCTGGCTCTCACAAAGATCTCTTGATTTCTCACCTTGATGGACTTCATATTGATTACAGGCTGATCCTTACAAGCTTACAAATAGCTGAGCATATAATTATCCTTATTACCCTGCATTCCACAGTCTGGCACAGTCAGTGTTTGATGTCACAGTTGTTGTGGTTCTCTGTGAGGTCAGGGGCTATTCCATCTAATGCTAAGCGGGACAAATCAAAGCCTGGAGGGGCCCTAGGCTTTGTGGTGACGATCCATTGCCCAGCCCTGCTTACAGCCTGAACTTCTCCAGGCCAGAAGCCATAGTCAACACTCACATGATGAAGGAATCATCCCAGGAATATTAGCTCTGAGAATGGAAAGACAGAAAGAAAATAGAGAAAGAAAGAAGGAGAGACAGAAACACAGAGAGAGACAGAGAGATAGGGACAGAGAGGTGGGAGGGAAGGGGGGAGAGAGAGAGACAGAAAGAGAGCATCTTTCTGTTCCAACCCTTCCTGAGCTAGGCAGAGGTATCCCAGGGTGGAGGGCTGGGATCCCTTCTCTTCTCTCCTTGTACTCATTCTTGTGCCAGGGGATACAGAGCAGCTCAGAGGAATGAACTCTTTCCATTCCCCTTCCTCCCATTAATCGAGGAAGAGAATAACTAAATTATATCCTCCATAGCAAGACAGCTCAATGGTGACAGCTTTTATAAGTGGTTTAATGGAGAGCACAAAATTTGCAGATAGGAAAACCTGGATTCAAATCCTGTCTCTAAGACTTACTTTATGACAATGAACAAGTCACTCAATTTCTATAATATTAATGATTCTGCCTCAAAATTATTGTTGTTCAGTAGTTTCAATCATGTCCAACTTTCTGAATTTCCTTGGCAAAAATACCAGAATGGTTTGCTATTTCCTTTTTCATCTCATATTACATATGAGGAAACTGAGCCAAATGGGGTGACATGATTTTCCTGGGGTCACATCACTTGTAAGTGCCTGTGTGGAATGGGTGCTAGACCCCCTTTCCCAAATTAACTAATCAGAGACATCTTCAGGTATAAAGAGGAAGCATTTATTCCCTTCAGGGAGAGGCCTGAGCACACCTGAGAGGCATCTCTACTCCCAATGTGTGCTCCTCAACCTGACAAGCTGGAAGCAGAACACTGGGTTAAATAGCAAAAGACATGAGCCTTTTCACAGGTTAAACCATAGGAAGTAACCATCACTGATCAATGATCACCAATGTTGTCTGCTTCCTATGGGTCATGCCACTTCCTGTCACTGCCCTAGGGTCTTGGCCTTTAGAGAACTTTAGGCCTAGAGATCATGTGGCTTCCTGCAACCTGAAGTCCAAGGCCTGATCTCCCAGTTCTGCAGACATCTGGGAACAGGGATCCCATGACTTGGGCCTAGTCTCCCAGACTTCTTGAGAAAGCTTCCCCGAGTCAGTCCCAGTTACATCTGAGACCAGTTTCAGTCTGCCTGATTCCAAGCCCAGGGCTCTACCACCCCATTTCTCTGCTTTCAGAATCATTAACATCTCTATTTCTCCAACTTTATTTGATCTAATGAAAGTGCCCTCTCTCGCCTAAGCTACCCAGCTGGAAACACAGAGACAGATGGCTAGACAGATGGCAGGATAAATTGTCAGATGGAAATATGGAAGGTCAGAGGTTGAGAGCCAGACCTGTGTGTATACACATGACCTCTGATCAGCTTCCACAAGGCAGTCCTTTGAGCTCTGACTCCAAGTCAGGTTGTTGGGGTAGGAGGCCCTGTGGAAAGTCCCACCAGGGGATCTTCAGCAGCTCCATAAACTTTCAGAAGAGGCCTTCACTGAAGTCAAGTTTCTGAAGTTCTAAATACTTTTGAGAACCACAGACTTTCAACCAATGGGCTGCCATTTTATATATTATCTTAATAGTTCCAAAGATTGTGTTTTATGAATATTAACCTCGTAATATAATTTGCTTGAGGGCAAGGAACAGTGATTTGACTATTGCAGATGCCCAATAAATTCTTGTTGACTGAATAAATTAGGTATATAAAACTTAGTCAATCAACTCTATATTATTAGTGATGAGATTATTGTATGTCTCATAAAGCCCTGCATTGACCTATTCTGGAATATGGATGTAACTTCTAACTTGGGGACTTCAAAACATTTCATCATGACCAGATCTGTATCAGGCCATAAATTGTGAATGCCTTTACCAAGACCTCAAAAAGAGATCCTCTAATCTCATATAACAGCTAAAATCAGATTGTTGGATAGAGACACAGCAGCAAGGCAAATGGGAAGGAAAAAAGTCCTGATGAAGGGCAGATCTTGTCTAGAGAAAGCAAAGAGGAGTCTGGAGAAAGATGAGACACATAGGGGGAAAAAAATGGAATATGGAAAAGAATTGTCCATTTCATAATTGTGAACCATGAATTGACTTTCTTCCATCCATCTTCATCCAGATATATAAACATACATGAACACAAGTACTCAGAGGCACATAGATACAAAAGCCTCCACAAATCTAGATTCCTGAAGATACATAAGCATACGTACCTTAAATGCCCACACAAATGCAGATCAGGAACTTTTCTGCAAAATTTATGTCAACACATTCTCTTTGTTAATTGAACTACAAAAATAGTTTTGCTGCTGGAGCATTTTTTTTCTTAAGAAAAGGGTTCAAATTTAAGCAATTATGAAAATTTACCTCATACCTGTATTTTAGAAGACTCAAGTTAAAACATAGGATCTAGCTAGCTTTCTAGGCTGGCTTTCTGGGGGTCCTCCAGACAGGCCTTGGTTTTAGCAGGATAGACACAATGATAGTTAGGAATAGAGTCTAGAGTCTTTATTGTCTCCTTCACAGTCTGTGTCTGTCACAGTCTGAACCAGTCTTGATCTTAGTGGACGAGTGCAGGAGGCAGGAGAGCCACCAGGAGGATGGTCCAAGATGAAGTGTTTCATTTCTAGTCCTCTCAGCCCTTAAATCCCCTATTACAGTTACATCATTTCAGCACACTGAATATGTGTGAACTAGAGAATCATTACTTCACCATACTAAGTATATGTGAACTAGGGAACCATCATCTCATCAGTTCCACTGAGTTAACAACTTGTAGGATCTTTGTTTCAAGTATACTTCTCCAGAGTTTGGCCCTCTACACTACTACCCTACAAAGGTGATGCATGTACCATGGTGAATATACACAAATATAAGATATATGAATATATAATGCAACATCATAAAGTATAATAGTGACAATAAAATTATAATTAATATGATATGCAATTACAATAAATATATAAGATACATTGATCATCGTTCAATGTATTCAAAGTAGTCTCACTTTACAAAGCTGTTATCATTCTATAAATTGTGCTCCTGGTTCTATTCTATTCACTTCACTCTGCATTAGTTCATGTATGTTTTGCTCTGACTCTTTGGAATGATATTTTTCCATATCAGAACTATAATGGTGAGTGTGTGTGTGTGTGTGTGTGTGTGTGTGTGTGTGATGCAAAAAAAAAAAAGCATATGTTTGCCCAAGTATACACACGTTATAATTATTTTTTTTCTTTTTTCTTTTCATTTTTCTATTCCTCCTGAGATGAGGCATAAGGAGGAGAGAAATTATATTTCTTTTCATTTGTTATTATTTAAATTAATGGAGGGATGGGCTAGTGCTTGAGTCAGATGTGACAGGTACTTTCAGACAAAGTCCTTGTATTGTTCATTTTTCTTAACTGTTTTACTTTCATACTGGTTTTTGTCCTTTGTTCTCAAAGAGGTCCAAAATGACATCACTATGTTAGAATCACATTACAGTGTGTTCCACTATGGCTGATCACACCAATATGAACCCAGGATGCTCTGCCACGGGTCCGACACAAATAGTCCATATGAACATTTGGGGAGGACCCTGTAACTTTGAGTAACTTGTGTGTATTTGAAGCTAATTCAATTCTATTTTGCTCCTAGAGCACAGCACCTTTCTGATGAGGGCATGCCATGAGGACAGGGGTATTCAGGAAATATTTGTGATGTTAAAACAAAACACATCAATAAAATTAGAAAAAAAGAGAGAATTTACCTCCACTTAACTATTTTTACATGCTCTTTTCCCTAAATTGAACTCCCCTCCCTTCTCCTTTCTTCCTCTTTCATTCTCCATATAGACATGCGTGTCTGCATCTGCATATACATGCATACAAACATTCATACATAAATGTGATTGTGTAGCTATATATATATATATATATATATATACACTGTATACTTATAATTATGTGTCCATATATAGAGACATGCACAGATAAATATAATCATCTACATATATACATATACAAATTTGTATTGTGTATACATACACATGAATACACATACACACACACACATATGCTTTATAAACCTTAAACAATCATTTAACTTCAAGCTCTTTATCATTATTGTCATTGTAATTATCTATTAGGCTGACCCTTGGAGCCTGGAAGGGGCCATAGTGGGTTTCAATTATAAAGTCTTCAGCTGTTGACTAAGTCTCAAAGCTGGGGCAGAATTAAGGTTCCTTTGACCTCAACTTTGCACACATTGATCATGCTCACCCTCCTGGAAGGCAAGAATGAAGCTTTTGGTGCGAAAACAAATTGTTCTCATAGACTACATTGGAAAGGAAAAGAATGAAATTGGAACCAAATTGTACTTTTTACCCTTCTGTGTTACACATATTGTTTGCCTGTATCTCTACTTCAATATGTTACAATATGTAATTTAAAATAAGTCATGTTTTATTTTCAAAAAAATTATATTTTATCAATTGAGTTTTATGTTGGTGGATATATAGGTTTCATACTTGCAAGAGAATTCAGACTCTTTAAATTAAGAAAGAAAAGTAGAAATATTCACTAAATTATTTTAATCTTATTCTTTTACTTTAAGAACATGATTTGTTGGGGCAGCTAGGTGGCACAGTGGATAGAACACTAGCCCTGAAGTCAGAAGGACCTGAGTTCAAATGTGACCTCAGACACTTAACATTTCCCAGTTGTATGAACCTGGACAAGTCACTTAACCCCAATTGATTCAGGGGGAAAAAAAAGAAAAGAAAACATGATTGCTTTAAAGAAGAACCATTTCCTTTCCCAGTCCTTTTGTTTTCGTACTCTCCCTGAGATCCAAGTTTCTCCTGGATTTGCAGCTTCCTTCTCCCCCTTTACCCCATCTCACCTGCCTTTTTAGCCTTGGTTTCACTCATAGTCCCCCAGCTCACCAGTCATTGTTGGAGAGTGGGGATCCTCATTGTTCCCCGTGGCCCCTTCTAGGCTCTTTCACTACCTCCATCATTAAGTACCCTCCTCTTCCCCATTGTGGTTGATTAAATGTAGATCTAGGTCCAGATATTCAGGATTCTGGCAGCTGTCATGAAGAACTCTTTTTGGAGAAAAACTCCATAACTCTTTCACCAAAAGAATATATTATTTTTATTAAAACTTTTTTTATTTACAAAGTATATGCATGGGTAATTTTTCCAATATTGACCCTTGCAAAACCTTTTGTTCCAAATTTTTCCCTTTCTTCCCCCCCTCCCCTCCCCTAAATGGCAGGTAGTCCAATATATGTTAAATATGTGGAAATATATGTTAAATCCAATATATGCACACATATTTATACATTTATCTTGTTGTACAAGAAAAATCAGATCAAGAAGGAAGAAAAAGAAAAATTGAGAAAGAAAACAAAATTCAAGCAAATAACAACATAGAGAGTGAGAATGCTATGTTGTGTTCCACACTGTTCTCATGGTTCTCTCTCTGGGTGTAAATGGCTCTCTTCATCACTGAAAAAGTAGAAATAATTTGAATCCTCTCATTGTTGAAAAGAGCCACTTCCATTAGAATTGATCATTGTATAGTCTTGTTATTGCTGTGTATAATGATCTCCTGGTTCTGCTCATTTCACTTTGCAACAGTTCATGTAAATCTCTCTAGGTCTCTTTGAAATCATCCTGATGGTCATTTCTTATAGAACAATAATATTTTATAACATTCATACACCATAATTTATTCAGCCATTCTTTAGTTGATGGGCATCCACTCAGATTCCAGTCTCTTGCCACTACAAAGAGGGCTGCCACAGACAATTTGTACATGTGGGTCCCTTTCCCTACTTTGAGATCTCTTTGGGATATAAGCCCAGTAGTAACATTGCTGGATCAAAGAGTATGCACAGTTTGATAACTTTTTGAGCATAGTCCAAAGTGTTCTCCAGAATGGTTGAATCTGTTCACAGTTCCACCAACAATGCATCAGTGTACCAGTTTTCCCACATCCCCTCCAACATTCATCATTATCATTTCTTGTCATCTTAGCCAATCTGACAGAAATTTTTCAGAGTTGTCTTAATTTGCATTTCTCTGATCAATAGTGATTTGGAGCACCTTTTCATGCGATTACAAATAGTTTCAATTTCTTCATCTGAAAATTGTCTGTTCATATTCTTTGATCATTTATCTACTGGAGAATGGCTTGAACGATTATAAATTTGAGCCAATTCTTTATATATTTTAGAAATTAGGCTTTTATCAGATCCTTTGGATGTAAAAATGTTTTCCCAGTTTATTGCTTTCCTTCTAATCTTGTCTGCATCAGTTTTGTTTGTATAAAACCTTTTTAACTTAATATAATCACAGTTACCTATTTTGTGATCAATACTGATATCTACTTCTTCTATGGTTACAAATTCCTTCCTCCTCCACAGATCTGAGAGGTAAACTATCCTATGTTTTTCTAATTTGTTTATAATATCATTCTTATTGTCTAGATCATGAACCCATTTTGACCTTATCTTGGTATACAGTCTTAGATGTGGGTCAAGAAGACCTAGTTTCTACCATACTAGTTTCCACTTTCCCCAGCAATTTTTGTCAAATAGTGAATTCTTATCCTAAAAGCTGAGGTCTTTGGGTTTATCAAATACTAGATTGCTATAATATATAGCAATATAGTATATATATATGTGTGTGTGTGTGTGTGTGTGTGTGTGTGTGTATGTGTGTGTGTATAGTTCTGTGAACCTAACCTATTCTACTTATCAACTTCTCTATTTCTTAGCCAGTACCAAATGGTTTTGGTGACTTCTGCTTTATAATATAGTTTTAGATCTAGTACAGACAGACCACCTCCATTTGCTTTTCTTTTCATTAATTCCCTTGAAATTCTTGACTTTTTATTCTTCCAGATGACTTTTGTTGTTATTTTTTCTAGGTCAGTAAAATAGTTTCTTGGGAGGCTAACTGGTATAGCACTAAATAAATAGATTAGTTTAGGTAGTATTATCATCTTTATTATATTTGCTCCACCTATCCAGGAGCACTTGATAGTTTTCCAATTGCTCAATCTGCCTTTGTGTGTAAAGTATTTTGTAGTTTTGTTCACATAGTTTCTGACTTTCCCTTGGCAGATAGATTCACAAATATTTTATACTATCAACACTTATTTTTGAATGAAATTTCTCTTTGTATCTCTTACAGTTGGATTTTGTTAGTGATATATAAGAATGCTGATGACTTATGTGGATTTATTTTGTATCCTGTGGACATTTTTAAAGGGATTTTTTTTTCAGGAAGATGTGTGGAATCATTTAAAGAAATTTCCAGCTTCCCTTAAGTAAACCTCATTGGTCTTCTGTTCAGCTCTCATCTCAGACCATTCTCTGTGTCATGCTTATTCCAAAATGATACTCATTCAACTGTTTGTCACAGTTTGGATAATATGCCTTCTTTTCCTCCTGTTGTCTCCTCTCTTCCACTAACACTTGAAGCCCGACTTTTTGCTTGAGTTTGGCTCTTATTTAGAAAGCTCTAAACTATTCTATGGTTTGGTATAATTAGGATAAAGTTATCCTCAAAAGGAGCCTCTTGAAGAATGTACACTAGGGAAATCCTTTTTCATTTGGACTGTTTTCATTGCAGTAACAAGCACTCCTCTCTTTGTTTTAAGCAAACTCATATTAATGCTGAGCGTCATCTCGTCAGGTTTGACAGATGAATGAGAAATCCATTGTTGCCAGAAAGTCTTTTATTCTACTCAATCAAATATTTGTTTGTATGGTTTAATTGTCATCAAACAGGCACAGTGAAGGCTTATATTCTCTTCATAATTCCTTCAGCTGTATGACTGGAAAGGTCTGCCTACAAAAGGGTGGAATTGTCAAAAGCACACCTGCTATCTTCTCAGACCCTCATCAAGAATGTTATCAGTATCAGCTCACGAAACATCTTGAAGAACAGTTATGATTTTACTGTCAAACACAGTTGAGAACTGGGGATGGAGTCAAAAAACTGTATTCCTGACTACTGAGGATGGATTATTTCATGGGCTCAGTTGTTCTGATGTATAAGATATACACTGAGTACACCACCAATGTGGTGAAAGGAGTTGGAAAACAAGGTATTAAGATAATTTAAGAAGCATCAGGTTCCTAGAAAATGCATGAAGAGACAAGAGGCTTGAGTATTACTTTCTTAAATAATAAATAAAATTATTTAGGAATATTGGCATCAGGGGACAAAATACAACTAGAAAGAATCGGTGGGTCCTTGTTAAATAGAATAGGTGTTCATACTCAAACATACAAATAGCAAGCGAGTAGATCATACATCAAGGAACCCAAAACATAATCATACTGAATTAGAAATTAGCAAAAATTGGGAAGAAGGAATAGCTACATCTAAAAGCAAAGGAAAATAATGGTACCTCAGAATTATGCAACATGCAATGTTGTGTAGAAAAAAATTTCTTTGAACAGAATCGATGATTCCCAAACCTTCCAAATGAGAAAAACAAGATGGGTTGAGATTCCAAATTAAAAATGAAATGCATTACAGAATCAGAGAGGTAAATGAGCTTGAACTCTTTGTATTATTTTTAAATAGTTTTTTTTTTATTACATGTAAGAACAATTTTAACATTCTTGTTTTTAAATTGAGTTCCATATTTCTCCCTCCCTCCCTAAAACAGTAAGGATTTTAATATATACTTATGATGTGTAATTATATAAAATATTTCCATATAAGTCACATTATGAAAGAATCAACAAACCAAAAGGAAAAAAAAAACTATAAAAATGACAAAAGCAAAAGTGAGGTGCTATTCTCAGTTCTTTCTCTGTAATTGGAAATCATTTTCCATCATGACGTCCTTGGAATTGTCTTGGATACTTGTCTTGGTGAAAAAAGCTAAGTTAGTCATAGCTGATTATTGTGCAACGTTGCTGTTACTTTGTACAATGTTTTCCTAGTCCTGCTCACTTCCCTTTGCATCAGTTCCTATAAGTCTTTTCAGGTTCTCAGGTTTGTTCTTTCTTATAGCACAATAGTGTTCCATTATATTTATATGCCACAACTCATTGATAATTGGTTCTTTTGTGAAAGGAAAATGGATTACTGTACCTTTAGAGTCCCCAATTGCCATCTAGCTTTAATCATTGACTGGGTTTGATCTCATTCAAATTGAGATCTGTTGAAGACCTTAATTTAAAAAGGCCAAAGTCTCCCATTGCACCCAGGGCCATCTCCCATCAGCATGCTGAATATCTGGCCACTGGATCCAGATGGTCATGAAGGGGAAAGTGAGGCTGGTGACTTTTCCCAGTCCTCTCTCCCTCAAATCCAATTCACTTGCATGTCATGGCATCCCTTTCGTGATATCATGGTCTTCTTTGAGAGAGAAGGACAAATAGCAAGAACAAAAATATCAATAAAGGAAAACAAAATCAAACAACCAAAACAACAAGTTTGGAGTTGGGATACTCAAAAATGGAAAGGACAAAGAAAGTCTTTTGAATTCTTAGGATGAAATGAGGGGGATGGGATGGCTATAGAGCTTACTCTTCCTTGTAGCTAGGTCATAACAGGTGACACCCAGACTGAATAGGAGAAGGGGTTGAGTAAGGCTGGTGATCTTTTACTGGCACTTACATTTTGAAATAGTAAAAATATAATAAAGGAAATTAAAGATGCCTGAGGCCAGATGATAGAGAATAGGATTTTGAAATTAATGAGCTATGAGAAAAGGGAGGTCGGATGGCTCAGCTAGAATAAATGTGATTTCTTTTTTTTTTGTTTGTTTGTTTTCTTTTCAAAGCAGGGGGAGGATGATATTATAGAGGTATGAATGTCAAAACAAAAGTTTATAACCATGAATGTGAATGAGATCAGTCTGCCCATAAAATGGAGGGGAAAAGAACAAAGCAAATTTAGGTGAAGCAGTCTTATATAAGAAGGTTATTTAATCATAAATATTTCCAAAAGAAGGAAAATGACTGCTTGGGATAACATTTATTATAGAGAAGATAAAATACAAGAAGTAGGAAAAACGCCAGAGCAATGAAATGGATTAGATCATTATAGTAGATAGGGCATTATTACATGCCAGGTACTGTGCGAAGGCTGGGCATGTAAGTACAAGCAGAAAGAAGGGAAGTCCTTGTCATTGAGCAGCTTTCATTCTAAAAGGAAAAAGAACTGGAAAAAGAACTGAAACATAATGGGAAGAGTGAGAGGGAAAGTTGCCTCTTGAAGCAAAGTGGGCTAGATTTGGGGTGCTGAGCTGGATTCTACAGGGCATTTCCCCAGAGGGAGGGTCTAAGGCAGAGCTCACCAACCAGAGGAGACAGTTGTGAGAGCAGGGACATTGCCAAAGTGGCAAGGCCACGATGAAGAGGGCAGAGAGTTGGCTAAATAGTCCAGAGTGGCAAGGCTAATTAGGGAAATCATGAAATCTAACAAATAAATAGCAAAGGTAATGATGAGGTTACAAGGCACATTCAGATTGTTCACATACAGGACCACAAATTGATTGGGTTACCTACCAAAATGGTGGGGTATGAGTAATGTCCCCAAAGTAAGCCATTACGTCCAGCATTGGGGTTACAGGTCACTGTTGCAGGTTGTCTCAAAATAGATTTTATTTTGCTGCTAAAAGCAGGCTGATTCCATGAGGATTCTTAGCAAGGAAAAGGAGTTTTAGCAATTAACAAGGGGCCCAAGATGCCATTAAGAAAGAAAAAACACCATTATGATAAAGAGGCCAAAGGGAAAAAAGGTAATATGGAAGATTTGGATTATGTTTTCCTGGGGCCTGGAGTCAGGAAGGCCCGAGTTCAAATTCAGCCTCAGATATTTCCTAGCTGTGTGACTCTGGACAAGGCATCTACCTCACAAGGTTATGGAGAAGCCTAAATGGAAAACCAGCTGCAAAGTCCTCTCCATAGAGCCTGGAATGTACATTCCCTCCCCTTTCTCTTCTTCATAAACACATACACATTTTATTCCTGTTGTTGTTTTCAATCCTGTCTGGCTCTTCATGTCCCCACTGGGACTTTCTTGTAGAGAAACTGGAGGGATTTGCCATTTACTTCTCTGGCCCATTTTACAGATGAAGAAACTGAGGCAGATAAGGTCATGTGACTTGTCCAGGGTCATACAACTAGAAAGTGTCCGAAGCTGGATTTGAACGCAGGGAGATGAGTGAGTCTTTGGTTTCAGGCCCAGAGCTCTATCTGATCTATATTAGCCACTATATATTAGCTAAATGACATTACCACAAAACAGGAGATCATTAAACAAAGCAATGCATATGTAAGACTTTAACATGCTTCTGTCTGGTCATGGTCAAATATTCTTTAAGTACCCACCTTGTGCCAAGTACTGTGCTATGCAATTTGGATACCTAAAAAGCTAAAAACACTCCCTAAAGGAGATCTCATCCGAATGCAAACAACTGGATAGGGGGAGGCTTGAGCTCTGGGGAGGTCTGAGGAAGTGTGGAACTGGTGAGAGGCTTTCAGCTGAAAATCCAGGAAAGCCTGGGCTGGAGGCCACCCAGTAAAAAAATAAATAAATAAATGAATGAATGAATGAATGAATAAACAAATAAAATTAAAATTAAAAAAAGCATGAAGAAGAATATTGGAAATCCACTGAGGGAACCAATGGAAGATTTTGTATTTGTTCCTGAGGGTGATAGGAAAGCACTGGAGTTTATGGAGTAAAAGATGACATGGTCAGGCCTTTAGAAAGTTCATTTTGGTGGCCAAATGGAGGACAGAGTGAAGTGGGGAGAGACTGAGGCAGGAGAAGTTTGAGCAGCTACTGCAGTAGTCCAGGTGAGAAGTAACTCAATGAGTGCAGAACCAGAAGAGAGAAGGGGGAATGATTGATAGAAGAAAGATTTTGCAAACTATCAGAAATGAGAGAAATATGAAAACATAAATGAGCACTTAGAATAAATAAATAGAACATTGATACATTATACACATATGATGCATGCTATTTTATACATTGTGTATATGTAATAGGCATATGTTTCTATTCACGTATTTACCATTTCCCCCTAAAATTGACAAACTATAATGTTGTGGTGCTAAGAAGTAGTATATTATGGTACCTCTATTGATCAACATCAATTGAAATTAAGAATTATAGGTTACTAATCTCTTCATGCCCTTTGGAAGCCAGTAAACCTACTGGAACTACATCCTAAGAATATTAAAGACAAAAAAGATCCAACTATGGACATCTTCATGAGAACAACAAAAACAAATAGATAACCTGCCAATTCCGGGGCTGCTGTGCATTGTGATTTGGCTTCACAAAATATGATATATGATGACATATGGTAACTGTTGGGCAACAGTATTATTCTGTAAGAAATAATCATTAAGGACTATTCAGGGAAACATGCCAAGATCTATATGACCTGATGTAAAGAAAAGAAAAGAAAATAGGAGACAAATTATGTACAACAGTTAGAATCACATAAAGAAAAGCAATAATAAAGACTTCAGAATCTGGATAACACATAGTGATAGTGGAGGCTTTCTGGACCTCAGTTTCCTTATTCATTTGTTTGTTTGCTTGCTTATCATATATTTATTTTTGCTGAAGCAATTGGGATTAAGTGACTTGCCCAGGGTCACATAGCTAGGATGTGTTAAGTTTCTGAGGCCAAATTTGAACTCACTTCAGGGCTGGCAGTCTATCCACTGCACCACCTAGCTGTCCCTCCTTATTTATTTTTACAGAGGTGATTTCAATATTTCTTATCATGCAGGGCTGTGGTGATGATCTAATGGGATAATGCACTTTAAATACACAGGAATTGTTCTATCTTGTTTTCAGAGGCTTGATGATCAACCACTTCCTCTTTGAAGAAAGGCAGTAGGAGCAGTAGGGGATTTATGGAAGCAGATTTCTAACGAAATGACAGTAAACCAAGTCACTGCCCTGAGTTGCCTTGTTTCATTTTTTCCACTGTTATATTTGAAGGTTTGGGGAGTATGAAATATGAGTCTGCCAGTAGTATTACTCAAGTCAATCTGCATTTATTTATTTCCTATGTGTCAGTCATGGTAAGAAGCACCAAAGAGCCAGAAAAAGACAAGAGGTCCTATGGGAAGAGGTTCCCATTCTACAGTGGAATAAAAACCACCAGCAGACGTGCACCATTTACAAGGAAATGTGTCCTTCAGCACTGTTTCAAGAGACAGCTCTGTCCAGATAAATGATGCACTTGCTCGCCATCATCAAGAAGCATTTATTAAGCACTTCATAGGTGTCAGGAACAGGCCCCTAAAGTCATTTTGTTTCCAGATGGGTCACCATAGTGTACAGTATCAAACACACCTGGCTACATAGGTATTCAACTTCTTAACAAATGGGCATCTTCTCTTATGCCTGAGGGATGCGTAAGGTCCCCTAAGGTGCGTAAGGTGCCGAAAGGAAGCAGATGACTAGGATCGGGGTTCCCTCAAGGTTATCAAAAGAGAGATGGCCACATTCCCATGAGAGCTAAATGAAGGTATACAGGTCTGTGAAGAAGAAAGAGAAGCCAATGAGAGAGCAAGCAGTGGCACTTAAATGGGACTGAGTATAGCCCAAGGCCCTGGTAGACACTGGTTACCATTCTGTTCCAGGAACTCCAGTGTATTCCCTACTACTTCCACTCTGAGGAAGAGCCATAATAATAATAATTAAACACATACTGTTGGCTTTACCATCTGTTCCTACTCCTACCCAGAAAAGAGCCATTTTACCAACTACTAGTTATAAATCTCACCAGAATTGATCTTAAGTATATTATTTCCCCTTTCTGTTGCCTATTTCTTTTTCCCCAAACATATTGGGGACTGTTACTGTTTGTATTGACAGACAGACAAATAGATACTAGAGAGACAGACAGACAGATGATAGATAACATGTATACACACATATCCATAAATATATACATGGAACAGACATATACATGTGTGCACTCAAACATACTGGGTTTTTGTTTCATCTGATTTTAGAAGAGCATGTGTATTTTCCTTTGTTTCAACATTTTTAAGGCACCTATCTGATCCTGTTACTAGGACAACGTATCTACCGATAGACCAAGAGTGAAACTGGGCTCAGTTTTCACTTGGTCCTGTTGACATTATTTATCTTTGGAACAATACAATGAAACCCCAAACCTGACTCAAAAAGTGACTCTTCCAATCCTCTTGGCTTTGGTTTTCACAACACCCACGGCACTATTTTTTAGCATATTGGAACCTAGAAATTCACAACACAGCCTCGTTCCAATAAATCAAGCCGGCGACCAAAGCAGAAACGGAAATACATTTAATTGCCAGTGTCCCAATATAGATCTCGTTGGCTGGATTGCCAGTTGCCTTTGGTTTCAGAAAATAAACATTGCATGACTGCTCAACCGACAGGCAGGAAGGAGAGGGGGGGCAGGTTTGGCTCTCTGTCAACCAATCTTTACTCAAGTATTTAACTCAAAAAATATCTCCTTTCCACTGAGGATGATCCCTTCCTCCAATTAAGCATAAAGAATGATGGATACGACACAAAATGTGGCCATCTGCATTTCTCAGACTGCCTTTTCCAGTTAAACCTCGCAGGTGTCTTTCAAACAATGATGAATTAGAAGGCATGCTCTCTTCCCCCCCACGCTCATTTGTCTGTTAACTACCTCTGTGATAATAATGCATTTGCATTTTTAATTTCCTCAGTTGTAAATGAGCACCTCTGAACCACTTCCTAATTATTTTACCATTTTCTTGTATTGTTCATTATTCATGCATTCTATTTACTAAATAAAAATGACTTTTCTTCCAAAGGACATTTGCAATTGTTATTATGCCGAACATACATCATTTGATTCCCAATAAGAAGTAAGTAGGAAACCGAAATGTGGGTTGGGATAATACAGAAGAAGCAAAGAGATGTATAGATATGTGGACTCGTGCTCATGTGTGTACATATACACACAGAGACATATTGTGGGGTTGCCTTTGCACTTTGCCTAATCTGGTTGAACTCTGCCTCAAACTTATAGTTTCATGTTAGGGCAAAACTTACATATTCATTCCACCTTTTTATAAAGAATTGCTATCCAGAAACACTCATCCCATCTTCCTGTTTACTAAAGGCTGTTGTCCCCAGAATGTGTAAGGGGTGTTTGCACCCTAAATCTTCTAATACCCATTATTCTAGGTAGCTTTCAGGGATTTACAAGGTGAACAGTGAGAACCGTCCTAGCACAGTGGAAATACCCAAAGAATGGAATCAGAGGCCCTAGAATGAAATCCCATCTGTTAATACTGCCTAGTTATGTATGATCTTATGCATGTGACATACTTTCTTGGGACCTCAGCCAGTCACCACTTTTCAGAGCCCATTCTTACTTGTGCCTGCAGCTAAAGAGTAATCCTGCTGGGGCTTGAGGCAGTGGTCCCTTCCTGAATTAAGTGGGAGCTCTGGTGACTGGCTAGATTCTGCCACTAATTGGAAGGGAAGACATCATTGCAGATCATCCTCCCTATCCCTTCCTTTCTTCTTTTCCAGTCTTCTTACCATGGTCGACCATCCAGGCATCCTGGCCTTCTCCTTTGTCCTAAATGAACTCTTTCCACAGGTTGTCCACATTCTTGGGAATGTTTTCCTTCTTCACCTCTACCTACTGACTCCTGTAGCTTCTTTGTGGCCCCTATTCAAAGCTGTTCTTCCCCAGGAAGCCTTTCCTGTTACTCAAGCCATTATCTTCCCTCAGAGATTCCCTGATTTACTCAATATGTTTAAAAAAAATAAAATATTCAGACTCCCAGAAAACTTGATTATCTCCAGTCTGCCCCCTTCCCTCCCCAAACAATGAGTCATAAATGAAAACTTCCCAATCTGTTTGCTTCAGAGGCCAGAGTTGAGAAAACTAAGACATACAGATGGTAAGGCCCAAGATCATACAAAGCTAGTAAGTGTCTGAGGGGCTGGATTTGAACTCAAGTGTTTGTGCCATAGCAGCAGGGACATTGGCTTACCTCACGCTTATTGTCACTACAGAGATTCCTGCAGTTTACTCAATATGTAATAAAATATAGACTCAGAAACTGATTATTCAGTCAGCTACTTCCCCCAAACAATTGGAGGACCAAATGAGAGAACTCAATCTGTATGCTTAGCCTAGAGTGCCCCAGAGTTGAGAACTAGACATAGATGGTAGGGCCAGATCATAAGCTGTAATTCCTGAGGTGTTGGATTTGAACTCATCATTAGATTGAGGTCATTGGGCTCCTCTGCTTAGGACCAGGGAACACTCGTTTCTCTGACAAATGGAATAATATCCAGCACTTCTACACTGTTGTCACGGAGGATTCAAATGAATATATTTTAACCTACTGACATGTGACTTGATGGAGAGGAGACTGAAGCTAGGCTCCTAGAGGGGATTAATAATATTCTCATCCACATAGCATTTAAGATCTGGAGATGCCTAGAATATCCTTTCTCTGACAGTTTCAGCATTACCTGTTGTCACTAAGATTAAGATATATTTTATACACTGATTCTTAGATCCAAGAGAGATGAAACTAGGCTCTCATTAGCGATGATAATTGAGAATGACTTAAGTATTTGGATTATCTAATTTATATCCTTGTAATTAAGCATATTGAACTAAGACTATTTCTGAAATGATCTTTCTTAGATTCTCGTACCATCTCTTCTATACAGATTAAGTTGAAAATTAATACATCTTATTATCTAATTTATGTTCATTGTAATTAATGTCATCATTTTCGAACTCATTCTGAAATGTCTCATCATCCAAATGTCTTGATAAAAATTTATATATCATTCATAATCATTTTCTCGCTCTTGTCTCAATTATTATATATTTCATTGGCCCCTGATCTCTGAAAGAAGCATGTTGTCAAACGATAGTACTTATGGGTATTACTCTGAGTTTAATCCTCTCCCCCTCTCTCAAGGTCTGCTAAGCCTTCATGCTATGACAGCTTTACTCACAAGACTAGCCCTGCAATTTCCTAGTCACAAAGTCTTAGATATAGATGGACAAATATTGTGAAGAATATAAAGTCATGTGGCAAGCTTTACTCCCCCGAAGGTCATCCTGACCACCCTGGGGAAAGGAAAACATCACCAACAGTTTGTTTAAGGACTTGTTTTCTCACAATCCTTCCAGCACTGGAAAACACTTTGGAAGCAAAATTTCACTACATTCTCACATTTCTACTAAGATAAATGCTATAGGTATTAATGTCTCATTTTTATAACTGAAAAGAAAAATTACATTTAGCCACTTGTCCATCATGAATTGACATCAAAAGCTGGATCTGAAGCCAGATCTATCTTTTTGATTCCACCTTCAGCATTCCAAGCACAAACCCACAACATCACATTCTGAATCACTGGAAAACTGAACAACTACTAACTAACTAATAATTACTAAATAATTAATATATAATATTAATTATATTTAATAATACATTATATAGTTTATAATAATAAGCATTAATAATATATGATCACATAATTAATAATACTATATGATAATAAATAAATAATAAAAATTACTAACAAAACATTTATTGAGCCCTTGCTCCAGTCCCCAGTCCACTACTCCAGAGATACAGGGATACTACATCCTACTTGGGATATCTTGAGCACAATTGATTAATTTCTCAAGTCATGAAAAATTCAATGTTAGAGGCTGCTAAAAGCAAATAGGGAGAGATGGCTGTAAGAGGCTACTCATGAGACATGATAGCATCTGCTGTTATAATCTAATGATTATTCTCAGAGGAGATGAACCTTGGTTATTAAGAAAATGCTAAATATTACTTGTCTTACATTTAGTAAGTGATAAAATAATTATACATATGTGTGTTATACAATTATATATAATTATACATTCAATTATATATATAATATATATTATAGAATATCTTGTAGAAAAATGGAAGATTTGCATGAACCAATTGAGTGATATGAAATATATGGGTAAACCTATACATAAACACACACATATATGTATGTGTATATTTCCATTATGCTATCACTAATGATTATCGCATACCAACAGTCCTTCTACTTTTGTGTCAGCTTGTAGTTGACAATATACCAAAATTTGTGGGATGCAGCCAAAGGGGTAATAAGGGAAAATTTTATATCTTTACATGCTTACTTTCATAAAATAAAGAGAAAATCAATGAATTGGACTTACAACTAAAAAAAGCTACAAAAAGAAAAAAATAAAACCCCTCAATCAAATACAAAAGTTGAAATTCTAAAAATAAAAGGAGAGATTAATAAAATTGAAATTTAAAAAAGTATTGAATTAATAAATAAAACTAAATGTTTATTTTATGAAAAAAAAAACAACCTTTAGTTAATTGATTTGAAAAAGGAAAGAGGAAAATCAAATTATTAGTCTCAAAAATGAAAAGGAAGAACTTTTCACCAATGATGAAGAAATTAGAAAAATAATTAGGAGTCACTTGGTCCAATTTTATGCTAATAAATTTGATAACTTAAGTGAAATGGAGGAATACCTACAAAAATACAAAATGCCCAGATTAACAAAAGAGGAAATAAATTACTTAAACAGTCCCATTTTAGAAAAAGAAATAGAACAAGTTATTAATAAACTCCCTAAGAAAAATCTTCAGGACTAGATGGATTTACATGTGAACTCTACTAAACATTTAAAGAACAATTAAATCCAATACCATAAAAATTATTTGAAAAAAGAGGAAATGAAAGATTCCTATCAAATTCCTTTTATGACATAGACATGGTACTGATACCTAAACCAGATAGGATGAAAACAAAGAAAGAAAAGTATAGACTAATCTCTCTAATGAATAGTATTGCAAAAATCCTAAAATAAAATACTAGCAAGGAGATTACAGAAAATCATCCACAGGATAAAACACTATTACCAAGTAGGATTTATACCAGCAATGCAGGACTGGTTCAATATTAGGAAATCTATTTGCATAATTGACTATATCAATAACCAAATTAATAAAATACATATGATTATCTCAATAGATGTAGAAAACGCATTTCATATAAAATCCAGCATCCATTCCTATTAAGAAATACTTGAGTGTATAGGAATTGATGCACTCTTCCTTAAAATAATCAGCAGCATCAATTTAAAACCATCATCAAGCATCATATATAATAATGATAAACTGGAACCATTCCCAATAAGATCAGGAGTGAAACAAGGTTGCCCACTATCACCATTATTATTCAATATTGTATTAGAAATGCTAGCTTTGACAATAAGAGAAGAAAAAGAGATTAAAGAAATTAAAGCAGAAACCAACTATTCACTCTTTGCCAATGATATAGATGGTGTACTCAGACAACTCCAAATAATCTACTAAAAAACTATTAGAAATCATTCACAACTTTAGCAAAGTTGCAAGATACAAAATAAATCCACATAAATCATCAACATTTTTATGTATCACTAACAAAATCCAACAGCAAGAGATATAAAGAGAAATTCTATTTAAAATAACTAGTATAAAATATTTGGGAAAGTCAGGAACTATATGAGCAAAATAAAAAACAAAAACACATTTTCCTCATAAATAAAGTCAGATCTAAACAATTGGAAAAATATCAGGTATTCTTGGATAGGTCAAGCAAATGTAATAAAGATGACAATACTCCATAAACTAATCTATTTAGTTAGTTCTATACCAAACAAACTCCCAAGAAACTACTTTACTGACCTAGAAAAAATAACAACAAAATTCATCTGGAAGAACAAGAAGTCAAGAATTTCAAGGGAATTAATGGAAAAAAAAAACAAATGAAGGTGATGTAACTGTACCAGATCTAAAACTATATTATAAAGCAGATGTCATCAAAACCATTTGGTCCTGGCTAAGAAACACAGTAGTTGATCAATAGAATAGATTAGGTTCACAGGACAAAATTATCAATGACTATTGTAATCTAGTATTTGACACACCCAAAGACCTCAGCTTTTGGGATAAGAATTCACTATTTGAGAAAATTCACTGTTGAGAAAATTGGAAACTAGTATGGCAGAAACTAGGCACTGACCCAAACTTAAGACTGTATACCAAGATAAAGTCAAAGTGGGTTCATGATCTAGACACAAAAAATGATACTATAAACAAATTAAAAGAACATAAAATACTTTACCTCTCTGATCTGTGGAGGAGGAAGGAATTTGTGACTGAAGAAGAACTAGAGATCAGTTTCTATCACAAAATAGATAATTTTGATTATATTAAGTTAAAAGGTTTTTGAACAAACAAAACTAATGCAAACAAGATTAGAAGGAAAGCAATAAACTGGGAAAATATTTTTACATCCAAAGGTTCTGATAAAGGGCTCATTTCTAAAATATATAGAGAATTAAATCAAATTTATAAGAATTCAAGTCATTCTCCAATTTATAAATGGTCAAAGGATATGAACAATTTTCAAGTAATTTTTTTTTAATGAAGAAAGTGTAAAGCATCCCATTGGAAATTGGAAACTAGATTAAGCAGAGACCATTTAAGAATTATTATACTACCTGAATCCCATGATTAAAAACAAAGCCTCGATGCAATCTTTCAAGGAATTATCAGGGATAATTTCCTTGATATCTTAGAACCAGAGGGCAAAATAGAAATTGAAAGAATTTACTGATCATTGTTGAAAGAGATCCTACAATGTAAACCCCAATTATAGTCAAATTCCAGAACTCCCAAGTCAAAGAAAAAAAATACTTCAAACAGTCAGAAAGAAACAATCCAAATATCATGGAATCACAAGCAGGGTAACAAACTCTAGGAGCTTCCGTCTTAAAAGAGTAGAGCACTTGTAATATGGCAGTCTGAGATACAGAACTTCCCTGAAGAATAGTTTTGACTACATCCCATAAATTTTGGTATGTTTTCTCCTTATTGTCATTCTCTTGGATGAAATTATTGATTGTGTCTATGATTTGTTGTTTCACCCACTCATTTTTAGCATTGTTTACTTTCCAATTAATTTTAGTATATTTTCCCCTAGCCCTTAATTACATGTAATTTTTTATGGCAGAAAGTTCTGAAAAATATGCATTTACTATTTATGTCTTTTTGCATTTGATTTTGATGTTTTTATGCCCTGACACATGGTCCATGTTTGTGTAGGTTCCATGTACCACTGAGAAAAAAAAAGTATATTCCTTTCAATCTTTCTTCTTCTAAATGACATAGTGTAGGATTCTGGCTTATAATCCAGTCTGCTACCCACACCCATTTTATAGGAGAATTCATCCCATTCGCATTCCTAGTTAAAATTGTTAATTCTGTATTTCCCATCATTTTGTTTTCCCTAAATTATACTTTTCTCTTTTCTTTTTCCCTTTCCCTCCTCCCCAGTGTTTTGTTTCTGACTGTCACTTCTCTCAAACAGCTCTCCCCATTTTACAACATTTCTCCCTTTCTTATCCCTTTCCCCTTATACTTCTGTTCTCCCTTCTGTTAGTCTCTCCCCTTTTCCTTTCCCCTTTCCTCTCCTACTTCCCTATAGGGCGATAAAAGCTTCTCTTTGAGTTAAATAGGTCTGATATTCTCTATCTCAGCCGAATTTGATGAGAATAAGGTTCACATAATACTCAGCCCTTTCCCTTCCTTCCCTCAATTATAATAGGTCTTTTTTTTTTTTTTTTTGACTCTTCATGAGAAGAATTTTCCCCATTTTAACTTCCCTTTCCTCTTCTTCCAGTATAATTCTCTTTCTACTTCTAGTTTCTTTTTTATACAATCACAGTAAAATCATCCTTTATGTATGTGTGTATCAGATACAGTTTTTAAGAATTAAAAATATTTTCTTTCTATATAGGGATGTGAACTTTTTAACTTTGAAAAGAAGCAGTTATTATTATTATTATTTTACTTTTTATGCTTCTCTTCAGTTCTGTATTTGAAGATCAAAATTTCTGTTCAGCTCTGGTCCTTTCATCAGAAATAAATGAAATTCACCTGTTTCATTGAATGTCCTCCTTTTTCCCTGAAAGATAATGCTTAATTTTGCTAGACTGTTGATTCTTGGCTACAATCCAAGTACCTCTGATCTTCAGAATATCATATTCCAGGCCCTTTGTTCCTTTAAAAGTGGAAGCTGCTTGGTCCTGGGCAATCCTGATTGTGATTTCTCAATATTTGAGTTGTTTCTTTCTGGATGCTTGCAATATTTTCTTCTTGATCTGATAATTGTGAAATTTAGCTTTGATATTCCTTAAGGCTTTCATTTTGGGGCCTCTTTCAGGAGGTGATTGGTGAATTGTTTCAATGGCTATATTTTACCCTCTGGTTTTAAAATGTAAGGGCAGTTTTCCTTGATGATTTCTTAAAAGATATTTTCTAGTTTCCTTTTTTTTTATCATGGTTTTCAGGAAGTTCATTTATTGTTACATTGTCTCTCCTTGTTCTATTTGCTAGGTCACTTGTTTTTTCAATGATATATTTTACATTTTCTCCTTTTTTTATTGGTTTGGTTTGGTTTGATTTTTTGGGCTGATTCTTAATGTATTATTGAGTCATTCACTTCCATTGATTCAATTCTAATTTTTTATTTCCTTTTGCATTTGGCCAATTGAACTTTTAAATTAGTTGTTTTGTTCATTGAGATTTTTTTTTTTCACTTTCACAAATTCTGGTTTTCAATGAGTTGGTTTCTTTTCCCATTTCATCAAATCTATTTTGTAAGAAGTTATATGCTTTGTCCATTTCTCTAAATCTATTTTTTTCATAATTATAACTTTTTATTGGCAGAATCCATGCCTGAGTAATTTTTTACAACATTATCCCTTGTTCTCACTTCTGTTCTGACTTTTCCCCTCCCTCCCTCCACCCCTCCCTTAGATGGCAAGCAGTCCTATACATGTTAAATATGTCTAAATCTATTTTTAAAGGCACTTTCTTCATATAATTTATGTTTCCTTTTCCAAACTCTCCTGCAAAATTCTCATTTCCTTTTCCCATTTTTCTTCTTACTCTCTTTCAAGAAACTTTTAAAATTCTTCCTAGAGAGGCTGGTGAGATGGAGATTAACTCGTATCATCCTTTGGGGCTTCATCTGGAGACAATTTGTCTTCAGTGTCTTTGGGATTTGAGGTCTCTTTTTTCTTTCTCCATAAGAGCTGTCTATGGTCAGAGTTCTTTTTGCTTTTTTTGCTCAGTTTTAAAGATTAAGGACTACTCTTAAGGCAAAGGGGATATTGTCCCAAGCTTCCTCCACAGGCTTCATTCTGTTCTGGGATCAGTGCTACTGACTTCCTTACTATATTGAGTGACCATGGCCAAGTCCCACATTCTTCTGAGGTTGAGAGACTCATTATTTGCCTTTCGTAGTTGTATTGGATGTCTCATAACTAGTCTGCTGGTCTAATGGGTTCTGAACCAGGACAGAGTCACCAAGACTGCTGTATTTTGGCTAAGAGCCTCCCAGTAGATTCCTTAGTACCCAGATGCACACTGCCCTGGGTTCTTGCATTGTGCTGTGCAGAATCTAGTATACATATATCTATATGAAGTCAAAAGGCAGGGTAGAGATCATGTTGTCAGACAAAGCAAAAAATGAAAATAGACCTAATTTTAAAAGATAATGAGAGCAACTACGTTTTGGTAAAATGTACAAATTTTTCTATTAATACCTCTCTGCTCAAATATAGGCTGTGTATATAGAACCGAGTACAAAAATAAGTAATACCCCTAATGACAAATGACCAAAGGATATGAAGACAATTTTTTGGAAAAAGAAATAAAAACTATTTGTAATTATATATAAATTCACTGTCACTATTAACTTGATAAAAGCAAATTAAGAAAATTTTGAGATACCACCTCACACCCATCAGAAATGACAAATATTAAAGAGATTTAGGGAAAAATAAGTACCTACCATTTTGGAAACCGATTTGGAACTTTGTCCAGAGGGGTATAAAACTGTGCATATTCTTTGATCAATAATACCCCTACTACCTATGTACCAGAAAGAGATCAAAGCAAACAGATTTATTTGTACAAAAATATTTGTAGCAGCTTTTTTTGTGTTGGAGAAAAAATGGAAATTGAGGGGATGCCCATCAATTGGGAAATGGCTGAACAAGAGATGGCAATGATTGTCATGAGGAACTATTGTGTCATAACAAATGATGGAGTGGTTTCAGAAGAAAAAAAGGCAAAATATGAACTGATATAAAGTGAAATGAAAAGAAAGACTTGTCTATTCTGATCAATACCATGATCCAAGACAATTCCAGAGGACCTATATGGAAAATTTGTATCTATCTCCAATGAAAGTATTGATGAACTCTGGGTGGAAATTGAATCATATTTTTAACTTTTTCTTTTTTTTTAATATGGCTAATATGAAATAGTTTCACATGTATAATTGATATCATATTGTTTGACTTCTCAGTAGGTGAAAATCAGAGAAAAAAATCAGAACTCAAAATTAAAATAAAAAATAAAAAAAAATGCTAAGAATAAATGAATAATGGCAGTTTAAAAGAAAGTGTACCATAGAGAAGGACATAAATAGGCCTTTAATGTCTTGATGTTGCCGAATTAAACCACAATTTTTTTAAAGCACCATAATTAATGTTCAATCTAGAAAAGAAAATGAGTGTTGGTCAAAGGTATACTTAATATCTAGGGTCCTAAAGAATGGCTCTATGATGAATTAAAAATGTGTCAATTTTTTTTAATGATGTTATGTCATTCAAAATAAGTGATTGCTTTAAAAATAGATAGCATTTTATATTAAAAAGTTTATAAATGTTAAGTATTTTTAAGCTCATTGTATAAATGAAAAAAGTAATCATTTACCTAGTTCAGCTAATTTGCAAAGCATTGTACAATAATGTAAATAGGTATCACACTAAAATCCAGCCAAATTCACTTTAATGGAAATGTGTAATCTTGGTCCCAAAGAATAAATAATAAAACATACCTCTCTCTAAGAGTGTATGTGTGTGTGTATGTGTGTTAGAATGAGATTAAAATGTTGTAATATACTCTTTATTTGGAATCTGCGATCTTTTGTGTTAGTCATTTCTAGTTATCTCTATTCAGTTTTTTCACTTGGTTTCAAGAATGGGTTCAGTGTTTTGGGGTGTGTGCATGCAGATGTGCACACACATGTATGTGTGTATGTATGCATATGAATATGTGTATATATGTGTGTGATTATATATTGAAGGAGTAATCAGGAGATGAATATAATTATAAAATATGTATATATTTATACAATTAAAAATATAATTTTTGTTCAGTCATTTCAATTGTAACCCTTCATGACCCCTTTTGGGGGTTTTCTTGGCAAAGATATTGGAGTGGTTTTCCATTTATTTCTCCAGCTCATTTTGCAAATAGAGTTAATTGACTTGCCCAGGATCACACAGCTAATAAGTACCTGGAGCTAGATTTGAACTTAGAAAGAGGAGTCTTATCAAATATAGTAATCAGGGATTTTGAAAGGGGAAATCAAGGGAGACAAGTAAGCATATAATACATTTGAGAAACATTTTCCATTAATAAAAAATAGTTAAAATGTTATAATTATACATATGAATATGTGAGTTTTTCACTGAAATTTTTTAATCATTGCTTTTATTTGCCAGAAGTCTGTCAAATTCCTCAGAACACACCACATACACACACACACACACACACACACACGCTAGAAACATGACTTTTAACAACATATCATCAAAGAATATAAACCAAGCAGCCACATCTGACTCATTTATTCTATTATAATCCTGTAAACTGCTGAGAAAAAGTATGTGTAGTTACATTCAGTTCACTGAAGTCAGGACTGTTTACTGAGCTTCCCAGAGTTTTTATTCCACTCTATTATTGAGGCTGTGTAAAAAATTGTTGTATTAGTTTAAGTTATAGGAAAATTAATTCTTTATACCAATCTTTTATTTTCATTATTGTCCTTAAGATCCTTGACTGTTTATGTCTCTTGATCTTGTCCTTATTCTTTCAGGTCCATTCTACAAAGTTCCATTTCAAAATGCTTTCATGCATCTTCACTATTCAGAGAATGAATTCTTTGTAGATGATGTGATCCTCTTGATTCTTCTGTTTAAGGATTTCATGCTTCCAATGGCATCCAGCCCCAGAACTTCAAAGTGTTTTCTAAAAGAGATCTACAACAGTTCCAAAAAGTTTGGCTCAACCATTCACAAAGACCAGGAGAAACCAAGAAACCAGGAAAGCTAAAGAATGCCTATAATTTCCTCATTTCTAACAGGTATGTCCATGAAAATCCTATTGAACGTTTGTGTCAGCATGAGTATCTGTGACAGATTCAGCCCCCAAGAAGAAAAAAAAAACAGGATTTCTTTGAAGAAATTGCAAAGGTTTTTGTAATGACCCCAAGGCTCCCCTAGAAATAAGAGAACATAATTGATTGAATCTCATCTTATTTCCCCTGGCCAAGCCTTTTAGTCTAGTTAGATCTTTTTGAGTGCTGATTCTCTCATCACAAACATTAGCTATTCCTTCTAGTTTTTTGTCATTAGCATATTTAGTAATCATGTCATCAATGTTTTTATCCAATTATGGAAATATTGTCAGCAGCACAGGGCCAAGCACAGATCCTTTGTGTACTTCCTTAGAGACTCCCTAAGTTTTCATCAGAGTGTAAAAGTCAATAAATATTTACGTCTGATCATTTACTCAACACTGTGAATCTTAACTTTGAATGCATTCTTGGTGTTCCTTTAATCTAACCATATACAAAATAAATTTTAAAAAAATTAATAGATAATCCACTTTAAAAAGCCTTGTTATTGTTCTGGTGACAGAAAAATCAACCTAATTCTGGAAAATCAGCAGAAGAGGACTCCAGCATTCTGACTTCATATCCAATATCACCATTGTTGTCAAAAACTATGGATCACAGCTCTAAATTCCCCATCACAGTAAATCCCAATCTTCAAAGGAATACAGATGATTAAACATGTTTAGAAGCTGTTATTCTAACATGACTCCAAAATACATATGAGATCTTAAAATCTTCCTTTGGCGTTGAAATTTTGAATCAAACCAAGTTTTCTTAGATTCACTGCGACTAATTGCTAAAGGCAAATCATGCCTTGAAGAAAAGGGGGAAGATAGTCTTCTGCTCCATTCTCCAAAAGGGAACTTCCACGTTGAAGAAAACATTCAAAGAATAAGCCAGTTTTGAGACCTTCCATGTGGTATTTGTCTGAGACAATAACCATGTGATTCATTTGAGACTAACACACTCATTTCCCCACAAATAGGTTTTTTCCCAATCCCAAATTGGAAGAAAAATGTAAGGCAGGGTATGTGCAATTTGTTTTAGGCTTGCCTCCTGATTTCTGCAGACTCACTTTACATTTTGATCTTCCACCTGCCCTGGTTTTTTTGTTCAGGCCTTGGGCTTAGGAATACATGCTTATTTCCATGCTTGATCTAAAATGGCTATTTTACATAGAGATGATCATGATTAAGATTACAAATCAGATCTCTGCATTTGAATAGCAATGGGGCACTCTAGTCTAGAAAAAGATTCCCTGAATCAAGAGAGTGCAGCTCTCCCATGAAACCACAAAAGGGTCTAATGGACCTTTCTTTCCTCAGGGAAAATGCTTACTGATCAAGCACAGAATACAAAGTGATGTTAACTAGAAACTGATAAAAATGAGTCCTATCTGGGATTTCTTTTTTTTTTTTTTTCTCCCACATAGCTTTTCCTCCTTACTTTTAGAGTAAAATTTAAGGTTATGATCATAAGTTAAAAGCCATGGGTTTAAAAGCCAGTTGACATATTTCAATTCTGGAAAGGGCTATTTGGCATAGAACAGGTAACCTAATCGATTAGATGGTCTAAGCAGACAATTCTCCCCAATTCCCAATGTTCTTGTTATATGCGGATGACCCATGATCCCTCTCTGTGTGTAGTATCTGGACATCATTTCACTTATATAAATATTAAATTCGCACTTAGATTGAAAAGAAAGAGGGTCAAATGAACCATAAAACATTTGCTAAGGAAAATTGTTCCTAATTTCAAAAATAATTCCTGTCCAAAGCCAGGTACAAAATGTGCCAGGCATAGTCTCCCGCTGTACAAACTGCCCTGAATGGCTGCTCTGATTGCCAGTGGATGGAAAAAGCAAGTCAGAGTTCAGAGAAAGAAAATGACTGGCCAGTTGTGTTGATTATATACATTTGCTGTGGGCTGTGCAGCACAGTGCCTGACAGGGAATTTACCCAACTATTTCATTCCAAAAAGAAAGAAAAATAACACAATACCACTGCTTTTCTGAGAGCCCCCAATTTTTTTTTTTATTTAAGTGGAAATAAACAGATTCTATAAATTCCAATTTTTTTAACTTTGATAAAATAAAATGTGCATCACAGGGTGTCTGGTACCAAACTGTCTTCTGAAATTGCAGCAGGACGTTCTACATGCCTACTGGCCATTTAATTTAATGGGATTTTTATTAGTGTACACACACTGGTTATTTAAACCACAGGGGTCTTTGCAGGTAAAGGCACGGAGGGAACAGGAAAGGAAACCAAAGGCTGCAATTCTATTTTAAGAGAAATATTAAATACTTGGCATTTGATATTCATTTATTTAAATTGTATTCCAACGAACTTGTTTTTCCAAGGCATTAGATGCAATATCACTTCTAAGCAGGTAAAATAGAAATAAATTATGGAAGGGATTTGTTTTAAAATCATTCGGTTCCTTCTAGTTCTGAAGACAATACAATCGGTAAACACTTGGCTACTACATTTTCCTGGGGCCCAGAAAGATCCAGTTCCTGAAGGATGTGGTTTTAGCAGCTGAAGCATCAGGAAAACAGTCACATTTCCAAATCATCTTGGTTGTTCTACTTAATTCCACTTCTTTGCCCACCTCATCACATGACTTCACACTGGCCCTGAGATTAAGCAGTTGCCAAATAGGCTGACATGCTATAACCAAGAGTATTTCTACTGGAGACCTTAGCATTACAAGGAACAAATCACTGCAGTTTCAATTAGCTTCCTTTTCAATACCAGTCTTTAATAAGATCATTTAAAAGGCTCTTCTTATCATTGACATCAATACTACAGACACATCTTAATGATCAGTTTCCTCTTTGAGCTTCATTCTCTTTTGGTCATTTTATCTCTCTAACATATGCTTTAAGTTTTCTTCTAAAGGTTTTAAATAAAATCGGAATTTTGCTCTAAAGACATCCAAAGAACTACATACAAATCAAAAATATTTTTTTCTGCTTTCAGTTTTGAGGTTTAAATTTTAATTAAGGATGAATGAACAGGTTAAGGTCAAGATTTTGAAATACTTCTTATTCACAAAATGATTCCAAGTTCTAGACATTTTGTGAGTTTTGAGAAAAAAAATTATGAGAAAAGTTAAAAAAGGAAATGTATTTTCACTTCCTGGATTAACTGGGCCAAATAATAGATAGAGAGCACAAGTTTTATAAGATAATATAGAATTTTGCCTTTACTGAGGTTGTATAAGACAACATCATCATTTTGGTTCCAGGATGAACATGATCCAGTTGCCTGGGTTTTTGGCAACTTGGTCAGCAAAGTGACACAAAAGTACAAAGGCCTCTGGAAGAAGTATATCCATGGAAGGTTTTTTTTTTTTCTGTAAATTCCATATAAAACAATAAATATTTAAATACTCAATCTCCAAGTTGTCTCTGATATGTTTGGTGAGAGACAGAGCTTTGTATCTTACTCTTTTCCTCAACTTCTTTCCCTGGCAATGAATCCTCCCAAAAATGGTGGGGCAGCATTTACTAAGCACATTCTACATACTGAATACTCTGCTAAGAAACTGGCTGCAATAGGTCTCAGGGCAAGTACTATGAGTGCATTGGTTTCTCTTAATAGATCATATGATAGTATAGGGGGGCAAAGGGCAGAGACCTTCTAAATCTTAGGGGACTTGAGGAGGTAATGTTAGAGGGGATGAGGACTGGTGTTATGTTGTTGCTCAGTCATTTCAATCATCTCCTACTCTTAAGGATCTCCTTCATTCTTATCAGAAAGAATAGAGTTGATGACTTTGATCTCACTCAAGATGAGTTATGGTGAACTCTAGAGTCAGGGCAGATGGTAAGGTTGATAATTTAATTGAAAGACCAAATCTATCAGAATTTTACATTAGATTGTCCAACCCTTTGCAATATGATAATAATGTTTAGTTTATAGGTCTATCCAGGATTTTGAATCTAGAGAAAATGTCACTGACTATTTACAAAATCTATCTAATAACATTTTACATTTTTCCAAAGAGGATTTATATTCATTCTTCATTAAAACTCGGTGAGGCCAACATCTCAGCAATTTTTCAATGGGCCAATAATCCATTATTCAGATGAATAAATAAAGGTTTCTGATTCAATTATGCATCCAGGTCACAAAGCTCATATCATATTCACATTCTGAACCCAGGTCTTTCCTAATGCCATCTCTCTATCAACGATACGTGGAATCAGGAGATCAAAGTACATAGATTTACAGTTAAACTATGTTAGACTAGGAAAGATCCTTCTCCATGTTTAACCTAAAATTCTAAATCTAAATATAAAGAAACCTATATCTTCAAACTTTCCAATATTTTACTTGAGAGTCTCCTATTTATTTTTGTCAATTAGGTGGAGATCTCTCTTGGAACAAAGAACAGGTGAATAAACATATATTAAGTGCCTACAATGGGCCAGGGACTATGCTAATGCTTGAGATATAGAGAAAGGTAAACAATCCATTTCTATCATGGCACTCGCAGTCTATTAGGGTAAAGAACTACATGCAAACAAGACCTATGCAGGATGAATTAGAGATAATGTCAGGAGAACAATAAAGAGGAATGGGAAAGGCTTCTTGTAGAAGATGGGATGGAAAATGAAACTTGAAAGAATCAAGAGATGCTAGGAGGGGTGATGAAGAGCATGGAGGATGATTCATGAAAATGCCCTGGCAGGGGCTTCTTATAATGACCCATGATGTCCAGGCCTCTTGAAATTCTAAAGCAATAATGCTGGAATGAAGAGCTGCATATTAGCCCCAGGGAGCATTAGATTGATGAAAAGGTACAGAGAAAATTTAAGGTATTTACTTTGTTGTGTAGCTAGCTGGGATTGTGTGCCAAGGACAGGAAGGAGGAGTTTCTCCCTGTATGGCAGACCATCAATTTGGAATTAGGTGTGAGAATACTGATTAATTTGATTTGTATAGAAAAGAATCAGGGGAGGAAGAGTTTTCAAAAACACACAGAAGCTTGATATTTGATCCTGGAATTGATGAGCAGACATGAAAATTGGAGAGGTGGGAAAGAATTGACATAGCCAAACTAATACACACAAAAATATACATGCACACATATATTTGTTGTTTTTCAGTCATTTCCATTGTGTCCAATTCTTTAAAACTGGTCCCATTTTGGGTTTTCTTGCAAAGACACTGGAATGGTTTATCATTTCCTTCTCCAGCTAGTTTTACAGATGAAGAAACTGAGGTAATCAAGAGTAAGTGACTTGTTTAGTATCACACAAGTTGTCCTGACTTCAGGCTCGGCATTCTATCCATTTTGCCACATTTAGAAACTTCTGTGTCTGTCATCTGTCTACAGATGAACAAGTTATGTTCAATGAATGTAGTAAAATCCTGTAGTGAACCAAAAATGGTGGAGGATAGAGAGTGAAATCCAGGAAGACTTGTATGATATACATGAAGGACATAGCCAAGATAGAAATGCTTTTTGCTTGACTATCCATGCTTGTAAAATGAGTTTTGCTTTATTTCTTGATTTTTCAGGTTAGGGAGATAAAGGAAGGAGGAAAGGCAGTTTCTCATCTGAAATATATAAATAGAATCCTACATACACACATATGCTTACACCCCATATACATGGATATTATTCATATATGTGTATATGGATATCTCTAGATATATGTAAGAATGTATATGAATACACAGAAGCATGCATGTATGTAGACATGTGTGTGCGCACATGTAAACACGCATTTATACATGCATGGAGGAATAAGTTTCTTTTTTTAAGGAAAGTAAGAGACTGAGTACATCCCGTAGCAATTTTAGGTAGTTAAAGGCTTCTGACTGTTTCTAATAAAGCTTCTTATAATGACCTATGATGTCCAGGCCTCTTGAAATTCTAAAGCAATAGTACTGGAATGAAGAGCTGTATATTAGCCCCAGGGAGCATTAGACTGATGAAAAGGTACAGAGAAATTTTAAGGTATTTTCTTTGTTGTGTAGCTAGCTTGGATTGTTGCTATTGGGAGTGGCAGTGCTATTGGCAACACTATTGGAAGTAATTGTTATTGTGGTTGCTTTTTTTTTCTATGTGGAGTTGAAAGAAAGTGAGGGTAACCAGAAAAATTGAAACAATTATTTTTGTCTTCATTTTCTCTATCTTACCTCTGTCCCTGTTTACACTGTAGCCCTTGTCCCTGTTTGGAACAACAAAGACAGTGTCATTTATAAGGGTAGGGTTACAAGAAATAACTAACTTGAAGAAAGGCTTCCCCTATTACTAGATCATCAACAGGTCCTGTCCAATAAAGGGATACAACATCCCTTTATTGTTATAAATATAATATTTACATTAGATTATCCTTTTTTTAAAGCTAAGCTTCCCATAAAATTTCAGCATGGGCTTGTAGCAATCTAGTTCTAGATATAGCAGATTTTCTTAAAAATTCAAATCTAGTATCTCCTCTGACGCAACTGTCCCAATCTTCATTAACATTGGTGGGCAATCCCAGAGTACAATCATTATTTCCATCAGCATCTGAGGTATCCAGAGTTATAGAGAATCCCTGAGATTTTTAGTTTTGCCACTTGTAAGCCCTCATCTGAAATGACTAACTAAACTGTTATCAATCAGACTAAATTAAATAATAATATAAAATATGATGTAAAGTAATATGATTTTGTTAGGATAATCTGTATAAAAGTGTACCTTGCCAAATCTATTGCTTACTATTCCACAAGTAATTACAGGTCTAGAGGAGGAGGTAATTGAAACATGGTGAATCAGCCCTGATTCCTAGGAGTTATTTTCTTTCTCTCTACAATCTTCATGAAGTTCTAACTAGAGATACAGGTCTTTGCTAGGCTCCAAGGATTGACTTTCCTACAAAGCTCTGAATCTACCTGTTCTATCTTACCAACTTTGGCTTCACATAAACTCCTGGCTCTTAGTTGGATGGGTTGGATCTTACCAGTCCAGTGTGTCCAATATCACTGTCAGTGAAGAGGCAAAGGGACTGTAGCACACCTCCTTGATTCAATAACCCTTCCTTCTTTATAACAAGTAAACAAATCCAATTAGGATCCCTATATAAGGTCCAATTATTAGTGAATTTTCTAACCACTAAATTAAGTATTGTTAGATATATGACTCTCAAAAGAGACTGTTTCTACCAAGAGGTAAAAATAAATGCATTGTAATTCACTCAGAAAGCAGACTTTGCTTTTATTTATTTATCTTTATTATATGACTTCTTCAGTAAATACAAGTACATGTTTTCTAAAGAGCTAATTTTTCATTTGAGACCGATTGTAGAATTATTGTCTGCTGGGTATAATATGGAACTTTAGATTCAGTATTTCTCTTGTGTAGGATAAGGCATAAAATCTAGGACTTTGTCTTTATGGTGATTTAAAAATCCCAAGACTGTTCACAGCCAAAGGAAAGTTCAGAGCTTTGGACACAATCCAACTTGGTTAATTACTTTCTGCCTTTTTAGATTATGGTGGTGGTTAAAAAATATTGTAATTTACAAAAATAACAGCATGTTTACCCACAGAGTCTTAGTCCTTTACCTCATTGTGCCATGGGGGTAACCCTGGCTTTCCAAGCATAAGCAATTGGACTACAAACTCTGGCAGGTTCTACATAATAGGGAGGCTTTGAGTAGGACCCTGGCAGCAGGACAAATTGGCTTTCCAAGGGCCAGGCCATTGACTTAGTCAGTGGTTCATCACCAGGAAGTTGGCTACTTCATGATGCATAATTTTGCCACAAAACAAAACCAAACAAACCCCCCTACACACACACACACACACACACACACAAAATGACCCAAGTCATACATAGCCCCATTTTGTTTTCAGATTAGAAAATAGGGTCAAAGGGGGCATTATGAATTAGGCATCTTTTTGGCAATCTGTATACTTTACCTTGTCTATTGCTTCTGTTAATGTGACATTCCTATTTAATGATAAAGGAATAGAATTATTACTGGAAGAACAGAATCATTTCTTAACATTCTTATTCTAAATGAATCACTTTGAAGAGGGAAGCTGTCTCATATGTACTCCCTGGAAAGGTGTACGGCAGAATGGACTTCATCATGTGCCAAAGACCACAAGGTACAGCACTGATAAGACCTTTCATCATGGCATGTTGAACTGATCATGATATTCATTTTTAAAAAATTCCATGAAAATAAGCATAGTTTATGTATGAACAGCTTTTCCTCAGACTGAAATAGGAAGGGAAAAAAAATGTTTTCATGATCTTGTTAAGATTCTCCAAATTCAATCTTTATGGTGTTTGATAACTCATGACTATGATTCCGATGTGGAAATCCTATGGATGGTGAAAAATACATTGGTAAACATGGATCAGAAATTTAAAAAAAATGGGGGGAAGTCTTCTATGTCAGTTGTATTCACAATTTATATGTGTCAGGCAATTTACTAAAGTACTTATTATTATTTTCTCATTTGATCTTTACAACCATTTTGGGAAGTAGGTGTTAGTATTTTTCTCATTTTATAGATGAGGAAACTAAAGCAAATCGGATTTAGTAACTTGAGCAGGGTCATATGGTGAATAAAAATCTGAGGCTAATTTTAAATTCATTTCTCCCTGACCCCATGCACAGCGTTTATTCTCTGTACTATTTAGCTACCCCAGGGGAATAAGAGTGGTCACAAAACTTTCAAGTACCAATTAGAACATATTCAACTGTAGTTAAGAAATATTTAACAACAATAGATAAAAATTACTTTGAAACATTGATAATATTGCATTTTAAGATGAAGGTAGTGTGTGTTCTGAAGGGATCATAATGTATGAATTAATGATTTTTTTTTCTTTGAATTTAAGGGCATCCTTCTAGGAAATCAAATTCAATTAGAACTAGGCTTTTTAATTTTAAATTTCTTTTCTTTCTTTTATTGTTTTCTTTTTTTAAAATTTCCAATATTATTTTTATTTTTCAAGTACATGCAAAGATAGTTTTCAACATTTGTTTTTGTAAAACATTTTGTTCCAAATTTTTTTTTCCTTCCCTCCCTTAACTCTCTCTTCCATAAGACAGAAAGTGATATGATATAAATTAAAAACTTGCAAATTCTTTTAAACATACTTCAATATTTGTGGAAGAAAAATCAGACCCAAAGGGGTAAAACATGAGAAAGAAAACAAGCAAACAAAAAGTGAAAATATTATTCTTTGATTCATATTCAGTCTTTATAGGTCTCTCTCTAGATGTGGATGTCATTTTCCATTCCCAAGTTTATTGGAATTGCTTTGAATCACCACATCATTGAGAAAAGCCAAGTCCATCACAGTTGATCATCACATAATCTTGTTATTACTGTGTACAATGTGTACTGTGTACAACTCTTGATTCTATTCACTTCACTCTACATCAGTTCATGTAAATCTTTCTAAGCTTTTCTGAAATCAGCCTGCTCATAATTTCTTATAGAACCATGATATTCCATTATATTCACATACCATAACTTATTCAGCCATGTCTAGGAAGAGCAACTCAAGTACCTGAAGTAGAAAAGTTAATGTTCATATAAACTACTGTCAATCAATTCCTGTATTGCATTTTCTGCAGTTTTCTGTACCTTTAAATGCTAAAAAACAAACAAACAAACAAAAAAACCTTCAAAGCTTCCAAAGCTTTAATTAAGACCCTCAAGGAAAGATTTGTGGCAGGACACAGAAGGGTGACTAGTCAGGAATCAGTGAAGCCTGGCTCACAGGAGGAACTGCCCACTTTAGTGAGAACATGGAGTCTGTCAATTCAAGACTTCATTTGTGAATGAATATCCTGATGCATGTCACTTATGTTAGCTATAGAAATGTAAATCAATGAAGATAGAAAGTATTTTTGGATGAAGGACCTATCCCTCTTCTCCAACATTTTGTTTTATTTGATTTGCACATATTTGTATAAATTCCTAAATATTTGTGTGATCTCTCCCATTAAAATAGAAGCTCTCAGAGAGCAAGGTTCTGTCTTCAGGTATCTTTTTCCCATCTCCCCCACCATATGTATCACAGAGTAAATGTTTAATTAATGCTTATTGATTGGCTAGACTATTCCATGCTATTGCAGCTGTTAACATAACTGATGCTTATATGAAACATTTGAGTTCATGAATCACTTTCTTTCCATCTTTTCATTTGAGAATGTATTAAACATTGACCCCACATACCTTTGTTGATTATAAGAGGCTTAAACCTTGCAATTTCTCAGGACATGGGTGCTGTCAGTTGGTCCCTATTTATGTTATGAGAACAAAGGCCTTGCTGCCTTAAATATTTGACTGCTCAAATTTAATTTTTCCCATCATTCCTGACATTTTCAAAAAGAAGAGCAATTCCCTAGAAATGCTTAGATTCCACACATGAAATCATACTGGACCTTGGGAAAAGTAGCAAGCAATTAAAACCAAGTTAAAATGCATTGGATTTCTCAAGCAAAATCAAGGGAGTGAGAGTTAGGAGCAAAATAGGCAAATATCTCAGATAAAAGTCTAATTATCTAAGAGATGCAATGAATTTTATATATATATATATATATAAAACTAAAATACTAGTTACTCCTCAGTTAAAAAGTGATCATAGGATGTGAAAAGCAAGTTTTCAGATGAAGATTTATAAGCTTTCATAGCTGTGTCATATTCACCAAATCACTGCCACTAGAAGAAATTAATATTAAAAATTGAGATTCTCTCTCATGCCTAATATATTGGCATAGATGACAACAAAAGGAAAGAGCCAATTGCTAAGAAAGCTAAGATAGGTGAGTGACTATGAAACACTACTGTTAGAGCTGGGAAGTGGTCTACACATGAAGCAAAGCAATTTTGAACTTTGCCCCCCAAAACACTAAGAAGTGCACTCCCTCTAAATCAACAATGCCATTAATGAGTCTAGCAAATCTATAATCTTTAAAGAGGTCAGAGACAGAGGGAAAACACTCATCTTAAAAAGGAGGGTATATGTGAATTTAAAAAAAAAACACTTGATGATAGTAAATTTGGGGAAACAAAATAGATTTTATACACACACATATACACATATATATGTATATATGTATATATGAATGTGTGTATTTAAAGGACCTAGATTAAAAGATTTGTTTTCTAATTTTTATTATTTTTATTTAAAGTTGAGTATTACATTCTATATTTCTTTTCTCTCTCCCCTCTCTCCTCCCTAAGTCAGTAAGCAAACAGATATAGGTCATACATGTGTGATTATGTAAAACATTACTATTTTGTACAAGACTTGAAAAAAGGGAAAAAAATGAAAGAAAAAAGTGAAAAATAGCATGCTTCAGTCTGTATTCAATCAATATCAGTTATTTGGAGCCAGATAGCACACTTCACCATTAGTTCTCTATCAAATAATTTTTGATAGTTTGAGTGGTATGACACTGAACAAATAGATTAATTTAGATAGAATTGATATTTTACAATATCGATTTGATTAGAAATTCACATTTCCCCAAATGTTTAAGTCTGACTTTATTTTGTATGAAAAGTACTTTAGAACTTTGTTCATGTCATTCTTTGATTTGTATTGGTAGGTAGACTCCTAAGTGTTTTATATAATTTACAGTTATTTCAATATTCTTTTTATCGCTTGCTTTTGTACTTTGTTGATAATATAGAGAAATGCCAATGATTTATGTGGGTTTGTTTATATCCTGCATCTTTGGTAAAGTTGTTAATAATTTCAAGTAGCTTTTTAATTCTCCAGGATTTTCTAAGTATAACATCATACTACATACAAAGAGTGACTATATTTTTCTGTTCACTGACTATTTTAATCCCTTCACTTTTATTGAATAATAGTGGTGGATAAAAGTGAGCATCCTTGCTTTGCTTCTTATTGTATTGGGAAGGTTTTTAGCTTATTTCCATTGCAGACAATGTTTGCTGATGATTTTAGATAGATATTGCTTATCATTTTAAGGAATACTACCTTTATTTCTTTGTTTTCTAGTTTTTTTTCAATAAAAATGAGTACTATATTTTATTAAAGGCTTTTCCTGCATATATTGAGATAAATGATTTCTGCTATTTTTTGTTATCGAGATTGTCAATAATGCCGATACTTTTGCTAATATTGAACCAGCCCTACATTTCTGGAATAAATCCCACTTGTTCATAGTGTATGATTCTTGTGATAGAGTGCTATAATTGCTCTGCTTGTGTTTTATATAAACATTTTGCATCAATATTAATTAGGAACATAGATTTATACTTTTCTTTTTCTGATTTGGGTCTTCCTGGTTTGGATATCAGCACCATATCAACAAATTTTTTTTCAAATGGTTTACATATCATTGGGATTAAATACTCTTTAGGATATGGTAGAATTCCATTTTGAATCCTTCTGGTTCTGGGTAGTTTTTCTTAGGAAGTTCAATAATAGCTTGTGCAATCTCTTTTTCTAAGATTGAGTTATTTAAGTATTCTATTACTTCTTATGTTAGTTTAAATAATTTTTATTTTTTGTAAATATGTGTGCATTTCATTTAGATTGTCAAACACATTGGAATAAAATTGGACAAAATAGCGTCTCACAATTGCCTTAATTTCTCCTTCATTGGTGGTGAGTTCAACCCTTCTATTTTGATACTAGTAGTTTGATTTTCTTCTTTCTGCTTTAAAATTAAATTTACCATTGATTTATCTATTTTACTGTGTTTCCCCCCATAAAATCAGTTTCAAGGTTTATTTACTACTTCAATGATTTTATTTCATTTTTTAAATTTTTTATTGTAATAAGTTTATTTATTTTTAATACACACTGCTTTATGAATCATGTTAGGAAAAGAAATCAGCAAAAAAGAAAAACCAAGGAAAAGATTTAAAAAAAAAACAGAAAAAAAAAAGAAATGAACATAGTATGTGTTGATTTACATTCAGTTTCCTTACTTCTTTTTCTGGATATAGAAAACATTTTCTGTCCAAAATCTATTGAGATGGCTTTGGATCACTGAACCACTGAAAAGAAGCAAGCCTTTCATAATTGATCATTCCACATTCTTACTCTTATTGTGTACAATGTACTCTTGGTTCTGTTTGTTTTGTTCAGCATCAGTTCATGTAAATTGGTCAGGCTTTTCTATAATCAGCTTGTTCATCAATTTTTATAAAATACTAATATTATATTACCTTCATGTACTACAGCTTGTTCAGCCATTCCACAATTGATTGACATCCACTCCTTTTTCCCGTTCTTTGCTACCAGAAAAAGAGCTGTTAAAATATTTTTACACATATGCATCCTTTTCTCTCCTTTATCATTTTCTTGGGATATAAGACTCAGTAGTAGCACTGCTAGATCAAAGAATATGCACAGTTTTATAGCCTTTTGGACATAATTCCAGACTGCTCTCCAAAGTGATTGGATCATTTCACAACTCCACCAACTCTGCATTAGTGTCCCAGTTTTCCCACATCTCCAACATTTATCATGATCTTTTCCTGTCATTTTAGCCAATCTGATAGGTATGAGGTGATACCTCAGGGCTGTTTTACTTTGTATTTTTCTACTCAATAGTGATTTAAAACATTTTTCATATAAGTATAAATGGCTTTAATTTTGTCATCTGAAAATTGTCTGTTCATAGCCTTTGACCATTTATCACTTGGGAAATGATGTGTCATAAATTTGACACAGTTCTTTACTTATTTTAGAAATGAGACCTTTATCAAATATACTAGCTGTAAAGATTTTTTTCCCAGCTTTGTTTTTTTTTTTAAATCTGGTTTCAGCTTTTGTTTGTGCAAAAACTTTTTAATTTAATGTAATAAAAGTTGTCCATTTTATTGACATCATTTCATAATGTTTTCTAATTATGCTTGGTCATAAATTTCTCCCTAATCCAAAGATCTGATAGGTAAATTATCCCTTGTTCTTCTCATTTGTTTATGATATTATCCTTTATGCCCAAGTCATGTATCCATTTTGACCTTATTTTGTTGTGGAGTGTGAGATATTGATAATTTTATGCAATATAATTTTCCAGTTTTCCCAGCAATTTTTGTCAAATAGTGACTTCTTATTCCAGAAGCTGGAATTTGGGGATTTACCAAATACTAGATTGCTATAGGCTTTGATTATTGTGTCATATGTATCTAATCTATTCCACTGATCCACCACTCTATTTCTTACCCAATTTTGATTATTGCTGCTTTATAATATAGATTTAGATTTAGTACTGCTAAGCCACCATGCTTTGTATATTTTTTTTCATTGATTCCCTTGATATTCTTGATCTTTTGTTCTTTCAGATGAATTTTGTCATTATTTTTTCTAGTTCTATAAAATAATTTTTAGCAGTTTGATTGTTATGGCACTGAACAAGTAGATCAATTTAGGCAGAATTGTTATTTTTATTATATTAGCTCAATCTAGTCATGAACAATTGATATTTTTCAATTATTTAGATCTCATTTTATTTGTGAGAAAAGCATAATTTTGTTCATATAGTTTTGGGGTTTGTCTTGGCAGGCAGACCCCCAAGTATTTTATTTTGCCGGCAGTAATTTTAAATGGAATTTCTCTTTCTATCTCTTGCTGATGGGTTTTATCAGTAATGTACAGAAATGCTGATAATTTGTGTAGGTGGTTTTCGTATTTTTAATTTTATAAATCTCTCTTTTGATTTTCAGCATTTTCAATTTGATGATATATTGGAGATTTTTTTTCCTTTTCTAACTTTTCTTTAGTTACATGCCCAATTAATTGAATTGAGGTTAAAATATAAGCACACACACCAAGTACAAAATATTCAAAAACTCATATATCACCAAACATTTAGAAACTGTGTATGTGTGTCTGTGTATATATATATATATGTGTATATATATATACATATATATATATATATATATATACACACACATATATATGTATATAGATGTACATATATAAATATAATACATGCATGTATATGCATATATGTATATGTTTACATGCAAACACTAGAAACAGTATGCACACATTTATATATGCATGTTTATATATATATATATATATATATATATATATATATATATATATATATATTTATATGCCTATGTGACCTTAGACACATGTGTAATGTTCAGGCTAGCTTTCTGGAGGATCTTGGGACCAGCCCGAATCCTTGGTCTTAGTGCAGAAGTATAGGAGGCAGGAGAGCCGCCAGGAGGATGGTCAAAGATAGAATGTCTCATTTCCAGTCCTTCTCAGCCCTTATATACCTTAGTACAATTACATCATTACAGCATACTGAATATGTGTGAACTAGAGAACTATTACATCACCATACTAAGTACTAAGTATATATGTGAACTAGAGAAGTTATTATTTCATCAATTCTACTGAGTTAACACCATGTTTCAATGTTACTTTTCCAGAGTTTTGGCCCTCTACAGATATGTTTCTCTTTCTCTCTGTGAGATCTATATCTATCTACATGTATACATTGGTTGGTTAGTTGTTGAATTTTGTATTCAAAGAAAACCAACATGACCTCACAACATTCAAGTCAAGTTACAGTGTGTCAGACTATGGCTGATCAGATCAATAAGAACTCAAATGATTCTTACTCCAGGTCAGACACAATTAGTCCATGTGAACTTTTGAAGTAAACTTTCTAAGTATGTGCATGTCATGTTTCTTTTGAGCTACTTCAGTTCTACTTTGCTGTGTTTATATAATATAAATACATATGCATAAATTTGTATGTGTATATATGTGCATACATAGATACTGTTTCTATGTCTTTCATATATATGGGTATATTATACAAATAGTTATATATTCATTCATTTGCATACATAGAGACACACATTGTACATGTCTGTGTATCCATATATATGTATGTATGTATTCTAAAGGACCTACACTTAATACACAAATATGCATTCATATGTTATACACACATACATGTACATTTCCCTGTTTTAGTAAATTTAGAATCTGTATAAAACACATATATGCATATACATGTGTTCAAACAGGTACATATGAATTTGTATATATGTATGTACATATACATGTCTGTGGATCACCCATGTTAAAATTAAAAGCAAACACAAAAATGCACATGCACTCTTTTAAAATTTTGTTTTAGCAAACATTTAGAAACAGTTCGTGTTCACAAATTAAGGATGACTCAATCGATTGTGGCATGTAATTGTAACTAAGAGAAGCAGTGTATATAGAGAAATAGCAGTGGGGAAGGGATGGTTTGGAAAGTTGAAAGAATAGTGAATACAGAAAAAGAACCATGTATTGATAAAGCTCTTGTGGGAGCAAAAGCAGGTCTAATCTGTGTGCCATCCTGGTACATGAGGAAGGGAGAGAAAATCATTAAAGAGATAAGGAGGATGTGATCTAGCTTTATGAGATAATGTGAAGCACAAATTATGACAGTTGGCCCCTAGGGCAGGAATTTCTTAGCAGAAAGGGTTGTCAGGGCTTGTAAAAGTACAAAGATGCCAAATTTAGAGAAAATTGAGAAGACTTCTTTGAACTGTTGCAGGGTGACCTTAACAGAGCCTACAATGCAGTTTCTCTGATGACCACAATAATTGAAAGAAAAACAGCTTGGAGAACCTTCATAGAACTGTTCAATACAGGGAACCAATCCCAAATTCACAGGGTTGAGCCCAGAATCACACTGTGGACAAAAATGAAACCTGAGAAGTACAGAATGAGGCCTTTGTTTTTAGTTATGGACAATGTGCTGAATTATTTTGTTTGACTATACTTGTTATGAGGAAAGACATTTCAGGGAAAGGGTTCAGAATTAGTTGGTAATGATGAAGATAAAAAGGAAAAAAAGAACATAAGCATTTGAAAAGTTCACAGAAAATGAAAGAAAACAAAAATGAGAAAGAAAAAAAAAGACAAATTTTCACTATTCTGAACACTTAAAAACAAAAATGAATGTGACAAGAGTTCATTTCTTTTCCAATACTCTTTTTGGTTCTCTGTGAATCAAGACATGAAAAGAGTAACCATTGTGATGTGGAGTCATTGCATCATTAGTGGAGTAATACTTGGTGATCTTTGCAGGATATGTACTCAAAGACCCAAAGGCAGCTATTTGGCAGAGATCTCATTAGCCCTGATTTATGGAGGTAAGATTTTCAAGTTGACCTGGAATGACACCATTTGCAAGGTTTATGGAGAACAGCGAATATGGGCTTTGCTTCCTTTTTAGTTAGCAGGACAGCATCAGGTCTGGGGAGTGTGAGATTTAACTGCATTAAATTCTGTGTTGGGCCAGACCTTCTGCCAAGGACAGTGCCAAAGTTAATGTTAATGATCTCCTATGAGCTTCTTTCTTAGAAAGGACAAATGTTTAAGGCAAGACCTTATTCTGCCTGCGATTTTTCCTTTGTCAAAAAAGAATTAGGCCATGTCTCAAACATCTTGAGACATTCAGCCATCTTTGCTTTTTTAAAAAAAGATATCAGAGAAATCTTGGAGAAAGGAAAAGTGGAACTCTCCCACATACCTTAGCTTGGTGGGGCAGCTTCTAATCAGGGAGGGTGAAGAGGAACTTACTGCTTTACATTTGAAGACCTTTCTTTTTCCTGGATTATCTGTTCCTTCCCCAGTCCTTTTCACAGTTTTGCTCTGCATTTGTCCATTTTAAAGGCCATTTTTAGTTTAACTGACCAATTTAATGGAGACATTTGGTATATTAATGAGGTTCTGGGAACATCATTTTCCTCTGGCCTGTACAAGGCGACAGTCCTGGTGCCTTTTATGTAGGCATTTATTTTCTGACTCCTGGAATAGAAGAATCATCCTTTAAAACTGCACTCAATATCTCAGTGTTGGGTGAAAGTATCCTGACTCTAGAAAAGAAAATCTAATCATTATAGTACAATAGAAAAATGTTGCTAAAGAAATACAAATATGAATAATAACACATAGTATTTTCACGTTTGCAACTTGATTCCAGATATCTGACATTTGATTTAATGCTCTTTCCCTCCCTGCCATAATTCTTACCTGGCCAAAGTGAATACTTTCCAGGGAGCACTATGAAGAAACCAGTCACTATGATCTTTGGGATTTCTTGGCGGTCATGGCTTCCCTGAACCACATACTCCTAAAAGAGATGTGTTATCTAATCCACTAAAATGTAAGTCTCTGGAGTGAAAGGGCTGGCTCACTTTTGCATTTGCATCCCCAGTTCTTAGCACAGTGTTTAGCACATAGAGAGCATTTAAATGATTTTGATTAATTTATCTATACCTATATCCATATTTCTTTCTTTCTTTTCCTCCCTCCCTTTGATGGAGGGAACCTTGAAACTGTCCTGACTTTTTTTTGGGGGGGAGGATAGGGAAAGGGGAAACTCTCCTTGAACTCTTGAGAAGCTCTCCTCTGACAGAGATCCACCCTTCAGGGCAGTTAAGTGCTTACCTTTAACTTAAGTGGTTTTATTCAATTGGAAATCTAGGCCTGGGGACAGTGACAACTGCATTCAATTGAAACTTCAGTCTCAAATTTCCTATTTAAAGGGCAATTTTGGGGCTCATTTCTTTGCAGAGACCCAAAAGCAGGGTCAAGGCTTGTCAAGGAACCTCTCTCTCTCTCTCTTTGACATAGCTGCCTGTGAGGGCCCCTGATTTCTGTGAAAATATTCTCTTCTCAGTGTTAGCCCCTCTTTATCTCTCTGCTAGGATTTCTCTACACCTCCCGACTCTAACCCTCCCGACTCCCAGCCCCCTTGTTTATATCTTAGCCAGGACTTTGTCACTCAGAAGTCAGTCTTCCTAGCAAAAGCTGATTCCTGCAGGGCCAACAATAAACTCCCCCTTTTGCCACTTAAACTCTTTGGGTTAGCGAATTCTTTCACATTGAACCTCTGCACCAACCAGAAGGGGTTCCCATAACTCCCTGCACTGCCACTAAGTGAATCATCTTCCTTCCTTCCTCCATCCCTTTTTCATGCCACAGTTCTCTTTTGATGTCCTGACCTAGTTTCCCCATTGTCCTATCTGCCTCAGGTTATAACCTTTCCCTCTTAATGTTTGATTTAGTTACTCTGCCTCAGGTTATAACCATTCCCTCTTAATGTTTGATAGGATAAAGGTCTTGTATTTTAGACTTTAGGCTATACTTATTCCCTCTTAATGTTTAATGGGATAAAGGTCTTTATCCATTTAAGACATCATTAGAATATCAGGAGCCTCTCCAGTACCTCCCATTATGTCATACTAGGTGCCTCCCCCCATTAGGTTATCCCTGTATTATGTCATTGTTATTATTATCCTATAAAAGAATCTTGAATCTGACATTCACTGATGGATTCTTTCAGATGATAGTCTCATCCAGCCCTGGGACCACATGGATCCATTTAGTCCCAGTATATTTCTTCATTTAATAAACTATTAAATTGATCTTTAATCTCTGTCTTGCTCAGTTTCTCTGGTATTACAACCTTCCTCCCCTTCTTTTCCATCCTCTCCTTTCCCTTTCCCTCCCTCCCTTCTCCTTTTCTTTCTTTCTTTCTTTCTTTCTTTCTTTCTTTCTTTCTTTCTTTCTTTCTTTCTTTCTTTCTTTCTTTCTTTCTTTTTCTTTCTCTCTCTTTCTCTTCCTTCCTTCCTTCCTTCCTTCCTTCCTTCCTTCCTTCCTTCCTTCCTTCCTTCCTTCCTATTTATCTATCTAGCTATATCCCAAGTTAACAGAATTTGAAAACTGATACTGACTGGGACTAGATGATGCTTTCTCAAAAAGTCTATGGAACAGAGTAAGTCAAACCTTAGCCTGAGTTGTGATACTTATTTCTATACATTTGCAGAGAGGGAAGATCAGGTCTTGGGCCCAAGTTGCAAGAAATCACATGATCTCTAGGCCTAGAAGTGTCTAAAGGTCAGACACTGAGTCAGCTACACAAAATGACATGACTCACAGGAAGCAGACAACATTGGTGACCATTGATCAATGATGGTTATTTTCTTTTAGTCTATCCAATGAAAAGGCTTGGGTCTTTTGCTATTTAACCAGTTGTCCTATTCTCAGATTATTAAGTCAGGCACATGTTAGAAGCTGAGGTGCTTCCCAGGTGTTCTGGACCTCTCCCTGAAGGGTCTAAATAAATGCTTTCTCTTTGTACCTGAAGATGTTTCTGATTAGTTAATTTGGGGAAGAGAGTCTAGCACCCATCCTACAGTCCCACACAGAAGGGAACTGAGCGATCAAGTCTCAGGCATTCACAAAAGGAACCCCTTTGCTGGTGTGTTTCTGACCAGAAGGAATCCACCTCCTCTCAAAGCAGTCTGTCCAACTTCAGGATAGATCAAATTTTTTTAAAAATTGATTTTTCAGCCTTCCCTTCCAACCTCTTTCCCCCTATACTTCCCCCCCCATAAAACAAACAAACAAAAAAAAAAAACCCTTTCATTTCCTCCATGTGACCCTCATTACATTTTTTAGACTCAAATAGCCCAAGGCCAGACCTCCCTCTACATGGTAGACTTTTCAGGTCTTGAAGACATCTAGTCTGGGACTCTTTAGCCTCATTCATTTCTCTACAATTACAGCCACAGCCAGTTCTCTTAGAGGCATGTATCTTTGGTCAAAATCTTAATTGCTCTCCTCTGTACTTTTCTGGGTATCATTGTTCTTAAATAGTGAATTCTGGAAATGAACACAATCTATACAATGAAGTCCAAATGAAAGTCTGAGTATTGTGGAGAACATGGAGTGCCATAGATTAGGTGATGGCACATACATTCATAAATAGTTGGATGGTAAGACTCACAAGGTGACTGTCAATGGAATTCTGTCACTGTGATGTCCATCTGAGGAGATGGAGCATTAATACTCAGCCTCATTCTGTGATGTGTCACTGCCAGCCACCTTAATTTAATTAAGGTGTAAATATAATCTTCCTCAGATCTTCTGCTGACACAAAGGTGGTGATGGGGTTCCACATGGGGAATGTCAGAGTCAGGATCTAAGCAATTCCTGGCAGGCTGGATCATTTGGTGACACTAAATTAAAAAAAACAAATTACTAGGAATACCTATAAAGTGTTATGTCTGGGCAAAAAAAAAAAAAAAATCAGCTTCTGAAAGTGACCACACACCAGATGTTTTGAACCAGATCTAAGTTTTTTAGTGGACTAAAAAGTTCAACTTGAGTTACTCTGTGATAGAACAGTCAAAAAAATGAATGAGATGTTATTGTCATTAAGAAAGCCAAAACTTGCAGAAGGATGGAGGTGAGATTTGCCCCATACTTTGTTCTCATCAGAACTTATAAACTACAGTTTTAAAGCTATATTCTTTTACAGTAAATGCATATGTGTTTAGAAATATATACATATATATGTACACAATATATGTAGATGTTAGAATATTTACGCAAGTACATTAAGTTATAAGTAGAGCCTGAAGCTTTTAAATTTTGCTTCTATTGCTTATTATTTCTGTGACTTTGGTTATTTCCTCTTTTCAGGATTCAGTTTCCTTATTTGCAAACTAAGACATTTGGACTAAGTGGCCTACAAAATTCTTTCCAGACTATGTCTAAATTGAACTGCATGTCCTTTGATCCAGTAATACTACTACTAGTATCCCAAATTGATGATGATAAAAAGGGGGAAAAAACCCACACGTACTAAAATATTTGTAGCAAGGGGATGCTTGTAAACTGGGGAATGACTGAAGAAATTGTGATACATGATTATAATGGAATTCTATCGTAATATAAGAAATAATGAGCAGGCAGATTTCAGTTCAGTGTCAGGAACAACTTACACATAAGTTTTGATGTGGAGTGAAGTGAATAGAACCAGGAAAACACTGTACACAGTAATAGCACTATTGTGACATAATCAACTCTGAATTTTCATCAGTACAATAATCTAAGATACTTCTAAAAGACTCAAGATGAAAAACCCTATCTACCTCCAGAGAAAGAACTGTTGAAGTCTGAATTCAGATCAAAGCATATTATTTTCACTTTATTTTTTTCATAGTATTTTGTATCCCTTTTGTTCTATTTCCTCTTTCACAACATGACCAATAAGGAAAATGTTTTACATGATTGCATATATATATAATCTATATCAAATTGTTTACCATTTTAGATAGGAGAGAAGGGAAGGAGAGAGGGGAAAAATTGGAACTCAAAATTTTATAAAAAATATAAACATTAAAAATGTTCTTTATGTGAAATTTGAAAACATAATCAAATACTATTTAAAAAGGGGGAAAAAGTATTTTCCAAGCCAGCTATATAAGGGGTGCAACAGATAGATACCAGTTGTAGAGGTAGGAAGACTCATGACCTTTCTGAGTTTAAATCTGATCTCAGACACTCACTAACTGAATGATCCTGGCAAATCACTTTATTCTGTTTTCTCAGTTTCCTCAGCTGTAAAATGACTTGGAGAAGAAACTGACAAGCCAGTCCAGTATCTTTGCCAACCAGGGTCATGAAAAGTCATATAAAGAATAAACTTAAAGAATAAGATAAAGAATGACTGAAAAACAGCAAAAGTCTCTTCCACTTCTAGAGCTATTATCTTATAAAGTGTTTTCTGAACACATAAGAAAAATTAAAAAAAAAAAAAAAAAAAAAGAATCCCAGAGGACCAAAAGGAATCTCACAGTGAGAAAAAGAATATAAAGAAACTGGAGCTCAGAAGAGTTTTATTTCTATTTTTAAGGAGAGTAAAAGACAACATCAAAGAATTGTTTTAGCAGATAAGATGGGCTGTGTGATGAAACAAGAAGGAGAAATGGGAAATAGTCAGCCCAGGATCCCTGCTGGAACTTTCACAATGGCAGGAAAATGTGAAGGAAGCTAAAGGTTATTTTGGGGAAGATTTCCTATGAGGAAGTGATGGGAAGGCAAAGACAGAAATTCCATGAAGTGGGGCAGTCATGGTCACCTTGTTTGTGATTTACATTGTTAGCAGGATTCAAAAATAAAGAAAATCACTATAACATGTAAGTATTTGGGAATCAAAGAGCCTTTCATAGAGCCAATAACTACCAGTATGCATGTGTCAGTGTATATATGCTTACCCGGGTATGTGTGTGTGTGTGTGTGTGTAGCTGACATTTACAAATTCTTTTAATACCTTTTCTAATATGGTCCTCAAAGAAACCCTGGGAGGTGCAAATCCCTCTTTTATATAAAGCCTACAATAGCAAATTATGAAAATATCTGTCTATCAATTGGGGAAACATTATGCTCTATCAATATAAACTTATAATAGTTTTGATTTTTATGACTCAAGCATGTAGTATCAGTTTTCAGGCTATGATCATAGATTTCATTGAACCATCCACATTTTTCAACGAGCCTTTAAAAAAAATAATCAGCAGAATGAACACCTATCATTAGGGCAGGGTCAGGCCTGCAGAATTTAGGATATAGGGCAGCCAATGGGCAGTAAAAGAGATGAAACTGAAGGTCTCCACCTCATTGGCACTATTTTTCTTACCAATAGAAAGAATTGTCTTCCTGTACACAATTGTAATTTTGTGTATTTCATAATTAAGTATTCAAGATAGTGTGTGAGCCTTAGCCACCATCATGGCTGCTTGACCACAAGACATTAAATTTAACAAGAAACTAATATGTAGTTATCCTATGATTTTTGAATAAAGTCAGTTTTTTGACATGGTTGCTGAATTATCTCTCTGAAATAATTTTCAAAGACTAATATGCTACTGCTCAAAATAAATAATGCTGCATCCAATTAGTAAGTCTAGAATCATTATTTTTCTGACATTATTTGGAGATTAAGAATGCTCAAGGCCTTACAATGCACTCTTACAAGTATCTCAGATCAAAGAGATAGGAAACAAAAATAATTTCTAGGAATTTTAAATAATATTCAACTTCTCATTTGCACTCACTCTATATCCCATTCTAGTTCAAATCTTGTTATGCATTCAACGTGAGTGCTATGAACAAAGTCACCTGGCAAATGTATAGGATCATTTCCTTTCCCTGGACTGGGCCTCAGTCCAACTGTCCTGTTATTTTCTTCATAATGTTAGTTGTGACATTAATTACTCTCTTGGTTGTTCTAACTTTCCTCTGCTTCCTGTTACATAAATATCCCTAGGTTTTCTGAAACATCCTTCTCTTCTGTTATTTCTTATGGCCAAATAACACTTCATTATATTCATAAGTGATAATTTGATCAAACATTCACTTAATCATGCCCAATCCTTAGTCTTCATTTCTTTGATTACACAAAAGAGCTACTATCAAAGCTTTGTTGCAGTGTCCTTTTACTCTCTTAGTGTTGTCATTGTATCAAGTAATGAGTTTAGTTCAATAACACTGGGAAACAGTTTATTCCAAACTTTTCTTTGGAATCAATAGACCAATTAACATTTTCAGTGAATGATATAGTCTGCTTTCCCAGCAACTATTATGCTCCTTTTTTTTCTTTTTGGTTGTCAATTTAATAGGTATGAGGTAGAAACTCAGTTGATTTAATTTGAATTTCTTTAGTTATTAAAGATTTTTCATGTTTATTACTAGTTTGGATTTGTTCCTTTGAGAATTCCTCAGTTATATAATTGGCCACATAATGTTAGTCTATAATAAATTCATATTTATTAAACACATATCTGGTGATCTGTGAAGGAACCGCAGACTGAAATACCAAGTTAAATAAATGGTTCCTAAATATAAGGAACTTTGAAAAGTTAGCTGCAAGGTGATCTGAAAGGCACCATTTTTATACAACCTTATGTGTTAACAAAAGAGTTACCTGCTAATGAGTGGGAGGTTCATAGAAAGAGGGAAAGAGGGAAGCCCAGTAGAAAAGAGAGATAAAAATGGAGGGAACCAAAGAAAAATAGGTTGTAGTGAGAACTAAGTGGAGGCAGGAATTGCTCATTGAATACAGAATTGTAAAATATGAGGAAAGATCAACCCAGCTGCAAACCAAAAACCTTGTTCCTTCTCTCAGACTGTGTCCAGAGTCCCAGGGAAAAAGAATCAAAGGATAGTCAGGGACAATAGATGATACAATCCAGGTGAATCCCTCAAATTTTCTATTTGTCCACATTCCAAAGTCAGTATGTTTTAATAATTGCAGTAATACCTCAAGGTGGCCAGTCCCTCACAAAGTGGGCAGTCCCCAGCAAGGGCTACGTCCTGGGAACAATGTGCTGTCTGATACTTATAAAGCATGGGAGGAAGAACTGAGTGGTCTTCACACTACCATGCATTTCTGTTTGCTTGTTCTTATGTTTTACTGTTTCATTTCTTGAATTTAAATTAAAGTAGAACTTCAGAACTAGACAGTGAAATATTGTGCAGGTGACCTCTGCCCTTTGGGAAATAAAATCCAAGGAGCTAAAGGGATAGTGAAAGAGACATTACTTCATTAATACTAACAACCCATATGGCAATTAAATGTTGCCAGTAATTACACTGAGACATTCCATTGCTCCTAAATCTATCATTAGGATACCTACCTGATATCAACCCATAGCAAAGTTTATGTCAAAAAAAAAAATAAGGGAATCATCCCCTCTTCTAATTTGTCCCCAAGAGAAATTTGAATGCATCAATGTGCCCCACTACTTAAGAAAGCCCTTTAAATGCAAGTCCTCATCTTGGCCACATTCTTTTTTTTTTTATTATTAAAGCTTATTATTTTCAAAACATATGTATAGATAATTTTCAACATTCAACCTTGCAAAACCTTGTGCTCCAATTTTTTCTCCCTCCCTTCTCTCTTCTTTCTCCCCTAGAGAGCAGGTAATCCAATATATGTTGAACATGTGCAAATCTTCCATGCATATTTCCACAATTATCATGCTGCACAAGAAAAAATCAGATCAAAAAGGGGAAAAATGAGAAAGAAAACAAAAGGCAAGCAAACAATAACAAAAAAGTGAAAATACTACTATTCAGTCCCCTCAGCCCTCTCTCTGGGTGCAGATGGCTCTCTCTATCACAAGTTCATTGGAACTGGTTTTAATCACCTCAGAGTTGAAAAGAACTAAGTCCATCAGAATTGGCCATCGTTTAATCTTTCTGTTGCCATGTACAATAATCTCCTGGTTCTGATCACTTCATCTAGCAGTAGTATATGTAACTCTCTTGAGGCCTTTCTTAAATCATCCTACTCTTCATTTCCTTTAGAAGAAAATAGTCCATAACATTCATAGCCCATAACTTATTCAGCCATTCTCCAAATGATGGCCATCCACTCAGTTTCCAGTTTCTTGCCACTACAAAAAGGGCTGCCACAATTTTTTTTTTACACATATAAACCCTTTTTCATTATTTATGATCTCTTTGGGATGCAGGCCCAGTAGAGTCACTGCTGGATCAAAGGGTATGCACAGTTTGATAGCCTTTGGGGCATAGTTCCATATTGCCTGGCAAAATGATTGGATCAGGTCACAACTCCACTAACAACATATGTGCCCCAGTTTTTCCACATCCCCTCCAGTATTCATTTTAGCCAATCTCAGAGATAGGTACTGGTACCACATAGCTGTCTTCATTTGCATTTCTCTGCTCATCAGTGATATAGAACACCTTTTCATATGACTAGAAATAGTTTCAATTTCTTTATCTGAAAATTGTCTGTTCATATTCTTTGACTATTTATTAATTGGAGAATGCCTTGAATTCTTTTAAATTTAAGTCAATTCTCTATATATTTTAGAAATGAGATGCTTTTATCAGAACTTTTAAATTTTCTCTCCAGTTTATTGCTGGTCAATAATATATATATTAGAAAAGAATTATAATCTTGTTTGTACAAAATCCATTTAATTTAATATAATCAAAATAAACAATTTGCATTCCATAATTTTCTGTAGTCCTGCTTTGGTCACAAATTCTTTTCTTCTTCACAGATCTGAGAGGTAGACTAAACTGTCTTTTCCAATTTGTTTATAGCATCATTATGTCTAAATTATGAACCCATTTCAATTTTATCTTGGTATATGTGTTAGGTGTTAACCAATGATTAGTTTCTGCCATACTAATTTCCAATTTTCCCAGCAATCTTTGTAAAAAGTGAGTTCTTACTCTAGAAACTGGGGTCTATTTCTTACCCAGTGCCAAATGGTTCTAATAACTGCTGCTTTATAAATTAGTTTTAGCTCGGGTATAGCTAGGCCACTTAGCCACATTCTTATAGTTTAGAGGGAGAAGGTTTCAAACACATCTGAGACATCAATAGCAGGCTAGATCATAAAAACTGGTATTAAAGATTCATTTACCTCAATAGGCTTAAAATATCAATTGGGGTGTATTTTTTTCTACTTAAATGAATAGAGATTAATATAATAGAAGGTTACGGTAACAGATTTATAGGATTTCATGATTCATAAGGGAGACAGAAATGTTTTATCTTCCTTTTTTAATAAGTTAATTTTTGCCCAATTATATGCAAAAATTATTAATTTAAAAAAAATTGAGTTGCAAATTCTCTCCCTCCCTTTTTCCCCTGATCCATTCTTGAGATGGTAGTCAATTTGATACATGTTCTACAAATGCACTCATTCAAAACATATTTCCATATTAGTGATTGTATGAAAGAAAACAGACAAGAAATAGGAAAAAATAAAGGGAAAAATAATATGCTTCTCTTTACATTCAGAATCCATCAGTTCTTTTAATGAAGATGGATAGTATTTTCTATTTTTTTGGATTGTATTTCTGAGGATCGCTAAGTCATTCACAGTTTATCATCTTTCAGTACTGCTGTTACTATATACAATGTTCTCCTTGTTCACTTCATTTTGTATCAGTTCATATAAGTATTTCCAGATTTTTTCTGAAATTATCCAGCTTTTAATTTTTATAACATAACAGTCATTGATTAAAATCATGTGCTACAATTTGTTCAGCTATTCCACAAGAAAGGGGCACAACCTCTCTTTCCAATTTTTAGGCAACATAAACTCCCTCCATATATATATATGGAGAGAGAAAGAGAGAGAGATCCTTTCTCCTTTAAAAAAATCTCTGTGAGATATTGATCTGGTAGTGGTATTGCCTTGTCAAATGTATACAGTTTTTTTAATCCTTTGAGTATAGTTCAAAACTATTCTTTAGAACAGTTGGATTAGTTAATACCTCCACCAACAATATATTAGTAGCCTAATTTTTCCACATACCCTCAAATATTTGTAATTTTCCTTTTCTGCCATATTGGCTAATCGGATAAGTATTGAATGGCACCTCAGAGTTGTTTTAATTTTAATTTCTCTATTCAATAATGATTTATTACATGTATGTGATTCTAGATGGTCTTGTTTTCTTTTTTAATAATAGCCTTAATTTTCAAAATACATGCAAAGATACTTTTCAACATTCACCCTTGCAAAACCTTGCATTTCAAAATTTTTCTTCCTCCTTTTCCCCCCACTCCTTTCTCTAGACATCAAGTAATCTAACATAGGTTAAACATGTACAAATCTTATAAACATACTTGTACAATTATCATGCTGCTGCACAAGAAAAATCAGATCAAAAAGGGAAAACATAAGGAAAAAAAGCAAGGAAACAGCAATAAAAAGGTGAAAAATCTATGTTGTGATCCACATTCAGTCCCTATAAGTCCTCTTTCTGTATTCAGATGACTCTCTCTATCACAAGTCTATAGGATTTTTTCTGCAACTGTCTGTTCATATTCTTTCACCATTTATCAATTTTGAGATGACATATATTTTTTTATAAATTTGACTCAGCTCTCTATATAGTGAGAAATGAAGTCTATCAGAGATTATTCCTGTTTAAAAAGTTTACACATTTTCTGCTTTCCTTCTCATTTTGATTGCATTGATTTTGTTGGTGTATAGAGTTACCAAAGTGATTTTCCTAAATTACAGGTCTGACAATATCATTATCCCTGCCTATCATTAATTCCAGTAGATTTCCATTATATTCTTATTATCTGAAATGTAAATTTCTATATTGGACATTTAAAACATTTCACAATCTGATACTTTGCTTCCATGCTTGTCTTCCGATCTTTTCATGCTTTATTTTTTACTAAACTCTAAAATTTATACCATATTGTCCCACTCAAATCTACATGTCTTTGCACTGGCTGCTTTTCATACTTTAAATATTATGTCTACTTACTTAAGCCTCTTAGTTTTTTTCTGACCTCCATCAAAACTCCTGATATTTCATTTTCTTGTATAGGTCTTTCCTAGTATCCTCATAGAATAGAATCTTCCTCTACGGTTATCTAGTAGTGCTTAATTATTTACATGTTTCCTCTATCACTAGAATGTATGCTCCTGGAGGAAAGGTTTCTTGGAATCACTTTTTAGCATTTCTGACACATATGTGCCTAATGAATTCTTGTTGACTGATCAATTGTTCAATAACTCTCTGATTATTAATTTCAAATAAGAAAACAACAACAACAAAAAAAGGAAGAAGTCATTCTTACCCAAAACATTTGCCAGTGTCATGGAAAATGTTTAGAAAAGATTTCAAACTAAAGAAGGATCCCATTTACTATTGGAAAGAAGCATATCACTGATTATATCATCTGTTAGTTCCCTATAAAATCAAATAATTGAAATGAACTATTGTACTAATGCTGGTTGTGAGTCATGGAATCCTATAACTTCTTAGGAATTAAACTTATAAATCACCTACATAGCAATTAAGAGAAGAATATTGCACATAAGTAGTCTGAAACACATTGAAAAGTCAGAGAACTTGTGCAAGAGAAATAACATAAAAAATGTCATCTGGGAGATGTATGATAGAAAAGGAGGCAGGACAGTCAAGTAAAAGAATGAGGGATAAGTTAGAGTGTTCTCATTGAATATATAGGATGTTAAGAAATCAGGAACTAGGCACTTTGTGCACTGGTAGACTAACAGGACAAGATTTATGAGAGAACATGGCCAATATTTATATCAGATGTGTTACATTCAGTATGATAGAGGAAGAACCTACAATATGGAGGTCATAGGTCAAGTTTAAATATCCAATGAAATGTCCACAGAGATTTAGAGCAACAAATTTATTCCATTCGTATTTACTTGATGGGATTTCTAGGTCTACTTATTAAATATGTACCCTTAGATAAGCCACCCTTACGTAAGACTGTTTCGTCATCTATAAAAAGGAGAGAAGTATGTATAATATTTGAGATTCGTTCATGTCTAAATCCCAAGTCCATGAGATATAGCCAAGTTTATCTTCATATCAATGATGAAAATAAAAACTTCCCTGGTCTTTCCTTCCAGTTCTCCTCCCATGAAAAAAAGACCACCCAATTCTCTAAAGCTTCTGCAAGCTGCTTAGTTTCCACTTTTCAGCCTGCTTAAGAATACATATTTTAGTATTATGCAAGTAATTCTTCAGAATATATTAGAATATTTTTTAATTAAAAATAGTCATTTCATGGGGTAAATCTATCTGGCCTGCTTTCTATAAGAATGATGAAGGATTAGGCACATTGGCAAAGATGACTGTCTCGTTAATATTCCTTGCAATGCTACAAAGGTTTTTATCACAAAGCATTTCTCTTTCACTTATATCTTTGGGGGAATTCATGATTGCTGAAATAAACTTCACTGAAAATCTCCCTCCATGCAGAAAGCTCTGTTCACCTGAAATCAGCACATCGGTGCCTGGGGATGTCACTAACCAAATGCAAAAGTTTTTTTGGAAAATCAGCCCATTGCCTCATAGTGGAAATATTTCAGATCTTTCCTTCATTTTCATCTGTGCTGAAGAAACAGAAATGATAAGTCCCCTCTACACAAAATCCTCTGGTAGTTGTTCTCAGGTGTCATTTTCCTCCTGGGTAATAAATATTCTGTATAGCTTCAGTCTTGGGTAGGAGCAGAAATTAGTCATCATTAACTTGAGTGATATTAGGCATGTTAATGCATTTTTTCACTGTCTTTATCTTACCCCAAAAGATGTCTACTGATGCCCCAAAGTCCTTTAGAACAGGAATTATATTAAAAGATAGAGCAATGGGAGTGGTGTAGGTCTAAAAAGAGTCATTAAGGTTAAAAAAAAGAGAGAGATCAAATTGCAAAGTTATTCTTGACCTTAAATCATCCATCAAACATAGCAAATTATTTTCAAACAGTAGTAGATCAAACAAGGTTCAGGTACCTTTTAAATACTGAGATAATCTTAAAGGACTGATGATGACACAGATTATATGCCTCCAGAGAAAGTGATATTGATGAATACAGACTGAAGAATACTATTTTTCACTTTTTTCTTTCATTTTCCCTATTCATTCAAGTCTTCTTGTACAAAATGATTAATGTGTAAATGTTTTACATAATTGTATTTGTATAACATGCCTGATTACTCTCTCAAGAAGGAGGGAAAGGGGAGAATTTGGAACTCAAAAGTTTGAATAAAAATCATTGAAAAATTGGAAAACAAAGAATAGTGGTCTGCAGCAGGGAGTAGTGAGATCTCACATGGTTGTTATAGAATCAAACTTATTTAAAAAAAACATTTAATTAATGATAAAGGCAGTTACCTAGATTTGTATGAAATGAGGAAACAAAAAATAGATGAAGACCTATCAGGCATGAAAATGATAAATGTGTGTGTGTATGTGTGTTTTATATCTAATAAACTGAGCCCCAATATGCAGTGGTTATGATGAGATTTTAAAAATCATAATAGGCATATGAGATGTTCACACCCTTATGACAACTGAGAGCAACTAAGAGAATCACAGAGTCTCATCTCCCATCTTTCCCTTACCCAAGCCCAGAAGCTCTTTGAGTTGAACTGGAAGTGAGAAAATCTTTGGAATGTATCATTCTTTCTCTTTAAGTAGATGTTATTTGTGAGATTCTAGGATCATAGGAAGGGACCTGAAATATCATCCCCCATCTTTGGAGATTAGGAAACTGAAACTTGATAAATTTAAGTGAAGTGCCTGCTGTTATCCAGATACTGGACTAAGTTAAAGGTATATAGATATAACTTCATTATAGTGACTTATCCCTTTGTGATAAGAATTGACATTTCCCATTAGTCCTCTTTTAATATAAACATTCCTAAGATTTCAGATTTAAGAGTTCTTGATGCCTCAATATAACTAAGTTTTACTGAGTTTTCCTCTGAGCTGAAGAAAATTGGACTCATGAGAGCATTTGCTAATTCATGTGAGTGGCATTGTAAAAACAAACAAATAGAACAACTTCTGGGAACCAAGATAGTCAAATGAGCTGTGAATTGCTAATTCTCCCATGTTTTCCTCTGGACAACCATAAAATGGCACCCTAAGACAGGTCTTGGAACAGAATCAGCAAGGGGATGTTTGAAACAATATTTTGGTCTCAAGAAACTTCCAAGATATGCAGGAGGTAGCTGTCTCACTCAAATAAAGGTGGGGATGAGGGGCACTGTTCAAGACATGAAGTTTCTTAATGAGCTGGCAACAAGCCCCAACTCAGCAAATCAACAGGAGATCCTGAGCCCCAGTGGGGGGGGGGGTGAACATCAATACTAGGACATTCTGTGGGCCTTGTCATAGGCGGGGTAGTCAGCAGATTACAGCTCCAAGAACCACCATGTTCTTTGTGTAGTCCTAGACAAAAAGGCATTCTCCAGGGCGAGACCGTCATGTTCTTTAACACAGCTCTTGGCAAACAAGTATTTTCCAGTGCTCAGATCTTCACATGCTTCACCAAAGCTCCAAGAAAAAAAGTAGATGTTGAAATATGGGTGTCTAAACAATCAGCCTCTAGAGGCCAGAATACATATACTTCAGTGTAGCCCTGGGAAATGCTAAAATATACTACTTGATCTCAGCACATGTCAGATATCACAGCCTCGCTCAGCACCAGGTAATCTGCCAGAACCTTCATCCACCCCCACTCTATCAGACACAAGGTCCCCACGGCTTCAGGATAACATCAGTGAAACACCAAGTAAACTTCCATAGTCTCTAGCCACTAACACAAGAAGCATGAGAGTTCAAATTTAAAAGAAAAAAAAGTCCAACAACAACAAAACAAAAACAAACACAGAATTTGACTAAACGCAATTATTCTGATCACAGGGAAGACCAAGTCACAAACTCAGAAAAGGATTGTCACAGTATTAATGGCTCAATCCCAAAGAAAAACAGAAAATGGTTTCAAGTCCAGAAAGAACACATGGAAATTCTCAAAGAAAAAGCTGAAAAAGTCATGTTGGTGTCATGGAAAAAACAACTGACCTGGAAAATAGATCTAGGAAAGAAAAATAAATCAGAATCATTAGAGTACCTAAAAACTATAATCAAAGGGAGAAACAAGATGGAATTTTTAAATAAATTATCAAGAAAGCTGTCTTGCTATCCTAGAACTAGAAAGCAAAATAGGTATTGAAATAATCCATCAATCACCTTTCTCAAATGAAAACTTCAACAAACATGGTAGCCAAATTTCATAACTATCAGGTCAAGGAAAAATGGTATAAGTGGCCAAAAAGAAAAAAAAAATTAAAAACTCAAATATTTGGGAGTTACAATTAGAATGACACAGGGCTTGATGATGTGGTTTTAAAGTATGAGAGATCATGGAACATGATATTCCAGAAGGAAAAGGAGTTAAGACTAAAAGATCGTTCAGTGAAATAGATGCATAAGGAGAAGACAAGAATTAAATTTTAAAAATTAACCTTTAATATTAAGGCCCAAAAGAAATATAAGCAGGTAAAAAGAGAAAAGAAAACATATAGGCTACAATAGAGCTTAAACAGTTTATATTCTTATGTGAGAAAATGAAATGTGTAATTATTAAAAATTGCATCACTAATAGTACAAGTAAAAGAAATATATAGGCAGAAAGTAATGATATAAGGTCAGTTTTATGGAATGACATAAAAACAGTAAAGGATAAGGAAAGGTGGAGTACAATGAGTGCAGCAGGAAGGGAGAGGTAGAATGGTATAAATTATTTCCCATGAAGAATCACAACAAAACTATTAAAGTAGAGGGGAACATGAGGAGGTGGGTGATAAGCATTGCTTGAACTTTTCTCTCATCTGTATTGGCTTGAGAGGGAATTATATACACAATTGACTATAGAAATCTATATTACCCAACAGGGAAGTAGAAAAGAATGAGATTCAGTAAAGAGAAGGGAGATTGATAAAAGGGAGGGTAGATCATGGGAGTTAGTTGACATAAGCAAACTACTGGGGAGGAAGTAAAGAGTGAAAGGATAGACAGGACAATGAGGAGGAATAGGATGGAGGGAAATAAACAAGTAATAATCATAACTGAATGTAAAGGGGGGGAACTCTTCTGTAAAATTGAAGCTGTTAGAAGAGTGGATCATAAAACAGAATACTACCACATATTGTTTAGAAGAAACACCCTTGTAGAACAAAGAGACAGGCAGTATAGAGGACTGGAGCAGAAAAAAAAAAGACAAGGTAGCAATCCAGATATGAGACAAAAGTAAAAGCAAAAATAGACTAATTAAAAGAGATAAGGAAAGAACTTACAACTTGCTAAAAAGTATCATAGACAGTGAAGCAATATCAAGACTGAACATATATGCACCAAGTGGTATAGCATCCAAATTCTTAAAGAAGTTAAGTGAGTTACAAGAAGAAATAGGCAGCAAAACTATTTTAGTAGGGGCCAACGACTGTTCCCTCTTTAAATTTGATAAATCTAATGAGAAAATAAGACAGAAACTAAAGAGGTAAACAGAATATTAGAAAAATTAGATATGAAAGACCTCTGGAACAGAACAGAACAGAAAGAAATATAACTTTTTCTCAACAGGACATGGAGATTACATAAAAATGAATCTTCTAATAGGGCATGAAGACCTCAAAATCAAATGTAAAATGCAAAAATATTAAATATATTATTTTCAGACCATCATGCAATAAAATTGCATTTGACAAAAAGCAGTGAAAAGATAGATTAAATTTAATTCAAAATCCAATGGAAAGATAGATTAAAATTAATCAGAAACTAATTTAATTCTAAAGAACAAATAGGTCATAGAACACATTATAGAACATATATAATCTATAATTTCACTAAAGGGAATGGCAACATATAAAAATTTATGTGATGTATCCAAAGTAATACTTAGGCAAAAAATTATTTCTCTAAATTCTTACATGAACAAAGTGGGAAAAGAACATACCAATGAATTGGCGTGCAACTAAAAAAATGAAAAAGAACAAATTTAAAAGTGAGCAACAAATTGGAAATCCTGAAAATCAAAGATAATTCTAATGAAATTGAATGTTTTTTTTTTAAAGAGCAAATAAATCTGGGAGCTGGTTGGGGAGGGGAGGAGCAACAATAAGATTGATGTTACTGGTTAATTGTATTAAAAAAAAGAAGAAAACCAAGTAACTAGTATCAAATATAGACAGGGTAAAATCACTCCTAAAGAAGAAGAAATTGAAGCAATCATTGAGAAGTAGTTTGCTCAACTATATGCCAACAATTCTGACAATCAATAATTGTGAAAATATAAGTTGTCTAAATTAACAAATGAGGAAATAGAAACTCTAAATTACTTCATGCTAGAAAAAGAAATTGAAAAAAGAAAATACTAATGAATTCCCAGATGCATTTACAAGTAAATTCTACCACATTTAAAGTTTTCCTATCAAACTTATTTTATGGCACAAATACAATGATAATACTTAGCTCAGGAAGAGATAAAATAGAAAAAGACAATTATAGAGCAATTTCCCCATCGAATATTAATGCAAAAATTTTGAACAAAATACTGGCCAAGTTATAAGAGCAAAATATCACATGCATTATACAATCTGATAAAGGAGAAGTTATACCAGGAATGCAGGATTAGTTCAATATTAGGGAAACTATCAACGTAATTCACCACACATCAATAACAAAACCAAGAGAAATCATATGATCACCTCAATAGATTCAGGAGGGGGAATCAAAAACTTTTGATAGAATACAGTACCCATTCCTATTAAAAATATTAGAGAACATAAGAATAAAAGAAGCATTCTTTAATATGATAAGCAGTATCTGTCAGCAAGCCTAGAGATAAGCCATAGACATTGTCAGTGAGATCAGGGATGAAAAAAGGAAGCCCATTATCACCACTATTATTCAATATAGTATTAGATATATTAGTTGTAGCAATAAAAGAAGAAAGAGCAATCAAAACAAATCCCACTATTTGCAGATGATATGATATACTTAAAAATACTAGAACATCAGCTTAAAAAAATCATTTGAAATAATTTTTTCAAGCAGGATGTAAGATAAACCCTCATAAATCATCATCACTTCCTTCTGACTAACAAAGCCTAGAAACAAGAAATAAAAAAAAAACATTCATTTAAATAATGGTAAATAATATAAAATATTTAGCAATCTACCTCCCAAAACAAATTCAGGAATTTATGAGCACAGTTATAAAACATTTTTCACAGAAGAGCCAGATCTAAACTATTGAAAAAAATATCACTGATGGATCCATGGAATAGATTAGATACACAAGAAATATTAGTTAATGACCTTAGTAACCCAATGTTTGATAAATCCCCAAACACTCGCCTGTGGAATCTTAACTCATTATTTGACAAAAACTGCTGGGAAAACTAGAAAAGAAAAGGGCACTAAGTAGGTATAGACCAATATCTCATACTCTTATGTCATGATAAGATCAAAAGTTAGTGTATGATTTAGACAGAAAGGGTGGCACCAAAAGTAAATTAGAGATCAAGAAACAGTCTATTTGTCAGATATGGAAAGAGGGAAAATTTATGACCAAATGAGAGATAGAAAACATCACAAAATGCAAAGTTGATAATTTTGATTATATTAAATTAAAAAAAAATTTCCTAGGTCTATTTCCAAAGATGATGTGAGGAAAAGGAAAATAACCTATATGGTTTTAATTGTTTATTGTTTATTGTCACCATTCTCTTTGTGATGGCAAGGAACTGGAAATTTCAGGGATGTCCATCAACTCAGGAATGGTAGAACAAGTTGTAATATATGATTGGGATGGCATACTACTGTGGTATAAGAAAAGATGAACTTAATGATTTTAGAAAAAACATGGACAGACTGTATGGAACAATGAAGAATGAAATGAACAGAACCAAAAGAACACTGTATACAGTAACAGCAATTGATTTTTTTTGAAAAATGACTTTGAGTGAATGTCATTCTATGATAAATACCAAAATTATTTATACTGAACATTCGAAGAAAGACACTATCTGCTTCTAGAGAAAGAATTGATAAGTAGAAGTGTGAATATGACAAATTTACATACATGTACATAAATACATACACATAAGCACATACATATATATCTATATAAACACATATGTGTTCATTTCTGTATACATATTTGCATCCAATAATAGCCATCAGTGAGGCAGGAGGGAAGGAAGAAAAAAAAAACAGAAAAAAAAGTAAATTTACATGGTAATTTTATTGTATATTTAAAAGGAATAGCAAGTTGTACATAGTGAATTTGTGGTTTCATGTGCAATCTAATTTTGTTATTATGTTATAGAACTATTTATTTTATTCCATAAGTCAAAAAAAAACATTGTAAAAGAAAGGTTAGGCAGACCTATAAGGATGGAATGTTGCATATATCTTAAGATGGAATTGCTGTGTTACTAGTTTTGTTTATGTGTTTTAATTTGTGAAAAGAGAACACTAACAGATAGGATTTGAGATACATACATATATATATATATATATATATAATGTAGAAAGAGAATATATAAAATATTTACAAATCTCTATGACCTATTTAAATATATAAATATAAACATTTATATATTTATTTAACATAATTTAATATTATGTGCTATATCGTTAAATTATAAAATGTATTTTGGAAGAGAGAGAACACATAGAGAGACAGAGAGAAACGTAGAGACAAAGAGACAGACACACAGAGAAAGAGGCAGAAACAGAGATAGAGACACACAGAGAGAAACATACAGAATCAAAGTCACATACAGAGAAAGAAAAAAAGAGAGGGGGAAGGAAAGAGAGAGACAGAGACAGAGAGAGAAAGAGACAGAGACAGAGACAGACAGAGACAGAGAATGCATGGGAATGAGAATAGGTAGATAAACTGGAACCAAGCTGTGGCTGTTTCACCAAGTTTCTTAGAAAAGTCATTATTTTTTCCTTTCCTTTTATTGAAACATCAGAAATAGAAATAACCTAGAATCATCTGAATTTTTGGTTGGCCCACAAGGCTTGGTTAAATGTACACTTAGGACAGAAACAGTAGCTTCTTCATCCTCCAGAAGTTACTTGTTTTACTCTTCTAATCAAAGTGCCTCTAAAAGAATTTCCAGTTTTCCCTTTCATTCTCTGGTTTGTTTTCATGAAATTATTAGCACTCAGGGTCATAGAGTAGTTTCTTTTAGAATGACATTCATGGGAACTCCGGAAGGAAAATGTCCTTCCTGATGATGTTCATTAGCTAGTTTATTTAGATTCATAGACCTGACCTCTAGCAGACCTTGTATTTCCTAAGGAAAAAAAATATCTTTAAAACTATAAAGCTAAACCATCTCAAAGAAGCTAAAGTTGCCAGAGTTTAGCTCTCATATTCTAGAAAGTCTTGAATCTACCCTAACAGCTACCCAAACAACTATCATATATCACCCCCTCAAGGCCACCTGAACATTCTTCAATCTCCTAACATAAAAGAAGGGCTTCTCTGAAAGTCAGAAGAGTACTTTCTAAACATTTCTCTATGCCATCTCCACAAGTGTGATTCTCCTTCTCATACCTGGCATCTTCTATCTGCAGATTGTAGATAGCTTTCAAAAATGTTTTGCATCTGCTCATCTCATGATATATCCCTGAAAATCAGTTTTCCTAACAAATCACTTTCTCTAAGTCAAAGAGCTATTTTATCTTACTAAAATGGTGGGGAACAGAAAAAGTTATGATATATTTTCAGAGCCTCTAACACAGGTGACCTATATTCTTTAAGTTTCATGTGAATATTAGTATAAATATGAAAGTTGGAATTATGAGATCAAATGAGAGGATGTATTTAAAGTATTTTTCAAACCTTAAGGCATTAAAAAAGAACACCTGCTATCAGAGACATAGCCAGCATGTTTGATTTTTGTCATTTTATCTTGTTGAGTGGGTGTATGTATAGAAAACCTCTGAACTTTCTGCTGAGAAAATGGAGCAAAGACAATATGTAAAATTTCAGGAAGTGGCCCTGTCTTTACCATCTCTGGGAAAGTTATTGGATGAGGAATCAATGACTGTAGCTTGCTCAGTGGAAGCAAGTGACAAATGCCATGTACCCCATGACCCAAGAGGTCGGTTGCCTTGCTGTTCCCATTGTCTCCAAGAATCCAACTTCTTGACAGTTATATTGGGCAGCAGTTGTTGTTACTATAGTGACAGATGTATTCTGATACCTTATTTTCTATGAAGGGAACAGCTGGAATTAAATGTTTCTACTGAAATTCAGATTCTGAAGGAGGGATGAGGCTAGAGCATCACAAGAGCGAGTCCAGAGGGTCAAGAATTGTAGCTAGTATACATGCTTCTGCACATGTGAACTAGAGGAAAATTCATATTTCTCTGATTGATATTATTCTCTGATTGATATTATTCTGCTTCCGTGTGTTCTCTACTCACTGGCCAAGAGTTGGAAGACCAAATCCTTCCCTTCCCTTCCACATTCCTTCCCTTCCACATTTCTAAAAATTTCATATCCAATTGGATCAAGAATTTCTTCCCACCTTCAAAGGCAGGAGGGCAAATGGTAAGCAATTTAGCATATCGCTAGTCAGTCAAACAGAATTTAGTGTCTATTATGTGCCAAGCACTGTACAAAGTTCTATGATGGCTACAAATAGATTGCTTCAAAGAGCAATATGTGACCTATTTTCTTTTATTTTTCCAATTTTCCTTAAGTTATGTGATCATTTTATTTTGAATACCTGAATGCTGGGAAAAGGGAAGAGTTGGAATCAGAGAAAATGAAGACTAGATGGCTATATGCTTATGAGTTGTTTATAGATAGCAGAGTAGAGAGAATATGGTAAAGAAAGAACTGCAGGTTTTTTTTCCCATCCTGGGGAATGGATATATCCTGCTCTTCTCAAAAAGAAACTCTGATAAATACTGTTCTACTGAATAAACCTGTAATGTTCTCTAAAATATAATCTTCTCTGGGAGCAGGTTTCTTGGAGGGCTTCTGGAGCCTTCATTTCAGTTCAGAGTAATAATCACCTCAAATGCAGCTAGGGATTAAAGTCCAAATCCTTTATTGTTTCTGTCAAAATCTTATCTCCTTCACTTGGGGCTCGGCTAGTTTTCTGGAGGCCTTCTGGATCTTGCCGCTAGTCCTTTGTCTTTGCCAGCTTCTGTCTCTAGCTCTCTCTAAATGTCTTTGAATACAAAGGTTTGTACTTCAGCCTGCAGCCAGCACAAAGGTGGAAAATGGAATGAATCTGTCTCCTCCTCCGACAGTGGACTTGTTCTCTAGTGGGCTTGTCCTTTAGTGGGCTTGTCCTTTAGAGGGCTTGTCCTTCCTGACTTCTGAATGTCCCAGATTGAATCCTGGTTGAAGCTCCTACCTTATATATGCTCTCTTAAAGGTATGATTCTTGTAGAACTCTAATACATTAAGTACATAAGTGAACTAGAGAACTGTTAAATACCATGCTAAATAAGATAACTGACTTAGCACCTTCTAAGAATCCTAACATAAACCATAAATAGGAATCAGTGAATCAGAAGACTGGATAATTCCTTGGACAAACAGCAATGGGAAAAAAAAAAAAAAAAACAACAAACCAACAAGTAATTTTAATTGATTGTTTACTTGTTGATCAGATATGCTCAGCTTTTATTTATCAAATGATAGATTAGACCTGGATAAGTGACTTCATTGACAGAAGTATCCAAAAAAAAAAAAAAAAGTCCACACAGATCGCAATGTTAAAGGTTTATAGATTAGATAGATATTTCCTTGTTACTTATTAATTTAAAAGACATTGATCAATTCAATCTCAAATCCCTGGGTCAGAAGTTACAAGGGAGGATCCATAGTACTGTTATTATAGTAAAAGTCTAAGACATTAAATTTTTCATGCCTAATATCCTCATTAACCTCATTCAGGATTTTATCACCGCATCACTCCTTTTTTATTGTTATTCTTGTTTAAGCATTTTTATTGGTGATGGATGGAATCCCACATTTTAGATGCTTGGTTTCAAGGCATAAATATCAAGAGGTTGATCCTCGTTGTCTCTTGGGTTATTGCGATCTTAAAGAAGAATCTTAAACATTGCCCCATTTCACATATACTACGTTAGGATAATACAAGGCTAGACAAAACAACATATCAATGAGTGAGGAATGGGCTGCATGAATAGAGACCCAGAAGAGGGAGGTCAGATACAATTCTTCTATTTCAGATGTAGCTTTCATTAGAAAGAATTGTACCTGGTGACTAGGAGAAACCTTCCAACAGAGAGCAAAGAGTATTTTAGCCTTTGCTTTTAAACAGAAGTTTCATCCATGTTTCAGAAATGCGATTTCACTAAGTATCCATTTTCATCCAAAGCTCAGGTGGGAGGAAGTGAACGTTGTTTTAACTGCCTTTTCAGTCTTCCAATAGAAAAACATTTCCAACCTGTGAATATTCCTTTTGCTGCTACAGATCACAATCCTATATCCCTTATGTTTGGCCACCAAACTTGATTCCCAATAAGTCATTGTTTGGATATAGAATTAATTCTAGGGTTGTTGGTTTCCCATGAACAGAACCTTTGGGAAAATCTGCTCTTTCCTCCATACTCCATGCTACCAGAAGGCATTAGAGAAGCCTTTCAAAGAATAGCTTTTTTGATTTATTTTAGGTTTGCATTTATTTTTCCCTTAATTTTTTTAATGCTTTAAAGTGTGCAAAGTGCTCCATATTCATTATCTCATTTGAACTTCATAACACCCCTGTCTTATATTTTTACAGGAGTGTCTTGTAAACATCATTAAAAAAATGTCCCAAACTGATCTCAGCTTCTAAGTCTTACCATTCCTTCCAATGTCTATGTCTGTTGAACCAACTCCCTGATGACTCAGGAACATGATTTTTGGAGCAATGTTTCATTTGTCCCTCCGTGTTCCCCCATGTTCTGTTGCCACATCCTGAAAATTCCAAAATATGTATTCCTTCTCATTGGCTACTTTTACAATCATACAAAGATGATCCTTAATCAGATTCTCCTTACATCCTGCTTGGACCATTATAAGGATACTCAAAGGATCCTTGGACATCAGAATCTCACTTCTCTGTTCTATCATCTCCCCACTGACAAAGTAATCTTTCTAAACACTACTTAAGAGATATGTTAGTTATTGCTTAAGTGAAAACCAATCTTACTGCCTCTCAGCTAAAATACAAATCATACAGTTCAGGTTTTATGGTCATAAAAAGTTAAAATTTTCATCTTCCAGTCTGACTTTTCAGCCTTATATTGTATTATTCAGCCAAATACTGTGGCTGGATTCAGCCAAACTGATAAAGCAATTCACACCAAATGATGAGATTGATGTAGACACAAAATGTGGACAATGACCATTATCTTTGGCAAAAGGTAGAGATTTGGCAAAAAGGCTATTTGTGTATAAGATTATAGACAAAGAAATTATAGACAGAATAAAGAGATACAAAAGACACCAGGAATGGAAAATATTAAATGGTATTGGGAGGCAAGAGGGTTAACAAAGAAAGGAGTTGGGAAGAATCCATTAAGCAAATATGTCATGAGGTGGGAGTACTCTATTAACTGGCAGGTTAAATCCATAGAGGGATTTAACACCCTAAAAGAGTTAATTAGCTATGAGAAGGAGAAAAGTCTCATAAGGCATGGGAAAGGGGTGAGGAGAAGGACACCACCAGATAGAACTGTGGCAGACTACCACAAAAGGGACTCAGCAGAGATAGTAGCAGTCATGGACAGATTTTAGAAGAGAGTTGTCATAAGTTGGGTTTCTGATTACAAACAGCAAAATGGGACTATACACAACCTCCATGGAGAGTGACACTAAGAAGTTGAATTGATCACCATCAGTGCCCTTTTCTGCTTGCCTCAGGAAGTGATTTTATCAGTATTTCAGACTGCCTCTGCCAACCCCACAAAGTAACCCAGGACTTTATCAAAGTTACCCTGTTTTCCTGGTATTATTTCTCCTCTTTGTTTATTCAATTTGCCCTTGAATGACTTTGAATGTGCATCTATAAAGAATTCATCTCCAACTTTGGAATTGTCCAAAACATTTCTACAACCCTGGATAAGTCTTTTAGGGAGCATGTACCAACATTTTATACCTTACTTGTTACCGACCATCAGAGAATTTCTGAGCAAAGGTAATTCTATTTTTGTATTAATCAGGAAATATTAATATAATCTTATTGATTTTTCTATATATGGAGGAGAATCTTTTTTTTTAAATAGTATTCTATTTTTCAAATACATGCAAAGATAGTCTTCAACATTCATCTTTGCAAAATCTTATGTTCCAAATTTTTCTCCTTTCCCTCCTCCTCCCCTAGACAGCAAACAATCTGATGTAGGTTATATATGTGCAATTCTCCTAAACATTTCCATAGAGAATCTTTTAAAGGGAAACACCTAAGTTAGGGTTTTTCTCTGCCAAACTGATGATCAGCATCATCTTTTTGGTCATCATTATATGTAATCCTATTCTATTCCCTGGAGTATAGTCCATCATTATCATTTGCATCAACACTTTTGATGAAGGGCTTTAATTTTTACAAAGCACTTACCATATATTCTCATTTGACCTTCAAAAAAACCCTATAAATTAGGTTCTATTGTTATTTTTATTTCATAGAGGGAGAAATTGACCTGACTAGAATTAAAAGTGTAGTGATGTTGTAGGCAACAGTCATACTCAGATCGCTCTGAGTTCTGTGGAGGAGTAAGGATCAGAATTTGGACTTATTGATCAATTTTGTATTGATTTATTGATTCCTGATTTTGACTGGGCTTCTCCATTCACCAAATGATATCATAGATGCTTAAAACATAACATAGGAACAAGAACAATTTGGTAGTTTATCTTACTAGCTATCCAAAGTCTTTTGCAAAGGAGAAATATGTAAAGGCCCATTATGAATTAAAATTGAATTGAGAGTGGCCATATCAAAAATCTCAGGCTGCTCTTTATAATCATTTCTAGATGATCTAATGATGAAAAAAATGGAGAAGGCAAAGATACTTATCCATCAAAGAGTGTCTCTATTCACTGGAGTTAAGGGTGGAACTGAGCTCTCAAAATTAATTGAGAAACCATACAAATTCAAAACTCTCTTCAGCATTATCATTTGGTATTTTTATATATTTTTGATCCAGGATAAGTTCCAAAATGATTGACCACTATGAAGCAAATTTGGTCACAATTAAATCTAACAAGATAAATTTACTGAGTACTTCATTCTACATCTTCGAACATGGTAACTGACAAAAGCCTTGACTTGGATTTAGCTTCTATGATTCTTCCCACATTTCAACAAGACTAGACATGCAGTAGTATGCTAGTTTATGGACTAACAACTATTATTCAAGAATCACAAAGTGTACAAAATGAATATATCCACAGTTAAATATTTTGTAGGCCAACTTGTATACTTGTCTGATTTTTCATATGAAGCAATTGATGCCTACTGGGAAGTGTGAATTTTCCAGGGTCACAAAACTAGTAAATAAAAAAAAAAATTGTAGCGTCTAATCTACATAATCTAGCTGAATATTCAGACCTTTTTCCACTTTATAATATCGCCTTGTCTGTATAGTGATCAGAAGTTTACCTCTCTCCATTTTGTACCTGAAAATAGACAATAATAAGTCCCAACTGAAGGCAAATTTCAATTTAGAGTATTCTCCTCCTTCCCAGACTTTGAGCTTGGAAAGAGATTGAAGAAGAGGCTTCTCATCTTTTGTCTGCTCTTGCAGCTCTTGGTACTGATTTCAATTTCACATTTGTTCATCAAAAACATGGGCAGGGCTGATGTTTGGTCTATTCAGGTTACATCCATTCACCCTTAGGCATTCATCCACTCAAAGATTCTATACACAATCAGAAGTACCTTCAGGCAGAAACATTTTTATTATACTAATTTGCAAAGTTTCAAAATTATTGTCTATATATGCATACAAAGGGTCACCTCATTGGTATGGAAGTCATTTTATGTCCTCCAAAGGAGGACATTAGCATTTACTCAATAGTAACATTCTTTAGACATTAAGCATGGCAATTGAATTCATTTTATTTGGGGGTTTATTTTCTGACTTAGCTCATATTATCTTCAAGGCAAGATGTAGACTTGCATCTCTATTATTTTCATAATAGATTTTCAGAGAGATGCCAAAAAAAAAAAAAAAAAAAAAGCCCATATCCTGTGAAGTTCTCTAAAGGCAGAAAGGCTCTTAGTAAGGATAAGGATTTGGGGAATGACCTAAAAGCCTGCCTTCTAAGGTCCAACCCAGTTCCATTTGGAAAGACCCATTACTAATCTAGCTCCAAGTGATGAAGTTAAGTCTCCCCTTAATTCCTGATCAGAGAACCAAATAATGAGAATTGTAGCAGGTTTGGGGATCAGGAAACCAAATGAAGAGGTTTAGTCCCCCTAGATTTCCCCTAGGATTCAGTGCAGAGTAGGGAGTTGTGGGAACCCTTCTAGTGGCACAGAGGTCCTTCATAAAAGAATTTACAAACCTGAAAAGTTAGACTGGTAAAAATATGTTTATTATTGGCAGTGGGGAGTCAGCCTTTGCTATACAGGAATAGAAAGACTGAATTCCTTGGTAGCAAGGTCCTGACAGAGAAGTAAAGTTTCTAGTGGAGAAGTCCTGGCAGAGAAGGAAAGTTTCGAGCAGAGAAATCCCGACAAATCCCGATAAAGTGTTATAAGGGTAATAGATGAGAAATGTAAAGAGAGGATAATGCTGAAGGAGACTATCATTTCAGCGGGCAGAGGTTTCTGCTATACCAGGAAGAGAGAGGTTCCTTGGCATGACATATTAGGTCTTCTGCAAGGGCTGAGCCCAAAGTTGGCTCATTTTATATTAAAAGCCTAGGCTAGCAATTCTTGATGGGGGCTGGGGGCAGTTTGAGCTGGAATCAGAGAAATTCTTGGAATTGAATGAGTGTCTCTGGGCTAATTTCCAACTCAACAGAGTTGAAATTTCTAGCTCCAATTAGCCCCACCTAGATAACAGAATGACTTTATTTTGATTCCCTGGGGTGAGCCTCTCAGGAGAGAGCTTCTCTAAGGGAGTTCCCAAGCTTTCTCCCCAAAGTCCAAGAAAGAGAGTGAGAGAGAGTTTCAGGGTTCCCCTCATCACAAGGGAGTATACAGATTTTTTTTTAATTAAAGCTTTTTTTTTCCCCCAAAACAGATACATGGATAATTTTTTACCATTAACCCTTACAAAACTTTGGGTTCCAATTTTTCTCCCTTTCCTCCACACCTCCCCTAGATGGCAAGTAATTCAATATATGTTAAACATGGTAAAATATATATGCTAAATCTAATATATGCATAGACATTTGTACAATTATCTTGCTTCAGAAGAAAAATCAGATAAAAAAATTAGAACGAAAATAAAATGTAAGCAAAAAAAAAGCCAACAAGAGTGAAAATGCTATGTTGTGATTCATACTCGGTTCCCACAGTCTACAGCTTTCTCTAGGTATAGTTGGCTCTCTTTATCACAAGATCATTGGAAGTGGCCTCGGTCATCTCATTGTTAAAAAGAGCCACATCCATCAGATTTGCCAGAACTGATCATCGTATAGTCTTCTTTTTGCTGTGTACAATGATCTCCTGGTCCTGCTCATTTCACTCAGCATCAGTTCATGTAAGTCTCTCCAGAACTCTCTGAAATCATCCTGTTGGTCTTTTCTTGCAGAACAATAATATTCCATAACATTCATATACCACAACTGATTTAGCCATTCTCCAACTGATAGACATCCACTCAGTTTCCAGTTCCTTGGCGCTACAAAAAGAACTGCCACAAACATTTTTGCCCATGTGCCTCTCTTTCTCTCCTTCATGATCTCTTTGGGATACAAGCCCAGTAGAAACACTGCTGGGTCAAAGGGTATACACAGCATGATAGCCCTTGGGGTATAGTTCCAAACTGCTCTCCAGAATGGTTGGACAAGGGGGTAGTTTTTTTTAGCTCCTTTTGTTATACCAATTAGGAGGGAGTTTGTAGTTGTCAATGATGACAATAGTCTCTGCATCAGTAAAGGCACAGTTTCTTTCAAACCAGATGTGTCAGCCTCAGGATCCTGCTCTCCCCTTTTCTAACTCCAGATGCCCAAACAAACACTCCCAGGACTTCAGTCAAAAGGCAATATGCTCATTTGTACCATTATCTGATCCCCATTAGGGCTCTTCTCCAAGTGCCCTCTGTTAATTCCTTGGATGGCCTTAATGGACCTGTTCTGTTTTATCTAATGCATTCTATTTCATTATTGTCCTCACTGAATCTATGTGGGGACATTGGTTTCTATAGTCCCCAGAGCCACCAGATAACTAAAGCTTTCCCTCCTATCTTATGGGAAAAGAAAATGGTAAGATTAGGTACCTTCTATAGAGGGTTTAAAAGCACAAAAAATAGAATTGTATCACTGGAATTATCATTGAAATTTGATTGTACCAAAGAGAAGGTTGAAAATCCTTTCCTGAAGTTTCCAAAGTGAGTTTCAGACTCTGGAGCAAGGCCAGTCAGCCAGGGGAACTGAGCCCTGAGGAAGGTTGTGAAGAATCTTCTGACCTTTGGGACCTAGCCCAAATTTCCAGCAGAGGAGGTCACTTCTTAGCAACTAGAGAAATTCTGATGCCTTTATGACTTAGCCAGTGGTACTTTGCTACTAATTTAAAACAAAAACAAACATCAAAACTAACTCCCAGAGCTTGCTTTATAACCCTTTGAGGCATTTAAGTTGGGTGATCCCCATTTTATAAAAGACAACACAGGATCAGACAAGTAACATCACCCTCTGTGATGATTCAGTAGGGGACTATCCAAATTAAAGCACTCTCTGGGAAGAGATAGAGTACTTAAATCTAACTTAGGTATAGGAAAACCTGCACTCAAAGCCCCATTTCACATATGTCCTTGCTGTGGAACAAAGCACCTGACCTTTCCCTGCTTCGGTTTCCCATTCTTTAAATGAAAGATAATTTGGATTCAATTAACTCTATAATTTCTTGAAGTCTTCAGTACAGGTTTAAGTGGTCCTGGGTCCCTTTAAAGGCCAGCTCTCTTTCCCATCTGCCTTGCTACTTTTCAGATAATATATGACATAGCCATGCAATAAATGAGGTTAAGAATAACACATCAAAGTGGGTGACTAAGGCAGCATCAGAAAATGCTGCTTCTAGAAAAGGCTTCATAGACCTGAGAAGGATGAGAACCCATAAGTGAGAAAAATTCAGACCAGCCACACTGCACATCAGCCATAAAAAGAAATGTGTCCTCATCTGTAATTGTTCCATGTGCCAAGGTCGCTCTTGCTGCAAGGACAGCAAGACTTCTCCAGTAACTGGGACTGGAAAACACTGTGGGGATATGGAGCCAACAACCTGAACCAGGAAAAGAGAATGTGTAGGATCACCTTTTGTATTTTTATAAAGCATATATGCCTTTCAAAAGAACTGTGGGTACATAATGATATCACTGGGTCACCAATGACTTTTCAAAATACCTGAAACATTTCTTGAATCATTCTGTTACTTTTAAGGCATTTTTCTTAATAATGACCAGGGAACAAAGTGAAAAATAGCCACCAGATGAATTAAAGGTTTCATTTATTTACGTTCCAAACTGTGAAACAGTTAGACATCCCAGGATTGGCCAGGTAGGTATCCCAACAAAGTTCCGGCTTGCTTTGGACCTGGCAAAGACCTTGTCTCTGGCCTCCCAGTACATGGAAGGATTTCTAGGCTTGAGAAGGATAGGACATATAGGGCTGCCTTCAGCAAGAAAAGCTCTGAATACTGGGAGATACTGGGAGATTATGCAGTCAATCAACTGAGGACTGGGGGAACTTGTCCAGAGAGTTTTACCTACTGGTTCAAGTCTTCTTCAGTGCTGAGAATAGGAATACTTACAGGGCCAAAATCATAGACTCCCTCAACTGTTGAAGAATATTATATCACTCAAAATGGTAAGCCTCTTGCAGTTTCACATGCCCCATGTTTTCCTGGCCAATGAGCTTCCACCCTCATGAAATGGGGAGAGCAGGAGTGGCTTTTTACAATACAGGTAAAGATAGTCAAAGAGGCCACACAGAACTAGCTCCCACAAAGAGCATTTTCTGAGATGTCAGTAAGGGAAATTAGAGCTGAAATGTCCCTCACAAGGAAGTTGTATTCTCAACCAGACTCTTTTTTTCAGGCATCACAAGGGCATCACAGAGTATTTGTTTCCAGCCATCCTCTCAATTACTCAACACACATGAAGAGCTAAGTGCTATGAGACAATGAAAACAAACAAACAAAAAATGCTGCCTTCAAAGAGCCTACATTTATTGGAGGAGATAGCATGGACACATGTCAGAATCTAAAAGCAGCATGCCTATTAACAATGAAGTAATTTTGACTGGGAAGGAACTAGCATCTGGAGAATCAGAAAAAAGTCCTCATGCCAAAGGAAGCATTTGAACTAAGCTTTGAAGGAAATTATATCTGTGAGATGGGGCCTCAAGCTATTCAGGCTAATAAATGAAGAAACTGAGGATCAAGGGATGAAGTGACTTAACCGATGTCCCTAAGAACATGACAGGGCTCTCCCTAGACTCCAGCTTCCCTGACATCGATATCTTTCTCCTTTTATCCCACATGTGCCTCAGTTGTTAAATCTGATCAGCATATGCAGGAGTCATTCATATAAGGAATTCTTCTCTAGTCCTGAGTTCCACAGTCCCTTTGACTCCTGTCAGCCTCATTCCCTCTTCACTTTGTGGAATACATCCAACCTATTTCTCTCTTGTTCTGCTGCATGATTCAAGTATTGTTGGTGCCAGGTTCTCATCTCATGGAATTAAACCCATGGATGGCTGAAGATACAGGAAGGCTGTGCCCAGTGTGCCAATAGCCTGAGCATTTTATGGAGGAGAGCAGACAGGAAGGGAAATACTGGCTAAAAATGATAGAAAATTGAGAAAAGTACCATATAGTTAGATTCTCTGAAACTGCTAATCTTCCTATTTTCTCAAAGTGAGTTAGTGTCGCCCCATTTGGGAGTTGATAGTGTCAGTGTTTGGTACCTAAAAATACAGCCAAGCCCTGATTTGCATTTCTAAAGTTTGAACATCAGTATCTTGGAAAGAGTCAGAGCCATTGTTTTCAAAGCTTGCTCTTCTCAACATATAGGTTTCCATAGTTGGTAATTCTTTTTTTCTTTTTTGTTTTTAAACAATTTCAGTTCACAGTCACTGTTCAGCAATCAGTTGGATTTGATTGAAATGTGAAATATGCAGATTGGAAAGAAGTAGAATTAGGAAACACATTTATCACGTTTTCACTTCACCATGACAATAAATCTCTCCATTAGATGAAATCAGCCATGTAACGATCCGCTTCTCTTTAAGTGGGAAGATATCATAAAACATAATCTATTTTGTGAAACAAACTTGCGTGATACCAAAGTGATCAACAAAGCAAGACCAACTCAATATCAGGTCACTCGCCCATATACAGCACATAACAAAATGGAAAATGTGGTAAACAATGATGCTTTCTATTGCTACAGGCACCTTTTATTGGCTGATCACTGAGCTACACTGTGCAGTCTTTACTCTTTATTTCATTGTTATCTATGCAAGATTGGGAGTCGCATATTCTTATCCTCTCTTACTGACAGAGGAGAAATAGATTTTTTAAAGTTTACTTCCTTGCTGAAGGGCATTTTTGCAATCAACAACAGAACTCAGGGAGAATGCTCAGAAGATTTCATATTATAAAATTTGCCATGTTGAGCCTCAGTTACTTAATAGATTTTTGGCCAGGATATAATCAATGTCTGATCTCAGGGTTTTGTCAAAGTTCTCTGTCTGGCTATTATATCTCTTTATAAAAGGATAGATAATATGTGTGTATGCATATTTACACATGACTGAGTAGGCATATTTGTGAGTGTGTTGGGTAGATACATATACACAATGTATATGCATATATGTGCTTTTTCATAGACAGAAGATGAGTATGCAAAGGTATGTACATGTACATGCATGTGTACATGTATATATTTATAAATTATTAATTGATATTATTAAAATATATATGTTATATATATGCATATATATATTTATATTTATTTAACCCCGACCTAATTCCAGGAAAATATTTTGGACAAAAAAAGAACAATCAAAAATTGAAAAGGTTGCCGGATTAAAATGGGGGAAAACAGAATAAAATGAGGGAAAATAGCAGTAGTTAGTTGAGCTTAATATGAGTAATGAAATAGAAATCAGATATAAATGAGATCTAGGTTAGATGAAATAGTTTAATGCTTATAACTCTCTGGAAGAGTCATAATGTCAAGGACTGACCACTGTGAGCAAAAGTATGAATCCAAAAGAATATAGGGAAGAGAAGAAAAAAGAAATCAAAAGAAAGAGAGAGAGAAAAAGAATCACCAGGATATGTAGAGAATTACCAGATATGATAATATTCATCATTTAATTATGAAATTGCTTCCTTTGGGGTTGCCAGACATTACACATGGAATAAATGTACCATCCCTCAATCAGCAGAGATTTACTCAAACTCAGATGTACATAAAGCTACGGGCACCCAGTGCTAAAGCACCAATTTTAATTGAAGTTTTTAGACAAATCACCCAGAATGCCTTTTCTTTCCTGAATGAATGAAGATGGTACCAGCCTCCTTTTTCTATTGGCCTATATTACTATTCAGAAATAAATATCTACAACTTTTGTCTTATTTTCTTAAACAACATCAGGGACTTCCCATTCTTGATTATCCCAGAGAAGTATTTTCCTAAAGAATTTGAAAATTGTGAAAAAGGCCTTTGAGCTCAAAACTCAAGTTGGACCATTTTAAAAAGCTGATTCATGGAAAATGATGCCTCCTCCTGTATTTAGGTAACCTTTCCCAGTCTTCTGATCACAGCTGGGTAGTTGATCTATACCACAGTTTATTATATCCAATGCACAGTGATTTCTCCCACCTCCATTTCCACTGAAACATCCAGAAAGTTCAAATCCCAGCCTTGGCAACCCTGATGGGTTTTATGCTGATGGACATTTCTAAAAATATCTCCTAAGGACTTACCTGTCTCACTGAGGCCTGAAAGTTGGTGTCCAGGGGCTCCCTTAGGGGCTTCTGCTGTAGTTTGCACTTTGATATGTTGTCCAAGGTCTACCCAAGTATGATTCATATCGCCTTTGGTAACTGGGTTCTGAGATTTTGGTGACAGTGACTATCAAATGCTTTGATAAATTATGTCTTGATCTAAATGTATGAAAGAGAAATAACTTGTCAGGAAAGAGAACCAAGGACATATTTTCCTCTTGTGAATCAAACACAAATTTATATTTAACAAACAATGACTATAGAAACATACTATCTTCTCTACACCCTTTGACAGGTAGAATTGTGTAATACTGTGTGGATGTACGGTTGTCATCAGCTGCAGAAAAATTGTTCACCAAAGGCTGCTTGTTCCCCCTTCTTATTTCCTTATGTTTTCATTGAGAAGATCAATGAAATGTGACATTAAAGACTAAATTCAAGAGAACAATCCCTCCTTCAAGAAAAAATAGATATATACTATGTATTTATAAAATGTAATTGATTTTAAATATATTGCTGATTTAATGAAAATATTAAAACATCTCAAACCAAAAAGAGCAAAAGCAGTTCTACAGCATTTACTGGAGAAGATCCCAAAGTGCTGTAGAAGTGAATTAGTCCATTCTTATATATCACTAACAAAATCCAACAGTCAGAGTTACAAAGAGAAATTCCATTTAAAGTAACTACTGATAATATAAAATATTTAGGAATCTATCTGCCAAGGGAAAATCAGAAACTTTATGAGCAAAATTACAGACCACTTTTCACACAAATTAAGTCTGGTCTAACCAATTGAAAATATTAATGCTCTTGGATAGGGCGAGCAAATATAATAAAGATGACAATATTACCTAAACTAATCTATTTATTTAGCTATACCAATCAGACTCCCAAAAACCATTTTAATGATCTAGAAAAATAAAACAAATTCATATGGAATAATAAAAGGTCAAGAATCTCAAAAGAATTAATGAAAAAAAAAATCAAATGAAGGTGACCTAGCTGTACCTGATGTAAAACTATATTACAAAGCAGCAGTTACCAAAACCATTTGGTATTGGCTAAGGAATAGATTAGTTGATCAGTGGAATAGGTTAGGTTCAAGGGATAAAATAGTCAACAAATATAGCAACCTAGTCTTTGACAAACCCAAAGATCCCAGCTTTTGGGATAAGAACTTACTGTTTGATAAAAATTGCTGGGAAAATTGAAACTAATATGGCAGAAACTAGGCATTGATCCACACTTAATAATCGTAACCTAGATAAGGTCAATGGGTTCATGACCTAGGCATAAAGAATGAAATTATTAATAAATTAGAGGAACACAGGATAGTTTACCTCTCATGACCTGTGGAAGGAAGGTCTTTATGACCAAAGCAGAACTAGAGATCATTACTGATCAAAAATAGAAAATTTCTATTATACCAAACTGAAAAAGTTTTTGTACAAACAAAACTAATGCAGACAAGATTAGAAGGAAGCAATAAACTGGGAAAATATTTTTACAGTCAAAGGTTCTGATAAAGGCCCTCATTTCCAAAATATATAGAGAATTAACTCTAATTTATAAAAAAATCAAGCCATTCTCCAATTGAAAATGGTCAAAGGATATGAACAGACAATTCTCAGATGAAGAAATTGAAACTATTTCTAGTCATATGAAAAGATGCTCCAAGTCATTATTAATCAGAGAAATGCAAATTAAGACAACTCTAAGATACCACTACACACCTGTCAGATTGGCTAAGATGACGGAAAAATAACGATGATTGTTGAAGGGATGGGAAAACTGGGACATTGATGCATTGTTGGTGGAGTTGTGAACGAATCCAACCATTTTGAGAGTAGTTTGGAACTATGCTCAAAAGTTATCAAACTGTGCATACCCTTGATCCAGCAGTGTTGCTACTGGATTATATCCCAAAGAGATTATAAAGAAGGAAAGGGACCTGTATGTACACGAATGTTTGTGGTAGCCCTTTGTAGTGGCTAAAAACTGAAACTGAATGGATGTCCATCAGTTGAGAATGGCTGAATAAATTGTGGTATATGAATATTATGGAATATTACTGTTCTGTAAGAAATGACCAACAGGATGATTTCAGAAAGGCCTGAGAGACTTACACGAACTGATGCTGAGTGAAATGAGAGGACCAGGAGATCATTCTATACTTCAACAACAATACTAGATGATGACCAGTTCTGATGATCAGGCCATCCTCAGCAACGAGATCAACCAAATCATTTCTAATGGAGCAGTAATGAACTGAACTAGCTATGCCCAGAAAAGAACTCTGGGAGATGACTAAAACCATTACATTAAATTCCAATCCCTATATTTATGCAACATGCATTTTTGATTTCCTTCACAAGCTTAATTAGTACAATAATTCAGAGCCTGATTCTTTTACAGCAAAATAATGTTTGTCATGTATACTTATTGTGTATCTAATTTATATTTTAATGTATTTAACATCTATTGGTCATTCTGCCATCTAGGGGGGGGGGGGGTAAGAGGTGAAAAATTGGAACAAGAGGTTTGGCCATTGTTAACGCTGTAAAGTTACCCATGCTTATAACCTGTAAATAAAAGGCTATTAAATAAAAAAAAAAGAAGTGAATTAGTCCAAAGTCCAACGTCTGGGAGAAATCTGCAAATAAAATTACCTCCTTGTTTTTTTTATTCTCTTTTTTTTTTTATTTAATAGCCTTTTATTTACAGGATATATACATGGGTAACTTTACAGCATTAACAATTGCCAAACCTCTTGTTCCAATTTTTCACCTCTTACCCCCCCCCTCCCCTAGATGGCAGGATTACCAGTATATGTTAAATACATTAAAATATAAATTAGATACACAATAAGTATACATGACCAAAACGTTATTTTGCTGTATAAAAAGAATCAGACTCTGAAATATTGTACAATTAGCTTGTGAAGGCAGTCAAAAATGCAGGTGGGCATAAATATAGGGATTGGGAATTCAATGTAATGGTTTTTAGTCATCTCCCAGAGTTCTTTTTCTGGGCATAGCTAGTTCAGTTCATTACTGCTCCATTAGAAATGATTTGGTTGATCTCGTTGCTGAGGATGGCCTGGTCCATCAGAACTGGTCATCATATAGTATTGTTGTTGAAGTATAGAATGATCTCCTGGTCCTGCTCATTTCACTCAGCATCAGTTCGTGTAAGTCTCTCCAGGCCTTTCTGAAATCATCCTGTTGGTCATTTCTTACAGAACAGTAATATTCCATAATATTCATATACCACAATTTATTCAGCCATTCTCCAACTGATGGACATCCATTCAGTTTCCAGTTTTTAGCCACTACAAAAAGGGCTACCACAAACATTCGTGCACATACAGGTCCCTTTCCCTTCTTTATAATCTCTTTGGGATATAATCCCAGTAGCAACACTGCTGGATCAAAGGGTATGCACAGTTTGATAACTTTTGAGCATAGTTCCAAACTACTCTCCAAAATGGTTGGATTCGTTCACAACTCCACCAACAATGCATCAATGTCCCAGTTTTCCCGCATCCCTTCCAACAATCATCATTATTTTTTCCTGTCATCTTAGCCAATCTGACAGGTGTGTAGTGGTATCTTAGAGTTGTCTTAATTTGCATTTCTCTGATTAATAATGACTTGGAGCATCTTTTCATATGACTAGAAATAGTTTCAATTTCTTCATCTGAGAATTGTCTGTTCATATCCTTTGACCATTTTTCAATTGGAGAATGGCTTGATTTTTTATAAATTAGAGTTAATTCTCTATATATTTTGGAAATGAGGCCTTTATCAGAACCTTTGACCAGTAAAAATATTTTTCCCAGTTTATTGCTTCCTTCTAATCTTGTCTGCATTAGTTTTGTTTGTACAAAAACTTTTCAGTTTGGTATAATCGAAATTTTCTATTTTGTGATCAGTAATGATCTCTAGTTCTGCTTTGGTCATAAAGACCTTCCCCTTCCACAGGTCTGAGAGGTAAACTATCCTGTGTTCCTCTAATTTATTAATATCTCTATTCTTTATGCCTAGGTCATGAACCCATTTTGACCTTATCTAGGTGTACGGTGTTAAGTATGGATCAATGCCTAGTTTCTGCCATATTAGTTTCCAATTTTCCCAGCAATTTTTATCAAACAGTAAGTTCTTATCCCAAAAGCTGGGATCTTTGGGTTTGTCAAAGACTAGGTTGTTATATTTGTTGACTGTTTTATCCCTTGAACCTAATCTATTCCACTGATCAACTAATCTGTTCCTTAGCCAATACCAAATAGTTTTGGTAACTGCTGCTCTATAATATAATTTTAGATCTGGTACAGCTAAGCCACCTTCATTTGATTTTTTTTTCATTAATTCCCTTTAAAATTTTGACCTTTTGTTTTTCCATATGAACTTTGTTGTTATTTTTTCTAGGTCATTAAAATAGTTTTTTGGGAGTCTGATTGGTATAGCGCTAAATAAATAGATTAGTTTAGGTAATATTGTCATCTGTATTATATTTGCTTGCCCTATCCAAGAGCATTTAATATTTTTCCAATTGGTTAGATCAGACTTAATTTGTGTAAAAAGTGGTCTGTAATTTTGCTCATAAAGTTTCTGATTTTCCCTTGGCAGATAGATTCCTAAATATTTTATATTATCAGTAGTTATTTTAAATGGAATTTCTCTTTGTAACTCTGACTGTTGGATTTTGTTAGTGATATATAAGAATGCTGATGACTTATGTGGGTTTATTTTATAACCAGCAACTTTGCTAAAGTTGTGGATTATTTCTAATAACTAAAATTACCTCCTTGTTAAGCTAAATCAATGAACAGAAAAGATGATCCTCATGGATCCCTTTGAAAGGAATCTTTTCTTTTTAGGAGGAGGGGAGATCAATAGCATAACCTAATCCTTTGAGCACTAGTAATATAATGAAGAAAGTACTGGACATGGAATCAGGGAAGGCAGAGTTCAAATCCTGCCTTAGAATTTGTTGTCAGTAATTAAAACCATTTGGCATTGGCTAAGAAATAAAGTGGATAATCAGTGGAATAGGTTAGATTCACAAGACATAATAGTTAGTGACTATGATAATCTAATGTTTGACAAACCCAAAGACCCCAGCTTTGGGGATAAGAACTCACTAATTGACAAAAATTACTTGGAAAATTGGAAATTAGTATGGCAGAAACTAGGTTTTGACTAAGATAACGTTCAAATGGGTTCATGATTTAGACATAAAGAGTGATATTATAAGGAAGTTAAAAGAACAAAAGATAGTTTACTTCTCAAATCTGTGGAGAAAGAAGCAATTTGTGGCTAAAGAAAAAGTGAAGTACATTATTGAGCACAGAATGGATAATTTTGATTATATTAAGTTTAAAAAGGTTTTTGTAAAAATAAAAACAATGCACTCAAGATTGGTAAGGAAGAAGTAAACTGGGAAAATATTTTTATATCAAAGGGTTCTGATAAATGCTTCATTTCTAAAATATATAGAGAATTGACTCAAATTTAAAAGAACTCAAGCCATTCTCCAATTGATAAATGTTCAAAGGATATGAACAGACAATTTTTAGATGAAGAAACCGAAACCATCTTTAGTCATATGAAAAAGTGTTCTGAATCACTATTGTTCAGAGAAATGCAAATTAAGACAACTCTGAGACATCACTACCCACATCTCAGATTAGCTAAGAGGACAAGAAAATATAATAATGAATGTTGGAGGGGATATGGGGACACTAATACATTGTCAGTGCAGTTGTGAACTGCTTCAACCATTCTGGATAGCAAGTTGGAACTATGCCCAAAGGGCTATCACAGTGCCCATACCTTTTGACCCAGCAGTGTTTCGACTGGACTTATATCCCAAAGTGATCATAAAGGAGGGAAAGAGACCCACATATGCAAAAAAAAATGTTGGGGGCAGCCCTTTGTGTAATGGCAAGAAATTGGAAACTGAGTGGACGCCCATCAGTTAGAAAATGGCTAAGTTATGGTATATGAATGCTATGGAATATTCTTGTTCTATAAGAAATGATTAGCAGCATGATTTCAGAGATGCCTGGAGAGACTTACATGAACCGATGCTAAGGGAAGTGACCAGAATCAGGAGATCATTATGCATGGTAACAACAAGACTATATGATGATCAATTCTGATGGACATGACCCTCTTCGACAATGAGATGATTTAAACTAGTTCCAATTGTAGACAATGAGCATCACTTGAATCTTACTCTGTATTGCCTCAGAAAGGGGAATGATATACACAGTCACCTGAATATAGAAATGCACCTTTCCTGACAGAGAAGTAAAAGAGGATTCAGTAAGGAAGGCAGGGCTTATTAAAGGGAGGGAGGGCAGAGTAGGGAAAGTGGTGGATAGAAGTAAAAGACTGGTAAGGAAAGAAAGGGTAAAAGGAGAAAGAGAACAAATAGGAAAAATAATAGGATGGAATGAAATACACATCAATAGGATGAACTCTACTAAAACAGAAGCAGATAACAATGTGAGTTAAAAAAAAAAAAACAGAATCCTACCAAATTTTGATTAGAAGGAAAAAAAAAGACATTTGAAGCAGACATACATAGAATAAAGGTAAGGGGCTAGAGCAGAATGCTTTAAGCTTCAGCTGAATAGTAGCAACTCTAACCTCAGACAAAGTAAAATTAGACTTATTTCAAAGAAATAAGTGCTAAATTGTATGTAGCATAGACAGTGGAGCAATGTTTCCACCAAGTGATATAGCATCCCATTTTTGGAATGGGGAGGGTATATATTTTATGTATTACTTTAACTTAATAGTATTTCATATTTCCAGTTACAAGTAAAGATTAAATTCAAAATGTTAGCTTTATCAGAGAAGAAAAGGAAAGTTAAGAAGTTAGAATAGGCAATAAAAACCAAAGCCATCATTTTTCAGATCATATGATGGTACAATGAGAAAACTCTAGAGCATCAAGTAAAACTTACCTGAAATGATTAACAATTTTAGCAAAGTTGTAAAATATAAGATATATTCATATAGAAAAACAGTATTTCTTTATGTGAGCAACAAAGTCCAGCAGTAAAAGATAGAAAGAGAAATTGCATTTTAAATATTGTATACATACACACACATATATAATATATGTTATTATATATTATATATGCATGTATGTATACATACACACACATATAATATTGAAAAATCTATCAGCTAAAATAGGACCAGGAATTATGTAAATACAACTAGAAAACACTTTTCACATGAATAAAGATAGATTTAAATAATTAGAAAAATATAATTTGTTCATGGGTAGGGGCAAGTCAATATAATAAAAATGACAATTTTGCCTAAACTAATTTACTTATTCAGTACCATACCAATCAAACTACATAAAGAAATAAAAGAAGGAAAAGAGGAAAGGAAGAAAAACAAAAGGAAAAGAGCTAGAAAAATAACAAAAAATCATTTGGAAGAACAAAAGATCAATAATATCGAGAGAATTAATAGGGAAAAACACAAAGCAAGGTGACTGATGAATACCAGAACTCAAACTATATTATAAAGTAATAATTATCAAGACTACCTATTACTGGATACGAAATGGAGTAATAAAAACACAGAATAGATTAGGTGCACAAGCCACATTAGTCAATGACCATAGTAACCTAGGATTTGACAAACCCAAAGGCCCCAGCTTATGAGATGAGAAATCACTATTTAACAAATCTATTAGGAAAACTGGAAAACAATAGGACACAAACTAGGTAAAGACCAATTTCTCACACCCTATACCAGGGGTCCTCAAACTACGGCCCGCGGGCCAGATGCGGCTCACTGAGGACATTTATGCAGCCCACCGGGTTATGGCAAAATCAGACCAGAAGTGACATTGGACCTAAACTCACGTTAGCAATGCACACTTCCGGCACTGGGCTGTGGCAGAGGAGTAAGAGTGTGAGGGGATACCGAGGTGAGGTGAGTTCCCAGGCCAGGGTGTGTGGTGTGGGGAAGGGAGAGAGATGCAGAAGACAGAGAACTGACAGCCCACGAGAATTCAGAACTCAAAATTTTAAAAAAAAGTGTTAAAAAATATTTCCCAGGTAACTGGGAAAAATAAAATATCAAATAAAAATGAATGACAATTTTTTAACATGTTACTGGGGGGAGTGAATGAAATATTTTTATAAAAAGAAAATTAGGCCAATTAATAACTCTACAATAGCCTGTAAGTGTTCAAGTGAAAGAAAGAGTTGATCTACGTGATGAAGCTCATTGTTGTCTTATTTTAAGAAATTGACACAGCCACCCCAGTCTTTAGCAACCACTATTCTGATCAATCAGATGCGAGAAACGTTGAGGCCGGACCTTCCACCATCAAAAATATTATGAATTGCTGAAGGGTTGGATCCTTATGTTGCAACACTTAATAAAGTACATTTTAGTGCAAACATAACTTTTCCATGCACTGGGGAAAAATCACGTGGCTTGTTTTATTGCAATATTTACCTTATTGTGGTAGCCTAGAATTGAAACTTCAGTATCTCTGAAATATGCCATTATTTATCACCTTTACTACAGGAATATTTCAGTGCAGTGATTCATATGTTTATTTGGTCATTCCCAAAAGAGTGAATGTTTACTTTATTAGAATATTTTCTTTTTTTACCTCTCTCAAAAAAGTGCTGCAATGGTTCCAAGAAAACAAAATATTCAGTTCTCTCAGGATAATCCCCACATGCTTTCTAGAATATTTAGATGATTTCACATCTTTGTCAACATTTTATTCATAGGTCTCTTTCCCAACAATTTCTCCATTGCCTATTCACATTTTTGTCATCTTTAAAAATTTCCTTGGTTCGAAGTAAACTTCCAAGTGGCTTTAATTTGCATTAATTTTATTATTGATAACATTGAACAATTTTCTATGCATGGTTCTAACATCAAGACTGACTGTTGAGATAGCTGTTAGTTATTGACCACTATTTTCTTATCCTATTACATTGATTTTGTGCCAGAGTCTTCCAGTTTTGTATTACTAAAATGTGCTAGTTATTCTTTTGTGATCCCAGTCAGGGCAGTCTTCATTAGAAACTCTTCATAATGCACATTACTCTACTTTGCTCTGTTCCCTTCTTTTTTGTCATCCCACATCCCTTCCATCTTCTTTCAAGTGATTTTAAAAGCATTTTTACAGTTATTTATGACCTCCTTATAGCTTCTAAGTATTTTAGGAACTATTTCATTGAAATGCATACTGAAAATGAATGTAATTTACTCTTGTTTGATAATCGGAGATCATCTGGCTTCAGCTTGGTTCCTGTGACAAGGCTTAATAAAACATTTTGGTGGAATCTTGATTATCCCACACAAAGCTGGGTATTTGGAAAACATGGCATGTGATTTGTATTTTTTTTTTATTTTATGAAGCTCTAACCCTAATGTCCTCAGAACTGAATGAAATAATCAGTTTCAATGTGTCTGCACTAATGATGTGTTTGTCATGAAAACAGAGAACAATCCCTTCATCAGTGGACAGACAAGGAAAAACTATGGGTTGCATTCACTGCTTAGTGCTAAATATTTTTGTGATGGGATGCTTGCGAGAGTTCTGATATATCTGAGAGGCTCTTTTTGTGGGTAATTTGTATAGGCTGTAAATGATAAGTAGGATTTGACCCTGGCTGACTTTGTTGGTTTTTATTTTATACTGGGCAAGTTTAGAAGATAAATCCCTAATTGGTCACAGTGACATGAGTCCTAATGATCACTGAAAGGTAGTAAACTTAATCCTTTAGTCCCCCTTATTTACTCCACTCTGATGAGTTGGTACCTAGAGCCCCAAGGTTCTGAGAGTTTCCACCTATAGATTTAGCTTGAATTCCATGTGGATGCCCTTGATTATGTACCACTGGGTTCATCAGAATTGCAGTCTTCTTTTGGTGCGTGTATATTCCCATGCTCTTAAAGAAAAGTGGAAATAGTAAATGCTGCATGAGGACATAAATTATATTGACATTTATGTGCTTTATTGACATAAATATTTTCTTTATTTTTTTCATACCCATCAATTGACAAGAATTTATTAAGCACGTAATGCATACTAGAAACTGGGCTATATAGGGAGAAAATAAAGCCAGAACTAAAATAGCTTTATCTATAAGAAGCTTACCTCTTAATGAAAGAATTAACATAACTCTATTGGTACATAAAAGATACATGAAGAAAGAAATAGAGGGTAACTGTGCAAGAAATGGCACTAGTAGCTGATGAGCCCAGGATAAACTTCCTATAGAAGATGGGGACTGGGATAAATTTAAAAGGAAATTGACAATTTAAAGTGGCAGAGGTTAGAGTCGATGAGGATTCTAAGCATTAAGGATAGCTTGTACAAAGCCTGGAGATGAGAAAAGGGGCATAATGTGTGAGGAATAACAAGTGAGCCATTCTGGCTGCATTGTATAGTAAATAGATGAAAGTAACCAAAAAATACAAAAAAACCCGCACCCAAATACAATTTCTATCATTTTAGACATTAAATGGTGCATGAAATATGTATTAAAAAGTAAAATCTACTGGGGAAAAAGAGCAGGCATTCCCAGCTTCCCATTGTGACATGAAACAAATTGTCTTTATGTTTCTTAAAACTTTGACCTTAGGAAGGGACCATAATCCCTGGAAAACCAGACTTAGCAGTCTCAATATGGACTTGATAACAGTTTGTGTGTTGCCACATAAGAACTAATCTAGTTAGGTGCTATGATTAGGGAAAAATGTCTATGAGATGAAGATGACATCTTTCAACTGGATAAATCCACAGGAGACGTGTGACTTAGGCAGATAGAGGGTAAAAACCATAGAAAGTTTTGAAGTGCTAACTATCTTCCAGTCTTTAGATTTTCAAATAGTAGTGCCTTGATGAGAAATAGTTATCTCATGCCAGGATATTATAAGGACCATTAAAATGCTTAAAGATAGACATTTAGCTGACAGTTCTATAATAGCTCACTGGTAATCCTCACATATCAATCCATTAGGTATCAATACTTCAGTTATAGAGAAGTATGGTGTTCTTCTTTTTTTATAATATATGGTTCTCTAAGAGCAGGTTTCTTGGGGAAGTTTTCTGGTGGCAGGCAGCCTTAGTTTCAGTTCTGAGTAATAATCACTTCAAATGCAGCCAGCTGATAAAATTCAAACATTTATTTTCTCCTTCCAAGTCTTATCTCTTTCCTTCTAGAGGCCTCTCTCCCTCCTTGGTTCCAAGAGCTCTTGCAGCTTGTCTTTTTAGCTCTTCTAGCTTCTACCTCTAGCTCAACTCCAACTTGTAGCTTCTCAATCTCCAACTGACGCTCCCCTCTCAATCTTTTTCAACTGACTGACTGAAGCTCTAAGAGCTTCTTATATATGATCTCTTAAAGGTGTGAACCCAAAGGTTAACTCCTCCTCTGAGAGTGGGATTATGGGAGGTGTGAATTCACAAAGTTACAAAGTTTTGTGTATCTCCCGTACTTGTGAACTCTAATGTGTGAGCCAATGTGTGAGTTCTCAAAGGAGTAAACTCAAGCATTGTTTCTACCAGTGCTAGTGACTTAACACCTTGTAAGGATTTGCTCTGATGTGTGAACCAATAAGCATTGTATCAATTCCATTTAGTTAACACTAGGATTCTAACAGAGAAGTATAAAGGGGAGAAAAAATCCAGAAAAGGAAGGGGTAAACAGAACAGAAACTATATTAAAACAACAACAACAAAAACAAAACAAAACAAAACAAAACAACAACAACAACAACAACAGATCAAATGAGACTGGCCAATGTCTTCTTATCAGATTATACTGTAGCACATCACAGCTATACTTCTTAAAAGAGTCCCACATAGAAGAATAGACCTTTTTAGTTGGAACAAAAGTCAGTTATCAACTGAGACAGTAGCTATAGAACCAGTGGAATCCTTTTAATCATTCAGGGTAACAAAGAAATCGTTCTACTAAAGTATCGTTCTTGCTTTCAACAAATCTTTGTTTCCTAGAAGATAATTTGACTAAGAGTTCACTGAAAATAAAGTTCATGATTCAGATTGTTTTCAGAGTAGATCATGTAAGCAATATGTGTGTAGATGCATGTGACCAAATGCTCTCAGTAGGCAAGACAGAGAGAATACTGAATAGCATGGTGAGTACTGAATTACTCTCTTTGCCCAGTGGGCTCTACAATATAAAGCATTCTACCTAAAATGGGCCCATTTCATCCTATAGGCTTCCCAAATATGTCTTCCAAATCTCAAATGACAATGACCCCAAAGAAGAGTTTATCATACCAAAGATACCTTTACCTTTAGTTTATTTCCTGGTCAAAACATGTAAGAAGTTTTGTCATCACCTTAAAAGAAACCACTTTAAAGATTCTTTTTTTTTGTCCTCTAGGAGCAGTAGACTAGAATCTATGAGGTGTGTTTGTATACTTTACACAATTAGCTGAAAGGTTTTGAGTGAATTTTTTTATTTGTTTTTGTTTTTAATAATGTGTAGTATGAGGCATAAACATGGTAAATTATTTTTAAAAAGCATGTTCCAGAAGCAAAATCACTATCTTACTATTTAAATGATATGATTATCTTTGAAAACAGCAAGATGTTATTCAAAAAAATTATAAATAAACAATACTGATTTCCCTCTCCACCATATGCTAATGCTAGAACAAGTAGTCAATATCTCTACAATCTCAATATTCATGTCATGAATGAGATTCTGGAAGAAGCCCTTAAAGGAGGGCTTGAGGATGTCTGTCTGGTTCCTACTTCTGTCCTACAATTCTTTGCCATTGTCAATGGCCTCATCACAATCCCATCAGTATCTGAAGCAATTAGGCTGAAGTTCTGAACACTCTAGAGCTTAGTTTCCAATCCTGACTTCTACAATGAATATACCATTCCTGAAACCTCAAGATTCCAACTGAAACAATAAATCCCCTGGCAGAATTCAGTCTAACTATAGAGACTGAGCAGAAGTCAACCTGCGCTAGGTTTTCCAAGTCAATTCAGCTCAGCACATATTGATGCAACCCTTAAATACCATTTCAATGGAAGCTCCTTAAAAGCACATGCTTTTTTATCTTTTAATTTTTATTTTTAGGTATTCATTTGATTTTTTTTCCTTTCTTTTTAATCCCAGTATTTGGCCCAGGACCTAGTACCTAGTAAGAGTTAAAGAAGATTTGATTAATAACAAAAGTCATTCAGAAGAATAAAAGTTCAAGAAATTCAAAAAGACTGCAGTGGGTGGGGGAACATGTAAAAGAAACAGATATAGTAGTATCAAACCTTAAACCATATTGTAAGATGACAGCATTTTTGAAGTATAAAATGGATAATTTAGATTATTTTAAATTAAAAATTAATTGTATAAATAAAACCTATTCACCTAAGAATAAAAGAAATTCATAAAATTAAGGGGGAATCTTTCATAGACAATCTCTCAGATAGAATGTAATTGGGTTGAATATTGCTGTGGCGTAAGAAATAATGAGCTGGTTGATTTGGAAAAACAAGGAAAGACTTGAACTTATGAAGGAATATGCTATCCAACATCAGAGGAACAGATGACAAGTGGAAATAAGCAAAAATCTATGTATGAACATATATGGATATATGTGTATGTGCCTAGATATCTATGTATGTGTATATGTATATACATGTTTGTGTATATGTGTGTGTATACATATATATATATATATACACATCTACATCTATTCATCAATCTATATACCTATTTATATCTATATATCTATTTGTCTCCATGCCTAATTGTAGCCCTCTTTGGGAAAGATAAAGCAAAAAAATATACAGCAGAGAACAAAAGAAAAACGTAAGAAGAAGTAAAGAAAATCTGGACAGCTTTGAAAACAATGTGCAGTATTATTATATAGGTTTGCTTGAAAAGGTTTGTTTGAAATTTATTGTTTTTTATTGAATCCTCTTTTAAGTTTCACTGAGAACATGGCAATATATCCTATGCTTTTTGTATTTAAGTTTAAAATAAATTTCAAAACTTAAAAGAAAAAGCTTTAATTTCTGCTAGGTAAATGGAATTTTCCACCAAGCTTCATGATTACACTGGGGTACGAATGGAAAAAAAAATACCCAGATTAAATATGACATGTCATTACTTTCATAGAACTTACTTTCTACCATTGCAACAGACAGTAATCATACAGACAATAGGTGGCAACACAATGCATAGAGCATTAAAGCTGAAGTCAGGAAGTCCTGAGTTCAAATTTAGCATCAGACCCTCCCAATGGGTGGGACAGTGGGAAAGTCACTTAAATTCTCTCTGTCCCATTTTTCTCATCTGTAAGATGAAGATAATAATAGTAGCAAGCTTCCGGGACATATTTGGGAGTTTTGTTGCCTACCCCCACCCCGTTTTAATAGCTTTTTATTCTACCAAATGCATGCAAAAATAGTTTTCAACATTCACCTTTGTCAAACCTTGTATACCAACTTTGTCTCCCTCCCTCTCTCCCACTCCCCCTAATAGACAGCAAGCAATCCAATTAAGGTTAAACATGTGTAATTCTTTTAAACATATTTTCATGTTTGTAAAATGACATTTTATAGCACTTTGTTAAGTGCTGATTGTTATTGTTATTTTCATTATTGTGAAATAATACTTACATGAGGGCAATTAGAGAATCTCAGAGTTGGAAGACAGTTTATCTGACAGTATCTAACACGCATGAATTGAATATGAATTGTGTCTATATTCTAAGCTCATTGTTATCCATACTCTAAAGACCTTTCATATGGAAAAAATTAGCTATCTCCCAAGGAAGCCTATTCCACTATCAGATAACTGAGTGTTTTACCATTAGTGTGGGAGTTAATGATTATAGACAAACTCCATAGTGGATCTAATATACAATAAATGTTGTAGTGTGCTAAAATGAAGGATAGCTTGAGAGTAGTCATTCACAACTGTAACACTATATACACACACATTTTATATGTATATTATATAACCAGTGAACAACCACAGATTGTTCAAATGTCTGCTCATTCTAGTAATGAAGTATGGCTTCATCCTTGCAAATCTAGATCGCCAGAGGCAGACTGCCTCTAAACAATTTTACTCATAGAGTTTTAGGGGTAATTAAGTAGAGAGGAAATAAACCATCACTACTAACCTTTGAACTCCTGCCTGATACATTTTGTATCTATAATAATATCCCCTTGCCAGGCAACGCAGATGCCCAGTGCATGATATTTACAGAATCAACCATTCATATGTCACAATGAAGTCATTATTCTCTCCAGCCAATCAAAAGTCAATGAGCTGAGGACTTCTATCAGCTGATTGATTCTAACGACATAGCTCCATAAAGAAACATCTTGTCCCTTCCTCCTCCCCCACCACGTATCTCTAATTCTTTTTCTCAGATCCATATTTTCTCAGATCCAAACAAGTTACTTTAGTCAGCCCCTATCCATGATTTCTATCCATATCACTGACTTAAATGGGTGCAAGATGAAACAGAAAGGATGATACCATGGGTCAGCTTGGGGAACATTAAATATTTTACTTGTCAGATTTATGGCTAAAAAAAAAAGTGTGATCAAAAAATGAAAGATAGGGAGCCCAATGGAATGTGAATTAGATAATTTTCATCATATTAAAGTAAAAAGGGTTTGTATAAGCAAAATCAATGTCCAAAATTAGAAGGAAAGCAGAAAACTTGGAGGGGAGATTTTGAAGCTACATTCTCTGATAAAGAAAAAAGTTTCCCAAAGATATAAAAAACTGAGTCAAGTCTATAAAAATAACAGCCATTCCTCAATTGCTAATGGTCAAAGTATATGACAGTCAGCTTTCAGGCAAAATCATCAAATCTATCTCTAGTCATATGAAAAAATTCTCTAAATCACTATTCCTTAGAAAACTGCAAATTCCAACAACTCTGAAGTACCACATTACACCTAGGAAATTGATTAATATGACAGAAAAGGAAAATGAGAAATGTTGAATGGGACATGGGAATATTGAGGCCCTAGTTGTTGTCATTCATTCTCAAAGAGGACCAATGTGATATCATTCAAGTTATAGTCTGTCTGAATATGGCAATATAAACTCAGTATGCTTTACCATATTTCAGATATAAATAGTCCATATGAACATTTGGAGTGAAGATTTGTGCATCTCACATTTATTTGAGCTACTAAAATTCTTCTTTATTCATAGAGCACAGTGCCTTCTTTGATGTAGGCATGCCAGGATGGGGGGTCCTTTGCCAGCATCTTCCATGTCATGCAATCAATTTCCTTTTTTTAACATGATAACTTTATCATATATTTAAAAAGAATAGTAAGTTGTACATAATATCTTTGAAATTTCAAATGCAATAGTGTTTTTTATTATACTATGTTATGGAAATGTCTTTTATTTCACAAATCAAAAATTTAAAGAAAAGAATCTAGCTTTAGAGAATGTGATTTTTAAAACAACAATAGCTTTTTGTTTTTCAAAATACATACAAACATAAGTTTTCAACATTCATGCTTGCAAAACATTGTCTTCCAAATTGTTTTCTCTCCCTTCTCTACTCCCCCTCCCCTAGCCAGCAAGTAATCCAGGATAGGTAAAACATATGCAATTTTTAAAACATATTTCCATATTTATCATACTGCATAAGAAAAAATCAGTTCAAAAGGGGGTAAATGAGGGGAAAAACAAGCAAGCAGACAACAATAATAACAAAAAGTAAAACTACTATGTTATGATCCATATTCAGTCCCCATCGTCCTTTCTTTGATTGCAAATGGCTCTCTCCATCACAAATCTATGGGAATTGGCTTGGATCATCTGTTGAAAAGAGCCAAACCCATTATCATTGCTTATCACATATTCTTGTTGTTGCTGTGTACAATATTCTCTCTCTTTTTTTTAATAGCCTTTTATTTACAGGATATATACATGGGTAACTTTACAGGATTAACAATTGCCAAACCTCTTGTTCCAATTTTTCACCTCTTACCCCCCCCACCCCCCCCAGATGGCAGGATGACCAGTAGATGTTAAATATATTAAAATATAACTTAGATACACAATAAGTATACATGACCAAAACATTATTTTGCTGTACAAAAAGAATCAGACTCTGAATTATTGTGTGTACAATATTCTCTTGATTCTACTCACTTCATTTTGCATTGGTTCATGTAAGTCTTTCTGACCTCTTTGAAATTATCTCACTGTTTATTTCTTATAGAACAATAATATTCCATTAAGTTTATATACCATAACTTATTTAGCCATTCCCCCACTGATGGGCATCTGTTCAATTTCCAATTGCATACAATATGATTTCTTTGGACCCCCGTATTGGACGATATGGCCAATTCATCAGAGTTGTGCTTTCTACCATAGAGTTTGGATGATACTGATGAAATGTTTGTCTTCAGCGAAGGCCTCTGACATTACTTTAAGCATCATGACATAAAGCATAAGATCAAGCACACAACTTTGCTTCACTCCATTGGTGATTTGAAAAGCAAGAGAGTTTTGTCCATTATCAACGTGTCACTGTAAAAGTGGCATATAATAATGGTGAATTTTTATAGTAGTGGAATTAACTGTTAATTAAATGTTTGATTCAATCTTTTGATCATGGGGATTTTTTTCTTGGAGAGTTTGTTAATGGGTGGTTCAATTTATTTTACTAAAATTGGATTATTTAAGTGTTCTATTTCCTCTTTTGTTAAACTTGGCAATTTCAGTTTTATTAGTCAATATTTATTCATGTTGCTTAGTTTTCACATTAATTGGTATACAATTGAGCAAAACAATTTCTAATAATTGTTTTGATTTCTTGATCAATTGCAGTCATTCATCTTTGTCATTTTTTTCTTCTTGTATTTGAAAAATCACATTTTCTGTTCAGCTCTGGTCTTTTTGTCAGAAATGCTAGAAAATTATTTCATTAAATATTTATTTTTTTTTTCCTCCGGAAGATTAGGCTCAGTTTTGCTAGTTAAGTGATTCTTAGTTGTAATCCTATCTCTTTTGGAATACTATACTCCAAAACTTCCATCACTTTAACTTGGTAGCTGATAATTCTTATGCAATCCTGACTGTAGCTCCATCATATATGAATGTTTACTTGTTCATTTTTCTAGCTGCTTAAAATATTTCCTTTGACCTGGAAGCTCTGGAATTTGTCTATAATATTTCTGAGAGCTTTCATTTTAACATCACTTTTAGTAGATAATCAGTAGATTGTTTCAATTCTATTCCCCTCTCTGATTCTCGGATATCCAAGCAATTTCCCTTACTAATTAATTAAAATATGATAATTAAGTTCTTTTATTTTGTCATGGCTTTCATATAGTTGAATAATTCTTAAATTATCCCTCTGGATCTATTTTCCAGGTCCATTGTTTTTTCCAAAAAGATATTTCACATCACATCAATTTTTTGTTGATGTCTCATGGAGCCATTATCTTTCATATTCAATTTTTCTAATTTTCAAGGAATTATTTTCTTAAGTGAGCCTTTGTATCTTTTTTTATTTGGATTATTGTACTTTTGAAAAAAAATTATTTTCTTCAATTAGTTTTATACATCTTTTTTTTTCCTATTTTTGTGCTTATTTACTATGACGATTCTTTTTTATTATTATTATTCTCTTGCATCATTCTCATTTTCTTCCAATTTTTCTTCTCTGTCTTTTATTTGTTTTTTTAAAAATCCTTTTTGAGCTATTCAAGGAGATACTTTTGGCCCTGACATCAATTTACATTTTCTTTGAGGCTACATATGTATTATTGATACTGTTGTCCTTTTCTGAGTTTACTCTACTGGTTAATACTCTGTTCTATGAGGGCCCACAAGAATCTTTCTTCCCTGACCCTTTGATCATATCTTCTTGTGGCTCCATGATCTGATATGCTGGTGCTCCTCCTCATGTTGGGACTGTGACTAGTCCATTTGTCCAGTTCTATAGAGTCCTGCTCCCTGAAATATCCTTCTTACCAGTTGTCCAACCCCCTTACTGTCTGTGGCCTGAGAACTGAAGGACGCAGTGCTCCTGATCCAGTTGCCCCCAAAACCTGCATTGGTGTGTTGGGTTGGGGCCTGCTATTAGCTTCTGTGGGGATTTAGGGATTGGGTGAGACCTTGCTGATGACTTACTGAAGCATGACCTGATTCTGACTTGGCTGGGTCATTTGGGCTGGATTGAGTTTCACTCTCACCTCAGTGAGATAAAACTTTCCTGCCAATCTAATTTATCTAAGAGAATGATTTAATTCACCCTTTTTTGGTTGTGCCACTATAAAATTATTTTGAGGTGTTTTCTTTAAAGGTTTTTGGAGTGGGATTTGGACAACTCAGGTGAGTTCCTGCCTTACTCCTCCATCTTAAATAAGCATTCTTAATATTTTATATTCAACATATCTATCATCTCTTTATCTATATATAAATACATATACACACATACATGTATATGTGTATGTATGGTGCAAAGCAAATAATTTACAAATAGCATTGTTGCCCTCAAACAGCTTGCCTTCTACCAGAAGAATACAATATGCCTACAAATAAATATAAATAGAATGTCCATTCTGCCCTTATAAATCTTTGGGAAGACAGATGGAGAATATAATCAGAGATCATAAAAGGGTACATGATGATAAAAGAAGATAAGGTGGAAGCGTTCATAAAGGGCTAACTGACATAAAGAGTCTCTGGAACATAGTAGGCATTTAATAAATATTTATTTAGTGATGGGATTCAAAAAAGAGACATGGTTGCTTACAAATGAAACACAATTAGCACTTTCATGCCCTTAGGAGGGATCAGCAAGAGACTTTCAGATTCTAAATTTCAAGGGAAAACTGATCCAACTCTTAATGTTTAATGTTGAAAAATCATGGCTGGCCAGCACTTGCTGGCTTCCTGCTAGGAACAAATGGGGAACAGGAAAAACCAGACTTCAGGGCTTTTTGCCCACCTGCTGCCAGAGTGCTAATGAAGGAATGGAGTCAGACCCTGTACTGGGCAATATGCACATTTTAATAAATTCATTTTAATAATATGATTAAAGATCACAAACTATGAATAAATATGCCTGGGGACAAACTTGAAGAGAAGCCTAGTGAGGTAAGGAAGAGAGGTATTGATCCTAAAATAAGATAGTAGCCAAGATAATCTGCTTCAACCCCTCAGCTGATGAGAAAAAAAAATCTATATAACCTAACTGTGAAACTGTGAAGTAAGTGATAGCCAACTTTCTAGGACCTTGAAAAAAGCTTATAGAGTTTGGTGGTCATTTCAGATTGCCCTATCAATCAAGTGTTCTCACCACCTACCATTTGCACCTGCTTCAGTTGGATTGGGCAGTAGTCAAATCATATTTCTTGAGATCATGATTCCAAGATGAAGTGAAACAAGAATAACAAATAAGCAGATGTAATGCTCTATAATAACCCACAGAATACCAAAAGGGGCATAGATTGCAACCCATATTAGTTGAAAGGGTGCCCATTCTCATGAAATAATGACACCACTGTTGAATTAAGACAAAGTGTCTACAATGGCATAGTCCCAGATGTGCTTTAGCAGCTGTGGAAATACATCCTTTAACTGCTTTAGGACACTTCCTAGGAATAGAATCATCTCTGGAACTCTAAAACACACTTGAACATTTTAAATGTTTATGTCATATATAAAAGTAAACTGAAAATAAGCTAAGCTTCCTGTCTCTGCAAAAATAAATGAACAAATTAAAAAATATATGAATGAATATTGGAGTGTCATCATTAAATAGCTTAAAGTTTACTGAGAATATGGCTGTCATTATACTATCTCCCGAGAGAAAATAAACACACACACACACACACACACACACACACAACTGAAGTAACACAAATCTGAGTCAACCTTTCACTGTGAGAAGGGTCCAAGAGCAGACCCCTTTTCTTGTCTGTAGCAGTGAAGATAATGATGCTCAACAATGTCTAATGTGAAGCTGATCTGTAGGCCAAGTTACCAGAGTCATTCACGTAATGACTTCTTTAATGGTGGCAGACGGCTAGAGATGGTCCATTTGGGTTCTGCTAGAATCAGTGGCAAACCTTTGTCATATAACACGCTAGTCTGCTTTTACTGAGCCGTGATCCTATTGAGCAATAGCTCTATCTAGACTCTTGGCTTAGTTCTAAAATCTATGTTCATCAGTGGAAAAGAAATATGAACATTTGAAAATAGGAAAATCTCTGTTTTCTTTTAGATTTGTAGCTTTGGAAAGGAACAGCATGGCTGAGCTCTGATCCTAATCTTCATGGTTTTAAAAAAAATGGGCTGTTCTAGATTTTAGATTCTACATTTGTCTTGTGGTTTAAAAGACCTGGTGCCTATAAAGCACAGGAAGATTTATTTTTGCCTTGTCCTTGAAGTTACGGAATTGTTCATTAGGAAATGCTGATCCTTTACCCAATTTCAATGACATTTCTCTTGCATTGTGTTACTTAATGGGACTCATAGTCCCTTGCAGACGACACATGTTTTGCAGCTTCAAATTGGGAAAGTGTGACAGAAAAACTCAAAATTCTCCAAGAAGTAATACTTCCCCAGTACCCTGGTGATGATGGAGAGATTGCAAACCAGCAATTGTTAAAGATTCTCCCCAGCTCCTACAAATGAAGCACAGGTACTCTTGTAATTACCAATGAGCATCAAGTTTCTCTTGCTTCCCACAAGTTCTGCTTTATTCAGAGGTGATCTCAATTGAGTATGCTTCTTTATGACATTAGGGATGGAAGTTATGGCTAAATGTCTGCATCACAGCTGAGTTTTCCAGAGGGGGGATCATCTTGGCGACAAAGACAAAGCTTTGACTGCTGCAGTAACTCAATGATACTTCCTGAACCCCCACTATGTGTGCCACTCAGAACCTCTTCTGGCCAGGGGCTGGGAAGATCCAAAAGCACCTTTCTTTCCACTCAAGTGTATATTATACACTTACTTTCTGCTGTGAGATTGGTGTTAATAGAACTTGTTATTTATAAACTCTGTCTTCTGATAGCAAACAGCAAGAGAAAACAAAAGTCTCTTTCCGTTTCTATTGCATAGGATGGGCACTTGAAATGAATTCTTTATCTCCATCCCAAAGCCATTAGTACTACGACCATCATCCTCATCTTCCCACAGCCACCCAGGACCTTAGACTCTACCACGTGAGACTTGGATTTCAAAGGAGATTGTTCACCTAGAATCTCATTTCCCCACCACTTCCTGGAAAGCTCTATTGCCTGATCCTATTTGTTGACTCCTGGTCCTGGTATAACAGTTAGTTTTCATTTTATCCTGCAGAGTGATTGTCTCCCTGTTACTCTCTGCCTCACCTTCCCTTGTCAGCTTCTGAGATATACTTGAATCAAGGTGCTTATGGTTGAGCACCCATGTAATGGTTGTGCATGCTCAGTGTGTTATAGTGATATAATCATACTTAGGTATTTAAGGGAGTTTCAGACACACAAGGCTCCCTCAGTCACAACTCTCAGCCACAGACACAGAGAAGACTTCAGGCTCCAGACTTCATTTTTGACCATTTTTGACCAGCCTCATGGTGGCCTTCTTGCCTCCTTCACTCCTTCACTGAGACCAAGGACTCGGGCTGATCCTGAGGTCCTCCAGAGATCTAGTCTAGACATTACAGCCTTTCCTCAAGTGAATGGAAGCTCCTTGAAGGCAGAAACAGTCTTTCTCTTTGCTAGTACTTGTACTCCCATTGCCTAGCTTAGTGCCTGGCAAACAGTAATCACTTAATAATTGCTTTATCTGTCCACTCATCTCTAAATTCACTATGTAAAAGGCTGTTGATGGTTCTTAAATCTGTGTCATGTGAGAATCAATTGAATGAAACAGGCATATTCAGCTTGGAGAAGAGAAGAGTAAAGGAAGCTCTGAGAGTTGAGGGTAGCATCTAAAGAGGGGTCTCTGCTAGGAAGGGATCGGATTGCTCTCATTGGCCATAGAGACTGGAGTCAGGACATCTTCTTTCTAATCAGCACTGTCCTGAAGCAGATTTGGCTACCCCAAGAGACACTGGATTCAAGCAGAGGTTCCCACTCTTTGGGATGTGCCAGTGGGGGTTGCTTTTTTGTATAATTCGGACTCCGGAGCTGCTGGCATCTCTTCGAACTCTCAAATACAGAATTCCTGTGATGATGAAAAGATAATGTACCAGAATATCCACACAGTGGATAGAGTACTGGGGCTGTAGTCAAAAGTTCAAATGTGACCTCAGAAACTTCCCAGTTTAGTGGCTCTTGGCAAGTCACTTTTGCCTCATTTTCCTTGATTGTAAAATGAGCTGGAGAAGGAAATGGCCACTTCAGTCTGTTTGCCAAGAAAACCCCAAAGAGGCTCATAAGAGTCAGACATGATTTTAGTGATTGAATAACAGTGATGAACTTGGTCCTGAGCATGTAACCACACAGGTAATCAGCATGCTTGCATGAATTGCTTTCTGTGCTAGGCAATGGGACACAAAGCAAAGCAAAAAATCAGGACCTACCCTCAAGGAGCTTATTTTCCAATAGGGAAACAGTTAAAAATAGGGAAGTGAAAACAGAGTAGAGAGAAAAAAGATAGCAACTCAGTGGTGGGAGAACAAAACATGGATAGTTTGGTCACTTCCTCCAAAATAAAAGTTCCCTGGAGGACTAACAATCTGAAGAGATCCACAGGGGCAGGAGGGAAGGCAGTTAAATCATGTGAGCAAAGCACACAGAGAGAAGCATGGCGGTGCCATTACTCAAATGGAGGAGAAGGGATCATAAACATTTTGCCAGTGTTTCCTGCAGCAACCGTGATCCCGGGTTCTTTACTAACACAAGATTTAGCCCTTGGCCCCAGCACACCAATTATACAAAAAGCTATATAGAGCAAAAGCCTTCAAGGATTTTTTTTAAGAAAGATCCAAAGCTGCAGGTAGGCTTTTGGAAGCCTGCTTCTTTTTTGATAGCAATAAATTAAATGGATAGAGTATCAAAAGCACAAAAAAAGAGAGAAAAGCCCTATGAAACACTGTCACATACATTAATCAAATGTATGGAGCCCAACAGTGTTAAAGCCAGAAGGCAAAACAAAATACATCCAGGAACAGTACAATAGCAAATGCTTTCTGTGTGACAAATAACAGAATAGAAACCCTAGATAAAGGCAAAGGACCTGCTGGTGTTGTCTGGCTGCCGTTCTTGCCAATAGATAGCTATACATATCTATCCAAGAGGATCCTGGGAGCCAAGGAAAACACCTCACTTTGGAAAGTATACAGAGGAGGGTCACCAGGGTAAGGTAATTTGAGGATGCTTAACAGAGAGAAGCAAAGACTGAAAGAGATGGATACATGAGATAGGGAGATAGACAAATAGAACAGCACTTATTAAACACTTCCTCTGTGCAGGCACTGAACTAAGTCCTGGAAATGCAAAAACATTGCATTCTACCTTCAAGGAACTTATTTTAATATGAGATGGCAGCTGACAGAGGGAAGCTAGAAAGAGGTAGGGCTAGGGAGAGGGATACCCACTCAGGTAATGGTGGATCAGGCCAAGGATTCACTGATGAGGACAGTAGGCCTCTCCAGGCTCTGAAGGAAGTCTAGATGAAGTGCAAAGTGTGAACTGAGTTTTTAAAAAGGGACTGTGAATGTGACCCCTCCTAAAATGATGGTCTAGACTAGGGACTCAGTAGTCATGAGAACATGCTGATTTTATTTAAACATTTAAAAGTTTGTCCTAAGAAAGATGGATCCAGAAGAATCAGGAGTAGTAAATAATAATTATAAAGAGTCTATTTAGGGTTCATATCAAATCAGACTTGCTAAGAATTAGTGCATCCTGATCATCATTTCTTATAGAACAATATTATTTTTAAAAGGCCTGGACTTACATAAATTGATGCTAAGAGAAGTGAGTAGAACCAAGAGAACATTGTACATAGCAACAACAGGATTATGTCATGATCAGCTCTGATGGATGTGGCTCTTTTCAAAAATAAGATGATTTAGGCCAATTCCAGTAGACTTGAGATGTTAGAGTCATCTGCATCCACAGAGGAACTGAGTGTGGATCTTAACATAATTTTTTTTATCTTTTTTGATATTGTTTGCTTGCTTTTTGTTTTCTTTCTCATTTTTTTCCTCCTTTTTGCTCTTCCTTTTCTAGTGTAGCATGACAGTTGTGGAAATATATGGAAGAATTGCATATGCTTAATATATATTGGATTACTTGCTGTCTACAGGAAGGGGGTGGGAGGAAGGGGGGAGAAAAATTTGAAACATAAGGTTTTTCAAAGGTAAACATTAAAAACTATTTTTGCATTTATTTTTTTAATAAAAAGCTATTATTAATAAGGGAAAATCTAAAAAGAAAAAGAAACAATGATCACTCAAGTAGGGGACAGACTATTTCAAAAATTTGAAGCCCTGATTATTATCATGGAGGAAGCATCCCCATTTTGCCTATATAGCTCAGTGGTTTGGGAATAATTGAGAATAGGAATTAAGTTTAACCTTGGAGCTTTGAACAATATCAACACTGGGAATAAAAGGCATCTTGTACTGACTTTAGAATACTCCCACTCATATTTAAGAGGTGATTGACCAATCATCCTGAATTTAAAGAATGATAGGCATTCAAGGACTGGAGCAGTAGAGGGTTAATTAAGTGTCTATTTTAATTCAGTTTCTCTTTGGTAAATAGGAATGTTTGTGTTTGATCTGGTATTCTTGATGCCTACACATGACTAGTTTGATATAAAGCAAAGACATCTGCTGATTGCTATTGCTCACAGTTTGTTGTCTTAAAAACCCAAATCATTATCAAAGATGGAAAAGCAAGAATCCATTGTCAACCAGCCAGTGAACCTATTGGGACCATATCACATAGAGATGTGATTATCATCTTACAGAGAAATTAATAAATATTCCTCCCACCTTCCATGTTAGCTTCACAAACACAATGTTAGAGATTTCCAAAATGTGACATGTGATAGACATTATTAAGGATGCTCAAAGATTTATGGTGAGCTTTCCATTCTATAGCTTGATGTCACCTCTCATCCTCCGCCTTCCATTCCATGCCCGTTTTGACTAGTTGATTATCAAACCTCACCCTAAGGACTAAAGTGATGGGCATACTTCAGTTCCTACTTGCTCTCAGGAAGAAAGAAATAAAATTCCTAGCTCCTATAGCTCAGGGCTGTATGAGCCAGAACAGGTTTTCCACTGAGCTTCTGCTCACCTTAATTAGAATAGTCTGAGACAGGAATTATTAGAATGAGAATAGCCATGAGCTAATTAAAGTCATTTTGCCTCATCACCCCTTCTTCTGTTTAGGCCCAGAGTCTCTGGCTTCCTTCTGGAACAACCTGGCAGCAAAAGCCTGTTAAGACAATACTCCCTCAACATTCTGTCCATCAAATTTGGGTAATTAATTAATTAAAGTCCTGGAAGTTTCACTGCTGCTATCTCTGCTGCTGCCTGCAAAATTAGAAAATGAGGCAGTAGCTTTCAATTAATTTCCAGAGCTTCAAAAGTGACTAGAGCGATGATCCCAGCTGCTGGTTTGGACCTCCTTCATCTGAAAAAAATACTGTGCAGGCACTCATCGAAGCTCCAAAATTAATTACTCAGTTTTGAAAGAGGATGCTAGAACAGACTTTGAAAGTTTTCTGTGCCACTGAAGGAAACTAGCCAGCACTCCATCTCAAGACCAATACAATAGCAGTCAGGAGTGAGAGTCTTGATATTTCCTTCCTGTTATTGAGTAAGACTTGAGAAATCTATTCTATACAGCCTTGATGTTCACTATAATTTCCCACTTTTAATCTTGGCTGTGTGAACAGAGTCAAATATCCATGGCATTGTCAAAATGTGAATTTCTTTAATACATTTTCTTTTAAGGATCACAATGGCTGAATGATTTTCCTTGTGCTTTCATCATGGCAGAAAGCATGGGTTCAAGTTTCAGGGCTACTACTAAACTAGAGGAGATAAATTCATGTCTTTGCATTTCTCTTTGAGAGGACTCTGTCAATGCTACAGACAGAACCACTTTGGAGGAAATGTCAACAGAAAGGAGTATTATCTCCAGCACTGAACACGATTGCTTGTGCAGAGTTGTTTAAGATAGATTTTGACAAATTGGGTCCTGAGATCTATGAAGAGGAAGGCTGAATAACATTTGGGGTAAAATGAAGCTTGAATTTAAGAAGAAGGAAAGATATTGTCATATTTAGATTCCCAACCCCAAAACTGCATAAGAATGTTTGTAGATAACCCTTTCCCTGTGCTCCAGAAATTTCAAATGAACATTTCTCGGGGAGAAGAGAATATAACTTCCAAGAAAAGAATCACAAAATAATATAATGGGTCAAAGAAAATTACAAACAAAAAAGACAAAAGTACCACAAGTTTTTCTGGGCAATCCATTTGGAAAGAAACAACAGGAATAAAATGGGCAGATACTGTTGGTTCTATTATTCTATCTATGGATAGAGTTGATGTGATCTTAGTTAAAAAACAAGATTGGGAGGTGAAAGGAAGGAAATATGCATTTATTAAACTTTTCCAATATGCCAGGCATTGTGCTAAGTATTTTACAAATATTATGTCACTTTAAATGAAGGGAATCAAAGGCATAGATAGCCAAGATGGTGGAGTAAAGGCAGAAACTCTCCCAGAAATAAATTTCAATGATTACACTAAATAAATTCTAGCATAAAAACTCATTGAAGAAAATAATTTCTTAAAACTTAGATTTGAGCAAATAAAAGCTAGTGACTTTATGAGAAATAAATGATAAAGCAAAACCAAAAAATATGAAAGAAATAAAAAAATTGAAATTAAAAAAAAATAAACTGACCTGGAAAATTGATCCAGGAAAGGCAATTTTTAAATTAGTGGTTTACCTGAAAGCTATGATTAAAAAAAGAGCCTAGACATTATCTTTTAAGAAAATTTCAAGGAAAACTACCCTGATATTCTAGAAACAGAGGGTAAAATACCCTCTGTTGAAAGTTGAAAAAATCCATCCATCACTTTCTCAAAGAGATACCAAAATGGAACCTCCCATGAATATTATAGTCAAATTCCAGAGCTCTCATGTCAAGGAGAAAGTATTTCAAGAAGCTAGAAAAAACAATGTATGTATTATGGAAACAAAGGGCAGCCCATGATTTAGCAGCTCCTACATTAAGAGATTCATACCTAGAAGGGCTTCTAATAGGATATTTTGGAGGGCAAAGGAGCTAGGATTAGTCAAAAATGCCCTACCCCACAAAACAGTATGATTCTTCAGGGAAAAAATGAAAATTGTATGAAATAAAGAACTTTCAAGCATTTGTAATTGATTGATTGATTGAATGATTGCTAGATTTTCAAATTCATGGCTCTAGAGAAGCATAAAAAAGTAAATGATGGGAGGCAAGGGGAGCCAAGATAACAGAGAGTAGATAGGTCTTCGTCTGAACTCTTCCTGGATTCCCTCAGATCAACACCAGATCAAGACTCTGAACAGATTATAAAGAGACAGAATCCACAAATATTTGGAGCATAACAAATTTCCATCAGAAGATATTTTGAAACAATTTCAGGAAATGTTTGTCTAAATGGGGCAAGGGGAATGCAGCCCAGTGTAGGTAGAGAGCCAGGACCCAGGATGGAGAGGCCTCTATGTACAGGGGGAGTCTACTGGGAAGTTCTGAGCAAAAATAAAGCAGCATTTCCTACTCTATCCTGGTTCAGAAACCAGTGGATTAGTAGAATGCCTACGAAACCTCCAACATAAATACAGAAGGCAAATAGTGATCCCTTCAACCCTAGTATAACAAGCATGGCTTGTCCACTGCTACCCAACAAAAAAAGGAAGCCAGCCACACTGGCTCCAGGCCAGTGGGAAGCTGCTGTCACCTGTAAAGAAAGCTTGGGACAATATCCCCTTTTCCCTAACAGCAGACTTCAACCTTTAAAATGAGCAAAAAAGCAAAAAGTTTCTAATCATAGATAGCTATAATGGAGATAGGGAAGAATAGATCTCAAACCTTGAGGGCACTAAAAGGAAAACATCTCCAGAAGAAGCCTCAAAGGGTTTATAAATTGGCTTCCAAGTCAAAAGCTCTCTTGGAAGAATTTTAAAAGCTATATTAAAAGAAAGTTAGAGGAAAACTGGGGAAAGGAAATTAAAGCTTTGCAGAAGAGTTTGGAAAAGGAAACAGAAATTATCTGAAGAAAACTCCTAACAAAAGATTTTGAAAAATAGAAAAAGAAAACACCCCCTTGAAAAATAGAACTGGTGAAATGAAAAAAAAAAAAAGAAAGAAAAAAAAACTGATTTAAAAGTTTAATTGGCCAAATGCCAAAGTAGGTAAAAAAACAAAAAAAGCTAACTGAAGAAAATAAATCACAGATAATTAGATTCGAACAAATGGAAATGAATGACTCAATGAGACACCAAGAATCATTCAAACAAAATTTTAAAAAATTAGGAGAGAATGTAAAATACATTATCGGAAAAGCAAGTGACCTGGAAAATAGATCCACAGAGACAATCAGACAATCTGAGAATTATTGGATTTCATGAAAACTAAAATTTAAAAAAAGAGTTTAGACAACATCTTTCAAAAAATAATCAAGGAAAACTACTTAGATCTCCTAGAACCAGAGGGTAAAATCTCCATTGGAAGAATCTACCACTCACCTCCTGAAAGAGACCCTAAAATGAAAACTACAAATAATATCATAGTGATATTCCAGAATTAACAGATCAAGAAGAAAATATTGCATGAAGCCAGAAACAATTCAAATATTGAGGATTCTTAATCAGAATTTCCCAAGACCTAGCAGCTTCCATTTTAAGGAGCAAAAGGCCTGGAATATGATATTCAGGAAGACAAAGGAGCTTGGACTATAGCTAAGAATCAATTACCCAGCAAAATAAAGCATTATCTTTCAGAAAAAGATGGGCATTCAATGCAATAAGGGAATATCATTTCCTTTTTTATGGGAAGACTAGAGCTGAACATCAAATTTGATTTTCAAATACAGAATTCAAGAAAAGCACAAAAAGATTAAAAGGAAAGAGAAAAAATACTTTTAAAGTGAAAAAATTTACTATGTGTGAAGTTCTATATGTGAAGTTAATATGCTTAACTCTAGAACTTTATCTTTGTTAGTTGTATACTTAGAGGATGTAGGTATAATTTGACTTTATTTTTATGTATAAAAAGAAAGTAGAGGCAGAAAAGGATTGTACTAAAAGAAGAGGAAAGATGAGGTAATAGGTTAAATTATATCACATGAAAAGAAAATATATATATCTGTTATGAGGGAAATAAGGGAGGAGGATGAGCATTGCATGAACTTTAAACTCCTTGCATTTGGCTCAAAGAGAGAATAACAAACAAATTTAGTTCAATTGAGACATTAGACTAACCCTATATGGAAGTAGGAGGGGAAAGGAGAAAGAAGAGAGAGAGGCTAATAGAAAGGAGAAAAAAAAAAAAGTAGAAGGGGAAGGGAATAGGAAAGGGAGGAGGGGATTTAAAAAGGATGGGCTTTTTAGATAGAGTTGGTGGTTAGAAGCAAAACACTGGGGAGAAAAGGGAAAAAGGAAGGAGAAAAGCATAATTGGCAAAGTCAGATGGCAAGAAATACAGAGTTTCTAATTTAACATTGAATGTGAATGAGATGAAGTCTTCCATAAAATAGAAGTGGATAGCAGAGTGGATTAAAAGACAAAATCCAATAATATGTTGTTTCCAGGAAGCACAATTAAAATAGAGTGATACATACAGAATAAAAGTAAAAGTCTAGAGCAGAATCTATTATGTTTCAGCTAAAGCAAAAAAAAAAAAAAAAAAAAAAAAAGAAAGAAAGAAAGGATAGTGATCCTGATCTCCGATAAAGAAAAAGAAAAAAAAAAGAAAAGAAAAAGAAAAAGATCTAATTAAAAGAGATAAGGAAGGAAACTACATTTTGTTAAATGTCAATATTAAACATAAATGCACCAAATGATATGGCATCCAAATTCCTAGAAAAGTTAAGAGAGCTGCAAGAAGAAATAGACAGCAATAAACTACACTAGTGGGGGTAATTCAGTTTGCTCTATGAGAACTAGATGATAAAATAAACATGAAAAATGTTAAGGAGGTAAACAAAATTTTAGAAAAGTTAGGTATCATAGACCTTTGGAGAAATTTGAATGGGGACAGAAAACAATATGATTCTTACTCTGTGGTACATGGAACCTACACAAAGATGGAACATGTATTAGAGCATAAAATCCTCTAAATAAAATAAAAAAGTCAGAAAAAGTAAATTCATTTTTTTTCAGATCATGATGCAATAAAAATTTCATGTAAAAATTACAGGGAAAAATAGGTCAAAAATTAATTGGAAACTAAATAATTAAAGAATGAGTGGGTAAAATTATAAATAATAGACACAGTGGATAATTTCATCCAAGAGAATGACAATAATGAAACAACATACCACAATTATGGGATGCAGCCAAAGCAGTTCTTATGGTAAATTTCATTTCTCTAGATGCTTACTTGAATAAAATAGAGAAAGAGAAAGTCATTGAATTAGGTATGCAACTAAAAAATCTTAAAAAAAACACATTACAAACCCCAGTTAAATAGCAAATTTGAAATTCTGAAAATAAAAGGAGAGATTAATAAAATTAAAAGTAATAAAACTATTGAATAATAAACAAAACTAAGATTTTGTCTGATAAAAAAATTTAAAAATAGATAAGCCTTTAGTTAATTTAATAAGAAAAAGGAAAGAAGAAAATCAAATTGTTACTATCAAAAATAAAAAGGGCAAACTTTCCACCAAAGAAGAGGAAATTAGAGCAATAATTAGGAAATATTTTGCCCAACTATATGCCAGTAAATCTGATAATCTAAGTGAAATGGATGAATACTTATGGAAATATAGATTGCCCAGATTAAAATAGTTGAGAACATATCAATTAAATAGAACCATTTTAGAAAAAGAAATTCAACAAGCTATTAATTAACTCCTTAAGAAAAATCTCCAGGGCCAGATGGATTTAAATGTGAATTCAACCAAACACTTAAAGAGCAACTAATTGTGTAAACTATTTGAAAAAAATAGGGTAAAATGTCCTACCAAATTGCTTTTATGACATAGATGGTGCTAACACTTAAAACAAGTAAGGCCAAAACAAACAAACAAACAAAAAAGAAAGCTATAGACAAATTCCCTTAATGAATGTTGAAGCAAATATCTTAAATAAAATATTAGCAAAGAGATGACATTATGTTATCACCAGGATAATACAACAAAATCAAGTATGATTTATACCAGGAATGCAAAGCTGGTTCAATATAAGGAAGACCATTAGCATAATTGACTAAATCCATAACCAAAGTAACAGAAATCATGTGATTATCTCAATAAGTGCAAAAAAGCATTTGATAAAATCCAACAACCATTCCTATTAAAAAACACTAGAGAGCATAGGAATAAATAGTTTTCCTTAAAATGGATCAGTCTTATCTATGAAAAACCATCAGCAAGCATCATATGGAGTGGGAAGAAACTAGAACAATTCCCAATAAGATCAGGTGTAAAACAAGGTTGCTCACTATTACCATTATTATTCAATATTGTATTGTAATTATTACCTTTAATAATGAGAAGGAAAAACTATTACAGGAATTAGAGCAGGCAATGAGAAAACAAAATCATTACTCTTTGAAGATAATATTATGGTAAACTTAGGGAATCTCAGAAAGAGTGAACTAAAAAACATACTAGAAACAATTCAAAAATTTAGCAAAGTTGTAGGATACAAAATAAACCCATATAAATCATTAACATTTTTATAAGTTACCAAAAAAGTCCATCAGCAAGAGATACAAAGAAAAATCCCACTTAGCATAACTGTAGATAATATAAAATATATGGGAGTCTACCTGCCAAAGAAAAATCAGAAACTATATGAACATATTACATTACAAAACAATTTCCAGACAAATAAGATCAGTTCTAAACAACTGGGAAAATATCTAGTGCTCTTTGATAGGTTGAGCTAATATAGTAAAAATGACAATTCTACCTAAAAGAATCTACTTATTCAGTGGCATATCAAACTGTCAACAATTATTTTATAGATATAGGGAAAATGATAAAATTCATCTAGAAGAACAAAAGGTCAACAATTTAAAGTGAATTAATGAAAAAAGTAGATGTAGAGTAGATGATCAGTGGAATAGGTTAGGTTCATAAGACACCATAGTCAAAGACTATAGTAATTTAGTATTTGACAAATGCAAAGACCACAAATTCTGGGATAAGAATTCATTATTTGACAAAATTTTCTGGGAAAATTGGAAAATAGTATGGCACAAACTAAGCAATGTAAAACACCTAATATCCTATACCAAGATCAGCTTGAAATGGGTTAATAATTTAGACCTAAAGAATGATACTATTAGCAAATTAGAAAAATAAAAAATAATCTGTCTCTCAGATCTGTGGAGAAGGAAGGACTTTGTTACCAAAGAAAAATAAGATCATGTTATGAAAAGCAAAATTGATAATTTTGACTATATTAAATTTAAAAGGGTTTTGTACAAACAAGACCAATGCAGAGAAGATTAAAAGGGAAGCAGAAAATTGCGACAAATTTTTACCTCCAAGGCTTTTGTTAGAGGCCTAATTTATATAATACAGAACGAATTGACTCAAATTTGTAAGAATTCAAGCCAGTCTCCAATTGATAAATGGTCAAATGGTATAAATGTATAATTTTCAGATGAAAAAGTTGAAACCATTTCTACTCATATGCAAAGGTGCTCTAAATCACTATTGTTCAGAGAAATGCAAATTAAGACAACTCTGTGGTACTACTACATGTCTTAAATTGGCTAAGATGACAAGAAAAGATAATGATGAATGTTGGAGGGAATGTGGGAAATCTAGGACACTAGTACATTGTTGGTAGAATTGTAAACTGATCTAACCATCCGGGAGAGCAATATTGAACTATTCAAAGAGGGCTATTAATAATGCATACTCTTTGATAAAGCAGTGTATCTATTTGGTCTATATGTCAAAGTGAACTAAAAATCTAGAAAAGGACCCAAAAATACAAAAAATATTTATAACAGTCCTTTTAAAAATTTATTTTTAATACAAATTTTTTTATGAATCATGTTGGGAGAGGAAACTCAGAAGAAAAGGAAAAAAATGAATGAGGAAAAAAAAACAAACAAACAAAAGAAGTAAACATAGTATGTGTTGACTCACATTCAGTCTCCACGGTTATTTTTCTGCCTGCAAATCCTCATTTTCTATTCATAATCTGTTCAGATTGCTTTGGATCACTGCACCACTGAGAAGAACCAAATATTTCATAGTTGATCATCCCAAGCAACCAAGTAGTTCCTTTTTTAGTGGAAAGGAACTGGAAACAGTGCATGCCCTTTAGTTGGAGAATGGTTCAATACATTATTGGTATATGAATGTTATGGATTATTATTGTTTGATAATAAAGGATCAGCAGGATGATTTCAGCAAGGCATGGAGAGATTTACATGAAATTATGCCAAGTGAGGTGAGTAGAACTAAGAGAACATTACACATGGCAAAAACAAAATTATGTAATGATCAATTCTGATGAATGTGGCATTTTTCAACAATGAGTGATTCAGACCAGTTGCAATAGACTAATGAGGAGAGAGCCATCTGCATCCACAAAGAGTACTATAGGGACTGAATGTGGAGCACAACATAGTATTTTCACATTTTTTGTTACTGTTTGCTTGCTTTTTGTTTTTTTCCTCCTTTTTGGTCTGATTTTGTGTGTGTGTGTGTGTGTGTGTGTGTGTGTGTGTGCAGCATGATAATTGTGAAAATAGGTTTAGAAGAATTGCACATGTTTACCATACTGCATTACTTACTGTCTAAGGGTGGGGATGGAGGGCAGAGAGAAAGAAAAAGATTGGAACACAAGGGTTTTGCAAGAATGAATTTGAAAGCTATGCATGAATATATTTTGAAAATAAAAAGCTAAAAATAATACTTTGCAAACCCCCTAAAAAGTGTACAGGAAAGGGAGTCAAGGACTCAATAAAATTAAAGTATTCACTTTCCTACATTGGAAGATGATACTTAGAAGTATCCTTAGTTAGAAGGAGTATATACAGAGGGCATAAATGTGTGTCTAATGTTAATGGATAATATCTAAAAACATTCAATTAAAGAGTAAGTGAGGAATGTTCTGGGAGAAAAGGAAAGAGAAGGTAAAGTGAGGTAAATTATCCTATATAATAAAAGAGGTCAAATAAAGCTTTTACAATTCAGGGGAAAGGGACGAGGTAAGGGAAAGTGAGTTTATCTTATTCTGATAGGAATTGGCTCAAAAAATGAATAATATATACCTCAATCATGTCATGGGCCAGAATTCTGAAATAAGGATTCTTACAAGGAACTAAGTCAGTGGAATTGATAAAGACAAGGATTGTCTAGTATAGCATGGGTCTTAATAGTTCTCTAGTTCAGTACATGTACTTAGTACTTAAAATAGTTCTACAAGATTCACACCTATGATAAAAGAGCATATAAGCTCGGATGAGCTCAGCCAGAGACAGAAGCAGAGAAGACAAGAGAACTGGAGGCAGGAGTTTAAGCTTTCAGAAGCTCATAAAGGGAGCCACAGAAGACAAATACACTAGAAGCTCTCGGAATCAAGGAGACAGAAATTTATTCCACCTTCAGTCAGGCTCTTGATGGCTGGCCTCCTGCTCTCCCCCACTGAAACCAAGACTTCAGAAGGCCTCTAAGGAAGTTGCCCAGCCCCAGGAAAGGAGACAATAAAGGATTTGGACTTTAACACCTGGTTGTCCTCGTGGTAATTACTGAACTGAAATGAAAGCTACTTCCAGAGACCCCCAAGGAAACCGAACCAGAGAACACTACACAATTGATTATAGAACTCTATCTTATCCTACAGGAAAGTGGAGGATAAGAGGATAAGAGAAGGGAGTAGGTAATAGAAGAGAGAGATGGTTGAGGGAAGAGTAGTCAGAAGCAAAACATTTTGAGGAGGAACAGGGTTAAAGGAAAGAAAGAATAGAATAACCAGGGGGAATACAATTAACAAGACCATGGGGAAAATTGAAGATAAAGGCTTCATTTTTCAAATATATAAAGAACTGAATTAAATCTACAAAAATTATAGCCATTCCCCAATTAGCAAATGATCAAAAGAACATGAACAGTTTTCATATAATGGGTATCTATAGTCATGTGGGAAAAATACACTATAATTACTACTGATTGAAGAAATGCAAATTAAAGCAATTCTGAAGTACCACCACATAGATATTAGATTGGATAATAGGACAGAAAAGAAAAATGACAAATGGTGACAGGGGTGTGGGGAAAATGAGACATTAATGCATTATTGACAGAATTATGAACTGATTCAAATATTCTGTAGAGCAATTTGGATGTATGCCCAAAGGGCTATAAAACCATGTATGCCTTTTTACATATTAATGCTACTACTAGATTTTTATCCCAAAAGAGATTTTAAAAAGAAGAAAAAACACCCTATATGTACAAAATATATTTATACTAGCTTTATTTGGGAGGAAGCTATAAAGAATTGGAAATTGAAGGGATGCTCATCAATTTGGGAATGGCTAAATTAATTGTGGTATGTAATAATGATAGAATACTATTGTCTTATTAGAAATAACAAGCAGGATGCTCTCAGAAAAACCTGGAAAGCCTTCCATCAGATAATACAAAGAGAAATGCACTGTATACAAAGTCATAGTATTATTGTAAGATGATCAGCTGTGAATGATATAACTATTCTCAGCAATACAAAGATCCAAGATAATTTTCAAGGAATTATAATGAAAATGCTATCCATAACCAGACAAAGAATTGATGGTGTCTGAATACAGAATGAAGAATTTTTTTTCCTTTATTTTCTTGAGGATTTTTTTTGGTCTATCTTTTCTTTCACAATATGACTATTATGGATAATGTTTCATATGATTACAGTGTATAAGCTATATCTAATTGCTTAGATTCTTAATATGAGGGGGTTTTGGTAAGGAGAAAGAAAGGAAATCTGTTACTGAAATTTTCAAAGAAGAATGTTTAAAACTGAGTTTACATATAGCTGAGAGCATGCAATACAAAATAAAAAAACAAAACAGAAAAAAAAATCAATGAAGAGAATGAAATCATTTCTCAGTTAAAAGAGAAGTGATTATTTAGAGAGATTTAATTTTTACTTGTTGGGCCCAGAATTCTCTTACACGATGTTGGATCAGACTCCCTCCAAATAAATCATTAATTCCTAGACCTTAGAAATTGCTCTTTCATTTTTGGAACTCATCAGTTAGCTACAAAGCTAATTATGTTGTGGTCTTGGATAACTTCTGCTCGCTCTCTCATTCTCTTCCTCCCTCTCTTACTCTAGTCATAGAACATTCAAGATAAGAACAGTTAATAGTATGAGTATGTGGGGGTGAGATTGTTGATGCTTGTTTGCTTATTTTTTTTTATTTTATCCTCACTTCTCAATGATCTAGCATAGTGCTTTGTTGAATGAATGAATAAATGAATCAGTTAGTGAAATAGTAAAAAAAATGGTAGAGGGGAAGAGAATTCATGTTCTTTGGATACTTGTGGGGTACAAGGATTAATGATGTTATGGGTTAGGAAATCCTTAGAGGGTAGCAGTATGAGTGAGTTTTTGTTAATTTCCAGGACTGTACTGAGAGCTGAATGACAAATGCAAGTGTTATACAAGGTGAAAATAAGGGAAGGTACCAGACTAGTACAAAGGAAGACAGAGATAACATCAGAAAATTTGAAGTAATAAAATAGGTGAAGTCTTCAGTAAGCTATAGAATGGTGCCAGGAAAATGTCATTCAAGTATATAAGGCAAAGTGGGGGGATTGAATAAAACACTACCCCCTTAATAGACACCAAGTGGGAGTGAGGTGGGATGATAACATATTGCTATGAAAAGCCAAAGGCTTTTCATACTTAAAACCTGTCTTTATAAAATGCATTCAGCTGTGATCAGATAACCAGCAATGAAACTCCCTGAGTTTGCTTGAAAGGAGAAAATCCATACTAAAAGGAGGCAGAAAGTGTTTGGAGAACATTTGAAGAAAAACAAAATGATATGCAGATGCTCAATAAGATGACATGCTTCTTGGGATTCTGGAGGAGTAAATGATTTAACTTACCAAATTATCAGGCACACATTTCAAAGACTTGGGATTAGTAAAACAAATATCTGAAACTGGAAAAGGGCAAAGCAAGTTCAGGTCTGTAAAAAAGGACAAGAGAATAAAGATGCCCTGCAATTAAAGCTCAGTTAATTTCATTGTGATGCCTTGGAAGATAATAGAACAAATCATAAGACCATCAATTTCAAATCTCTGAGCCGAGCAGTGATTCTGACCACCAGACATCATGGGAAAGGGCAAGCTTGTACTATGGAGAAATCAATTTGGGAGCTGAGTGGAGGATGGGCTGAAGAAGGAAGAGTTAGCCAGTCAATAAAGATTTATTATGTGTCTACCGTGGTATTGTACCAAACAGTGGACATACATAGAAGGGCAAAGACAGTCCCCGTTCCTGAAGAGTTCACAGTCTAATAAGGAAGACAACATGCAAACAATTGTTCATAAAAAAAAAAAAAAAAAAAAAAAAACAAACAAACTATAGACGGGACAATCAATAGGGGGTAAGCACTCACAGTGGGTGCAGGAAGGCTCATCACTAAAGATGGGATTTTTGACAGGACTTGAAGAAAGCCAGGGAAACCAGGAGATGAGAGAGACCCATGGGAGGGAGATGTTAGGGACCTCTCCAAACAGCCAGGCCGGGTGACAGCACACACCTTGAAGCCCTCAGCATGTTCCTCTGTTTCCGTGAGAATGTTCCCTTACCTGACCCTTCTGTTTTCGGCTTGGCTATTTGGAGAGGCCCCTAACAGGGAGAGAAATTAGGAGATTGTCGGAAATCTCCAAGAAATAGATGGAAAATAATTGAATTATGGACATAGCTAGCAGAGCAAGGAAAGACAAAGAGAGAGTTAAGATATATTGTGGAGGTCTAATTAACAAGAGTAACTAACTCTGTGTGTGTGTGTGTGTGTGTAGTGAAGAGAAAAATGAGCTGTTGATGAGAAATGATTATTTGAGAGAAAGGTGAATTCTTATTAAGAAATGATGACAGTGAAATGCATATGCAACATCCAGAATGTGCTATCCAATAGCCAGTTAGTGATCCAGGAATACAGTAAAATTATGGCTGAAAATATTAGACATAGACTGATTGACATGTTGATTTTTGTGTGTCTGGAAGACACATATGGAAATAATGAATAAAACTTTAAGAACTGATGAGTTTATCAACAGAGAAAGTATACAAAGAGAAGCATGCAGGACAATTAAATAGAAACTGCTTGGTAGCTTTTATGGCCTTTCACACCTTAGGGCCAAACTATACTTCTTCTCTTGTCATACGCTGCCTCCTATAGTCTACAGATTTTTTGTAGAAGTTTGACTGTGAAGAGAGGAAATATATGATGAATGTTAACTTGAAGATCTAGTGAAGATTATTTTTTTTTTCTTTCAGGAAGAAGACATTTGGTCATTTTTGTAAAAACCATGGAATGAATCCATCAGTAATTGTGAATTGATTGCAGTGCCTGGGGGAAATCTGTCAGGAAATTTAAGGTGATTGAATTAAAGGTACATATAAAGCATTTGACCTTGGTGAAAAAAAATGATAATTGTCCATCACTGATAGAATGATTATCTTTATCAGTGACTTAGATGGTGCAAGTGAAATAAAACTGGAGAAGGAACTAAAGTAGGAAAGGATTATGACAACCAGAAAAATGGAACTGGAACTCAGAGTGGTTGGAATTGTCTCATCTAGGAATGATGATCATAAGAAAAAACACTCATATGTGAGTACCGAGAATAGTTTTGAAATCCCAGAAGATCTATCAATTACCAGGCTATTCCAATAGCCATGAATATATATACTGGAAGCAATGATATGGTTGTGGCTATCTGGCTCAGCTGATCATCTCTTGAACCAGACAGTATTTCCTCTCTCTTGGATCTCCTTCTACATTTCTTCTCCTCTGTATCTTTTATCAAATCTTGTTCCAAGTCATGTGCACTAACTATGGATTTTTTTTCCCAAAGTCTCTGTCTTATGTCTTCTCTCTTTACCTTGTAGATAGAGGACACAGAAACTAGAGTGCTAGGCAGGAGCACTAGCTTTGTGATTTTGGTAAGAAACAACACCCCCCCCCCATTCTACTCAGTTTCCTCAACTATAAAATGGGGGTAATAATAACATCTATGCCCCCGGGTTGTTATAAAGACGAAATAAGATAATAATTGCTATAGTACGCGGAACATACTGAGTGCTATATATAAATGTTATTTTATATTATTATTGTTATTATTATTCATATTTTCTCACTAAGTGATCTTATCAGCTCCACTAGTTGAATAATCATCTCTATTCAAAGGAATCTCATTTCTACATATAAAGTCTAAGACTATCTCTTGAGCTGCAGTCCTCTCATCAGTCATCTTTTGAATGTCCTAAACTGGATTGTACAGTCATTTCAGTCTCAAAAATGTACCAAATGCAACCCATTAACTGTCCCCCAAAACTTTCATAAGATAAGGTTTTCTTAAATAATCATTGCAAAGAAATAGAAAAAAAAATAGAATGAGAAAGACAAAAGATGTCTTCTACAAAATTAAATATGACAAGGACACATTTCATGCAAAAATAGGCATAAGAAACCAAAATGGTAGTGACTTCACAGATGCAGGAGGGGTTAAGAAGAACTACCAAGAATATACAAAAGAACAATACCAAAAAGATCTTCATCACCAATGATGAAGTGAATGATCTAGAGCCATCATCCTAGAGAATGAAGCCAAGTGCCAACAATTAGGTTAGTGGAGGTAAGGGAAATCCAGCTGAACTATTTAAAATGCTAAAAAGAGGCTTTTAAAGTGCTATTCATTATGCCAGGGAATTTGTAGAAAGAAACACAGAATTGGAAAAGATCACTTTATATTTATCACAATCTGAAAGGAAGGCAATGCCAAGGAATGTTCAAATTACTGAACAATTCTATTCATTTGAAACCCCAACAAGGCTTGCATAAGATTTTGCAAGTGAGGCTTCAGCAATATATGAATCAAGAACTACCAAAAGAGCAGGCTGAGTTTTGAAGAGACAAAGGAACAAGAGACCAAATTGCCAACATCCAGTGGATGATGGCAAAAGACGGTTGAAATCTGCTTCTGCTCCATTGGCTACACGCTTTGACTGTGTAGATCACAATGGGATGTGGAAAGTCCTTAAGGAGATGGGGGTATCACATCACCTTGCCTGTTGTGGAACTTATATGATGGCCAAGAAACAGCTATTAGACCCAAACTCAATAATTTAAGATTTGAAAAGGAGTGTGACTATGCTGTATATTTTCACCTTATTTAACTTATATGTAGAGTGCTTCATGTAAAATGACAGATTGGATGACTCAAAAGCCAGAGTGAAAGCTTCTGGGAGAAATATCATCAATAACAGATATGCATATGTTACCACTCTGCTGGCAGAAGGTAAACAAGAATTAAGAACTTTCTTCATGAGGGTGAAAGAGAAGAGTATAAATCTTGTTTGAAGCTTAACATAAAAAAATAAGATCTTGGCAACGGGTACCATCATTTCCTGACAAATAGCGAAGAAATGGAAGCAGTATCAGACTTTATATTCTTGGGCTCAAAAATCACCACAGACATGGGATTTAAACATACTAGTTTTTTTTGGAAGGAAAGCTGTGTCAAATCCCCATAGCATACTAAAAGCAGAGACATTACCTTGCTGACAAAGATCTATATAGTCAAAGATATAATTTTTCCACTAGTAATATATGGCTTTGAGAGTTGGAAAAGGAAAAGTGAGTGCTGCAAAATCAACAATTTCACATCATGGTGCTGAAGCAGACTTTTGGGAATCCCTTGGACAGTGAGGAGATCAAAGCAGTCAATACTTTAATTAATTCCAGTTATTCATGGGAAGAAAAATTATGGAAGCTAAAGTTTAAATACTCTGGCCACATAACAAGAAGATGGGACTTATTGTGAAAGACCATGATATTTGGAAACATTTTAAGCAAAAAAGAAAAATGGACACCACATGATGAGATGGATAGTGTCATGAAAATAATTAACATGGACCTGGACAGATGCCAAATGTTAGTAAAGATTAGGAAGGCCTGGTGTGCTATGGGTTTATAGGGTCATGAAAAGTTTAACATGATAGCACCAAAAACAAAAGAAATTTCATATTATCATCATCCTTTCAGTAATCCAGGTTTGCTGTGCTGGCAATATCGTTGACTTCTTAATCCAATTTACAATACAAAACTAAGATGTTGTCAACATCCCAAAAATATGCCCCTTCTTCCTGTTCCTCTTTCAAAAATGGTAGACAATTTGATATTGATTATGCATGTACTATCATGTAAAACATTTCCGTAATAGTCATAGTTGTGAAAGAAGAAACAGATTAAAAGAAAAAAAAAGAACAAAGTATGGTTTTATGAGTTTCTAAATCTTTTCTATGTTATCTGCTACCTTCACATGTCATCTGCAACTTCTGCCAACTCTCATTACATCCCCATTTTATTCCATTTAAAAAAAATTTTCTATTTTATTTTCCTCAGTTGCATTGAAATGCAATTTTTGTATTAATTTTTGTTTTCAAAACTTTGTATTCCATATTTCCTCCCTTTCTTCCTACCCACTTTGCCTCATGGTGAATGAAAGCAATTCAATATAGGTTATGCATGTGTAATCATAGATAGATAAGGATACAGATATAAATATATAGATATAGATATATTCTAACTAACTGTAAGTATCATCTTCCCATCTAGAAATGTAAACAGTTTAACCTTATGAAGTCCTTTATGATTTCCCTTTCCTGTTTACATTTTTATGCTTTTCTAGAGTCTTGTACTTGAAAGTTTTTTTTCTTTATTCAGTTCTAGTCTTTTCATCAAGAATGCTTGAAAATCTTTTATTTCATAGAATATCCTTTTTTTTCTCCTTAAGGAAGTATACTCAGTTCTTCTGGGTAAGTGATTCTTGTTGTAATCCTTGATCCTTTGCCCTTTGAAACATCATATTCTTATTAAATCTTGTGTTATAGTGACTATAAGTTGATTCCTTCTGGCCACTTTCAATATTTTCCCCTTGTCTTTGGACCTCTGGAATTTGACTATATTGTTGAGAGTTGTCATTTTGAGATCTCTTTTAGGAGGTGATCAGTGGATTCTTTCAGTTTGTACCTAACCCTCTAGTTCTAGAATAGCAGGGCAGTTTTTCAGCTAGTTCAATGATTTTTAAATTATCTTTCCTGAATCTATTTTCCAGATTAGTTGTTTTTATAATGAAATATTTCACATTAATTTCTATTTTTATTTTGCTTTTTTCTTGATTTTTCATAAATTCATTAGCTTCCATTTGTTCAATTCTACCTTTTAAGGAATTATTATCTTCAATGAGTCTTTGTATTTTATTTTCTATTTGTCCAATTTTATTTTAAAAAGAGTTGTTTTCTTCAGTGGATTTTTTTCATTTGCCCAGTTCTGATTTTTAAGACATTCTTCTCCTTTTTGGCTTTCTGTAGTTCCTTAATCATTTGTCATATTCTATTTTTAAGATTTTTTTCTTCATTATTTTTGTGTCTCCTTTATCATGCTATTGACTTGTTTTTCATGATTTTATTGTATCATTCTTATTTCTGTTTCCAATTTTTCTTCTAACTCTCTTATCTGACTTTCAAATTCCTTTCTGAGCTTTTTCATGGTCCAAAACCAATTTACATTTTCTTTGGATAAGGGGCTTTGCCTTTGTTATCTTCTGAGCTTATGTTTGATCTTTTGTGTCACCATAATAACCATCTATGGTCAGAATCTTTTTTTTTTTTCTTTTTTGCTCATTTCCCCCCTATTATTTGACTTTCAAACTCAGTTAAAATAGGCTCAGTTTTTAGGGTGGATGGTGCAATGTCACAAGCTTCAAGGGTTTCTTGCAGCTATTTTCAGAGATATTTCTTTAAGATGGTATTATGATCCTATGGAGAAGTATGTTTTTTACTATCCTGGTTTGCATTCTGTTCTGTGAGTGACCACAAACATTATTTTCTTCCTTGGAATTATGATGAGGGGTCTCTGCTCCACTTTGGCTGCATGCTCTTGAGTATAAGTATTCCTTCTCATCTTGACACTGCTACCCAGGACAGAAACCAATTCTAAGTAGAGGGAAAACAACAGAGTCCATCCTCAGTGCTGGCAAAGAGATACCCATAATTTGCTACTGATACCAATGCCTAGATACCTGTTCCTTGTTTGTTGAGTCCATGCTGCACTCCACTCTCTTTCCATCGTGATGTGACAGACCTTTCCTGATGACTTTCCAAGTTACCCTAGGCTGGAAAATTGTTCAGTCTATCTTTTTCTAGTTTCTGAAATGCTAAAAGATGTTCAGAGTCACTATTTAAAGGTATTTGGAGGGGTTTGAGGGAGAATTAGGCCGAGTCACTGCCTTTGCTCTGACATATTGGTTACTTCTAGACATTTAATTTTAACTTGCAACCACATCTAGTATTTGTGAGTGCTGAACTGGAGGTAAATCATTGTTAGACTCAAGGATATCCACAGCAGGGCAGCAAGGACACAGAACAGTTTCAAATTCACATAATTCTAAATTTATTCAAATCACCTAAATATTTTTGCTTTAAGAGGCAGCTAGGGTAGGAATGATCCCTTGCCACTTGAAAACACTTGCACTATTTGCCATGCAGCACCCTTCTTGCCCTGTGGGAAATTATCCAGCTCAGAAGCAGTATGTTGTTGGCTTTCCACACCTGTGCCTCCAGAAATGTAACTAAGCTTCAAATTCTGAGTACTATCCATGGTAAGAACCCAGATACGCACATGTATACAGAGATACATACATATACAAACACATACATATAAAAATACACACACACACACACACACACACACACAGCCTGCACCCAAACACCTTAATTCCCAGGCTGTGTAGTCAAGTGTTTGAAACAATAGATGTTTGATAATGGGTGGGAAAAAACTGTCATCCAAAAAAGGAAAAAAGAAAAAGCTCACACATTTAGCAAGCAGATGCTGACATGAACCTTTCTGAAGGTTTCAGAATGTTCAGACAACTTTTTTAATTAAATTTTTTTGCTTGCCTCTGCACTCCTGTGCTCTGAGCAGGCCTAATGCAGTTAAGTACTGAAAAAAAGCATAGTAGGGTTTTGGCAAGATTTCCAAACCTGTTTTCCCAATTCCAAAAATTCAAATATTTGGAAAAAATGGCCTGGCAAGGTGGAAGAAGCACATATAACTTTCTGATTTTGTTAGTTATAAATCTGATTGCTTATTGACTTTTTTTCTTCTGACTCACAATTTCCATTATTTGTAGAAACTAGTGAATAATCACTTCTTGGCTGGGGTGGGGGTGGGGGGTGATGGGATAGGATTTTAAAAAGTTTTTTTTTTTCTGTCTCCAAACTCCTATTGTGAAGCCTTGGGACTAGGAAGCTTAGCCAAAGCAGCTATGGTTTTGGCTGCCTTAGGGTCAGTGAACTCAGCAGAGTTGGAGTCAGTATGCTAATCAGCTTTGCAATCACTGGGCTCTGTAACCTTAGAATTAGACTTGGCTGCTTTGGGATCAGACTTGGAATTTTTTTTTTTCAGACTTGGAATTCTTGGAACTAGATTTGGTTACTTTGCTTTCAGACCTGTTGACCTTGAGGAAGTCAGTTCAGTTGGCAGCATTGGAGTCAATGACTCTGGTAATTCATGACTAATGGACTTCATGATCCTGGGACCTGGGCACTTAGTATCAACCCTGGGACCAGAGTGCTTGGTGGTAATCTTGAGAGCAGTGAATTGGACATTGACCTTGATGATCTAGGCCTGAGAAGATTGGCCTTGTATGTCTCAAAGATCTCTACTTAGATCTTATTGACTTTGAAATTATAGGCCTGCATCTTCTTCAGTCCCTTTTTATATTTCTTGGCAAAGCCTATATTTCTGAGAAATTTGAAGTCAACCCTTTTCAGAGTCTCATATCTCCATTGACACCAATTCTATGCCATTTTTGCAGTTGGTGGTTGGTGAAACAGTTCTTAGACTTAGCCATCTTTACATTCCTGCTCATGCTAATAGGCACTTGAGTATTAGAAGAGCTTGACATTATGAGAGCAAAAGCTGCTTATTGACATTTAATGTACTACATAATGCCATCAATTAAATATCCTCTGACATCTGCTTTGGTCTTCCCCATTTCTCTAATTTTGTAAGAGATGGAAATGCAAAAATGAGACATCCTTTGAACATTCTAACCAATTCTTTGCTTCTTTCCATTTCTGCTTCCTAGTCCAACTACTTCTTCACTAAAAAAAAAAAATGTCTTGGATAAAGAAAGAAGGAATAAGAGACTGGAAAGAGTTTGGGGAAAATTTTAACTTAGGATATAGGTTGAATGGCTTCTGAGATTTTTATTCCACTTTATTCATTTATCTATCTATAAATCTATCCCAGTTCATTATAATGCACAAAAAAAAAAAAAAAAAACCTACCTTCCTGAAGTACGGGAATATCAACCTCTTCACAGAACTGGGAAGGAGAACATGCACAGAATCCTTGATGCTTTGCCAAGGAAGCTTCAAAGAGACTTGGATAATTGATATGGATACTGGTACTTATTAAATATTTTTAAATTAATTCAATAAGCAGTATGGAGTTTTATCCATAGCAGACACTTAACAATTGAAAAGGAAAGAGAAAGGGAACATGCATTTTTCAAGTGCCATTTTTTGTGCCAGAAATGATGTTTAATGCTTTACAATATCTTCCCAAAGACTCTGCAAGCTAAATATAATTATGATTATTACCATTTTACATATGAGAAAAACTGATTCAGCTTAAGATTAAATGGTTTGCCCAGAGTCACATGGTTGGCAAATTTTGAAGCTGAATTTGAACTCATTTCTTCCTGAATTTAATTTCAATACTTTAACAACTGTGTCACATGCTCCAATAATTCTTCAATTCATGAGGTGTTCACACTCAACCTTGTTGAATAGTGCCATTCTATTGCAGTTTCAATGACAGAATAAAGGTATCTCCTAGAAGTTGTGACATTAAATCAGAATCATTATCATATCATGACTTCCTTTTCCCTTCCTTTTCCCTTCCCTTCCCCTTCCCTTCTCCTTCCCCTTTCCCCTTCCCTTCCCCTTCCCCTTCCCTTCTCTTTCCCCTTTCCCCTTCCCTTCCCCTTCCCCTTCCCTTCTCCTTCCCCTTTCCCCTTCCCTTCCCTTTCTGTTTTTCCTTTCTTTCCTTTCCTTTCCTGTTTCTTTCTTTGAACTGCATTCACTCTCCAAGTCTTCTCCATTTGCAACACTTTCTGTGTCTCTTTTTACTTTTTTGAAGTTGTAAACACATCCTTATTTTAGGCCTAATCAACTGTTATTGGAGTCAAGCCTCCGTCTATTCCCTTGTTACCCTGCTTCCAATTCTTTTTCCACAAAGCCACCAAAATTATCTTCCTAAGGAGCCATTTGATCATGTTACTTCCTGCTCAAAAAACATTCAAGGGTACCTTATTGTCTCCAGGACCAAACCAAACTAAGAAACAATATCTTATCAGGCTGTCACTTAAAAGTCCTTTAGAGTTGATTCTCAACTCCCTTTGTCAAGTTTAGGTCATATAATTTCCTTCATCAATTATCTTCAATTTATTCTATAGATACTTTGGTTGTATATGCATGTCTGCATGTAGTCTTCCCCAATAAATTGTGAGCTGATTGAGAACAAGCTGCACTCCTCAGCATTTAACGCGGTGTTTCAGCATTTAAATGCTTCTTGTTATTGTAAGCTTAGTTGGCTTGCTCATCTAATTTTCCTATGTTACAAAACCAGAATGAAAAGTTATCATATATCCTGACAGATAATGAATAGTTATCATATGCCCTGAAAGACAAATAGATCTTGACAAGTTGGAGCATTGGACTGAAATCAATAAGATAAAATTCCTTCAAGCAGGATTACAATGGAAAGATGTGGCTGTAATTTCTGCATCAGAGAGATTTTTCCACTGAAATCAGGATCAGAGTGTTTTTCACTGATATCAAGATCGGAGGCTTTTCCACTGAAATCAGGATCGTGTCTTTCCCACGTTCAGGTGCCAAAATGCAGTGTTCTCTTTTCTAAGATATAATGTTCTCTGGGAGCAGATTTCTTGGGGAGCTTCTGGAGGCAGCCTTAGTTTCAGTTCAACATAATAATCACCTCAAATGCAGCCAGGAGTTAAAATCCAGTCCTTCATTGTCTCTTCCAAAATGGCCCAGTTAGCTTTCTTAGAGGCCTACCTCTCTCTCCTTGGTTTCAAGAGCTCCTGTTGCTAGTCCTTTGCCTCTTCCAGCTTCAGCCTCTCTTCTTCTGAATCTCCAGTTCTGCCTGACTGCAGTCTCTGGCTTCTCAATCTCCTCATCTGATTCCTGGCTGATGCTCCAAGAGCTTCTTATATATGATCTCTTAAAGGTGGGAACTCAAAGATTGACTCCTCCTCTGAGAGAGAGTGGGACTGTGGGTTCCTGACTTGTGAATCTCGAACACTAATGTGTGAACTAATGTGTGAACTCTTAAAGGTATGAACTTAAGTACATAAGCATTGTTTTTTATCAATTCCAGTGAGTTAGCACTTTGTTTCAAGTTCTGGTCCATAACACATAGATTGGATTTAACATATATTTTAACATATTTTACACATAATGGACTACCTATCATCTAGGGAAGGAGGTGGGAAGAAGGAGGAGAAAAATTTGAAAAGAAGGTCATTTGCAAGAGTCACTGGTGAAAAATTACCCATGCATATGCATTGTAAATAAAAAGCTTCAATATTTTTTTAAATTTAAAAATAAGGTAATTAGGAACTGGGGAAAATTTGAGGGAAAAGATATTGTTACATTTTGGACATGATGAATTTAAATATCTACAGGATGTTCAGTTCAAGATGTCCAAAAGACACTTGGAGATGCAAGCCTAAAGGTCATCAAAGAGATGAGAGCAGGATAGGTATATTTGAAAATGATAAGCATAGAGATAATGATTAAATATATGGGAACTGATGAGGTAGTACAGGGAGAAGAGAAGCCTAACATAGAGATTGGAAGGACACCCAATAGTTCACAAGTGTGACCTGGATGAGTATGCAATAAAGAAGAATGAGAAGGAATTATCTGAGAAAGAAGGAAACTAGCAGAGAGTAGTGTAATACAAATATAGAGATGAAGAAAGTATTAGTGAAAAGAAAGTTATTGGAAATTTCTCAGTGATCTATTTTGATGTCCCAACTCTAAGATATACTACAGTAGGGTGCAAAATGTAAAGATCTCTAGTTAGATTCAAAAGTTCCACTTTACAGAGATAAGAGTATGGTTTGACAACATTTATTTTCGAGGGAATCTAGCAGATTATATTGGGTTTCAGGCTTGTTGTAAGTTAGGAGTCATGTACCATAGCAGTCATCAAAATGAATGTAACCTTCAACTTCATGAATAGATACATGGTGATGGTAAAAAACAAAAAAAAAGTCAATGGTGGTCCTGCTGACCAAGTCTGACTATGTCTAGAGAATCCCATTCTATTCTTAGTGCTATATTTTGAAGATATTGTTAAAAATGTTTACAGGAGATGGAACTATTCCACATATATATCACCTACTGAATATGGGGCTGCTTAGTCTAAGAAGAAAGGATTTGGGATAATAGATCACTCTTTTTTAAGTATTTGAGGATGAGTCAAATTGAAGAATGATTCATTTTGTTTCACTTACTAGGTCATTATTGGGAAACAGTGAATGATTTTTAATAAGGAAGTTTGAGATATTAAAGAAGATAAAGAGGAACATTTCCGTAACAATTAATTGTTCAGAAGTGTAATGATCTGCCTTGAGATCCAGTAAATTCCTAAAATAGGAGTTGGATGGCCACTTTAAAGAATTCTGTGACTCAGAAGCAAAAATAACCTCAGAAGAATAATTCTTCCCTCCATGAACAAGAATCATCTTTACAAAATGACAGATGAAAAGATGGGGAAACAAAGCTTTTAAAGACTTTGAAGGGCAGCATTTGGTAAAAATAAGTCAGGAATTCTAAGAACAATGAAAGAGAAAATGATCTTGATGCTTGGGAAGAAGGAACCTCTGTATTCTTTTCTAACTCATTCATTTATATGAGCAATTGAAAGAAATAGAGGTAAAGGTGAAAGGGAAAAGAACATCAGAATTAATTTGTGTTTATGAAGGTGATGGACATTGCCTTCACGTCAGCCTACTAAGATGGTATACAAATTTATGAAAATATTAGTTAGTTCACATAAGCTAGGGTGAGCTTTCTGATCAAGCAGTTAAACCTCATAGCAGGATGGGTGAAAACCTAAAATAAATAGATATTTAGGGTGATTTTGTTCTTTGGTTTAAAAAACTTAGCACCTGTGACTCAGCATTTCTGATTCAGGAGATGGGTGGCTTTCCAAGCCAACTCTCAAACAATAACTAGTGGTCCTAGGGCAAATATCTCTCTTCTTTTAATGGCTACCATGATTTTCAACAGTGATCATGTAGAAGAGAATCAAAGGCCAAGGTCAATGGAAGTAATGTGACAACATCAGCAGCCTTGCAATGGAGGAAGTGTGAATTGTCTTTCTTGGTATTATTTCATACACGGGTGCCCCTTGTAATTACAACCCATGTTCTTCATGCTGACATTGGTGTATCTATGTGAAAATGCACTGTAAGATCATAAGGCAAAGGAGATGCATTGTATTACTCCATTTCTATAAAATTCTGAATTTGTAAGTGATTTCTGTTCTCCGGTTGATTAATGACACATTGATGGGATCTCATGAGCTACAGTAGCAGGAATGTGGAATCCTAGAATACTTGAACCTCCATCCCACTTTCACAGAAAATTACCATTCTGAATGAATTGGTAAGGCAGCCCAGAAAGACTATCCATGATCATAGAGACAAATGGACCTGATGGCTAGAATTCCATGTTACTCTTTTATGGTTGGAAAATCATGTGCTATATGGTATGTCATTTGATCTTAGCAAATTGCTATTCCTTGAGAATCACTATGAGGAGAGTAAAAGGAAGAAGCTTAGCCTGTCCTCTATTTGTCAAGGATATTATAATATAAATCCCATTACTAGAGATCAAGGTTATATTAAAGGATGACCAATGTCCTTTTAAATCTAAACTTCTATGATTCTCAGGAATGATACTTTCCACGAATGATGTAAACTTGAAGAAAAATAGTTCTTCATTGATTCTGGCTCAAATTTCCACTAGTTTTATCAATGCTGAAAAAAAATTCCTTGAAATTCCTACAGACTGGTTGTTTAGGCCTTAGCTACTGTGTAGCTTCTCCAAGTGCTAACTCTATTTTCCCCTCTTTCCTAGAAAACCAGACTGTATATTCATGTGCTCTGTAGGTCTGCCATCCAGTCATTTCCCCAGGGCAAACATGATATATGATGATGCCTCTTCAGGAACATCAAAAACGCATTACAGTGTTAGCCCTATTAATAAGACATTATTCCAGCAACACTTGGCTTGGCCAGCACTTGAACACGAAGCAAACCATTTTTGTTCACACTCTTGAAAAATAGCCTCATTGAGGCTGATATAAGGAAGGCCCCCCTGCAGACTGGCCTGCAGCTACTAGCTAAGCATTTCTCTCACTCCTTAACCTGAAAAGCAGGCTCTCTTTCTTCATTCCTTTGTCCAGCTGAGTCCAACCCCTGCTGCTGACCATCCTCTTTGGAAAACATTGGATTGAAAACAGCAGTTTCTGTGAAATAGACCAACATTCCCATTTTTCCTGTCTCCCACTAATGCCCACGGATCAGAGAAAAGCCATTCTCAGTCAAGGGGGGATGAGCTGTTGTGCACCAGAATGAATCCTAAACATTATCTGTTTTCTACTTCCCATTTCCTCTCTTCCATAGAATAGGAATTGCTAAGCTAGCTCTATCGCCTGTAATAGTTTCCCATGAAATTCTAGGTTCAAATCCAGGTCTTAAGCACTACCCCTGGTCTTCATTCCAGATGCTGTTCATTTTTTAATTATTTCTTTATAATTGTCTATTAAATATGAAACCCTAAGGATGGATGAGGTTCACCCTTTTGTTCCCTGTTTCAATAAATCAATCCCAGACACTAAGAACTAGCAGGCATTTCTAAAATCATCCAGTTTGTGAGCTCTGAATTAAAACAAAAACAAAAACAAAAACAAAAACAACTCTGTCAAATGAATTTAGTAAAAGGGTACCTAGTTCTTACCCACAGACTCCAATGAGGAAAAAGTCTCTCACCATCTCCAGACATTCTACTAAAGAGAGTTCTGAGTCTTCTTACATTGAGCCACAATATGCCCTTTCTGGAATATCCCCATTGCCCCAATTATTGTTTTCTTGAATCAAGCTGAAAAGTCTCACTCCCTTCCATCTTTGCATTGCTGTACTTTAGGAGCAAGGAATAGAATGACCATATTCCTTCTGGTTTATTTTCTCTCTCCTGTGTTTGTTCTAAGGCTCATCTACCTCCTGAAAAAAAATGAGCCTCTCCCCATCTCCACCACATGACCTTTACAGTATTTTGTTTAATCTTCTTTGATGATTCTGCTTCATATGTCAGTCTTATGTGTATTCTACCCAAAACTTTGGGTGACTCAGCTGGGATAACATCAGAAACAAGATTTATTGCAGTGATGTCATTCAAACTTAGTGATCTCACAGTAAAGTTGTAGAAAGATATAGAAAGACTATAAATGACTGATTGAATAATTGGCTTGATTAGATCATGCTTCTAAGTGACATCTATGTTTATATAGTTATTATGTTTTAGGAAATCCTTTACACAGGAAAACAAAAACATAGATTCCATGTATTATTTACATGTTTTGACCCAATCCCCCCCAAAGGAAACAAGTTCCAAGAGGTTATGTGATTTCTTGAAACCCCTTCACAGTTAGGTATCAGAAATAAACTGAATCTAGGTCATTAGGTGTAATGTTCTGGTTAGCTTTCTGGAGGTCTTGGGACTAGCCTTTTCAGAAAAGTGATCACCAGAAGAATAGCCAGGTGTTAAAGTCCAAAAGTCTTTATTGTCTCCTTCATAGTCTGTCTCCTTGTCTGGGGCTTGTCTAGCTTTCTGGAGGCCCTTCAGACAGGCCTTGGTCTCAGTGGGGGGGGGGGGGGAGACAGGCCAGCCACCACGGTCGTGTGAGATGAAGTGAATGTCTCTCATCCAGTCCTTGTTGGCTCTTATATACTCTATTATAATTACATCATTGTAGGTGTAAATCTTGTAGAATAGGTGTCAATCTTGTAGAACTATATTACATGTACTGAACTAGAGAACTATTAATCACCATGCTAAATTAGATAGCCATCGTCTTATCAATTCCACCTTTTTGTAAGAATTTCTCCAGAATGCTGGCCCATTACAATTAAGATTTAAGTTGGGCATGCTATCCACTACACCATACTGCCTTTCTTTACAGTCAGATCTCATATTTGCAACATTTCCATATCGTCTGTGCCTCCATACTTGTATGCTTGCTCCATGGAGACAAATAGAAACAGTGGCTTTAAGCAGAAAAATGATACCTATGTAAGGGAAAGAAAGGTTCTGCTGTCAAATAGACAAAAGCCGAGTATTGACCTCTGAACTTTCTATTGGGATAGAAGGATGCATTCTCATGAACGTGAGTAAGTAGACTCATATCTCCTGGTATTATTGGAGGAGAGAAAATTTTCTTAAGTTAGGAGAATGATGTTTTGTTACTGCCAATACTTTGCCCCGGAGGAAGGCACCAGAAACTAATGGCTATGTCGCATTCAAAGTTAATTAAGTTGTGTCCAAATGGACAAGTCCATTAAAGAACTCTCCAGAGTCTTTACTGCCTGGAGGCATTTGGCAAGGCAACAGGAGAACAAATCTTACCTGGGGTAGGGAGGAGGCATAGTCAGAGAGATGATGGCCATTCAAGCAGAGGGAGAAATTTTGGAAATGGCCATTCTCAAAGGAACCCCATGAATGAGTGAGTGTGCCTTCACACAAGCTAAATGCAAGAAATGTGCAATTTTAATCATGTGCCATACAGGACTGACAAGAAGGGTCACTCATTGGCTCAATGACATTAAAGTATTATCCTCTCCAGCAATTCAGACTAAATGAATAGAGCCAGAAACTTACAGACATTTAATAGGGCAGCTTCAGGATCATAAGATGATGGAGTCCACATGTGGCCATGAAGTATTAGCTTGCTTGTCAGTCTCATTGATGAAGACTTTGAGGCTCAAGATTTGTTGAGAGTCATACAGTTTCTTCATTTTCAGAGGCAGCTAGGTAACACTGTAGAGAGAATAAGTCTGACTGGACTCAGGAAATCTGCCTTCAAATCCTTTGTCAGATACCAGCTGTGCCATCCTTATCAGAACCATTTCATCTCTGTCTGCCTCAATATCCACATCTGGAAAATGAGAAAAATAACTGCCCCCATCTGCTTGGTTTTCTGTGAGGACAAATCTGATAATTAAAAATAATTATAAAGTATGTTACAAACCTCAAAAGCTAGGCATTATAATGGCATTACTAATAAATAGGAATGGAATCCAAGCCTTTCCTAATTTTTGCTATTGTATTCTTGGTATGGCAGTACTTTATCCACTCTACAGAAAAAGACCTCTATAAAGGTGGGGACAAATTTCTTTTCATAAAGAACATAGGATGAGGCAGTATCATTTCCAAGGTATCCAGAGAACTGATGTAAAATGGAGTCAATGAAAGGTTCTCAAAAATGACTTGTAAATCACTAGTATTTCCTTTAAAAAATAAGTTCAAGGTGTAATTTATACATAGTTTCCCTACTTGGAAAAGCTGAGTGATTAAAGAATGCCTGTTTCCCAAGCTACAATGAACACTTTGATGGGTAACTTACAAAACTCATTTTATTCACAAGATACACAATAAGAAGAATAAGAAAAACAGGGTATGTTTATATAGTATATACTATGTGCCAGGCATTGTGCTAAGGAGACAAAGACAGAGAGAGAGAGAAAGAGAGAGAGAGAGAGAGAATAAGCAATAAATCATGAGCACATATGGATCTCTGAAATAAAAGAACTTAACAGAAAGTTGGAGTGGGGAAGAAAGGAAGGAAAGAATTGCTTATATAACAATACCAAGATAATATCCCTTTCAAGGACAAGATAGCATTGTAAACCTAGACTGATACCTGGATGCCCCAGAGTCAATGTGGAAAGCAATCAATATATGGTAAGAGAGTAGGCTAGGGGTCTAGAGTACTAGGAAAAGTAGATTTACTGTAGAGAAAGGAAAAATATATTGGCTATTTATGCAATACTATGAGTTCTTTTTTGTTACTTTTAAAATATATTTATTTAGTATTTTATATTCCCCAATAACATAAGTGTCTGAGGCCAAATTTGAACTCAGGTCCTCCTGAGTTCAGGGCTGGTGCTCTATCCATTGCTTCACCTAGCTACCTCTAAAAAACAACTTTTGGCATTCATTTGTTAAAATATTGAAATCCAAATTTTCTCCTTCACATTAGCCCCACTTCAAGCAATTTGATATACCTTATACATGTGCAGTTATGCAAATCATTTTCATATTAGTCATTGTAAAAGAAAAAAAGACTTTTTTAAAAAAAGAAAACAAAGAAAAATAAAGATTTTTTTAAGTATGCTTTTATCTGCAGTCATTCTCCATTATTCTCTCTCTGGAAATGGATGACAATTTTCATCATAAGTTCTTCTGGACTGTCTTAGATCACTGTAATCATGAGAATAGCTAACTCATTCATAGTTGGATCATCTTAAAATATTGTTGCTACTGTGTACCATAGTCTTCTAGTTCTACTCATTTGATTTTGCATTAATGTCTTTCCAGCTTTTTCTGAGAATATTCTTTTTATCATTTCTTATAGTAGAATAATAGACTGCCATAATCATATAACAACTTGTACAGTCTTTCACCAATTGATTGATAGGCATCCCTTCAATTTCTAATTCTTTCCCATCACTAAGAGTTCCTTTGTATATTTATATACATATATGTTCTTTTCCTTTTTATATGTTTTTTTTAAATCTCTTTGAGACACATATCTGGTAGTAATATTGCTGAATCAAAGGGCTTGATAGCCCTTTAGGCATACTTCCAATTTTTTCTCCAGAATTAAGTTCACAAATTCACCAACAGTATCTTAGTGTTTCAATTTTCCCACATCCAACTAATACTTATAATTTTCCTTTTCTATCATATAAACCAATCTATTAGGTACAAAGTGGTGCCTTGGACTTGCTTTAATTTGCATTTCTCTAATCAATAGTGATTAAGAACATTTTATATGATGCTAGATAGTTTTGATTATAATTAAATCAATTAAAATTGATTGTTAATAATCTTTGACCATTTAACAATTGAAAAAATTATTTGTATTATTTTAATTTTAACTCACTTATTTATCAGAGAAATTTGCTATAATTTTTCTATTATGATTACAATGGTTTTACCTCCATTTTATTTCCCTATTTATTCTTCTCTTTTCTTTCATCCTGTTCATCTACCCAAGTGTTTTGCTTCTGAATACCACATCTCCTAATTCACCCTCCCTTCTATCAAGCACTATTCCTTTCTTTTATCCCCTTCTTCTCCTACTTTTCTGCAGGTTAAGATAGATTTCAATACCCAAATGGGTGTGTTTGTTATTCCCTCTTTCAGCCAATTTCAGTGACGGTAAAGTTCAAGTCGTCCTCCTCTACTTCCCCCATCTTTCCCTTCACTATAAAAGTTCCTTCATGCCTCTTTTATGTGAGATAATTTACTCCATTCTACCTTTTCCTTTCTTTCAGCACATATCCCTTTCTCATTTCTTAATTTCATTTTTAAAGATATCACCACATTATATTGAATTCATATCCATGTCCTCTGTCCAAGCATACTTCTCATTGTTCTAATAATAAGAAAGGAGTTCTTAGGAGTTACCAATATTGTTTTCCTATATAGGAATGCAAATAGCTTATTTGAATATCAAATTTTCTATTCAGCTCTGGTCTTGTCATTAAGGAAGTGTTAATGTCCTTCATTTCATTAAATATCCATTTTTCCTTGAAGGGTTATAGTCAATTATTCTGGGTAGAGGATTGTAATCTTAGCTACTTTATCCTCCAGAATATCATATTCCAATTCTCTGATCATTTAATGTTAAAATGGCTACATTTTATATTGTCCCAATCATGGTTCCATGATATTTGAAGTGTTTCTTCCTGGTTACTTGCAATATTCTCTCCTTGACGTGGGAGCTCTGGAATTGGATTATTATATTCCTTGGAGTTTTCACGATAGGATCTCTTTCAGAGGAGGATCAGTAAATTCTTTTATTTTCTATTCTGCCCTCTGATTTTGCCATATCAGGTAAGTTATCTTTGATATTTTCTTGAAAGATTATGTCCAGGGTTGTAATGGGCTGAGGTTTGAGTTGATGCACTGACGTTCCAAGTACGTGAGGCTAAATAGTAATTGGACTACACTCTATTAATATACATGCTTGGATAAAGAATGACCCCCACCCACTCTCTGTGCAAGTCCTGATGTGTTGTATAGGATATGACGATTTTGGTGGGTGGAGGCAGAGAGACAGGAAGAGAGGTGGGGAGAGATTGAGCCTGGGTTCCATGCTTGTAACTGCTGGTCATGTGGCTGTTGGTCAAGCTAGCTTCTTGACTCAGCTGCACATATTGCTATCGCTGATCCTTTTCCACCTCCAATCTTTCTTCACTGAGAATAAAGACTGACGATTTTCCCCTAACCTGAATTCCTGACTCCAGCTGATTTTAAAATACGCGGTCTTCATATAGGGTTATTATTATTTTTTAATCATAGCTTTCAGGTGGAACAATAATTCTTAAATTATCATTCTTGGATCTATTTCCCAAGTGAGTTTCCTTTTTTTTTTCTAATTAGATATTTCACATTTTCTTTTTTTCCCCATTTTCTTGATTTTGTTTTATTATTTCCTGATGTCCCATGGAGTCATTAGCTTTCAGTTATCCAACTCTAATTTTTAAGGAATTATTTTCATTAGTGAGCTTTTCTGACTTTAAAGTTACACTATGCTCCTGAAGTGGAAGGAACACTGTCCAAGGTTTTATTTGTGTGTGTGTGCAGATGTTTATTTCTGTGTATCTGTAAGCTTTCACTTCTTCCAAAGTGGTCTGATCTAAGGAGAAATATGTTTACTCACCTTCTGGCCTGTATTCTGTTCTCTGAATTACCAGAAATGCTCTTTAAGCCCTGGAATTGTGAGCAGGGTTCCAACACCTCTATGGCTCCAAGCTCTAGAGTGCTAGTGTTCCCCTTCATCCAAGGATTGTGAACCAGTGCTGTTTACAGATCTGCAAATGAGAAATGTAAGAGTGCCTTATACCCAGCAACAGATTCCCTTGTAATATTCTTTTGACTGGTTTTCTGATATCCTCACAATGTGTAGACTGAGCTCAAGAAATAAGCCCTAAATTCATTCACTCCTGGAGTTTATTGTTGCTTTTCACTCTCACCGAGGTGTGACAGGCCTTTCCTGTTACTTTTTTAAGTTTTTCACACTGGAAAATTGTTTCACTCCATCCTTTTATGTGTTTGGCTGTTCCAGAAATCATGTTCAGGCACTATTTAAAGCTGTTGCATAAAGAGAGAATTTAAAAGAAAATTGGATATACATGGAAAAATATTACTTATTAGACTTACGAAGAGGTGAATAAAATACGAACAAATAAGAGAATGCAAGCAAAGTTAGGTACAAAATGGATAATTTTGATTACATTAAATTTGAAAGTTTTAATGCAAATAAAACATAGTCACGATTACAAGGAAAACAGAAAACTTGGGAGGATCAGACAGTTTATCAGATAAAGATCTCAAATCTCAAATATATAAAAAAAAACATATCTATAAGAATAAGAGACATTCCCTAATTGATAAATAGTCAAAGCATATGAACAGTTTTTAATGAACAAATCAAAACAATTTATACTAATATAAATTTTTTTCTAAATCATTATTGATTAGAAAATGTTGATTAAAATCACCTTGAGATAATATTTTATAACTACTGGATTGACTAAAATGACATGAGAAAGTAACATGTTGAATAGATGTAGAAAAATTGGAACACTAATTTATTGCTAATGGAATTTTTTAAATGATCCAGCCATTTGGGACAGAAATGTAAAGTTATACCAAAAGAGTTATTAAACTGCTCCAACCTTTGATGCAACAACAACATTATTTGGTCTATTTCCAAAGATTACTAGAGAAAAAAGAAAAGAACTTACATGTTTTAAAATATTTATAGGAGTGCTCTTCGTGGTGGAAAAGAGTTCAAAATTTCAGAGATTTCCCTTAATTGGGAAATGGGTGAACAAGATATGATATGTGATTGTGATAGAATTTGGCTGTAGTATAAGAAATGATGAACTCAATAATCATAGAAAAACATGGAAACACTTGAATGCTTCCATTTCCTTTCATGTATATTAACTGTCCATCATATCTTACATAGTTGACTCTTCTTACCTTTCCCCTAAAAACATGCATAAGCTGTGTAAATATTCATATGGATTCCCTGATCATGTGACCTTCACCAATGAGATTGTAGATACCTGTGAGACAATGTATCCCCCTATGTACAGAGGGAATATTTCTTTTCACAAATGTATTTGTGTATGTGTTTGTATATATTTTATTTTTAAAATATCATGTCTTCTGTTTGGTTTAGTAAAAGAAAAAATTGGGTACATTCATTGTGATTTTTGAGTGAATAATGATGTATAAAGTATCTCTTCCCCAACTGACAAATGTTCAAAGAATACGAAAAATTTTCATACATTGAAATTAAAACCAATTCTAATCATATAAAATGTTTTAGGTCACTATTGATTAGATAAATTAAAATTAAGATAATTCTTAGTTTCAATTTTAGTAATCTCTCCTCTAGATTTTAGAATTTCTAATTTAGTATTTAATTTTGGGTTTTAATTTCTTTTTTTTTTTCTTTCTCGTGTTTTCCCTTTTTGAATCTGATTTTTCTTACTCATCATGACAAATATGGAAATATGTCTAGAAGAATTGCATATGTCTAACTTATGTTGATTATTTGTTGTGTAGAAGAGGGGGGAGAGGAGGAAGGGAAAAACATTTGGAACTCAAGGTTTTGCAAAGATAAATATTGAAAACCATGCTTGCACATGTCAGAAAAAATAAAATGCTATAAAAAAGTGTCTCAAAATTGGAGTAGTTTTCTGGAGGGTCCATGGATAAGGACCCCACTCCCACTATGACATGTGTCATGGCAGAATTAATTAATGAATTCTATGGATACAGAAATCAAACTACAATATATGGACTAAACAATAATAAATCAAATCATTTAGAATGAAGTAGTTCCACTACTAGAGGGTTCTCTGACAAACACCAAGCTTCTTGACAATTAGAAAGACAATGTTTTAGTCATCAGGCTGATATGCTAGTGTGAATATATGCAAAAGTGTATATGCATGTACATGCAACATTCTGTTTTATATTAAGGATATAAGAGAAAAAGAGAACTCTAAGGAAGTAGTCATCATGAAAAAGGAATAGTTATTGATTTAATTCCCATTGAGTTCAGTCATTCAAAGAGTGAGTAGTGAAAGCATTGGCATTTTGTATGTTATTATTAATGTCCAATTCCCCAAGAACAGGTCCTTTTTTCAGGGGATAAACATCAAAGTCCCACACAAGCTCTTCTAGAGAAAATTCATTTATTCATAAAGCATTTATTAAACAACAATGTGCTGAGTAATGTAAGTGCTGGAGGGCTCAAAGAAAAGCAAAAACCAGGTGATATTACAAGCAATTTGCACTCTAATTGTGGAGACCAGACAAACAATTAAGTTCAAACAAGACATATACAGGGTAAATTGGAAGGAATCTTAGAGTAAATGCACTAGTATTAAGGGAGATGGGGAAATACATCATGAAGGAGTTGAGACTTTAGTGAGATTTAAATAGTCAGGAAAGTCAAAAGGTAAGAATAATGAAGTGGTGTATTCTAAGCATAAAAGCCAGTCACTGAAAATGTACAAAGTTAGTCTTTAAAATGTATTGTGTGAGGAACAGCAAATAAGTCAATGTCATCGGATATTAGAGTATTCCTGGAGGTAACAAGAAGCCTGAAAAAGTATTAAGAGGGCAGTTTTGAAAGACTTTAAAAGAGCAAATAGAAGATTTTACATTTAATACTAGAAACTATAGGAATTGGAAGAGGTGAGACTGGTGGATTCAAACAGAATTTTTATTTTGGTTTTAGAATAGCCTTTTCCCCAAAAAAATATATGCACAGATAGTTTTCAACATTCAACCTTGCAAGATCTTGTTTTCCAAATCTCTTTCTCTCCCTTCCTCTCATCTCCCTTCCCTAGGTAATAAGCAATCCAATATAGGTTAAACATGTGCAATTCTTCTAAACAAATTCTTCCACATTTATCATGCTGTGAAAGAAAAATCAGATCAAAAAAATGAGAAAAAAGCAAGTAATGAAACAATAGTAACAACAACAACAACAACAAACATTATGTTGTGAAATACATTCAATTCCCATAGTCCTCTCTCTGGATGCAAATGACTCCTTCTATCACAAAACTATTGGGATTGGCCTTAATCACCTCATTCAAATAGGCATTTTAGAAAGATAGTTTTGGCAATGTAATGGAGATTGAACAGAAATGGAAAGAGAAAAGTAATAACCCAAATATGAGGTAATTAGGTCCTGAACCAAGGTGATGATAGTTTTAAAGGAGAGATAAAGTCCTGTACAGAAGATATTGTGGAAGCACAATAAACACCACTAAATTGTTTCAGCAGGTAATTGATTAGACTGGGAGAGAGAGAGGCAGGGGAGGGAGAGAAGGAGACAGACAAAGAAAGAGACCGAGATAGAGAAACAGACAGAGACAGAAACACACACAGAAAGATAGAGAGATAGAGACAGAGATACAGAGACCCACAGAGAGACACAAAGACATACAAAGAGAGAGACAGACAGAGCAGGGAAAAAGAGAAGGTGAGAGAGAAGGAAGGAAGGAGGGGAAGAGAGAAAGAGAGTAAGGTAGGAAAAGCGTGAGAAAGGAAGAGAAAAAAAGAAAGGGAAAGGGAAAGGGAGAGAGACAGGACTTGAGAATGCCATCTAGATTATAAGACTTGACTGAAAGAGTAGTTGTTACCCTATATTAACAAATAGTCCTATCCATACACTAGCAATCTATTATACCCATTGTCAACCCAACACAGATATGTAATAGCCAATGTTGGAAGGTTTTTTTTGTTTTGCTTTGTTTTGTTTTTTGACGGGTGATAATTAGTTCAGTATGCTACATGTTGAATTTAAGGTATCAATGAGAAATCGAATTCAAGTCATCTAGTAGTTGAAGTTGTAATACTGGACATATTAAGACATAGATAAACACATCTGAGAATCATCTGTTTACACATTAAGCTGGAATCCAGGAGAGCTAATGAAATGATCAGTCAAAATAATAGAAGAGAAAAAAAAAGAGCTCAGGACAGAGCTTTTGAGGACATCCATAAAAAAGAAGCAGCACCTGGACGAAGTTCTATCACATGAGACACAGAGATCAAGTTTAGAAGTATTAGGATTCAAAACAAATGCACTTGTTGGGTTTTTGTTTGTTTGTTTATTCTTAACTAAGTTGTGGTAGAGATGGCTAAAATTATATTTAAAACAGGACCCTTTCAACATGAAGATTGATTTTGTCCTCAGGAACTGCCCCCCACATCGTTATCTTGTTATGATTGCAAAATTCCATAGAAAAGCAAAGAGAGATAAGAAAAGAAATACAAAGAAAAAGACAATAAAATAGCACAATAAAAAGATAATAATATAAGACAATAAAAAGATAAGAAATTTCTTCAAGAAAATTAGAGATATCAAAGGAACATTTAATGCAAAAATCAATATGATAAATGACAAAAAAAAAATCTTAAGGACTTTACAGAACCAGAAAAGATTAAGAACAGGTGGCAAAAATACACAGAATTATACATGAATGATCTTATGCTTATCAATCATAATGGAATAATTACTCATCTACAAGCATTGCTTGGGGAGAAATGGGCCTTAGGAAGAATTATTAACAATAAAGCTAGTAGAGGTAATGGAATTCCAGTTAAGCTATTTTTGAAAAGTGATGCTATTAAAGTGTTGTGCTCAATAATCCCCAAAATTTGAAAAACACAACAGTGATACTAGATTGGAAAAAATCAGTTTATGTCTCAGTCTTAAAGCACGACAATACCAAGAAATATTCACATTATCAAACTACTGTGATCAATTCACATACCAGAAAAATTATCCTTAAGCTTCTGCAAGAGAGGCTTCAACAATAAATGAACCAGATATAACTAGAAGAGCAAACAGATTTTTGAAGAAGCAAAAAAAAAATTTAGAAACCAAATTACCAATATTCATTGGATGAGGGAAAAATCAAGGATGTTAAAAAAAAAATCTTTTCTGGTTCATTAACTATACTGATGTCTTTGACTGTGTGATCACAGTAAAGTGTGGCAAGTCTTCCAGGAGATGGGAGTACCAGATCATCTTACTCCTGTCCAGAAGTTTGCATCCAGTCCAAGAGGCAATACTGAGAATTGAACATGGAACAACTGATTGGTCTAAAATTGGAAAAGATATATGACAAGGCTATATATTTAGACCTTATTCATTCATTCATTTAGTTATTTATTTAACTAATTTGAACTAATAAGCAATGTAAATCACAAAAAAAAAAAAAAATGCCATGAAATAAAAATCTAGAAAATTGCCAGGAGGAATATCAATAATCTGATATATACAGATGATGACACTTTGGGGCCAAATAGAGAAGAGTAATTAAGAAACCCCTTGATGGGGATGAAAGAGGAGAGTGTAAAACCTGGCTTGAAGTTTAACATCAAAAACAAAACAAAACTAAGATCTTGGCAACTGGTTCCATCACTTCCTGGCAAATCATAGAAGAAATTGAAGAGGTTTCAGATTTTATATTTTTGGGCTCAAAGATCACTCCAGACAGGAAGTGCAGATGTGAAATTAAAAGATTGTGAGTGTTGGACTATCAAGAAAGATGAGTGCTACAGAATTGATGCTTTTGAATTATGGTGTTGAAGACGTGTGAAAGTCCTTTGGATTGCTGGGAGAAAAAAGCAGTCAATACTTAAAAACATCAATTCAGGCTATTCATTGAAAGGGCAATATGGAAGCTGAGACTTAAATACGTTGCTTCACATAATGAGAAGATTGGACTCAATGGAAAAGTCCCTGATGTTGGGAAAGATTTTAGACAAAATGAAAAGGGAATGGCAAAGCTTAAGAGGGATAGACAGTGTCATAGAAATAATGAGCATGAACTTGAATGGACTTTGAAAAATAGTAGATGATAGAAGGCCTGTTATGTAGTTACCCAACTTAAAAGACACTGGGTTCAATACAAATTATCCAGGCCTGGGGGAGTAGTTCGGTTTTGTTTTCAACTCTTTTCTGTTCTATATGTCCTGGAGTCATTACCAATTAGATTCTCGGTCCTCTTTGCTATTGTAGTTCTGTCCAACTCCAAAGTCCCAAGGCAAAATCTCAACATAAAAGGTGATGTTCTGGGTTCATTGCCATGACCTAACAGTACAAACCCAGGGGTCAGTAATGACTTGAAAACTCAAACCTCTCTTTTTGCTGAAGTGTCTCAGCAATCAATATTGTCTCCTATTTAAAGCCTTACCATTTTGCTGAAATGGCACGCATGTATATAACATGCTTTCTCTTTTCTTATCCCATGCAGTTTTCATCTCTTTTTTTGTAAGGGCAAGATATATGTCCTCCAACCCCAAATTCTGCTAATCCCAGTTCAGCTAATCAATGAATGATTCTGCCTTTTCAAATACCACTCTTTCTATCATTACCTCCTCTCCCCTTTCCCTTATCTTCCTTTATCTCACATTTTATTCATAGGGTTATGCCCAAAACACTGTGGAAATTGCAGCAATAAACAAATATAGCTCCGGCAGTTAAGGAGTTAACAATCTATTAGTTATGAATGTGAGACCAAAAAATGAGAAAAGATAGTTTACGGGAAGCTTATTAGATACCTGGGGGATTTAAGCATCTTCAGTATGTTAATCATTTGAGAAATTCCTTCTTATTCAAGCTTTGTGGAACCATATTCTACATATTCTACATTATGAGACATAATGTAGAATATTCATACAATGTTTCTATATTATATGAAGCAGGGAAAGACGATCAGGTCCTTGATTGCCCACTTTGCATACTCTGAGGGTCATCATGGCCATATTGTGGTTTTTTATTATATAAAAATGATAGGAAAACCCAAAATTGTATCTACAGTTGCCAATCCCTACTCCTTCTATCAATTTCCCACAACCTAAGGACTGTTGCTTTGAGCTTATATTTCCCTTTTTGAAATGCAAGCTCTGTAGCCATGTTTCTTCTTAAGGACTAATTTTTTTTGCCTGTATTACTCTCATTGTTACCTTAGTCTGAGCCACCAATTTGAATTAATTTCATGTAAGATGGAGCCCATCATCCTTCCCTGTGTTAATCAACTTTAGAATGAAGCTAAAGTGTTGAGCTTATGGATGATGCCAGTGGCTGCCATCCTGTCTCACCAGCTTGAGTCCATCAGAGAGATGATTATGAAGCATCAAGGTCAAATAGGACACCAGTTTACTAGGGAAACAGAGGGAGGTAAACATTGCTTCCCAGAAATTGGGAGGCGGTTTCATCATTAGCTTTCACATGTCAGTGGGAATTGTTGGCTACAAGTCTCTACAGTCATGTTTCAGAATTCATTTTTAATAAAGTTGTTTATTTCTGAGTGTAAGCTCTCCATTTGTGCAAAATGCAGAAACTAGCACAGGAGGTTAAAAAGGCTGTTCTGCTGTAATGGGGTAATTTGTTTCTTGGCCATTAAATGAGAATGCTGGGATTTTAATTCCACTATTTGGTTTCCAACATCTACTATAATTAATTTTCTCTTATTTTGTTGCTATAGAATCAAATGGAAACTAATGATGTGGAACCCAACGTTGTCAAGGCCATGATGAGCTCTCTCTCCTTGGTGGGGATGCTCTGCCATCTGACAAAATGGCAGATGACTTGAATGGCTGCTAACAATGCTGGGGTCCTGTGCCTTGTGGCATTGTTCTGCTGGAAATGAGACCACCTAGGGCTTGCAGTTTCAAACCAAAGCTGTTTTAAATCTCTCATTCACTTGCCTCTGTGTTACTTTGTCAACTTCATGATGTATTAACTCCATTTAATAGAGTTCATCCCTTCTTTAGCTTATTCTTTCTTGAAAAATTCTGAATTCACAGAAAAAATAAAAATGGATGGGTTTCTGTGGGTCATACTATAAAGGATATGATACAACTATCTTAAAAATCACTGTAATATTCTCAAAAATGGATGACTCAATCTGACTAAAAGGGATTCCAAAACTTATCTGTCAATAAATACTTGTTGCATCGCTTGTGTATATATAAATACATACATAACCTAAAATTATCATTAATATATTGGCATTAAAGATAAACCCAAATTATAGAATTATATTCACTTATGTTTCTCTTCCTTGGTGGGAGTCTGGACATCAACACACATAAACTTAGTTCCAACCTTTCTGAATCTCTCCATATTTAAATAGTGATTTCAATGACTCCATCTTTAAATAATTCTAAAACTGGCTTTGAGGCATGCTTATAAGACACAATTCACTAGCAGCAAGAGCAGTACCACTATATGTGGCCATGAGCCTTGAAAAAAAGAGAGAGAGAAAATAACAGCATTATCATCACCTCCCCATAATGTCTTCTGAAGAAACTGTGTTCTGAACATGGGAAACCATGGTAAGGCAATAAACTAAACACTGCGATTCTGATACTAAAGTATGGACTCACATTCACTTTTTAATCATTAATTTAAATAATAGAAATAACCTACTTCCCTCCTCCCATCATCTACCCCAGTACAGGATAGAAATCTTTGTAAAAGTCACATTGACTTTTTCAGTTGTTATGTCGTATTCTTGACTCATATGGACCTTACAATCTCCTAAAATTAGTGTACTTTCCATAACCATTGCTTTCTAATCATCCTCCTACCCAATTAAATAATTGTTGTTGTTTTATTTCATTTTGGAATGGAAGTATATTATGCAACTTTTAATTTAGCCCAATTGCAATCATCTTGCTATAGGAGGCCCATCCACGTCTATCAGACGACACATGTATTATCTGACCATCCATCACTGTGTTAAACATTCCACATTTCTGTCATTTATAAATCAGATCAGTATAAAATCTAGGCATTTCTTTAAGTCAGTGATAACAATAGTAAAAAGCAAAGATCAATGGATCATATGATCACAAATCTAGACCTTCAATGTCTCTCATAAGCCAAGTGGGCCAACTCCTTCATTATATTTAAAGAAAGTATATTATATAAAGTACTATTTTGCCCAAGCACAAACAAAGTGAGACCCAGGAACTCAATCTGAGGCCAAATCCTATGCCTCAAAAGCCAACTGTAACAATGCTTCTTCTCATTGAAACATAGGTATTATTCCAAATTTACATCTATTATTTATGACAATTTAATACTATCTTTTCAACTCTTGAATTTACCTAAACTACTTTTTTTCCTAGCTTATAAGTTTCCATGTTATCCCAAAAAATTAAAATTAAATGATGTATCCAGTGTTCAATAAACTGGAAAATATAACTTAGGAAATAATTACTCACTAGATTTTTTTAAATGTTAGAAAAACTAGAAAGTCTGGCATAAAATATACTGAGACTAACACTTTCCATTATATTTCACAAATTCTAAATGAACATGTGACATTAACATTAAAGAATATACATACAAAGGTCTTTATGACCAAAGCAGAACTAGAGATCATTACTGATCACAAAATAGAAAATTTCGATTATACCAAACTGAAAAGTTTTTGTACAAACAAAACTAATGCAGACAAGATTAAGAAGGGAAGCAATAAACTGGGAAAATATTTTTACAGTCAAAGGTTCTGATAAAGGCCTCATTTCCAAAATATATAGAGAATTAACTCTAATTTATAAAAAATCAAGCCATTCTCCAATTGAAAAATGGTCAAAGGATATGAACAGACAATTCTCAGATGAAGAAATTGAAACTATTTCTAGTCATATGAAAAGATGCTCCAAGTCATTATTGATCAGAGAAATGCAAATTAAGACAACTCTAAGATACCACTACACACCTGTCAGATTGGCTAAGATGACAGGAAAAAATAATGATGATTGTTGGAGGGGGATGTGGGAAAACTGGGACATTGATGCATTGTTGGTGGAGTTGTGAACGAATCCAACCATTTTGGAGAGTAGTTTGGAACTATGCTCAAAAAGTTATCAAACTGTGCATACCCTTTGATCCAGCAGTGTTACTACTGGGATTATATCCCAAAGAGATTATAAAGAAGGGAAAGGGACCTGTATGTGCACGAATGTTTGTGGCAGCCCTTTTTGTAGTGGCTAGAAACTGGAAACTGAATGGATGTCCATCAGTTGGAGAATGGCTGAATAAATTGTGGTATATGAAAATTATGGAATATTACTGTTCTGTAAGAAATGACCAACAGGATGATTTCAGAAAGGCCTGGAGAGACTTACACGAACTGATGCTGAGTGAAATGAGCAGGACCAGGAGATCATTATATACTTCAACAACAATACTATATGATGACCAGTTCTGATGGACCTGGCCATCCTCAGCAACGAGATCAACCAAATCATTTCTAATGGAGCAGTAATGAACTGAACTAGCTATACCCAGAAAAAGAACTCTGGGAGATGACTAAAAACCATTACATTGAATTCCCAATCCCTATATTTATGCCCACCTGCATTTTTGATTTCCTTCACAAGCTAATTGTACAATATTTCAGAGTCTGATTCTTTTTGTACAGCAAAATAACGTTTTGGTCATGTATACTTATTGTGTATCTAATTTATATTTTAATATATTTAACATCTACTGGTCATCCTGCCATCTAGGGGAGGGGGTGGGGGGGGTAAGAGGTGAAAAATTGGAACAAGAGGTTTGGCAATTGTTAATGCTGTAAAGTTACCCATGTATATATCCTGTAAATAAAAGGCTATTAAATAAAAAAAAATAAAATAAAATAAAATTGATGTAGTAATAAAAGAAAAAAATATATACATACACACACACACACACACACACACACACAGAAAGCATATCATATACCCCTCCCATGGTATGTGACGCAATATATAGGGTATCAGCTCTGGATTTAGGAAGATTCATTTTTGTGAGTTCAAATGTGGCTTCAGATAATTGTTAGATGTAAAGTTGACTATTTCATTGATAATAGATTTATGAGTTAGCACACCCATCTTGAGAAATAATTTGTAAATTATAAAAATAAATTTATTGACATTTCCATATCTTTTGGCCTAAAGATACCTTTGCTAGGCATATACTCTCAGGAGGTCATTGAGAAAAAGAAAGATATTTTTTAAGCTTTTTATTTTCAAACCATATGCATGGATAATTTTTCAATATTGCTCTTTGCATAGCCTTGTGTTCCAAGTTTTCCCCTCCTTTCTCCCACTCACTCACCTAGATGGCAAGTAATTCAATATATATTATACATGCTAAAATATATGTTGAATTTAATATGTGTAAACATATTATTTATACAATTAACTTGCCGTACTAGAAAAGTCACATCAAAAAGGAAAAAAAATCAGTAAGAAAACAAAATGCAAACAAATAGCAACAAAAAGAGTGACAATGTTATGTTGTGATCCACACTGAGTTCCCACAGCCCTCTGAGTACAGATAACTGTCTTCATCACATGATCATTGGAACTGGCATCCATCATCTCTGTTGGAAAGAGTCGCATTCATTAGAATTGCCATTGTATAATACTGATGTTGCCGTGTATAATAATCTCCTGGATCTGCCCATTTCACTCAGCATCAGTTCATGTAAGTTTCTCCAGGACTTTCTGAAATCATCCTGCTGCTCATTTCTTATAGAACAATAGTATTCCATAAAATTCCTATACCACAACTTATTCAGCCATTCCCCAACTGATGGGCATCCACTCTGTTTCCATTTTCTTGACACCATTAAAGGACTGCCACAAACATTTTTGCACATCTGGGTCCCTTTCTTTCCTTTAAGATTTCTTTGGAATATAGGCCCATTAGAAACACTGTTGCATCAAAGGATATGAAGAGTTTGATAACTTTTTGAGCATAGTTCCAAATTGCTCTCCAGAATAGCTGGAACCATTCACAGTTCCACCAACAATGTATTAGTGTCCCAATTTTCCCACATTATTATATTTTCCTATCATCTTAGTCAATCTGAGATGTGTGTAGTGGCATCTCTGAGTTCTCCTAATTTGAATTTCTCTGATCAATAATGATTTAGAGCACCTTTTCATTTCATTAGAAATGGTTTTATCTTCATCTGGAAATTGTCTATTAATATCCTTTGACTATTTATCCGTTGGAGCATGGCTTCAATTCTTATAAATATGAGACAATTCTCTATATATGTTAGAAATGAGGCCTATATGAGAAACCCTAAATGTAAAAATGTTTTCCCAATTTATTGCTTCCCTTCTAATCTTGTCTGCATTAGTTTTGTTTGTACAAAAATTTTTCAACTTACTTTAATCAAAATGATCCATTTGATATTCAATTATGAGTTACAATTCTTCTTTGGACACAAATTTCTTCCTTCTCCACAGATCTGAGAGTTAAACTATTCTATGTACTTCTAATTTGCTTGTAATATCACTTTTTATGTCTAAATCATGGACCCATTTCAACCTTATTTTGGTACATGGTGGTAGGTGTGGATCAATGCCTAGTTTCTTCCATATTAGTTTCCAATTTTCCCAGCAGGTTTTATTAAATACTGAGTTCTTATTCCAAAAGCTGGGGCCTTTGGGTTTGTCAAACACTAGATTGCTATAATTATTGACTTTTTTCCTGTGACCCTAACTGTAATGTTCTGGTTAGTTTTCTGGAGGTCTTGGAGTCTTCCTTTCAGCTGAGTAATCACCATGAGAACAGCCAGGTGATGAAGTCCAAAAGGCTTTATTGTCTCCTTCGCAGTCTGTCTCCTTGCCTGGGGCTCATCTAGCTTTCTGGAGGACTTCAGATGGGCCTTGGTCTCAATGGGGGAAGCAGGAGGACGGCCAGCCAGTTCCAGCCTCCAGTCCTCTGACTTCTCCAAGTCTGTCTCTGAGTCTGCTTGATCCCCCCTCTAGGTCTGACTCTGACCTCTTAAATACTCTATTACAATTAAATCTATTCATCATATTGATTATAAGCCAATCATTATATTACTAGGGAACCATTATTTGTTGTAAGATTAATTCAATCATACTGAACTAGAGAACTATTAATCACCATGCTGAACTAGATAACCATTGTCTTATCGATTCCACTGAGTTAACACCTTTTTGTAAGAATCCTTGCCTAAGTATATTTCTCCACAGTTCTGGCCCATTACACCTAACCTATTCCTCTGATTGACTTATTCTATTTCTTAGCCAGTACCATACGGTTTTGATGACCACTGCTTTATAATATAGTTTTAGATCTGGCACAGAGAGACCACCATCAATGGCATTTTGTTTTCAGTAATTCTCTTGAAATTCTTGACCTGTCCTTCCAGATAAATTTTGTTACTATTTTTTCTAGGTCTGTATTTCTTGGGAGTTTGAATAATGTGACACTAAATAAGAAGATTAACTTAGGTAGTATTGTCATGTTTGTTATATTTGCTTGGCCCACCTAGCATGAGCATTTAATATTTTTCCAACTGATTAGATCTGATTTTATTTGTGTGGAAAGTGTTTTGTAGTTGTGTTCATATAGTTCCTGACTTTCCCTTGCCTGATAGATTGGAAATATTTTATACTATTGACACTTATTTTGAACGGAAATTTTCTTTGTATCTCCTACTACTGGACTTTGTTGGTAATATATAAAAATGCTGATAATTTATGTGGATTTATTTTGTATCCTGCAACTTTGCTAAAGTTGTGAATTGTTCCTAATAGTTTTTTAGTTGATTCTCTAGGGTTTTCTAAGTATACCATTTTATCATCTGCAAAGAGTGATAATTTGGTTTCCTCATTAGCTACTCTAATTCCTTTAATGTTGTTTTCTTCTCTTATTGCCAAAGCTAAAATTTCAAATACAATATTGGATAGTAATGGTGATAGTGGTCAACCTTGTTTAATTCCCAAACTTATTGGGAATGGTTCTAGTTTTTCCCCATTACATATGATGCTTGCTGATGGGTTTAAATATATGCTACTGATCATTTTAAGGAAAAATACTTATTCATATATTCTCTAATGTTTTTAATAGAAATGGGTTTTGGATTTTGTTAAATGCTTTTTCTGCATCTATTGAGATAATCATGATTTTTATTAATTTGGTTTTTGATATAGTCAATTATGCTAATAGTTTTCCTAATATTGAACCAGTCCTGCATTCCTGCTATAATTCCTACTTTGTCATAGTGTATCATCCTGGGGTGACTTTGTAATCTCATTGCTAACATTTTTTTTAAGATTTTTGCATCAATATTCATTAAGGAAATTGGTCTATAATTTTATTTCTCTGTTTTCACTCTACCTGGTTTAGATATCAGCACCATGTCTGTGTCATAAAAGAAATTTGATAGGAGTCTTATTTTTTTTCCCTACTTGTTCAAATAGCTTATATAGTATTGGAATGAATTGTTCTTTAAATGTTTGGTAAAATTCACATGTACATCCATCTTGTTATGGAGATTTTTTTTCTTAGGGAATTGATTAATAGCTTGCTGTATTTCTTTTTCTTTTAATGGGACTATTTAAATAATTTATCTTCTCTTTTGTTAACCTGAACAATCTATATTTTTGTAGATATTCCTCCATTTCACTTAGATTACCAAATTTCTTAGCATATAATTAGATAAAATAACTCCTAAGTATTGCTCCAATTTCCTCTTCTTTGGTGGAAAGTTCTCTGTTTTCATTTTTGAGACTAACAATTAGATTTTTTTCTCTCCTTTTTCTAATCATTTTAATAAAGCTTTATGTATTTTGTTTTTTTTTTTCACAGAATCAACTTTGTTTTATTAATTAATTATTTAATTCAATAGCTTTGTTATTTATCTGCCCTTTTATTTTTCAGAATTTTAAATTTAGTACTTAACTGAGGGCATCTAATTTGTTCTTTTTCTAGTCATTTTTGTTCTAAGCTCAATTCATTGATCTTATCTTTCCCTATTTTATGCAAGTAAACATCTAAAGATAAAAAAGTTTCCCTAATAAAAGTGGTTACTTTGGCTGCATCCCATAAATTCTGATATGTTGTCTCATTATTGTCATTATCTTGGAAGAAATTATTGATTATGTCCATGATTTGTTGTTTCACCCATTCAATCTTTAGTATTAAATTATTTAATTTCCAATTATTTTTTGCTCCATTTTCTCCCGACCTTTTATTGCATGTGGTTTTTATTGCATCATGAACTGAAAAAAAGTTCATTTACTCTTTCTGTCTTTCTGCATTTGATTTTGAGGTTTTTATGCCCTAACACATGGTCAATTTTTGTATAGATTCCATGAATTGCTAAGAAAAAAAGTAAATTCTTTTCTGTTCCATTCAATTTTCTCCAAAGATCTAGCAAAACTAACTTTCCTAACATTCTGTTTATCTCCTTAACTTATTTCTTATTTATTTTGTGGTTCAATTTATCTAGTTCTGAGAAAACAAGGTTGATATCCCCTAGTAGTATAAATTTGCTATATTTTTTTGCATCTCTCAACTTCTCCTCTAGGAATTTGGATTCTAATATGTTTAGCATTGATATTGCTTCATTAATCTATTGTACTTCTTAATAAGATATACTTTTCTTCCTTATCTCTTTTAATTAGATCTACCTTTGCTTTTACTTGGTCTGAGTTCAGGATTGCTACCCCTACTTTTATTTATTTATTTATTTATTTATTTTTTTACCTGAAGCATAATAGATTTTGTTTCAGTCCTTTACCTTCACTCTGTATGTATCAATCTGCTTTAAATGTGTTTCTTGTAAACAGCACATTGTAGGATTCTGGCTTTTAATCCAGTCTGCTATCTGCTTCTGTTTTATAGGAGAGTTCATCCCACACATTCACAGTTAAAATAACTAATTCTGTATTTCCTGCCATTTATTTACTCTGTTATGCTTTTCTCTTTCCTTTCCCTCTTCCTTCCTCCCCAGTATTTTGCTTCTGATCACCACTTCCCTCACCCAGCATTCCCCCTTTAGAGTCCCTTCCCCTTTCTTATCCCTTTCCCCTGCTACTTTCTTTTCCCCTTCTCTTAGCCTTCCCCTTTAAAAGAAATATATTATAAAATAAAATATTTATAATAGCACCTTTAGTGTTGGCAAAGAACTAGAAACAATGCATATGCCTATCAATTTGAAAAAAACTAAGTAAAACATTATATATAAATTCAATAACATATCACTAAATTTTGAGAAACAATTAGTAGGATAATATAGAAAAGCATGGGAAGACTTATATGAATTGATGCAGAGTAATGAAAGAAGAACCAAATACACATATGTAATGAATACAACATAAATAGAAAGCAACAACTATGAGACAATCAAAAGTAAATGCAGAAAAATTACAAAGAATAAGCTTGGTCCCAAAGAAAACACAGAAATATGAACTAGATCTACCTACTGCTCATTTTCAGATGCTCAAAGATATATAGTTTCAGATTTTTTAAATTTATTGATTGATTTTGATGATTAATTTTCTTTTAAAATATTTTCTAATATGGAATGATTCTCTGTGATATTGAGAGATGAAGAGGGATACAGGGGAAATGAATGCAATGTAAAAACATATATATGTGTGCATATACATATATGTAGGTAGTCTATATGTACCCATGTATATAGATATACATATATGTGTATATATATTTACAACTATTTGATTCTTTGCATCCTATATATCATTTCAAATATCAAAAGCAATGACTAATTCATTCGGCCACTTGTCAAAGATTCTCACACACTTTCTAATAATCCAATCCTAAACCTAATCACTTCTAATCCAGACTCAACTTTCCCAATAGCTCTTGCGTTCATCACAAGGGTAGAACCCTTTGATGTGGAATGTGTTCTGCAGCTGCAAAAGAGAAAAGAAATCATTTTGCTCATCCTTCCTTTTTTTTTTAATTTCAAATAAACCATTTTACTCTTTTGAGTTGGGCAACTGAATAGCTAATAGAGTTATTTTTAAAAACATAACAAACAGCAATTTATCTCAGTTGCTACTACTGCAAAATCAGGAGTGTGAAAAGCCCCAGGAAAGTGGCATTTGGGAAGTCAGGGATGGAGTTTTAGATTACAGCACAGAACAAGTATCTATTTTTAATTTTTTTTTAATTATAGTTTTTTATATACAAAATATATGCATGGGTAATTTTTCAAAATTGACCCTTACAAAAACTACAGAACAAGTATCTGTTCTTCATACAGTTGAGAGAAAATATCAAAAAATGGATCACAATGTAGTCTGAGTTTTAAAAATTCTTAAATTTCCATTCATACCCAAGATCCTATCCATGTCTCCTGTCTGTCAATCTTTCTGTCTGTCTTTTAACCAAAACAAATATCATCTAATGTCCACTGACAAAAGAGAAAGAGAAACAGTTCTGAATCCAAGCAGGCTTTACCAGGTAGTAGTAATCTTTAGAAAATCATACTACGAGGGAAGATATTCTGCATGGACCACCAAACAAATAGCCAATCTTTCAGTCAAAGTGCAGGTTCCATAAATTAAGAAATAGTCTTATAACCAAATTAATTGCAATTTTTTTTCTAACCACAGAAACATGAAAAACATCAGCCAATTCCTGCTAAGGAATTTTGATTTGCATTTTGTAGTTTGCTTATCTTTGTATTATGAATGTTTAGCTTTGTGCCTGGTTACATAAATTAATACTTTTTTTTTTTAACCAACTAAGCACTCCCACCAATTCAGCCACATATTCTTGAAGTGTGGAACTATGATTACCAACCACTAGCCTTGTTAACTTTGGCTAATTTCTGAAACCATCCTTCTAGGGGTATCAGATGACACTCTAGCACAATACTTACTTTTTTCTATCAATTAATTCAGAATTTCAAGGTGTTGCAGCTGTGGTGCATTTGGTAGATGGTGTCATGACTTTTTTTTTCCCTTGGAAAAGTGATGTTGAGCCTTCTTTTATTGTTTCCAACAGATTGTTGCTGCTAGTTCTCTTTGCTTCCCTTCTCATCAGAAAAGGAGTTGATATTGACACTACAGTCAGGTAAAAGGATGAACATGCAAATCATTTTCCTTGGTAATGCCAAAGAAGTCTTTATAGACATGGAAAAGTTAGTCTTTCAAAGATCTAAGAAGTTTTAAGGATGGTGGCAGGGCAAAAAGATATCATGACAGCATATCTCAGGTTAGATAAACAAAACCAGAGAAGAAAAAGACAATGCAAAAAAGTAAGTGGAAAGACAGAAACTCAACCATGGAAAAAAAAAAATTTTTGTCACAGAGTCATAAAACATGCACATGTCCTGTTCCCTTCACACCTCAGCTTGGTTATGGACCCACTAGACCATCTTCAGACCAATCACAAGTTTCTTTCTTTCCTTTATTTTTTTGTAGTCACAGTAACTTTATTGATGCAAAAGTAAGTAGATTAATCTCTAAGCAGAGTCTAGAAAATAGTAGAAAGTTGTGAGAACTTATATGCTGAAATTTGGAGTTTCAATCAGGGCTTGCATGTGGGAACAGGATATGTGACAAGGGTGTAAAGTATAGCTAAGAGAAGGAACGAGAATGTGTTTTTTTCTCTTAATTGAAGTTTTTTTTTTATTTTCAAAACATATGCAAGTATAATTTTTCAACATTGACCCTTGAAAAACCTTGTGATTCAATTTTCCCCCTAGATGGTAAGTAATCCAATATAAACAGAATATATGTGTGTGTGTGTGTGTGTATACACACACACACACACACACACACACACACACATATTAAATCAATGAAATGACTCAGACTAGTTCCAATTATTTTGTGGTGAAGAGAGCCATTTGCACCCAAAGAGAGGACTATGGGAACTGTATGTTTCATAACAGCATTTTCACTTTTTGTTGTTGTTGTTGTTGTTTACTCACATTTTATTTTTTCTCATTTTTTTCTCTGATGTGATTTTTTTCTTGTGCAGCAAAATGATTGTATAAATATGTATGCATATATTAGATTTAACATATTTTTGACCATGTTTAAAATATATTGGAGGGGTAGACAAAGGGGGTGGAGAAATTGAAACACAAAGTTTGCAAGGATAAATGTTACAGAATTATCCATCATATATTTTGAAAAATAAAAAGCTTTAATAAAAAAGTATATATATATATATATATAAAGTTCAATATAGGCATACATATTTATATAATTATCTTGCTGCACAAGAAAAATCATATCAAAAAAGAAAAAATGAGAAATAAGATAAATTTCAAGCAAATCACAACAAAAAGAGTAAAAATGCTATGTTGTGAATCACACCGAGTTCCCACAGTCCTCTCTCTGAGTATAGATGCCTCTATCATCACAAGATCATTGGAACTGGCCTGAATCATTTTACTGTTGAAAAGACCCGCTTCCATCAGAACTGATCATCACATAATTTTGTTGTTGCTGTATAGAATGATCTCTTGATTCTGCGCATTTCACTTAGCATCAGTTTGTGTAAATCTCTTCAGGCCTCTCTGAAATCATCCTTGAATATAAAAATGTTTCCCAGTTTATTGCTTCCCTTCCAATCTTGTCTGCATTAGTTTTGTTCATGCAAAAACTTTTTAACTTAATATAATCAAAATGATCTATTTTGTGTTCAATAATGAACTCCAATTCTTCTTTGGTCAAAATTCCTTCTTCTCTACAAATCTGAAAGGTAAACTATCCTATGTTCTTCTAATTTGCTTATAACATCACTCTTTATATCTAAATTATGAACCTTTTTAGAATGTTGGTATATGATGTCAGGTGTGAGTCAGTACCTACTTTCTGCCATAATAGTTTCCAATTTTCCCAGTATTTTTTTTTAAATAGTAAATTCACAAGTTTCAAACAGGTAGAAAATCTTCCTGGCAATGGATCCACTCAGTAATTTCAAAAGAAGACCTAGAGTTGCACTTTTATGGGAATAATTTTGGATTAAGAAAAAAATTAAAACTAAAACAAAAACAATACTGACAGAAATATAAAGAAAATTCTCAAAAACAAAAAGAAAGTGCCTTTTTTTGTGTGGCAGTTGGGGTTAAGAGATTTGCAAAGGGTCACAAAGTAAGAATTAAGTCTATGAGGTTGGATTTAAACTCAGGTTCTCCTGATTCCAGAGCTGATGTGGAAGAACTAATCCATGAAATGGAAAAATCATTTAAAAAAAGGGTTAGAAGGGAAAAAAATAACTAAATTGTTATTTCTTTTAAAATTTTAATAAACAAATAAGATTAATCCAACATTTATGTGAGGAATTAGAAAGCAGTGCATTCTGCCTCAATAATAGCCAAAGCTCTTGCAAGGATCTCAACCTCTGGGGGAAGGAGGAGGGGAAGAACAAAAAAAAAATTATGACTGAAAGAGACAAATGAAGGAGTATCATATGAGAGAATTTCATGCATCACAGAGTCAATATGCTTTCTTGGAGAGAAGATTCAAATGTTGCTTCAGGCATTTATTAGCACTGTGACATGCATGTCATCTTACCTCTCTGAGTCTCAGTTTCTTTATTTATAATTAAACAAGCAAGCAACCAAATAAGTAAAAGGATTGTACATCTTGTGGCAATTCCATTTAAGGCCATTGTTAAGTTTAAATAAAATTAGCTAAATCAATCCCTTTGAACACTTGAATGTACTTGAAGTCAATGAGTGAAATTTCAGTTATATTGAACCTTATTTAAAGTATCATCAATAATAAAACAAGCCAGATAGTCAAATGAAACTTATCTTCACTCACAATTAAACTCTCTGGACACCCTCTTTTTCTTCTCTGCCAACTGTTGTCTATAGTAGATGCTATGGAGTAGAGAAACTCATCCCCTGAAGTCCTACTCTGGATGACAAATAATTGCTTCTGGAAACATTATTTCAGAAATGGCCAAGATTGATCCATTTCCTCAGAAATGTATTTCAAATTCTATAAAATTATATTTAACTGTCCTACTTGCAAGATATTTTGACCTATCCTGTGTATCTTTCCCTTCCCAGTCTCCATGTCTTCCTCTTCGGTATAGCTTTTCTCCATGTGTTTTCCCCCAATAGACTGTATCTTTCTCCAATAATTTCATCCAAGAGAATGACAATAATGATACAACATACCACAATTTGTGAAATACAGCCAAAGTGGTTATTAGGTAAAATTTTATATCTATAGATGTTTACTTGCATAAAATAGAGAAACAGAAGTTCAATGAATTGGGCTTACAACTAAAAATGCTAGAAAAACAAATTAAAAACCCTCAATAAATACCAAATTTGAAATTCTGAAAATAAATGGTTAGATTACTAAAATTGAAAATAAGAAAACTATTAAATTAATAAATAAAACTAAGAGTTGTTTTATGGAGGGGGAAAAAAGATAAATCTTTAGTGAATTTGATTAGAAAGAAGAAAATCAAATTGTTAGTCTCAAAAAATGAAAAGGAAGAACTTTCTGTCAATGAAGAGGAAATTAGAGCAATAATTAGGAGTTATTTTGCCCAACTATATACCAATAAATTTGATAATGTAAGTGAAATGGAAGAATATCTACCTAAATATAGAATACCCAGGTTAACAGTAGAGGAAATAAATCTTTTAAATATTCTCTTTCTAGAAAAAGAAATTGAGCAAGCTATTATCATCTCCCTAAGCAAAAATCTCCAGGACCAGATGGATTTACATGTGAATTCTACTAAACATTTAAAGAACAATTAACTCCAATATTGTTCAAACTATTTGGAAAAATAGGGAAAGAAGGACTCAAATTCCTTTTATGACACAGATATGGCACTGATACCTAAACCAAGTACGGTGAAAACAGAGAAAGAAAATTGTAGATCAATCCTCTAATGTATATTGATGCAAAAATATTAAATTAAATATTAGCAATGAGATTACAGCAACTTATCCTCAGGGTAATACACCATGACCAAGTAGGATTTATACCAGGAATTCAGGGGTGATTCAATATTGGGAAAACCAAGAGCATATCAATAATCAAACTAACAAAAATCTTATGATTACCTCAATAGATGCAGAAAAAGCATTTGATAAAATCCAACAATCATTCCTATTAGAAATACTAGAGAATATAAGAATACATGGATTTTCCTTAAAATGATCAGTATCATCTCTTTAAGCCCATCAACAATCATTATATGTAATGAGGATAAAGTAGAACTCTTCCCAGTAATTTCAGGAGTGAAACAAGGTTGTCCATCATGACTGTTACTATTCAATATTGTATTAGAAATGTTAGCATTGCTGATAAGAGAAGAAAAAGTGATTAAATGAATTAGAGTAGGTAATGAGGAAACCATATTATCACTCTTTGCAGATCATAAGATGGCATACTTAGAGAACCCTAGAGAATCAACTAAAAAACTATTAGAAACAATTCACAACATTAGCAAAGTTGCAGGATACAAAATTAATCCACATAAATCATCAGCATTTTTATATATTACTAACAAAATCCAGCTGCAAGAGATACAAAGAGAAATTCCATTCAAAATAACTGTCAATAGTATAAAATATTTGGGAATTTATCTGCCAAAGTCAGGAATTATATGAACAGAACTACAAAATACTTTCCACACAAATAAAGTCAGAACCAATCAGTTGGGAAAATACCAGTTGCTCATGGGTAGGCTAAGTGAATATAATAAAAATGGCAATATTATCTAAATTATTCTATTTATTTAGTGTCATACCAATCAAATACCCAAGAAATTAATTTACAGACCTAGAAAAAATAATAATGAATTCTTCTGGAAGAACAAAAGGTCAAGAATTTCAAGGGAATTAATGGGGAGGAAAAAGCTAGTTAAGGTAGCCTACCTGTGCTAGACCTAAACTATATTATAAAGCAGCAGTCATCAAAACCATTTGGTACTGGCTAAGAAATAGAATAGTCAATCAGTGGAATAGGTTAGGTTCACAGGACAAAATAGTCAATAACTATAGCAATGTAGTGTTTGACAAACCTAAAGACCCCAGCTTTGGGAATAAGAATTCACTATTTGATAAAATCTTCTGGGAAAATTGGAGAATTATATGGAAGAAATTATGCATTGACCCACACCTAACAGCATTTACCAAGATAAGGTCGAAATGGGTCATGATTTAGACATAGTGACATTATAAGCAAATTAGAAGTACATAGGATAATTTAGCTCTCAGATCCGGGGAGAAGGAAGGAATTTGTGACCAAAGAAGAACTGAAACTCATAAATGAATATCAAATAGATCATTTTATTTATATTTAATGTAATTAAATATATATAACACATATATATATATAATTAATTATAAATATAATTTTAAAGTGTTTTGCAAAAACAAAACTAATACAAAAAAGATTAGAAAGGAAGCAATAAATTGGGAAAACATTTTAATATTTACAGGTTCTAATAAAGGCCTCATTTCTAAAATATATAGATAATTGAGTCAAATTTATAAAATTTTAAGACATGCTCCAATTGATAAATGGTCAAAGGATATGAAAAGACAATTTTCATCTGAAGAAATTAAGCCCATTTCTAGTCATTTTCTAATCATGTGCATATCCTTTGAGCCAGCAGTGTTTCTACTGGGTCTATATCCCAAAGTGCTCTTAAAGGAGGGAAAGGCACTCTCATGTGCAAAAATATTTGCAGCAACCCTTTTTGTAGTGGCAAGAAACTGGAAACTGAGTGGATGCCCATCAGTTGGAGAATGGTTGAAAAAGTTAGAGTATATGAATGTTATGGAATATTCTTCTGTAAGAAATGATTAGTCGGATGATTTCAAAGAGGCCTGGAGAGACTTACATGAACAGGTGCTAAGTAAATAGAACAAAATGTGGAGATCACTGTATATGGCAACAGCAATATTATATGATGATCAATACTGATAGACATGACTCTTTCCAACAATGTGATGATTGAGCGCAGTTCTAATGACTGTGTGATGAAGAGAGCCATTTAAGAAGAACTGGGAGGAAGGATTGTGGCAATCGTGTGTGGATTAAACATAACATTCTCATTCTTTTTGTTGTTGTTTGCTTACTTTTTGTTTTTTTACTCATTTTCTTTCCTTTTTTTATCTGATTTTTCTTCTGCACAAGATAATTGTATAAATAAGTTTACATATATTGGATTTAACATATTTTAACATGTATAACATATATTGGAATGCTTGACATCTAGGGGTGCTGATGGGGGGGAAGGAGGGGAAAATTTGGAATGCAAACCTATACAAAAGTCAATGTTGAAGAAATATTCATCCACATCTGTTGAAAATTAGTTTTTATTTTAATAAAATAAAATAATAATTCTCAACAGCTCTCAGACTGATATGGATGACAAAATATTGACATGAATATAATTATATTCAAAATAAAATTTGAGATAATACAGGGCAAGTACTAACATAAAAATTTATTGCAAAAAGATTCTTGAAGAAAGTGGAATTTCATTTGGGATTTGGACAAAGCTGGGGCGGGGGGGTGGCAAGCAGAAACTAGAAATGAGTAGGGACAGAATTCCTGGCATGCTATATAGCCAGTGAAAAGGCTCGAATTTGAGAAATGGTTTTTCTTGTGCAAGGTTACTGAGAAAAAAATAAGCAGTTGAACCCTGATTAAATGCAAGCACCATTAATGATTTTGCAGGAAAAGTGAGAAAACTCCCCTTCCTTTTCAGGGGCAAAGGAATTCAACTGCTAAAATCATAAGTCAGAAATGGATTCTGCTATATCTGCTATATCTGTCCATTTTTTCTGGTGCCCCTTATTGGAAAGGAGGAGAAAAGTTGTATTAGTTATATGAGGATTAGAATTAGGATTTTTTAAAACATAAATACCAAAGACATCAATAAAAGGGAGGAAGAGAGAAAAGGAGAGAGGAAAGGAGGGAGGGAGGGAAAAGGAGAGAGTAGAAACAAACTATTACTTAATATCTACTATGTTCAGGTACTCTGCTATATATTTTAACTATAAAATTGTTTCCATTTTGTTTCCCCCAAGCTTTTTAAAGTTATGTGTGCTATGTAAAATCAGAGGTCATCTTTTGCCTTTATATCTCCAGTGGTTAGTCCATTGTCTGATATACAGTAAGCATTTAATAAAAGTTAATTGACAATTTCAACACTTCTCCCAAAGTGTCTCTTCAGAACAGACAGTTTCAGGGTATTCATTGTTGATCAGATAGAAGCCCTTTGTCTACACTTGTGATGATATGTGTGTTTGTGCATCTGTGCTTGTGTAGTGTGTATGGGGGAAGGGTAGCTATCTACCAAAATGGAATATTCTAGGTAGGATTGGACAAGTTTTCTGCATCACATAATTTTATTGAAATAGGAGGTGAGCCAATTTCTGTATTCAGGGAGGAGTAGTACTTCTGGTGTGAACTCTTTTCAGGGCTGCTCAACCACCTTTGGTGTCCATCAGTCATTCAGATCTCACCCATGGCTCCAAGAAATTCTGGCATGAGCAATGGCCATACCCCAGTAAAACCATCTCAGCAGATCCACTGAACCAAATTGCAAATAACCAACAGACCGCACACCTATTGGTGAATTAGAGGAATTATCTAGCCCAAGGATGGGAAGGCTTCCCCCAGGAGAAAAGATAAGAAAAAATTGTTCTGAAGGCCATGCAGATAATGGAAGCAAGTGTTGTGTAGAACTTAGAGTGTAGTCAGAACTAAGACACCAAGGTCATCTACTGCATTTCATATCTTCCTTAAACACTGGCAGTCAGACATCTTGACTTTTTGTCTGCCAGCTGTATTTCGATGATTCTGGAAGACAGTGTGAGGCTGATGACTAAATTAAATATGATTCATGTGTGAGTCAAGACTTTGCCCCATGTTGCCATTGATCCTCTTCAAAAAGGAAGGACGAACAACAACAATAATATGAAATACAGACATTAATAAACATGGAAGAAGGTAGAAAGTAAAAGCTAAAAACAAAGCAAACAAAAAAAATTAGCAGGGGGGTCAAAGGTTGCCCATTGCTTCCAGCAGACTGCATGCATGAACACCAAGGCAGTTGTATTCCCTTATACAGACACAGGCATAGACATGAAACATAATAAAATGAAAAAAAATATATTGAGTTGTCAGAAAAAAACTGTGAACACTAATGGGGCTATAGAATCTAAATGGATTTCTTCTAAAAATTCAAATATTAAACTAATCACCCCACTCTTTGTTCTCTAACATTATATGCTCTAGTTGCATCAACCCCTCTTGCTTTAATACACAGTTTTCAAAAAATAATAAACTCAGAGCTGTTTGAACTATAATATTGATAAACTAATGAATACATAGAGGAATTGATACAATGGCAATGAGGCTTTGAAAATAAATGTGTAGGTGTAATAATAGATGGAGATTTTAACATGCAAAGAAAAATCATAATTCAAATTTTTTGCTTACTCAAATTGTAATATCATTTTAAAAATGTTTCTAAACACCACAGCAGGAGATAGTTGGGAAAAGGGCCCAGAGAATGTCCTTAGCTGAATCATTAGGAGGTTGTACTGAGAATGTGATGGAATGCTCTGCATGCATTTCTCCTTCAATCTTAGCATATATGTGTGGAGTAATATATACATGAGATTTCCACAATAAGGCTTCAGATAATTAAAAGAGATAAAATATAGGTTTCAAACATGTGCCAATCAAATAAAAGGGTTAAAGCTATCATTATATTATTAACCAAAAAGTGTGGAAAGGGGTAAGAGAAGTGGATATAATTGTTCTCAGCATTTAAAATGAAATGAATGAATATTTTCTTTGATGTTTTTTCATTGTAGATTTTTTAAACCATGCACAATTTTATTTTGAATTGTTTATTTAAAGAAAAAAAAATAACCACAACTTACAGAATGTGTCTTTACTTTAAACTCACCATCTCATGGCACTTGCTAATGGTCAGGGTGTGTGAACTTCTTTCACATTATTCATTTCAGAAAGAGCTATCCAGGCACACTCATGTAATTGACTGTTAGATCAAAGGTCAATATCATTACCAAATTAAAGAAAAAGGAGAAAAAATACTGTACAATTATAACTTCACTGACTTGACTTATTTAAATAAACTGTCAATTCCTCATGACAAAATGGACCAAAGCCAAATCATTGACTCTTTAATTTCTCAGAGATATTCTATTGATAAAAATTCATCTTTTCAAGGAAAAGGATAAGGAGAAACTGTGGCCTTAGCAGCAGCATACAATCTAATTCCTTAATTACTGAGAAACAATGAGACCAGATTTTTAAAGGTGATTATAGTTGGCCTTCATTTTCAGAAGAGGATCAATGACATCACAAGGTGATGTCTTGACTCATGCATGAATTGTATTTAAGGGAAGCAAAGTTGCAAAAAGTCATCAGTCTCACTCTCTTTTCCAAATTCATACAAGTCCAAGGGTAAGTCCAAATTCAGGATGACTGGTGATGGCCAAGGATGTGGCAAATGACCTTGGTGTCTTCATTGCCTGACCAAGCTCCAAGCATGCAGCCTATTTCAGTCATCTTCATGATTCCTGGAACAAATTGTGCTCATATACCTATTCTACCGGGGGAAATCTTCACATGCTTGGGGCAGACATCTTCCCCTATATACCAATGGGTTTGAAGCCCATCAATTAACCTCAGCTTGGTTTAGCCCATCTATCAAGATGATTTTACCAAAATTATGGCTGCTGGCATCCTACAATTTCTTGGAGCCACAGGTAAGAAATGAGTGTCAGATAGATACCAAAGGCATATGAACAGCTCTGAAAAAAAGCTAGGAAGCCCTCACATCAATGGCGCTTGTCCTCCTTGAACACCCCATATATGCTCGTATATTCTAGTTTCAATACATTTATTAAGGGAGGGGAGAGAAAAAGGAGAAAGAAGTAAGATACACCTCAAAATAAGGAAAAGTAAAAGCAAGAGTAGGATATGTTTGAAATGTGATTGCCGACATTCCCCAAAGATGAACCATCAAAGGATTTGAATAGGCACTTTCAAGGAATAAATTTAAGCCTATTAGCGATCACATAGAATTATATTGATCATTAATATTCAAAGGAATGAAAAGCTAAATTTGTAGGTCTACTTGACACCTATCAGACTGGCAAGATGGCAAAGAGGAAAATGAGAAAAGCTGGAGATATTGCAGACAAAATAGACATAATAGTATTTTGTTGGTAGAGCTAGAAATTTATCCAGTCATTCTTTACAGTGGAACTATGCTGAGAGAAATAAGAAACAGTGCAAATTCTTTTATATAACTATATCACTATTACCCCCTTCAAAAATGACAGGATATGGGCTCTATATATACAAAAGATATTTATAGCAGCTCTTTTCACGGTAGCCAACAGTTTGAAAATGAAAGGCTGTCATCTTTGCTATCAGTTAAATTGTGGCACACAAATATACAAAAATTATGAAATGTGTAATTCCAGAGGAAATTAGGAAGCCTTTTTTTTGAATTTACACAGAAAAAAATGAGGAGAATTAAGAGATAGTTTGATACAATGACATAAATATATAGAAAAGCAATCTCAAAAGGCTTTAGAACTCATTGATAAAATAATATACTTTGATTTCAAAAGAATTAAAATAAAAAATGCCACTCACTTCCTGACAGAAGTGATGGACTTTAAAATTAGAGTTATAGAAAGAAAGTGTGGAAATTTGTTTTGTTAATGTCAAATTATGTAACTATGTCTTGAGGGATTTCTTTTTTCTCTTTAAAAAAATTATACAATGGGGATAGTAAGAGGAACTGTTTTTTTTTTTTTTTGTAGTTACTATACTTGAAAAGAAAAATGATTAAAAAAAATAATAAAGGCTTTTCCCTATAGGAGAGTATGTAGATGAATGTACAAAGAGGATAGCTCACAATTTTTCAGTGAACCAGAAATGTCAGCATTTCACTAGTTATCATATTCCAACTTCAAGGAGAGCAGGACAAGAACCTTTGGATGCTCCAGTGTAGTATCTGATGTAATTGGGGGAGGGGGTCAACGTGACAATTAAGGACATGACATCATGAAATTCACTTGGTTAACAAGAACCCAGAAGACAATTTGCACCTGGGTGGGAAAGGCATTTAGGAGATAATTTTCAAAATATCTTAAAGAAAATAAATATGGACAATGACTGGTGACAGTGGTTCACCCCTTTTGACATCATGCCTGTAAGTTTTAGATACCAACTTAAGAATAAATAACATCTCCTCCTAGATAACATTTTCCCCCACCAACTTGTAGGAACAGTTTTTGTAAAACCAAGGTATGACAGATGATGTCCTTTTACTGAGAAAAATGGCATAGGGAGAAACATTAAGATCAACAGATTCCACACAGTTTTTTTTGACAGTCTGAATATGCCATAAATTGACCAGAAGGTCAAAGACTTGTTTCTCTAGCTCCTTAAATTATTCTTTCTCTCAGGGTTCCTTTAAAAAGACTCTCAAAGGCTAAGAATGAAGAAATGGTTGGATATGATATAGTACAAGATGGGGCCCATGTAACAGAACATAGGCACTGAGAGGGAGAGAATAGAGAGAGGAAGACAGAAAGGCAGTGGGAAAACAAGTAGGCTAGTGATGGTGGAAAGGTGTAGCCTGAATGGGTATCCTGAAACTTGCATGGGTTTTCACAAAAAAAAGTTGCATGTACTAGAGGAAGCCCTTCAAATATGAAAGTGGTGGGTTCAGGATGATTTAGCAACAGACAAGTAGAACTGATAGAACCTCGTCTGATGGGAGTTGCCCTTTCTCAAGAGATTATAATAAATCCTTTTTGATTAAAAAAAAGAAGAAAGAAAGCAATATGATATATCTCAGAGTCTAAAAAATAAAGAAGCAATGATCCTATCATAGCATTACTTGAGAGTATTTTATTCAACGTGTTTAAGAGAGACAATCTAGAGAATAACCTATAAAGAGCAGGTAGGCCAGTGAGAGCACTAAATAACCTGCCACATGATTCATTGAGGCTACTGGAATGTGCAGCCAAGAAAGGGAAAAAAAATAGAAGAGGAAAGGATTGTCAACCTACATATATGAAGGGTTAATTGGAAAATTGATTATCTGTGTTAAGTTGGAGAGAACTTCTGTGTAAAGAGAAGAATTAAAATTGATAGAAGTTTCAAAAATGTCCATTTTGTCACAACTAAAAGGGATAAAATAGATTTCTTCTAAAACTGAAGCTGACTTACCACTTGTTGGGGTCTATTCAGATAGGATATTTGGCGAGATACAATATGACTAAATGACCTTAGATGTCCTTCAGCTTTAACCTTTCATAGTTCTAATTGGATCAAGGGAATTCAATCATTTCTACTTATATTTTTAAACTATTGTCTCAGTGGCTTCCTTGGTAGAAATTCTCTTTCTCCAATGTTGGAAGTACTAGCAATGGAAATAGAACTCTATCTTTTCATTTGCTCTGAAATCTGATAGGAGAGGCACTGTTCCTAGAAAAACTTCTCTGATTGCAATGTCTATCTATATGTTTTTTAGGGAAAATTTCTCTGTCAGCATCTTCTCTACTGATAATAAATGTATTGCAGTTTTAAAATGCTGGTGTTTGATATAAATTATTTTGAAAAATTAAAGATTTAAACAAAAAAAATACAAAAATACATTTCCAAACCATACCAAAATACTTCAGACTCTTAAGAATTAATTCAAAGGGGGAAAGGAGATCTGGTCTAGAGATTTTTTTTTTCAGAAACAGCTTATGTCCTGATATATTTCAGTCAGTCAATAAGCCTTTTCAAAGCTTCTATTATGTGCCAGGCACTGGGGATTCAAGGAAAGGATAAAATACACTCTTCCCTTAAGAAACTCATAGTATAATACATAAAAATGATGTACAATTAAATTACATATAAGTCAAATAGGAAATAAGAGCAGGATGGTATAAGGAGTAAGAAAAATTGGGGAAAGCTTCATATAAAAGGTGGAATTTTAGCTGTTAAGTTGAAGGAATCCAATTAAGTCAGAAGCAAGATGATGAAAACGCTTTCCAAGCAAAAGAGATAGTCAATGAAAATGCCTAGAATAAAGAAATGTAGTATCTTTTTAGGAAATTGCAAAGAAGTTGGTATCATTGGATCAAAGAATAAATAATAGGAAATGAGCAAGGTTTAAGAAAATTGGAAAGGTAGGGGCGTGTGCTGTTATGAAGAGCATTGAACAACAAACAAAGAACTTTATATTGGATGCTAGACATGATCAGCTCTGGGACCACTGGAGTTTACTGAAGAGGAGGGATGGTTAGACTTGTACTTTAGGAAAATCATTTTAATGATTGTTTGGAGGATGGAGTAGAGTGAAGTGGAGTGGAGAGAAACTTGTGGCAGGTAGACCAATTAGCAGGTGATAGGCTGGTCTAAGCATGAAAAAAATAAGAGGTAGCACCAAGGTGATGCTAGTATCACAAGAGGAAAGAGGGAGAATTTGAAAGATGAAAAGGAAAATCATTAGGTTGTGACCTGTTGGCTACAGGAGATGAGAAAGAGTGGAGTCATAGATGACACTTAGGTTGTCAGCCTGTGGAACTAGGAGGATGGTGGTGGCCTTGATAATGAAAGGGAAGTTTATAAAAAGGGGAGATTTGGAGGGCAAGATAATTAGTTCATTTTTAGACATGTTGACTTTAAGAAGTCTACAGGACATCAAGTTTGAAATATCTATAGTCAGTTTAAGATTCAAAACTGTAAGCCAGTAGAGAAGTTGGGCTTGACAAGTATATCTGAGACTCATCTGTATTATAGAGTGTGAAATTAAATCCCTAGGAGTTGATGAGACCAAGTGAAGTTATATAGAGATAGAAGCTAAAGGTCCCGGGACAGGGCACTGTGAGACACCCAAAGTTAGAATGTTTGACCAGCATGGAAATTCAGGATAATATATAAAGAAAGATTGGTCAGAGAGGAGGAGGAGAACCAAAAATGAATGATATTCTGAAAACCTAGAGAGAAGAGAAAATCAAGGAGAAGAGTCAGCACCACTTTTTCAGGCTACAGAAAATTGAAGAAGGCTGTGGACTGAGAAAAGCAGTGAATTTGGCAAAGAAATCATCATTAACTTTAGAGAGAGAGATTTCATTTGAATGATGGAATCAGAAGCCAGAGAAGTCAAAATGGCTATATGCCCTAGATATGCCCTAGATATAAAAGAAGATATCATAAGAGAACTAGAAGAACATAGAATACATTGCTTATTACACTTATGGATAGGAAAACCATGAATAAACAAAATATAGTATTGCAAATTTTAAAATGTGTAATTTAGATTACTTTAAATTTAAAAGTTTTGTACAAATAAAACTATTATAGACAACATCCAAATCAAATTGCCAATATCAAAAATGAAAAGTGTTCACTTACCACCAATGAAGAGGAAATTAAAGCAATACTTAGGAGTTATTTTGCCCAATTGTATGCCAATAAATCAGATCATCTAAGTGAAATGAATGAATGCTTATGAAAAATACAAATTGCCCACATAAGCAGAAGAGGAAATAAATTACTTAATACAACTTAATTGCTTGATTCAGGAGAGCTTTTAATGATTTTGTATCATAAAAATGAGGAAAGGACCCACATCTGCAAAAATGTTTGTAGCAATCCTTTTTGTAAGCAACTGGAAACTGAGTAGATGCCCAGCAATAGGGAAACAGCTGAATAAGATATGTATACGATTGTAATGAAATATTAATTTCCTATAAGAAATAATCATCAGAATGATTTCAGAAAGGCCTGGAGAGACTTACATGAACTGAAGCTAATGGAAGTGAGTAAAACCAAGAGAACACTGTACTCAGCAATAACAAGATTATATGATGATCAGTTCTGATAGATGTGGCTCTTGTCAAAAAAAATGAGGTGATTTTGGTCAATTACAATAGACTTGTGATGGAGAGAGCCATTTGCATCCAGAGAGAAGACTATGGGGATGGAGTGTGCATCACCAGAGAGTATTTTCAGTCTTTTGGTTGTTTGCTTGCATTTTGTTTTCTTTCTCATTTTTCCCTTTTTGCTATGACTTTTCTTGTGCAGCATGATAAATGTGGAAATATGTTTAGAAGAATTACATATGTTTAACCTATAATGGATTTACTTGCTGTCTAGGAGAAAGGGCGGGGAAGGAGGGAGAAAAATTTGGAACACAAGGTTTTGCAAGGATGAATATTAAAAACTATTTTTGCATGTAGTTTGAAAACAAAAAGCTATTAATAAAAAAGAACTTAAATTTAGGATTTACAGTTTCCAACACTGGACCTCTATGTTCTATGCCACAAAGTCTCTGAAAATGGAAAGTATCATATAAATATAAATAGTTATTAGTATAAAAAGTCATATCTCAAATATATAGAGGTTAAATTTATAAGAATATGAGTCATTTCCCAATTGATAAATAGTAAAATAATATGAATAGGCAGTTTTTGATGAATAAATTAAAATTACATATGGTCATTTAAAATGTTCAAAATCATTATAGATCAGAGCAATTAAATTTTTAAAAAAGTTTTTAAATATTATCTCACATCTATCAGATTGGCTAAAATGGCTGAAGAGGAAAATGACAGATATTGGAGGGGCTACTGGGACAGTAATACATTTTTGGTGAAACTGAACTTATCCAACCCTTTTGGAAAGCCATCTGGAACTGTGCCAAAGAGTTACAAAGCTTACTCTATCTTTTCACCCAACAATACCTCTATTATGTCTGTTTTCCTAGGTGATCAGGGAAAAGGAAAAGAATAACACATTCTAAAAATGTTTATAGCAGCTTTCTTTGTTGTGACAAAAAAAAATGGAAATTGAGGGTTTATCATCTGGGGAAATGCCTGAACCAGTAGTCTATGATTGTGATGGAATACTCTGTAGTGTATAAAATGAAGAGCTAATTGATTTTATAAAAAACATGGAAAAATTTGTATGAAAAAATGAAAAATGAAAAGCAAAACCAAAAGAACATTGTATACAGTAACAGCAATGATGTTTAAATAAAAAATGTGAACAACTAAGTTATTCTGAATATAATAAAAACTCAAATTAACTGAGAAGGACCTAAGAAGGGAGACATTATCTCTAGAGAAAGAACCGATAGAAACATTCATAGAAATAACATATGTTTATAAATCTACATCAAATGGAAGCCAGCTGTGTGGAATGAGGAGGAAGGAAAGGAGACAATTCAAACCTTAAAATGTGATGGAAGATTAATATTTTAAAAAGAAGAGAATGGAAAGAGAAGTTTCCTATTGTAGATAGGCTTCTCAAGGAGTTTAGTCATGAATTAAAGTTAGCAGAAGGGAAAGGATCATGTGAGAATTTATTCAGCTTGGGAGAGCTATTTGTAGGCAGCTAGGGATGACTCCTATAGATAAGTACCAGTGGACCACACAGCTTTATATACAATATAGTTGACTTTTTTTTTTTGGCATGGTTGCTTGTGCCTTCACTTTGGCTCTCCCATCTTAAATTGTCTCATTCTCTAGTTTTGTCACTATTCTGGTCATCCTATCAGAAGTTAGGCTAGTTTCAGTAAACTGATTTTTAAAGTTATACTGAGGCCCCTTTCTATCAACCTTCTTCTTCTATGCTTCAATTAGGGGACCAATTCCAACTGCCAAAATCATCAGGCCTATCTTTTGACTAACCTGATGGTTTGTAAATTCTATCTTGGATTAGTTTCTGGGCTCCCAGGGACTTCCCCTTACACTCCTTTTGATAGTACTTTAATGGCCTACAATCATTTTTTTCACAATACTAGAGTTATATTGTTACCTCAAGTATTGTTAGTCCTATTTTATATGTATGAATATTGAGGTAGGGTGAGCTTACTTGAGTTTTCTAGGGTTAAATTACTAGTAAGTATAAGAGCCAGGGCTAAGTCTTCAGACATTCAATCTAGTGATGTCTAGCAGATCCCACTGCCACAGAAAGAGGCTGCACAGTGAATGGAATAGAAAGCAGGCTCAATTTGGAGTCAGAGGTCCTCAGTTCTAATCCAAAGGCTGCTACTTACCAGCTCAGCAAATTAGCATGGGATATAACAAATCTAAGTCTTGTTGTTCTTTTATAAAAATGAGGGAATTAGACTGAAATGACTGTGAATGCCCTTGGTGGCCCTAAAGCTTGTCCTAGATCTGGTGCTATCACTAGGAGAACTCTGTAGGATGAAGGAGACAATATGGAGAAGGGAAAGCAGAATATGACATTACCCAGTTGGAGAGATTAGCCCAGACAATGGGAAGTAAAAAGAGACACAGTTTCCCTAGAGAAGTTTCCCTTGCAATTAGTGCCTTAGTCTGAATCAGGCTACTTCTGACTTATGTACAGAGCTCACACTGAAAGGTCAGCCAACTCATGGTGCAATTTTCTTCAGCTATGGAATATCATGAAGGCCAAGTACATGGTGCCCCCATTTAACTCCATGGCAATTTTAGTTGCTATTTGTATAAGACTTAAAAGGATGCTCTCGGGCCTAATCTGTCCCAATAACTGGAGGCCCTGCCATTATTGAATAGCACACACAGAGAACAGTCTGTACCTTCTCACTGATTTGATATTTCTTTCAGAAATACCCTAACATAAGAACAGAATTTGTAGCCAACCAAGGTACACTGAAAAGTGATAAATAGGGAAGTGGCTTAATACCAGCAAACAGAAGTAAATTTGAGAAAAGAGAACAATTTGTACTTGAAGAGTCATTGGATGTATTGCTGCCAAATTACAGTGTGAATTTAGGCATCTGCAACATAGATAATACTGCTGGCTTCATGACCCTAATTATTTTTTCAAGCAAACATAGAATTGAGCATATTTAAATCTGGAACCAATCTAAATAATTAGGCCAAATTTTCCTTCAAGTGGTCATTTGGAGATTTTGCCTGGTATTGTTGACAGCACTAATTGGATTCCATGTATAAATTAGTGCTATATCACTGATTTACAGTTGTGGCAATGGTGTACTTTAACCTTTTACATCATCTACAAGTGCAAACTCTGATAAAATCTTAGCGTCAAGAGTGCATAGTGGGTACTTAACCAGACCTGGAGTCAGGAATTTATGCAAACTCTATCTGCGGCCCATAGTCATATGACTAAATCACAGGCCTTGACCCCCAACCTTCAAAAGGAAACAAAAGCTTTCAAAATGTCTGCCGGAGACCAAATTCAGCATTGGCACATGTTCTCCTTATAAAAACACTCTTGACCCAGGTAGACGGCTTTTGGTTCTTTTGTGATTGATCATTTTCATCCTGAAATTTCTCCCAACTTTCTCTGGGAGTTTTGTGATAAAGCAGGGCTCTATACATCTAATCAAGAACTGTTTGCATACCCTGGATGCAAACTAATCAAAATCCCGATTAGGCATGCTAACAAGTGCACCTGTTGTCGGTAACACATTTTTTCTGCCATTTGATATGATTAGCACAAGCAAATTAAAAGGTGAAAACATGCAATAATAACACCCACCCAATAAAGGTGGAAATGTTGTGGGAAGGAAGCAAGAGTCACCCTAATAACCCCCCACAATGATTCAGCACACACTGAAATTACAAATGCTACAGTGAGTTCATTCACCCAGATGCATTTTTTCTCTCAAGGACAAAATAGGATGAATTTGTTTGTATTTATCTCTTGAGCCAATGATGGATACCAGACAGAGATCATCTGGTCTAGTGCCCCTTGCAAAGTATATCCGTAGACATGGCAGGACAGAATTTCTGATGAGCTGGGAATCACAGACCTATGTCTCATTTCTGACCCCAGAATTTACTAGAAATGGGAACAAAGGCAATTCCTTTCTCCTCTGAGAACTCCAGCTCCCTGGTCTATAAGATGGATAGAATATTACATCTACTATGCATACTCTAGTGCTCTTGTGAAGGAAATAATGGGTAAATCCTACTCTGTATATAAGTAGATTGTGAGATTGTTTAATGAATGAAATCTTACATATCCTTGAGGAAGTTTCTAAGGAACTAAGGATCTCGCTGTAGGTCACATAGCCAGGCAACATTAAGGCTAGGATTTGACTTCATGCACAATATCTTTGTACTGTGTCAGAAGTGTCACCATTTACCCTTCACAAAGAGGGATTGCTTTTCTTCTCCTTTGTGATGCTTTTCAACTACAGATATTCAGCATGGTTCAGATGATAGATTCTGTTCTGCCTGGGATGCCTGCCTAGAGAGGGCACTAACATGGCATGTCTATGATATTTGTTCTGAGATTTTGTTACTAGGATTTGGTGAAATGTTTGGGACAGTTTAGGAGAAGCTTGAAAATCTGGATCTTTGTGAATGAAGAAACCTAAGCATTTGCTATAAATGAGTAAATGGTAAAGCCAACACTCAGACTTAAGCCAATTCAATACTATTGAACAATTATTAAACAATCATCAAGCAATTATTAAATAGCTACTTGTGCACAGCCTTGCTTACAGAGATTTTCTAAAAGGCTCATTTCTCAGAGAGAGCACATTTTTATGAGATAGATAACATGTAAGCAAGAGTAGCTAATTATTATATAAAGAAGATAGGAAGCAGAAGTCATAAAAAGGAGTATCATTTTATCGGAAGTTTTCCATAGAATGTGGTTCCTGAACTTTAAATTAATGAAACACAGTTTTTCAAGATATCAGCAGAGAGATAAACATGGAAGGTCAGGCACCGTACTAAGTCTGTATGAAGTAATGGAAGTCAGAGATATAGTATCAAGTTTGGGAAACCCCAAGTCAGGGAGCTTCGCTGGATTGGAAGGATTGTAATGGGGAGTAATGGAGACAAAGAATCGGGGTTGTCAAGTGTTCTCTCCATGACACAGCAAGGAATCTTCAAATATGGAAAATTGATGAACGTGAAATGGCACAGGAGCTATGCAGCCCAAACTCTTCATGTTAAAGATTATGCAACTGAGTCCTCCTGGTCAGTGGCCTGCTAGAGGTCCCACAGTTGGCACCAGATCTTAGGTCTTTTAGCTTCTCACTCTTACCACAAAAACAATGCACCACTTAATAAGTTTAGTTGGTTAATCAGCCTAGAGAAGACTGACAAATATGTATCAGCCTAAGTGGCAAGAGACACACTTCCTCTTTGAGTACAAGTCAAAATGATTCCAGATAGATCTGCTTGCTTCTCTCTTGGATTAGGATGAAGTGGGCCAAAGATGCAATCAAATGATTGTACTTTAAGTGGCCTCCCCCCAGTAATGACCTGCTCAGACACTGAGAGGAAGACTCATTACTATAATAGAGGATTTCCCCAAATCAAGTGATCAGGAGAGGTTATTGATTGGACTTCACTTTCTGTATCACCAGTTTTCCTTTTTTCCCCCACCTTCATTGAGGAAAAAAGGGAATATGTTAGATAAACAATGAGATTTGGGCCAGGAAGAATTGAGTTCAAATTGCCCTTCATGATACTAGCTGTGTGACCTCAGCAAGTCATTTCACTTGTTCAACTTTATTTGTAAAAAAGGGGATAATAATACCTGCTTTTCAATGCCATTGTGAGAATCAAATGAAGAAAATGGATCTACCTTGTGTTGTCAATGTTAAGGCTTTGTGTGAACATGGATTGATATTACCGCTTAGTCCACACACCATCCCAGGGCTCAGAGACCAACTAACTAGACAACTGTTCCTTTTGCAACCTCTAGTCCTCTTTTCTCTACTATAACACCACAAACTGTGCTTGCATTTAGAAACTAAATTGGAAGATCAAAACAAATATATTTATTCAAACCCAGTTATTCCATATACTCTATTTCCCTTTGCATGCCTAGGTTCTATTACTACACAAAGAAACTTCCCACATACTTTAAGAGAAATGGGCACACAGTCATTTTGTCACAATGAATAATTTCATTTCAAATTTTCATTTACTTTTTGTCCTTTGTAAATTAAGAGGGAAAATATCGCTAAGGATTTTTGCATCCTGTACCTTCTTCACACTTCCAGTCATAAACTATGAGACATATAATTTCATGATTAAAGATCTCCTTCTTTTGTGTTGGAATCCTTCCAAAGGCAGCAGGAGCACATCATTGCTCTTTTTTTTTTTCTTTTGATTTCCAGGAGAGAACACAGTGTTTTGCACATAATATAAATTCTATAGACGTTTGTGATGATCATTTGCCCTGTCCTTATTCCCTATAAAGACCTGGCACTGTCATTTGAACTGCTGATGTATACTAAGGATTGCAGGATCTTGCTGTCTTCCCCACTGTAGCAGCCTTCAGTCTTCTGAGATTTCCCATACTTCTATAGCTGAACCTTCTTTAATGTGCTGTCTTCTCCAGTTGCAGCACAAAATTCTTAAGATGTATATAGGCCTCTGTCTCTCTCTGTCTCTCGGTGTCTTTATTTCTCTCTGTGTCTGTTTGTCTCTCTCCCTCTTTCTCACTTTCTTCCCTTCTATTTTTCCTCCTTTCCCCAATGCTTTTAGCATATAGTAAGTACAAAAATAAATGCTCTGTTATCATTTAATTAATTATAAAAGTCTACTCAATAAATAACATTTTTCCCCATTTTTGTTCTTGGTCTTGTTTTGCTTGTTTTCTAAAACTACTCAATTCAAAAACAATTCAGTGAGGTATTAAGTCCTGGAGGTACAAAGACAAAAACAAAAGCATTTCAAACTAGAAAGAACTTACTTTACAATGAAAGCAAAATCATATCTAATGTTTCATGGGTCTTTTTTTAAATAAAAATCAAAAGACTACAATAATCAATTCACTGTTTGCTGAAAAAATAAATAATTATGACAAGTTTTACTGAGATTCTATCATTTTCTCATATCTCTTGGTATTATGTTATATTGAGTTTCCATGAGCAAAAAGTTCACCAGTAGTTGACCAAAAAATTTATTGATGGGTATTATTTAAACTGGTTGTTCTTCAAATGACAGAGGTACAATTTGTCCTTTATGTGAAAGCTTCAAAGTTTATTAACATTGAATTTGTGTACTCAATCTCTAGGGGATGACACAGATGCCATCTTGGAAGGAGTAGGAGTAAAGTAAAATCAACAAACCAAAGCACTCCAGGTGAGCTAGAGTACCATACTAACTCTGACATAAAACCATAGAAAGAGGTTGATTGTCTGGAACTAACTCACTCTCTCTCTCTCTCTCTCTCTCTCTCACACACACACACACACACACACACACACACACACACACACACGGATCATACTGGCCTTTCTCACCTAAGAGATGTTAGTGGGTTGAGTGTAGGAAGTGAGTTAGGAAGCCCATCTGTATGGCTATGACAGTGCTCTTTCTAAAACTGTTTCAGTCTTGAAGCATGTGCATTGGATGCTTAGAACTGACAAGGATATTTCACACAGAAAATTACCAAGTGGAAATAAAGCAGAAAATGAATTAACCCTTAAAGCCAAGGACAAGGTAATGGTGTCAAAAGGAAAGTCCTGGTTCTCAAGTCAGTGAATCGAGGTTCAATCCTTCTGAAACTATTTTTCCCTGAGCCTGAGTTTCCTTCCCATAAAATGAAGGAGGTTGGATTATGACATCAGAGCTACCTTTTAGTGCTATATCTTTGATCCTCTTGGAACTCAAAAGAGAGAAAAGAAGAGCAACAGGAAGAAGCTTAAAATTGATACTGTTTTCAATAGCATGAGGTTATCTCCTCTCCCAGTCTCTATAATTTGTTCTATTACCTGGAATTTTACTGCACTAATTTTGATTCCTTGTTCCTCTAATAGGGAAGTGAGTATTCGCTAAGTTCACTTTTAAGTTAGATGGGATGTTTTCATTTCCATCACTTTCACTACTGAAAAAAAGAAGAAAAATCCCATTTCCTGAATACGTAGCTTTTAGTGAGCCCCGTGGTGGTAAAACTCTAACTGGAAATTTGCCTGCTCTTAAAGGAATCTAAGGATTAAGAATGTTGGCATTGATGAAAGTTGTCAGTCTGTGTTCTTAAAGCACTTGGGTGACCTTTAATTTTGATATAAATGAGGTTTGTTGTCATGTTCATGAAGATTAAGAGGCCAGTGCTCTCAGAAATGGAAGTTAAATATTGATCTATGGGTTGTGTTTTACCCCATTGCTGAATTTAACCCTTCCTTGTTGACAAATATGTCTCTCTGGGTGATGCTTAACCAAGGTAGATGGAAAAGGGTTTAATTTACTAGATTGAAATAAGAAACATTTGGCAATAAACAATTAAAAGGTATGAAAGAAGGTGCATCTTTAGGACATTTCTCTAATTCCTAAGGTATTTGGAATACATTATCTATAAAACTATATAAAGACTTTCAAGTGAAGTATGTGGAATGACATACAAGTCCAAGTTAGTGAGAAAGTAAATAAAATCAGATGTATTGAGATCAGGTATATAATCAGATATAACATAAAGAAAATATATATAAAAATACAAAGAAGTAGTCATCTAGAGGATGACAACAATGACAAAGTAATACGGAGGGTAGTGGTCATGCCATTTTAGTGTCCTCCAGTAAGCAAGAAATGGAGAATAGAAACTTTGCCACTCATTGCTACCTTGGGCAATTCTCACAGGTGTGTTATCTGCTCACAATGCTTGACTCTTTGTTCTGGTTCTGTTATAATCTCTTGGGTATCAGAAAAATAGTCAGAATTTCCATCCTGTCAACTATTCTTGAGAGCTATAACAAACTTGTGGATATCTGTTAGTACATTTTGTATAGGATGGCCATTGGTAATATCAATATTTCTGATATTCATCACTTAAATTTCCATTGGACTTTGTGACTCTTTTTTATGGCTTTTCTGAGAGAATTGTGTCCTATGATTTGAAAACATAGCATCACTGGGAAATCATTATGCCTAAAAAGATAGATACCTAAGGCCAGGTCTGGTTGGTGGTCACTGAAAGGGCTACACAGTTTCCTAAATGTGAACCAAGTATAACTCCATTTAATTTTTAATTATGTCATCAGTTCCTTGTTTACACACCATGCCTGCCCAAGGTATAGTTTTCCATGGGACATAGTGAACTATTTGACTAAAAATTATAAATTAGGCAATGTACATTCTTTATTTCCTTTTTTCCTGTGTGAATTACTTTAATCTCACTTAAGTAGCTGTGCCTCATTTAGGTATCTGCATAGTTTCTGACCTGCATTACCATTAACAGAATGTTATAAACAGAACCAGAAATTACTGTAGATTTTCTCCATCAATTGGAAATCACTCTTCTACTTGTACCTTTAAAAAAATCCTTCATAACACTTACAAAAAAAATTATTTCATGGCATAAGCATGGCTGCCTGACATATGTCTCTATTGGATAATACAATTCAATGAAATACTGAATGCTTTTTTTCTTCTTTTTTTCTTTTTAGAAAGAAAAAGGTACACGGAGAATGGATGAACGAGAAGAAAGAATTGTTGGGTATCACTGGAACTGGTTATTCTTCATTTTACACATTAGCTACAACATAAGAGAGGAAGACTAAAATTCTCTTTGAATTTTATACATATCCATATCCATAATATCCATAAGAATTTAATCAAACATACACTGAGTAAAAATATGGCTGAGTCATATGAATTTACTTTAAAAAATAGAAGACTTTATGATAGATATTCAGGATCTTAACCACTAGAAATAATAGAAAGGTCATATGTGAGACTGTTTATTCAAATTATGCAATGAAGATGTATCAACTTCACAATGCTGGTGTCAAACTCAAGTAGAAATGAGGCCACTAAAATGTACATAAAAATCCCTATGAATGCTTGTTAAATTAGAAAACCACATGTTGAACTTATCTATGTTTTACTATATTTTAATTACTTCATAAATTTTCTCTCAACTCCATTTTAATCTGGTTCAGCTGCACTCGAGAATGTTCTGGGCCTTTGGCCGCATCTTTGATCTCTCTGTTTTATAACGAACACCTTACTGAAGGATGCAGCAAATTGGTGTCTTCTAGAGACCTGGCAAGACAAAAAAAAATCTACTGACTATAATTATAAACCAAAAACTCATTATTCTTTATAAACTGATGATAAAACCCCATACTATAAATAAAAATCGCAAAATCCCCTTTTACACTTCATTAATATATTGCACTAGAACTGGAGTGGTGCCATTGATCCCCAATATTCTACATGGGATTTTGGTCTTTAAAATTTAACTTCTTAAACAAAAAGTCAAGAATTTCAATAGAATTAATTTTTAAAATGCCAATGAAGGTGGCCTACCTGTGCCAGACCTAAAACTATATTATAAAGCAGCAGTCATCCAAACCATTTGGTACTGACTAAGAAATAGAGTAATCACTCAGTGGAATAGGTTAGGTTCATAGGCCAAAATAGTCAATAACTATAGCAATCTAGTGTTTGACAAACCCAAAGACCCCAGCTTTTGATATATCACTATTTGATCACTATTTGACCAAAACTGCTGGGAAAATTGGAAACAAGTATGCAAGAATAGGCATTGACTCACACCTAACACCATATATCACGATAAGATGGAAAATGGATCTATGATTTAGACATAAAAAGTGATATCATAAGCAAATTAGAAGAACATAGGATAGTTTGACTTTCAGATCTATGGAGAAGGAAGGAATCTGTGATCAAAGAGGAACTGGAATTTATTTTTGAACATCAGATACTTTTTATTATATTAAGTTTAAAAGGATTTTAAGCAAAGCTAATGCAGACAAGATTAGAAGGAAAGCAATAAATTAGGAAAATATATATGTATATTTATACTTAAGGGTTCTGATAAAGGTCTCATTTCTTTTTGTAATTAAATATATTTTTTTATAAGTTGAGTCCTAAGGCTGGCCAGCTAGTCACATAAAGGTATATAGAAGTGACTCAAATTTATAGGAATTCAAGCCATTCTCCAATAGATAAATAGTCAAAGGATATGATCACAATTTTCAGATAAAAAAATCAAAACATTTCTAATCATATGAAAAGGTGCTCTAAATCACTATTGATCAAAGAAATGCAAACTAAGACAACTTACAGATACCACTACAGAACTCTACAGGAAAAGGTCTATAGAATGCAATGTTTTCAGCATATAAAGACATAGTTGTGAAGATCGTGTATTTTAAGATCAGCACGAGACAGGAATTCAGGTTAGGGGAAAATCGTCAGTCTTTATTCTCAGTGAAGAAGGATCAGAGGTGGAAGAGAATCGGCAATAGCAATGTGTGCAGCTGAGTCAAGAAGCTAGCTCGACCAGCAGCCACACAACCAGCAGCTCGGAGTCTTGAACCCAGGCCCAATCTCCCCCAGCTTGTCTTCCTCCCTCTCTCTCTGCCTCCACCCACCAAAATCGTCATTTCCTATACAACACATCAGGACTTGCACAGAGAGTGGGCAGGGACCATTCTTTATCCAATCATGTATATTAATAGAGTATAGCCCAATTACTATCTAGCCTCATGTACTTGGGACCTCAGTGCATCAGCTCAAACCTCAGCCCATTACACATTGTAGAAGACATTAAACCTATGCAGGAACTAAGATTAGATAACTCTAATCTTCATTACTGTAATTGCCATAAGTTTGCTTTCATCATGTCTTTTGTCATGTTTGTTCAATTACAAAATAAACCATTTCCCCATCAGTTCACTAGTTCTTTCTGTGTTAAATGCTATTCAGTTCATTCAGTCATGTTTAACTTTTCATGATATCATTTGTATTTTGGCAAAGCTACTAGGATAAGTTGACATTTCCTTTTTTGAGGCAAAGAAAGGTAATTGACTTGCTCAGAGTTTCATGGCTAGTAAATATCTGAGCCTGAATTTGAACTCAGATTGTGTTGACCCTAGGTCTAGTCCTCTATTCACTGAACCACCCTGCTGCCTCTATTAAGTAGGAAAAAAACAGTTCTTTGTTGATTGATCCAAGAACCATTTTTATCTGATAGAAGAGAAAAAGAGGAAAAAATAAAATAGAGAGAAGAAGAAAAGTATCAATCAATATTTATTAAATGTCTATCATGTATCAGGTGCTTTACTACACACTCCCCTTTTAATGATAGTTTTTTTTTTCAAAATATATGCAAAGATCATTTTCAATATTCCCCCTTGTAAAACCTTGTATTCCATATTTTCTCCCTTTCTCCCTACTTTCCCCCTCCTCTATACATCAAGTAATCCAATATAGGTTAAATATGTAAGCACCCCTTAAAAGAAACATTCCATATTGAATTAAGCAATATTCTAGATCCTTTTTTTGCATTCTTGAACAATTCAGATTTTGTAAGGAAACTGGGGAATCTTCACCGTACAGAACTCTAAGATACAAATATACTAATTAAAAACCTAGCAAGACACAAACAATTAAACAGTCCATTTATATGTTAGAAGTGAGCTATTTTTCATAAACTAAGAGATGACAAATTTCCATCCTTCTCATAGGGATAGAAAACAACCAGGGGGATACAATAAATAAGCCATACAGGAATTGGTAAAATTGTTATGGACAAAACTGTTGTCCAAAATTATGCAGAAATAGCATTGACTACAAAAAAAATTGAGATTTTTAAAAAAATAAATGTGGTCTCATGAACTATTCAAAATCTCAATGCTATGTGGAAAGAAAAGCTTTCAAATTCTAGACTCATAGTGGGAGAAATCTAAATCCCAGAGACACATGTGCCTATCAGGTTGCTGCCCAGTCTACTCTTGAAATTATCCCATTGCACAAGCTAATTGTACAATATTTCAGAGTCTGATTCTTTTTGTACAGCAAAATAATGTTTTGGTCATGTATACTTATTGTGTATCTAATTTATATTTTAATATATTTAACATCTACTGGTCATCCTGCCATCTAGGGGAGGGGGTGGGGGGTAAGAGGTGAAAAATTGGAACAAGAGGTTTGGCAATTGTTAATGCTGTAAAGTTACCCATGCATATATCCTGTAAATAAAAAGCTATTAATATATATATATATTTGTGTATACTTATAAAAAAAAAAAAAAAGAAATTATCCCATTGGTGCCTTCAAGGAGCCTATTGAAACCACACTTCTGTCCTAATCTCTTAGGCCACCATGTCCACAATCATTTTAGTCATCTTGCTGAAGGCTACAGAATTTTCAACATAAAACAACAATAGCAGGTTAGTGCCCTCTCCCAAGAAAATTGTAGCTGATCACCAACAAACCAAGACAGGAAGAAATGCACAATTACAACAGGAATTTTCATGTATTCAGCATGATGGAAATCTGAAATCAAACCTTGTGAAGCTTCTTCCTTTATTTTTTTTTCCTTGCTGGGCATTATTTTTCTATACTATGAAGTGGGAAAACTGGATATGGTCACCTTGGAGTTCTCTTCAATCTCTGTCCATCTAAGATTCTCTCAGTACAAGATCCCATCTAAGGATAAAATCCCTGACCCTAGATTTCTATTATTTCTTTTTATGGGTACAGTGTTTTCAAATGGTTATTTTTGTTTCTTTCTTTACCCTGTCTCTCTATGAGAAGCTGACAGAATTCCTAATTCTAATTACAGGTTAACCTCATAAAAAGATAATAAATAGCTATCTAGATGGGGAGGGGGACTCCTTCAGAATGAAACAGAATCACAGAAAATTATTTTGCTATGATACAAAGTCAGTAACGGTCCATCCCCACCCACACAGTCCTTTACCTTTCTTTTCTTTGCTATTTTATACATATAGTCACTGCTGATTCCTCAGAGTAATCACTAACAACAGTTTTCTTCATAGAAGCTTAATGCAATTCACGCAATCATTTGTTATATGATCTGTAATACTAAAATTCTCTACTTAAAGTCACTCCCAGAGAATAAGAGATGCAATTCAAACCTTTAATATTATTTTTGTTAAAATTCAGAGATCATTCCAAAAAAAATGAAAGGAAAAAAAAAACTCATACCATAATCTCCTAATTTCAACAAAATGAGTCTTCAGGAGCTTGACCATGAAAACCATGTTCAAGAACACATACTTAAGGGAGAGCAGTTATCTTGAGTGCACAGGCTCATGCCTCCATAGACCACTTTTGGACACTATTCATTTTCACGTCCACAGTAAAAGGCATAAAACAAGCAATGTGGTTCTTAATAGCAGGATGGCTGAAGCCCAGACAGTGCTGTATGTTACAGCACCTTAGCTTGCTGTGCATAATGGAAATAGAAACTGCTGAGCTAATAGCACCCAGAAAAATGATTAACACTCAAAATGCATTTCAATCGTGATAAAATTGCTCCAGTGTTTCAATATTCTTTTCATGTAGCCTCAGAATGGCTCGATTTATTGAGAAAAATTTCACAATTCAGCATAGACTCTGTCTTTTTCCAGTTTTACATTCGCCAGCTTCCAATAGATGACGCACATGGGCTACTTTAAAACATTTATTCAACATAACCAACTTTTATGTGACATTGCAACTAAATGGATTCAATAAATGTTATGTACACTCTGCTATGGATATTGATGTAAATTTTATTACGATGGAATATCGATGGTTGTTGGGATGCATGAACAGAGTTTTGATTCTCCCCATCTTGACTTTATTTTCCATTAATGCTCTAGGTGCCTCTTACTTGAGACCTAGGCATATAAAGGTAAAAGATGCAGGTAAATACATCCTTTCTCTATTTTATTTAGTGAGATACATATATCTTAGTATGAATTTATTTTGACTATCTACATATCTATTTCACATAAACTCATATATAGTCATTTCCCAACAGATATATGATGTCAAGAAATATATTTTAACATTAAATCAATTTGAATAGCTACAGAAATAAAATATTATTGCTATAAAATTCTGCAAAGGATCACAAGTTTGCTAATATATTTTCATTGCTAATTGAATATTAAGGCCAAGAGCAATGATAAATATGAAACATTTAGAGAAATTAGGAGAGACATATGAACTGAGAAAGACCAAAGAAAGAATGAGAGGCTGACACAATACCTAAACAGTAAAAAAAATCTCAGGTTCATGTCCAATGTATTTGAGCTGAATTCTAGAATTTCTCATTACATTACTAGGGAGTGTCCCCAGTAATTCTTCTTCTAGTAATGCCTGTAATGACTTTTTTTTTGTCCCGGTGGAGTGCCTTTTGGCAGTGCTTTCACCATGTTTCCTCACTTTAACGGATCTGTGATCTCACTGATTGGAACCTTCTCACTGTCATCAATGAGCAGAATCCAACTGTGCTTGCCCAACCACGCTGCACTTTTCTAGAGCCACAGAAAAGTTTGACTCAGTTATCACACTTGACAATTAAGTGGGGAAATAAGTGTTATGTAAACTCTACTATGAGTCACTCAGTCAATATGATTTTATTAAATACCTACTATTTTCCAGATACTGTGCTGAATATAAGAAATTAAAGAAAGGCAAAAATAGAGTCCATATTCTCAAGAGGTTCATAGTATAAGGGAGAGTCACTATGCGAATAGTGATGTCAAAACAAAACACATACAGAATAAATGGAGAATGACGCACATCGCACATATTAAGAAGTATTGGAAAAGTCTTTTTGTAAAACGTGAGGCATTAGCTGAGTCTCATGGAGGGCCAGAGAAGTTAGGCGAGAGAGCTGAAGAGGTAGAGAGCTTCAGGAATGGAGAATAAGCAGTGAAAATACAGAGGTGGGGAGATGGATTGTGTTAGAAGAACTTCCAGAAGGACAGTGTCAGTGTCACCTAATGTGTGGGACTGGGAGGAAGGTATAAGTCTGGAATGTGAGAGGAGGGTAAGTTATAGGTGCTTTAAAAGTCCAAACAGAGAAATCTACATTTGACCTTGGAGGCAACAGGAATTCACTGGAATTGGTCAAATGGGGAGATGAAATAATCTCTGTTTAGCTCCAGTTTTTCACCTTGAAATGCCTATTGGAAATCTTGAACTGAGTGTCATGATATCTGAAACTCAACATGGCCAAAACTGAATTCATTCTCTTTTCCCCTGAATGCTCTATTCTTTGTAATTTTCCCATTATTGGTGAGGGTACCACCATTATCCTAGTCACACACCAACACATTTCTTCACATCCCAATGCATTCTTTATTCAAATGCTAGATTAATGTTCCCAAAATTCAAGGATGACAATGACCCATTATCTCATTGCGTTTTTGCAGCTAAATCCTATCTACATACTCTAAAATCCAATGACAGTGGATTCTTTGTTATTCCTTTTACAAAATACTGCACTCCCTATTCTGGGTATTCCAGTCTGGTTCCCATGACCGGAATGTTCTCCCTTCCAATTCCCTAATAATTTCCCTTACTTCCTACAAGTCCTAGCTAAAATCCACCTTTGAAAGGGAACCTTTCCCAATCCTCCTTAATTCTTCTGTTGATTATTATATGTATGTCCTTTCTGTTGATTATTTTCAATCCAGCCTGGAAGTAGCTTCTTTAAAGATAGTTATTTGGGCATTTATTTTTTGTTAAATAATGAGTTTCTTGAGATCAGGCATTATCTCGCAACATTCTTTGTATCCCTAGCAGTTAGCATAGTAACTGGCACATAGTAGGTACTTAAATGTTTATTGACTAACTGACATGCTTTAGGAAGATTAATGTGACAGCTGAGGGAGGAGGATGGACTGGAGTAAGTAGACAATTGATACAGGGAGACCTTCCAGCAGGTTATTTCAATAGTCTTGGTGTTAGCTAATAAGCATCTGCACCAAGTGGCAGCAGTTTTAGAGAATAAGAATTGCAAGGGAGATATAGAAATCAGAGCTAATTTGATAGAAGGGGGTAGCACAAATTTTTAAGAACTGAAGAAGACACTTGATTGGAAGGAGAGTCCTTCTTCAACACATCAAGAAGAAAGAAGGGTTTGGGGGAAAAGAGAATGAATTTAACTTTGGACATGCTATGTTTCAGATCTTGATATGATACCCACTAAAGAGCTTTGGTTCTCCCAAAACCAACTTTTATTTTCTATCCTGCTCCGGATGTTTCATTATTGAAATTTGGGTATATAAATCTAAATATTTGAGGCTAAAAAACACTTATTTTTCACTTTTTGCATGTGTAAGTGGCCTTCATCTCTTAATATGTTGAACAAATGCATTTCACCCCATCAGTGATTGTACCCTGCCACATGACTAGTTCCTTTTCATTTCCTTAAAATAGACAATACCTCTATTGTCCTCTTATTAAAGTAACTTTATTCATCCTCTTTTTTTAACAAAAGGTACATGAAAAACTGAGGAATGCCAAATATGATCAATTGCCACTCCTCCTCTAAACAATTTGAATTAACTATGTTGAGACGATATATGTGAGGCATGAGTGGGTGGACGATATTTGTATGTATCTTCTATGTCGAAGCTAAAATCTATGAAAAAGAATAAAGGACTTCCTTCAGAATATATTTGATGTTGAGGGGGCAGGAAAAAAGAAAGAAAAATCTAAGAAAAAAAAAAAACAATTAGTCTTCACAAGGCTCTAAGTGAGGCCTCTTGGCAAGACTAAAGTAAAACATAATGAACAGTGCCTAAAGGACATGTCCTAAATTCCTATCAAACATCCTACCAAACAAACTACCAAACATCAAAATGATCTTGCCTCTGTATTTGCTATTGACAATATCCAAATGATAAAGAAATTATATTACAAAAGTGCCATTTAAGGAAATATGTTCTTGGTTGTACAATTTCCTATTAATCAGATTCTGACAAAAAGTCTGTATGAATTAGCACCACTCTAACATCCTAATGCAGGGGAAAAGATTAATATCCATCACCAATGCCTTATGGCCTACTGAAATCTAGAGAACCTTCAGAATGATCCGAAAAAGCTGTTCAATACAGTTTTAATGGTAAATGTATTTTATTGTACACCAGGTATTTGAAAATTACTTACCCATATAGGGTATATGGAGTCAATTTCTATTGATGAAAATGTTTCATTGACTAGAACACTGGTTATGCTGGATTACTGAGTATAATGTACAAATCCATGTAAACAAAATTACTGTTACTGTCAGTCAGAAATCAAAAGATATTTTAGATCATTGATAAAAATCCTATCCATTATATTTTATACTTAATGATAAGAAGTGATTATAGAATACAAAAAAATGTATGGCTGTAGAATGAAAATTAAGTGAAAAGATGGGAATTAAATGAAAACATGGGAGGGTATATCAAGCTTTCTGTGACATAAGTTCAAGTTACCTGGAAAGTGACAGCTTGGGCAAAGGGATGGGAATATCTTGTACAATATTAAAAATAAATAAAACTGAAACTCACAGTTGTTACTGCCGAGCCATTGGGCATTGTTGCTTTCCTTTTCTAAATATTGTGCAATATAGGGTATGATCATCTCAGGAAATTTAAAATTGCAGGTCAGTCAAAGGTCAATGAAAAGGGCAATGGCCAGTGATATGTCACTAAATGAGATGTTATATAAAAGAAACATGAGAACTCACGTTAGGATACAACATTAGGGCTTGTAGTTTCTCCTATGAGCCTTACATCAAGCCAAGAGAAATAGTACTATCCCAGTTTTACACAGAAGAGAAAACACTTTGGAAAAGAGTTTTCAAAATCTTGCCCAGAAACTCAGGGTGAATAAATGAGAAAAGCATGTTTTTGCCTTTATTTGTACTCTGGGCACTTTGCAATGTATAAATCCATTCAAGTGATTGGCCCAGTATAGGCACTGAATCTCTTTCAGACTGAGTTTTATCCATATGTAAAACAGCAAGAACAATAACACACACTTTATGGGTTTCTGGAAAGATCAAATGAAGAAATTTGCATATTGTTACCATATATGCATACACTATACTTCATATGTAAATTACTATAAAGCAGTAGTTATGAGTACTATATATACACACAATAGTACTGGATAATTATATATGAATATTATATACAAACATGAATTATATATACATATGTACACATAAATACACATATACGTTCATAAACTTTGTAAACCTTAAAGTATGATAAAGATTTAAATTGTTATTATTGTTATGATTTATATTGACAAAGTTTGAATACAGATGCAATCTCAAATCAAGTAACTTTTCTTACAATGTCACAAACAAACCAAGAAACAAACCCAAATCTCTGCTGTTGAATTTCTAATAATAAGAATAATTTGCTAAATAGGAAAAGCATTTTGAGTAGAGCTCATAGAGTCTTATTTTTATTTCAATTTTTCCCATAAATGAATTTCTTGAGAATGACATAAGAACAATTTCCTAACAGAAAAAGACTGCATTCAAGAAACCAATGACCTGTGTATTGCATATGAAGACTAGCCTGCTATTTATGGTGTTCTCAAGAAACATCTTGGGTAGGAGTGGAACAAGTATTATTATTCTTATCTTGCAAATGAAGAAATTCAGATGTAGACAGATGAAGTATATTGGTCACACAGCTCATAGGTCTACCAAATCTTCAAACTAGTTTTCTCATATTTTGTTCTCTCTATTCTTCAATTCCAGAAGTCATTTTATCACTATCTAATGACCAAAGCTGACCTGCTGCCTGTTTTTTTAAAGAGTGCTTTTTACATGTATAAATACAATAAAATTTCATTTTAAAATGCAAAAAATACAAGAATAGTCCATGAGCTATATTTGAACCAAGGATACCCTTCTCCTATATAGGTATTCCAAATTCATTCCAAGTTTGCCCCAATTGTGGACATTTTACCCACTCAGTCATAGGGAATCTTGCCATCTCTGCTCTGATATTTTCCTATTGATTTGAATTATTGGATGAAATATCAGATCCAAAAAAAGAACTTTATAATGTGCTAAGAAACTGTAACTAGATCCCTTGTCAGAAACTTCTGTTGAATGCTAAGTATATATTCAGAGATGCTTTCATTGGAAATTACCTTTCAGGGAGTCTAAACAAAAGCCATGTACCATGAAAAAGAGAAAGAATGAAAACCATGTAATATCTAGAATATGGTGTGCATTTGTATCACTGGTTAACCAAGGTAGACACCAATATGGAGTAAATTTCAGCATCTCTCCTACAGATAGATAGGAGGTCTAACCTAGAATTAAGGAAAACAAGGATCTTTTTTTCTGGACCAAACTGGGGGAATCCCAGTGTACTTTCAATAATCTCAACCCATTATAATTATAATGCTTTATGTATTAGCATCATAAAACCCAAAGATCTTGGAAGAATTGATAATTACAAAATGCAAAGGAAAGCTGAAGGACAGATGAGAGAATGAATCTAAGAAGTACAAACTTAGAGAGCATATATATAAGGGAAAGGGAGATGTCACACAAATGTGGTATCAAAAAGCCTGAGCTCTGAGTTTCTCTGAGATACTGAGAGAATATAAGGAGAGGGAAGAAAATTTTGAAGGCATGAGAACCTCTTCTGTGGAGGATTCATGGAGAAATAGGAGAAAAAAGTTACCAAGATGAATGTAGGATTAAAGTAAGAGGCAGGAAAAGAAAGATTTTCCTCATTTTCAAATGTGGAATCAAGTGTGTCAGGAACTGGTAACTAATGAGTGGTCTGACAAAGGACCAATTTCCATCTTTCCAAGATAGTCTCAGGAAGCCTTTCTAGGGCTCTTAGGCGTTTAAGAGAATTATGTAAGACTAGATGGCATGACATAATTGAGCCCTGCTCTGGAGGATAAGATCCTAACATGGCAGCAGAACAGAGCAAAACATTCTGACTTGAGAAAGAGGCCACCCATTCAAGTCCCACTTCTACCAAATACTGGGTACATGACTCTGGCTAAGATGTTTCCCATTGTGTTCCAGCAGTACTAAATAACACTTGACTTTGCAGAGAATTGGATGATCTGCATCAGAAGAAGGAAAGAGTTTTTTTCTTAAAGGTTCTATTCCAAACATTTGAAATCTCCATTCCTTCTGTCTTCATATCCCCATCTCAACCCAACATTCCCCCACTACACACACACACACACACACACACACACACACACACACACACACACTATTAAAATGAGACCTGGAAATGCTCAGGGCAACAAAATAAGCATTGTATAATCTGGTTCTTGTCTTTCTCTTCCAACAATCCAGCAGGTCTCTACAAAGTAAGTAGTGATATAATTACAAGCATCAAGAGCCTTTCTTATGGAATGTCAGCAAAATTATTACTATGAGTTGTCTCAAAGAGTAACTAAGATAATAATTCTAGATGAACTCCTTGGGTTACCTAAATCAAATGAACTGAATTGAATTGATGAGTCAATCCATTTCTCCTTTACCATTTCTGTTCATCCATTGGTGGATCAGAAACTCTCCCTGAAAGTTTGGGTTACATGAGTTTGAAAGACATTTTCATGACATTGGATAGTAATAGAACATTACCTAACCTAAGGATATGTATAAACAAAGCACTGAGTCTTCCTGTGGAAATTTGATAAAGCCCACGCTCCCTGATGAAGTCAATTCAATTAGCAAATGCATATTGTACTTCTTATGAGACATGGGAATGGGTTAGCTACTAGAAATGGGGATTTAGTATTTTAAACTCAATGATGCTCAGACTTTTTTCTAACAATGCAGATTGGCAACTTGTCTGCAATTCATAGTATTGGAGCATTGCCAAAGGCTGCTAAGAAGTTGTGAAATTTGAATTCAGACAGACCTGACTCAGAGGCCAATTCTGTATTCACTAAGAAATGTCACTCGGAAATATAAACTGTTAGGAGGTGGGGGAAAAACAGCACATGTCCTCAATAAGCTTCCAATCTACAAGGGAATGCCATGTATAAATCAATAAATATATTCAAAGATAATTGGTGGAGGAAGAAAGTCAAGATGTCCTTTGCTTCTATGTCCTTTGCTTCTGTATCCCTCTTTCAAGAAAAAGATTTGAAATGGCTTCACCCAAAAAAAATAAAAATAAAAAGAGAATTAGTTGAATCTTTGTATTTAAATTGAAGCATTATTTTACTGATCTAACTCTTGTGCCATCTCTGACTTCATGCAATGACCATATATTTTAACTATGTCTCATTCCTCTAAGATTCCCATGTCCCAGGAGATAATGGCCTCTGATGAAGCTTTGATTCCTTATTAATTAATTAGTCCAGCATGGAGTTCTTCCCTAGACTCTATCCCTTCAGGAGTATGACCGATGCCATCTCTTTCACATTGGCTCAATGAAACTGCTTTGTTGAAAAGAACATTTGGCCCCAGAATAGCATCAAGCAAAGGAAAATGTCATTAACCCTGGAAGAGGAACACCGTGGTACAAAGCAGGTGGCTGAGATGGGTTTCAGCCAACTTCTCCTTCCCATATATATCATCTTTAGAAATTTTCTCTTCAAGTAGAGTTCTTCATTCACACTAGCCAATTGAGAAACCCATAATAAAAGATAAATATATCAGGCAAAATTCTGCAATGCCATATTCCATTCTCTTTTGAGATGCAAATATCTTCTACAGTACATACAAACCCATGCTGTACTACTTTTATCAGATAATTATTCTAATCAAGCCCATTAATCTGTTCTGTTGGAGGGAAAAAAATCGCTTACCGTAGCTCAGTGAATATTAATTTTCAAATGAGTTTAAAATCCGCTGTGAATACATGCATGACGCACATAGAAAGCTGGTGGTACAAAGATTTATTTTTTCTGTCTTTAATTTATAATTTCCAATATTTTGAAGAAAAAAGCTACTTTCTACACTAAGATCTGATTTCTCTTCTAGTTTTATTTCCACCACAAAATTGACAAGTTATTTATTCTTATTCTTTTTTAAGTATGTCAACATTTCTATGTATTAAAATTATATATATGTACATACATATAAATAAGTATATATTGTATATTATATATACATAATATGGGGGATTTTAAAAAACAAACTAAGGTTGACTTAAACATCTTTAACTTACTCAAAGTCTTAAATATTAGAATCCAGATTATTTTAGGAAAATATCTAACTATAATTTCACAGAAGCAATGACAAAATTTTAAAGTTGGGAAGGAGCTCCAATATCTCTACCAAGAAAACCCCAAATAGGGCCATAAAAGTGAGACATGACTGAAACAACTGAATAGCAACAAAGAATTTATCTGTAGCCTTATTAAATGCAAGCTAATTATAATCTGTCCAGTTTCTCAACTTGAGGAAGGTTGTTTGGTTCTTAAAACTGTGGCCTATTGTAGCAGCCATCTCTCCCAGCTTTATAGCATCTACAAATTTGATAAGTAGATTATCTGGACCTTTAACCAAGACATTAATAAGAACGCAACACACCTCTGAGAGAACCAAAGAAACCTGAAGCATCCCATTTGAGACATCTTTGTAAAGCAATATTAATTCATTAATGACCATTCTTTGGGTCAAACCAATTTATCAGTTCAGAAGCTACCTAAATGTACTTTCTTTTGAACCACATTTTCCTGTTTTGTTCACAAAAAAAAAAGTCTGTGAAATGATTAGTTTTTTTTTTTAAATCTGTTTAAAATATGTAAATGACAGCATTTCATAATCTAGAAGTTATGAGCCATGTTAAAAATATTTCTTCTGTGATCAGTGCTTTATTCTCTAAATATTTCAAAGCTATCATCATGGCATTTTCTAGAATTTTCAAATAATTTCAGATTCAGTTCATTGTCTCACCTATTCAGAGTCTTTTATTCTATTTTCTAAAATCATGACATTTGATTTTTTCCAATCTCATAACATTCCTTCCAATTTTTATGACCTTTTAATAATGTCCAGATCTTTGCTTTAGGTGGTAGTTGGTTTAGACCTTTCACCAAAGGAAATTAAGTTCTTTTTTTTGTTTCTTTTTTACTATCTTTATTTACATATTAATTGCTCCTTAACTAAGTTTAATCACCAGCATTATTTATGTATTAAAAATACATTCTGGGCAGAGAACAGTTAAGCACAATTAGAGTTGCACATCTCTGCCTTTATTTAATCAACTTAGAAATGTATATTCACTTATTGAAATGAAATACTTTTAAGTTTTAGTATGTATATTTGCAATGGTGGTTTCCTCCTTTACCATTCATCTGTTTGGTGAGTTCAAGAAGAGAAGTTAAATGCTGGCAGTGACTCAGGACTGAGGGTTGGTAAGGCATTAATGTTAGTAAGACATATAGGCAAAAAAAAACCAATGGTAGAAAGAAACTGCATGAATGCATTAACTTCAGTGTTAAACAAGGGAGTGAGCCAGAACAGAAATGATGGACCAGAGAAACAAGGAAGGGTTGAGGGAGTGTTAGAAATTGTATATATTGCAGTGGGGAATCTTCTGCTCCCAGGCCACATAAGGTGGATGAAATCATTTGCTAAGGTCACTGCAGACAATGATGAGCTGAAAGGTAGGTCCAACAACCTCCCATTGCTTCAGTCTTCTAATTGATAATTTTGGATGGCCCACAAATAATATTATAAATATTCCTGGCAGAAAATGGTTCATAAGGAATTGTTTTAGGAAGAAGGCAATGGGAGAAGTAAAGTTATAGATTATAATCAAAGAGGAATTCCAAAAGTTCCAAATAAATGAAGTGGCAAAGTGAAAGTTTATGGTGAAATCTACTATATGACCATCTCGTAGTTGACTAGTTGAAATAAAGATGTTGAACTTGATGAGAAACTAAGATATCAGGGTCAGGAATAAGCAAAATGTGAAAATTGAAGATAGTAATTATGAGGAAAGAACCTGATATGCAAGAGAAATTTAAAGCCCTAAATGGAATTTCTAGAGAAAAAGCAAAAAAAAATCTCTTGAAAAATTATTATATTGCAACAATAACACTGCGTTGGAAGTATTAATTGAATAACAAAAAGCTGGAGGAAGGGGAAAAAAAACTTGGACAGAATTTTATTTTAGATATAAATAACCAAGAACATTCAAAGTATATTCACAGATAAATGGGAATGTATGACGAAGATTTGCCAGCTCTTCTAGAGAAATCTATGTTTATCTCCACTGGCTGTGAAACCACAAAATGTGTATTCTAATACAAGAATTTCAGATTGCAGCTTCCAAAAAATCAAAACAATATTCAAGAAGGCGAAGTCTAGAAAGCAGATTATTATGATCCAGAACTTGAAACAAGGTGTTAAGTCACTAGAATTGATAGAAACAATGCTTATGTTTATACCTTTGAGAGTTCACACATTAGCTCACACGTTAGAGTTCACAAGTTCAGTAGATTCACAAGTCAGAAACCCACAATCCCACTCTCTCAGAGGAGGAGTCAATCTTTGGGTTCACACCTTTAAGAGATCATATATAAGAAGCTCTTAGAGCTTCAGTCAAGAGACAAGAAGAGATTGAGAAGTGAGAAGTTAGTTGAAAAGATTGAGAGCCAGAATTCAGTTGGGAGATTCAGAACCAAGATTTAGAGAGAGCTGGAGGCTGAAGCTAGCAACACGAGCTCTCAGAGACAAGAAAAGCTAACCAGGCTATTTTGAAAGAGACAATAAAGATTTGGATTTTAACTCCTGGCTGCATTTGAGGTGATTATTGATCTGAACTGAAACTAAGGCTGCCTCCAGAAAACCTCCCCAAGAAACCTGCTCCCAGAGAATGATTATATTTTTGAAAAGAAGAGAACACCATAGCAGATGAATGCAAATATCTACAGAAAAAAGAAATTACCACTAAAAGTCAAAACATTGTGAAGTTACACAACAATACATTTTATGATTTCTCAAAAAAAGTAATGTACTGCTCCCTCCCACCCTTCACCAAATGAGTGAAATTGTATTAATTAGCATGATTTTTTTTTCAAAAAATGACTGAGAAAAGATCAAGTACTGATCCAAAGATTTGCTTTCTCACCTCAACAGTCCTAACTTCAACAGATATTGGTCCAAATGAATATCATCAAAATCATAACTGTTGGATATATAAGATGGGATCAGGCAGACTTTGGAGGGAAAATACTTTCTTAGAACTGAGAGAAATGATTATTAATAAAGACATTATGATAATTAGATGGAATTAACTTTCTTAGATCTTGGTTGAGTCCAACCTTACAAGGAATTTAATTAAAGTTGGGAAAGCCTATTTTATTCTACTCAAGCTTGGGTAAAGATAGATCCCTTTGTCCAGACAGCCCACAGGGTACTTAGTATAAAAAATATCTTCACATAATGTCCCTCTCAACTCTTCATTGAACACATAAAGCTATATAAACTGTGAGCCCCCACCATGATTGTCTTTGGTATAAGACAGATGGCAAAATGACCATTCTTTTATTAATAATCTACTGGCCTTATTAATAACATGATTAAATTATCCAGAAACTATGTCTCTCAACCCTTTTTTAATCATCACACAACTGACATCTTTAAAGTCACTAAATTTACTAAAAGGAACAGAGAATTAAAGCAAACAAATAAAAAAAATCTTCTGAACTTTTTTTGTTATTATTGCCATGACATCAAAACAAAATAATAAAATAAAATGAATCATTAAAGCAAAGCAAAACTGCTTATAAGGAATGAATTGTCTTCAAATGATGACTTGATAGTTGTTCTAGTAGATGCCAGTTCATTCAATAATCCTCTAGTTATTTGTATCTAGTAAAAAAAAAAAAAAAAAAAAAAAAAAAAACTATGGAGTATATTCACTATGGTAGTTGGTCAACACTATCATAGAGTTTGCCAAACATATTAATATGGAAGAGATCCAGATTATAAGATTCCTTGAAATATTGATTTTTTTTTTGTTTGTTTTTGGTAAGATTTTGTTGATTGCACCAAGCTCCAGAATACTGGAAATAGGTTTCATTAAGACCCATGTGTAATGGGCTGAGGCTTGAGTTGATGCACTGAAGTCCCAAGCAAGTGAGGCTAAATAGTAATTGGACCACACTCTATTAATATTCATGCTTGGATAAAGAATGGCCCCCGCCCACTCTCTGTGCAAGTCCTGATGTGTTGTATAGGAAATGACAATTTTGGGGGCTGGAGGCAGAGAGACAGGAAGAGAGGCTGGGGGAGATTGACCTGGGTTCCATGCTCGTAGCTGCTGGTCATGTGGCTGCTGGTCTAGCTAGCTTCTTGACTCAGCTGCACACATTGCTATCGCCAATTCCCTTCCACCTCCAATCTTTCTTCACTAAGAATAAAGAGTGATAATTTTCCCTTAACCTGAATTCCTGACTCCGGCTGATTTTAAAATACACGGCCTTCACACCCATGTCCATTCAAAAATCTCACATTAAGACCAGTGATCCTGAGAGGTGATATGGAAATGTTATATTAATAAGGTGTATTAACCATTTTATGGATATGAAATAAATTTGGTTAGATCATAAACAAATGTTTCTTGGATTGATATAGCAGATATTTAATGAGATATAACCAGAATTTGGTAGGAAGAAGATAGAGTGCTGGGCTACAGTTAAGAATTAAAGTATGCTTTGGGGCTTCATCTGGAGATGATCTGCTTTTAGCACCTTCAGGGTTTGAAATCTGTTCTTTTCTTTCTTCACTTAAAAAAACAAACAAGCAAACAAACAAACAAACAAAACTTATCAGAGTTTTTCTTCCTTTTGCACTCATTTTTTAAAAAGTTAAATTCTGGTTTGGGGCAAAGAGCAGACTATCCAAGTTTCTTCTTGGACTCAACTAGTCAACAGTCCTGGGGCGGTGCTGACTAACTTCCAGTCTTGGGTGGGTGTGACCAGTTCCTGCATTATTCTGGTTTTTAGCAGCTCACTTTTTGACTTTTGTATTTGTGTTGGGTGTCTTCCAGCTAACCTGCTGATTTACTGGCTTGCAACCAGGACAGAGTAGCCAAGATTGCATTAGTTTATCCCAGTTATTCCCCCACTGGTGGGATGCCACACAACTCTTGGTCCCTGCTCTCACCTACATTTAGCCCCTCCCTCCATGCTTGATTGAAATAGAACTTTTATGAAGTTCTTCCAAAATATATTCTGCTGAAAATGTGTTACACTCCAGTTATTTGTGGGTTCTGTCACTTCAAGACAAGTTCAGAGGATTGATTTGATGTTGATTTGAGGGATGTCAGGGAGAACTCAGATAAATATGAGTCTTCTGTCCACCATCTTGACTTCACCCAAATATATATTTTTTAAATGACAATTGAACAAGCCATTCTCCAACTGATAAATGGTCAAAGGATATGAATAAATAATTTTCAGACGAAGAAACTAAAACTATTTCTAATCATATGAAAAAATGTTCTAAATCTTTATTGCTCAGAGAAATGCAAATTAAGAAAACTCTGAAGTACCACAATATACCTCTGAGATTGATGAAGATAACAGAAAAAGATAATAAATGTTGGAGAGGAGGTAACAAAACTGTGACACTAACACATTGTTGGTGGAGTTGTGACTGATCCAACCATTCTGGAAAGCAATATAAAACTATTCCTGAAGGGCTATCAAACTGTGCACATCCTTTGATTCAGCAGATGAAAGGGCTGAGCTTGTATCACAAAGATATCTTTAAAAAAGGAAAAAGGACCCACTTATATAAAAATGTTTGTAGCAATCCTTATTGCAGTGTCAAGAAAATGGAAACTGAATGGATGCCTATCACTTGGGGAATGCCTAAATAAGTTATAACATATGAATGTTATATGTTATTGTTCTATAAGAAATGATCAGTAGGATGATTTCAGAGTGGCCTGGAGAGACTTACATGAATTGATGCTAAGTGAAATGAGCAGAACTAGAAAATCATTATGCACGGTGACAATAAGATTATAGAATGATCAATTCTGATGGATGTGGGTCTTTTCAACAATGAGATGATTTAGGCCAATTCCAATAGACGTGATGGAGAGAGCCGTCGGTACCCAAAGAGAGGACTGTGGGGACTGAACATGGGTAAGAACATAGTATTTTCACCTTTTGATTGTGTTTGCTTGTTTTTTCATTGTTTTTTTCCTTTTTGATCTGATTTTTTATGCTGTATTATAAATGTAAGAATATGTATAGAAGAATTGCACATATTTAACACACATTAGATTACTTGCTGTCTAGGGAAAGGGATGAGGTGAAGGGAGGGAGAAATTTTTGGAACAAAGATTTTGCAAGGGTGAGTGTTGAAAACTATGTTTACATATATTTTGAAAATAATATTTTTTTTTAAAAATATAATTGAGCAAGTAGAAGCTAATGACTCAATGAGACATCAAGAAATAATTTTTAAAAATCAAAAGAATGAAAAAAAAATAAAAGATAATGTGATATAGATCATTGGAAAAACAAATCTCTTGGAAAATAAATCAAGGAGAGAGAACCTGAAAGCCATGATTTAAAAAAAAAAATTTAGACATAAATATTATCAAGGAAAAAATAATCAAGGCAAACTACCCTGATATGCTAGAACCAGAGAGTAAAATAGAAAGTGAGAAAATTCAATGTTCACCTGTATTGTAGCTAAATTCCAGAGTTTCCAGGAAAAGAAGAAAATATTAAGTAACAAGAAGGAATTCAAAAGCCATAGAATCCTAATCAGGATAACACAAAATTTAGCAGCTTTTACATTAAAGAAGCAAGTAAAAAGAGATATGAGTACATCCAAGAATACTTTTTTTTTTTCATCATTTTATTTTATTTTTTTAAATAACTTTTTATGGACAGAACCCATGTCAGGGTAATTTTTTACATTATCCCTTGCACTCACTTCTGTTCCGATTTTTCCCCTCCCTTCCTCCACCTCCTCCCACAGATGGCAAGCAGTCCTATACATGTTAAATAGGTTACTGTAGATCTTCATCCAAGAATACTCTTAACCAGCAAAACAAAGCTTAATTATTCAGGGGGGAAATGGACATTAGTGCAATAGCAGATTGTGAAATATTCTTCATGTAAACACTTAAGTTGAATATAAAATTTGATTTTCAAATACAAGACTCAAGAGAAGTATAGAAAGGTTAGCATTTTTTAAAAGAAATAATAAAGGATTCAATAAATTTTTTAAATTCCTTTTTGGGAAGATGATATTGTAATTCTATTAGCCTTTATAATTATTAGGGTTATAGAAGGGATGCATATAGATAGAGGAAACATGTGACAAAAGGATTATTTGGAAAAAAAAAATTTAAAGAGTGAAAAAGAAAAATGTACTGGGAGAATAGGGAATGAATACAGAATGTATTAATAACCAGAATCCAAAAATGTAATGTTTATAAGAGACAATTTAAAACAGACTCATATTGTGTTAAAAATCAGGGACTGGAGCAGAATCTATTAGGTTTCAGCTGAAGTTTTTTTTAAAAAGGGAGAGGAAGCAATTATAATCTTGAACAAAGCAAAAGCAACAAAATATATCCAAATAAGACAGATAAACAAGGAAACCACATTTTTCTAAAAGATTCCACAGAAAAGGGCTTCTTAAACTTTTTCTACTTGCTACTCCTTTCTGCCCAAGAAATGTTTACATAACCCCAGACATATGGGTGTACAAAATAAGTACATAAATCAAACATTTGCTGATAATAAATGATAATTTCACAACCCCCACATGCAGTTACAAAACCTCATATCAGGTTGTGAACCACAGTTTATGAAGCTTGGCGATAAATCATGCAGCAATATCAATATCAAACCTTTTTAGAATAAATGATATAAAGTGCAGATTCTTAAAGAAAAAGTTAATAAATGATAGTAGGAAAATAGTAAAACTATCCTAGTTGAGGACTTCAAAATTCCCCTTTCAGAACTAGATAAATTTAACCAAAAAAATAAAGTATGAAGTTAAGGAGATGAACAGAATTTAGGAAAAGTTAGATATGTTAAAGAAAAGTGAATAGAAATTAAAAAAAAAAAAAAAGAATATACCTTTTCTTCAGTGAAACATAGCCACCACAAAAATTAACCATGTATTATGGCATAAAAATCTCACAACCAAATGGAAAAAAATTTAAATGAATACTTTTCAGATTCCAATGCAACAGAAACTATATTCAATAAATGGCTATGGAAAACAATAAAAATATTAATTGTAACTAAATTATAGCATCCTAAAAATAAGTGGGTCAAAAACAAATTAGAAAAAAATAACTTCATTAAAAAGAATAATAACAAGACAACATATCAAAATATAAAAATCAACTTTGGCTCAAAGAGGAAAAGAGAAGATTCATCTTCCTTCTTTGCAGAGATGGAAGTATTAGGCTGCTTACCAAACTGATGGTTTGCAGAGTCATTGTGCTGATTTCATTGTCATATGCCTGAGAACCCTGAACAATCAGAACCATGTCAAAAAATTCATGCCCTTTCATTGGAATTTTCTTTGGATAAATCTGAAGATCAGCTGGCAAGGTCAGTTACCAAACACTGAGGTTCTTTCTTGAACTAAACTGCCAAGCCCTCAAAACTGCAAAGCATGCAACTCTGATAAGTCTGATCACACAGTCTGAATGCCAACTCTACATTTTCCTAAAAGACTACTTTAGAGAACATTGTAAAGGCAGGTGCTCATACAAGGTCAGAAGAAGTAGTACAAGGACAGTATCTCTCTGTCTTTGATCTCTGAAGAATATTTTGTATCTATTGTGAGAACTATTTAGCTTGCAGTGCCAACATCAGAGAAGGAACTATGCTCAAGAAGCAGAGCAGAATCCCAGAAGAAAATGCAAGATGCAAGATGCACAAGTATGGAGACATCAGCATCCCAAGTATTTGAACAGACTCTTTTTGCCAGAGCTGTGGTACAGTCTTCTGAGCACATATTGGACTGACTCAACATCATGTCATTGGTTCTCTTCCAGTACGAGGGACAAACAACAACCTCCAAAGAGTGAGTCATATCATACACCAAAGGAAGGAGTTAGCTGAAGTAAGGTTTCTAAAGTATTAAACAAATAACCCTGAGGACAGAAGAAGGCAAAGATTTGCTCTTTGAATTTTTCAGATCTCAATTCAAGGTTCAAAGAGATATGAAATAGTTGTACATGATTGACTAATTCAGTGAATACTCCAGGAAGATTTGAACCTGTGGTCTCCCAGCATCTAGTCCAACAATATCAGCACTGGAATATTTCTTCTCTGAAAAATGGAATGGAGGGTTAGGGGATGACATCTCCTAGGTTTCTTTATTTTTTCCCTTTTGTTCACAAGACATCAGTACAAGAGCTTATCTGATTCTCAAGATGACCTTCAAGGTAACAAATTATAATTACTTAGTTTTAGACTTACTATCTTTTGAGATCACCTCCCAGCATTTTTATTCAAATCTGTGATTTCATTGCTTTAGGAAAATGTCAATGAGGAAATGCGCTTAATGGGATCTGTACCAGCAAGTGAAAGGAACTGCCCAGTGCACATTTTACAAACCAAGAAATTGAAGCTTGAGAATTTAAGTGATATGCCTATAGTAAGAGCTAGAGATCCTCTTGATTTGATGTTTAAAAATCTAACCATTCTACCACCCTGCCTCTCTCTATTGATAAGATGACTGAATCAGTAGAGTGTCAACATATGGTGCAGTAAGTCTCATTCATAAACCACCTTCATTATCCTTAAGGGATTCATTCTGGATTGTTATCCCTGATTTTCTACAATACATATATTTGAGATCATGTGAAATATCAAATAGAAGAATAAACTTGAAATCAAAAAGATCTTTTGCCTTTACTTTTAGCTGTGAGACCTTGTACAAGTAATTTAACATGCAAGGGCCCCAGGCAATTCTTTAAGATTCTAAATCAGAGGTCAGGAACCTCCAGCCTACTAGCTTCATAAGGCTTGAAAAATCATTTGCTAAAGCAACTATGGTGGAGGGGGAACTGAAAGCTAGGTACAACCACCTCCTATGGCTTGAGTTGATAAACTGATAATTTTGTATGGCCTATGAATGATGTATAAATATCCAAATGGCCCTTGGCAGAAAAAAAGGCTGCCACTCTGGTTTAATCGAAATCCTAGGAGCCAGATGCTTATTTGAATGGTGGAAGGAATCCCCAAGTATAGAAGCATCTCTCTACCATCCTAAATTTCTCTCCCACCATAAATCAATAAACAAGCACTATGTTAAGTCACACCCTCATTTATCCAGAAAGATGAAGAAGTAGATCTCTCTGATTAATGGGACTTTTTGTTCCCAAGCTGTGAGCCATATGCTGATTACCAAGCAATTAGAACACCAAAAGGTGAGCAACACAATAACTCTCCTGAACATCATTTAATCTTCTTTTGATAATTTAGAAGGCAACTTAGAATTATGATGAAGAACATCAACTATTGCCACAAATTTCTCTAACAATGTCCAAGTCCAGCATTCCTTGCCCAGTCCTGAAAGGAGGTTTCTCTGTGATGTACAGCTATGACTATTGGAGGTTTTTCCTGGCCCAGCACTGTCGGGCTCATCCCTTCAACAGGCTCACCATGTCCAGCTTCCTGGACAGATCAGCTTTCATAGCAGAAGACCACCTTTGTCAAGAACAGGCCTACCAACTGTGATGAAGGAATCTTTGACTGTGGTAGTCAGAGAATGCAAAAAAAATCTTCCACGAAATACAGTCTCATTCCACTCCTGTCCCGGGTGTAAAATTGGGCCACGGTCTCTTGGATTCCTGCCCCATTTAAACCATCACAATATCCCACTTGAATGATCACAACAGCCTCCTAATTGGCCTCCCTTCCATGAACCTCCCCACACTCCAGTCCATTCTCCCCACAATTGTCAATGGGATTTTCCTAAAATGTCAGATCATTTCAGTGATTGTGAATGGGTCTTCCTTATGACCTCTGGAATCCCATGTAAATTCTGCTTTTTGGAACTGGAACTTCATCATCTGATTCCAACCTGCCTTTCTAAGTTTATCCAAAGCTATACTCTCCTACACCATACTCCTTATTCAAGTCATTGCCATACACTTTATCCCTCAGACCTGGCATTTCATGCTCCACCTTTTTTTCTTTATTGTCTGTCCCCCATGCCTCAAATGTGCTTACTCTGCTCTGTCTCTTTCTCTGTCCTTCTATCTCTGTCCTTCTCTCTGTCTCTGTCTTTCTCTCTCTTTTCTTCTGTCTCTCTGTCTCTTTGTTTATCTCTGTCTTTCTCTCTTTCTCAATCTCTTTGTCTGTCTCTGACTCTGTCTCTCTCTTTTTATCTCTACCCTCTTTGAAATTTTGTTCTTTTCTCCACCCTTCTGATCAAATGCCACCTTTTTAAAGGGCTTATTTTTTAATTCTTCTAGTTGCAAGTTCTCTATTCTACCCCAACCCTCCAAAAGGCCTAGATAATTATTAATTATGCATGCATCTTATACCTTATACCTTTCTTACTTGTGGTCATGACATTTCTCTTTAATAACTTAATTGAAGGTTATGTCTCCCTCTGATATTTGTACCCCCAACATCCCACAGTGATTGGCTAGTGCTCCACAAGTGACCTTTGATTACTCAATCCTGAAGCTTACCTTTTACATTTCATTCAGCTGGTCTTCCACTAAAAGCTTCATTTCCAGGGGCATCTTTCAAGCCTTTCAGTTTGAAAGACTCTATCTAAGGACTGCACTACAGAGAGATAGCATTCAATTACTTGAAGTCAGCTCCACCACTCAGGCAGTGAGCATTTAGGAAGCACTTACTACTGTGTGCCCGATGCCTGTGATTCTGGAGCAACATAGGTAGAATGAAGCACAGGGGGAGGATTTAGGAGAGAGTCACTTGCCAATTTGCCAATTGACAATTGCCCCTGGGCCAGTAATTTCTGAGAGAGCCACTCCCGGAAGCTGAAATATACTGAGATACAAGGCTGAGCTAAGAACAGAGATTCCAAAGATGGTCCTTCCAGAGTTGGAGTGAATATCTGTGAGGTGGAGGAAATGGGGCCAGAGGAGGAAGGAAAGGAGAACCATTGAGGAGGAGTAACAGGCTGCACCTGTAGCACTCCCACCAGCACCAGCAGCACCAATAGTAACAGCAACTGCAGCATCCTAAGACAGCTAGCACACTATCCTGAGTCAAATTAAATATTAAAAGGAAAATTCTATTATCAGGCTTGTGATCTGATTAAAGAGACAACATTCAGAAAGAGAAAGTAAAAAAAGGAGTTAAGCACTTAAAAGCAACTCCTAGTGCCAGGCCAGCCTGTCTGGTGACCCAATTTGAGAGTGACCCATTTTTTACGACAGGAGTATTTTTCAGATGAGGACAAATGTATTTTGATTAGATCGCATAATCATAAAGAGATTGGATCAGAATTCTTGTGACTGCCCCAGAAGTCAAGCAAAATTAAAACATGGGGCACTTCAGAATTATTCAGCTTTAGTAACTGATTTTACAAAGAAAATAATAAATTTTAAAACAGCAGTTTTAAATAGGGTTACCTAATCATAAATGTGCACTTGGCATAGCACCCACACATAGTAGGTCTTTAATAAATTACTTTTTAAAAATATTTATTTTTATTCTTTTCTTTCTAGATTTTGAGTCCCAAATTCTCTTTCCCCCTTCCACTTTCTCCCTTGCCCACTGAGAAGGCAAGCAATGATATCAATTATACATGTGAAATCATGAAAAACTTTTCCACATTAGCCCTATTTAAAACAAGAAAAAAAAGTGAGAAAATTATACTTCAATTTGCACTCAGAGTTCATCAATTTTTCCTCTGGAGGTAGAAAGCATTTTTTTCATCATAAGTTCTTAGGAATTGTCTTAAATCATGGTATTGATCAAAGTAGCCAAGTCTTTCATCACTGATCATCATTATAATATTATAGTTACTCTGTACATTGTACTCTGTACAATGACCATCTGGTTCCTTTGGCTTCATTTTGTATCATTTCTTATAGGTCTTTCTTTTTCTTTTTTTTTTTCTGAAACCATTTCCCCATCATTTTTCATACCACAATGGTACCTCATAACAATCATATTTAGTCAAGAAGGGGTATCCCCTCAGTTTCCAACATGTTGCTACCCCCAAAAGAGCTGCTATAAATATTTTTTGTACAGATATGTCATTTTCCTTTTCCTTTGATCTCTTTGGGATATAGTCCTAATAGGGTCAAATTCTGCAGATTTGGAGTCCTTTGGACCTAGTTCCAAAATGCCTTACAGAATAGTGGAAACCATTCACAACATCACCAACAATTCATTTGTTGTTGGTTTTTAGTCATTTTTTAGTCATGTCCCCACTCTCTCTTACCACATTTATAGATTTCTTTATAAAGATACTGCAGCGATCAGCAATTTCCTTTTTCGGCTCATTTTGAAGATGAAGAAATTGAGGCAAATGGGGTTAAGTGACTTGTCTAGGGTCAAGAAGTTATTAAGAATCACAGGCCAGATTTAAAGTCAGGGAGGTGAATTTTCTGCCTCTGGGTTTATCACTTTATTTACTGATCCCCCTAGCTGCTACTGCCAACAGGTTTAATGTATTTTCCCCTATTTTTTTCCTCAGCCCCTTCAGTATTTGTCATTTCTAAAAGTGTGTGATAATAGCAAAAAAGAACTTTAAATTTGCATTTCTCTAATCAATAACTAGAGCATTTTTCATATAGCTACAGATAGCTTTGATTTTTTCTTCTAAAAACTACTTGTTTATATATTTTGACTATCAATTGGAAGACTCAAATTTATTCCATTTTATACTTAGTAGGTATTTGAGAAATGGGCTTTTTATAAGAAAACTTACTATAATTTTTAATGTTGCATCATTTTCTATAATACCTTTTACAAAACATAGTTTCCCTGCTCATCTCTTTTAATTAGATCTATCTTTGCTTCTACTTTGTTTGACATATCTGCCTTTTTGTTAGTTCAGCTAAAGTATATTAGATTCAGCTCCAACCCTTAATTTTAATTCTGCATGTGTCTTTCTGCTTCAAGTGCATCTTTTATAAACAAAATATTGTTATTTCATTCTGCTATATTGATTTCTATTTTATGGGTGAATTCATCCCATTCACATTCATAATGTCTTTGTCCATAGCTCAGTTTTTTTTTCTGTTTATTTTCCTCTCTATCATTTTATTGCCCTTCTAAAAAATCTGTTTTCCTTCTAACAACTGTCTGCATTGATCTACAATTCCTCTTATTGTCCTTTTCTATTATCTTCTTCAACTCTTATTTACCTATTGTATATGTTAGATTTCTATATTCAACTGTGTGTATGTATTTATGTGTAAATATGTATGTGCATACAAATATACGTATATATATATATATATGTATATGTATCTTTGAGTATACATACAAACATATATTCTTTCCTCTTTGAAACAATTTTTATGACACTGAGGTTTCAGTATTACCTTCTATCCCTTTATTTTCTCCTCCACTTGAAAAGTTCTTCCTTGCATGCCCTTTTTTGAGAATATTTTGCACATTTTATCTCCTTTCCCCTTTCTTTCAGTGCATTCATTTTTCTTCCCCCTTCATTTATTTTTGGAGATCATTTGAAAATAATCAACTCATGCCCATGCCCTGTTTCTATGCAAACTCCTCCTAACTGCCCTAATAATGACAGAGTTGTTAGGAATTATAAATATCATTTTGCCATGTAGAATTGTAAATAATTTAAGCAAATTGAATCCCTTCACATTTCTCTTTCCTTGTTTATCTTGTACTTCTTTTGAGTTTTGCATTTGAATGTCAAATTTTCTATTCAGGGCTGGTGTTTTTATGAGGAATACTTGGAAATCCTTTCTTTTGCTGCTAAGGCCATTGTTGCTGCCCTCAAGTGCTCAAGCTCCCTTCATATCTGGATCCTCATGCCATAGACCTCTCTTTTGGAATCACTAAATTTTCTTAGGCTGGAAAACTGTCTCACCTTGACCATTTTGTTGCTCTGCCACTCCAAAACTTGGACTGAGGCATAAGTTTTAAAGTTGATTGGAAGGGAATGTTGAAAGAGTTCAGATGAGTTGCTGCCTCTAATCTACAATCTCAGTTTTTCTTAATAAATGTTTATAGATTGATAGAAATATTTTGGCTGAAAAACTACATAGAAGCATTTTGGATATCACTTAGAAAGAAATTCACAATGGAGAGGTTTAAAAAAAAACAGCTCCAATTATTGACAGAAAATGTGGTATAGATAGTATGTTTGTATGAATATGTATATGTACTTGTGTACATGTTAAACAATATATTTATATATGGTACAGTGGTGACTAAAACCTAAAGACTTTTTGGACCACCTTTGGGTGATTCTACAAGGATGTAGAGAAGCAGTGTATAATGCAGGGGCTGTTGTGTCCTCTAAGCTTGCATTTTTGAGTCACCATTTTTTACAGAAACACTGGACTGAGAATATGCAGAATGTTTTGAATGTGTTGAGAATGAAACCCTCCCCTCCGCAACTGACATTCATTTGTTCTTTGCATTGCAACCTCCCTCTCTTTGTTCCTTCCTCCTTCCCTTCTTCCCTCCCTTTCTTCTTTCCTTCCTCCCTCCCTTTCTCCCTTTCTTCCTCCCTCCCTCCCTTCCTTCCTTCTTTCCTTCCTCTTTCCCTTTCTCCCTTCCTTCCTTTCTTCCTCCTTCCTTCTTTGCTTCCTTCCCTTTTTTTCCCTTCCTATGATTGATTCATTCAATAAGTCTTTAGTAAGCATCTAACCTGTGTAAGACACATAAAAGTTTTACTTCAGCTCTATGGTTTGACACGTGCCATTTTTTCTCTCTCCATATCACTTGTCTACAGGAGTTTAAAAATAAAATTGACTGTGTGAAACTGAGAGCAGAGCCCATCATTCAGGTGCCATGAGGAGCCAGGTGTGTCACTGACTTTCCACCTTTAGCTATGAATGATTGAGCAGCACTAGTGCTTGTGACTTATTGTGCGTCTGCAGGCAGCCATTTGGCTGAGCTCCTAATCTAGAGGCTGTCTGAGCAAATCCTGCCTGCCTGATAAACACTTCAAAGTGCTTCTGGGAGTTTCTACTTCTCACCTAATAAAAGTAGCATCCACACATGGTCACTGGGCATCTCCCTTTGAAAATTATGTCCTTTGGAGAGGGAATCAACTAGGTGGCTCAGTGGGGCCTGGAATCAAGAAAATTTGAGTTCAAATTCAACCTTAGACACTAGCTCTGTGACTCTGGGCAACTCAATTCTATTTAACTCACTTTCTCCAACTAGAAAATGTTCTGGAAAAGGAAATGGGAAACGAATGGGAAACGACTGCAGTATCTTTACTAAAAAAAAAACAAAAAAAAACAAAAAACAAAGAAATAGAGTCATGAAAAATCAGAGGCAACTGAAAAATGACTCAACCACTATTATCACCACAACACAGAGAGATGAGTTCCCGATAATCTATGTATATATGCAAATGACATATTTATACAAATGCATGCATTCCAGGCACAACTATCCACAAGTTCTATGATATGTAAAACATTATATACGTGTGTACATATACATAATGCACACATATGTGTCCCCTCTGTATGCGCATGCATGTATATGCATATATTTGTGTGTACATATCAGTGAACACATGAGTGTAAGGCAATGGTATATCATAATGCCATACAAATATGTGTGTGCACATGCATTTATTTGCACACATATACACCTACAGATATAGACATAGAAAGGATATCTTCTACTCAGCATCTTTCCATGGATCATTACAGACAATTCTACCCCACGTAGGCTGGATATGGCTTTCCCCTGGACATTAAAGCAAAAGCCAAGGCCCAAGCTGATGGAAAGCTCCAAGATAGTCAAGCACTGTGCAAATTGGCATCCTCACCACAGCCCCAGGGCCCTGTTCACAAGTTTCATTTCGGTTTCACAAGGCACACAGTGAGTCATTCTAATCACTTATTAGTCAGGAGTATTGGGCTTTATAAAATGTGATTGTGCCATAGGCTGAATGGACAACAAACATTTTGTAAATGACATTGTGCAAACCACCCATGGCTAGTTTGATGAGAGAAGTTCCCTAAGACCATTATTAGTTCGATTTAAAGCTTAAATGAATAGAAAACATCCATTGATTATTAGAGAGACTTGATACCCAACACTCCCCACTGCCACCTTCATTTAATTTGTTCTGATTTTAAAGCAAAAGTTATTGATTTGGAGTTCTGCTCCAATTCCATTCAGATACCCTCATTTCCTTCCTGTCTACTGTGTGCAGACCACTGAGATGAGGCTGGACCAGCACATGATGGGAAGATCCTTGCAGGCCAGTTTTCTGTCAGGCAGTGCCTCCAGTGCCTGGGTTCTCACCTCCATTTCCAGCTCTGTTCCTGCCTGCTTCTGTAGTTCCCAGCATATTATAGGCAGCAAGCATACATATATACACACAAATACATATACACACAGTTGTTTGGACTTCCTCCCATTCTACTCCTTGCTCAGAAAGGCCAGGGCCATCCAGCCAGATCCCTTCCTCCCTCAATGATGGAAGGTTTTTATTTCTCAGGACCACAGGCCATTGGGGTCCTCTCATACTGTCAGATTGGGACATTTTAAAACCTTTCTTGTGACCAACACATATTCATCCAGCTCAGCCTTTGGGAACCTTAACCTTGAATTCTATGATTTACAGCCAAGGAACATAACTGGCAGAACAGGAAAGGAAAGGAAATAGGTTCTAGAATGAGGAGAACGCGGGAATCATTACAGTCCCTCAACAATTACTCTGGTGTAAGCAAGCTGATCTCTTCCTCTTTCTCCTAGATAGCTCCAGCCAGAAACTGTCCCAGCACAGACAGGCAATGAAATCCTGTCCAGTCCGCTTCCCAGCAATTGAAGGTTTGCAATGGTGGCTACCAGGGAAACAAGGGAGCTTACAGGCTTGACCTTCAATAGTCTTTTTGGGGGCTTTACAACAAAGGCAGGCCTACATGCACTTCTAATCGTGTGTGTGTATATGTGTGTGTAAGAGACAGAGAGACACACACACACAAAAGGGAGAGAGAGAGAGAGAGAGAGAGAGAGAGAGAGAGAGAGAGAGCACCATGGATATCTCTGGAAATCATTTTAATTGCAATGATAAGACCAAGACCGTAATTGATCCTCTAGGAGCTGGTGAGATCATCCAGTGACAGAGCAGAGAAAGAGAAGGAAAAACCAAATCTCCGAACCCATCTTTGCTGAGGGTGGGTGGGGCTGGGAGCACTGGTCTTATGCTTACTATTTATCTGGAAACCCTGGAAAAGCATTTTCATCTAACCCTAGGCTAGACTAACTGGCTATTTTGACTTCATTCATTTTGATTATGATTGGGTCAGGTCCTCCATTATTTGGAAGAGTAGGGATTTCCAATGTTGTTATGTTGCTTGGGACATGGATCAGTTTAGCTGCCTCGAGCTCCATAGGGCAGTGTTTGCTAGGACACATGCTCTGGTAAGGAGGATGCAAAAGGCACTTATTTATGAGGGGCATGAAGGCAGATGAAAGGAATCAGTGCCCCTTTGAGGAGCTGGTACTTTATAAAAATCCTTTTCCCTTCTTAGCCTGGCCCAGAGCACTTGGTCCAGATCTCTCCTTTCCTCACCACAGTAGACTTATTTTTGTCCAGGTCCCATTGTGAGCGCTTTCCATCACATCATCACCTACTGCAGGATAAACTGCTTGCAGTCAGAGGATATACAATTTTTCAGAAAGGTCCATGCCGGAGTTTAAGAATTCTTGTCAAAAATCACTTTATGAAAAGATTCTGCCCCTAAACTCTTCTTTTATTTATTGAGCATTCTCTCTTCCTGAAGAAAAGAGTCTGTGTCCTTCGTGGACCCAGAGAAGGCCCAGTCTCAGGGCTGAGCCAGGCAGTGAGAGCCTTTCACAACACAAAACTCTACACTAAAGTAAAGCTTCCAGGCCTGAAGAGAAATTTGCATTCCAAAGGAGAGCATCTGGCTTGTATGGGAAATACTGATTATCTTCTTGTGACACATTTATGAGTTTTCTTCTCATTAATTTTTATCTTAGAAGTATTCATTGTTCTGCTAGACTGGTTTTAGAACAAACACCTGCTTTTTACAACTCTTAGATGAACTCCTCAAGGTTTGATGCTTAAAACAGCTGACAATAGAAGTGGAAGCCTCCTTTCCTTCGGAGGACATTGTCTCACCAAACTTGCCTTCGGTTTTAGGTCTGGAGATTTCTTTTCTCTCTTTTAGGGAAAAGATGAAGAAACTGTATACAACAATTGGGGGTTGTACGCTTCTCCTATTAATGTCTGTCTACACTAAAGGAAACTAGATCCAGAGAGAGAGGAGATGGCAACAACTATGTAACTCCCTCCCCTCATTTTCCAGGGAAGGAATGGAAACCCAGAGACATTACATGGTATGCTCCAAACCCCACCCATAATAAGTGGGCCAACCAAGATTGGAAGTTAGATCCTCTGGTTCCAGAGCTAGAGGAACTTTTACATCATTTTTTTTTTAATTTCATGTCCAAAGCTTCCTGATATTCTTCTTGAAGAAAATAACCCTTACCTATAGACCTAAAGCTTTTGTGTAGGGTCAATTAAATTCATTAGTTGACTTAATTCTATGAGTATTTATTTATTAAGGATTTTACTAAAGAAAGAGTTTTGTATAACCTGAGGTGAAACAGAATTAGGGTTATTGATGGACCAGTGTGATCACCACCTCCCAAGATGTGGATGGCAATATGTCCTACGTGGATATAGCCAGCAGCTCACATATGATCACAACAGCCCTCCATGGATATAAGCAGCAGTTCCTTCTTGGCCTCCTGGTTCTCCCCCTCCCCCAATATACCATGATGTATCACCCTTAACCAAAGTTGTCTAAGAGCCCCAACACAGCTGTCAGGTGAATTCCTTCCTGTGCCTCCCTCCTGGGGAGAGAGACACAGCTCCAATAGTCAATCATTAATCTGGTGTATCAACCCCAGAAAGGATTTCATAAGCATAATATAGTCAGTATTAATTCCAGGGAAATCCTCTTGTGGGTCACTAGGGAATGAATTTGTTATTGTCTTTAAAATTAATTCCTGCTATGGTGTTTGCTTCTCCAGTTATAGTAAAAGAAAGTTGGAGGGGGTCAAAGTACCAAGAAGGAAAGAATTATTACTTCTCACAGCAATGGAAAAACACACACAGGATACCCAAGTACTGGAAGGACATAAAGAAAAGAAGACATGGCCTATTGGAGAAGGAAAAAAAAGATATTTCATAATCTGAAATTATTTATATTAGTTGAAAATTTTTGTCAGGATCATTGCTACCTTAGACTGTCAATTTTCCCATACATGAATTTGTATAATAATAATAACAGTAACAACAACAACAACAAAGCAGATGATATTTCTATAGCCTGTTAGGGCATACTAAACACTTAACCCGCATTCTGGTTTAATCGTTTTAACAAACATCTGGGATAGTTATACTTTTCATCCTCATTTCACAGATGGGAAAATTGAGGCTCAGAAACTGAAAGTGGTTTGCCCCACTTCCCTCACTAGAAGAAAGAGCCATTGGTTCTTCTACTTTATCATAGTGAAGGTACCATGAACTTAGGCAAACGTTCCTTTCTACTTCTAGTCACACACAGGATTGAATGCCATGGTTCTCAATAAGTATGACTGATACAGGAGAGCAGGATTTGAGGAAATTTCTGATTTATCTAAGAGAAAATATGACAGAAAAAGTTTGTTCAAAAACCAAAACAGAAAAGAAAGCCTTGGGGCCAAATCTTGATCCTTACACTTCATAGCTGTGGAATATTGTGCAAGTCCCTCACTCTTGCTGAAACTCTTCAAGAGAACTCAGTTCTCTTGCCTGGAAAATGCATCTCTCCTACCCAGTAAGGTTGTTGTAAGGAACAAGGTTTGGACATCCTAAAGAGTCACAACAATGGGAATAATCACAGTATTTGACATTTCCTTCTCAATAATTTTGCAAGATAAGAGTTGAATGTTAATTTTTCCATTGTACAGAGGGGCAAATAGAGGCACAAGAGTCTCAGAACATTTGCTGAGAGTCAAAGACAGGGCTCCACATCTAGCCCCACCAGTTCTAAAGTCCAAGGTCAGCTTGTTCCCATTTTACCCTACTGTCCATCCAAGGCAAAGCCTAAGTGTGGAATGTGGGATTAAATCCTAAGAAGCCTGTCCTACTTCAAGTCATTAAAAAATCCATAATAACCTAGCTTTGGCCTTTCCCTTTGGGCTGATTGCTGGAGTCACGGGCTCTTAACAGGAGCATAAAAGACAGGGGAAAATGGACATCACTAACATTTTATTTCCTTTCCTATAAAAACCACCCCTTACAGTTTTTACAATTTGCATCATGGGCTGTCAGAACTCATTCTCATCAAATAACCTAAATGAGGGGCATTTCTGTATTCCATGCCTTTATAAGTATCCCATAAATTGCAATAAAATATGGGTGTAGGCGAGATTATTTTTATCAAACTTGTCAAATGAAGTTAGGTGTTGTTTAGGTGTCTTGGAAGAGGGGAATAAAGGAGTGGGCTCTGAAATTCTCACTAATCCAAAACCTGTTGTCACAGAAACTAATAGGATTAACTAAGCTGTTTTGTTATCTGGACCTCTGTTTACACATGGAAAACCCTTATCATCTAATTATAGTGTCTTGTTACCTGTGCTGGTCAGACAGGATATTGGGTCCTGGACCCAACTGTTGACAAAGTAGACAATAGACAATATAAGGTAGCCAGGATGTTGAGGCAAATGGAGATCATGTCAGAGGGTTATTTGGGAAAAACAAAATGAAGATGGAGGAAGGGTGTAACCAAGTACTTCAGGGTTATCTCAAGGAAGAGCAGGTCTATTTCTTGTGTTTGGATCCAAAAGACCGAAGTAAGAATATTTCATAAAAGCTGCAAAGAGATACATGTAGAATGGACGTGAAGATATTCATCCTAGACATTAAAGCTAGTTAAAAATGAAGTGAGATTGTCAGGTCAAGACAGGTCAGAAAGAAAACAACAGAAATAAAAGAGGTTAGGACAGGTGTCTTGTAAAAGGTCGGGTTTTAGTTGGAGCTTAAAGGAAGTATTCCAAGCAGAGGAGGGACAATTTATAAGGGATGAAAAGAGGGGAATTTTATATTCTCACTTAGTAACTCAATAGTAACAACTCCCATCTCTACCCCTTCCCTCCATAAAGTATCCAAATAAAAATCAAGAAGCCTTTTTTAGAGTTAGATCTTTCATAATGAAAAGGACATGAAGTCAGCTATCCATCTTCTAGTCCTTACTCATGGAACATGACTAACCCAGCCCCAACTTTCCTCAAACATGTTCTTAATTTTGTCTTTCTTTCTCTAATACAAATCATGATGGTTCACAATGTCTTCTCAAGCCATTTGGCCTCCTACTAGTTATATCCTTCACCAGTTATTATATTTCCTCACTCTGATCTATACAACATCTTTGGGAGAACTTGAAATCTAAAAATGTGGACTCGGCTTAGACTCATGCAAATGGTTGTATATATTCCCAAATATTATCTAGATCATTTGTGTTCTCTTAACTTCTTGGTCCCATTAAAGGTGACAATGATGCTACTGGTCACTAGATACAATAGTCAGCAATGATCATCAAATTTTCATATGATCTTCAAACTTCCTAGATATGGCTCACCATGCACATCTCATCACCAATGTTCCTGCTTTGGACAATTGGCATTTTATTTCTGTAAAGGGTTTTTTCCATATAGAATCATTGAATTTCTCCCAAGCAAAATTCAGGTGCTATCTTTTACATAAAATGTTTCCTAATCTTCCAGCCATTTGTACTTTTTCTTTTGAAATTATTTTGTGTATGATTTGCATTTAGTTATTGACATCCATGTTGTCTACCCCAAGTAGAAGGTGAGTTTTTAGAGGGCATTCCATTCCATTTTTATTTTGGAAATACAAAAGTCTAGGATAATGCCTTATGTATTAGAGGTGTATATAATAAATTTTGCTCACACTTGTTGAATTGAACTGAATACCAGTCATTAGCATTTTACATATGTAACATAAAGATGTTGTGTGGTAGTTCTCTTTTTATAAAAAGCAATTTAATGCTGATGGGATAGAAAGAGTACTTTTATGTAAAGAAAAAATAATTATAACAGCTAATAAAAGATGAAAGGTATTGCCTCTGTTTTGATTCCTGAAAGAAAAACATGAATGTAGTTAAACAAAAATCACTAAGATATGTGTATAAAGAAACATGATTTGCAAAATGGAATTTAAACAACTTGTGACAAAAAAAAAAAAATGAACTGTGGTATAATTATAAAGACTTAAATTACCTTTCAAACAATGTAGGCTAATGACTCATTTGTGTATAAAATTTTTCAATGACATAAAGGTGTGACATCTGCACTAGCACCCAGGATACCTTAGAATCAGCCGGAGTCAGGATAAGCAAAAGTCCTTAGTCTTTATTCTTGGTCTTTAGGGGTAGAAGTGAAGGGGATCTTCCACAACCTCTTCTTTCTCGACAGCCGCAAAAGTGACTCTGTCTCTTCTTACTCCACCCCCTAGTCCCTCCTACAATTCCTTGTATACACCAATCATCGAGCCAGCACAGGATAGTGGGAAGGGCCATTTTCCAAGCATATGTCCATAGAGTATTGTCCAATCGGTAGTTAGCCTCAAGTGCTGGGCTGTCCTGATCTTAGTGCATGGACTCAAGAGTTTCAGCCCTTTACATAAAGCAGGGGTCCTCAAACTGTGGCCCGTGGGCCAGATGTGGCAGGTGAGGATGTTTATCCCCCTCACCCAGGGCTATGAAGTTTCTTTATTTAAAGGCCCACAAAACAAAATTTTTGTTTCTACTATAGTCTGGCTCTCCAACAGTCTGAGGGAGAGTGAACTGGCCCCCTATTTAAAAAGTTTGAGGACCCCTGAGATAGAGAAATACATTTTATACATTAAATCTTGAAAAATATGAATAAGAAAAAATTAATTTTAAGCAAAATAATGAGATGTTGAATTATTTTAAGAACTTGGAGAATTATGTTTCTTTAGATCTTTAGATCTATTGGCTTTAATTGTTTTTAAGACTTAAAAGAATAAATAAAAAAAAAGAAATGAGAGTATATGAGAAAGGAAGGAAGGAAGGAAGGAAGGGGAAATAAAAGAATGAAAGAAGGAGGGAATGAGAAAGGAGGAGTGAAGGAATGGAGGAAGAAAAGGGAGAAAGGAAGGAAGGAAAAGAGGAAGGAAAAAGAGAGAGAGAGGGAGGAAGAAAGTAAAAGGAGGAAAGAAGGGAGAAAGGAAGGGAGGAATGAGGAAAGAGGAAGAAGGAAGGAAGCAAGGGATTGAAGAAGGAAAGGAGGGAAGAGGAAACAAAAGAAGGAAAGGGGGAATGAGAAAGGAGGAAGGAAAGAAAGGAGGGAGGGAGAAGAGATTGTATAATTATTGAAGACTGAAGGATGATTAATAAAATTTAATTGAGGTCATAGGGAAAATAGTGGTGATTTTAAATTCTAAGTGAACATGAGTCACTGAGTGCCAGGAAGCTCTAAATTAGGACAATAAAAGGGAAAAAAAATATGAGAGGGCTAAAGTGAAGAGGAAAAACATGGAAAGTAAAAACTATTTACTAAAGTAAATACTAAGGAACCAAAGAATAATTTTGTTGTTGTTGTTCTTGTTGTTGTTGTTGTTGTGTATGTGTCTTTGTGTATATGTTTGAAGAAGCAATTGCAATGGTCAACTTACAGAAGGCTTCAATAGTGATTAGTTAACAGAGGTTCAACCTCACTAGACAAACTCTTGCCTCTAGATATTATTCTTCAGTGCTCCTAGAAATTAGAAAAAAAAAATGAAACTTTTTAGAAGTACTTGATGCTCTTTACCACCCTAACCATCTCTGGTTAAGGAGAAAAATCACAAAAGAAAAAGAGAATTTGAAGCTAATTTATAGGATGAAACCCTGTGATTTCTTCGAACCTTTCAATAGCTTTATACTTTAAAAAAATGGTTAGGCAGTTTTCAACAATCCAAAGAGTCATTCTGAGCTGTTTTGATGCTAAATGTTATTACAATTGACTGGACTAGCTACTAGTTACTGGCTAGACTGTAGTGTCCAAAAGCAAACAATCTGATGAGGATGAGGCTGATAGAAATTAATAAACAAATAGAACAAGGATTTATTAAGTGCTTATGATGAGTCAAGCACTATATAAAATTTAGACAATACAAACACAAACAGCAATGTCTACCTTCAAGAAGCCTAATTTGTGAAGATAACAAATAAAAGAGAGCAGGAAACCTGGGGGTGAGGGAAGTAGGAAGTTGGTGGGGAACCAATACCCAGATAAAGAGAAAAAGCCAAGAAAGTCCAGCAGCCTGGGAGAAAAGAGGAGTCATGAACAACTTAGGCTTTTCATTAAATAGTGTTCCCCGGGCAGAAAGTAACAGATCATAGGTAGAGACATAGGAATAGATGCCTTGATAAGCTTCGTGGCTTTATGACTTAATGGGAATTACTATTCAGATTAATAGCTTAACACATTTCCAATGTGTTTTTGAGAGTGATTTTAAGTTAGAAGATAAATGTTAATGCAATCTCAATTTGAGTAAAGGTATTTTGACAGCTGTAGAATGCCAAGGACCAGTAGATAAACAGTAGAAACAGCTTTAAGTGTTGTAAATATTCCTGAAAGGCCAAGGTCATCCCAGCCTTCAAGCCAGAATATGAGGGATCTGAGAACATGGATTTTCCAATCTCATGCATTTCTTTGGCAAGGTCTCATAAGTGTATATCTATTCTCTACCAAAGATACTGAGTTAAAGGTACAGACAATATGACTCAGATTAGATCATATGGTATTATTATTCCTTTTGACTTTTTGCTAAGTACAGAGTTGTGTTTAAAGTCATAATTAGTTGACTCAATGGATAAAGCACTGGACCTGGAGTCCCATTGACCCTGGCTATGGTGAGAAGGTCATGCTTTCATCCTGGAAATCATGGAAAGATCTCTACACTGTCTGTCTGTAATAGATGATGCTCAGTGATCTCCAACATGGTTTGGTGAGAGGACTGGGGTTAGTAAGAGAGTTTCTTAACAGGTTTTCTATTTGCCTTGACCTTTGTGAAGGAAGATATTTCCTTCAGAGGTGTCCAGTCCTTTCCTCTGCTTGCCTGCTTGTTTTCTCCCAAGTGTGATCAAACCCTATTCTATAATAATACACACCTGCATTTATGAAATATGAAAAACAGTGCTGAACAAAATGTTTTGCTGTTTCGCACAAGTAAGCAAGGATTATTATCAAAAGAAATTGGATGTGCTGAAAGAAGGAAAAATGGCCAAGATGTGCAAATGAGTCGTAAACATTTTCTTATGAATTTCCTTTTGTTTCTGAGTATTTTTCATTTGCTTTCCCTCAAGTCACATGGATGCCAAGGACAAGATTCATTTTCCCCATAGAAATTATAAGCCAACACTCTCAGAGCTGGGTTATTTTCATTTTTTTATTATTTTTTTCTTTTGTTTTTACATATTACTTTCCCATAAATTGTAATAAATGAGGCTATCTCTAAAACTGGATTTCTCATAATCACATTAAAGCTCATTTATTAATTTCAAAGACTGGTTCTTTTATTAGTTTAGACTTATTTGCTGCCCAAGAGAATCATGAAACTGCTATATCTGATCATGTGATTTGTTTCCATGTTTTCCTGGTAACTGTCAAAGGAAATGTGCATGTGTTTGTATGTGTCACAGTCCATTCCATTCCCTCAAGAAAAGCAAACCCCATTGAGAGCCAGAAGTATATAGTTTTTCATATTTGTAGCCATTGGCAATACTAGACTTTACACCTATTAGGCACTAAATCAATATTTATGGTTGTTCCTCAAATTAAACCATAAAGAGACTCCAAAACGAAGTATGAGGGACTAAAAGTGACATTCACATTTCCAAACTGGCTGCTAGTTTCCAGAGACTCTGACCTAAAGACATCATGGGAATCACTTTACTTGCAAGTGAAAAGTTTAGACTCAAAGGTGAACAGTTTCTTTGAATTAGTACTTGTATCTTTACCCAAATATCCTAGAATACACTGCTCTGCATTATTGGTTGGATCACTCTCATGGGGCACCCAAAAGTCTGGTAAGGTAATGGATTTGAAGTCATCTTTTCATTTTGGGCACTATTTGTTTATAGTATGTGTATTTATGTGTTTTATTTGAGATGGGAATCAGACCTTCAATTTCACTGACTTAGGAACTTGGAAATGAGGAAGCTCCCTTTACCAAACAAATTGGTTGTATCTTCACTGAAACAGATATTCCCAAAGATTTGCCTAAAGAAATTTTTTTTTACTAGTGATCAAATACAAATCTCTATCACTCAAATTCATTCATTTTCACTGGTTCTTCACTATGTATTAGAGAGGTTTCCCTCCACATCTTAGTCTCCTAGCTTCCTTCCAGACTTAGTTCATATTCCCCCATTCTCCAATAGGTCTTTCCAGCTTCCATCCCAATCTCACTGCTAATATCTTCCTTTTCCATCTATTTTGTATACATATGCATATATACATATGCACATGCCTGTTTGTATATAGGCATACACTCCCAACTTCTATGTACAGATATGGTTGTGGCCTTTCTATAACCAGGCCCTAGCAGAGAGCTAAACTACTGTACTATTGCTTAGGAAAAGTCTAAAAGACACTTGCCAATTGGCCATTGTATTGCACCATGGATTTCAAGAACATTAACATTAAAAGAATTGTGGTTTGATTTCCAATAACTAAATCATATTTGATACTTAGCAAAAAAAAATTCTTCATTTATCTCCTTCTCTCTGGAAGTTATGCAATGAGGACTTCCTAAAAGGATTATTCCAGCTCTCTTAACATCATGGATACCATTGGAAATGACAGGATATGTCTCTGCTACTCCTTAGTATATAATAACCATTCCATTCCTTCTTTGTGCTGTCATTCCCTGGGATTATATCTTTAATATCACTTTTTTATAGCTTTTCATTGGTAACATGCTAATATCTAATTGACATCGAACAACTGGCTCTCTATTGCTCTTTCATTATTAGCAAGTTTAATTTTTTGGACTATGTGGTTTCTCTTGGAAAGACTTACAAGAACTGATGATGTTAATTGAAGTTAGTAGAAACAAGAGAATGTTGTACCCAGCAACGAGATTATGTGATGATCAACTGTGATGGAATAGGCTCTTTTCAATAATGAGGTTATTCAAGGCAATTCCAATAGACTTGTGATGGAAAGAGCCATTCACATCAAGAGAGAGAACTCTGGAAACTGAATGTGAATCAAAGCACAGAGTTTTCACCTTTTTTGGTGGCATTGTTGGCTTTTTTTTCTCTCTTTCTCATATTTTCCCCCTTTTGATCTGATTTTTCTAGTGCAACGTGACAAATATGGAAATATGTTTATGTTTAGAAGAACTGCACATGTTTAACTTATAGTGGATTGCTTGCTATCTAGGGGAGAAGGAAGGGGATTAGAGAGGAAGAAAAAAAGTGAAATACAAGATTTTGCAAAGGTGACTATAGAAAACAATCTTTGTATGTATTTGGAAAAACAAAAAGCTATTATTCCCCCCAAAATAAAAAGAAAATGTAGCATTCCATGTTTTGCAGCCATGTGGCATCCAGGGAATTTTAATTGTCTTCATCAGATGATCACCTTATTCTCTTTTTTAATTATACATTTTCCTCATTTCATTCATTAATCCTATTCCTTGAATCTCTTATTTATTGTAATATCACCTTCTCTCTCTCTCTCTCTCTCTCTCTCTCATACACACACACACACACACACACACACACACACACAAACACATACACACACATACCATTTAGTCTCTATAGGATAGTCATCTTCAAATTCATATAATTTCATGCCACAATCTGGATAATATATATCCTTTATTCTCCCCCTTTTTTTCCCTCTATGTGAATGTTTCATCCATTTGAGTAGTTACAGATCTCTTCCAGGAGGTGCTATCATACTCCAAGGCATGAAGAAAAGAGCTCAATGTCAACCAAAAATAGGAGCATTTGGAGAATATCATGTGTAGGAAATGCATCTTCCACAGGATTTCTATACCACTGATCAGCTGAGAAACCTCTGGAGTGAATGAATTTCCCTTTGTTTCATCTCTAACCTTGTATGTGAAATAAAACATTCACCAAATAGTTATTGCCATTGTTACATATTTCAGAAAGATTTGCATTTTTGGAAAATCATCTTTAATGCACTCTTTTGCTATACCAAATCCTTTTTTTAAGTTTTAAAAAAAATAAAGTGATATCTTTTACTAAAAGTCATGTATTCATCTATATGTCCTGAGGAATAACTCTTGTAAAAGTGATGTGGTTAGTGGCAATGCAAAGAGTTATGGGAACCCCCTCTGGTTGACATAGGTCAATGTGAAAGAATTCACGAACCTAAAAAGTTTGAATGGCAAAAGGGAAGTTTATCCTGTTGCCACTGAGAAGTCAGCTTTGCTAGGAAAACAGACTTCTTAATGATAAGATCCTGGCAGAGAAATAATAAAAGGTTATCACTGAGAAGAAGGTCTCCACAGCAGGCAGGAGTCTGCTGGGCAACTGTACCAAGAAGAGAGGTCCCTTGACAAAACATATTCCTACTTTGGACTTTTGCAAAGTTATGAGTTTAAAATTGTCTTTTTTATATGAGATCTGAGACTGGGGTTCCTATTGAATGAGATTCCCTCAATGTTATCACTGCCCCCATGTCTAGATTTCCAGCTGAATGAGACCACTTAAGTTCCAGATAAGTAGGAGTAGTCCTGGACTAATTTTCAACTCAATAGAGGATGCAACTAGTCCCACCAAGATTACAAAATGAAGCCACTTATCTTGATTCCTGAGGTAGGCCTCTCCCAGAGGAGAGTTTCTCAGAGTTCATCTCTACAGCTTCCCCCCAAAAAAACAGGAAAGAAGTTTTAGGGTTTACCCAATCAAAATCATCCTTGTCTACTATAATAAGTGCTCCTATGGATGATGCCCTCAAAATAAAAGAAAAAGATGCTCATAATTTTACAATAATATTTTACTTTCTCCAGTTACATGTAAAACAATCATTTTATTTTTGTTTTTGAGTTTTGAATTTCAAATTCTCTCCTTCCCCTATCTCTCTCTGATGGGGTAATCTATGTGATATATGATATACAAGTTCAATTATGTAAAACATATTTCCATATTAGGTATTTTATGAAGGAAAACTGAGCCCCAAAAAAGCTAAAAAATAGTATGTTTTAGTGCTATTAGTTCTTTCTTTGGAAGTGGACAGCATTTTTAATAATGAGTCTTTGGGGATTTCCTTGTATCATTGTATTACTGAAAATCTGTGGGTCTTCTTTGTCTTTTGAATTTTCCTTTTACCGTAAAGGGCAATAATATCCTCCTATTCACCTTGACTCTCAAATTCAGTGTCATCCTTCATGCCTCACTAATAAACACCTAGAATATTTTGATTATTGCAAAGTCCCTTCATTTCTACCTTTACAAAGTCTCTTGCATGCATCTTCTTCATTGTATTCACATAACCCTTTCCTGCAACAAGTCCAAATCATTGTACATAGGCTTTATTGTAGCCTGTGAGTTGATATCCCTGCCTCAAGTCTCTCCAACTCCAGTCCATTGTCCATTGATTGCCAATTTTATCTTTCCAAAATATGGATGAAGCCATGTCACTCCCTCCTCCGCTATTCAACAAAATCCAATGGCTCCCATTCTCTTCTTATGTTTCTAGCTTTCCCCACCCTCACTTTCCTCCCTTCCCAGTACTTTACAATATAATGAAATTAGCCTTCTGGTCATTCCACTCCTAAGACACTCTATCCCTCTACTTAGTATATTTCCACTGGATAGTTCCCACTGATGCAGTGTTTGCCTTTCCCATTGCTACCATGACTTCCATGGCTTCCTTCAAGATTCAGCTCAAATACAAGAGTCCTCTTTGAGATAACTTCCCATTTATAATAAATATATGTTGTATATATTGATTGCTTGAATATTGTCTTTCCTTTTAGAAAGTGAGCTCCTTTTGTTTAAGGACTGAATTTGTTTCTTTACCAGAGCTATGCATAAAACCTTGAATAAAGTAAATATTTCACAAATGTTTTCTGATTGACTAATTCTGAATATAGTTCATTAATCATCTTCCAAGTCTGTTAAATGAATAGATATTGAGTGAATAGCTATGTGGGCTATATATACCATTTGATTTTCTCTGTAGAAGTGACCTTCCTTATTTGAATGATAATTGATCTCACTTAAGAGATTTTGGTATGGTGTAATTGAATTCAATCATAAAACTACTACGTGACACAGGAGCATTTATAAAACCTCACCATCTGCAGAAAATCTTCCATTTAGATTCTAACCAAAATTTTTCATAACAATGACAAAAATCTCTGCTAAATCTAAGTTGACTGAAATTTCAATAGAAAAATAATTTGAGTAAAGTACTACTGAAAAATCATATTGAAGAAATTGCTATGATTTCACAGCAGTAAAAATAAAAAAAAAAATCCATTCAATATCATTCACACATTTCTGGAATGTATGCTAGTCATTTGAGCTACCAAAAAAAAAAAAAAATACAATAAAATGGCATTTCCCCTAAAGAGGTTTAGATTTTGTAGGCAGAGACATCTCATATAAGTATCATGTGAGTACTAGGTTGTGAAGACCAGGAAGAGAGAACAGGAGGAAAATCAAAAGCTTCCCAGAAAAGGGAGAATTTGAACTGGGGCTTGAAAGAAAACAAAATTTCTGGATGACATCGGCACCCAAGGATGGAATGAATTCTCTGCACATGGAATAAGCTTAAGTGCACAAGTCAGAAAACAGAGTAGTGAACTGGGGAAACAGCTAACAGTCCACAATACTCAATGGAAATAGAATGTGTAATGTGAACAGACTGGGGGAAAGTAATGGAATAAGACTGAAAAGTGAACTGACTCAATTATTAAGAGCCTTAGAGGCTAAGGGAAAGATAATTAGCTTCTTTAAAAAAAATATTGTGTTTGTGATGCCTGCAGGTATTTAGGAAGAGATGTCCAGCAGGCAATTGATGGTGCAAGACTGGACCTCTAGAGAAAGAACAGAGCTAAAAATGAACATTTGAAACATATCCGGGAGGGTGGGTAGAAGAGACGTGGGCACCCAATGCCATTTTGAACAGCATTTCCCCCACTAAAATGTTTGCTTATTATTTCATGCTTTGTTTAGTGATTCTTACTTGGTAAGCAAAAACAACAAATATCATTTGTCTAACAAAAGATGGAAGCTATAAATTTAAAAAAAATCAAAGATGATCTGTTTATTGTCACGTTTGCATGCGACTGTAAGGACTATGGGTAATGAAGTGAGAGGACATGGAGGGAAGATTTTGCAGAGAAAGTAATCTCCATTAGGCAGAGCTGAAATAGAATGAGGTCCAGGGACCATGATAAGTAACAATATATTTCATCTCTTGGGGTACCACTAGGATCAGTGTTTAGTCTGATGTCGCAGACAATAATCTGGTTCTAAAAGCATTTACAAACAGCAAATAAAATAAATCACATTTGCACATTGGGAGGCATAGAAAAAGCAGTGAGGCATGGAAATATTGTTTGTCTTCATTCAAAGGCTAGAAAATGAACAAAGGGTAGATTCAGACAGACTAGCCTAGGATGCTGAGGATGAGGCGAGCTGACACACAGAGCCTATAAAGCTAAGAGTATGGAGGAAAGAATAATTTACTGGAATTGTGGCTCAGATGCAGGCCCCAGAATAAAATGCTTTTCTTTTTTTTTTTTTTTCTTCTTTCTTTTTTTTTAATGAAACGGTTAGAAATCGTGAATGAATGTCTAACTATGGCTGGTCAAATTCATATTGTAACCAGAATAGTTATGACATGTAAACTTAGCATTTGAAAAGAAAATATTTTATGTACTCACCATCCTATAAGGAAGCCCCAGGGTGTTGGGTTCTTCATGGTGCTGGTTCAGTTTTTCCAAGAGTTGTTTTTTTTGTTTGTTTGTTTGTTTGTTTGTTTGTTTTTTAAGGATAATTATTTCAGGAAGGTCTAATGATTCCCCTTTTATTATCTCCCAACAGAATCCCTGCACCTTTGCATGTGCAATTCTCCACCCTACACCCCAGCTCTCACTTATGCTGAGGCAAGGTGCCAACCACTAATCTTCAGACATTTTGAAGCCTACACAAGTGGAAAGGACTTGGTGGGTGGAGCCCTTTTCAACTACCCCCTTTCCCCCATTGGCGTTTACATGTGTAAACAACTGGAACAACTGTCTCAGAGTTACCTTCAGAGTAGGAAGAGGTGAAGAGAGAAAGGAGAGGATAGGGAAGCAGAGAAAAGGAAGAAGGGAGAGGAGAGGAGAGCGGAAGGAAAACAACAGGAGAAATGAGAAAAGGGGAGTGGAGGAAAGAAGGGGAAAAAAAGGGAAGGAAGGGAGAAAGGAAGAAAAAGAGGGGGCAAAAGGAGGTAAGAGAAAAGAAGAAGGGGAGAAGGGTAGTAGGGAAGGAAAAAAGGAAGAAGGTGATTTAATAATACCAAATTTCAAACTATATGATAAAGCAGTAATCATCAAAACTATCTAGTACTGGCTAAGTGATAGAGTGTTAGAACTGTGGAATAGATTAGGTATACACACACACATACCATAGTAAACTAGTGTTTGATAAACCTCCAAATCTCAGCCTTTGGGATAGAAACTCATTATCTGATTAAAAAAAAAAAAAAAACTACTAGGAAAACCAGAACAATAGGACAAAAATTAGATATAGCCCAACATCTCACACCATATAAAAAGATAAAATCAAAAGGGGTACATGATTTAGATATTAAGGGTGACACCCATGCAAATTAGAAGAGCAAGGAAGAGTCCACCTTTCTATGGGATCTATGAGGAAGACCTATGGGGAAGGGAAGAATCCATGAAAAAAAGGAGAGCATTGCAAAATGTAAAATACATACTCTTTATTATATTAAATAAAAGGCATTTTATAATAATGCCACCAAGACTAGGAGGAAACAGAAAGCTGGGAAATAATCTTTATAGTAAACAGGTCTGATGAAGACCTCATTTCTCAAATATATAGAAAACAGAGTCAAATTTATAAGAAGACAAGCCATTCTCTAATTGATAAATAATCAAAGATATGAAGAGGTAGTTTTTAGATGAAGGTATCAAAGCTATTTCTAGGCATATAAAAGTGCTCTAGTTCACTTTTGATAAAAGAAATGCAAATTAAAACAATCCTAATTACCTCTTCACACCTATCAATTTGGCTAATATGACAACAAAGTAAAAGGATAAATGTTGGAGAGGAATGGGAAAACTGGGCCACTAATGCATTGGTGATAGATTTGTGAACTGATATAACCATTCTGAAGAGCAATTTAGAACTATGCCCAAAGGACAACCAAATTATGTATACCCTTTAATCCAACAATACTATTATTAGGTATGTATCCTAAAGAGACCATAGAAAAGGGAAACTATTTATATCAGCCCTTTTTTGTGGTAGCAGATTATTGGAAATTGAAGGGATACCCATTATTTGGGGCATGACTGCATGGATTTTGGTTTAAGGATGTAATGCAATACTACTGTGCAATAAGAAATGATGAGCTGGAAGATTTTAGAAAAACCTGGAAAGATTAGGACAAATTGATGCAAAGTGAAATTAACAGAACCAGGAAATCGTTGAACATAGTATCAGTAACATTGTATGACAATAACTAATTTCTCAGCAACACAATAATCTAAAACAAATAAAAAGATTCATGATGAAACATGTTAGCCACATCCAGACAAAGAACTGCTGGACTCAGAATGCAGCTGGAAGCATGCTTTTTTAACTTACTTTTTTTCTTTTTTTTTCCCTTTTGATTTCTTTGTTCTTTTGCAACTGTGGCTAATACAGAAATACACTTTTACATAAATGCATGTAGATAACATATCAAATTGTCTACCATTTCAGGAAAAGGAGAGAAAAAGTAGGGGGGAAATCTAAAGCTCAAGATCTTGTTTAAAAAATGTAGGCTAAAAATCACCTTGCATTACAATTGGGGAAAATAAAATAATATATTTTTAATAAAGAATTAGTTTTGAAAAGAAAGAGAACATGTAAATGACTTACTTACTAAAGGTCTCACAGAATGGTCCTGTATCCAGGATCATCTCCATTTATCTTGATCTGTATCTTGTCACTGGGTCCAGAGGACTCCAGAGGACAGAGTGAGGATGGTGCCTCACAGACCCACCTCACTTCCAATCCATTTCATTACTGTGTTATGTTATCACCTCCCTAATGCCATGGCCCTCTTTAAAATTGAAGGACAAACAACAGGATGGGTCAATAGATAATATAAGGATAATCACAATATTTATATTTATAAGCATTTTGCAATATTTATTATATTTATAAGCACTTTTATCACACTTCAAATTTTGCAAATGGATTTAGCTGCACTGCATTATTGAATTTGAGAATATACCTATGTGTGGACACTTTGACCTAGCAATACCATTATTAGGTCTGTTTTCCAAGGTGATCAGGCAAAAAGGAAAAAAAAACCTATATCTTCTAAAATATTTATGGAAACTATCTTTGTGTTGGGAAAGAACTAGGAAGTAAAAGGATTCTCATGAATTGGAGGATGGCTAAACGAGTGGTAGTGTATCATGGTGATGTAATACTACTGTGCTATAGGAAATGATGAGCTGGTTGATTAAAAAACATTAAAAGGCTTTCATGAAATAATGAATATAATGAACAGAACCAAAAGAATACTATATTCAGTAATGAAATATTGTTCAGAAAACAACTGTGAACAACTAAGTTATTTCAAATATCAAATACTGAAACCAAGTATAAAGGACCCATGAAGGAAAGTGCTATTTATTTTCAGAGAAAGAACTGACAAATAAAAGAACGTATAGTATAGTAGTATAACAAAAAATAAAATGATAAATGTCAGAGAGGATTGGGAAAACTGGCCCACTAATGCATTGTTGATAGATTTGTGAAATGATACAACCATTCTGAAGAGCAATTTGGAACTATGCCCAAAGGGCAACCAAATTATGCATACCCTTTAAGCAACAATACTACTATTAGGTATGTATCCCAAAGAAACCATAAAAAAGGGAAACTAATTGTAGCAGCCCTTTTTGTGGTAGCAAATTATTGGAAGTTGAAAGGATGCTCCTAATTTGGGCATGTATGTATGTGTGTATATGTTATATCTATATAAATGTGTGTCTATGTATCTGTGTGAAATGGTAGCTTTCTTTAGTGTGAGGTGGAAAGGAAGGGAGCCAGTTCAGAATTTAAAATGTATCAAAAATAATTTTTAAAATTTTAGAAAGACTAAAATATAAACAATTTTATTAGTTATTCATTAATTAAGAAAATCTGGTAATGGAAGCTGACCATGTGGGTGAAAATTGGAATAAACATCACCTGAGATCAAAGAATCCTGGGTTTTAAATTAGAAGTAAATTCAATTGTTATCTAGACCTATGCCCTTACTTTAGATTTGGTCTGCCTCTTGTTATTGTGATTGCTTAGTTGTGTTTACATTATGCATCATTTCTCAGCAAGTGCTAAAATTTTTAGCAATAGGATGCTGTCATCATCATGCTGACCAGGTGATTTAAGTTTTTTAAAAGTGAACAGAATGAGAATGCCTAGAATTCATGTGGACCATTATTCCCCATGCTAAAATGAAGGGGAAGGAAGAACAAGTTGGAGTAAAGACACAAAGATGAAATTCAGAGTGGATAATGGCTTTGTGGAGTTCCATTTAAATGGAACTCAGGACATTCAGTTCCTGATACAATCTGTCCATTGCCAATAACTCCAAACTCACACTTTATTCCTGAAAAATCTAACTGGCCTTGAATGAGGTCAGTCTTTGACATAAGTATTGACCTGACATTCTATTCTTTACAAATATTTGGACATATGTAACAAACTTTAAGGACTATTAATCCAACTTCTCACAGTAGCATGTTGAAGCCAAAGCAGGTGGGCTATTTCTCTTTTCAGGCTTTTAGAGGTAATCAAGAGTAATCAAAGATTTTGATTATTGTCCCCCATAGGCAGCCACCAGTACTTTTTCATTAAGCTAATTAGCTGTGTCTGACACTTCATAATCCCATTTGGAGTTTTCTTGGCAAATATACTGCATTGGTTTGCCATTCCCTTTTCCAGCTCATTTTACAGATAAGAAACTGAGGCCAGCTAATGCTTTTCCCTTTTATTATCCACAAGTAACTTCAATCATCTTTTAGAAAAGACATAGTTGTAAAATTATATAAAAAGAATACTTGACAAAAAATGTGTCCCCAAAGTCTGAGGTTCACTTTCCTACCAGTATATACAAATCAGAATGAGTTCAGACTTGTAGTTTCAACAATAATATATTAGTGGTGAGGCATCCAAGTCATAGTTATAATACCCATATATTAAAGAGGTATCTTTCTGTTTCAAATTATTGGAAATATTTCTCTCCCTTAATGGGGACCTCACCAAGTTTTCTTTAGGTATAAATTTGGTTGAAGCTTTGATTGAATCTGACGGAACCTGCCCTCTCAGAATCCCGATGCTTCTGTCCTTAATGTGTATAGTTTGTTGCCTGCATTGTCTCCCCTTGGCTTAATCTCTATAATGACATGCAGATTTCCATTCAATGCCAACCTTCTCTCCACTAATTTCCTCCAGTTTATCCTGTTATAATGTTTTGGTTTGTTTTTACATAGTTATTTGAATGTTGTTTTCTACTTTAGACTGTGAAGTCTAATGCTAGGAACTGTTTCACACCTTTTCTTGCATTCCCAGAAATCAATACAGTGTCTGGTGATGGGGCCAATGGGAAGGAAGTGCCAAAAGTATAGCGTTCTTCCTGACTTTTTTTCTCCCACCCATTTTCCACTACCTTCTGGCATCAGTACAATGGTCTCTCTAAGACACTTCTAACTTCAGAAGCTTCCAAAGCTTGATTGTCTCTACTTGACTATTTTAGAATGGCTTCCTATATCAAAAAAGAATGGGATCTTTGTCAGATTCTTTCTGCCAATTACAAATTATTTCATGTGTGGGATCATCTGCTTTCAGCCAAAGACACTATGTACTTGATCCCAATGTACTTGTATCCAATGATGCAATTTCTTTATTCTTCAATTGATTAAGAACTTCTTTGCTCCTAGTTTATATCATTGATTGATTCCATTTTAAAGTTTGGAGCCCCTGGGTTTCCATTGATTTAGGGATACTAACCACCACTATAAAATTTAATGTATATCTATCATATATATATGTATGTGTGTATACACACACACACACACACACACACACACACACACATTGGCTCATGTGATCCTCATGATTGCTCTTGCAACATCTGTGAAGTTCAATTTTACAGACAAGAAAACTGAAAGTGTGCCATTAAGAGCATTTCTCAAGGCCACATGACTAACCAACAAAAGTGAACAGAGTGGAAGGAGTGCTAGATTTGGAATCAGGGAACCTGAGTTCGAGTTATGCTGTCATTTAGACCTTGTGCTTACTTGGGCAATTCACTTTCCTTCTTGGACATCAATTTCCTCATCTATAGCAAGAAGGATTCAGACTAACTATGCTCTAATGTCCCTTCAAGCACTAAAGCTGCACTAGTGAGAAGCAGGATTCAGCCCCAAATCAATTACCTTTTCTCCTCTACACTATTACCTTCATAAAGAGAGGACAAGTTCTCATAGCAAACATTTGGAAAATTCAAACGGAACCAAAGTCACATGGAGATCTAAGTATGTACTCCAGATTGTCCTCAGAAGATAAAAGGGGAACTATATATAGGATATAAAGATGAAAATACTATCTGCTTAGAACACACTGAATCAAACAGCTGCTCTTGGTGCCTTAGCTGAAAACTAGTTTCTAAAGTCATACTTCGTACGGGTCATTCCATAGAGAACACATTCAGGGAGGAAGTAATCCCCTCATATGTGGAAGTTCAGATGCACTGAGTGGGGAAGTATATATATAGATGAAACATGAACAAATAGCAAAGGTGTTGAATGTTTCTTCCTTTGACTGTATCACAGGACTTCAGAAACCTGCTACCTTCTAGCACACTATTTTAAACTAGGTTATTAGGTAACTTTATTTTCATGATTACATAGCTATTATTCCATTCTTTTTGCCATTATCACTCCATTATGGTAACTATTTTCATGTACTTTGTTAGATCAACAGAGAAGGTTTCTAATAAAGGGAAAGATGAGGCATCATATTACTGATCCTCTTTATAGAAGAAGCTATTTAATGTGAATGTGTAGAGTACATACTTAGATCTCCATGTGATTTTGGTTCCCTTTGAATTTTCCAAATGTTTTCGATGAGAACTTGTTCTCTCTTTAGGAAAGCAACAGTGCAGAGGAGAAAAAGGTGATTGATTTGGGTCTGAATCCTGCTTCTCACTAGTCCATCTTTAGTGCTTGAAGGGACATTAGAGAATAGTTACTCTGATTCCTTCTTGCTATAGATGAGGAAATTGACATCCCAAGAAGGAAAGTGAATTGTCCAAGGGAGCACATGTATTGACTTCCTGGGGAGTTTCAGAAGCCCCAAGAAGGATCTGATTCTATCCATATCTAGAAAGAATAACTTCAGATTCATGTGAATGCTCAGGAGTCAATTGGGCCTTCACATGAACAATTATTTTCATGTGAAATGCATGGAAAACCAACAAGACCCTCTAAAGGACTAAGCATGGTGGTGAATCATCCAGCCCTGAATCAGCTACACTGAATATAATGACACAGTAGGCAGAACGTTTTGTCTTAAAGCAGGAAGCAGCCATGTTGTATGCATGTTGTAATCCCAAAAATGCATGTTCTAAAAAGAACTGGAGGTGATTGTATATCCAAAAAATATTTATCTTTGGTACTGATGGAAAGTCATCAGAATTCATGAACTAGAGGGTCCAACTTAGTGAGAAGATACTCTGGAAACAAGGAGTTGAAGGATATGGACAAAAATCTCTCTGGATTACTAGGGATACAGGCGTGAGGTGTCTACTGTGAATGTCCCAATGGAAAGATCTCAAAGATCCATTTACAAATGAAAATATATGAGTAAAAAGCAACACTTTTGTGAGAATAACTGTATTTGTTCACAGGTCATGAATATTATAGAGCTGCTTTTAGAAGCAAAAGCACAGCCCCACTTCATCATGAGTTCCTTTGTATTGTAGGATTGTAGATTCCAGCTAACTCAATAAACAATTTCCACTAGTTGCAGAGAAAACATTATAGGAAAATTTCTGGACTGACAGTATCTGCTGCCTCCTAGAATTCTCAGATCCTGGGAGTGTCACTAGGATAGAGCCAAGCCATATTCAACTGGCCCATCAGTTGTCATAATAACTGATTTTATTTTTAGATGAGCATAATGAGGTTCTGACTATAGCTCTTTCTGAGGCAAAAGGATTTCTGAATCCTTGGGCATTTGTTTGTCAGCTCATCGCAGTCACCAAGAAACTTTTAAGAGATAAAATACATCATATCAAGACAGGTAATGGCCTGCTGATCAGAGACTTGGAAACATTAGGGGTCTTCCTAGATTCCAAGAAGGTCAGTGAATCAGGAATTCCATTCCAGGGATAATTTTGATTACTTATTCAATCAGGGGTTCATTTTGTACTTCAGAAGAACCACAAGAAAACAGAGCTGTGGCTGTACTACAATGCTGCCTCCAGTCAATAGGCTACAACTTGACAGAACCTCAGATAACTTAATAGAACCCTCATGGAACTTATCTAACAGATCTCCAACTCCTTCGTGCTTTGTAAACATAACCAGGTAACTCACCCAGCCCTAGTTCTATCTTCCTGGGGAGTCACTATTTCATTGGTTCCTGGTAGACATCCATGAAGTATCTTATTGAGTATTATTTTGCCCCATGGTATGCAAGATGAAATTGAAACACAGTGAAAGGACCTACACCTGAATTGGGAATTGACCCTGATCTTTGTAGTTGGAAATCTGTCAACTTCAAAGAAATGAATGACTCTCTAGTTTTGACTTAGAAAATCCAATTTCAAATCCCAGCTACCCAAGCATTGCAGTGACCTTGCAAGGAGAATACAGACAAGACAATAAGGCAGAGCCTGGTGAAGGAAGAATTGCACCTAATGATATGAAGTAGCAGTCACCATCTTGATTCAGCTTTGGAATTACTGTATGATCTCAAGAAATTCAATTAATCCCTTTTTGGGGGGAGTTAACAAAATAGAATTATGTAGAGAACATGCTTATTTGAGTGTTTTTCCTATCAGCAGATGGACATAAAATATTATGTGTGAAAAGCCCCGAATATAATATAACAATTAGATGATAATTATTCTAACACATGGATTATCTGAGATCTGAAGTATTAAATGGGATCGTCTCATTGATAGGATACCACATCTACTGGAATAATATTGAATATTGTCATGGAGCGCGAATTTAGGGTTAGGGTTAGTAGCTTTCTTCTCTACTTTCTCAGAGCCTTATCTTCCCTACCCACTCCATGAAAAAAGAGGCAATAAGAAGTTTCCCAAATTCTTAGCCAGATGAGATTCTCTAAAATATTCCAAACAGGGAGCTAACCTACTTCTCAGTTGCCTACATAGGATGGAGCAAACATAAATTATTGTTCTAAATGCAGAAAAATTGGGAGATCTCTAAAAGAAATATTTGGGATGTGTCCATAGAGAGATTTTTTTATTACAATACTGAGACATATCAAGGGAATAATGAAAAAAATATGAAAGAGCTGCCATGAGGGCTACCCCAAAAATTCATATTATAAAAAGAAGTGAAGGTGGTCATATATCCAACTTATCTGTGATGCTGATGGAAAGTCATCAGAACCATCAACTAGAAGTTCCAACATAATGAGAAGATACTCTGGAAACAAAGAATTTCAGGATAGGGGCAAAAATCTTTCTGGATCACTAAGGCAGTATCCAAAAAAGGGGGGAATGATCTGTACAGAAATATTTATGGCAGCTTTTGTTATGGTGGCTAAAGAATTAAAAATTAAAAGGATGTCCACCAATTGGGGAATGGCCAAACAAGATCTATTATAAGATTGAAATGGAATGTTATTGTTCTATAAGAAATGGCAAGCTGAATGGTTTCAGAAAAAATTCTAAAAAGACTTACATGAACTGATGCATAATGAATGAAGTGAACAGAACCAGGAGAATGTGGTACACAGGAAGAACAATATTGTTTGATTAAAAAAAAAACTGTTAATGATTTAACTATTCTCAGCAATACAATGACCTCAGAGGATCCCAAAGGAACATTTGTCTCCAGAGAAAGTAATGATATTGATTGAATACAAACCAAAACATTCTATTTTTCATTTTCTTTTTTTTCACTTTTTCTTTTATCTGAGTCCTTTTTTTTTTTTAACAAAATGACTACTATGGAAAGATTTTACATAATTGCCCACCTATAACCCATATCAGATTGCTTACTTTCTCAGGAAGGAGGAAGGGTGGGGTAGAAGGAATAGAATTTGGAATTCAAAACTTTAAATAAAATATTTCAAAAATTTTTTGAAAAATGATTTAAAAGGGGAGATTATGAACATGTGAGGATCTGCATATTTCTTCAACATGATATTCTCCACATATTACCTACAGGTGGCCTTTTTAGATCCTTGTAGCTGATCTCTATTTCTGAAAAGAGTGGGAACACTTTAGCAAAATGGAATGGATGTAGACCTAGATGCTGAACCATATAATAAAGATCACTACTTGGATGGGGTAACCAAATCTTTTTTTCTCTCTCCAGGGAGCCAAAAATTCAAATGGCAATGGCAGCAGCATAGAACCAATGAAGCTCAGCACTTCAATAATTAGTACATTCTTTGGAGCAATTCTCCCAGCCTTCACTTGAATTGTTTGATCATGAATCTTGCACATCTCCTCACCATGATGAGTAGTTGATAAATTTTAATCAGCTAATGCTCATTACCTTTTAGGAAGAGGTATTTACCATAATAATAAATTTGGCACAAACTTTTCATAAAATCTAGGACAAGATTCAAGGGAAACTGGGCTTAAGTTTAAAGAGTCAATGTAGCCAAGAGATTATTCACAGCTCTTCAAAGTCTTTTTTTCCTGGAAATTTTGAGATGTTTTCCTTAAGTATAGTGGAACTTTTTTTTTCTGGTTTCCTTATGGATCTTTAAATTAGCTTCATGCTTCTCATCTACTTTGCCCTGAGCTTCTGCCACTATTAGATGATGTAGGAGTGCTATTAGAATACCAAGGAGAAAAAGGTAATATCATACAAAATTCTTCTAACATTCTGAAGCTCATAATGTCTTCCCATGATCAAGAGAGATGGAGAGGAGATCTGGATCCAGGACAAAGCATTTTTCTTCTCCCCTCCCTCTCCAACTATTTCCTTCCCAGAGGCTAAAACGGTACTCTTTCTGCTCCCTGATTCCAGACATTTAGTTTCCTGAGTTTAACTAGTTTGAAGATTTTATGCAGGTCAAAGAATAGGACCAAGCAATTCAACTCATCCAAACACATTTTCTGTTAGACCTAAGGGGATTACAATGCCTGATTCAGCACTTGTACATAATGGAGATTTGCTTGCACCTAACAAATATATCTTCAGGATATATCATTTTCTTCACTTAGATAAAGATAAATAATTTGATTGAGCTACCAAATAAACCCTTACCTTTGCATTAGATCACTAAGAAGTTACCGAATGAATCACTTGTCTTATTCCCCAGTGACCATAGTTCACATGAGTAGGAACTCTTCTTACTCCAGTTGACTTTTTCTTAAAACATCAATTCACTTCTGGGTTGGGGAAATGGGAGCAGTGGACTTCTGACATTGGTACATCTCTGATGTTCCTTTAAAAATAAAAATAAAAAGGTATGTTGCAGTTAACTCTGCAGCAGGGGGAAAAAGTTAGCATCTTGGAATAATTTCCTCTAAAATAACTTCTGTTTTTCAAAATGGAAAAATGCTAAACAGGACTGAAAGATTATTATTAACATCAGAATGTCACAAAAATACTGCTATAGAAAATGTATTGACGAATCCAATCCAAGCTCTGATTTGTAAATTTGAGCTTTCAAGGTTCTTGAAAAATCATTTGTTATTTTTATCAAAGCAAGACAGTAATCTGTCCACAGATTACTATATATTTGACATTCATTTCTATTGATTACTATCAAATTCTGATATTTTTATCTAACAATCCCAGACAAAGTAGATGTTCAGCATTTTTTCTTCATTTTTGATGGGCATTATGCATACATGCTAGTGTCCCATACAGTTAACATTTTTTTTAAAATTTTATGTCCCCAAATATATTTACAGTGAAAAATGATGATATGGATGATTAGAAATAAATGGAAAGATCACCTTAAACCTTAGATTAATCTAAGAATTTCTTCCTTTTTCAGCATACAATTGATGGTTTGGGACATATGGAGCCTTCGTTCTTTATGAAGTCAACCAATATAAATACTCTCAATTCCTAGAAATCATTCTTCAGCCAGGATCATTTGCTCCCAAAAATACCCACCATTTTTTGGTTTGAACAAATCATTGCAAACATTTGCTTTTATATGTGAGATGTCCAAGGGAAACATTTGGGGGGAAATAATTCAAAGAAAATTGTTGGGATTCCTTGTTGAAGAGGGTGACAAGTTAATAGCTTAGAGGAGTGACTATTACATCAGCTATGAGCTCAAATCAAATAAGACAGTGTGCGCAGGACTCTATTCAAACTTTAAATCATGAGATAAATGTCTTTTGTTGTTGCTATTATACTTGTTGAGGATGATGTAAATTTGGATGTTTCAAAGTGGAAGGGGAAAAAAAGGGTTTGTACCTAATGGGAGGGGAAGAGAGACAGAGAGACTGAGAGACAGGCAGGCAGAGACATGCAGAGAGAATAAAAAAATGAACACCAGACTCTGTTGCAAAATAGAGAGGGGGAATGTGCATGAGTGTGTGTGTGTGTGTGTGTGTGTGTGTGTAAGGGAAACACTTGTAAGGTCATATTACTGATCCTCTCCATCATAGGGGAATTGGAGTAGGGGTTAACCTTAATTCTAAGGACCCAGAAGTGACTCCCTCCCTCCTTCTCTTCTTTCTTCCCTTCACCTCACTCCTCCCATTCTTTCCTTCCTTCTTTCTTCCCTCCCTCCTTCTTCTTTACTATTTTCCTCCCTTTTTCCCTCCATTCTCCTTTCTTCCCTCCCTCCCTTCTTTCCTTCCTCCTCCCTCATCTTCCTCCTTCCTCCTTCTCTCCCTTCCTTCCTTCTTTCTTTCTTCCTTTCTTCTTTCCTTCCTTCTTTCCATGTCTCTGAACATAGATCTAGGTTTGGGAAAAATAAAAAGTGGGGGATGGGAGAGAAATAGGGGAGAGAGCATGTAGGTAGACAAACAAACAAACAAACAAAAAACAGAGAATCAGGCAGGCTCTGTGTTATTCTGTCCATAGATTCTTTGGGTTTTGTTTGCATCTATTTCAGGTGGTACGGGACTAGAAGACACATGTCCTAGTGAAAAATGGATAAGAATAAATGAGTGCAGGGCTGGGAAAGAGGAAGAAGCAGCCATTCTTCAGCTACAGAGGATTTTTCAACATCCCTTGACTCAACTTGGATCCTCTCATCATAAACTCTATGAGGACCAAGAACACATTCTTCTGTATATTTCATCAGTAAATAAATCAATACCCATTTACTAAGTTTGAATTATGGGCTAAGGCCATAGTATATATCCAGCAAATATACTTAAAAAATAATAGTAAATTCAGTCCTAATTTTGTCCCCTTGTTGGGTGTCTAATAAAAACAACCCATGACTTCAAGTGAATATTAACATTATTGCAAACAAATATTTCATTTTTATTGCTATAATATCTAACATGCAATACACACAAAGCACACATGACATATTTATCATGCTAAGGTAAAATAATACCAGCTGAATTTCATAGCACTCCATATGAAGGTAGATGTTATTCTTCTCCTCATTTTAGAGATGAGCAAATAGAGGGTCCAAGAGATGAAATAATTTACCTAAGATAAATTGAACCCACACTTCTTGAATATCCCACTGAAAGAACAGAACTGGTATAAACAAGTCTTGTCTGCATCCACATGACAATGGTACAAGGCAGGGAAAAAAAAAGAAGTTCAAATAGTCTCTCAAAACTTAAAATTGATAGCAATTTTCAAAAGAAAAAACTTCACTAGACTATGATGAGGAGCAAAAGAGCAGTATATATATATATTTCTAATTATTTTTCTTCATTTTTAAATATTTCAAAATCTCTTCCTTTCTCCCTCTATTCATTCCTTCCAATGTAACTGAGAAAGCAAAAAATTGATATAAATTTTATTATAATATATTATATTTGTTATAATATATAATATATTATATTTACTATAATATATTATATTATATATTATAATTAATTTAAATTGATATAAATTTTCCATATGCAGTCATGCAAAAATATTTCTATATTAGTCATTTTGTGAAAGAAAAATAAATTTAAATTTTCTTTTTCTGCATCTATTGAGATGATCATATGGTTTTTGTTAGTTTGGTTATTGATATAGTCGATTATGCTAATAGTTTTCTTAATATTGAACCAGCCCTGCATTCCTGGTATAACTCCTACTTGGTCATAGTGTATTATTCTGGGAATGATTTTCTGTAATCTTTTTGCTAATATTTTATTTAAGATTTTAGCATCGAAATTCATTAGGGAGATTGATCTATAATTTTCTTCCTCTGTTTTCAGCCTACCTGGTTTAGGTATCAGTACCATGTCTATGTCTTAAAAGAAGTTTGGTAGGACTCCTTCAATCCCTATTTTTTTCAAATAGTTTATATAGTATTGGAGTTAATTGCTCTTTAAATGTTTTGTAGAATTCACATGTAAATCCATTTGGTGCTGGGGATTTTTTCTTAGGGAGTTGGTTAATAGCTTGTTCTATTTCTTTTTCTAAGATGGGACTGTTTAGGATATTTACTTCTTCCTCTGTTAATCTGGGCAAGCTATATTTTTGAAGGTATTCTTCCATTTCATTTAAGTTGTCGCATCAAAATTGTATACCACCACTTGTTCGACCATTCACCAGTTGATGGCTATTCCTTAAATTTTCAATGCTTTGCAATTACCACCAAAAAATTACTACAAATATTTTCTTTTTTTCTTTATTTTTCATTTATGGAATAAAACAAATATTTCCACAACACAGTATAATAAAAAGGTGATTGCAATGAAACTATGAATCTGTTAAATAAAACTTGCTATTCATTTTTAAATATATAATGAAGTTATCATGCAAATCTTTTTTTTTCCTTTTATTTCTCCCTTCACACCCCACCTTGCCCTAATGATGGCTACTATTAGATACAATTTTTTCTTTTATCTTTTTGAGGTAAAGCCCTACTAGTGATATTTCTGTACCGAAGTGTATGCACAGTTTTACAGACATTTAGGCATGGATCCAATTTGTTCTCCAGAATGGTTGGATCAGATCAACCCTACACAAATAGTGAATATATTCCAATTTCTCCACAGCTCTTTCAACATTTGTCATTCTTTCTATCTTATTAGTTAATTTTATAGGTGTGAGGTTGTATGTCAGAGTTTTAATTTGCAATCTAATCAATAGTGACTTATAGATTTTTAAATATAACTCTATAGATAGGTTGTATTTCTTCATCAGAAAATTGCTTAATCATATCCTTTAACCATGTAGCAATCGGGAAATGATGTGTGTTTTCATGAATTTGACTCCATGTTCTATATATTTCAAAAATGAAACCTTCATTAGAGAAAAATTTCCCCTTCAGTTTTCTTCTTTCCTTCTAATCTAAATGAATTTATGATATTTATTTTGTTTGTGGAAATTTTAAAAAGTTTGACATAATTAAAATTAGACATTTTATATTGTGCAATGCTTTCTCCCTCTTTTCAGGTCCTAAATTCATTCCTTATCTATAAATCTGAAGGTAAACTATTCCATACTCACCTAAATTGCTTATATTGTCATCATTTATGTCTAAATCATGTACTCATGTTGACTCTATCTTGTCATATATAGTGTGAGGTATTGTTCTTTATTTAATATCTTCCATACTGCTTTTTTTTTTTGCCAGTAATTTTTTGTAGAATACTGATTCTTCTTCCAAATATTTAGATCTTTGGATTTATTGTTTTATGATACAATTTGAGATCTAATATGCTTAAGTCATATTCCTTCACATTTTTTTTCTCATTGATATTCCTGAATAAAAGGAAAATGGAAACTTTTCTTTTCCTTACAAACTGAAAAACTTATGGTATTTCTGACAAACTACAACTCGATGGAAAATTTGACATAAAAGATTTAGACAAATAGAATGAAAACATTAAAGACATTACTAATTTAGGTCAAATTATTTGCTTATTATATGTGAAGACCACGTATTTTAAAATCAGCCGGAATCAGGAATTCAGGTTAGGGGAAAATCATCAATCTTTTATTCTCAGTAGAGAAGAAGAAAGATCAGAGGTAGAAGGGAATCGGCAATAGCAATGTGTGCAGCTGAGTCAAGAAGCTAGACAGTCCAGAAGCCAAGAGATCAGCAGCCACCAGACCAAACCTAGCCAGCAATCTCTCTCAGCCTCTCTTCCTATCTCGCTACCTACACCCACCAAAATCGTCATTTCCTATACAACACATCAGGACTTGCATGGGGAGAGGGGGGACATTCTTTCTCCAAACATATATATTAATAGAGTATAGTCCAATTACTATTAGCCTCAGGTGCTTGGGACCTCAGTGCATCAACTCAAGCCTCAGCCCATTACAATTATATATGAAAATTTTATTACTATTCTTAATAATGTCATCATTATTAGGGTTGTTTGAAAGAAAGATTGGGGCTGAGTTGGGTATGAAGGGGTGATTCTAAAATACAAAATTGGGTAGAAAAAATAAAAAAGTAGCAATTATATCATAATAAATGAATGTGAAAGAAAGAACTATTACAAAGGGAACAGTTGGGTGGAACATTGATAATGTTGGAATCTTAATCTTATCTGAATTGAAAAGAAAACAATGTGAATATGCAGAGGAGTATAAAATCTTCTGGGCTAGTAGTGAAGTGAAAAAAATGGAGGAAGGCTAAGGGAGGAATTTTTAGAAAGGTATGTACAGGAGGATGAGGAAGAGAATGGAGTGGGGGCTCTTAGAGGGATGAGCATTATAAGAAATAGGAAGGTAAGTGGAGTTAGGGTTAAAAGGGTAAAAAGAGAATCTAAGAAGGATAATATTGAGTAAAATGAATTTAAAATCAGAATCCAACGATATGTGGTCTACAAGAAAACATTTTAAAATAAGAGATGCACAGTGTTAAAATGGAAGGTTGCAGTAAAATTTATTATGTTTCGACTGATGCAAAAAAGGCATGGGAAACCATTTTAATCTCAAACAAAATTATGGGTAGAACAGATTTAATTAAAAGAGATAAACAGGGTAACAACATTTTGCTAAAAGATACCCTAGACATTGAAATAATATTGATACTGAATCTACATGTGTCAAATAATGTCTGTTATTTTTAAGTCAAATGAATTAAAAGTGAAGATAGTAGTACTATAATAGTGGAGAATTTAATCTTTCCCTTTGAGAACTAGATATATCTATATAAATAAGAAAGAAATCAAGGAAGTGAATGGAATTTTAGATAAATTAGATGTAATATATATCTGAGGAGAAGTGAATGAAAAGATAAAGGAATACAGTTTTTTCTCATATAATCAAAAGCAAAAAAAATTAAAATATGCTTTTCAAACCACAATATTATAAAACATAGAATAAAATCTAATTGAGTATTAAGTAACCTAATATTAAAAACATGAATGGGTTAAAAATAAAACATAGAAATAACCAATAATTCTATTAAAGAGAATGACAATAATTAGGCAATATATCAAAACTTATGGGATACAACAAAAGAATCAATTGGAGGAAAAGTTATATCTCTAAATTATATTAGTAAAAGAGAAAGAGCATACCAAATGAATTGGGTATTATTTAGAACTTTTTTAATTTATAAGACTACAGCTACCTCTGATTTTGTGGTCTGAAAACTGTTCATATTTTCACCATTTATCAATTTGGAAAAAACTTGGATTCTTATAAATTTGATTCAATTTGCTATATGTTTGAGAACTGAGGCCTTCACCAGAGATACTTGTATTTTCTCCAGTTTTCTGAATTTGTTCTAATTTGAGACTTATTGGTTTTGTTTGAGCAAATACTTTTTGATACAATATAATAAAAAAATTCCACTTTATATTTCATAATGATCTCTATATCTTATTTGGTCCTAAATTTTTCCCTTACCATAGATCTAACAGGCAAAATATTCCATGCTCTCCTAACTTGTTTATGGCAATATTCTTTATGTATAAATTATGTACCTATTTTCACCTTATAGTAGTATATAGTATGAGATTTTGGTCTGTACCTAGCTTCCGCCATACCCCAAAATTCATTATTTGTATTTATTAATTATGATGGTAATCTAATATTGTGTTGTATATATACAAACTATCTGAAGGATTCATCTTTCTATTTCTTACTCAATACATAATAGTTTTGAGGAGGAGTGCTTCATAATACAGTTTGAGAACTGGCACAAATAGGACACTTTCCTTCACATTTAACATTTTATTCTGAATAAATTGGTTATCACTTATACCTCTACAAAATGTTTTTGGTGAGTGTGTGTGTAGTTTAATTGTTATGATATTGAATATGAAAATTAGTTTAGGTAGAATTGTCATTTTATTATATTGGCTTTGCCTATCCATAAGCAATTGATTTTTTTCCTAATTTTTTAGATCTGACCTTATTTTGTAAAAAGTATTATGTAATTCTATTCATATAGTTCCTGGGTTTCTCTTGACAAGTAGACTCCCAAATATTTTATATTGTCTACAGTTATTTTAAAAGGAATTTCTCTCTTTCTTACTGCTGGACTTTGTTGGTAATTTATAAAATGTTGCTGATTTATGTGGATTTTTTATTTTGTATTCTCCAAATATTTAATTATTTCAAGTCATTTTTATTGGATTTTCTAGAGTTCTCTAAATATGCTATAATTTCATCTGCAAGGAGTAATTGTTTGGTTTCTTTGTGTCTATTTGAATTACTTCAATTTCTTTTTCTTCTATTTTTGTGATAGCTAGGATTTCTACTACAATATTGAATAATAGTGGTGATAATGAGTATTTTTGCTTCAAGCCTGATTTTACTGGGAAGGTTTCTAGTCTATCTCCATTGTAGATAATGCTTGCTGGTAGCTTGAAATATTACTTTTCATTTTAAGGTAAGCTCCATTAATTCCTATGTTCTCTAATGTTTCTTAATATGTTTCTTAGATGCTATATTACTTCAAAGGCTTTTTCTACATCTATTGAGATAATCATATGATTTTGATTTTCTTTGTTATTGATAGTTTGAACCAGGCTAATAGGTTAATCCAGTCCTGGAGTCTAGCTATGAATATCATGTATGATTTTTGTGGCATATTGCTATTATTTCCTTGCAAGTATTGTATTTAAATTTTTGCACTAATATTCCTTATAGAAATTGATCTATATTTTTCTTTCTGTTTTTATTTTTCCTGATTTAGGTAATAGCATAATTTTAAAAGGGAATTGGTAGGACTCCTTCATTGTCTATTTTTTTTAAAGAGTTTACATACTATTGTAATTAATTGTTTAATTCCAAATTTAAAAAAAATAAGAATTTCTACAACAATTCTACAAACAATTCTACAAAATAAGGGGAAGAGAAATAATTGTACATGAAACTGAAAATTTATTACAACTTACTTTAATAACAATTCATATTGTCAATGTACAAATTACATTAGCTATATCATTTTTTAAAATGTTTGCTAGAATTAACATGTAAATTAATATGGCTTTGGGGATTTACTCTCAGAAAGCTCTTTGATGGTGTGTTCAATTTATTTTTTTTAATAAAAGCTTTTTATTTTTCAAAATACATGCAAAGATAGCTTTCAACATTCATCCTTAACAAAACCTTGTGTTCCAAATTTTTCTCCCTCCCTTTTCCCCAGACAGCAAATAATCCAATATAGGTTAAATATGTTACCACACATATTTCCACATTTGTCATGTTGCATAAGGAAAATCAGTTCAAAAGGGGGAAAAAAACAAGAGAAAAGAAAAACAAGTAAACAAACAATCACAACAATGGTGAAAATTCTATGCTTTGATCCATAGCCAATCCCCAAAGTCTATCTCTGAATGTGGATGGTTCTTTCCATCAAAAATCTATTGGAATTATCTTAAATCATCTCATTGTTGAAAAGAGTCAAGTCTATCGAAATTAATCATCATATAATCTTGTTGTTGCTTTGTATGGTTCTTTAGTTCTACTAACTTCACTTAGCATCAGTTCATATAAGTCTGTCCAGGCTTTTCTGAAATCAGCCTATTCATCATTTTTTTTTATAGAACAATAATATAATATTACATTCAGATAACATAATATATGGACATCCACTCTGTTTCCAGTTCCTTGCAAATACAAAAAGAGTTGCTACAAATATTTTTGCACATATGGGTTTTTTTCTATTTTTTATGATCTCTTGGGGATATAGACATAGGAGAAACATTGATGGATGAAAAGGGTTTTTAATACAGTTTGGTAGCCTTTTGGGCAAAGCTTTAAATTGGTCTCCAGAATGGATCAATTCATAACTCTAACAACAATGTATTGGTATCCCAGCTTTCCCAAATCCCCTGCAAGATTTATCATTATCTTGTGCTGTTATTTTAGCCAATCTGAGAGGTGTGAAATGCAACTTCAGTGTTATCTTAATTTGCATTTCTCTAATAAACGGAGACTTTGAGAATTTTTTCATATGACTACAAATAGCTTTAATTTATTAATCTGAAAATTGTTTGTTAATACTTTTGACCATTTGCCATTTCGGGAATGGCTTTTATTTGTACAGATTTGAGTCATTCTCTATTTATTTTAAAAATGAGGCCTTTATCAAAAATATTGGATGTAAAATTTCCCCCAGCTTTCTGCTTCCCTTCTAATCATGGCTACATTGGTTTTGTTTGTACAAAATCTTTTTAATTCAATTTAATCAAAATTAGTCCTTTTGCATTTCATAATATTCTCTAATTCTTCTTTGACCATAAATTTCTTACTTCTCCACATATCTGAGAGGTAGGGAATCCTTCCAATTTGCTGATTGTATCACCATTTATATCTAAATAATGAACCCATCTTGACCTTATCTTGGTATAGGGTGATAGGTGTTGATCGGTGTCTAGTTTCTGCCATGCTATTTTCTAATTTCCCCAGTAATTTTTATTAAACAGTGATTTTTTATCCCAGAAGTTGGCATCTTTGGGTTTATCACACTCTAGATTACTATTGTCATTGACTATTGTATCTTGGAAACCTAACCTATTCCAATAATTCACTACTCTATTTCTTAGCTGGTATTAAATTGTTTTGATGATTGCTTCTTTATAACACAATTTTATGTCTGGTACAGCTAGGTCACATTCCTTCGTATGTTTTTTTTTTTTCATTAATGCTCTTGAAATTCCTGATGTTTTATTCTTTCAGTTGAATTTTATTATTTTTTTCTAAGTCTATACAATATTTTTTGACACTTTGATAGAGAAGGCACTGAATAAGTAGATTCATTTAGGTAGAATTGTCATTTTTATTATATTAGCTCGACTGACTCATGATCACTTGAAATTCTTCCAATTGTTTAAATATAACTTTACTTGTGTAAAATGTGTTTTTTAATTATATTTCTGGATTTGTCTTGACTGATAGACTTCTAAATATTTCATTTTATCTACAGATATTTAAAATGGAAATTCTCTTTCTATCTCTTGCTACTAGATTTTTTGGTAAGATATAGAAATGCTGATGATTTATGTGGTTTTATTTTATGTCCTGAACAGCTAAAGTGGTAAATTGCACATCTGCAAAAACTGATCATTAGCTTTTCTCATTACCCTCTCAAATTTCTTCAATTTCTTTTTCTTCTTTCATTGCTAATGCTAACATTATTAACTAATGCTAAAAAGGTATATAACACTAATACAATATTGAATAATAATAATAATCATAGTACCATGTCATAGAAGGAATTTGGTAGGTCTGCTTCTTCCCTTATTTGCCCCAAATAGTTTACATTGTATTGAGACTAATAGTTCTTTAGCATTTTGTAAAATTCACTTGGAAATACATGTGGTCCTGGAATTTTTTTTTTCCTTAGGGAAAGCTTCTTCAATTTCTTTTTATCTAAATAGAATTATTTAATTAATTTATTTTTTCATGTGGTAATTTAGACAATCTGTATTTTTTTAAGTATTCATCCATTTCATTTAGATAATGAAATTTATTGGCATACAATTGGGCAAATTATCTCCTAATTATTGCTTTAATTTTCTATTTATTGGTGGTAAATTTACCCTTTTCATTTTTTTGATATGTCATTTTGTTTTCTTCTTTCCTTTTGTTAATCAAATTAACAAAAATTTTATCCATTTTATTAGTTTTTTTTCATAAAACCAACTCCTAGTTTTATTACTGAGTTCAATAGTTTTCTTATTTTCAATATAATAACCTCTTCTTTCAATTTCAGAATTTCTAATTTGTTATTTAAGAGTTTTTAATTTGTTGGATTTTTTTCTAGTTTTTTTTTTTTTTTTTTAATGCCCAGTTTATTGTTCTCCGCTTTCTCTGTTTTATTCATATATTTGTTTAGGGGCATAAAATTTCCCCTAAGAACTGCTTTGGGTGCATCTGATAGGATTTAGTATGTTGTCTCACTATTGCCATTCTCTTCAATAAAATTTATTGTTTCTATGATTTGTTTGACCCACACATTTTTTTAAATTAGATTATTTATTTTCTAGTTAGTTTTTAGTCCTGGCCCTTTATTGAATGTAATTTTTTATTGCATTGTGATCTGAAAAGGAAATATTTATTATTTCTGCCTCTCTGTCTTTGGTTGCAAGATTTTTATGTCCTAATATATGATCAATTTTTGTTTTTCTTGCTGTGTACTGCTAAGAAAAAAGTATATTCTTTTTTATCTGTATTCAGTTTTCTCTATAACTCCTATTCTATCTAAGTTTTCTAAGACCCTTATTTCCTTGTTATTTATTTTGTAGTTAGATTTATCTAATTTTGAGAGGGGAAGGTTGAGGTCCCATAATAGTATAGTTTTTGCTGTCTATTTCTTTTTGTAACTGGCTTAACTTCTCTAAGAATTTGGATGCTGTATTGTTTGGTGCATATACATTTATATGTTTCAATTTACTATTTTAATATCAATTTAGTATTTAGTATCAATACAACTTGATTGTCTATGGTATTCTTTGACAAGATGTAGTTACCTTCATTATGTCTTTTAATTAGATCTAAATTTACTTTTTGTTTATTTAAGATCAGAATTGCTACCCCTGCTTTTTTTTGCTTCAGCTGAAGCATAATAAATTTTGCTCCAGCCTTTTACCCTTACCCTGTATGTACCTCTGTTTCAATTGTTTCTTTTAAACAAAATATTGTAAAATTCTGTTTTTTTAATCTACTCTACTATTTGCTTACATTTTATAGAATTTATTCCATTCACTTTCATACTTATTACCAACTATGTATTTCCCTCCATCCCATTTTTCCCCTCTATATATTTTTCTTCTCTCTTTCCAGCCTGTCCCTCCTGAGTAGTGTGCTGTTTCTAACCCACCCCCTCTCTACCTGCTCTTCCTTGTATCACCCCTCCTTCCTTCTCTTACCCCTTTCTCCTAATATTTCTTGCCTCCCTTCTAACCAGCTCCTCCCTTTTCTTTCCCCTTTCTTCTCCTACTTCCTTATAGTATAAGATTCATTTCTGTGCCCAAATGAATGAATATGCCATTCGGTCTTTGAGTCAAAACTATTTTAATAGTCTTTTTTGCCTCTTTATATGATCTAATCTCATTTTACCTCCCACTTTCTTCCCTGTACAATCCTTTCCCCACCCCTTAATGTCTTTTTCTTTGATATTATCACATCAGAGACCATTCATATTTTCATCCTCCATTCATGTATGCCTCCTCTAACAGATACAATTCTCAAGCTACAAGGTATCTTTTTTTTTATCTAGGGATGTAAACAGCTTAAGCTTTAAATTATCTATATGTTGATATATTTGTCTATGTGGAAGGAGTGTTGATGTCTGATTTTTTATTTGCAGATGATTGTGTACTCAAGACCCTGCAACAGAGATGCAACAAAGTATGGGTCAGTTCTCTCTTGATTGTACTAATTTTGCCCTAACAATTAACATCAAGAAAATTTTGGTTCTCCATCAGCCAGCACCACACCAACCATATATGGAAGTTCAGTTACAGGAAATGGTGAAGTTTTGAATTCTGTGGATAAATTCACTCACCTTGGCAATATGCTTTCCAAGATGTCCGTATTGATAATGAGATTGACACACAAATTGCCAGAGCTAACTCAGAGTATGGAAGACTCTGTAGGAAAGTTTAGAAGAGGAGTAGTATGAGACAGACTACCAGACTGAAGATCTACAAAGCCCTTGAGAGGAACTTATTGTGATATGCCTATAAAACCAATGCCTTGCCAGGAAAGTGATTCACTCCCATTTGAATTGTCTTAGGAAGACTCTGAAGATCACTTGGTAGGATAAAATACAAGACACTGAGATCTTTTCTTAAACTAAACTGCCAAGAACTCCAACTCTTCTGCAGAAAACACAACACTATTGCACTGTCCACATTGTTCAAATGCTAAATGTATGTGCTAAATGTATGTTTCCTAAAAAATATATTTTATGGAGAACTCCCACATGGTAAGTGCTCACAAGTTAAAAAGCAATATAAGGACACTTTTAAGGTATCTCTTAAAAAACTTTAGAACTGATTATATGACATGGCAGACACTAGCACAGGCCACCCAGCATGGCATGCTCTCATCAGATATAGTGTTATGATCTATGAGCAAAGTATAATTTAATTAGCCCAAGGGAAAATGAAATATCCAAAATTAGAGAAGGCATCCCAAATGTTCATATGGATTATTTGTGTCTGACCTGTGGTAGAGCATTCCACCTTGTATTGGTCTGAGGTACAGTTGAACACACTATAATTCGATTCTAACACACTGATGTTATTTTGGTCCTCTTCAAAAACAAAGGACGATAACAACAACCCATACACACAGAAACACACACATATATAATTTCCCTGTTTACCTTTTTTATGATTCTCTTGACTCTTGTGTTTCAACACCTAATTGTCTATTGAGTTCTGTTTTTTTTTTTTTTCGATTGAAATGTTTGAAAGTCTCTTCATTGAAGATCCATTAATAATTTATTTGATTTCATTTTTATTGGTAATGAATTCACTCCTTTTATTTTTGATGATGATAATATTTAACTGTCTTCAAAAAAAATCAAAATCAAACTACCTTATTATTTATCAATAGACAAAGAATAGTCTTTCTCCCATCTAACTAGTTCCTAGATTTGCTTTTACATCAATGATTTTCTTACTTTCAATTTTATTAATCTTTTCTCTGATTTTTAAAATTTCCTATTTGTTGTTTAATTGCATACATGTACATATGTATTTAATGATATAAATTTTCTCCTAAGTACTGCTTTGGCTTCATTCCATATACTTTGGTATGTTGTCTCATTGATTGTTTCTATGATTTATTCTTTGACCCACTCATTCTTTAGAATTACATTATTTTGTTTTCAATTAATTTTTAACATCATCCCACGGCCTTTTATTCAATGTTCTTTTTATTTAATTATGATCTGAAAAGGATTTAGTATTTCTATTTCTATGCATTTTATTGTGAGGTTTTTATGCCCTAATACATAGTCATTTTTTTTGTGGGTGTCATGTACCACTGAGGGAAAAAAATACTCTATTCTCTTTTATCCTTATTATTTTTTTTCCACAAATTTATCATATCTCACTTTTCTAAAATTCTATTCACCTACATGAGTTCCTTCTTCATTTTTTGTTGGACTTATTCAGTGCTAAGAGAAAAAAATTGAGGTCCCCCTCCTGTATAGTTTTACTGTTTCCTCCTAGAATTCATTTAATATATTTTCTTCTTTTTTTTTTTCATTCTTTGCTTTTGTTTCATTGTTTCTCTATATCTCATGGAGTCATTAGCTTCTACTTATCCAATTATGATTTTTATGTAATTATTTCCTTTAGCAAACTTATTTACCTTCTTTTCCATTTGGTTGTCTACTTTTTAAGGAGTTTTTCTTTTTTGTCAGTTAATTTTGTATACTCTTTTTTATTTGACTTATTCTGCTTTTTATTAAGTCCTCCTTTTCAGTGAATTTTTGGACATTTTTTTTCATGTAGCTAACTGACTTTTCTTCTCTTTAGTGGGCTTTTGTCTTTTTGCCATTTGGCATATTTTCTTTTTTAAGGTGTCATGTTCTCCAGTGATATATTGTATCTCTTTTACCAAGCAGTTGACCCTTAAAAATATTTTCTTCCTTGAACTTTCTGCTTTCTCAACTTTTCCTCTACCTCTTATTTTGTTATAATTTTTTTTGAGTTCTTCTAAAGTCTAAGACTTAATTTTGAGGCTTTGTATATACTTGCTTTGATTTACTTATTTTCTTCTGAGTCTGTGTTTTGATCTTATCTTTGTCATGATAATTGTCTATAATTAGTTTCCCCTTTAAAAAAAAATGGTTGTTCATTTTCCTGGACTATTTTTTTTTTTTTTTTTTTTGCTTTTAGCTTTAAATTGAACTTGATTTCTTAGAATTAGTACTTAGACTGAAAGGGACACTGATGTTTCTTTGTTTTCATGCTACTATTTTCTGAGCTATCTTGGGAGTTCTGTAAATTTTCAGTAATGCTATGGTGATATGACCTAAAAGATCTCTCTCCCTACCTCTACCATGAATCATTGCCATTACTTATCTAGTAAATTCTGGCATATGAATGTCAATCACTTCTTAAGATCCTTCATAATTAACAGTTTTGCTTTTTCTCTGCATGGTAGCAAGTTCTCTAACTAGTAACCGTGAGAAAGTGTATATGGAGCTGGAAATACTGATTCTGTCAGTCACCTTTAGGACAGTGGGAAGTTTTATTTCCTTTTCCCTGCCCCAATTTCTACTTCTAAAAATAAGGTGTTAGATTATTCGAGGCCTGAAATCAATGATAGTAATTTTTGACAATAACTATTTTGTTTTGTTTTGTTTTCTCTATTGGCTCCATCTCTCCACTCCAAAAATCATATTTCAAGAGATTCTGTATCCCTTTTTCAGAACAGGTCATAATAATATATTTTAATGATAGAATGGGCCCCAGAGACCATTCAGTACAACTCTTATTTTACAGATGAAGAAACTGAGGCTCAGGGATGGTCAGAGGCTACCCAAAATCACGTTCTGAAAGGAAGTATCTGATGCAGAGTTTAGATCTCTAACTTCCTGACACAAGGTTACCATTTAACTAACTATTTGAATATTCAATGATCTATTTGAATCCATTCAATTCACTTTGGAAATTAACCTGGAGTTAAGCTGACCCACTGGATATATAAATGAGACCAAACTCAGAGTTGCCACTATAACACGTCTTTGGTGATGCTTCACATCCATCCAAATTGGATATTCAGCATATCTTCTGCTGTAATATGCATCTCCATCATTTTGTAATCCCAGCCCTTCTGTTTTAAGCTCTGGTAACAGTCATCGTATCAAAGTCACTTTGCTTTTGGAAAGAACTTGAGAACTTTATAATATACCTCAAACTCCATTCACAAGTTGTTTCCAGGCATATATTTTTTTTCTCTTATGATATAACCTTCTTGAGGCAATTTTTTATTTGTATTCTTTGTGCTTAGCACAGTTCCTCATAATGGACACTTTAGTTATGATTTTTGTTGCAGTTATTTATTGCCTTCTCTATTGATTAAAAAAAATCCATTCTCGTTTCAGGATAAATTTGAAATCAGAAAAGTTTTTGGAAATGGTTATTTAAAAAACAATATTGTGGACTTTTATTTTCAATGTTTAATTCATATAATTTGTTATCAGTTAGAGGGAATGAGAAATCATGCCTATGTTCCCCATCAAAAAATCTAGTTCACTTGAGTGATCTAGTCGACCACAAGAAAACAGCCAGTCTGGTGAGTGGGATCACCAGCCCATCAAAGGCTTCCAAGTCTATTCTCATGCTTTGCTTTGCCTAAGAGGGAAAATAAGTACTCCAGAACAGGGGCTTTATCTCTGCTTCCAGGCAAGGAATCATTATGATTCTGATGCAAGAGAGAGAGGGAGGGAAGGAGGGGAGAAACAGAGAGAGAAACAGACACACACAGAGAAAGGGGGAGAGAGACAGAGAAAATATACATGTATGTATTTATACATATATATATAGTGTATATATAGTATATATATACACACTTGTCTCTAGACATATATATGTATTCACATATATATGTGTGTGTGTAATGATATTACCTTCTTGAGGTGAATATTCATCAGTTTTTCAATAACTTTAAAATCATATTTTTTCTATAATGCCATCCCTTAAAATCTCTTTTAATCTTAGATATTCCATAATGTTAGCTTTCTCCTCTCACCAGGTAGTAATCTCTGAGAGCTGTCATAAATGGTTCTACCTCAAACAAATCTGGGGATTAATCAATGGTTTGGCTACCTTGCCATGTGTTGATGCCTTTGCCAGAGCTTTGGGATGTGCAAGTTGGAGTTGATTAACAGCTCCATAGGATTTTGTCAAGCTGATGGAATCCATGAGAGGGTGGTGGTATATTTTTAATCATCTATATTCAGAGCTGAAAATTAATTTTACTTTGATTTTTTTTAAACATCCACTGATTAAAACTTAAGCAGCCAAACATCTTAGGCATTTAACTCCGATGTTGTGTCCTCCTCTATCAGAGCAAAATTGGGCATTTTCCTCCACACAATAGAGGGAAAAAAGCAATTACTATCAATCAGTGACTAAGCAACAGATTGGAGTATTTAGAAAGACTCATTCACAGGCAGATTTGCAGCCGTGTTCAGCTCCTCTGATTAGATTCCATAGATTTTAAATTGTAGCTAATTAGCCTGTCATAGGTTCATTAATGGCTCTACTGATTCAGCACTCCCTCACCTGCATGCATATTAAAGCTCATTAGCTCCCTTGTCTCAAATACCACCTGCATTAATCGCTGCTCCTGCTCTTGCAGCATCCCTAGAACTCTCTAGGGGGCTCTTTTGCCTATCTGCCCCTAAGCCTATCTGTTCCACCTCCTCAAGCTCTTCGGAAGCACCCAATCATCCCAGAGAAAGTTTAGGGTTAAGAGCTTATCAAAATGCAGATGTGCAAAGAAGGCCAAGTTGTTTAAGGCTAAACAACAGGAGGGATGGAAATAACTGGGAATGGCTGAGCTGGAAGGCTAAACAGGATGCCATTGTATTCCATTCTTTGGTAAGCTACTATTCTATGTTATCAATACCTGTATAGGAACCTCAAATTCCTTGTCTGTCAAATTAGCATAGAGTAGCCTAAGTGATCCTTAGGATCCATCCCAGCTCTAAATTGATGAAACACATGCATTTCTTTTTACTAAAGGAAGGGAAGCAGTTTGAAGTAGAAGAAGGAATTTTCATTCTGAATTCAGAGAACTTGGGTTCAAGTTCTTGTTCTGATATTTATGATGTGGGACATTGGACAAGGCCCTCAATCCGTCTATCTAGTCTTTAGTTTCCTCTTCTTTTCAATAATGGAGTGTAAGCAAGTGATTGCTAATTTCCAGCTCATGAGCCATAGACATATGGATGACAGTCTCATCATCATGCTTGTCAGCTATAGGACAGAATAAGGTGAGGAAACCCAGCCATCCATTCATTGGATTAATATTGATTAATTGCTTATGACATATGAGCCAAGAACCATGCTGGATGTGGGGCAAATGAATTTTTCTTCTTTAAATATATATATATAGTCTAGCAATAGCTTGAGCTTTCCAAAGGATATCATAAGAAACAAAATGTCCCAAGAAGAAGTAATCAAAAACTGAGGGCAGGAAAGGGGTCCTCCCCAAGATTCAGGAGAATTGAGAACTCTTGGAACATCTTGGCTACTAGGGAAGTTCCCCTACTCAGTGTCATTCAACAATGTTTGACTGGGCATTTATTATATAATCTAATAATCATGTTCTCTTAATGAAACTTCAATAAATATGCAAAAAGGTCACCCTTCCACAAAATAAAATACATAATAACTACACCAATGTAAATGTAAAGAACAATCATAAGAAAAAAATTAAAAATAAATGCAATAAAATTACAAAGATGAAGCACAACTCAAAGGAAGAGATATCAGAAGATGCTCCCAAGCCACCCCTCTGTTTTGGTGGGAAGCTCCATAGGTGCAACTGCACACATTGCATGTGTGTGTGTGTGTGTGTACATATGTATTTTTATGTATGCATATACATACAAACATACACACATACATATTTGCTGAGGCAATTGGGGTTAAGTGACCCAGGGTCACACAGCCAAGAAGTATTAAGTATCTGAGGCCAGATTTGAACTCAGGTCCTCCTGACTTCAGGGCTGTTGCTCTACCTACTACACCAACTAGCTGTCCCACAATGCATATACTTTTATACTTTTCAATATATTTATCAAGTTGTTGATGTCCTATCTCTTTAAAAATTGCTTTTTGTTATATGGGCTGACTTGAAATGGGAAAGGGATTGGAATGACTGTGATGGGAGAAGAAATAGAAGATATAAATAACATTTTTAAAGGCTGTTCTTTTTTGGTCAAAGTGTGGTACATGAATATAATCAAATGTTAATGTGATGGCAGAACAATCAAAATTATAACTACAGAGAATTATGGGAAGATTTACCTAAACTGATACAGAAAGGAAGGAAACAGGGGCAGAAGAACAATAGACACCATAATTAAATCAATATGAATGGAAAGAACAAAACAAAGATGAATGTTTAAAAAAGTATAAAGAGGGGCCTCTAGGTAGCACAGTGGATAGAGCACCAGCCCTGAAGTCAGAAGGACCTGAGTTTGAAGCTGGTTTCAGACATTTAATACTTCCTAGCTGTGTGATTTTGGGCAAGTCACTTAATTCCAAGCTGAGTTCTAAAGAAGCCACAGGGGAAGGTGCTTAACCATACTCCTTTGCAAAGCTAAAAGGTCAATCAATATAGAACATTTCATGTAACATCAGATTTTTTATGTTTGGTTTTGTATTGTCTCCCTTTGATCTTCTCATTTTTATCTTTTTAGGTGTATGTTATCAGCATTAGTCTTTGAGAAAGGCAAGGCAAGATATATGGGGAATAGTGGGAAACTAGGTCATATAAAAACAAAACCTGTCAACAAATATGATTATTTTAAGTTTTTCTTTCATTACCATTCACAGATTGGAGTTAATTCCTGTTTTCTTAAAGAAATAAATAACAACATACACTTAAAAATTAAAAAAAATCTTTCTTAAGGTGGAATGAAGTGCTTTCAGAAATCAGAGGTTAATTTGACATATCTGGTGTATTCAATCACCAAAAGAAAAAAGGGACTCTCTTCTCTTTAGAGACTACCACTAATACTTTACATAGAGGTACGAGATTTGAGAGGAGACCATCCTTTACCAAGCTATGAATTATCTTTTGAGTGTGAAATTTTCCTTTTAAACTGTTGTAGAGGGCTGAAACTATTGAGTCAATGCACTAAGGTCAGGACTGCTGAGAACTTGAGGCTAACTACCGATTGAACAATACTCTATGGGCTTGGAAATATACTCTATATGCTTGAAAAATGGTCCTTCCCACTATCCTGTGCTGCCTCAATGATTGGTGTATACAGAGGATTGTAGGAGGGATTAGGGGGTGGAATAAGACTAGCAGGGTCACTCTTTGTGGTGCACAAGGGAGAAGGAGGTCCCAGAGATTCTGCTTCCATCCTGTTCAATCCTGTGTCTAAAGACCAAGAATAAAGACTTTTGCTTATCCTGAATCTGACTGATTCTGAGGTATCCTGGGTGCTAGCGTGGTCTTCACAACTGTTACTCACAGATTAAGACCTCTTTGTTTTTCAAAGAGAAGGTATATATAGTATTTTTTTTTTTACTAGAAATTATTTCATCAGGATCAAGATGGGTTGTTTCTTTTGTTTTGTTTACAAAACAACCATGATGACAGTGAAAAGGTGGAGTAGGACTTTGATGATGCTAACGGTAATGCATACTTTCTTTTGCCTTTTTTTTTCTTTTTTGCTGAGGCAATTGGGGTTAAGTGACTTGCCCAGGTCACACAGCCAGGAAGTGTCCAGTATCTGAGACCAGATTTGAACTCAGGTCCTCCCAACTTTAGGGCTGATGCTCTATCCACTGCTTCACCTAGCTAACTGCCTCACAATGCATGCTTTCTTAATAGAAGCTGAAAGAAACATAATACCACTCCAACCTTGCCTAAATATGAGCCTAATCATGTTCTCTGTTGTTCAGTAGTGTGATTTATCTCTCATTAGAACAGAAAAACAAGTATATCGATGGAACATTGTCTTTTTTGCTACTTCTCTCCCCTCACCAAAACAATGCCAGAATCCATTCCTGTTTGATGTAAATTAATTGTAATTAACAGGAAAAATAATAATTAACATTATAGCATTTTATGGTGAAAAGAATACTAGCCTTGGAATTCCACTCTTGGAGGACCCACCGCATCCTTGCTTTGTGCATTTCAGCAAGCCATTGAACTCTAAATATTATTCCCTTTCTCTGTGGATGAGTGACAATATTGACAGTAAAGATGGTTATAATGCTCTTGAGTATGCAAAGTGCTTTACATTCATAAACTCATTTAAGCCTCCCCACAATCCTGTGTGATCTCCACTGTAGTTTTCTTACTCTTGTTTTATCAAATAAGAAAATCAATTTCAACAAGGTTAAGTGAGTCTCCATGTTGACATAGTTAGGAAGTGTCAGAGGTGGAATTGAACTCAGATGGGTGTTGATTTTTCCCCCAACTTCAGGTCTATTACTATCTTCTCAGTTACATTTTCAACCTCCTTCAGCAGCTTATGAGAGAATTAAATGAGAGTATGTTTGTCAAGGAGCTTTGTCAACACAAAGGGCTCTATAAATACAAACCAACATCATCCCCATTGGCTGGCTGAAAGACACAATGACAAAACGGTTGAGTAATTCCCCTTTCCTAAGGCTGCCCATGAGCCCTCTAACTAGTTTCTATCCCCAGGATCTCTTCTAACTCATGATTATAGTTTCAACTTTTTACTGCTTTCTAGTCAAGAGAAAGCACAAGCAGAAAAAATTGACCAAAGAGGTATAAATTCCAGCTAAATGAAACTGCCAGTTGATTTGGAGCACACTGGGCAGTCATATAAAATGATGCAGGAAAAAATTAAATTTAAGAGGGGTTACATGACTTTCCCTAATAACAGAAGTAATAAGTGCCCAAGGCAGGATTTGAAATAGTATTTTCTGGGCTACAAGTTGAATATTTCTTCTCCCAAAGCTCTCTTTCTCTTAAGAGCTTAAGATATCCAAAGAGATAATATCACAAAAGAGATAATGTATAAGAAAATTATGAAATTAAGTTCCTAAGATGTAAATTCAGAAAGTGATCACTGGACAATTTTTTCCTGAATAATTTGTATACATTTCTCTAACATTACCTTCTTCTATCTCTTCACCAAATTGATTTGTTTGCACATGTACATGTCTTTTCTTTTAGTCTCCAACCCCAAACTAGATGGCCAGCCTGAAGAAGATGAAGACTACGTTATTAGGCATCTCTGGCTATTTGGCACTGGCACAATGCTTGAGGGTCTAATTTGGTGCTTCCAAAATCTCTTGAGTAATGATATTCCCTCTATTTGATTGAGTCATGTTCAGCTTTCCATTAGGTACCATTTCCATACATTTCCATAGGTACCATTGTGACACTGTTCGCCACATGGTTCTCTGCACTTGCTACATAAACAATGATTCTAATGTTTGTTTATTTTTCTAATCATTAGTTTCCTGGTTAATACACCTTTGGAAAAATAATCTTATTATTGTCTTATTCCTTTTTGAGTTTACTTTTGCTCTTTAATCCTTGCTACTACCGATCATTGAACCCATCCTTATAATAAGCTAGCTACCATACAGACTATTTATACTGTAACATATACACATTTTATCTATAAGGACAACTTCTCTCCTGAGAGAAGGAAAACAAATTTCCATATTTATTTTCCAGAATTGAGCTTGATCATTAGAACTTACACTTTTATTCTTCTTAGCATCATTCTTGTTTATATTGTCTAAGAACTAGAGTGTGCAGTGAATAAAGAGTCAGATGGGAGACCAGAAGAATCAGAGCTCAAGGTATGCTTCTGATAGGTTAGCTATTTGGTGTTGGTCATATGGAAAAAATTTCAACCTTTCTCTAGTTTGTCAACATCTTTTTTTATTTGATTTGAATTTATCTTGTTCTTGTAAAAGATATTTTAGAATGTTATAGAAATGGTAAATTTAATATTTTCTGATCTCTTCTGGATTCTTTTCTTGGTTAAGGATTCTCCTATATTTACAGTTGTGGAAAAGTATTTCTATCCATTCATCTCTCTGTGTGTCTTTATCTCTATCTCCGTGTATGTCTCTCTGTCTTTGTCTCTGTCTTGCTGTCTCAGTCTGTCTATCTCTACTCTCTGTTTCTGTATCTAGGTCTCTGTCTTGTTCTGTCTCTCTCTGTTTGTCTCTGTCTGTCTCTGTCTCTTTCTGTCTCTGTCTTTCTGTTTCTCTCTGTGTGTCTCATGAGTTATTATTGAACCCATGAATCATTATTGTACACTGCTGTACAGTATTACTGAAAGACTATTTGTGGGGTTATGACAAGAACAACTATAACAACAATCATATGTGTGAGTAGCTTAGGATCATTAAAAGTACTCTATAATATCTCATATAATGTAGTCTGTTTTCTTCCTCCTTCCTAATTTTGGTCCAAGCTCTTCATTAATTTGTAGAGTCAGCCCAAGATCTACATAATGATGAGCTCACTCATCCATGCAACTTCCTGTAATCATCTCAGCACCAGACATTTTTTTTTCATCCATTTCTCTTTTCCTGTGTGGATTAATAGACTGACCTCTCTCATAAACAGTCTTGAGTTTAGCTAATGAGGGTGTTCAATGGCCTGGAGTTTGATTCAATCACTCCAATATTATTATTCACAAATAAGAGGAGCTGGGAGTCCTCACCATCTGTGGGTAATCAATTTGTACTGAACTTTCTTTGTGATAGTGGCAAAAACCTTTGTGATCACATGCTGTCCTGCTGTCTACCTCACATGCTATTAATAATCAGAAAGAAATGGAGCAAACTTACCTTGGTGGTCATATCTATGAATGAAACTTTCAAGGAAAAAGGTGATTTTAAAATATCTCTAGTTGAGTAAAGGTATTTAAAATTGATTTTGATCATTTTGTATAATTTTGTGAGTAATTAAAATATTCAAATATACCTTTTCATTCTCACCCCAAATGATGAGGTGGTCCTATTTCTAGCCAAATCAACCTCTTTCCATCTACCTTTAATCCCATTATCTCATAATAGATCCAGGAAATTAAAACAGAACTCCTCCTCACCTTATTGATCTTCAGTCTTTCTTTTCCACTAGTTCCCTTCTGACCCTCTCTAAGCAAGCTTTATTTAATGCCCCATAAATCTTAAATTGAAAAAACATAAAATGAACAAGATGATTATGACTTCCCACTATCTTTCCAATAATTGTCTCCCATTTTTATGTCATTTCCCCCCCTCTGGTTCCTTCAACATCCACTTCAAATTTAATCTGCAGGAAGCTTCATCCATTAATCCAGTTGCTAGTTCCTTCTTCTCTCAAATTACTTGCTATACTCTCTCTACTTACCTTATGTGTACCTTGTTATTTTCATGAACCTTATTTTTCCATATTGGCACTGTTGCTAATAATGAAACTTGGAGATAGATGGAAAGTATAATGGCAGAAGCAAAGCATTCAAGTTCTCATTGCTGTCATTCTGCAGCCAACATTTTTAACAAGGCACCATGTCATCTTGCTTTGATTTCCTCATGATGAGCAAAATAACAAAAAAGAACAAATCCACTATGGCATCATGTGTAACACGCACAAACTCCTACTGCATAGAATACTAAGAAAATTAAATCCTGCAAAAAATCCTGTGCCTTAATTCTGAAAATTTTCTTTTTTTTTTCATTTTTCTTCTGAGGCAATTAGGGTTAAGCGACTTGCCCAGGGTCACACAGCTAAGAAATGATAATTGTCTGAGGCCAGATTTGAACTCAGATGCTCCTGACTTGAGGGCTAGTGATCTATCCACTCCATCAACTAACTGCCCCAATTTTGAAAATTTTCAATAGAAAAACAGGCATTGGGAAGGACAAAAAGAAATAGCTAGGAACATCATTTACCTTTAATGAATCAAAAAGGTAAAAAAAAAAATTAGAGCCAATACATAAGCCTCATGCTTAAAGTCATTCATGCTTTCTTTAAAAAGACAGTCAGGAGACAATAGTCAGGAAAAACAGCAAACATCATCCCCACCCCCAAAAATAAAACTGATTATGTAGGACCCAGAGAATTGATTTCCAAATCTATTGTGGCCATATTATAAGTTTATAGACCTTATCACAAACATTAACCACAAATTTCAAGAAAGAAAAGTGATAGAAGAAACTACAGGCAATTATAGTAACTTCAACCTGGCTTATTAAAACAAAATATTATCATTAACATAAAAAAATTAGATAAAGGAAAAGGCATTGCCAGTCATATTTCATAGGACATGCTCTTTTAAAAAAATCAGTGCTTTTTTTCAATCCCTAAGTAAAGTGAATGCAAGGGTTAAGACTGATTTCCTACCTGAGGAGTTACTCCTTCTGAGATGAAATAATGTTTCAACAAGAAAAATAATCATATTCACTTCACCTCTTCTTTGTTTTTCTTTTTCTTCTGATTTCAGGAGAGAATGCCAAGAGAATCTATGAAAGCTGAGATCCTGATCATCCACTTGTGTTTGTTTTATTTTCTTTTTTTCATTTTTATACACTTTATTTCCGAACATACCAAATATTTAGGTACAAAGACATTGTTTATTAGAAGGGATTAAATCAGACCAATAAATCCATACTTTTTGGTGAAACCCCTCCTCAATTCTATAGTTGCTCTTAAGAAAAGGGTTTGGAAACAAGAATTTTCAAGGCAAAACTGTCCATCACTCTGTCCTGCATGCTGTTCACTGGCTTCTTTGTAGTTCTTTGTTTCCTTTCTTCTTTCTTCTTTTTTTTATTAAACGAAAAAATAAGTTCATTTAATTATGAAATTCTGGCTTTTGCCGAGAGATAAAAATTCTCTTAACTTATTGCTGTGGTGTGAATCATTAAACAAAGAAAGAAAGAGGGAGGAGGGAGAAAAAATGAAAAAAGAAGGGGGGAAGAGCAAGGATAGGAGGATGGAAAAAGAGAGAGAGAGAGAGAAAGAGAGAAAGAGAGAGAGAGCCCTCCCCTCTCCCTACCGTGCACAGAGCTTAGGAAGCCCTTAAAGAAACCTGACCTGAAGGACAGGGCTTTGAAGTCTAGAAAACATGTATAATCTACTTTTACTTAGACTAACAGGAGAAGTCGATTTTCCATGCTCATGTCATTATAGGCTTTTTTTATTTTGTTCTGAGACAAGATGTATGGTAGTTGGAGATTACCAATTTGGGATACATTTGAAAGTTGACTTTGATCTCCTTAAAGCTATCAATCTCAGCCCAGGAAGGAACAAAGAGATAAGAGAAACTAGAAACCTAATTTGCATCCAATACCTTGGGAAAATATGACAGAAAAACAGAGAACTAAATAACCAGAAAGCCCAAATGTCCTCCAACAGTGATGGCAGGACTTTTGTAAAAACTGTTTGTTTTTATAGCCACTGAGACTCCACTCTCCAGTAGTGAGATAACACTTTTGAGCTCAATTACATCCAGGGACCGACTTATTCTTTATTGGAATCATAAAATCAGGGATTGTTTTTAATGATTAACTACCATTATGTCTTATGTAATAGGGTCAATGGGAGCTGCCGAAGTGGGCATTTATCTGATCTTTGAAAAAATATAAATGGAAATGGAATGCAAGTTTTTGATGGGAAATATCAGTCTCCCATGCATGTTGAGTTTGTTGGAGAAAACTGCATAGGATGGAACTTTCCAGATCCTATATAGTAGCTTTACCCCCATTTTTCATTATCTTGGAGAAGAAAGAAAAATTCAAGCCATGGTCATAGAATCAAATTGTCAAAATGAAGCAATATTAGACAGAGTTTTTCTAGCTGCCCATTTATAAGGTGCTAAGGACCATAAATAATCTATCAGAAGTCTGATAGCTCAATATTCCCAAATATTCCCCTTGCTGGGAATATCTAGTTGCTTGGTTGCCTCACTGTTTCCCTTGTCTGAGCTGCCTACTGCCCATAGAAGACCCCTTAAGACCAAATGCTTAGCAATGCTGCTAATCAGCTTGAATTTTTCATCAGTGACTAACAAACTGATCATATCTTTCCCATCTCAATGATTAGGAATGGCCTTTATCTATATTTCAACCACCTTCCACTGCCTGCTTCCTTATTCACCCTCAATCCAGCTCCCTCTCCTGGTTGTTCTTCCTATAACAAGTAACTTCATATTGTAATCCAGCCTCCATTCAACTGCCAAAGTGATCTTCCTAAAGGACAGGATTTACATTGTCAATCCCCAATCAATAAACTATAGTGGATCTTTATCACCTTCAGAATCAGATATAAAATCATCCGTTTCTCATGCCAAGACCTTCACATCCTGCCTTAAATGCACTCCCCTTTCTAGTCTTCTTACACCTTGCTATCATATATTCTGTGATTCAGTAACATTGCCCTCATTATAATGCCTTGCACAAGAGACTCCATATGCTGACTCAAGGCAGATTTTACCAATTGCTTTCCAGTGTCTGAAATTCTCTATATCCTCACCTCTACCTTCTCTTTTCCATGGCTTTCTTCAAGTCCCAACTAAGAACCTGTCGTCCATTAGAAGGCTTTTCTAATTTCCCTTCAACATTAAGCCTTTTGCTCTACTATTATCTCCAATATATGTTGTACATGTATACAAACATGTGTATTTACATGCACTAATATTTAAGATGGAAGTGTTTTATAAATGTTAGCTATAACTGTTATTATTTTCATTGTTATCTTAAAGTGTCTAAATGATAAGCAAAGCTAGGGTGGACCAGCACAGTCAATCTTGTAGCAACGGATTGCTTCAGCTAGTAAGAAAAATATGCAGCAGTAGGCATTGGGAGTAGAAATAAGCCCTGAGACAAGGTGAGATGCCCAGAAGACAAAGCAGAACATAAGACTAACTGCCATCTCTGAGAAGCTTGGAGACAGTTGAAGTTCTCTTCCCACCACAGTTTTCTGCAGTAGGTTGTACAAGGATGATAATTCCCTTTTAATGGAAGAGAACTAACCCTAACTCTAACCCTAACTCGACTCTAACCCTAACCCAACTAGAAAGTCGTGTTTGAGATTCTGAGGGAGGATGCTGAGCTGCAGTTCTGCTGTATCAAATCCCAGATCACTTCCTCAGGCCCACTGGACTGGCCTGACTCTGGATATCTGCTGTGGTTCAGGTGTTCATCATCCCTGGGAGTGAGGGCATACAGCCCAGAGCTAGACAGTGCAGTCCATCCAGGTCTTTGCATCTGATGTGAGTCTTGCCCACACCTTCACTTAAATGCAACAAGCTGGCTATTCACTCTCTTCAATTGCTTCTTCTTCTAGATCTCTGGACACTAACTTTGTCACACATCCAACTCCCTGTCTGTCTCTGGCACTCTGGCTCTGGATTTATTTGTATTTCTCTGCTTCTCTAATTATGTGTGTCTATCTATCTATATCTATTTTTATCTACACACACACACACACATATATATACATACATGTGCATGCATATATATGTATTACATATGTGTGTGTATCTATCTATATCTATGTCTGTCCATCTATCTCTACACATATACTTACACATATGTGCATGTGTATATATGTATGTGTGTGTGTAATTGGCAATTTATCATTTATATTATCTACTGGGGAACAAAGCCAGGTAACAAGTCTGAATGATTCTTAGCTATTCTATGACAAATCTTCAGTCTGGATGTTTTCTTTTTTACTATAAAATTTTCTAGCATTTATGTGCCTCTGTTGGCATCTACAAATGGGTCTGTTTTGAGGATTTTTTTTTGCTAGTTATATGAAGTTTCAGAACACAGCAAACAGAGGAAGCCGAGTGACCCCATGTTTTCTGCAGCACCTGGTTTCTTTTTTATCATCAAACAATAAAGAATAAACAGAAAAAAATGCCTTGTTTATGTCTACCAAGTCTGTTAATAGATAGAGAAGCTATCAGGATGAAGAAAAGGAAGTGGAACTCAGTTCATAGAAATTGGAACCTAAGGAAGAAGGCAGGAGAAAGACTCATAGTCATAGATGTCTATTCATTAATCATTTGATCAAAAAAAATTTATTAAATGTCCACTTTGTGCCAAGTACTGTGCTGTGCCATGCATTTAGGCTACAAACAAGGAGAAATAGAAATCCTAATCCAAGGAATGATAAATGAACGCAAGAAATCATAGCAACTCAGTAAGATGTAGACAATGACTAGAACATGATTCAACATTGGTCTACTTTATTCAACAGAAACAAGATAGGTAAGAGAGGGTAAGGTGGGGATTAATGTGGTACAGTATAGAAGAAAATATCCTTACAGGAGGAAATCTCAATTATAGTTGGAGGGTGGGATTGAGGATAAGCATGGTGAACAAAGCTTGGTTAAAGCTCATTGGAAATAAAACCAGAATTGTTTTTCCCCTTGCAATGTAAGGCCTTCAAGTTTAGAAAGGGCATTGGTGATTACAAGTAGCCAGTTAATGCTTCATAGAGAATAGGATTTACCAGACTAATTTCATGACCTTTTTTTGAGGAAATTACTAAGCATGTGATTGAGGCAACTGAAGTGAATCTAATTTCTTTAAATTGAAGGAAAGTTTTTGATAAAAATTTAGATTTTATTCTAAATTGCATTGTTAATATCATTAATTTATTATTTCCATTATCCATAGTCTATTATCATACCTTCAGAGCAGTTAAGTCAGCCTTGTTGAAATTGCAAGTAAATATGAGGGAAAGGCAGGAAGTGTGTGATGCTACAAGACTATTGCCACAATATTCACTTTGATCATCACTTCCCCTCACAATCTGATGGCAATTCTGTAATGATCTAAGGTCTAGGGGAATGGTAGCAAATACTTTTAGCTCTGAGAACATTACTTATCCAGCCAATTCTGACTATTATGTATTATGGTATTATAGAGGGGAACAACTCCCAAGGAAAAAGGTCCCAACCCCCATGCCATTATTAACTACAAAAGAACTACCACCAATTGACAGGTAAGCCCAAGGGTCCAGTGTCTGGCCCAGTGTCTGGATTATCTGGAAACACAATCACTTGCTTTGCTTCTAGCCCAGCCCTTAGTGATCATCAATGAAGGAAGTAATTCCATGGTGAATCCATTCTTTTATTATGTAAAAAAGTGAGATATATGAATTTCAATAGTGATGTCAAGAAGAAAAAGGGCCATTAAGCCATACCTAGGGGAAGTTAGGTAGTATTCAGGAAGACCTGAGTTCAAAACTGGATTCAAGTGTTTATTAACTATGTGATCCTGGACAAGGCACTTAGTCCTATTTTTCTCAGTTTTCTCATCTCTAAAATGCACTGCATTAAGAAAAAAGGCAAATCATTCTAGTATCTTTGCTGAGAAAACTCTAAATGGGGTTATGAAGAGTCAGATGTAAGTGAAAAATGACTGTAAAAGAACAACAAATCATACAGAAGGATACTTGAGGAAAGACAACACCTTGTTTGACTACATTTTAATCTAGGTTCAGGCTATACTCAAATATGTTATGGATAGCATGGTGTGTGTGCAACTCCTGGATGGGCAATGATATTTGTAGATGGATGAAGAACTAGCTGAATGGAGAGACTCAACAAATAATGAGTAATAATTCAATGTCAAGGTGACAGAATTTTTCTCCTCTGGTCTTCATGCAGGGAAACAACAACTTTTTTTTATTAACAGGCTCTGACTATAAATTGTTATAATAATAAAACTGTTGTTGTTCATCTTTCATTTTCAAAAAGTATCATTGACATCGTAGGTAATATTTTGATTCATACATGAATTGGGTTTAAGTAAGGCAGAGTGGTGCAAAGTTGTCAGCCTCACTCTTTCTTCCAAAGTCATTGAAATCCAGTGACAAGACAAAAGTTGAGATAACTGACAATGGCCTTGGACGCAATGGACCTTGGAACCTTGGATGTCTGACCAAGTTCTAAGCTCTCCACATTGTTTGCTTCGGAGTCCTTCAAGGAGGTTGGAACAAGTTGATCTCATTTGCCCATTTTACCATGAGTAGTCTTTACATGATCGGGGTAAAATTTTCTTTAATTCATCAGTAGGTTTGAAGCCTGTTAGTTACTCTCAATCTGGTTTATCCCACCTGCTGAGAACTGGGAGGTAGTCACTATGCATGCTACAATTTCTTGGAGTTCCTGGCAAATCACTCTAGTATCTTTGCCAAGAAAACCCCAAATAGAGTTAAGAAGAGTCAAATATGACTAAAACAATGAACAACAACACACAGAAAAACCAAAATGGCAATATTCTATGGGGTATGAGGCCATATTGCTATACATGCATATCTAGAAAAATCCAAAGAGCTTTTGCCATTGCAGAACAATTCCTATTAGCTGAATTCCCTCATTGGAGCATTACCAAGCAATCATTCTTGATCAATAGAAATGTCCCATTAAAATAAACAAATCCATGGGTCAGTTACATTGAAATCAATGAAACATTTTTACTAAATCTCCTTTCGGCTTGAGCTTCAGGGTTCAATGGAGTCTTAATTATAAAAAAATATAAATAGCAAAATGATTATTTCAGACAAAGGGGTTTAATTAATTAAAGGCATAAGGCTTGTACCAATGCCCTTATATAATAAAAGAATATTTGTTATATGACAGAGTAAATTCCAAGCATTTAATCTTTTTTTTCCAATGTCATTGTGGTATAAATACTATTTGACTCTTTCTAAAACTTCTTGAAATCTTATTGAACTGATTTAAGAAGAAAAATACTCCCTGAGATTTAAAGAAAACATGATATTGTCAATAAAGTGTATGTATTTAAAAGAAAAAAGCATCACACATTTACTCTGTGTCCTTGGTCTCTTGGAGCCTCCATTTCCTCATTGGGTTAGGATTAAAAAAAATCAGTAGTACCTATCTCATGACTTTTTGTGAGCAAGTTAATTTGTAGACTCTAAATTGGATGGAAATGTGTGCTCCCTCTAAAAGCCTTGCTTTGGCATGTCTCCAGTGAAATCACCTACATTTTGTTTTCTTCTCAGGGGTGCTCCAGTTGTCATCAGACTCCACACCCATGAGAGGCTTTGTAACAATTAATTGCTATAAAAATTGAAAGTATCCTTTATTGGTTCCTCATCCGAAGCTTACCCTCTAGGTGTTCCACAGGGCTCTGCCATAGGCCCTCTTTGTTTCTCCCACTGTTTGCCTTTTGATTATCTCATCAGTTTCTATGGATTTAAGGGCCATTTCTATGCTGATGATTCTCAAATCTATGTATCCTGTTCTAACCTCTCTGCAAACTTCCAATCTTACATTTGTAATTGGTTTTCAGGCATTTCACATTAGATAATCAGTAGCCATCTTAAATTTAACATGTCCAAAACTAAGCTCATTGTCTTCCCCAAAACCTTCCCTTCTTAACTTCCTTATTCTGGCTTAGAGTTAACATCATCCCTCAGCCTCTATCTTTTCCTGCTCACTGTTTCCCCACCTCACATCTACACTGCTGACAAGACATGTTGATTTAACCTTTGCACTATCTCTTGAACATTTCTCCATCTCTCCTCTACACTTGCACCGCTCTAGTGAAGTCCCTAATCACCCTCATGTTCAGATCACTGCCAGAGCCTGCTGCTATGTCTGTTTGGCCCCAATCTATCATTCATTCATCCCCCAAAGTGGTTTTCCAAAAACACATGTCAATGTTACCCACTCTCTGACTCGACAAATTCTAGTAATTCTCTATCCCTTTGAACATCAAATATAAATTTTTGTGATTGATGTCCAAAACCTCTTGCCACTTCATCACTTAGCCTCCCTCCCCTTTCTTATATCTTAGTTCCTACCATATATTCTTCAAATCAGTGACATAGGTCTATTTGTTGTCCCACAAACAAGACACTCCATTTCTGGGAGTTGGACTTTTTCTGTCAAATCCATATCTAGACGGCTCTTCCTCTTCATTTCGATCTACTGCCTTCCTTAGTTCCCTTTAAGTCTCAACTTAAATTATACCCTAGATGAAGCTTTTCCTGTCCCTTGTAATTCTATTGCCTTCTCTTTTATGTTCTGTTGACCCTAAACATCTATATACATATTCGTTTGCCTGTCTGGTTCATTAGATTGTATGATGGCAAGGATTATTATTTTTTTGCCTCTTGTTGTATTCCTAGCATTTAGCACAGGGTTCTAGATAATAGTAAGTGCTTAATAAATATTTATTTACTGACCACTGGGTAGTTTGACATATTCTTGTCTCTTTAATTATTTGGTAAATGAAAAGAAGATGAGCTAGAAGATGAGCTAGACAGTGGCAAACTGAAGGCATCTTGAAGGGTTTCCTGAGGACTATTAGGACTTGTTACATGCTTCTCTACCTGCCCTCAGCAGGAAAAGGTGGTTGAGGACAGACTGGCATGAATTTTTGGGAACATATTCATTACAATTAATCAAATGGATAAGGCTGTGTATTTACTCCATAATACAAGTTATGGGCAGATAATTAAGCTTCTAGTAAGTTCATTAGTTAAGATTTATAAAGTAAATACTACACTATACATTAAAAATGCTTTGGGTAGGAAACTGAAGGACAAGGAGTGAAGATGTGTGGTTCTCAGCTTTTCTGGACCCCTTCAGAAAGGAGCCCATTCTTAGGAATACCACACAATAATATTTCACAAGAACTTGTGAAAATACAAAACTAAGATGCTATCTTAGGGACAGGAAATCAACCTGTAATTTCTTAAGTATAGGGACTTCCCATGTGAGGAAATGCCTTATGCAAATGTAAGTTGGCACCTTATTTCACCTTATAGTCTAAAAGAGAATTTCTATTCAGTGACTTATTCATAGAGATAGTATTAGAGATGAGAATCAGGTCCTCTTGATTGTGAGCCTCGCTTTCCATGTGCTACACAATATTGACTCATAAGGTGAGATTTTATTTTCATTTAAAATAATGTAATAAATTACTACAATATGAATATAACACGCAAAAGATGTCACAAGACATATTCATTGGGTAAGACTTTGAGAATTGTAGTTCTATGTGATTTGGTGGAGTTTTGAGGGACTGGTAAATTCTGATTTGATATTAATATTCACAGAGATGTGATTAGCATAACAATTTTGTGAGGAGATTTGATAAACTAGAATCATTTCAGTAAGATTAAGGGTAAAGCCAGGATTTTTGGTTGTTTGTTTTTTACCACTACTATTTCATATCATGCTAGAAATGTTAGTTAAAATGATAAGAAAAATATGAATGAAATTAGAAACAAAGAAGCATGTGTCTCTACAGATTACATGATGTAAAATTAGAGAATTTTAGATAATTTAAAATTAATTGAAGCAATTAAATTTTAGAAAAAACTCTTTAAATAAAATAGAGAATTGTTGGAAACTCAAGTCATCTAAATTCTAATACCCAATGGGAAGACACTGAGGAACCTACTTGTAGAACACAGAAGAATTTTATCCATGCAGGGATGTTCTGCCTTGATTTCACATGCAATTGGAGACAGCCTTTTTCCATTGGCTGCATTGCTGCAACTGTCTTTATCTTTCAACCTACCTAAATTAACATGATCTTATGGCTTTGGACTTGAGTTTAGTGGAACTCCTCCTGTGTTGAAATTGAGTTAAATTGTAAACTTAATTTTCTTCTCCTCCCCAGACACTGGATGGTGTAAGAAAGAATTGCCTCTGAGGTGTTGGGGGAAATGTTTGCTTCTTGTTGTTGTTGTTGTTGTTGTTGTTGTTTTAATGTGATATATCTTTGAAGTAAATATTCCTTTTATGTACTACATTGATGTAAATGATTAAAAGGAACTGTGGTACTTGTACTCCTAAAATTGAGGGAATGCAATTGGTGAGGGCTCTAGACAATGACAGAAAAGAAAGAGATTCTAAATCCCTTCAAAATACCATATTCCTATAAAAGTGGAAGGGGAGGTGTGATTAACACATATCACAGTCAAGCATGTATTTCATACTACAATAGCAATATATAAACATTGTCAAGCAAAACAATTTTCATTTTGGCTATAACCAAAAATTCATGTCTTACTCTGGTTACTCGTCCCCTCATCTCTCAGTCAGGAGATGGGTAGTAGTCTTCATCATCAATATTCCACAATCATGTTGACCATCATAATGACTTTAAAAACTGTTCATTTGTACAATGTTGTTATGTTGTAATGTTGTTTTCTTCCTGAATCATAATGAAAGCTATTGGGAATAGGACCCCAGACTCAGTTTCTATTGTTGTTAAAAGGGAATCATAAGACTAGCCACACCTATCTTGCAGGCATGTTGAAGACAAGCACTTTGCAAATCTTAAAAGTGCCATAGAAATAGGTAATAATGATAATGATAATAGTAGTGAATGACTAGGACATCTTGGAGTGTGTTCTATAGGAGGAGGTGTTAAGGCAGTGGTGACTAGCTTCATATCATAAAAAGGGAGAATAATGGGCTCTTTCTCAGATGAACTACTTTCTTCTTGAAGTCATCATCAAAAGAATGCTTTCTCCATTGCATTTCTGAATCCTTCTTGGTTTTTTTTTTTTTTTCCTCACTAAGCTGCATCCTTGGCAGCAGTTTCCTGATAGCTAAGACAGCTTCAGGATATATCTCTAACTTAGGGACTCCAAATAAGCAAAATACCTAAAATTAGGTAAACTTTATCCATACCTCCTACAATAAAACACATCCTCTACTACTACTACAAAAATGTGATGGTTAAGTCTATTGAAATGAAAGAATTACAATTATCATTAATGGATGAATCAAGTGTATACCAATCAAGTGTACCAATAGGAATTGGTACTATTTTCTTTCTTTTTCTTAATGGTGATCAAGCAGAAGTTGGCAGCTTTGGTGGAATGCCTTATTGGAATTCAGCTTTTGTTGTTAAAGAGGACTAATACATGTTGTTCTCAGGAAATTGTAGAGTGACTTCATTATATTTCATTACTCAGAAAAGAAATCTCAAGAAATGATCAATCAATATTGTACTTTGATAAACGTGTCATTGGTGCAAGGATCGAATGAGATCATGTTTTTAATCTCTTTGAAAACCCAAAAGTATTGTGAAAATGCCAGTCACCATTATTGATCCTGGCAAATGTACCATGAAAGAGTTGTCAAGTAGGCCCCATGGTACTTCTGAAGCTTTTATTGGAAGGGTAGCATGGAAGACTTAGGAAAGGTAACATTTAATCTGAGGGGAATAATAATAAGTAAAATTGGAAAGATATCTTGAAATCATTTTGTGTAAAGGCTGTAATGATGAAATTAAAAATTTATGCTACATGAACATGATCATGGATCTTTAGAAGTACCTAAGCAGCAAGGGTGCTGCCGACAAGACCTCTGCTTGAGAAAGCTGGTTCTTCCAGTATGAAAATAAGGGAAACTAACATTCCCTTATTTAAAAATAAGGGAAGAGTAGATTAAGAAAAAAATAGATAACATTATTGGACGATATATCCCTTCCCTTTATTAGGCAAACTTTTTGAAAAAAGCAATCTACATTTGAAGCTTTATTTTGTCTAATATCACTGATCCCTTAATTTTGTAAAATCTTGTCTCCAAGCAGATCGTTCACCAAAATATGCTCATTCTCAGTCAGGGGAAATATATCTATTCAGGTTTCTTGATAATTATGTAATAAAGAAATGGTATAGCAATATCCTAGTATTTGATCAACCTCAAAACATAAATGATATAGTATACAACTCTATTTGACAAAAAAAAAAATATTGGGAAAACTAAAAAGAAGTCTAGTATGAATTGTTTTTAGATCAACTATATCCCACAATAAATTAAAAATACATATGTGACTTGAATATGAGAGATTCTAACATCAAATATTAAGAAAATATGTGTTTTACAGCTGTTGATAGAAAGATCATAGTGAGACATTTTTCAGATCAAGAAAACTTGGGAAAAAAAGAAAAGAGAGAATTTGATACTCAATTTTTAATTAATGTAATTTTCACATGTAATTGAGAAATATGTAATGAACTAAATCAAAATATAATAATTAAAAAAAGAAAAAAAGTAAAGACCCCATATACACTAAATTATTAAAAGCTGCAATTAAAGTAGATACATGACGATTAGTTATTGGCTAAACAAGATGACATAAAGGAATGCAATGGAACATTACCATCCTTTTAGAAAAAGCAAATATGATAAATATAGAGAAGCACTGAAAGATGTACATGAATTTATCCAAAGATACATAAAGATAGGAAAAGTATAAAATGATGATGATAATATATGAAAATGAAATTGATAAAATTAGAATGATTTTATTTTAAAAAGATGAATAATTGAGGGAAAAGAAGAAATCCAAAGGAAAACCAAGAAAATAGTATTTTAAAATTATACAGAAGGAACGTTAAAAATGTTCAAGATATTCAGGACGAAGATATGAAAAAATAAGTGATATAAGGATTCATGAAAATATTTTAATAAGAAAATAAATTGACTCCTATAGTTCATGAAATAATAGAAGAAAATACCTTAGAATTAATGAAAAAATGGAAGATATTTTAGGCACACCCCGAGAGATAAGCCCCAAACTCATTGCAACATATCAATTATTGTGGATTTTCAAGCTTATTATAATCTTATATACAATGAGAAATAAACACATACATATCAATAGTATCTATATAAGCCAATATCACTTTGAGTTTCATAAGTTGTTTTTTTTTTTTACAAAAACAATAAATGGCAAAGAAAAAAGTAGACTTGAAATATAACACTTGATCTTTAAATCAATTTCTCAAGAAACCTCAACATTCAAACCAGGATGAAAATGTCAAAATCAACATGAATTTGAGCAACTTGGTGTGAGGAAATAGTGCCCATGGGAATCTGAGGATTTGTAGTCAGAAGATGGCAGCTGAAATGAATGTGATAAAATCTTTAGAAAATGACATCAACAGCTTTAGTCAGAGATGTGAGATGATCAATTCATAGGTATGTTTTATGTGTACCCTTTCTACATATTACCAAAGCAGAAATATTCTCTACATTTTTTAATCCACATATCTATACATGCATGCCCCCCTTCCCACACTGATGGTGAATAATATGTGAAACAATATTTCCATGTTTGTTAGTTACTATTCTATACTATTTGGTTAAATGTGCTTGGAAATAATTTGTTCTCTGGCCATTACCAACATTTTGGTCATCTTGTGGGAGCAATATTTCTAAGTGAATGATGACCCATAAAGTGCCTGAGACATGGAGTATAAGGGAGCTTCTATGTGAGAAACCCTATTCACCACACAAAGACTTGTTACTTAAGTCATATTTCTAGAGATTTGCAGTTATACAGTGAATTAGTGAATTTCATCCCCCACCCACTGATTTCAATTTTTCTTTCCTCAACTAAATTGCGTTGTCTGTATGACCAAAAAATAGCTATTTTCTTAGTGCTTTTCACAGGGCATGAACATGGGAAGTGACCAATCAATATCTGTGAAGGGACATACGAGGTAGTATAGAGACATAGTAGACAGAGACTAAGCCTGGAGTCAAAACACCTAAATCTGAATCTAAGAAAAGATTTTTCTTAGACATTATCTATTTAATACCTTCCTATGAGCTTTGATTTCCACATTTATATGTATTTTACTTCAAAGATTTGTTTTGAAACAGGCATTTAGCCATCCATGGAGGACTATGGCAATGAGAGGTACTGTTGCAATGAATCTTGTAACAAATAGGAAGTTTAGTCTTATTTAAAAAGCCAACTTTTTTGGAAGATATCATGGGTAAGATGGGCAGGTGACTATCACTCCCAAAGACAGAAGTGTTAGTGACACTCTGATTTTCCTTCAGTAGTATCACATGGATACTTCCATGCCTTCTTACATACACAGCTGACCCTGAGGAAGAAAATGAAAAACCCAGAACTAGAGCCACACTATGGTAAATGCAGAATATTAGCAAATTAGAGGATTGACTCCTACACTCCAATGGTTCTATTTTATAGATAAAATATTGGAGATGTATAAAGAAGAGGTATGTTCAAGCTCACATGGATAGCAAATTGAAAAGTTGACTTTTGAACCCAGGTTCTTTCTCAGTAAATTTGGTGTTTCCTCCCCTATACAATAGAGCTTGCATGTTGCATGCTGCTAAAACTGAAATAGAAGCTCAGGCATTTTATAACCCAAATTGTCATAACCAAGGAATGTGCAGAAAATGGGTCTGTTAGATGGTAAAGTGGAAAGAATGCTAGGCCTGGCATCAAGAAGACTGTTCTTCCTCAATTCAAATCCATTCTCAGACACTTATTAGCTATATGACTATAGGCAATTCCTTCACCCGGTTTGTCTCAGTTTCCTCATCTGCAAAATGACCCCAGGAAGGCAACAGCAAACATTCAGCAAACAATATTCAAGAAAATGCCAAAAGTTCATGAAGAGTCAATCAAATTTGAAAACTATCTAAAAATGTTCAGAAAAGAATGTTTCATCTAGTTTCATTGTTCTCATCCAAACATCCATTTTTTTGAGTCACAATTATTAAGAAAAGGAGTCATTTCCTGGCCCTTCCCTGTTTGATTTTTGCCAATCCTTACTCTTTAAAACTCAGCATTCTCTATACTGGGGGGTAAGGATAGCTATTGGTATGATTTCTGATGTTCTCCAAAATTATGACTAGTTTCTGAAGCCCCACAAGTCTCTTTCTATTCTTCCTTTTTCGTTTATTCCTTTTTTTCCCACCTTCTCTCATTTTTCACCTTCTGTAATTTAGCTTTGTCATAATTCTGAGAACTAATGGAGCTTCTCACACCCACCTAAGACTTTGGATGTTAATACAAATGTTCAGAGGAAGCAACCCATCCATACAGGAGTAACACATAGCCTCTCCAGTGCTAATTGCCAACTATCCTGTATTAGTACCTCTTTTGGAAAATGTGCCGTATAGGTTTCCCCTTTTTTCTCTGGAAAGGAGGGAGGGACAAGGAGGATAAGTACAAATTTCCGCAAACATACAACACACAGACTTCCATACTGGGAAAAAAGGATGTGCTTGACTTTAGCTTTGGGATTCTTTTTGACATGTTCTGTGTCCCTGGGATTTTTTTTTTACTTCTTAGTGCTAAGAAAAATGTCTAATGACCTGCAGGTCAGTAAAACAAATCCATTCATCTGTCTGTGGCACATATCACTGGAGTTCCTTGATGTTTGAACAAAGACATTCTATTAGAAACAGAAAATTCTTCCTCTCCTCTCTTCTAATGGGTTATGGTAGGTCAAGAGGGAAGGAACAAAAACAGAACCAGTCTCTGATGTTGCTGGACTAACAGTTGTAAATTAGCAGGGGATTCTGACAAAAAAAAATCAACCTCGAGAACTTACCGATGTTTGAGATACCAAAAATGCTCAAGAATTTCCCATACCAGCTACTGTATCAAGTTGGGCTAGATCTCTAAACTCTGACAGTGTAGCCTTTGAGTCAGCATCTCTGCTGAGAAAGCCTAGATCTACTTCCTCAGTGTTGACACTAGATGAATTTGGTCTTGATTTTTGTATTTAACTTGTGATTTCATTGATATAGGAAATAAGGAACTCCCATTGCCAGGGCAAATAATCGCTGGTTTTGAAGCTTATAGTTCTAGAGAGTTTCTTGTGATAACTGAGAAGCTAATGGATTTGCTCAGGTCATACAGATAGACTTTGTCCAAGGTGGCACTTGGATGAATATAGATTTAAGGTCAGATCTCCATCCCATAAACAATTCCACCTCTCAATTACACAAATCCCATTATTTAGTGAAAGCATGGGAAGAGCAGCCATGTTTTATGATATGACTCATTGGAGAGAGCACCCACATGGGTGGGATGGCAGATGTGTTGGCATCTCTGGCTATTTACTGCTAAGAGCAGATGGTCACAATTAAAAACAATCTCATCCTTCTAATGCCAAGACTTGCCTAGAGTTGTTACAAATACCATATGTCACTTGACCCAGAGAGAAATAGTCTACCTTTCCATGCAGAATTTGGCTTCTCCTTCAGTCTCTGTTCATGGAATGAATTGTTCATCTTTTCAGATGTAGAATACACAAAAAGCTAACAAGAAAACAAAGAAATACAAAGCTGACTTTCCCTAGGGGAAATCATTAGTATTAGTGACCAACGGATCTGTTAAAATTAAGGATATTTGAAGGATCTTCTAAAAATATGAGTAATAGCAATAGTTGTAATAGTAGTAATAGTAGTGGTGGAGATGGTGGTGGTGATAGTAGTAGTAGTAGTAGTAATAGTTACAGTAATAATACAAATAATAATAAAGAGAAGGAGGAGGAGAAAGCTCTCTAGCTTTTTATTTCCAGCCCTTGGTATATAACATTAATAAACACACCCAATTTTTCTAATAAATTGAGTGACTAACAGAAGACATAAACATTCAACATGGCAGTCAAGTTCTGGGTTCTTTAAAACGGTTTGGTCAATGGTAAGCTATGTTTAAGAATCCACAATGAGTGGCCCAACTGGGGTCCCTGCATCTCCCTGCTGTGCACTGACAGTGCCATGTTTCCATGGAAATACTTCACTGAAGAGTGGGGAGGGAAGGAAGGAGAATTCATGGTGGTGGGTAGGTACAATGTACCCCTTTCTCCCACAGAAATGAAGAGACCCCCTTAGGCTGTGAAGGGATAAAAGGGCCCTTCAGCTTTAAGAATAAGAGTTAACACCTTTGTCAAATAACTTTGAAGAGATCCCTTTGCCTTTATTTCCCCCTAAAGCATTTTTAGAGAGAATGTCCACCGGGGTAGGCATAAGACCGGTGCCCAAGGGGTTCTAATTACCTGGCCACAACGGTCGACTGGGCTGTCAAGGCACTGCTGTTGCTCTGGCTCTTGCTGGCCATCATGTATCATTGTTCGGCAAGTGACAGCAGTCAGGTTATTAGAGGTGTAGACATTAAATTAACAACAGTAGTAAACCTTGTAGCTGCACTCCCCATCTCGGCTGAGCCAATGAAGTGGATGACATGGAATCCATGCTGATAGGCGGCAATGACAGATGGGCATCATTTACCACAATCCATCAGTGGGCAACCCACGTACCACAGCTGTCCCCCACTAAATGAATTAGATCAGGGTAATTAATCTAAGGCAGAAAGTGTTACTAAAGTGGGGCCTAAGCAGAATTAGGAAATAATAAAATCTCTTGCTCAAAAAAAAAAATGAGAGGGCACATCACATTAACAATTTGAGTGCTGCCTTGGAAGGACTGCCAGAGGGATTCACTGCTTCAAGAGGAATGGCTGAAGCTCCCTCCTGCTGACAGGATACACAAGCACCATTTTCTCCTCAAATGGTCAATCTCAGATGCTGTCCAGGCCCCATTATCAATAGCCTGGAGGAAGGAATCAGGGGTGGGCTCCAACTCAAGGATCCGTCCCTCAAGTCTGAAGAATCCCATTAGCTTTTATCATTTATGGATACACTGACTAGCATTATTCTTTGGACTCCAGATTCCATTGATATTGATCCAGATGTCAAATTCCTATTTCAGATAAGATAGATCTTCCCACCGGCCCCTCCTTTCCTGCCTGGCTGCAACTGCTTTTTAGAGCTAAGATTATTTCTGACTTATAGGCTTGTCTTGACCCAATTGAAAACAGGGATACCAAACACAAGCAGAGACAGATATGCAGACAAAGGCAGAGACAAAGAAAGAAACAGAGATGGAAACATTGGTGCAGAGACCCCTGACTTTTAAAAGGCAGGAAGGATTTGTACATTTCAATAGTGAAAATCCTGGGGGGCGGGGGGTGTCTATATTCAGTGTTTGTCCTCTTCCTGAAAGGTAAGCTCTTTGTCTTGGTAAGAAAGATTCACAATCAGAGCAGGAAAGGAATTTCATTTTTCGGGCCATCTTCATTGGGCCAAACCATTAGGCATTGGGAGTTTTACTTTTCAGTATCCTGAAGTGGAATATCGGCAAAATAAATGCATTTACCTTAGCAAAGTACTTTTGGAAAAAAAAAACAATGGGATGTACTAAAATGAGCATGTGTACAGAAAATGGAAGCCATATCAGCTAAAAGACAGAGAACCCTCTCTGATGCTCCCCAGGATATGGGAAGGTGCCTAACTAGGCAGAACACAAACCACTGTGAATTCTTGTTTCCCTTCAGGAAGCCAAACATCCCAAGGATGAGGCACAATATGCTCCTCACATGTGCTTTGTGCATGTGGCTTCCAGAGTTTCCCTGGATGAAGCTGCAGAGCTCCTGCCACAGCATCCTGCTCTAACAATTGAGGCCATTGATCAAGCAGCATGGCATCTGCTCAGCTGCATCAGATCCCCCCTAGTTTCCTCTTTCTTTCCTTCTTTTTTTGCTGGGAGCCTCCTTTTTCCTGTCTTTTCTGGGGAGATGGAAAGGGCTGATGCTAATTATTACTGCTGAAGCCTGCAGCCCAGCGGGGGATGCCCTAACCCCACCCTCTCTTTTGGGAGGCTGGGTGAGCTCCTCGTTAAGTCAGCATCCCTGGGCTGGATGCCCTGTTGGCCATGTCAAAAATAGCGGGTGCTCATTGTACTCCCTGGAACAAAGTGCCTCTGGAAGAAGTTACCACATGTGCGGTATCGGATTTTTAAACCTCATTATCTTGATCGTCAGTGATTAGAGCAAATCACAGTCTAAATGCTTGTCATATTTGAGGAGTGAAATCGAAGACACTTATGCAGTAGAGAAGCATAAAAGCACAGGCTGTATGGTTTCTCTCTCTGTCTCTCTCTCTCTCTCTCTCTCCCTCTCTCTCTCTCTCTCTCTCTGTCTGTCTCTCTCTCTCTCTCTGTCTCTCTCTCTCTTTCTGTTTTTCTTTCTCTCTGAATAGGTCCACCAACAGTTGCCACCCAAGAATAATTGACCTCCAGGTAAAATCTTCTGAACCAAGTTTGGCCTAAAGTGGGAAAAGAATGATGAAGTGTGTATATGTATGTATATATATATATATATATATATATATATATATATATATATATATATATATTTTTAAATGGTACACTGGAAGAATTGATTTGGAATTCCCATAAAATTATTCAGCCAAAAAGCCAGCATTTCTGAAGTATTGAGGATACAAAGAAAAATATAAAAACAATCTCATCCTCCACGAAGGAGTTTCCATTCCAATGGGTGCTATTGTTTTAGTTTCTAGTGTCAGTGTTGAGATTTCCTTGGCCTTCTTAGACTCAGGGAAGGAAACTCACTCTCTCAATGTGGTCAACAACTTATCTGGAAATAAGAATCTCTAGAAGTTACTTTCTTCACAGCTCTGGAGCTGCACTCAGAATTGCTGTCACTAAGTTATTATTGTGGCTTTGTTCATGCCTTGACTAGTTTTAGCTGCTTTGTGGCAGCTCTTTCTTATAGTACTGTTTGTTATTTTTGATGTCTTTGATGCTATTGTTGGGGTTCAGCAATGTGGAACTTCAATTTGGTAAGAAAATGAGCAATGTTGTTTTCAGAAGTAGAATTAGAACTAGAAATTTTTACTTTTATTTCTAGTTAAAACTATTCCAAGTTGTATAGACCTTATGAAAATAAATATAGTAGGAGTTAATTAATGGCCGGACTCTCTGAAATAAGAGAAGCATTGACTTTTTGCTTTTGGTAGATTATGTAACTGATTAAATGACTCAAAGACCCCATTAGAAGGCAAATATGGCATAGTGCAAGGCTTCTTACACTTTTTTCCATTCTCAATCCTTTTTTGCTCAAAAAAATTTATATATCCATGTGTAATAGGTATAGAAAATAGGCACAGAAATCAAACATTTACAGATAATAAATCATAATTTGTTACCCCTGCATTCAGTTACATAACCCCAAGTAAAGTTGCACCCCATAGGTTAAGAAGCTTGGCTGGCCCTAAGGCATGGAAAACTAATCTTAGAATACAAAAGAGTTAGCTCTACCATACTCTGAATAAGGTAGCCAAGTAGCTGGAACCCAAATTTCATTTCTTCTGATTTGAATGACCTCATGGGGAGACTATTGCCCCTGTTCCCAGCTCAATTGTCTCTATCACCCTGTTCCTTTCCTCTACTTTTTAAGTCAAACTCCTTGAAAATGTAAAACCTATTTATATTGCCTCTTAAATCTTCCTTTCTACCTTTCTATGACTCACTCCTCATCCCTTTGCTACTCATCATCCAACCTCTTCACTCAACTCAAATTGCTTTCTACAAATTGAATACTAATCTCTTCATTCATAAATGTGCATAGTGGTTGTTGTTTTTGTTGTTGTGACTGTTTGTTTTTGTTGCTTCCTGGACCCTAACCCATATAAACCTATCTGTTCTTTTTGATATGGCTAAACAACTTGTGTTCTTGAATACATTATCTTTCCTGGGTATTCATATTATCCTTTCCTGATGCACCTTCTACCTGTCTGATAATTCTTATCCAAATTCAGTTGCTAACCCATCCTCAGTATCATGCATAATACTCCTTAATTTGGATATTCCTTAAGGTCCATGTTTTAGATTCTGTTTGCTTATCCTTAAATAGTATATCTTTTGGTAAAATTATTGGACCCTCGTGAGTTTTAATATCATCTCAATATGTGTCCCAGATCTCTATGTTTAGTTCCAATCTATCCACTGAGCTTCAGTCCCACGTCATCAATTGTCTATTAGATATTTCAAAGAAAATGTTCCCCAAATACCTTCAACTCAATAAATCAAAAACTAAACTCATTACTTTCCCCTCTAACCCTCCATTTTTCAAATTTCCTTTGAAATCAATAACATGCTTCCAAATTCCCAAGTTTACAGTCTTGATATCATCCTTAACTTCTCATTTTTTCTCATCTTTTCATTTCTATAATCACAAGCTGTCTCACATCTGATCCCTTATCTTCAATCACACATCTGCTATCTCAGTTGAGTCCCTTATCCCTTCTACTTAGACTATCACTAGATTACATGATCCTCCTATTTGGCATGTCTGTATCATCTCTGTCTCCTGTACAGTCCATCCACTACTTGGAAAACAAAGTAGTTTTGCTTAAGCACAGATCTGTCTATATGACTCAATAAGCTCCAGTGAATTCCTATTACCTTTAAGATGAACTATTATCTTTTCTGTTAGAATTCAAAGTCCTTCCCAATTTTATCTCAATCTATTTCCAATCATCAATGAACATTATGTACACACATACTTACTTGGTGATCCAGGCAAATTGAACTTCTCTCTATTCCTCATTGATGACACTGTATCAACAACTTCCATGCCTTTACAGTGACCATTCCACTGGAGTAGAATTCATCCTTACTGTACCTTTGTCTCAGAGAGTACTACTCTGATTTTAAAATGGAAATTAAGAGCCCTGCCACTTTCAAAATTAAGCCTTCACTGATGCCCCAAATGCTAGTTCTCTCATTCCCAAATTATATCTTTTTTTATATATCCAATTTCCAACTAACTATCCAATTTAAGTAGTGTTTGTATGTTTGTATAGGAACACATATATATGTATTTACATTTATGTTTTTACTCACTTTATATCTATTTATATATCTCATGCATTAGAATATTCTAACTGCTCACAAATAGGTAGTATTACATAGTCTTTGTATTTGCATATTCAGCACCTTATAGAAATAATCTAGAACTATGGATGAATGAGGAAGAGGAAAACAGAGATAAGAGATGAGATTTTTAGTTTTGGGGAACTAGTAATTCAGTCGTTTAGAATGGCTAAGTCAAGGGAAAAGAAGTGCTATGAAATGCATTGTAAATGCCATGTGGAGGATTTGGTATTTAATCCTAAAGACAGATATTCTTATCCACTGAAGCTTTTTCCATAGTGGAGTGACAGGATCACGTTAATGTTTCAGGAAAAAATTAGTCTGGTAGCTTTTTGGAAGATAGATCAGAGAAGAAAGAGATAAGCAATAGACTTCTATCTATGTTCAACTTCCATGCCTTTCATTTATGATGATTAATTATTTTGTCTACTTTTTGACTTTAGGGATAAATAGGGCTTTTGTCTTCACCTCTTAATTCTTGCTATTGTCTGGATTTCTTCAGATCCTGGTCAAAGAAATAAATCTTTGAATTGAAATATTCTTTTAGTTGGACTCTAGTAACTTATTAGCCAACATTGAAATTTTCTCATGCAACAATTTTTATACTTGATGAAATATAGGTCTCATTCATTACATGATAATTTCTGAACCATGAAACCTCTAATGTAGCAAATCTCAATCTATTAATTTCTCTTCCACTAGAATTTAGGACTCTAACTGGTACAACTTTGTGTTCTGGAAGATGAGCCACCCAAAACACATCTTTCACATGATTCCCCAGGTATTCCTAAACCATGCTGAGAATGGATAATCTTTCTTCTCTCTTGCCCTTTCTTGTTTCCCTTTATGTGTCATATTTCCTATTAGAATGAAAGCACCTGAATTGTGAGTCATGTGATCAATAAGATAGAGGACTAGACATTTTATTTGATCCTTGCAACCTCTTAAATCTCTAAAAATAAGAATTATAAACATGAGATAAAACAATTTCCTCTTCTTCAATGATCTGTAGTAGCAGAAGAGGTGACAATCTAAAGAACTAACTGCAAATAAAACCAATCCCCATCTTCTGTCATGCTAACTTAGCACCTTATTTTCCACCACTTTGCCCCCCTCCTCTCAATGCCTTGATAAACCAAAAGGCAAAAACTTGCTCTGACTCTGAATGCACTGTAATAACACTCAGTGCTACAACAGAGCTCAGCCAGAGAACTGAAGAACAAGAGAAACTACAGAAAATCTATGTGTAGTAAGGGAATATTTAATGTACCTTGAGGGGAGAAAAACCCTAGCATTATATGAAATCAGTTCTATGATCCTAGACCAGATCTGGTAAAATGTTAATTGTCCAGTAATAAGAGGAAGGGTTTTGATATCTAATTCCCCTGAGAATACCATCAAAAAATAGATAAAGCAATAGGGAAGACATTAATAACAAAAAGTTGCATGGTCTCCCAATCAGGGAAGAGAGTCTAAACACATTTGGGTCAAAATACTTCAAGTATAAAGAAAAAGAAATGATGAAGTAAAATGAAGTAAAAAAAAAAACCCATGTGCATTTTCTAATGAACATGCAATTCACCAGTTATGCTATAGATTCATTTTTTTCCCTTGAAATCTCCAAACACATCCCAATATAATCTATCCTGGAAAACTAAAGTTAGTCATTGATGGAGGGGGAGATGAACATTAAGTAAAAAGAATGTTCAAAACCTTTTCAAAAACAAACAAAAATCAAGAACTGTACAGTTTGTTTACTTCTCAGAACAGAAAATATAAGAAAGGGGGAAAAAATAGAACTACCAAGAACCACAGAATGAAAAAAAAAATTAAGAGATTTCTTCCAAATGCAAGGAAGCAAGCATGAAAACAGAAGTCAAATTAAAGAGACAATAAGGACGTAACCTGAAGTCTCATGGATTTAAGTTCACAACAATTTGACTTTGTGTGAATTAATATTTTAACAAGCCTAAATTACAAAATGGTAGACAGCATAAAAATAAAAGAATGGGACGAATAAATTAGTGAGGAATATATGATGTCTTCTAATGAAGTCAAGGCTAATAATGAATATAAAATAATAATAATCCCCATGATTTCTCATGAGGGGAGGGGGGAAGAAGTATATGAGTTAATTGTGTGAGGATGCTGACAGATACTGAAAAAAATGAGGGAATCTTTTTTCAGTGTTGGAAGAAGATAATCATGATGAGTGCTTCCACATAGGGAAGAGAGATATTCTGTAATGAGAAAGGGGAATCTTTCAATGAATATAATTTATAGGGATTTGGTGCTTAGGTCACTCATTCTGCCTCATGACAAAGATAATCAGAGCTTTTGAGGCAATTGAAACTTGGAAGAGTGAGACGACACAGATTTAGAGAGGAGATTCCATTACAAATAGAAAAAAAATGTCCACAGAGAAAAGCAAAAGTAAATAATGAATTGAACAATCAAGATACTTAGGAAAATTCCTACCATGGGACAATTCCTTCTCTATCGCTTATAGAAAATGATATTTCTAGAAGTGAGACACAACAGAATAAAGAACAGTTGTCTATATAAAATAATCATATAAAATTCTTAGAAGAGAGATTCAATAGTAGTTTTTATAACATGAAGAACTCAAAGACTAAAAAAGAACTAAATGATTATGAATCAAAGACTAAACACTTTTACAGTCATACATAATACAAATTGAAGGGAAGAAGTGTAAATTTATTTGAATACTAAATAAAAGGACAAAAAGTTGAGGGAAAATTAAATGACCTAATAAAATGAAGTAATGATTTAAAAAAAAAATGCCAATAGCTGGAAAATTAGTAACAAATGGGAGAGGGAAATGAGAACCAGTGGTAATAAGGTTATTTTATTAAAATATATTAAATAGAAATAACTGATGTGATTTAGTACTATGTTTACAGAGAAAGAGGGGAAAATTAAAATTTTGGGGGAAATAGCAAAGGCAAATAGAAGAAAATATAAACTCAATTCTTAAAACTTTAAATGTGAATGATTAAACAATCTAAAAAATGAGAAACTGAATTAAGAAAACCTTAAAATCATTATTTATAAGAAATACAAAAAAGATATATCCATAATAAATTAAAATTAATGACAAATGCAATCATATTACCAAGGGAAAAACAATCATAATAACAGAAAAAGTATTCAAAATGAAAGTAATTTATGCAAAATGAACCATAGATAGCAAATCAATATCAATATTAAACTTACCTTCTCAGAATATCTTAACATCAAAATAATTTAAAAATTAATTGAATTAAAAAAGAAATGGTTATACAATATTTTCAATGGATTTCAATATTCTTTCAGTTTTAGATGATTTTAAAGGAAACTTGGGAGGGAGGGACAAAGAGAAAAAGAGAGGGAGATGGAGTGGGGAGAAAGAGAGAGAGAGAGAGAGAGAGAGAGAGAGAGAGAGAGAGAAGAAGAAGAAGAGAGAGAGGGATAAGGGGAGAGAGAGAGAAAGAAGAGAAGTGAAGAGAAGAGAAGAGAAGAGAAGAGAAGAGAAGAGAAGAGAAGAGAAGAGAAGAGAAGAAAAAGAGAGTGAGAAGAGACATGTTTGTGGAAAAAAAGGATAGTGCCATCCTCTAAATGCTATTGCTAAATAACATACACATTTCTCAGCACCAGATGAAACTTTTATAAAACCTAAATATGTATCACAGCAAGAGATTTTAGGAGGACATGTAAAAGGGCAAAAATACAATACATAGCTTTCATAGATCATGACACAATAAAAATAGTGATCAGTTTAAGAGCATAAACAAAAGACACAGGCTGAAAATGAAACAATATTAAATTTCAAAATAATCAGTTGAACAAAGAAAAAAGCATAGGTACAAATAAATTATTAAGATGAAACATAATATCAAAATTTCTAGGATAGTAAAAAAGAATGAGAAATCATATCCCTAAAAATAGTCATTCAGAAAATAAAGAGATGATTAATAAACTGAATATGCTTTTTAAAACTAGAACACTTACAAATAAGGGAAAATTAAGCACAAAAGAGGATATATTTAAAATAGATTAGAAATAGGTAAACTTTGTTCTGAAAGTCTATGGAATTGACAAAAAAAATTAAAAACTGTTCTTTGAAAAATTAAATGAAACTGTTTATAAAAAAAGCAAGGAAGAAATCAAATCCTCAGAATAGTAAATGAGTAAGACTAAGTGATAATAAAGCAGAAGAAATAAAAACAACCATTGCCATGTATACAATTACAAGATAACAAAACTGTAGGCATAAAATAGAGGAATCCCTCCAAAAATACAAAATATTCATACTGACAGAAATCAAATAGAAATCTGAAATAGTGCATTCTCATAAACAGAAACAGAATTAATTATAAAGTAATGTGAAAAAATCCTTGTTCTAATGGATTCAGAGGAAACATTCTAACAAACTGTTAAAGAAAAATAATACTAATAATATGCAATTTATTCTAAAAACAGAGAAAAATATTCCTATAAGATTTTTTTATGAGACAAACATACCTAATAACTAAGTAAAGGAAAGGTAAGGTACAGAAGGAGAACTATAGACTTTCATCATAAATAGCGATTCAAAAATTTTAAGAAAATCTGTCAAACAGATTGCAGTGATTCATTTAAGAAATTATTCATCATTACCAAGTTTTGTTTTTTCTAGGGATTTAAGGATGGAAAACAATCAGCATTAGGAAAATAATCAAAACAAATAATCATATTGGAAACAAAAATGAACGAAACTCCACAACTGTCTCAATAAATGCAAAAAAAAAAAAAAAAAAACCCAGAATTTGACAAAGTACAACAATTATCCATGTTTAAAACTGTGCAAAGTGTGGCTTTAGAGGGACTCAATATTCATATATATATATATATATATATATATATATATATATATATGTATATATAGATATAGATACACACACACATATATGCTTCTAGGTATATACACACATATACTACTACTGGATCTGTATCCCCAAGAGATCATAAAAATGAAAAAAAAAGACCCATAGGTGCAAAAATGTTTGTAACAGCTATTTTTGTTGTGGCAAGGAACTGGAATCTGTGTGGATGCCCATCAGTTGGAGAATGGCTGAGTAAGTTATGGTATGTGCAAGTTGTGGAATATTATTGAGCTGGCTGATTTAAGAAAAGCCTGTAAAGACATGAATCGATGCTAAGTAAAGTGAGAGCACCAACAGAACATTGTACACAGTAACAATGAAATTATGTGTTGATTAATTATAATAAACTTACTTCTAAGCAATACAGTGACCAAAGACAATTTCAATAGAATTGAAATGAAAAATGCCATTTGCATTCAGAGGGATAACTATGGAGATTGAGTACAGATTGAAGTCTACTATCTACATGTGTATATATTACATAGATAGATAGATGTATATATATATATATATATGTATATATATATATATATATATATATATCATCTGTGTGTGTTGTTCCCTATTTAACCTATTTCCGATATAAGTAGGTTTTCAGAACTACCAGACCTTCTTCTGCTTTCCTAGTGCTTCTATGTCAGTTTCTCCTCTGCACCCCATTCATATAGCATACTTATTATTGTTACTGTTTCCTGGACAGTTTTGCTTTTTAAAGTCAGAACATACTCAGTTCTGCACAAATATTTCTTTTGAGCTATCTAATTACTGATGTCAATCTTGAACATATGGCATACTGTTAGGATTCTTACAAAGTGACAAGTTAGTTGTCTAATTTTAGCATCATGCTTAGCAGTTCTCTAGTTCAGAGTTCACACCTTGCACACCTTTAAGAGCTCACACATTAGCATTCGGATTCACAAGTCAGGAACCCACAATCCTATTCTCTCGGAGGAGGAATCAACCTTTGAGTTCACACCTCTAAAAGAACATATAAAAGGACAAGCACTAGAGTCAGTTTAGGAGATTGAGAGAGCCAGAATTCTGTTGGGAGATTCAGAGCCAGGATTCAGAGAGAGCTAGAGGCTGAAGGTGGCAGAGGCAAAGGACTATCAACAAGAGCTCTTGGAACCAAGGAGGGAGATAGGCCTCTAAGAAAGCTAACCAGGCCCAAGGAAAGAGACAAGACTTGGAAGAAAAAAATAAGGGTTTGGATTTTAACAGCTGACTGTATTTAAGGTGATTATTACATGGACCGAAACTAAGGCTGCCTCCAGAAGCCCCCCAAGAAACCTGCTCCCAGAGAATGATCATATTTTAGAAAAGAAGAACATTACAGTATAAATTTCTAGATTTAAAAAAAAATAAACAAATTGTCCTTATTGAGTACCTTGAAATGAATCTTTGTTGTTGGCTATTAAATGTTAAATTTTCTATTAAAATTTTTGGCTAAGACAAAATCCTGAAAACCTATAATTCTGTTGAATGTCCATTTGTTCCTTTCAATATTGTGGTTACTTTTGCTAAATATGATATTTTTGTTTTTTTTGATGATTGTTGATATATATTATTCAAGGTCCTGCAATCTTTTAATGTAATGATAAATTCTATAAAATTTTAATTGTAGCTCCAGCATATTTGAATTTTTTTTTGTTTCTTATATAATTTTCCATTTATTCTAGGAATTATGAAATTTAGGAGTAATAACATTCCTACGTAATTTTCTACGTATTTTCTATGTAAGATCTCTATAAGGTGATGATTGGTAGAGTTTGTTTTTTTTTCCTATTTCTACTTTCCCCTCATGTTCTGTCACTCCAAGACAATTATCTTGGATTATTTCTTGCACTGTTATATAAAGGTTTTATTTTTTGGTCACAACTTTTAGGAAATCCATTTTTTCTAATATTTGTGATGTAAATCTGGAAAATTAGGAATTTTCTGACCTACTCCACCATCCTCCCAAAATCTTACCTAGAAAGATAAATTGTAACATAGAAAAAGATTTCTGCAAAGGGAGGATAAAAAAGATATTCAGGAAAAAAAATGATAATTTAAAAAACAAAATAAAAAGACCATAAAATGTGATTGCCACCTGCAGAAAAGCACCAGGCTATATTATCAATGTCTATGATACCTTCTTTACAAAACCTTGATGAAATCAAAGCAAAATTTTATGAAAACTTAGAGAACCTAACCATCAATGTGCCAAAAGAGAACAAGAATTGCTACTTTGATGCCAGAATAGGCACAGACTGTCAAACTTGGAAGGAACCTCTTGGGACATTGGAGTCAGAAACAGCAATAACAGCCACTTACAGCTAAAGACTTGGGGATCTAATGGCCTCATCACCAATATTATCCTTCATTTACTTAAAAGCATTAGAATTTCATGGATCAACCTTCACAGGAAATACTGACACTTAATAAACTATGCCAATGTAAGGAAAAGAGACAGACAGGATGTAGCAGTGATGACACAGATCTGTTCTACAGAGTGCTGGATTGATCATAGACTTATCCTTTCCAAAGTAAACATTATCATTCAAAAAAAAAAAAAAAAAAAACCAGCAACCCTGGGGCATGATGACTCGTGAATGTAATCATCAGATTAGATTTCAACAGATAAGATCACTTCTCCAAATGTGAACAGTCTGTTGCAAACTTAGAAAGTTCTGTCTGCCAATGCATGGTTGGTAATAGTGGAGCAGAAAAAAAGTGGGCAGCTTTAGAGATTGGATGAACAGTATTGCATTTATTTATATGGGCCAGAACCCTCACAAATATCAAGATTGGCAGAAGCTACTAAATGAAAAAAGGAGTATTTCATAAAGTTGACCAGAAAGGTCATTAATTCATTTCTAATTTCATCAAAAATGCAAGCAAAGCTTAGAGAGTTGCAGGATTCTTGGTTCAAGAAGGGCAGATGAAATTCTGGTTTTTACTGATAGTAACAATCCAAAGCACTTTTACTGTGCCCTGAAGTCTATTTATTGTCCAAAGAACTATGATTCATCCCAACTAGTCAACATTGATGGAGTAATTTTGATTAGTTATAAGGACATGATTCTGTAGAGATACACTGAATATTTCTTTTGTGTTTTCAAAAAAAACTTGCCAATCAATGCTGAAGCCATTGACCCATTATCTCAGTCAGTCCCTCTCTAGCTGAACTTCCATTTGAAGAGGTTTTGAATGCCATTATGCTCCCCTTATATGGGAAAGTTTCTGGTACTGATTCTATTTCAACTGAGATTTGTAAGGAAGGGGTTCTGCTGCTCATAAAAAAAAACTGACTTTTCCTGAGTTATATAGCAAGAGGTTATCCATTAGGGCTTCAAAGATGCCTCTATTGCCCATTTCTATAAAGGAAAAATCAACAAGTCGTCCTGTGATAGTGACAAAGGGCTCCCTTTCTTAGTCAATGACAATATTCTTTCTAAAGATCTTCTTAACAGGCTGATTCTTCACCTGGGAAGATGGTCATCTAACCTGAGAGTTAGTTGGCTTCAGAAAGGGCTAAGTAAGAGATGATCTGGTGTATATTGTTCAAAACCTCCAGGACAAATGTCAGGATCAAAACAGAGGTCTGTACACAAGATTTATTATCTGCTTAAGCCTTTTGATACTGTTAATCTTGAGGGCTTGTGGAAAATTTGGTCAAAATGTGGTTTCATCCATATTGAATGACATTTCCATAGTGGTTCTGGATAATGGACAATGTTCTCAGGAATGAATGGTATGAAGTAGAGCTTTGTGTTTGCTCCAGTGCTTTGTAGCATGATGTTTTCAAAAATGTTGTCAGATGCCTTCAATAAGGATGAAATGGCATCAAGTGTAGCTAATACAATGAGTTAACTAAAAAAGATGAAAAAGCTACAAATCAAGATTAAAATGGAGAGAAAGTTAGTATGCAACGTTTTCTTAGATGATGATTGTGTATGCAATGCAGTCTCTGAGACTAGGATGCAACAGTATAAGGCTCAATTCTCTGACACTTGTGTTAATTTTGGCCTAACAGTTAACATAAAGAAAACATAGGCTCTCCACGAGTCAGCACTATACCATCAATAAGTAGAACCATCAGTTGCATGCTGTGTATAAGTGCACCTGCCTTAGTAGTATACTTTCCAAGGGTGTACACATAATGAGATATATATGCACACATTTCCAGAACAAGCCCAATGTTTGGGAGGCTCCAAAAGAAAGTATGGGAGAGAAGAATTATTAAAGTGACTACCAAACTGAAGGTCTATGGAGATGTGCTGAACTCATTGTTGTATACCTGGGAATCCTGGCCATTATAACAAAACCATGCCAGGAAACAAATTGCTTCCATTTGAATTGTCTAGGAAGATCCTAAAAATCACCTGACAAGATAAGGTACTAGACACAGAGGTCCTTTCTCAAGCTGAACTGCCATGCACTTAAACTCTATTGGAGACAGCACAAATCCTACAGGATGGCCATGTTGTTTGAATACCAAATGTATGTTTGCCAAAAAGATACATGAGCTGCATAGATGTAGAGACATCTCCACTCCAAATGCTCACATGTATTCTTTGTGCCCAGCCTGTGGTAGAGATTTTGGAGTTCTTATTGGTCTTATCAGCCACAACTGGACACATTATATCTTGACCCTGGTATAGTGACATCATTTTGATCCTCTGAGAAAAAGAACAATCCTGCTTTTCTCAGTGGCCTAAATCTTAAGAGTCAAAAACAATTCTCTACTATAACCCAACAGAAAGGAATTGCTATTCTAAAAATCCTGAGAGCAGTGTCCTGTGACTCATTTCTGTCTGCCACAGATCAAGAAGAATTTGTTCAAAGGCTCTAAAGTAGCAGAGCGAGAAATGGACGTCTTTAACCCCTTCCCCCAATTATTAGTTTAGCTCAATCAAGTTTTCATGTCTCTGCTGGATTGAAAGAGAAAGAAAGATCTTATAATTTCAAAGAAGTTCCATGACTGATTGATGCATATTTTCATTCTTCTTATAATATATCAAGGAGCTACATTGATCTGGGGAATAATTTTGGAAGTACATATGTTCTCCTGCTTTTGGCTAAATTTCCATTAGCTCTTCTGCTAGGAGGCAAGGAGGAGATAAGGGAAAACATTTTCAAGTGGGCTCTTCAATAGCTGCTTTGGTTTAGAACTGAGAACCTGAAATCAATAGCTAGAAACAAACCTGGCTCATGTTTGTGGATCATTTTGTAGTTTAAGAAACACTACTCCAAACAATGCTGTGAGGAAGAATAGAGGAGGAAGCTCACAGAGGTCTCTCAACTTGTCCATGATCACACAGCTGGGAAGTGGGCGGGCTGCTTTCTGAGAACCCTTTGTCCTTGCTCTATATTTTCTGGAGGTCTTTTCCTCCTTTTATTTATTGTGAAACTTGTCCCTACCATCAAAAACATGCATTAAATAAACTTAAAATGGCCATAAACTTTATTACTTTAATATATTCCATTAATATATATGTATGTATATGTTCACTTTAACAATTTAATAATAATAATAAAATGATGATAATAATACATGTGTGACTGACTTCCAGGTACCTTTCTGAATTATTCTTTGCTATTTTTGAGTTTGTGATTGTTTTCATTATCTTTTGATCATTACAAGAGATACTAGCATGCATCTAGTTATTTTGGGTCATTTTTCTTTTCCTGTAACTCTGCATATTAATTTCATGACGCAATTCTGTTCTATTGTATTCAGGAACCTCAATGTGGGCAGCAATTCTTCAATCACTAGACATATGAGTTCTTTGCAGTTGTTTCCCTTTATAAATCATGCTACTATGAAGAGGATATTTAATATAACACACACACACACATATATATACATACACATACAACATACATATATGTATATGTGCATGTATATATAAATATATTGCACATATATCAAATATGTGTATTGTGTAGGTACATAGATGCATACACAAATATAGAATGTGGGTGTATATATATATATATATATATATATATATATATATCCCTCTTTGTGTGCATATATGTTCTTCTCCCCCTATTAAGAGAGTTAACACATCTCTCTCTTTATGTCTGTATGTGCATCTCCATATAGAAGACATATATATATGTGTGTGTATGTGTGTATGTATGTCTACCTATCCATAGAAAGATAGATATGTATATGTATAACTCATATATGTGTTTGTACATGCAGACACATTGTGTCTTATGGAGATAGATACACATGTGTGTACATGTATATGAGTATATGCATGTGCATGAGCATACATATGTTATAATATCAATCTTTCAAGAAAGAAAATAATTCATTAATATATCATGTGTGATCTGCGTGTGGACATATGTGCACACATGTGTATGTATGCACATGCATGTGTGTATTAATTTCATCTTTTCTCTGTCAAAACAGTCAAAAACATGAAGATTTTTAAATTATTAAAAACAGAACCCAATAATGGTAGCCTATGGTTTGTTTTTTTAAGAAATTTGCAGCAATTTACAATTTTTTGTTCAGTGTTTCTCCATAGTGTCCAAAGGATTAATTTCTAAATGGAGAGATTTTATTTTATATCACCTTCATTTCTGCATATGGTCTTTTGCCTTGTCTTACTCACTGAGCTCTCTCTTTTTTGGATACATTTTTTAATTAAAGCTTTTTATTTACAAAACACATGCATGGGTAATTTTTCAATATTGACCCATGCCAAACCTCGGGATCCAAATTTTGTCCTTCTCCCCCCCCACCACCTTCTTCCCAATCCTACCTGGATTGGCAAGTAATCCAATACATATTAAATATGCTAGAATTATGTTAAATATAATATATGTATACATGTTTATACAGTTATCTTGCAGCACAAGAAAAATCAGATCAAGAAGGAAAAAAAACTGAGAAAGAAAACAAAATGTAAGCAACAACAGCAGAAAGAGTGAAAATGCTATGTTTTGGTTTATACTTAGTTCCCACAGTCCTGTCTCTGGGTATAGATGGCTCTCTCTATCACAAGATTATTGGAACTGATCCGAATCATCTCATTGTTGGGAAGAGCCATCAGAATTGATCGAAATATAATCTTGCTATTGCCGTGTACAAAGATCTCCTGGTTCTGCTCATTTCACTTTAGCTTCTCTAAAATCATCCTGCTGATCATTTCTTACAGAACAATAATTTTCCATAACATTCATATACCGTCACTTATTCAGCCATTCTCCAGCTGATGGGCATCCACTCAGTTTCCAGTTTCTTGCCACTACAAAAAGGGCTCCCACAAACATTTTTGCACATGTGAGTCCCTTTCCTTCAGGATCACTCTGGGATATAAGCTCAGTAGAAACACTGCTGGGTCAAAGGGTATGCACAGTTTGATAATGTTTTGAACATAGTTCCAAATTGCTCTGCAGAATGACTAGATTTGTTCATAATTCCACCATCAATGTATTATTAATGCCCCAGTTTTCCCACATCCCTTCCAACATTCATCATTATCTTTTCCTGTCATCCTAGCCAATCTGAGAGTGGTCTCTCAGTTATCCTAATTTGCATTTCCCAATGAGCTCTCACTGATAACAAAGAATAACAAAACAGAAAGACAACAAGGAAGAAAAGAGAACCACAACTTCAGCAAATCAAGAATACCACCCAAGCCCAAGTGTACATAAAATGGTCCATATCAAGTGCCCCCCCCCACCCCAAGAGGAAGAAAAGCAGGGAAATTTGTCCAATTCTTCAAGTTTCCAGTTTCTTTTTATTTATAATTGTACAATTTTCAGTTTTCCTTTCTTGCTTTATGGTTTTATAAAACACAATGTTTAAGTCACGAGTCAATTTTCTTTTAGGGGGGAGGGTTGATTACTTTGCTCTGCATCAGATCATGTACTGAGTTCTTTACAATTCTTTTTTCTCAAAATTTAACAATAATCAATTATATTTCTCTACTGCAATTTGTTTTGCCATTTCTAGTCAATGGAATTCAACTGTGTAGCTCAAAATAATGAATTGTATCATTTTTAGTCTCATTGTTCACTTGAGAGTCATCAGGTGGTATAGAGCACTGTTGTTTCAATGTTCATTTTCTGTTACGAGAAGAAAATATGTAAAATTTTTGATGGCCACTCATATCTTTTTTTCTCTCTTTTCAATTGCTTTTAATATACTAGTCATTTGTTCTTTGGGAAAATAATGTTTTTACTGATGTGTGAATTCTCAATATGTTTTATATAATACATTGCATGACCAGAATCACTTGTGGGATAAAGCCATAATTTGCTTTATTTTTATTTTATCCACATTACTTTCAATTGAACATAGATTTTGACAATAATCTCATCAATAATTCTCATACAATTTCTTCTATTAGTTGATTAATAAATTCTCTATAATTGTAATAATGATATTTTATTTATTTTCATAACTCATGTCATTAAAAAGACGAACCTGAAATTTTCTGCAATATGTTGTGTGAGATATGAGGATCATATACCATTTATTGTTCTAGTGCTATTGAATTTCTGCAATAACTTTTAGTGAACAACCATTATCTTTCTAATGCTTTGTTAACATGAATTTATCAGTCATCTTTTTGATGGCCTTGTTCCCTCACAGTTATCTATTGTCTTTCACTGATATTTTTTCTTCCCTTCACTCATATTACCAAATATTTTTCATAGGTACTGATTGATGGGATAATTAAAATCTGGAAGGCTAGATTCGCCTTTTTCCTTTTCATAGTTCCCTTTGATATCCTCATAAATTTCCATCTTTACATAACACTTGTTCCTACTTTATGTTATCCATTGAAGAAGATAATTGGTATTTGAAGGGCATTTTATTAAATAAATTTATTTTCATGAGAAATCCATTAATTTGATTCATTTGCATATTTACTGTAATAATTTATATATTTGTATAAAATATTAATTTACTATATTAATGTTTATTATATTGAATGTCCCTAGTTATAAACATAAACTATATGTATAATTATTTATTTTTTATCTTAACACAAATTTTCCTTTTAAATAAATCTTATGTCAGGCTTGGAGAAAAATCAACAGAAAAGCTTTTGTTATTGACCTACTATGTGAAAAGACTCTGCCTCTACAGAGTATAAAAACTTGAAGTTAAAGAGTTGTCAAAAAGTTCACTTTCTAATGAGTGAGAAGACATCTATAAGAGATTTTAGCTATATACTAGATAGGAAGGTCCCTTAGCTCTTCAGATGTGAAAGCAAATCTGATGGCAATGAAATATTTTCAATGTCATTCTTACTGTTAAAACTTTCTCATTTTCTGGTGTCAAATCATCTAACACTGTCAAAGACTTGGTTAGTACTACTTTCTTTTCTAGGGCTTCAGTCAACTGTGGTTGTAGAAATTGTCATACCAACAGGAACCACTGGAAGATCAGATTTCCAAGGTTGTAGGAGTTCCCTGAAGTATGATCTCTGAATCCAAATTGTAATGAGGTTAAATGCTAAAGAGGATGTGAATTTTCCAGGTTCTTGCTTTTTTTTGCCTCTTAGGATGTGGTGGATACTTGTTGTCACAGGGTTTATTGTACCCTGTTTTCTACATGCGTTGCTTCATTTTGTGATGCCTGATGGATAAATTTGAAATTAGAAACAGTAGAGAGTAGGAGAATGGGATGTGTCTATTCAAAGGATTCAGAATCAAAAATCTTGATTTATGTCCACCAGGTCAAGAAGATATAATAGTTATCATGTGTGGACCTTACACATCTCACCTCCTAGCTCACAAAAATTTGCTGCTGTAGCCAGACTTGTTTGCCTGTCCTTTGAGTGGTAGGAAAATGGAAGATGTTCTCAATATAGTGTTGTTCACTCAATGTTTATTTCAGGGCCCATAATTTTGAAAAATTCTAAATTATTTGATACATTTTATTTTTATTATAATTTTTCTAGAAATTCCTTCTGGCTTTTGTTAAAAAGCTATAGAAATGATGAAAAATTTGTGCCTTAATCTTACATTTCAAAGAGGCAGGATGTCACATTGAATAGAGGGCTTGACTTGTAGCCCAATAGACATGAATTCAAATATTGCTTCTGATAAGATTTGTATAATGCTTTACAAATTCCTTAACCGATATTTGTTTCAGAAAAGTCTCTAGGGTTTCTTGGTGAAATTATATAAGAGCTTTACTGTGCATTTATGAAAGAAGTTTTTGTACCTGAGATTGTTAACAGCAACAAATTTCAGATCACTATATTTTATTTTTCTCCTCTACTTATTTCTTCCCGAAGCCATTATTTTAGATAATTTTACTGAATGTTTACAATATATCACCATAGTATTTATAAACTGATATATCCATGGATGTATAAGCATATGACAAGATGTATGTGTAGCACACATACATGTAGACCTATACTCTTGGATATATATGGTTATATGCATATTCAAACTTAAATGAAAAATCCCTGCCATAATAAATGCATAAAAATATTCATAGAGACAAAAAACACATTTTAAAATAATAATAGAGAAGGGGATGGATCCAAAATGGCACAGAGTAGACCTGTCTTTATGAGACCTCCTTCAAGCCTCCCTCAAATCAATAACAGATTAAGCCTCTGAATTGGATTTGGAGTGACAGAACCCATAAACATCTGGAGTACAACAAATTTCCAGAAGAAGATACTTTAGAAGAACTTCAGAAAAGATCTGTGTCAATTGTGCAAGGGGAGAGGCTGCTGATTCTATAATGTAGCAGGGAATCTACTGCAAGACTCTTAGATTACTCTGATCTGGTGGTATGCTAGTGATTTAGCAGATTTGCTAAATACGAAAGGCAAATTGTGAGCCCCTGAACCTCAGAACATGGGACTTGATAATGCCAACCCAGAACTCAAAGTCAGTCAGAAACACTGGCCCCAGAACAAACTAAAGTAGCTGTCACCCCTTTGCCTTAAGAGCAGACCTCAACCCTTTTAAAAAAGAGCAAAAAAACAAAAATAACTCTGACCATAAACAACTATTATGTAGAGAGGAAAAAAAAAAAAAAACAGAATTCAAACCCTGAGCTTCCTAAAGGCAAATCAGCTCCAGACAAAGCCTTAAAGGGTGATATAAGTTGATCTCCATTACATGAGGTTCTCTTGGAAGAATTCAAAAGGATTGTAAAAGAGAGATAGAAGAAAAATGGCATAAGGAAATGAGATCTTTGCAAGAGGATATGGAAAAGGAAAAACAGAAATTGAAGAAAACTCTAAAAAATAGATATGATGAAATGGAGAAAGCATATAACTCCCTATAAAATAGATTTGATGAAATCAAAAATGCAAATAACTCCTTAAAATAGATTTGTTGAAATGGTAAAAAGCATATAATTCCTTACAAAATAGATATGAAAAAGAAACCAATTCATTGAAAAACAGAATTTGTGAAATGAAAAAAATGCAATGAACCAAACAACTCATTTTAGAATTCAATTGGCCACAAACAAAAGGAGTTAAAAAAGGTAACTGAAGAAAATAATTCACGAAAAATTAAAATTGAACAAATGGAAATGAATGCCTCAATGAGACATCAAGAATTAGTTAAACATAATGAAAAAAAAATGAAAAAAATAGAAGAAAATGTAAAAGACTTCATTGGAAAAACAGCCGACCAGAAAGATAGATCTAGGAGAGACAATGTAAAAATTATTGGACTTCCTTAAAACCATAATGAAAAAAAGAGCCTAGATATCATCTTTCGGGAAATCATCAAGGAAAAGTGCCCTGATGTCTTAGAACCTGAAGATAAAATAGCCATTGAAAGAATTCATCATTCACCTCCTGAAAGAAACTTCAAAATAGAAACTCCAAGGAATATTGCAGCTAAATTTCAGAATCATTGCAACAAGTTAAAAATATTGAAAGCAGCCAGAAATAAACAATTCAAATATTAAGGCGCCACAATCAGGATTATCCAGGACCTAGCAGCTTCCACCTTAAAGGAGTGAAGGGTCTGGAATCTGATATTTTGAAAATTGAAAGAACTTGGATTATAGCCAAGAATAAACTATACATCTAAATTGAGCATTACTTTTCAGAAAAGAAGACAGGCATTCAATGATACAGGTGAATTGCATTTATTTCTGATGAAAAGACCATACCTGAACAAAAATTTTGATCTCCAAATTCAGAACTGAAGGGAAGCATAAAAAGTTAAAAAAAAAACAAACAGGAAAGAACTCTTAAGAACTATATTTCTTGCAAATTAAGACAACTCTAAGATACCACTACATACCTGTCAGATTGGCTAAGAAGACAGGAAAAAATAATGATGATTGTTGGAGGGGATGCGGGAAAACTGGGACATTGATGCATTGTTGGTGGAGTTGTGAACGAATCCAAACATTCTGGAGAGTAGTTTGGAACTATACTCAAAAAGTTAACAAACTGTGCATACCCTTTGATCCAGCAGTGTTGCTACTGGGATTATATCCCAAAGAGATTATAAAGAAGGGAAAGGGAACTGTATGTGCACGAATGTTTGTGGCAGCCCTCTTTGTAGTGGCTATAAACTGGAAACTGAATGGATGCCCATCAGTTGGAGAATGGCTAAATAAATTGTGGTATATGAATATTATGGAATATTATTGTTCTGTAAGAAATGACCAACAGGATGATTTCAGAAAGGCCTGGAGAGACTTACACGAACTGATGCTGAGTGAAATGAGCAGGACCAGGAGATCATTATATACTTCAACAACAATACTATATGATGACCAGTTCTGATGGACCAGGCCATCCTCAGCAACGAGATCAACCAAATCATTTCTAATGGAGCAGTAATGAACTGAACTAGCTATGCCCAGAAAAAGAACTCTGGGAGATGACTAAAAACCATTACATTGAATTCCCAATCCCTATATTTATGCACACCTGCATTTTTGATTTCCTTCACAAGCTAATTGTACAATATTTCAGAGTCTGATTCTTTTTGTACAGCAAAATAACGTTTTGGTCATGTATACTTATTGTGTATCTAATTTATATTTTAATATATTTAACATCTACTGGTCATCCTGCCATCTGGGGGAGGGGGGGGGGGGGTAAGAGGTGAAAAATTGGAACAAGAGGTTTGGCAATTGTTAATGCTGTAAAGTTACCCATGCATATAACCTGTAAATAAAAGGCTATTAAAAAAACTTAACTACCAAAAAAAATTAAAAAATTAAAAAATAAAGTCAGTTCCCATGGAAAAAAATAAAGAACTATATTTCTGTTATGGGTATACTTAGAGAGTGGAAGTATAACTTGATTTTATTGTGATAATATGAAAAAAAAACTAAGGAAAGAAAGGCTACTTTCCCAGAAAAAGAGGGAAAAGAAGGTAAAAGAGGGAAATTACATGTCATGAAGAGTCAAAGAAGATCTGTTATAATTTATAAAATTATAATAATTTTATATTTATATATAAATATATTATGGATATATTTATATATAATAATATATCTATATATAATATATTTTATGTATTTATATATGATTTATATATGATATTATATATAATTATATATAATAATAAAAAATAATAATGTAAAATTACAATATATAATATATAATTTTATATATAATTATATTTTTATTATATATATTTGTTATATATATATATATAAATTATATAAAAATAAAATAAAAATATAATTGAGGGAAAGAAGGGAGGAGGGTGAACATAGTGTGAATTTTACTCTCATCAGATTTGGCTCAAGGAAAGAATATCAGACATATTGAGTTTCACAGAAAAACTTCTCTTACCTAATAGGAAAGTGAGAGGAGGAAAGGAGAAATAGTTGAGGAAAGGATAGGAAAGGGGGAAAAGCTATAAAAGGGGAAGTCCTGTTTCAGGAAGGTGATGGCCAGAAGCAAAATACTGGGGAGGAGATAAAAGGAGAAAGGAAAGAGAAAAGTATAACTTGGAGTAAATAAGATGGCAGGAAATATAGAATTAATCATTTTAACTGAATATGAATGGGATGAACTCTCCCATTAAAATGGAAGTGGATAACATAATAAATAAAAGCCAGAACCCTGCCATATGTTATTTACAAGAAACACATTTAAAGCAGAGTGATACATTTAAAATAAATATAAAAGGCTGTAGCACAATCTACGATGTTTCAGGTAAAGGAAAAAAAAAAAAAAACAGGGGTAGTAACCCTGATCTCAGATCAAGCAAAAGCAAAAATAGATTTAATTGAAAGAGATAAGGAAAGAAACTATATTTTACTAAAGGGTACCATAGATAATGAAGCAATATAACAATAGCAATACTAAACATATATGCACCAAATGGTATAGCATCCAAATTCCTAGAGCAATGAAGAGAGATGCAAAAAGAAATAGACAGCAAAACTATAATAGTGGGAGATCACAACTTTGCTCTCTCAGAACTAGATAAATCAAAACACAAAATAAATAATAAAAAAGTTAAGGAGATAAATAAAATATTTTTTAAATTAGATATAATAGATCTTTTGAGAAAATTGAATGGGATCAGAAAGGTGATTTATGGAATCTTTACAAAAATTGACCATGTATTAAGACATAAAAACTTCAATATCAAATTCAGAAAGGCAGAATTAGTAAATGCATTTTTTTCAGATCATGATGCAAGAAATATCACTTGCAATTAAAAGCCAAGGGAAAATAGACCAAAAATTAATTGGAAACTAAATAATCTAATTCTAAAGAATGAATGGATGAAACAGCAAATCATAGACACAATCATGTAAGAGAATGACAATAATGAGATAACATACTAAAATTTGTGGGATGCTGCTAAAGCAGTACTAAGGGGAAAATTTATATCTCTAGATGCTTGCTTGAATAAAATAGAGAAAGAGAAGATCAATGAATTAAGCTTACAACAAAAAAAAATCTAGACAAAATACAAATTAAAAATTCCCAATTAAATACCAAATTTGAAATTCTAAAAACTAAAAGGGGAGATTAATAAAATTGAAAGTAAGAAAACTTTTGAATTAATAAATAAGACTGAGTTGGTTTTATACAAAAATAGATAAACCTTTACTTAATTTGATTAGAAAAAGGAAAGAAGAAAATCAAATTGTTAGTCTCAAAAATGAAAAGGGAGAACTTTTCTGCAATGGAAAGGAAATTAGAGCAATAATTAGGACTTATTTTGCCCAGCTTTATGCCAATAAATTTGATAATTTAAATGAAATGAAGAAATACCTACAAAAATATAGATTGCCCAAATTAACAGAAGAGGAAATAAATCATTTAAATATCCCCATTTTAGAAAAAGAAATAAAACAAATTAACAATCAACTCCCTGAGAAAAAATCTCCAGGACTAGATGGATTTACATGTGAATTCTACCAAACAGTTAAAGAATAATTAAGTCCAATGTTATATAAACTATTTGAAAAAAAAATAGGGAAAGAAGGACTCCTGCGAAATTCCTTTTATGACAGAAATATAATGCTGATACTGAAATCAGGTAGGATGAAAACAAAGAAAGAAAATTATAAACCAATTTTCCTAATGAATATTGATGCAAAAATCTTAAATAAAATATTAGCAAAGAGATTACAGAAATTTATCCCAGGATAATATACCATGATCAAGAAGGAATTATACCAGGAATGTAGGGCTGGTTCAATATTAGGAAATATATTAGTATAATTGACTAAATCGATAACCAAACTAACAAAAATCATATGACTATCTCAATAGATGCAGAAAGAACATTTTATAAAATCCAACATCCATTCCTATTAAAAACACTAGAGAATACAGGAATAAATGGACCTTTCCTTAAAATGATCACTAGTATCTATTTAAAACCATCAGCAAGCATCATATCTAATGAGGACAAACTAGAATCATTCCCAATAAGGTTGGGGTGAAAAGGATTGCCCACTATCACCATTATTATTCAATATTGTAATAGAAATGTTAGTTTTGGCTATAAAAGAAGGAGAGTAAAGGAATCAGAATAGGTAAAGAGGAAAACAAATTATCACTCTTTGCAGATGATAGGATGGTATATTTAGAAGAACCCTAGAGTATCAACTAAAAACTAATAGAACAATTCACAATTTTAACAAAGGTGCAGGAGACAAAATAAATCTACATAAATCATCAGCATTTTTTTATTACCAAAAAAGTCCAGCAGTAAGAGATACAAAGAGAAATTTCATTCAAAATAATCATCAATAAAATAAAATATTTAGGAATCCATCTGCCAAGGCAAAGTCAGGAATTATATGAACACAACTACAAAACACTTTCCACATAAAGTCAGACCTAATCAGTTGGAAAAATATCAAGTACTCATGCGTAGGCTGAGTGAATATAATAAGACTGACAATATTACCTAAATTAATCTACTTATTTAGTGCCATACTAATCAGACTCCCAAAAAAATATTTCATAGATCTAGAAAAAATAATAACAAATATTTATTTTGTGGAAAAAATCCATCTGGAAGAATAAAAGGCCAAGCATTTCAAGGGAATTAATGAAACAAAATGCAAATGAAGGTGGCCTAGTTATTCCAGACCTAATATTATATTATTAATAAGCAGTCATCAAAACCATTTGTACTGGCTAAAAAATAAAGAATATTTGATCAGTGGAATAGGTTAGGTTCACAGGACAAAATAGTCAATGACCATAGTAATCTAGTGTTTGACAAACCCAAAGACCACAGCTTTGGGGATAAGAACTCACTATTTGACAAAAACTGATTGAGAAAATTGGAAACTCATATGGCAAAACTAGGCATTGACCTACAACTAAAACTGTATACCAAGATAAGGTTGAAATGGGTTCATGATTTAGACACAAAGAATTATATTATAAATAAATTAGAAGAACATAGAATAGTTAACTCTCAGATCTGTGGAGAAGGAAGGAATTTGTGACCAAAGAATTGAAGATCATTACTAAACACCAAATGGATAATTTTAATTATATTAAGTTTAAAAGTTTTTGTACAAACAAAACTAATGCAGACAAGTTTAGAAGGGAAGCAAAAATTATCCTAGCATATGTTTTGAAACTAAAAAAAACTTCAATTAAAATATGAAAAATAAATAATAATAATAGAGAAACAATCAAAGACAACTTTAGGAATGAACCAAAGGAATGAAAATGAATATTTAAGTAATTACATTAAAAACAGAGAAAAGAGTAAAACCAAGTCCATTCAAATCAACAACAAGCATGGATTAGATGTTTATCATGTGTTAGTACATATCAGCTAGCAAGGACACAAATTAAAGTATTCCTATCCTCGAAGAGCTAGCTTTTACTAGTGTAGAAAAGAAGGATTAAAAAAATAATTTCAAGAAATGTTAAACTGCACATTTTACCATGATTTGTAGACAAATGTGTAGACAAAAACATGTTATTACACAAAACCAGTGACTAATGCATTGAGTATGAAATTGGAAAAATAAAGCAACAAATTAATAATAATAAGATGTATAAAAAAAAGATCTTGGAAATTAAATGTGAGATAAAAAGAAATGAAAAACATGAACTAATAAAGAAAAAAGCTATTTTTAAAAGACAAATAAAATTTATAAACCATTGCTGAATGTGAGTTCATAAAAAGAGGTAGACCAAATTATGAAAATAAAAATGAGAAAGGGAAACTCAAAACAAATTGAGAGAAAATAGAGACATTATCAGACACTACTATCCTGAGTAATGTAGCAACAAAAATGAAAAAGCATAAAGTGAATGGAAAATTACAATGGTAGAATCTGTCTGATAAAGCAAAGTAATTCAGGACTACAATTCACAGATATTCTCTAAGCATCTACAACATGCCAAAAGCTATACTAGGTTCAGAGGGAACAAAACAGAACCAGGAAAAAGAAAAAAAAAACTTTAAAAAAATTTTTTAAACCCCACTTTTTTTTTTTTTAAACAGAGCTGGTATGATAGTAAGGTAGTGCAGCATCTACACAGTTAAGTATGTATATAGCATTTATGTTGCATCTTTAAATGTTGCAAAGCCTTCTATATTCATCATCCTATTTGATTCTTACTGTTATTATACCCATTTTATGTATGAGAAAACTAAGACTGACAGATGACAAATTAGCCCAGGAACACACAGCTAACCACTGTCCAAGACAAGATTTGAATATCAGACTTCTGTATTCTGTATTCACTATGCTACTGAGATGCCTCGAATTAGAACCAGAAACACATTTATTTAAAAGTTAATAAGCAAAGATAATAAAAGCCATGGAAACTGATAAGGTCACCAAGAAAAAAAAATAAGAAAGAAGTGGGGTCAGGAAAGAACCTCAGAGGATGCTTCTTCTTAATGTTCAAGAAGTAAATTATCATCACCAATGGAGACTCAGAAGAAATGTTCAGACAGGTAGGACAAGAACAAGAGTAATATAAAAAAAAAAAAACCGAGGAAAGAAAGAGTATCCACAAAACAAGAGGTGGCTAATAATATCCAAAGTTGCCACAATGGTGAGGGGGCTGAAGGCTGAGAATAGCTCATTAGGGAGAATACTGAGACCATTGGCAATCTGAGGGCAGGACTTTGGCTATAGGATAACAAATCTCAAGAAATGTAAGAGGAAATGAGAATCCGTTAACAAGCATCTACATATGTGCATTACAGGTTCCTCACTAAGCACTGGAGATTCAAACAAAAGCAAAAATATGGTCTCTGACTTCAAGGATCTTTTGCTATAATTAGGGAGACAACAAATATATAACTAGAGATCTATATTCTACATTATACCTTCTATCTATATTATGTAATGCATATTGAAGATAATGATATATAGATATAGATACATATGAGAGAGAGATAAAAATAGGGAGAGAAGGAATGATGGGGAAGGGTATATAAAATGGAAAGACATTTTCAGATAAGGGAATACCAAGAAAGACTTCTGGGAAAATGTGGATTATATCTTGATGCAAGTCAGGAATGGTGAGAGAAAGCAAGATGTGATAACATTCTGGGGTAGGGAATCTCCTGGGGAAAGCAGGGAAACAGTGGAAGGAGTGTTTTTGCAATGCACTGCAAGGAGGCCAGTGTGATTGGATCATGGGGGCATGGAAAGGGAGTAGTATATCTGAAAGATAGGAAGGAGCTAGGGTATGAAGAGCCTTAAATTCCAAACTGGGTTTTATATTAAATCCAAGAGATTTGAGGGAGCCAATGAAGTACATTTAACAGGGATATAACATGGACAAACTAACTTTAGGAAAAATCAACCTGGAAGACTAGAGAATGGGGTATACTGGAGAGACATTAGAAACAAATGAACCCATTAGAAGGCTATGGCAATAATTTAGGCAAAGGAGTGCTGTTTGTCCTTCATTTTCAAATGGGACAATGACATCATAAATTGGATTTAGCTGAGAAGAACTGCACAAAATCATCAGCTTCATTCTCTCTTCCAATGGCAAGACAAAAGTCTGGAAGACTATGGATATTTTGGGCATTGATGACTGACCAAGTTCTAGATCCTTCACAATCCCTGCTTGAAGACCACAGAAACAAGTTGCTGTCATTCACCCATTTCACTAGGTAAAGTCCTCACATGCTTGGACCCCCTTAGTCACCATTAGATTTGAAGTCTGTCAGTCACCTTCAGCCTGCTGCAGCCAAATCTGCCAAAATAGTTCACTAGGGTATAACCACTGCAAGTTCCTTGGAACAAGAAGTAAGAGGCAGATAAATTAAAGGGACCCTAAAGGCAAATGAGCAGCCCTGAAAAGCACTCAGTAAGTCTTTACACTAGAGGTCTAGTCCTCTCTGAATACCCATGTAAGTAAAGATCAAGGATGAATGTGGAGCAGAGCAGCATGAGTGGAAAGAATGGAAAATAAGTTAATTGTGCTGGGAAGCACATTTCTGCGTGAGTATGCTTGTTGGGGATGGGGATGAAGTTCTAAAGAGGAGACACCTAATTGCATAGACTCATCTAAACAATGGGTATTTTGTTTCATATAGGAATTCATAATGAATCTGGATAGTTAAATTGAACTCGGAGTGATTTGGGGATGATTCGGAGGCTTCCAATGTTCTAGAGCTTGATGATATCAGGACAATGCCATCCACATAGAAAAATAATTGACAGACCTCAACATATCATGAAGGAATCAATCTTCCATTTCCTGGAAGAATGCTTTTAGGGCATTCAATGCTTTCATCTTTTTTTGTCCAACATTAACTCTTGTAAAACCTCGTGTTCCAATTTTTTTTCTCCCTCTTTACCCCACACCTTTTCCCCTATATGGCAAGTAATCAAATATATTTTAAACATGGAAAATTCTTCTTTATATGTTTCCACAATTATCATGCTGCACAAGAAAAATCAGATTAAAAAGGAAAAAAAGAGAAAGCAAATAAAATGCAAGCAAACAACAACAAAATAAAAATATTATGTGGTGAGCCATACTCAATCCCCATAGAATGTTCTTGGGGTGCAGCTCTCTCTATCACAAGACCATTGGAAATGATCTGAATCACCTTGCTGTTGAAAAGAACTTTGACTATCAAATTGATTATATGATTATAATCTTGCTGCTGTGTGGAATGTTCTCTTGGCTCTATTCACTTCACTTAGTATCAGTTCATGTGAAGTCTCTTCAGGTCTCTCTGAAATCATCCTGATGATTATTTCTTACAGAACAATAATATTTTATAATGTTCATATACAATAACTTATTAAACCATTCACCAACTGAAGGGCATCACTCAGTTTCCAGTTTCTTGCTACTACAAAAAGGGTTGCCACAAACTCAATGTTTTAATCTAATGAATGAAATATTTTTATCATAGTCAACAAATACCCCATTAAGAAATATTCTCTTGCAGGATATATAGGTTGAAGAAATTAATATACTTTGTAGAATACAGCTCAACCATTCTCTTTTCCAAATTTTAAATTAGATATTTGTAAAGTGCTTAAGACACTATCTGGCACACAGATATTTTTAGAAATTCTAGTTCCATTTCCCAACCCTTCTTACCAATTATTTCCTTGATTTGTGTATACAGATTGGTTTATAAAAACATGATGGAGTCACTGGCCTGTTTTTGGCCTTCATCATCTCTCATTGTAACTAATTTTTTTTAATTCCTAATTGGGTTTCCCTGCTTCTAATCAGAACCTTCTCCAAACCATCTTCCATATAGCTGCCATTTTTAATAAATGGAAAAATAATCTTTTTTCTTGATTGTCCATTTTTAATAGTATTCATGTCTGTGATTTCCCCTATAGTCATTTTGTATTCTTACCTTTTTAAAATGTCTTGGTCTCTTCTGCATAGATAGTAGAGGCCAGTAATTTTACATTCTAAATGTATTTTCAGATGTTCTCTACAGTGAAATTCTCAACTCAATACTTTTCTTCTTAAATTTTAGATGTTTTCAATGTGATCCATCCTGGTGGATGTTCAGGGAAAGAGTTATTTTGAGAAGTCATAAATTTCCCCTCATCTGGGTCTTCAAGCAAAGGCTATATTTTCACTTGTTGATTATGCTGACGTCATGGTTGTATGCCCGTGAAACTGGATAGTGTGCTAACACCAAGCCAGGAAACTGGTTCAATTCTGTTTGAATTGTCTTAGGAAGATTCTGAAGATCACCTGACAGGATAAGAAATCCGACCCTGAGATTCTTTCTTGAATGAAACTGCCAATCATCCCAACTCTACTGCAGAGAGTGCAACACTGTTGGGCTGGCCACGTTGTTTGAATGCCAAATGTATGCTTGCCAAACAAAAATATTTTATGGAAAGCAAACAAGGCAAGTGCTCACAAAGTGGTCAAAAAAAAGCAATACAAGGACACTCTCAAGGTATCTTTTAAGAACTTTAGAATTGATTGCATGACATGGGAGACTGGCACAGGACCACCTAGAATGACTTACCCTCATCAGAGAAGGTCCTGTGCTCTATGAGCAAGGCTGAATTGAATTAGTCCAAAAGAAATGTGAAATACTCAAAATTAGAAAAGCTACTCCAAGTGTTCATATGGACTCCCTATGGTCAACCTGTGGCAGAGCATTCCAAGCTCATATTAGTCTGATCAGCCACCGTTGTGCACACTGTTCCTCGACTCTAACACAGTGATGTCATTTTGGTCCTCTTGGAAAAATGAAGGATAGTAACATTAATGATAAACAACAGCAAGATAGGTAGTAGTCAATAGATGTAGGCTCTGAGACTCCTACAACTTGGAAATGCTATGAATCTGGGACTCTCTTTTACAAGTCAAGTTGCTTTTCTATACACTGAATTCTTTTGCCAACAGTCACAAGGCTTTGAGATTCGTGATTCTTTCTACTAAAGAAAGAATGTCTGAATCTTTTTGATTCATGGTCCAATTTAGCATCTTGTCCACTTTTTAGCCCAACTGCTCATGGGTTGTTTTCATTTCTACTCTTGTCTTCAATAGAACAAACACATTTGTCACCCTTTGGAGTATCCCACTGCACTGCCAAAAAAGAATAGAATATATTAGAAGGATTATAAGGGGTTTTTTTCCATCTACCTCACACACCCTGCCTTGTCAAACACTCCCATATCTAATGGACAAACCATATACCAAATCAGGGAATTTCAGATACCATGAATCCCTAAGGAAGAGATATTCAAAGGGATCCTACTAGAAGTCTACAATAATCAAGTTATTAAGTGACAATCCCTTATGCCAGAAACTATATTATTGGTGAGAACTGCTGTTATTAGCTGTTGGAAGCATGCATTTTCACAATTTGATAACTTTTATACTATCAATTAATTTCAAAGTACCAGAGATGAGAGATCCCCAAATTGCCATTCCAGGACTAACAAAGAACAGATTTCTTTCTGTTCAGAGTTCTTCATCACTTGGCAAAACTCCCCAGAACCAGCCTTCATCTTCCCTATATACTTAATCCAATTTCTTTTCCACCCATTATATTCTCATTTCCCATATTTCAAATAAAAAGCATAACTGCTTCCTTTGGTCCGAGGACATTTTTTAACTTTCAGAAAAAAGGTCACACCTTTGATGTTTATGCCTCACATTAACTGAATTAAGTCTAAGTAAAAGAATATTGCACTGTGTTGATTGTCTGTGGATCACAGGAAAGTAATGAGCTCAGGAAAATAAACCCCAACCTTATATTCATTCTTTCAGGCACATGTGATGATTGTATCTTGATTAATAGAACCCCAGCAGAACCTTTTCAATGGCCCTGTTACTATTACCATGTGAGGCTCAAGTCAGAGATGTAGATGGTCTCTTAGAATGCTCAGCCATTTCATAGAAAATGGCCTTTTTTAAAGGTCAAATGGAAGAACAAAGGTAAAGTAGTCTATGTGCTCTATCCACAGATGATAGGTGCAAAACATCCTAGAACCTTTGGAGGAAGACCCACAATCCCTCAAAAAGTCAAAATACATATAGCAAATATGAAGTGGATGAAAGATACCTATCGTTAAAACTCTAACATGTAAATGAATTTCCAATCTGTTGGCTTGATCCATTGACACATATATGTAGGGCAGGAACTATACATGAAAAGTAAACTAGATCAAAACTATATTATAGAGCAGCAGTTACCAAAACCATTTGGTATTGGCTAAGGAATAGATTAGTTGATCAGTGGAATAGATTAGGTTCAAGGGATAAAACAGTCAACAAATATAGCAACCTAGTCTTTGACAAACCCAAAGACCCCAGCTTTTGGGATAAGAACTTACTGTTTGATAAAAATTGCTGGGAAAATTGGAAACTAATATGGCAGAAACTAGGCATTGATCCATACTTAACACCGTACACCAAGATAAGGTCAAAATGGGTTCATGACCTAGGCATAAAGAATGAAATTATTAATAAATTAGAGGAACACAGGAAAGTTTACCTCTCAGACCTGTGGAAGGGGAAGATCTTTATCACCAAAGAAGAATTAGAGATCATTACTGATCACAAAATAGAAAATTTCTATTATACCAAACTGAAAAGTTTTTGTACAAACAAAACTAATGCAGACAAGATTAGAAGGGAAGCAATAAACTGGGAAAATATTTTTACCGTCAAAGGTTCTGATAAAGGCCTCATTTCCAAAATATATAGAGAATTAACTCTAATTTATAAAAAATCAAGCCATTCTCCAATTGAAAAATGGTCAAAGGATATGAACAGACAATTCTCAGATGAAGAAATTGAAACTATTTCTAGTCATATGAAAAGATGCTCCAAGTCATTATTAATCAGAGAAATGCAAATTAAGACAACTCTAAGATACCACTACACACCTGTCAGATTGGCTAAGATGACAGGAAAAAATAATGATGATTGTTGGAGGGGATGCGGGAAAACTGGGACATTGATGCATTGTTGGTGGAGTTGTGAACGAATCCAACCATTTTGGAGAGTAGTTTGGAACTATGCTCAAAAAGTTATCAAACTGTGCATACCCTTTGATCCAGCAGTGTTACTACTGGGATTATATCCCAAAGAGATTATAAAGAAGGGAAAGGGACCTGTATGTGCACGAATGTTTGTGGCAGCCCTTTTTGTAGTGGCTAGAAACTGGAAACTGAATGGATGTCCATCAGTTGGAGAATGGCTGAATAAATTGTGGTATATGAAAATTATGGAATATTACTGTTCTGTAAGAAATGACCAACAGGATGATTTCAGAAAGGCCTGGAGAGACTTACACGAACTGATGCTGAGTGAAATGAGCAGGACCAGGAGATCATTATATACTTCAACAACAATACTATATGATGACCAGTTCTGATGGACCAGGCCATCCTCAGCAACGAGATCAACCAAATCATTTCTAATGGAGCAGTAATGAACTGAACTAGCTATACCCAGAAAAAGAACTCTGGGAGATGACTAAAAACCATTACATTGAATTCCCAATCCCTATATTTATGCACACCTGCATTTTTGATTTCCTTCACAAGCTAATTGTACAATATTTCAGAGTCTGATTCTTTTTGTACAGCAAAATAACGTTTTGGTCATGTATACTTATTGTGTATCTAATTTATATTTTAATGTATTTAACATCTACTGGTCATCCTGCCATCTAGGGGAGGGGGTGGGGGGTAAGAGGTGAAAAATTGGAACAAGAGGTTTGACAATTGTTAATGCTGTAAAGTTACCCATGCATATAACCTGTAAATAAAAGGCTATTAAATTTAAAAAAAAGAAAAGAAAAGTAAACTAGATCCACAACTGAATGAGGAAAAGTGCTGGGAAGGAAGGTTGAATTCAGTGGGAGAATGATATAGCACTTTGGATAATATTATGCAACTCCCTAGGCAAACTATCTTTTTAATACAATTATGCTTCTGGTGACACATGTTTGCAAGCTTAGGAAAAGGAAAGCACCTGAAAATTAAACTTTTATGGGGAGTCTTAGTTCTTAGGTAGGAAGGAAGGAAGGAGGGAGGAGGGAGAGAAAAATAGGAAGGAAGGAAGGAAGGAAGGAAGGAAGGAAGGAAGGAAGGAAGGAAGGAAGGAAGGAAGGAAATATTCTGAGCATTTTCTCTTTTCTCTTGCTATATCGCATTCCTTCCTATTCTACTACAACTACAAACTTCCCTTACTTCCTTTATATCCCAATTAAAATTTCATTTCCTTACAGGATGTCTTTCTCAACCTCTCTTAATTCTGGTGCCTTCTCTTTCTTTATTATGTCCTATTTATCCTTTCTATAGTCTATTTTATACATATTTGTTTGCATGTTTTCCCCATTAGATTGTAATATCCTTGAGAGCAGAAAATGTCATTTACCTCTTGTTATATCTCCAGTACTTGAATGGTCTCAGTCATGTAGTAGCTGCTTAATAAATGTTGATTGATTAGAAATTATAATGAGTGATAGCAAACATCTATATGTCATCTACTAATTGTTAGATATTATGCTGAGCGTGTCCTCACAACAACCTTGAAAAGTAGGTGCTATTATTAACCTCATTTTACAGATAAAGAAACTGAGGCAAACAGAAGCCAAATAACTCGGGATCATACATGTAGTCCTGGTCTAGGGTGGGATTTGTACTTAGATCTTCCTGACCAGCCTTAGCACCACATCCACTGCAGCAGCTAGTTCACAGAGAAGAAAAAAAAGAAAAGAGCATTTTTAGGAATACTTGGTCCATGGACTCAGATTTCTGGAAACACAAAGGTCTAGATCTGGGCGATTCCCAAAGATGGCAGCATCAAGGCCTTGATCTGTTCTCTGGGAGGGGACAGCTGCCCCAGCTGAATGCCTCTCCAGAAGGGTTCTCAGGCATGGAAACATTCTGAGGGCCGCTCTCCACCCAGACCGGTGGTGTTCAGGTGAGCTCACAGTCCCAGATTAGCGGCTTTCAAGGAAAATATGAAAATGAAAACAGAGACTTCCAGAGCTTCCTTTGGCCAAAACTGTCACATGGAGAAATAGCTGGACTTGCCAATTGGACAAAAAATGCATTCTACCTGGGGCACCACACACATACAAACACACAAACACACACAGACACACATACACACACACACACACACACACACACACACACACACACACACAAACACACACAGACACACACACACCCCAAACTTTAAGGACAGAACTGTCCTCCTTTTTGGCCATTTTAGAACAGTGCCTGATGGCACGTAATTGGAGGGAGCAGTGAAATCACAGAGCAGGCCCAAAGTAAGTCAAGAGTTTGGGCATTCTTCAGGAGCTGATGGTAGGAAAGAGCAAACCCTCAGGCAGGGGACACTGCCCAGACAAAGGCCTAGAGGCAAGAGGTGACCTGGCAGTCAGGAAGAAAGGGAAACAGGTCAGGTTAGCCCAGTGAGCTGCACTCCTGGGCAAGAATGGGGAAGATGAAACAAGTCATGCTTCCATATGAGGCAAAGGAGTCCCTTCATCCTGGCAGCAATGGGGAGCCACTGACATTTCTTAAGCAGAAAGAGGCTGTCCACTGATCCATGATATTAGGATACTTGACAACTGGATGGAAGAAGGGCCACAGTGAGGAGAGACTGGAGAAACGATTGATTCTTGAAGATGACAGAGAGAATCTCAGGAAATGAAGTCTGATTCTTTGTCTTTGTGAAGTTGTGTTTCCATTATGTCTGAAGCTGGTGGGCCCACAGCTGAGCATCCTCTGGCTGCCCCAAAGCTCCTCAGATAGGGCAACTAAATTGAATGAATTCTCACCTCACACATGATCCTGGGGATATAAACTGGCCAGCTTTTCCCTAGCCCCTGTCAGACAAATGGACCCAAGCTCAATGAGAGGTTAAAAACTACTGAGTCATTTCCATAAAGGCCAACCGATACAGGGCAAATCCAGAGTGAAACAGATGTGCTTTGCATGCTCCAAAGCCAAGGAGAATCCCATTAATCCTCCCTTAGTTTGTTAAACTGGGGCAACAATTACATCAACCAAATTGATCCCATTTGGGGCAAATTGTAGTTTTTGCTCATTTTAATAAGGGATTCTAATTTACAAGCGCAAGGTCCAAGGCTCAACAATATGGGCTTCTAATATCATCATACATGTGTTGTGCTACGTTTTCTCCAAATATTAGTCCAGTATTTCACATAAAGTAGCATAGAATTCATGCATGATGAAGAGTATCTTTAGTATGCAAGTCATGGAGACCGAGCTTCCATTGCTGGTAGACATTAGGTCACTATCTCCAGGAATAAAGAACTTACTCTTTCCTTGGCAACTTGGGCCTGTTTGGGATACATACACACACACACATACACACACACACACACTATATATATATATATATATATATATATATATACACACATATACATAGATATATGCATATGTATGTTTGTATGTATATATCTATATCTATAATTTCCCTTATTACTTCCCTTCCCCCTTCTCTTCCTCCTCCTTTTTTTCCCATTCTCTTTCTTCCTCTACTTCTTCCCTTTCCCATAAGTGCTCCAGAGAAATGTCTTAATAAGAAGTTTTTCTTTTTATTTTCCTTCCTCCTTCCTCTCCCTCTCCCCTCACCTCCTTTCTCCTTCTCTTCTTCCTCTTCCTGTTCCTCCTCCTCCTCCTTCTTCTTCTGCTTCTGCTTTTTCTTCTGTTTCTGCTTCTTCTGCTTCTGTTTCTTCTTCTTTTCCTCCTCTTCCTTCTCCTGCTTCTTCTTCTCCTGCTTCTTCTCCTTCTTCTGCTTCTTTTTTTCTCCTACTTCTTATGCCTTTTTTTTTTCTTCTGCTTCTTCTGCTTCAGCTTCTCCTCCTTCTCATTGAATGCAATGAAAATAGAAAATTTATTAAAGGTTAAGGACTGTATTTTTCATTATAAATTTCCTTTGCATAGTAATGAAAAATGAATAAGCAGATTAAAAACTGATTTAAAATTTAATCCCTAAATCTCTTCTTCAAGTGATTTCAGCCTTCAATTAGTAAGCCAAGATTTTAAAATTTCATATTAAGTACAACAAGATTTGTGTTATTGTCATGGCTGTTGTCACAAATAACCTGAGGATGGTTAACTCTAAAGACACAAAGGCCCCTTGGATCCAACTTTAGTATGATATGAGATCATTTGGGGTAAAAAGATGACATTAATCTGCATATCACCGAGAGTGTCACACTAGTTTACTTCTCCAAAGCACTCATTTATCGGGAAGAAGCTAGAAAGAATGAATAAATAAAGAATTGTGCAGTGAGGAATGACTTTCTGAGACATATAATGATTTGACCAAACCCTGCATGGAGTGCACAGAGAGCAAAACCCCAGAAAATCTTTAAGACAGATGCACATGTGGCAGCAGAATTAATTTTATTTTTAAACTGATCTAGAGAAAGATTGAAGATTCTTCAGATGAGATTCCTAAGCAACCTCAAAAGAAATAAGAACCACTTCCTTTCTGTGGCAATAAGAGAAAGATTCCTGCTCATCCAGGAAGAATTGATGGAGAAGAAGCAAGCCTTCATCCACAATTCTTCAGATATTTGGGGAATTATTGTTCACTGCCTCACTTTGTACTTGGCTCAGTAGAGTTCCCAAGCAAGCTCAGAGCATGCTCTTTTCCCTGGGGAACATCCAACATGGCCAAGATGGCAATCATGAGAGAACAGTGACAAACAGCATCTGTCAAAATAGCAGTGGGCTCCCTTTCTTTACAGATAGAACCCTTACAAACTTCATTACTCAAAACCTCATTTTCCCATTTCAAAGATGAGGAAACTGAGATATTAAGTGACTTGCTCAGGATCACGGAGCTAATAAGGATAAGATCTGGAACTCCTCAAATCTCAGAATTTAGTCTCTAAGATCAGAGCACCTTTCCGTACCTCATGTTGCACACTGAAGCTAAAATCCCAGTATTTTTCCAGTAATGTTTTATGATTGTAAATCACAAAAGACTATAATTTCTAGAGCCTCTACAACTAATTCTATTTATTCTCCTGATCTCCAATCATGCATTTGCAATTGTCTAGTAGAGATTTCAAACTGGATGAGTCATAAGTACCATAAATTTAGCACATCCATCCCAGAGCTCAATAGCTTTGTTCCCAAACTCATTACTTTTCACAACTTTCCTATTTCATTCAATGGGATGACCAACCTTCTATTTACCTAGGTTTGCAGCCTTTTTTTGGATTTTTGGATCTTCATTCTCTCTGCCTTCCTACACTGAATCCATAGCTAAAGCTTATCCTTTTATCTATACACTATCTCTTATGTAGGTCCTCTTGCAGAATGAAGAATGAGCATCAATAATGTTGTAACCCATCCCCTCCTCTCCACTCACATAGCCTTCTTCAACTCTTCCCTGGACTATTACAATAGCCTTCTAGTTGCTCAACTTGTCTCATGCTTTTCCCCACTTCAATCAATCTTCTACACACTTCCATACATTTTCCCAAATCACAGGTCCAAGCACATCAATCACCCATTCAATGAATTCTAATGATTCAGTGTTGCCTTCAGGATCAAATATAAACTCTCCTATTTATTTTTAAGCCCTTCATAGCTCAATCCCAGCCTGCCTTTCTAACTTTATTGTACATGATTACCCTTTCCAGCATTCTGCAATCCAAACACAACAGATATCTTCCTGTTCCTCACATGTAATAATCTTGTTCCTATCTCTATGCCATTCCCCTGGCTAACTTCTCTCTCTGCAAAACACTCTCTTTTCATCTCAGTCTTTTAGAATCTGATGTTGTCCCTTCAAACTCATGTCAAATGCAACCCTTTATATGAAAATGTGACTCCTCTTTTTGACAATCCCTTATCCTTTTATTCTCTTGTTTTGATTTTGCAAATAGATATATGTGTGTCCCTGTTTCTCATAATAGAGGATAAGCTCTATTATTGAGCTTTGAGAGCTATTGAGAGAAAGAACTGCTTCATTTTTGGTTCTTCATTTTAGTTACATAAAATGTAATACATTTCTAATATATTTGGTTTTGATGGATGGATGGATGGAATGAATGAATGATTGGGAATGATTGCCAATGTAATGTAGAAGCACATGGTAAAAGTCAGCAGATCCTAATACACATGAAGAATTATGAGGAGAATATAAGGAAAATCATCATCAAAGAAATGTGCAATCTAAAACAAAGATAGCTTGATCACTTGGAAAGAATGAGACAGGATTTAGAGATAGCCCAATTGCTCCCTCGCTACCTTCACAATCTCAGGAAGACTAAAGGATGACCGCTACTGTCCTAGGTGGGTCATATGGAGCATTAATGAAGAGATTCAGCCAGTGGTCACAAAGAGTGGCAGCAGGCATGAATGAGATACAACCTGTGCCTTTGGAGGAACCCCAGATTCACTGAAGAGACTATAGACCCACTGGAGTCTGATTATCATTCTAAGCCAACAATAACAGTTAGCATCCAGATAGTCCTTTAAAAATTGTACAGTATTGCAGATATCATCTCACTGGATCAGTAATGAAAGGAGCAGGTCAGAATTTTCTGAATATAAAAAAGGAAAGTGACTTTCTCATTGTCTTGTAACAAGGGATTTTTGGCAAACAAGGAGACCTAATAACTGCTACTGTTTCCATTTTCCCTAGAGTCTTTCCACTTGGGTCAGAAGATATTGAAGCAGTTATTAATTTTATCAAAATATTCAAACAATATGACAAATGACTTGTTACTTTTCTCCTGCTTGCCTAGTCTTATCTGAACACGGTGAAGAGTCTCTCTCGGTAGGCCTGGGACCAATGTATTACAAACCGATGAATTACAAAATGATATCTTACTTTCAAGGGGGAATGAGATGAGCAGAGCTGTATATAATCAACAGTCAAGTATATTCCCTGTCATCTCTTCACAATTGCTGGGAAAGAAACTCCTTTAAAAGACTTTCCTGAAGCACAGAATTCAGGCAACACAATGGATATCCATTGCTTTCAGGGATTTCACTCTGGATATTTAGCAAATCCAATGGGGGAAAATATTTTTTTTTCCTAATCCAAGGAATAAAATAAACAATCAGATGGATCAAAATGAAGGTAGTACTGAAAATCTCTAGGACAATCTGGGAGCCTTGAATACATTAAACAAAGAGAGGCAACCTATTGTGGTGGAAAACACAGACTAAAATTTTGAAGACCCGAATTAAAAACTCAACAACTCCTTCTTCAGCCTGGATGAATGCAGAGGAGCAACTCCATGCCCCTGATAGTCAGATTCTCTAAAAACATCTAAGTGGTGCTATGCACAAAGCACTGAGAATCTGGAATCGGGAACAAAATTCAAATCCCACTGTAGACATTTAGTGGCTTCATGACTCTGGGCAGATTATGTAACTTTCCTTTGCCCCAGTTTCCTCAGTTGTAAAGTAGCACCCACCTCATAGCATTGTTTGAGGAACCAAATGAACACTTAGCACTTAATATAGTTCCTGACCCATAGCAAGCACAATATGGATGCTTATCCCCTTCCCTTTATCAATAAATTAGTAACTTGCCTGTTGTATTTAAAGAATTATTGTGACACTCAAGCCCTTATATGCCTTATTACAAGTACATCATTACATCACACTGAATATGTGTGAATTAGAGAACTATTACATGACCATGCTAAGTACTAAGTATATATGTGAACTAGAGAACCATCATCTCATCAATTCCACTAAGTTAACACCTTGTTGTAAGTATCCTTGTTTCAAGTATACTTCTCCAGAGTTTGGCCCTCTACTGGAAGGTGCTAAACATTTTCAGAACCCTGTTTTATAACTTGAAGAGAAAGAAGACCACTGCAGAGAGGAGCTGAGTGAAGATCCAGATCCTCATGGGACTGACTTCTAGATTCCATTTAGCCATTAACCAAGCCAGTAGTATAAACAGTATAAACAAAGTGAGGAATCAGTGCTTGTTTATAAAGAGAGTCTGAAAAATACCCCAGATTGAATGAGGACAAAGAAGCATCAAATTTCATTTAAAAATAGAAACAGGCCCCCACATTGTTACCTTGCTCTTATAAAATGTTCTTTTTACTTTCTACTATATGTATCACCTGGAGACAATGGTACACGCAGGCAGATTAAAACCAACAATTCTGGCAAGTCCGGGCATTCATTAAAACAACTTGAGATCAGGAAGCCTGATGTTCATCAGATTGATTAATATGACAGAAAAAGAAAAAGGCAAATGTTACAGGGAATATGGAAAAGTAGGAATACTAATGAAATTGTTGGTGGAGTTATAGACTAATACACCTATTCTGAAGAAAAAAATTGGAACTATATCCAAAGGGCTATAAAACTGTGCCTACCTTTTGATGCAGAAATAGCACTATTGGGCTGTATCTCAAAGTATCCAAAGAAAAGTTTCAGAAAAGATTCCATATGTACAGAAATGTGTGTAGTAATTCCTCCCCTTTTTTTCTTTTTTCTTTTTTTTTTTTTTGTGGTGGCAATGAATTGGAAATTGAAAGAGCACCATCAATTGAGGAAGAGCTAAACAATTTGTGGTATATGATTGTGATGGAATACTATTGTACTATAAGCAATTACAAGCAAGATGATTTCAGAAAAACCTGAAAAACGTATATGAACTGATGCAAAGTGAAGTGATTAGAACTAGAAGACTGTGCACAGTAATAGCAGAATTAGTATAATGATCAATTGTGAATGACTTAGCTATTTTCATCAACACAATGATCTAAGATAATTTCAAAGGAAATATGATGAAACAGATTCATCTCCAGAAAGAGAACTGATGAACTCTGAATGCAGATTGAATATTTTTAATGTTCTTTATTTTCCTTGCTTTTTTTCATAGTACTCCTAGAAATCATAGAAAAATATATAATTTCATATACAATTGATTTTTTTCCTTCACACCCCATTTCTTTCAATGGGGGAGAAACAAGAGAGAGGGAGAGAATTTGGAACTCAAAATTAAAAATAAATAATAACTTTTAAAAATCCAAATTGAATAAACCATAAATAAACTTTCTAAGAGAAAAAGTGCCAGGGTCAGATAAATTTTCAATTGAATTTTATCAAATATTTAAAAATCAACAAATTCAACTATTAAGTAAATTATTTGTAATAATTTCCCCAAATTCCTTTTATGAAACAAATATGATACTGCTACCTAAACCAAAAAAAGAGTAAAAAGAGAGAAAATCAAAGACCAGTGTCCTTAGTGAATATGCATGCAAAAATTCCTAAAAAGAATATTACCTAAAAGATTAAAACAATATATTATAAAGTTTATACATTGTGATCAAATGGATTTATACCCAGAATGCAGAGATTATTTAATATTAAGGAAAACTATTAACATAATTGATTATATTAATTAAATTAAAATTAATTAAATTAATTAAAATATTAAAAATTAAAATCTTATCATTATATCCATATATGCAGAAAAAGCTTTTAATAAAGTTCAACACTCATCTTTATTAAAAACACTTGAAATCATTGGTAAAAATGGACTTTTCTATAAATTGATAAAAATTACTTATGTAAAACTATCAGAAAGCATTATTTGTAATAGGAATAAACTAGAAGCCCTCCTAGTAAGATCAGGTATAAAGCAAGATGCCCATTTTTATTCTATATTTAATGGATTCCATATTTATTGGAAATCCTAACCATACCAATAAGAAATATAATAAATATTTATAAATATATGTTATACAATTATATATATGTATTATATGAATTTATATATTAATATATAAAATGATTTTGGAGGGAATATAAGAAAATATCATTTTTCAAATATATAAAGAACTTTGTAAAATATAAAAATTATGTTATTCCCCAACTGACAAACATTGTTTTCCGATATTTGTGAACAAGTAGTTTTCCAATAAAGACACCAAAACATGAAAAATGTTCTAAATCATTACTGATTGAAAAAAAAACAAAGTGAAACAAACTTAAGATATAATTTTGCATCAGCCACATTGGGTAAAATGATAGAAGAGGACAGTGACAAATGTTAGAGGGAATGTGGGGGGAAATGGGATATTAATTCATTGTTGGTGGAATTGTGAATTGGTCCAATCGTTTTGGAACTATACCCAAAGAGTTATTAAATTACCTATATCTTTTGACACAACAATACAACTTCTTGGTCTAATGTCCAAAGATAATTAGCAAAAAATGAAAAGAACCCATATGTTAAAAATCATTATAGCAGCACTCTATGTGATGTTAAAGAACTGGAAATTGCAGGGATGCCTTTCAGTTGGAGAATCATGAGGAAGTTGTGTTATGTGGTTGTGATGGAAGGCTACTTTTTCTATGAGAAATTATGAGGTTGCTGATTTTAGAAAAAAGCATGGAAAGTTTTGCGTGAAATAATGAAGAGTAGAATTAGCAGAACCAAGAAAATATCATATATAGTAACAACAATATCATTTTAAAAAACAACTTTGAGTGAATGTTATTTTCACTATCATAAATGAGAAAATTAACTAAAATGTTCCATCCAGAGAATGAACTGTATGTATATATGAATAGGTATAGAATAACTACATATCTATCTATATATATATATATAGATATATACCTATTTGTAGCCATCTCTAGGGTAGGGGAAGGGGAAAAAAAGAAATTTACATGATAATTTCATTTTATATTTGAAAGGAATATCAAATTGCACAAAGAAGATTCACATGCAAAATATATATTTTTTAAATTGCCCTGTTATGGAAGTGCTTATTTTAATCCCTAAAATAAAATAAAATAAAACAAAACTTAAATGTTAGACACCCTGGCAAGGGTTTTGTAAATATTGTCTCATTTGATCTTCACAATTACTCCATGAGAACAATTATTTTAGGATCCCTATTTTGCAATGAAAGAAGCCGAAGCACATAGAGTATGAACATAACTTATTCAGCATGACCCAGCTAATAAGTGTGTGAGGTCCTTTTGTACTCAGGACTTCTTCACTCTGTCCCAGCTCTAATCCACTGAGCCACATAGTTCCTCCATTCAAATTCCTACTGTGTCTCTCCTCCCAATCTTGATACCTCTTCTCACAGAAAAAACTATGTAGCCTGACAAACCCGATCCTCACTTGGAGGCTGCTTCCCTCAGAGAGCCGTCTCATCTTTATTAAACCTTGATTTCTAGAAGCTTTCTGATAGGGCAGAAATCACTAAATGATTTCCCTTCAGACTGCAAATTGCAAAGAAAATGTCTTCTTGCTATTTCCGAGCACTAAAAATGCCATAAATTCTCCCTTTATTTTCCTTTTTTACTAGCCTGTGGTAACAAGAAGCAAGGAATTTGCTCGGGTTGTCTCTGTTTATCGTACTCATGGGAGAAGGAGGATAATTAGCAAAGCACTATTCAATATCAATTAGATTGTCCCCCTTTAGTCTGGGCTTACCATCTCTCCCTCTCTAATGCTACATGGATATGTGCATATATGTTCATGAAAGCATCAATTTGGGTTGTGTGTCACATTGCCAAGCTTCCAGTTTGAGTTCTAGTACTTCTTTCTTCTGTAGAAATTTCTGTACTTTGTTTATCACTGACCCCCAAAGCACTGGCCCTAGATCCCATACCCCTTGATGATAGGCTGCCCATGAGGAGTAATGGTTTCCTTGACGACTTCCATCTGGTTTTCTGAGAAGCTAAAGGAGCTTGCCCTATTGCGCTTCACTTCAATTCCATGACAAATTATTGGCCAGCCAGTGTTGAGCTCTGCAAGTCTGAATAAAGGGATACCTTATTATGTATAGGATACCTGGGATGACATCTATCCCCATGGAGATTCTGGGCTTCTGCTTTTAAGAGTTTCCAGATGTAGAAGAGAAGTGTTTGCATGGCCTGGGGAGAATGTATATACCTTCTCTAAATAGTTCTAACCTGTTAACCAGTTAGTAATATTGGAGACATAGTTGGCTTCTATCATATTTCTTGCCTGATTGGAGGGAGGGTTCTGTTTGAAGTTGAACTCTTTTGCTCTCAGAGAATCAATATCATAAGGGAAAAGGCTTGTGGTTTTCTATTGATCAAAACCATGTGGCTCCAAAAGACAGGCTTCTGAACATGTTCTCTATCTTTGTCTTCTAGTCAGAGGGAATGGAGCTCCGACTTTACAAATTTCAAAAATTCAGATATGGAAACCACAGGAATCTAAAATTGGCAGCGAGGTTGAATTTTATAGCCATCTTGGAACTGATCCTTATGAGACAAGGAAGACCAGTAGTGATCCTCCAAACTCAAGCCACTTGAAGATGAGACAAAGATGCATCTAATAGTCATGATGCATGAAGACAAACTCAGTAGGACCAATGTTTTGTATGAACTGGACTAAATTTGGAGCTTACTCCTGCCAGAGACTAAAATAATATAGTGGAGAGTGTGACCTCTGTAGGAGAGGAAAACATTTTTATGTGTTTTTTTGTCCTTGATGTGTTTTGAGTTAAATGTTTATTTGTAAAATTTAATTGTTATTAAGTAGTGAAATAAAGTTGAAGCATTAGTATTACTCCATACCAATGGGAGACTCAAGGACTTGAACTAATGATAATAAAAATGAGATAGATACCCCCTCCTTCAAACTGCTTAGGTGCCTAGAATCTTAAAAGGGAATGAAGCCTGCCTGATTCTGAGAAAGAAAGCCAAAGTGGGTCACTTCACAAATATAATGCCTGCTTCACTAAAACAGAAATCAAATAGTCTCTGCCCTCAAAGACCTTAAATTCTACTAAAATAAAACATCTACATCAATAAGTATGTACTGAGGATACACAAATTAACACAAAATATCACAAGAAGGAGAACACACTATCAACTTCGTTGAAAAGGAAAAGTCTCCTGCAGGAAGTTGGCCCTAAACTAGGCTTTGAATAAAGCCAGGGATGCTGGAAGATAGAGTTTGAAATGGCAAGTCCATTCCAGATGTGGAGGAGCATTCATTGAAAATCAAACAAAGTAGAATAGCATCTAACAGTTGCTGCCGCCAGTCTAATTCGTGTTAGCACTGTAAGCCAAGAGCTCCTTCCCACAGACTAAAGAAGCAACTTTATTTCTGACTCATTCTACTTTTTTTTTCTTGTTGTTACTGAAGTATTGCACAGTTCACAGAAGGAAATTGCTATTTGTTCCCTCCCATCTCTTCTGTCCTTTGGACTAAGATCAGGATAATAATATCACTGCAAGAAAATGATTCTCTCTTAAACATTTATCAGTTTTATATTATTGCCCTTTCTACTGACATTTTCATGAACATTTTCAGCATCTAAACTTGGTTTTTGGTTGTTGCTATGATTTCATCAATATGGACATTTACTTTAATAGTGTAGATTGCAATTCCTATACACTTTCTCATGTCAGGCAAATTGTGTCCTTGTTTTTCTTGGGCATCCAACACACTGAAGGTTTTCTCTGGTACTTTTGACTATTTCATGGATACTGAGGCAACCTTGAAGACAATCATGACATGCAGCCCTTTTTTCTGGCAATATGACTCCTTTTTTTTTTTCCTTTTCTGGCATTACATGTCCTAGTTGATACCTTGGATTATCATATATTACATTAAACAATTACTAGTAATTACTTAAAGCAGCTCAGTCATGACCACCAAACATTTTAAAATTATTCTGAATTGTCCACCATTTTGATTTCCCCAAATTATGGTTTTACATACACCAAAAACAGATATACATACACAAACTAGGAAGAAAGTGTCAAAAAAGATAGATTTTACTAACAGTGTAAAGCAAAAATAATAAACACTTTGTACAACAGAATCCAGCTAAATCTTCTTTTTGTCCCTTTATTCATGGATCCAGCATGTTGTCAGATAGGAAAATCTTGTCAGATTGAATGTGGTAACTTAATGGGATGCCTAGTCATTTGGAAGTCAGAATCTTTGTATTTGGCTTTCTTTAGCCTGTTTTCCTTTCAGTGTGAATGGAGCAGAGATGACAAAGAAGTATCCTGGATGATTTAGGGAGCTTAAGTGTCAAGAGTAGAGGAAAATTATCTTCATGACAGTTGCAAATATCGGCTCTCTGAGAACCTGATACTCCTTCATAAGGGGATCAACCTACAACACATCAGAGGACCCTTGGCAAGTCTTGGTGACTCTATTCTTTGTTTGATGTGCTTTGAGACATGGTATTTTTATGTTCATAAAACGTTTGCTTAAAAAGTAAATTATCCTGCTTTCTCATGATATGTATTCTATGAAGAAGCCTCTGTTATTGAGTGGTTCCTTTTCTTTGTATGTCTGCCTGTTCTCCCTTCTTTGTAATAACCTTAAGACTGGTCAACACAGTCCTAATCAATATTATTGGGAGGGAAGTAGATGACACAGGTTTGGAAAAGGCATTTTTATAGTACAGACAATGGTATTTATCTTTTTAAAAATATTTGCAGATAAAAGTAAAAATATCACCTTTTATATTCAAGAAACAGGGCTATACTGTTTGTAGTGGCCAGAAGCTGGAAAATGAATAGATGCCCATCAATTGGAGAATGGTTGAGTATATTGTGGTATATGAATGTTATGGAATATTATTGTTCTGTAAAAAATGACCAGCAGGATGAATCCAGAGAGGATTGGCGAGACTTAAATGAACTGATGCTGAGGGAAATAAGCAGAACAAGGAGATCAATATATACCTCAACAATGATACTGTATGAGGATATATTCTGATGGAAGTGGATTTCTTCAACAAAGAGAAGATCTAACTTTGTTTCAATTGATCAAGGATGGACAGAAGCAGCTACACCCAAAGAAAGAACACTAGGAAATGAATGTAAACTGCTTGCATTTTTGGTCTTCTTCCCGGGTTATTTATACCTTCTAAATCCAATTCTCCCTGAGCAACAAGAGAACTGTTTGGTTCTGCACACAGATATTGTATCTAAGATATACTGTAACCTATTTAACATGTATAGGACTGCTTGCCATCTGGGGGAGGGGGTGGAGGGAGGGAGGGGAAAAATTGGAACAGAAGTGAGTGCAAAGGATAATGTTGTAAAAAATTACCCTGGCATGGGTTCTGTCAATAAAAAGTTATTAAAAAAAAAAAGAAAGAAAGAAAGAAAGAAACAGGGCTATATAAAACATGGTCCCTCCCTCAAGTACCTTACTATCCTAGAAATTGAATGAAACATGACCCCAGCTCTCTACAATATGGAATAGTCTACAAGGGAATAAGAGACAAACACTGAGAGCCAGGAAATTGTCAAGTTGACATTGCTTCTAATAGGGTATAGAAACCATAGCGTCATAAATTGAGATTTGAAAGAAACCCAAGAAGACATCTATCCTGCTCCTCTTATTTTAAAAACTTGGAAAACAGAGACCCAATCAGTTCTAACATGGTTCTCCCATTGCTGGACTACTCCAGGGCTGAGTTGTTCTGATTAGTGAAAACCTACTGTAACTGTGACTGAGACTTCAAACTATGCTCTACTCAGGAAATTTTCTCCCATGTCAATATTCAATACATTAGTATCCACTAACTAATATTGTCCCAATTTTTTGATGGCCCTGTAAATTGGGAAACAATACATATCCAAAAAAATAAAATTTATAAAGAACCAAAAGAGTCAGGGAAAAATGCATAGTGGACCAAATTTTTATCATGGATATATGTATGTGTCTGTATTTATATCTTAAATGATATCTTTTCAGGAATATGGGATTAGAAAAGTAAGCAGACTGACCCTGTAACAATAGTGAGAGATAACAGGCAGAGTTGGGGATACCTACAAAGCACTGATAATTTTGTAAATTTCTCTACATATTCTCATGTATTCAATCCTCATAATGTCTCTAAAAGATAGATATTAATATTTGAAAGTTTTTCAAAGATCTGAGGAAAATTTAAAGTTTTTATCTATACATGGCCATGGGACTGATGAGTCAGAGGTGGAGATTTAAAGCCAGACTTCTCCCACTTTCAAGTTCAGCATTTTTTTTCCTACAACAATAAACTGCCTCCCAACAACTATTTTGGAACCTATGGAATTAGTGGAAGTCCATAAATACCTCAGTCATGACATCCTGGAACATTAATAAAAGAATAGGAATAAGAGTTACTTGTTCTAAGAAGGTATGGGAGGCTACCTTCTCTAAATGGGGTCTGTGCCTACAGTTAAAACATCATGAATCTACTGGATCCCTCAGCATATTAAAAAATAGGAAGTTTTATTTGGGTTTGGTTTTTCCTCAAGATAAACACTCTTCACCTCATCTCTCCTTGGTGTGAGAAATGAAATGTTTATAACAATGGAAACTCCAAAGGATAAAATTAAACCCTGACAAATGGGATGACTATAAAATATTAGTATATGAAACATTTAAGGAATTGTAAAAAGCAGTGTATAAGAATATCCCTATATACACATACACCACACACAGACACACACATATCACATAGACATTAACAAAGAGGTCATGTAATTCAATTCCCTCACTTTGCCGAGAGGGAAACAAGCATAGAGAAATTAGGTGATTTGTCACAGACGCCACAGTACCTTGGTATCATAACTTAATCTAAAAGACTTGACTCTATCCATAGTTATTTCCACTACTTCCCTCCCTCATTATACATGCCTTATGATACAAGCCAAATTAACATTTACTGTATATAGTTGATATCTGGACATAGTCATACTCCAATTTTGATCATAGCATTCAGTGGATGGGCTCATACAGAAATAAGGAAGAAGAAAGAAGGAGTTTCTTTGGGCATCCTAATTTCACAAATATCTTTTCTTTCTGTGTAAGAAAATCTAAGTAAATCAGTAAACATTTCAGAGAGTCAAAGATGGACTGACATTATGAAAAGTATTTTTCCTGTCTCTGACATTTTCTAAAGGCCAAATGTCTTGAATCCTATACTTATTTTGCATTACAAAAGTAATAAGTCAAAAAGCAAAATCAGACACACCCAAATAATGGCATACATCTTAGAACTGATGGACAGTCTGACCCAGTCCTTGAAATTTTGCAGGTTTAACTAACCTCTTTACTCAAAACCAATTCAAATCCATCATCTTTGACACTGAAATATTTTAGTTGAAGAAGAAATGGCAAAGTCAAGAAATAGATAATTTTGTAAAAGGGAATTCTATTATGAGTTCTCCATGATTTGTGTTTGTGTCAAATTGTCAAATTTCAGTGAATAACTTAGTTCTATTTTCCAGTTACTTGTTCATCGGTACCAGTAGAGAGAGGTATGCCAAACACACTTTTAAAGTGTTGGAAAATGTGTCTTGCAAGTAAATACACGGTCAGGGATGCCCACCAATTGGGGATTTTTCTAAACAAGTTATTGTGATGGGATAATATTGTGCTATAACAAATGATGAATTCATTGATTTTGGAAAAATTATGAAAAGATTTACATGAATTAAAAATGAAGAGAGAAAAATCAAAAGAAATATACACAAACAGCAATACTATTCAAAGAATAATTGTGAACAGCCAACTTATTCTGAGTATTACAAATATTAAAATCAATTACCAAAAGAAAAAAAAAACCATGAGCTAAGATCGTATGCACCTCCAGAGGAAGAACTGATAAATAGAAATATACATAGTATTAGTTTACATAAATTAATAAATCTTAGCCAAATGTGGTCTTTTTTAGTTCAAGGTGAGGAGGGAGGGAATGATACAGTTTGAAACTTAAAATGGAACAATAAAATAAAATAAATAAAAAGGAAAAATAGAGAAAGAGAATAAATTGAACTGTGTTAGGCAGAAAAGAAAGAATATACTTGGTCATTGGCTTGATACTAAGGAAAATTTTTAGGAATAAGACAGGTGCCTGGTAAGGAGCAATACATTAATAGATTCTGTTGCCCAAGGGAATTAACTAAACCAATTTGTACTTAGAAATTCTGGGAATCCTCACATCAAAAAAGAAGATGTAAATTCCAGGAGTCAGTTGAAATCAAACTTTGGGAAAAAAAACCAGCACCATTCATTTGAAAGATCAGGCTCAAAATATTGATATTTTAATGAGGTTCAATATCATGATCAGTTGAAGGAACTGAATATGTTTAGCCTGGACAAGAAAAGGTCTACGATGAGGAGGCATGAGAATTGTTTTCAAAACTTTGCTGTACTTTGATATTGTAGTTAGACTTGTGTTTGTCCTCAGATTGCCAAGTAAGCCAAGTTCTAAGTTCTAGTAAGCCAAGTTATCTAAGAATAAAGGATTTTACTCAAGAAGCAGTGTGATCATCCCTTTAAGGAGTCATATAGTAAAGACTGGAAGATCACTTATTGGCAGTTGCTATTGAGGGGATTCTTGATAATTAAGTAATTGGATTTGAAGCTTCCTGAAATTGCTTCTAAGTAGGAAATTCTAAATTTGATTCCCAGTGTGACTCCAGAGCTAGATTAAAATGTTGCCTCTCTTTTCACATAGCCTTCATATTGGTCTAGTGCAACAGATTTCCTCTGTTGCTTTTGAGTTTTCTGTATATGGAAGCTTCTTCTCTGTACCTCCTCTTGGGACAGCTGGCTCCTGTCATGCAGATACATGTTGCAGATTGTGGTCATAAATACTTATGTGAATGTTTAATTTTTACCACAATTCATATAATGTAGGTTTTGATTAAAATAGAATGTAATTATAATCTATAGCCTAATTAGTGTATATCTGGCAAAGGAATTTCCTACATCCCCCCCCCAAAAAAAAAAAACACATATGCACACATACACATATACTTACCACTATAAAATAATTCCCAGACATGTCTTATTCCCAGGCATAACAAATATATTCCTATAGGATAGTAGGAGATCCTTTATTTTTATCCTTGTGTCTCTCAATCCTAGCACAGTGTGGGTGCTTACTAAATGTTTGTTAATTGAGTTTTTGCTTGAACTTTGATTTGGTCTCTGATGGAGCTCTCCACAAACATGTCTTTGAACTTTGGCTGTGTGACAGGGAAGTCTTCAATCCCTGACTCAGAGAGACGCATCAACAGTATCTTCATCTATTTTGCATGTCACAAATCTGAGCAAGAGAGCTCAGTAACTGTGGATCACTACAGATTATTTTCCACTATGTTTGTGGTTCTTTCCTTACATTTTGTTTTCTTTGTAATTTTTTTTTCCTTTTTGATCTGATTTTTCTTGTATAGGAGGATGATTTGTGAGGATCTATATAGAGGAACTGCACATGTTTGACACATGTTGGATTGCTTACTGTTCAGGGGAGGGGTTGGGGGAAGAACAGAGAGAGACAATTTGGAACACAGGGTTTTGCAGGGATGGGTGTGGAAAGCCATCTTTGCATATATTTTGAAAGAAATAAAAAATAAACCCTTAATAAGAGTAAATATAAAGCCCTTTGATTCTTAGAATCTCATTGTGGAAATAAATATTGGGATCCCTATATTCTAGCCCTATACAAAAAAAAAAAATCACTAAACAATGTTCCTCATAAATCAAGAGAAATATATCAATGAGCCAAAATGCTGGAAAATGGGAAGGATGAATGAGGCATACTTTTTTTTTTCTTTCTATTCTAAAACCAAAGACTTGCTTGCCATTAGACCTTCAAAAAGTCATAAAATTTCTCCTTTTCTAAATTTGTTTGCATAAAATAAATCCATCAGGAAAGAAAAAAAGTGTCAAAACTTATGAAGAAACAGGTCCAGAAAAATCCAGTTACAAAATCCAACAATCAGATGCAAGACAACATTGTCTTATCAGAGTCTGGGTATTATTGTAGGACTCCCAAAGATATCAACACATGGCTACATTTTCATATATGTTACAAAAGAAATATATGCTAAGAAGTTATCACAAGAACAATTGTTATAGATAGTCTTGTCAAGCAGAGAGCATACCATCTTTTGGTATACTGAAGATACCTGGAGTAAATGGATTCAAACTTTTAGAGCATATGTGGCCAAAGAAAAAAACTCTTGGCGCTTTATCATTGGGAATCTTTCTGTCTGGTAGCTGAGTCCTAAAGAATAGGTTTCTGATGGACTCTGTAGAGTACTGAAATTGTCTTCCTACATAACATAAAGCCTTCCTTAATGTGTCTCTGAGCTTCTGGTGCAGATTTTCCATCAGTCATTGTTGCTTTAATATTGTTACTTGCAACTCCAGTAAACATAAGGGAAATTCACATCTTTCCAAACTTTTGAGGTTCCACTGATGAAGGGGAAAGAGGAAGTAGATCTTCCTCTCCCAAAAGCAGTTTTTTCAAGCCCCATTTAAGTGGGTGTCAGCTCAACTTCCAGGAAATTCATTCCTCACTTATCTCCCTGTCTTTTCATTGTCCTAAGACCCAAGCAATAAAGGACTGAGGAGAAACTGGAACTACATGACTTCTTTAACAATGTCCAACCAAATCTTTTAGTGAAACAGAATCTCCATTAGAGAAGTAAGCAGAATTTACAAGAAAGCTTTAGCCTAAATCTGATAGCAGCTAGGGAGGGTGCCCCATGTGAGCAGCAAGATAAATATGTAAAATATATTAAATGTCTGTAGGCACTAATTATTAGGCTGGTTGTCATGTGTTCCAGAAGAATCTGGTCCTGGGAGTCTAAGCTTTTTAATTAGATGGATGAAGTTGGTCATAGCCTGAGGTTAGGGAGTGGCAGGCCTTCATTTGAAGGGGAAAATTGCTGAGATTGTATTGAGTGTGTGGAGGATCTCCTTCCTCCCAGGAGCTGAGACAATAAGCCATTCATTCTTTCAGGGATGGACTAAGAACTCCACTGGAAGCCAAACATTTGGCGCAGGAAGCAAATCTCCAAACACCTGCTCGGTGAAAGCAGTGGGCGCAGGAAGGAGAAACCAGGTTCTCCCAGTGGCCATCAGCTTGGCAAAGACCATCCTCCTGACAAACCCAGCTGGGGTTGAGAGATGGCACACTTTGAAGATAAACATGATTATGCCATCTCTCTCTGTCTCTGTCTCTCTCACTCCCCATCTTTCTATGTCTCTGTCTCTGTCTCTCTCTGTTTCTCTGTCTCTGTCTCTGTCTCTCTCTGTTTCTCTGTCTGTCTGTCTCTTTCTCCCTCTCTTTTTCCCTCCTTCCTCTGTCTCTCTCTTTCTCTTTGTTTCTCTGTCTCTCTCTCTCTCTGTTTGTCTCTCTTTTTCTCCCTCCAAGTATATGGCATGACTAGATATATTCCTTATTTGCAGTCCTTAGTATATATGCAGACTGAAAGGAAACTAAGAAAAAATGAAAAAATTGGTAACAGCTGAGATTGTTGGGACTCCAAGGCTGATGGCATTTTGAGAACAAGCATCTTGCTTTTGGCCTTTTCTTTTATATTCCTCAGACAGAACACATTGGAGGTAGGATGTGAATGCAGGTGGGCAATGGGATAAGCATTATATACCACCTACTATGTGTCAGGCAGGAATTATGCTAAGTCCTTTAACAGTTTTCTTGCTTGATCCTCACAGCATCCCTAAAAGGTACGTTCTATTATTATCTCCATTTTACAGTTGAGGAAACAGAGGCAAACAGAATTAAATGGTTTGCCTGGGCTCACCCAGCTAGTGAGTGTCTGAAAGAGCTTTGACCTTGGCTCTTCCTGACTTCTCCTCCACCACCTAGCAGGCTGTCTTGTCAGTCTGGAATCATCTGGCTCATGATCCATTATAGCTTATTGACAAAAATAATGGTGGTGATGATGGTGATGCGATGATAATATGGTTGGGATGGATGATAGATAAAAATTGATGATTCATATACATATAGACACAGAAATACAAAGATAGCATTAATATTTACAAAATATTCTACATACATGACTTCATCATATAGATTACCTATTTGCCTCAACATCTTTTTATGGTTGATACTCTCAGTAGGGCTACCCCAATTACAGATCAGAGAAGTGAACCCCTGAGAGATAAGATAATCTATTGGCCTGCAGATATGGATGTTTAAGCAGGATTTAAAGGAGCCCAATTGATCCCAGAAGCTATTAAAAATCCACTACATCAGTCTTTGACCTTTCTTTTCCATTTGTTTCATACTGGACAAGCCAAGAGACTCCTGGCTGTTGCAACTGAAGAAAACTGCCTCTGTGCACAGGGACGCTTGTGCTATTCCCAGGAACATTACCTTTCCTGTGGGATATGAGCTTGGGATGTGTCTGTTGGGCTTGTGGCTGGCAGGTCCCAGAGCATCCCCTCTAGGGAAAGGAGGAGGGTAGGACTCTGGGGAAGAAGAGATCCATGTTGCTGATTCCTACAAAAACAAGATGCCGTCATGTTGGGGGCAGATGTGTCCATGAACAGCCTCCTTTGCTCTTGGCAATGACAGTTTGGTTGTTTACTCATTAAAAGAACATGCAAAGGAATGTTACTGGAAGCATGGGAAGCTGAAAGCATAGAGAGGATCCCTCAGGGAGCCCCAAGACCAGTATCTTCTGAGTTCCCACTAACTCTAAGATCCAGTGCCAGACTCTCATTTGGTGATTTTTCCCCAGTGATGGCAGGTGTGCAGAGGGAAGAATGGCTCTGAATGGAGGCAGCAGCTTCTGTGGAGTTTTCTTTTCATTTAATTTGGTTTATTCTGTTGAAATCCCACAGGGCCAATTTCCCGTCCAAGAATCAAGGCTCAGGCCCTTCATGCTTTCCTAGAGGAAGATGCTGGCCCAGAGCCCTGAGATCCCATGTTACTTTGAATGAACCCAAATGAAAGAGTCTGGACCTTGGGGAGGAAGTGCTCAAGCAGAGAAATCACCTAATGACCAGGTCCAGGCCTTTATGTTACAGAATAAGAGATAGAATCTTGAAGGGAGAAAGCAGATTACCCAAGACACTGGATCTAGTAAGTAGGAGAGCCATGGTTTTAATGCAGGTCCTAAGCCAAGTTTCTTGCTTATGGCTGCCCATGTGCACTCAGTACCAAGCTTTAGGAACACGAGGATAAAGAGGAGCAAGGGAAACCTTGTTCTTCTTAGGTTTCTGTGATGTTTTGCTTCTCCCCTCCCCATCTTTCTAATCCCCTGCATGTCCCTGCATTGAATTGACATGGATCCTGCTCGAATGTCTACCCAGGAAGAAGAAGGATGGCTTCATGAGCTCAGATACACCAACGGCTGAGACCCAGCTTGTGAAAACACAGCCAATAATTATGACCAGGGTGTTATGGTCTTTCTGAAGCTTAATAACCATCAGAGCGGCTGCCAAGATTTTCCTTCAAATAAAGGCTCACCTGTGCTTGGTCTCACCTTGTCATTTTTGATTTTCCCATGTTCCCTTCTAAATGTGACTATTAGATATATGTATGTGTATGTATGTAGATACATGCATCAAATCTGAATTAGCCATTTCCAGTGCCTCAGCCCATTGTCTTTGTTCTCTTCTCTGGAACCAAACACCAGAGCTTCAGAGTTCTTCTCCTCTCAAACACTGGACTCCACTTAGCAGATGGAGAGATAGATAGGTGTGTGTATGTATATGTGTGCATACACACACACATACACACACACACACACACATATAAAACATGGTGCTCTCCATGAGGAGAGAATGGGCTGCCTGGAGAAATAAGGTAAGGGGAAGAGGGAATGGAATTGGAAAGAAATAAGCATTTAAACCCCCTACAATGTGCCAGGAAACATGGGGTTTTTATAATAGCTTTTTGTTTTTCAAAATACATGCAAATATAATTTTCAGCATTCATCCCTGCAAAACCTTTTTTTCCCCAATTTTTCTCCCTCTCTCTCCTCCTCCCTCCCCTAGACATCAAGTAATCCAATATAGGTTAAATATGTGCTATTCTTCTAAACATATTTCCACATTTATCATGATGCACAAGAAAAAGTCACCTCAAAGCGGGGGAGGGAATAAGAAAGAAAAATACAAGCAAGCAAACCACAAAAACAGGTGAAAATCCCATTTCCCTCCATTCAGTCCAGACAGTCTTGTCCGCTGTCTCTGGATGCAGACAGCTCTCTCCATCCCAAGTCTATTGGAATTCAGGCACCGGGTTGAACAACTTCCAGATATTTTCTCATTTGATTCACACAACATTTTTAGGAGGTAGTTGCTGTCCCGCTCCCCAGCTAAGAAAGCCGAGTTAAATGGCTCACTGGGGTCACCCAGCTCTACTATGGGTGACCATTTGTGGGCTGTGAGACAGGGAGATTTTCTTTTTCATATCAGTTGGATTGGATGAAGTTTTGGACCCTGCTAGTTCTGAAATGCTGTGACTTATTTTACAAACAAGTTGAGAAAAAGGCTACTTAAGTGACTTGGCTAAGGCCACACACTGTATATGGTCATCTGGGCTCTGAAATCCATGAAATCTCTCTGTATTCATTTGGAAAACTTTAGGGGAAGAGAGTGGATGAATCTGTCATCGTCTTTCCCCTTCATGAAGAAGCACACACACACACACACACACACACTCACACACTCACACACACACATTTCAAGTAATAGTCATATATGACTGAGGCACAAAAATCTTAAATGCACATATTAATATAAATTTTGTAGGAGATGGGAAAGGAATAAGCATTTATCAAACACCTACTGTGCACTAGGCCTTGTGCTAAGCCCTTTGTAAAATCTCATTTGAGCCTCACACAAACCTCGCAAAAATGGGGACGGCAGAAGCGGAGACAAAGCGAGGTGAAATGCCTCCCTTGGTCTCGCAGCCAGGAGGCGCAGCTGTATCTGGGCTTAAGCTTTGCTAATTCCAGGGCACACTGAGCCACAGCCATGGCACAGCAAAAAAGCTGAACTACACACGAAGCGGAGCACTGGCGATCCTTGTGCGAGGTGATGCTTCTAATTGGCCCTTCCAGTTGGTAGGATGCTTTCCCCAGCTCAGCTCTGCAAGGACACATGCTGTAGTGCTGCTAAGTAAACGAAGCCCAGGGGAGAGGTTACCCGACAGGGGCAGGGTCACACAGGTAAGTGGCTGAGGCAGGATTCAAAGCCAGGTCCTGCTGATCTGAGAGAGCACCTGGACAGAGAATGTGAACTTCCAGTGCCCTCAAGTAGAAGAGAGGGATGGAAGAAGGAGGCTACTGGGAGAAAACGGCAGTGGGGAGGATGGCTGCCTTAACTGAGTGGGGCAGTGGGAGGGGATAAGGAGAGACTGGCCAGGAGGGCGGTGCCGGGGCCACCTTCATCACCAGACTGAGGCTGGCACCCCTGCTGCACTGCTGGGGCTGCAGCCTGAAAAACCTTCCATCTCATCACCCCAAGCCTTTGTCCAAAGCCTCATGTTCATGCGTCAAGCGTGGTGGGAACCCCAGGGCACCTGGAGGTCCCGAGCTGTCCCAGAGGTCTCAGTGCAAGCCTGAAACAAATGAACAAGGTCACCAATGGGCAGAAGCCCCTCAACAACTCCCTTTCGGGTTTCACTGGATCTTGCCTCTACAAGAACAAGCGATATTAGGGGTCATCTAGTCATACTAGTCTATGACTAGTCATCTAGTATCTAGTCATAAATATTCTATGTAATTGATACATAGTGTACCAATGCGGAAACCGAGGCATAGGAAGAAGGGATTTGCCCAAGCAATAGGAGGCTTCAGAAACAGGATTTGAATTTTGAATCTGAAGCCAGCGATCTTTCCACTGCATTGTCTCCACCAGCCAGAAAGAAAAAGCAGACTGAGAACTGCCATGTTAAGAGGGTTGGAGATGAACAATTTCTACCCAACTATCTGGGATATCCAAGCCGACTAAGATGGCTTGGTGTGTTCCCACACCAAGCAAAGAGCATGGAGACTCCATCCCACATGGAGAGCTCAGACTCCTCCTGCTCGGGACTCCAGGTGCCAAGTCCCTAGGGTCCTCAGGAGTGAGAGGTGACGATGTCCACAGCAGAGCTTCGGATCCAAGCCCTGCCTCTGTCCTGGCCCCAGCAGCCCAGATTACCATACTGCCCGGCTATTTATGTGACATTTATTAAATAAGAGTTTAATGGCGGTGACATTTTCATGTAATTCATCAATTTAATAGTTTTCCTGAAAATGCTTCATTTACTCAGGCACTCTGTGTTTCTCTGTGTTTCTCTCCTGTTCTCTAATTTTTTTGTTGTTCATTTACTATTGAAGCAGGGGTTCTTGAAACAGTGTGTTCAATTTGGGAAACTGTAACATCAGAAAAAGCATTATCATTAAAAAGCTCTTTAGATTAAAAAGTGGTAAGCAATTATCATTTTACAGGGTTTTTTTTTTTCCCATTTGTCTCACTGATGGTAAATCATTTGGCCTAAGACAAGCATTCATGGGAATCCATGACTGTATGCCAGAGGTCATCTTTGGAAATGTAACTGTTCATTACTGTGAAGTTCCAATTTATAATGTGTATTCTTCCCTTAAAAAAATCTTTAGTAGTGATCTCTGGTAATGACCAGGATAAATATGGTCCATGAGACAAAGAGCTTTAGTTCCAGATCTTTTTACTGAGCCACTAGAATATCTCAGATAAAATAAGGACTGGCAAAATGATGCCATGAAAACTGGCCAGCAGCATTGTAAGGACTGACTTTCCAGTTCTGGGCAGATGTATTTACAAGTTTTATTTCAGAAGCATGGATATGACAGGGAAGGACTTCAGTACCTAGCCCAGGATCTGGCATAAAGGAAGCATTTAAAAATGCTTGCTGGCCTTCCATGACTTAATTCTCACTCACAGCGTTTTCAGCCTTGAGTTTTTCCTAGGGAAGATCTGTGATTTTTTTTTTTTTTTGGATTCATTTTCTGCATTCAGATATTCTGGCCAGTTCTCTCCTGTAATCTCCTTCATTGTGTGTTTAGGCCTTTTTATCCTGTCATATTTTTCAAGGAGACCTATGATTCTTGGGTTACTTCTACTCATTCTGGCCTTTAGAACCATATGCTTTTCTTGTGTAATGGCCATGTTTTGTATTAATGTTAATGTCATTTGTTTCCCTTGTTCTTGGTTATCTTTCACTCCTTTGCATTTGCATTCCCAACATACTGTCCTCTCTTTTGATTCTTAGGTTAGGTTTGGAATTACAAATTCCAGCTTTTCTATTATTTTTGCTGTACAGGATAGAAACTCTGCTCTCATTATTCTCTATTCTCTTTTAAACTAACAAGTGACAGTGTGGTATAGTTCCATAATCTCCTAAAAGTTCGTAGGGCTATCTCAACATGAGTTGGGTCATTTTCCTTAATTTTACAATTAAGCTTGTATGTCAGGGGTCCTGGAAATTTGGAGGGGAAATGGAGTGTAGGATGAATTTTCATGCAAACCTGTGTTTATCTGTCTTTGGGTCTGGTAGTGCAGCTTTACCAATGGTAGTGTCAGAAATAGGACAAAGTTGGCTTAGGATTCATGATTTTTAGTTCTGGGATGATTTTTAAACTTCTTTTAGATTTTGGGTATTCTAAACTATAGAAAGAGCCTAAGTTGCTTTATCTTTGGTACATATTTTTAGTTTTAGAAAGGTTTGAGAGATTGTGACAATAACAAAAAATAAATATTTTATTTCCCTCAGTTACAGGTAAAAACAATTTAACATTCACTGATTTTTTTTTAATGTTTTGAGCTTCTAATTCTATCCCACCCTTCTTCCCTTCGCCGTTCCCCAAGATAATAAGACATCTGATATAGGTTGCACAAGTACAATCATGTAAAATATCTTTATTATTAATCATTTTGTGGAAGCTAAGTGGAAAAGAAACACAGAGATAGAAAGACAGAGAGAGAGTCATAGGAGGGAGGAAGGAGGGGAGGAAAGCAGGAAAAAGAAAGGAAGGAAGGGAAGGAGGAAGGGAAGAATGATAGGAAAAGGAATGAAGCAAGGAAGGCAGGAAGGTAGGCAGGACGGCAGGAAGAAAGGAAGGAAGGGAGGAGAAAGAAGAGAAAATATCAGTCTGTATTCAGATAGCATCAGTTATTTTTCTGGAGGTGGACAGAACTTTGCATCATGAGTACTTTGGGATTGTCTTGGATCATTGTATTGCTGAGAATAGTCCAGTCAGTTCTTCATTGAACAATTTTATCACCGTACAATGTTCTCTTGGTTCTGCTCACTTTATTTTGTATCAGTTCATGTCAGTCATTCTTTTTAAAAGTTATTTATTAAATCATTAATTTATGGAATAAAACAAGTAATCCTATAACATACTAATAATAAAAAGATTGCATCTGATACTGCAAATCTAATCTGTACAACTTGCTATTCCTTTTAAATATATAATAGTTATCATGTAAATTTCTGTTTTTCCTGTTTCCCAATTCTCCCTAGAGATGGTTCCCATTAGACACAAATGTCTCTGTGTGTTCTACATACACTTTATTCATCATTTTATCTTCTGGATATAAATACCATCTTCCTTCACATGCTTTTGTAGTTAAATTGGAAATTATAGTTTCCATCTTGTAGTTAAGATAACTTATTTGCTAAAAATTGTGCTTAAAATAATATTGCTGTTACTATATAAAACATTTGCTGGGTTTCATTACTTCATGCAGGTCTTTCAGATTTTTTTTAAGATCACTGAGTGCATCATTTCTTATAGCACAGGAGTATTCCATCATAATTATATAACATAACTTGTTCAACCATTCCCCAATTGACATACATGCCTACAATTTCCATTATAAATACTTTAGAACATACAGGTTCTTTCCCTTTTTTCCCTAATCATCTTTGGAAATAGAACTGGTAGCGGTATTGCTGGGCCAAAGTGTATAGGCAATTTAATAACTTTTTGGGCGTAATTTCAAATTGCTATCCAAATGGTTGGATCAGTTCAAAGTTCCATCAAAAATAAATCTGTATCCTAATTTTTCCACATACTCTCCAACACTTGTCACATTCCCCTTCCACCTTTTTAGCCAATTTGATATGTGAGATATATTTCAAAGTTGTCTTAATTTGCATTTCTCTAATAAATAATAAAGTGTTTTATATGACAATAATTTTTTTTATTTCTTCATCAGAAAATTGCCTGTTTATCAATTGAAGAATAACTAACATTCTCATAAATTTTTATAAAGTTTTTTATATATTTAAAATGAGACTTCTTTCAGAGAAATTCTCTCTAAAATTTCCCCAATATCTTATGTTTCTTCTAATCTTAAATGCATTCTTCAATTTGTACAAAAACTTTTATATATAATCAAAATTATGCATTTTATACTTTACTTTGCTATTCTTTTTTCACTCATAAATTGTTTGCATATCCATAAGTATAATGTTCGGACTAGATTTCTGGAGGATCTCTGGACAGGCCTTGGTCTTAGGTGAAGGAGTGAAGGAGGCAGGAGAACCACCACAAGGTTGGTCGAGGATGGAGTCTGGAGTCTGGGTCTGAAATTGAGCTTGAGCACACACACTTGAGACTCTCTGGAGTCTGCTTATTTCAAGTCCTCTCAGCCTTTTTATACTTTAGTAGAATTATATCACTACAGCACACTGAGCATGTGTCAACTGTAGAACCATGACATCACCACACTAAGTACTAAGTATATGTGAACTAGAGAACCAGTATCTCATCAATCACACTGAGTAAACACCCTGTTGTAAGTATCTTTGCTTTACGTATACTTTTTTCTCAGAGTTCCCCAATATCTGAGGAACTCTACATATAAGTCTGATAAGCAATATGTTTCATGTTCTTCAGGGTGTTCTTGTTGGGTTTTTTTTTTTGGGGGGGTAATATTGCTCTTTATTTCAGGGTCGTGTGTGCATTTTGAGCTCATCTTGGTAAATGCTATAAAATATTGGTCTGTATCCAATTTCTGCCACATTAGTTTTCCCATTTTTTAAACCAGATAATGGATTCTTATCTCAAAATCTTGTCTCTACATTTGTCAAATACAGGGTTACTATGTTATTTGCTGGTATAAATTTTGTCTACTCTCATCCATTTATCTATCTTTCTATTTCTTACCCAGTAAGAGAGTTTTAATAATTACTTCCTTATAATATAGTTTAAAATCTAGTGCTGCTAAACTTCCTTCATTTTCATTTCCCCCTATTAGTTCCTTTGATATTCTTGATTTTTGTCCTTTCAAAATCTTGAGAACATGGACATTTCTGTCCTATTGTCTCATGTGCCCAGAATGTACCCTTATGTAAATCTTTCCAGTTTTTTCTGAAATAACCCTGCTTGTAATTTCTTTTAGCACAATAATATTCCATCACAATCATATACCACAGCTTATTTAATTATTCCCCAAATGATGGACATTCTCTAAATTTCCAGTTTTTTTTGCTATCACAAAAACACTGATATATATATATATATATATATATATATATATATATATATGATATAATACATATTTTATATAATCTTACATGACATAATAATATAATATAATATAAATATATAACATGTGTTATATTTCTTTTTTTCTTTTTTATCTTATATCTTGTATCTTAAAGAGATACAAACCTATTAGTATTGTTGATGGATTAGAATTATGCATAATTTAACAGCCCTTGGACATTGTTCTATACTGCTCTTCAATTTATAGTTCACAACTCTAACAACAATGCACAAGTGTACCAATTTTCCCATATCTCGTCCACCATTTATCATTTTTCTTTTGTTTCATCTTAACCAATCTGATAGGTATAAGATGGTACCTCAGAGTTGTTTTAATGTGCAATTCTGTAATCAATAGTGATTTAAAGCATTTTTTTCATATGACCAGATAATTTTGATTACTTTGTCTAAAAATTGCTTGTTTGTATCCTATCACCATTAGCAATTGGTGACTGACTAAGGTTTTCATCAATTTGACAGTTCTCCATATATTTGAGAAATGAGGCCTTTATTAGAGATATTTTTTATTTTTAAAAAAATTCCATTTTTCTGCTTTTGGTTGCATCGGTTTGGTTTATGTAAAAACTATTTTAACTCTATATGATCAAAATTGTTTATTTTACATTTCTTTATGATCTCTATATCTTTTTTTGGACCTGAATTTTTCCCTCATTCATAAATCTGGCAGGCAAACTATTCCATACTCTCCTAATTTATTTCCTTACCTCATCCTTTATGTCTAAATCATGTTTTCATTTTGATCTTATCTTTATATATGGTGTTTTTGACCCTCACTTTCAAAAATACTGATGGAGGAGCACCAACTTTGGCCCACTCATCCTAGCTAGAAAAGCCTCAAGGCTGGTGATTAACATGATATCTGGCATTTGGCAATGAGCCTGGCCATGCTGAAAGAGAATCCCAACCAGATTAGATGGGGGAAAATGCACTTTTCAGCCACTATAACTTAAGGGGATCATGTGTAAGTCAGAGAATTCCTGAGATGTGGGACAGTGGAGATAGTCCCAGAGGCAGAATGACAAAGTCACATGAAATGTTGATAACTAAGAAAGAGAAAGGGAGCATTCAATAACCTATAACAGCAAGAATGGCCATTATTCTATCATCCTTACTTTATACCACTGATATCACTTTTCAGCCTTACAACAAAGAGCCAAGCTGCTTGAGGAAGCCCTGTAGCACAGGGACCTCTGGGCCTAGAAGCAGGAAGATTTGAGTTCAAATCTGGATTCAGAGACTTTCTTATGTTGGAATTTTGCTCTTTTTTTTCATCTGTAAAAGGAGGTAACAGCAACCCCTACCTCCCTGGATGAGCAGAAAGGCAAGAGGAAGTTCGACAATTCTCCAGAAGGGGCCTATCAGTGATTTTGTGGAATGGAAAAAGGGCAAGCGGATCAGCCTCCAGATCTGGACCCATGGCTGGGGATTTTTGAAGGGAACAAACTCCTTTTATCAACACAGAACATCATCTGCTCTGCAACTCTGAGGCAAGAGAGTGACAAGGGACCCAGAGATCCTCAGCAAGTGACCCTTTGTGTTTCCATGTCTCAGAGGCTGCCTGGCTCTTTTGCTAGGATGTCTATTCCTTTAACTATGTATACCCATATAGATGCATGTAAAATGTATATGTGCAATCTATGTGTGTATATACAAAAATTGTATTGGCCTATGTGCATAGGTATTTGAGTGTGTGCATAATATGTGTATATGTACATATATATATATATATATACACGTACAGATACACACATACATACATACATACATATACAGTATCTGTGTGCAGGTGCATATAGACATGGTATAGGTAAATATGCATATACATATATACCCATATATTCAAGCATATGTCCATAAATGCATATATACACATACATATATGTATAGATAATTTGTGTCTGTATCACCATACACCACAGAAGTGTACACTTAAGCACGCATGTGCAGTTGGGTAGTGTTTTAACCAATGAGCAACATGCCAGCAGTACGGAACTAGACTAGCAGACAAACAGCCTGTCTCTAACTCATTTTGTGCTTCAGGGAGAATTAGAAACTCACTGAGACAGTTTTGTTATCTTTTAAGTGAGGTTCTATAATCTCAAGGTAGATAAATGAACCAAGAAATTTTCCCTTTTGAATTAGAAATGTGTGGGAGAAAGATTGCCTAGCCACCGGACCTGAGGATGAGAAGGAGATAGAAAGCTCCTGGCCCCAGATCAACCAGTGGAGGAAAGAAAATTGCATCATGCAGAATGTGGTAAAGAAGGAGCCACATCAGACCCAACAGCAGCAGAGGATGGAAGACTGGCTGCCCTATGACCACATCCAGACCTTCTCATGGCCACTAGAATTCAAAAAAGATTAAATGGAGGAACAAGCCAATGAATGGGGAGAAAATGCTCAGAGAAAAGGGAAAATGGAAACAGAAGAATCGAGTGTAAATGTCTTGTAGCTCTTCTGGGCTACCAGAGAAGCAGGAAGCTGGGGGCAGAGAGACAATCCTTAGAAGGGATGAGCAAAAAGGAAAAACCACCTTAGAAGGGTCTGCTCACAGGATCCCCTTTCATAGAGAAGGGCTGGCAGCCCCGTAACAGATTAGACTTTGGGAAGGAAAGCCTGATTCAGAACTAAGCTGGAATAAACCCAGGGGAGACATTTGCAGTAATTCAGTTCCCAGGAGTATGACTTTAATGTGAGCTTCAGCTCATTAGAGAAATTGGATTTCTTAGGGAGATTGTATCATGGGAAAAATGACTAGGGTTTCTGGGAGATGATGCCTCCCCTTAAGGCAGCCATGGCTAAAGACTTTGTTCTCATTGGTGATGAATTCATGGTCAGAAATTGTACCGTGGTCAAGTTAGGTGATAGGAAAGTTTTAAGGGCCGGTAAAAGTAGAAGGCTGCGAGCCAGAGACTAGAAGTTGGGTGGGAAAAGAGCTGTGAGGCAGAGACAAGAATAGGGCTAAACTGGCATTTTTGTTTGTTTGTTTAGGAATGGAGCAGCCTGAAAATCATTGAGATATGATTTGAGAAAATATTTTTGAAAGAGTTAGAAGACTAAGAGAGGCCATTTATTTTACACTTTAAGGTTCACAGAACATTCCAGCCCATTTATGATTCTCATTTTTCATTTGGGGAACCAAGTCAACTACTGTGTTCCCTCCCCATTTAACAAAAAGGAAAGAGAAATCAGGGGGCAATTTACCAACCAGGTAGTTCAGCATCTATTCCTATAAAGCAGTGATCACTAAAAGCCAGCATGATATCATCATGATAAGAGCATGACGGATTCATTGTGCCTCTTTTTGGGGCACAATAACTAGATGAGTCCATCAAGTGACAATTTCAGACAGAGCAGAATTAGATTTCAGCAATGCATTCAGTAATGGACCTTCTAGTATCTGATTGGATCAGAGAGTGAGAGAGATGATAAAACACTTAGTTTGATTCTGGGATGATTAAATAACTAAATAAAAAAATGTTGCCAGTGATATTTTAGCATCAACTTTGTGGAAGATCATTAGTCCTGAGCCCATGGGATATGCTACGGCTTTAAGAGGTCTTCAAGGTCATTTGGCCAATCCACAAAGAAATAGTTGCCAAGTGAAGAGACTTTGGCAACAACATAGGGAAAGAGAAAGAATGAATCAGCTAGCAGAGAAGTCTTTTCATTCCCATATTTCAGGGAGGAAACACTTATAATTCTTTGAAGGTAAACTATACAGCCACATTCACACCCACATCCATATTTCTTTGATCTAGATGCTCTGAAGAAGAAGCAGTTCTTTGCCTTACAAAGGAATTATAGAAAACGCAGCTAATCTAGTGCTACTACTATCAACATCACAACTACTACTGTTAGTATCACTGCCACACTACTACTACTATTACCACCACAATTACTATTACTAACACTACCACTATTACTAGCACTACTAGTATTATCATCACTACAACTTTTAATGATGGCTACCACTTATATAGCAACCACTAGGTACTAGGTAGCAAACTAATTATTTTACAAATAGCTTATTTGATTCTCACAATAATTCTTGCTATTATTATTCTCACCTTACAGTTGAGGAAATCAAAGCAAACATTGGTTAAAAGATTTTTCCAAAATACATAGTAAATGTCTAAAGCTAGATTTGACTGGCTCTGATTCTGGACCCAGGACTCTATGTATGGGTCCCATAGCTGCCTTTTCTGTTACAAGGGACATCCAACAGTAAAGGACCAGAGGAAATAAGCAAGAGTAGTCATAATGATTGGAGACTACACCAAGGAGAACTGAAGTATCTGTTGATCAATCTGATGACAATGAAGAAGGTTATTGTCTTCTTAAGATAAGCATTCAAGTTGGCAGCATGGATTTCCCAAAACTTATTGTAATGAACTGCTTCCCACTTTTAAGGAGACTTGGCCAGATAAATACTAGAACAAGAAGGAATCTGCAAGGTATAATTAAGACTATTAAAAAAGTAGGGAAGGAAGTTGAGGCAACTGATCAATCAACAAACACCTATCGACTGACTACTATTGCCAAACGTTGGGTCAAGTGCAAGGCAACAGAAAAATGCATAGTAAACACAGTAAGTTTCTCCAGAGATCAGCACTAAGAGTTAAGATTTAGGGGGTTTCTGTGGCAGATGGCTTTGGTTTCCAGAGAATTTAAAGTTTCCAAGAAGTGTAGATGAGGAAAGAGCCCCACCCAGAGAAATAGGAGCAGGGCAGCTGAGAGATACACTGATGTTTCTGAGGGAGCCAGAGGTCAGAGTGACTGAGGCACAGGGTATGTGAAGGCAATAGTGCATAATGAATTTAGAAAAATAAGATAATTATAGATTTGTTTGGACACTTCCAAGAGAAATTTCACAGGATAGAAAAAGGAAACAAGAATAATACATACATAGTAAATAAATAATACATACATACTAAAATATCTACTATCTACATGTATACATATATACATGAAAGAGAGAAAAACAGAGACATAGAAAGAAAGACAAACAGAGACAGGGTCAGAAAGACAGAGATAGAAACAGAGAGAAAGAGACATAGAGACAGAGAAATGACAGAGATAGAGACAAAGAAACAGTGAATAAGGTTTCTCAATGAGGAGTTTCTTGAGGACATGGTGGAGAAGCCAAAGGAGTCCAACTTAAATGCAGGCAGGTGGGAAATGAGTGGATAATTGAGGCAGGATTAAATTCTGTTTATTTGTTGACAAAGGACATAATAAGATATCATGGATGGAAGTTGATGAAAGGAGAATAATTCAGACTGGATACAAGGAAAAGCTTCCTAAACAATTGACAGTAGCCAAAATTTCAATGGGGATCAAGAGTGCAGAGATTCCCCCTGGAAGGCTTTCAATAAAGGCTGGATACCTCTCCTTCAGGTAGGGCTTCTTTTTCAGGTATATAGTGGATCCACTGGCCCCTGGGGTCGCTTCCAACTCAAAGGTTCTCTGCCTGACCAGTGGTTGATTGATGGGAGAGACAGGGAAGAAGAGAGATAAGATGTGGTGGAGTAGTAGCAGCAAGACTATTTCACTGATTGATGGCTGGATGAGGACAGTAAGTGTGAGGGGAAAGTATGAATAAAAACATGGATTTACCTCCAGACCCAGATGACTGAGAATGGCACCAACCTGGATGGAAAGAGAGAAAGTTTTAACAGAGGCAAGGAGGGACTGGGATGGGATTGACTTGCTCATGCTGAGGCACTGAATCACCTCCCACCACCCTGCAGCCCAGAGTATTACAGCAGACATTTTCTGAAGAACTTTTTTTGCTTTCCTGTAATTCAGCTGCAAAAATGGAGGTTACTCTAACAATCACAGCTACTTCTCTTGATGCCTATTCCTAAAGCAATATGATTTTCCATTGTTCATTCAGACACTGCAAGAGTTCTTCACTCCTGAATTCCTTCTAATTTTCCAAGAAACTGATCAGATGAATTCCTCTTGCTGAACAAATTGAAAATATTATCAGTTGTGACTTGGAAAAAATTAATTAAGAAATGCAGTGAATACAGAACAATGAAGAAAATACACACTCCTTTCTAAGAAGGTGTTATTCTGACTCCGGTTCATCACACTTTTGATTGAAGGCTTGCCAGAGAAATGCAAGTCAGCATTTAACAATTAGTCTGCCGCGGACCTCAGAAATCAGTTATTTAAGCTGGTTACAAGTCTCTTTAATGCCTATTGTCAAGAATTTAAAGGGAAGGGGTAAGAATGAATTAGGTAAGCTGTAGAGAAGTTGAAACTTGAGAAGTATGTGTGCAAATGGTTTATTTTCAAAGGATTATTTTCTGTATTGTGATATCAATATTGGGAAATGTGGATAAGGACCACTTTTGATTGAGGTAGGGACATGATAAGGATGATGGAGTGGCTAAATACATGGGAGAATCAAGAAAGAGCAATCACAAAAACCTAAAAAAGGCACCGTGCTCAGATGGAGAAGAAGATAGTAAAGTATATGGCAAGTATGGCAAAGGGATTTTTTATAAGATGAGGTTTGGATAAAAGGTCATTAGAACTGATCATGAAGAGACTATTGGTTATCTTGGAGAAAATGTTTTGAGTTGGAAGATGAGGACAGGAAGTAGATAGCTAAGGCTGTAGAAGAGGGTGAAAGGACAGAAGCAAAGAACAGAAGGAAATGGCAATAAGGAATATAGGATAGTAAGAGAAGGTGGGTGGGTCTCATGGCAAGCACCAAAGCAGGCTGAAAACCAGGAGCCTCACAATGAAATGGGAAGACAAAGTCAGCAGAGCATTAGGATGACTTTCTGAGATATATTTAGGGGAGAACCAGAGTTATGGAATAAGGGCTGTGATTGGAGGGAACAGGAATCCATGAGATCTCAAATCCATTTAAGGTAACAAATTTCATTCTCTTGTAGATCCCATTGTTTTCCACTGTTGAGGAATGAGAACAATCTTCATCCTTCCACAATATCACAAGGGACTCTGTCTTTTCTATCTCTCAAATATCACTGACAGTAGGACTGTTACCAAATAGGTCCTATATTTTTGGTCCTTTACTAAAGCACCAAAAAAAATGTTGACTTCAATCAACAGTTAAAGCCATGTTCCTTCTTCCTTTTCAATTATTTTTCTTGGCTATTATTTCCTTTCAGCAATGTTCTGTTCATTCTTTCTAGAGAAACAAGAGCAAAATAAGAGTTCAAAGGCTTTCCTCTTTTATTGTCTTTGGATATCATCATTCTTTCTACTCCAGACAATAGATTTGTTTCTACCTCGATTCTCTTTCTCTGCTCAAAAACATCGAAAAAACCAGCATTTTTGTTTATTAGCTTTATTAAAGGCATAGTGAACAGCTGTCTTGATATGGAGTCAGGAAGATCTGTCTGCAAAATGGAGGCAACACCCTCTTGGCAATATCACATTTGTTTCTGCCTCCTGTGGTTTGCATCTAAAAAAAAACTCCACCACATTTCTCCATCCTTCTTCAAACTGTGTGGCCCACTTTTTCTGGTAGTCTGTTTCCTGGAATTCTGCACATTCATATACAATAGTACATATTCCTCATCCCTTTTTTGCCTATTTTGATTCCTTTGAATGTCTTTTCAGAATCTTATTCCTGTCAGTCTTCATCTCACCAAACCTCTATACTCCCGAATGGGTTCAGATTTCTTACTGTGTATATGACGATTTAGCCATTAGTCATCAATTGGTCTGTTGTTATTAGTCATCTAGGGACATTGTTCTTATTACTGGACCTTTTTTGGATTTTATTCCTGTAAATGGATGTCTGGGTGTGCCAAATGCTATTTTTCTCTCATCCTGTAGCTATTTTCATCGCTATCAAAACTCATGAATATACAAGAACAATTCTTCTTTCTACCATTACTTCTTTTCTTTTCAAATCAAATCCCCTTTGTTCAGATATTTAAGATATTAGAGAAATATATTCTTGCTGCTCTCTATTAACTTAAAATGATAATCTAGAAATCCAAATTCCTTTGGGATTGATCTCTCAAATCCTTCTGAATAAGGCTTCCCAAGAAAAGTAAGTTCTCCCAGTCACAGGTAAGAAAAGGAGCAAACATTTATTGAATGCCTACTATGTGCTAAGAATAGTGCTAAGTAATTATCAATATTATTTCATTTTATCCACACAACAGCTCTGTAGATCTCTTAAGGCCCACCAAATTATAATCTCTAGATTTTCTCTGAGTTTACTTGGGTTACTTACTTAGAATATGTTTTCCATTTGTTTTTCTATCGTGTCATGTCTATCTCATCAGGTAGCATATTGAAGCCTAAAATAATAGTCTGAATATGGTTTGCTTGCTGCCATGGATAGAGAAAATAGCTATTCATTTTTGACAGATATCTGGCTTTTTATCTATTATCCATATTCAAATTTCATCTGTAAAATTTCTTGAAGTGATATTGTTCTACCAGGTATTGCTCTAAGCATTTGGTAAACAGGTTTTTCACCTCTACTATCTTCCCTGTTTCCCTTACAATTCTGCTTCTAATCATCTGTAATTCTCCTATGAAGGTGTCTATGAATGCTTTTGTATTTGAAACAAGCGCTGCCTTTGCCTGTGATATACCACCACTTCGCAAATCAAGCATGTATTGACTAACCTACTTTCTAAGTTCCTTTAGTTTCCTCTTTTGTGGTATTGATTTCAATCAGTAAAAACTAGATGGAGAATATGATAGTACACATGCATATCTACTTTTTTATCAATTTCCCAATGTTTCCATGTATGATTTACCAATAAGTAATGTTGATTTTTTGATTACTTTCCACAACTTTAATTTTTATTCCTTCTTCTAATGTCATTACTTTTATCTTTCCTCTTTAACAATTCACAGTTATACATAAATGTCTGATTTAAAAATGAATGATAACCACTCATTGACTCTCTGTTAGGATATAATTAAGTGGGATAGAATCAAGTTAGGGGTGTGTGTGTGTGTGTGTGTGTGTGTGTGTGTGTGTGTTAATATTCAAGGCTTGCCCTGTTCAGTGCTTCTTGATTTTCTTCTTAAAGAATTTATAAACTTTAGTCCTGAGGACTCTACATATTTCAATTCTTTGGGTTTATTTTATTTTATCTTGTGATCCATATTCTTTAATATATTTACTGTCATCATTTCTGATAACCATTTATCATTGTAGCTGTTCAGTCATTTTTTTTTGAGTTATATCTGTTTATTTGTTGTTTTTTTTGGCAGAGATACTGGAATAGTTCGATAGATCCTTCTCCAATTCATTTTGCAGATGAGGAAACTGAAGTAAACAGGATAAAATGACTCGTCCAGAGTCACAATTCTGGTAAGTCTCTGAGACCAGATTTGAATTCATGAAGATCACTTTATCCACTGTGCTACCGACTTTCTTTTTCAGGAATTTTATAAACAATACAACACAAAAAGCCCAAGTAACCAAGAAATTTTGTATCTTGTTAATTTTAGATAAAAAAAAATGAAGCCAACCCCATCAATTCTGTTATTTGTCTTTCTAAGGACAACCTGTGAAATATTTTTTTTCAATTAACCAACAACTTCCTTCTGCTTGTCAGTTTCATTTATAAGAAATTGGGTATTGATATCATTCCCTTCCTTCTTCAATATGCCCACTTGTTAGACATGGGCCAAGAAGCTCACATTTAATAATAAAGTAAATATTACTGAATGGTAATAAAGTAAATATTAATAGGGGATTAAGAAACCACATGCCACCTAAGAACAGACCAAGATATTTGTCTGATTTCTGGAATGATAAATAGGAAGAATTCAGTTGACATTATTCAATGATGTTTTGCTTCACTGTTTGGGAAGATTATATTTCTGGGTGATAATCCTGACTCTACTAGGTTTTGCACAATATGTCAAAACAAAAATTTATCAATTAAACCTTTTAAAAAACAGAAAATCTACTTGGTTGTTTATTATACAAAGTCACACTGCATATTTTGTCAGAGCTAAATAAAAATCAAAATGACAGTGCTTGGTACATGTATGGTTTTCGGTACCCCTTGCAATAATTTAATGCTCTCTCTAGGGTCTGAGGACCACAGTATGAGAACTACTGCTATAGAACATCTTTTCTATTTATGCTTTGGCAGGATGCCCAGTGACACTCATAGAAAGCCATGCATATCAGGCCCCCAAAGTCACTTTAATGTGTTCAAGAAGGCATATTATACTCATATAGCTTCTTCACTCTTGCCCAATGATGACAGGCACTAGAGTAAAGTTATCTAAAAGATTCTTGGCTTTGTGTTTTGCTCTGAAAAGAATTAGTCAGAATTTTCAGTGGTCTAGATAGTTACTGGAGAAGAAAATGGCAGGGGGTAGAGGGAATTATGAAAAATGTGAGATCTCAGCTACAAACTCACATGGGCCATACTATCTGTTCTTCAATATGGCAGGCCAGGCCATTCTTCCATCTCATCAAAGCATCCACTCAGACTATCCAACTTATGAACTTTACTCCCCCACTTTCCACATCCTACTTTGAATATAGTAATCAAACCAATATGCAATTACTTTTGAAAAGGGTATGCCATAGGTGACCTGTGGAAAGATACAGCAGTCCAGTGATCCCCTAGGTGCAATTCTCTTCCTTTACTCCTACTGTCCTATATGTTTTGGCTCTCATTAGTAGAATCTAAGTGCTTTGAGGGTAGAAACATTTGAACTTTAATATTTGCATTTTTTAGAATTCATCACATCATTCGGCACACACCAAGCACTCAAGAAATGCTTACTATTTGTTTATAAGTTTATACATTCATTTATCTGGAATTTGTGGACTGATAAATGAATCTCAACTCTGTTCCTTTTTCCCTGTGTGTTCTTGGTTGATTCATTTCCCCATGTCTCTATGAGCTTGCATGGAGAAAATAGAAAGAATGGATATGTTCTAAGGTTTCTTATAGCTATAAATTGATAATCCTATTTTCTTTATGAAACAGTATAATCATTCTATTTCAGGAAAGAAAAATGTTTGGTTTTTTGGGGGGTCCAATCTCTGATTTCACCCCCTTGTTTAATTTGGGATATGGACCATGCATATATCATAACGCCCCTCAAGTTACTTGGCTAAAGAAGTTGTAGCTATGTGTAAACAAACTTAAGTAGCGGGAAATCTTACATAACAGTGAGATTAATCATTAAATGATTAAAAAATATTGGGAATTTTTTACTAGAATGCCTTTCCACCCTCCTTAGAAAGCATAGGTAAGTCTTCTCCAGGAGAGGGCCCTAGAATCAGTCAGTCCCCAATTTTGAAGCCATTTGTTTGATTAAAATTGTGTAAAGTCAATCACTACTCAATAGTAACTGGAAAATGTACCATGAGAACGACCAGGCTACAGGATATGATGATAGCAATGTCTTGTTTAAGGTGTCATCAAAAACACACAGGATAGTAAAGATGATGTGCAACAAGAACAGGGCCAAAGAGGTGGCCAGTTTCAGAAATGTTCTATAAAGAGAAGCTTTGTGCAAGGATGAGGACCTGTAGCGGTGGAGGTATGGTGTGAATTCTAGTCCAGGACAGAACTTCACGTCAGCCTGGACCTAGGAGAACATGTTCATTCATCACCTAAGCCCAGCTCTCCATGAGCCTCAGAATTTAATGCATGTGCAGAGCTCATGACTGAGAAAAGCAAGAAATTGGCTTAAAAGTATGCGTTCAGCCAGAAGGAACAAGGAACATAACTTCCCCAGCTGTTTATACACTATTGTGATTTTGCTCTATAAAAATCATGTCCCTCCAACAAATAAATGGATTGCTCTTTTGCATCCCACCTGACCCATATCTTTTTTATTAGTGTGACACCGAACCTGGGTTGGATCTGCTGGATGCACCCGACAAGGAATAAAATCGCATTGGATTGAGAATATGGAGTTATGAGCAGCACTGGTGGAGGTCACCCCCAGGTCACTGAATGATGTCATTGGTTTGTGCTAGGGCCCTTTCCATCACTGATAAATGCATTTTATTCAGTGACTTTTAGTAAGGAGAATTGGGTTAGATAAAACAATGCCCTTTAGAAGAACCATTTTATTATAAATTCAGTCACAGAACATGGTCTTTGGCATCCCAAGTTAACATTAGTTATAAATAAAGTGAAAGGGAAGATTGAGGAAGGATCCTTTCCTCCCACCACAACAACGGCCAAAAGAACTAGCTGGAAAGAAGAGAAAAAAAGCTAAATAGAGCTCTCTTTAGAAATTTGTAAAGCCCATAGTAGTGTAGGAGTTGACTTTATACCATCAAATCAGATTGCTACTTGTCTTCTCCCTGGGAACTCTTGTCTGCTCAATTGGGGGCTATCAGATCAGGGAATCCTTCACTAAACCTAAAACCTTGTGCTTTAATGAGTCGCCATCAGTCCATGATAGTACCCCCTTATTTCTGATTCCTGGGAGGAATAAAATGATCAGCCCCTCCGGAAAGAAGGATCACATGGATTGAAGGACAGCTCATATTTCTGATTTTACCTAGATCATGCTCTTAAAGCCCATAATTTAAGAATGCATGATTTCATTCATTGACTTACATTGCAAGAAAGAAAAAGAATACAAGAAATGTCAAGCCTTTGGGATCCGATTCACTGTGTAATTCTTGACCATCAAAGTTAAACAAACAAGAGAGACTAGAAGGTAATTAGCCATAGAACATCTCTGGAATGGAGAGCTGATGGGGAAACACTTGAAGTTGTCAGCTGAATGTGATGTTTTGCACAGAGCGATGGTTGTGTGGGTAGCTATTAATACAGTAACTGTCTCCAATGGCTGCATCTTGGGTCACAGTTAAGAGAATGCTAATTGTAGAATAACAAAGGGAAAATAAAGTTTTAAGGGTCCCAAGCCAATCCCAGCACAGTGATTCTTATTCTTCTCAAGAGATCCTAAATTATTCTTTAATAAGTATGGTTGTTTGACCTTATTGCAGCTCATGGGTAATGATGTGCCATTGTTGGCCCGCTGTGCTATGCTGATCTACTTTTTAAAAGTTATGTAAATGACTGGCTAACTGACAAAGGCAGGTTCTAGGGAGCCATACTGTGGTCTGGCACAACCACACTGACAATTGGATTTTTTTAAACTACAAAGTGACTTTGGCAAATCCCTCTGCGTTTTCCCCTTCATTTTTAAAGGAAATTTTCATGTTTAATCTGTGTGTTTATGAATAATTATTAAAATTATGTAGCTATCCAAGGGTCCAATGATTGTACTCTAACTCTTAAATGTACTTAAAAACATAATATTTGACTCTGCAAGGATCAGAGGGGGCTCATTATTTTAAAATACTGCCAAAGTCATTTGCATTGGACAAAGTACTTCATCTTTCCAATGCTCTATTAAACATGCCATCAACTCATTACTCCCACAAGATTTTCAAATCACAATTTCTTCTCCTTCATTCCCCCAAGACAAGTTCAATGGATGCCACATCTGTGAAATGATGGCAATGTTATCCAGACTAGCCGTTTGGGGTATTAAATGTCCTTTCTTTAATCATTTCCAGTATCTTAAGTTCCACTGGTATGGGTGGGTATCAAACTCCTCATCATGTTAGAGGCCCATCTTTCCTGATGGCCAAATGAAAAAAAAATCATTCCCTAATCAATTAAAAAGCAAAATTCCTTTTTGTTTTATGACCAATCATCTGCTGACAAACTTCACTAGGTCTTAAATGTGATGACCATTTTAAAACCTTGGGAGTCTTACAAAGCTTGTACTTTACTGATATGGAATAGACCACAATAAAGATATGTTAGAAAACTGCTGGAAACACTGGCCATCATTTTAGTCTCAGGAATACACAGTTGGTCAGACAAAAGCATTTATTAAGTGCCTAATATGTTCCTGGTACTAGATTAATCTCTAAAGTAAACATACATGCAAGCATACATATATACATACACATGCATATAGAAAAGAGAGATGTAAGGAAAATAATCTCAGAATGAAGGGCACTTGCAGAAGTGGGGAAGAGGGGAGAGGGAAAGTATTTGGTCAAGGTGACATCTGACCTGATTCTTAAAAGAAGAGAGACAAGGAAGAGGAGACAGTCGTGGCTGCTGAGTCAGTGAAAATGTTTGATGCAGTTAAGTCATAGTATAGCACGGAAACTTTGGGAATACATGGTCACACTTTTTTTGGCATTTTGTTGACAGGATTGAGTTGTGAGTTCATTAAATTTTCCCAATCTATTAATGACTTGTTAAATAATACTCTTTTTAGGAAAAAAAGTACACTTGTGGGTATTCCAATGTTGGGGCTGTTTTGAAATCTCGGGTTATTAAATTTATGATTCTTTTCTAGTTTTCACTGTGATATACTCAGATTCCAACATTGCCCACTTTCTTTATTGGGCTTTCTACTCTGCCAGAGTGGCTTTTATCTTCCAAATCTCAGGAGTAAACTATGGAGAACTACAATCTCAAGCTAATAGGGCTGTCACTTTTTCCAGCACTTAAACTATGTTGTTTGTATAAAGAAGCATCAAGAAGAAAATGGTTGTGGTTGATTGAGAACCCATTTATTGTTTCTCATCTTGCCTGTTGAGATTTCTTGAATTTAAAAGAGTAAGACAAGTTCAGCTCCTGCTCCTCCCTTGAGCTAAGTGAATATCATTTTCATGGTGATTTTTTTTAATGCAAGCAAATAAAGGGCAGTGCCAATCCATGGAAGCCTCCATTTTATTTTGCTTTGCTTTTCACTTTAATTCCAGTTGAAACACTCTGTGGAGTACTGAAGTTGGGCTTACTGTGCTCCTCTGGTCTCTTAAAATCTCTCAAGCCCATGCATTCCTATATCCCTTATCAGCTCCCCTTGCTTATCATGTCTTGTACTCTTGTCTCTCCCTTTCAGAGCCCTTCATGCCTTTTCTTCTTGAAATCCATTTCAATTCCACCAGGAAAGACTTCTTTCTCCTTTCTTAAATGATCAGAATGTGCATTGTCTAAATCCCTGTCCCCATTACTTCTTAAACTGTTCAATATTTATCTTTTCCAGGTGATAAACTGCTCCTTGTTCGGATGCCTTGCTAAAGCATAAACTGTTCTTCAGGGCACAGCTTCAAGTTTTTAAAATCCCCAAGGCCAATACAATGCCTGATACTTCACCTCAAGGATTCGGTATTTCATTCTTCCCATCCTCCTCTCACAAAATACAAAGACATATGCACATATACCACATACACACACACACACACACACACATGCACTAACACATGCATGCACATGTACATGCTTAAGAGCCTGAGTGTGAGAGTTATTGAGTCTGAAAGTTTGCTATGATGTGAGTAACCTGGTAAATGACCTTCTGCTGAAAGCCCAGAGAATCTAACATCAACATCACTGTGTCCATGTTCAATCCCTCAAATTAATTAATTAGCTGATTAATTAATCCATCCTCGAGTTAATAAATATTTCTTAAATTAAACTAAATAGAATTGAATATTTTCTCATTGCAATAGATTCTTTGAGGATCCAGATCAAAATCATTTGCTGTCCCTCCAAAGTCACTATTATCTGTCAAACTTGGGACCAAACCCTTTCTTCTTAATTAATTATTGGAAATATTCCAAACATATTGTTTTTGGTAAATACTTTCTAAGTAAGAGATTCTCATATACTAGACTTTTTAACTTAATTATTATTTGAAATTACTTACAACTAATAAATCAATTTTAGGAAAACATAATTTTATTTATTTGGGGTATACTTTGATACTAGTATTCAAAACCCTACCACACTGAGTCCAAATAGATCTTCTCATTCTTTCTTCACACTCCCTTGCTTTCACCAGTTGCTCAATATCACAGTTAATATCAGATACTCTAGAAGCCTTCAGTGCCCTTCAACCCTTTTTAAAAATTTTTCCCTTTGTTCAACTTATGCCATTTACCTGGCGTAGCACCCTCTCCATCACTGTCTACTGAAATGCTACCTTTTATTTGGGCTTAGTCTAGTATGCAAAAAAACAAAACAAAACAAAACAACAACTACTTTGTGGAAGGTCATTGTGATTTTGAACTCATATGAAGACTATATCTACCATATGCTCATATTTGACTCTCTCTTTATCAGGTTATCAGGGAAGAGAGGAAATGAGATAGTCATCCACTGTGCTACAATTTGAGATTGTTCCAACTCTTGTTCAGCCATTTCAATCTTGTCCAACTCTGTGACCTCATTTGGAGTTTTCTTGGCAAAGATAGTGGAGCAGCTCACCATTTTCTTTGGCAGCTCATTTTACAGGAATGGTAAAGTGAAATAAACTAGGTTAAGTATCTTACCCAAAGTCACCCAGCTAGTAAGTTGTTAAGATTTTCTAACTCCAGGCCAGGTACTTCACCTATTATACCACCTAGATGCCCAAATACCTAGCATCTATTGGAAGTTTTGCTGACTAGCTCCAAGTAGTCATGAGAATGTAGAATCCTCGATGTGGGGAGAGGAAGAGTAGCCAGAGGTCTGACTTCAAAAGGCACCATGACCAAGGGCTTTTGGACAGCAGTTCAGGGCTTAAAACACCAAGCTCCTTCAAAATAGGATGTCCCAAAATAAATGGAAGAGGAGTTCTGGAGGTGGATCACACTAAGAGTGAAGAAGGGAATGGGAAAAGGCTCTTGTCATAGGATACATTTGATATGATCCTTAAAGGAAGGTAATATGGACACATTAAGGGAAAGTGTCTGAGACAAGGATGATAATTCCTATGGAAAGGGGTGGAGTAGAGAGATAGAATCATGTTTATACAAAGATGTCAGATGATCAGTCTAATTAGACTACACCATGTTTGAGTGTGACTAATGGGAGAATAATTTAGAAATGTATTTGGGTCAGATTATGAAGGAGTTTAAAGACCAAACAAATGTATTTATATTTTAAATTAGAGATGAGAAGACCACTGGAACTTCTTGAGAGCAGGACCTGATTTTAGAAATAACTATTTGACAACTGCATAGAAAAGAGATCACAGAAAGAGAAAAGAAAAGAAAAGAAATTTGCATGGATGGTGGAGATAGGATGAATACCTAAACTTAGCTTATTGTTACCACAGTAGAGAGAAAAGGAATCAGACGCAAAAGATCATATGGAAACAAAATGGATATGACTCAAAAATGGAAATGTGAAAGTGGGGGGAGGAACCAAGGATGACATGAACACTGGCAACTCGAGTGATAGTAGATACAATTTTTAAAAGGCAGGAAATAGTTCATTCACTTCTTTCCAAAGGATGAAAAGACTCACTAATAGGATGGAGTCCTGAGAAATAAGAATGTTGACTGAAGATGGACAAATGCACTAATTCTCAAAAAGGAAAATTCCAGACACTACTACTGGTGAGCTCAACGCTAATCCCCTCAAATTCAAGACTGGATTAAGCAGGTGGCTTGTGAGTACTTAGAAAAAGAAGGGGTAAGGCTGAAGAGTCAGGGTGATAACTTTACTAGGAACAAGCCCTGACAAACTAATCTCCTTTCTTTTTTTTTACAGGGTGACTGAACTGGCAGATCAAAGGGAGGCTATAGAAGAAGTAAATCTGGATTTTGGTGATGGAACTGACAGAGCCTCTCAGACATCCTTGTGGACAAGATGTGGGCTCATGAATAGTGTGCTTAGCCAGCTAAACTGCCTAATCTGAACAGGGTTGATTAACAGATCTCTCTCAGACTAAATGTGTGCTACAGGGCTCTGGACTTTAGTCTGTCCAATTCAGTAATTTACTGAGAATGTGTATGGCCACAGAATAGGTATTTTGGTCAGCTGAAAAGACTTTCTGACCTGGGAATCAGAAGTCCTAGGGCCAGCCTCAGAATTACCCTATCATCTTTGACAAATCATTGCTCCACACTTCAGGTGTCTCCTCCACAAATGAAGGAGTTGGGCTTGGTAATCTCTAACTCCTATCCTAATTTTAAATTCCATTATTCAATAAAATGCTGGAAATTTTGGTGCTAGACAGAAACTAGGGACATACCATGAGCTAGAAATACCTGCCCATCTTTTGTTCTTATTAAAACAACAAATATCCACAGAAGGAAAACAAGGGGGAATTGGGATAATTAGGAATCAGCAAATATTATTTAAAAATAGCAAGGTGAAATTGTATTGATTCAGAAATCAAGTTTCAAGGGAATAATCAAGTTTTCTGCTCCTGAAGAATGAGTCACAGGAAGACCTAGGATTTTATCAATTACTTTTTGAAGTACTTTGATAATGGAATAAATGTTATTTATGCATTCTCTGCCCCATCAGACATGGCCATCATTACTAATAGGTGTGCTGAATTCTCCTCTGAACTATTATAAGATGAGAAAATCTAAGTAAAGTTTGAGGGGCAGGTCACAGAGTGATGCTACCTCAAGGAAAACTGCTCTGAAGGTTCTAGTCTGGCTGCTCAGCCGGAAGAGTGAGGCTTGTAGACAAAGGCAATTTTCTTTACAGACTTAGGATACAGGAGTCATATTATATCATATCATATTATGTTATTATATTATATGTATCATACATGATGATTGCTGCAAATTCACATGCATATTTTGTTTACCTCTAGACAAGATTTCCTTTTACTCAGTAAACTCCAGTGACTTCTTATTGCCTCCAGAAGACTCCAATTCAAATCCTATTCTAATTATTGTCTCTGTTACAATGGAGAAGTCACCCAATGTCTTTAGTCAGCATTTAGCTCCTCTATAAATAAGCCTGCCAGCTCTGGAATTCTGCTCTTTGGGTCTACCATTTACAGAACAAGCCAATTCTTCTTTTGCTTATTCTACTTCTTAGGAATTTTTTCTTAAATTTAAATGCTTTTCTTCAATATGCTCCTATTTTTCCAGGTTCTGTTTCTGGGGGCCAAGGAGCATATGTCTAATTCCTTTTGTATAGGATAGTTCTTTAAATGCTTGAAAACAATGACAGCTTTAACCTACCCCAGTCTTATCATCTTCTCCAAACTAAAAATCCCTATTTCTTTCGGCTAATTCACATATCATGAACTTGAGGCCCTTCAATATCTTGGCTGCTCTCTTCATATTATTCTTCCACTTAAAAGTGCCCTTTTAAAATAAAAATAAAATTCAAATTCAATATATGGTTTGGAGATGAGTTTTCACTGGGACAGAATGAAATGGTTCTCTCATGGTTTGTCCTGGAAGGTATGCCCCTTCTTAATAAAGCTTCATATCATTATTTGCCTTACTGATATTTCACAGAACTAACCATATTAGGCTTTCCATCCATTAAACCCCCAGGTCTTTTCTACATGAACCCATCCTGTTTTATAATTGCATCAGTGAATTTTGAAGCATAAGACTTTTTTATTCTAGTTAAGTTTCATCTTGCTTATTATATCACAAAATTGCAGAAGAGGAAATAACACCCACAGCCACAGAGACTAATCCATATTTTCCTTCCCCAATAAGTCCCTCTTTGACACATTCAGGAAAAGAAAGCCATGACTTCTCAAGTCATTCCATACTATTCTTGGGTAGGTCTAATTGTGAACATTCTTTCCTTACTTCAAGAATCAGATGGCCTCTTTTCCCATGCCCTTCCACTTCTCCTACTTATGTTTCCTAGGACCACAGAAGAAATCAAATCCTATTTTGGCTTGGTAACATTTCAAATCAATTATCATATCTTCCAGAACTTTTTTTAGACCAAACTGCTGGAGAATTAGGCCTATGCCATATTTTTAGTTGTGAAGTTTATTTTGACTTCTCGTACAAGCACAAATGGCTACGACATTTATTTCTGTTGAATGTTGTAATTCAGCTCAGTCTATTGCTCTAGTCAATCAAGAATTTTGTGGCTCTTCATTCTGCCTAACTCTGGGCCATTTGTGAACTTGTGAGAATAGTCTCTGTGTCACCACTGAAGTCATGGGAAATAATGCCTTACAGCATAGAGCCAAGCCCAGATTCCTCCAGCTGTCCTCCAGAGATTTACTTGTTCATTCATATCACTTTGCTGTACTGACAATTTAAGAAGATGTTTTTTCATGGCAACATCCAAACAGAAAAAAAAATATTCTTCAGTCTTCCAGGGAACTGAGATTTTCAATATTCTAAGCAAATACAAGGATCTGCTAGTACTTTTATGGTTCTATTCAATTAGTGCCATCCTAGGGTTCCAAAAATGACAATGTTGCCTTCATGAGATCCAAGATTGTTTTGAAAAGTCCCTGTTCCCTTAATCAAACTGTCTTATCATAGTAAATGGAGAATATATAACTGCATGCAAATTAAGGGCTTGTCCAAAGCAAAAAGGAAAGATAGCCTAAGAGCCAAGAGAGCCCTCCCATCTCCCTCTTCTCTGGTCTCAACTTAGTCTCCTGGGTACCACTGTTGGTATTTCTTGCCAAGATCTAGTTCAATTCCACACAAAAAGTCAAAGTTAATTCTGATCCTTTCATAGCAGCATTACTAAGACAGGACAAACAATGGAAAATGTGCAGGAACAAGGACAGTAAATAATAATGCCTCATTAAGATGCAAGCTGGTACAGCTGAAACAGATGGGTTAGCAGGGATTTCTATTCAGCTCATGAAAGAAAATGGCTTATTTGCATGAAAAAAAATCAGAATTTGAACAACATTCAGGGAAAAAAAATATGGATCACTACTAAGATAACATCTTGGAATCATAGATTAGGGTCCTGGGGAACATCAAGTTCAACTTCTTCACTTTACAGATGGAGAAATTGAGGCCAGGAAGGTCAAAATTCTAGTCTAAGGACTTGAAGAAACTTCTGCCCCAAAATCTGAATTGAGAATTACAAACCAAGTTTGAACTGTCTATTTTATGCTGGAAAACCACGCTTCTGCTGAGAAATATGAGCTCTATTAGACATGCAAATGGCTCATTGAATAATGACACTCCGTGTGTGTGTGAGGAAAATGAAGTGTAAAGGAGCCCACCTTGTGGGTGTAAAATCAAGTAAGTTAATTGTTGACCAAAAGTGTCATGTTTTATTAAGCAGAGAGATGAAAGGTGCTGAAGAAACAAATACTGGAGGTGGATTTTGACTCAAATTGCTGCTCATCAATCAGTATCCTGTGCATATCACGCAATTCAGTCCAGGAAAGGACACCTTTTTGTTTATGGAATATATAAAAGTTACACATGCACACATGATCTCTTTGAAGCCTTTGGCTAGCCAAAAGGTAATCACAGATCATCATTTCTACAAAAGAACAAACTCAGCTCAGTGAAGCCCTATTATTTCCCATAACTAAAAAGTGATGAATCCAGAACTGAAACTCAGGGCTTCTAATTCTTGGTCTGGGTCCACAAAGGCAGTGAAAAATAAATTCTTAAACATAATATTTTAAATAGATTATTCTATCACTAATTTATAAATCTAATTGATTCTATCATGGTGAGATGCCTAGACTGTTACATGGAACTGTAACAATTCTTCATTGCCCTACTTTAAACATTCTAATAGGTAGGGAGCAGAAGAATGGCAGCCCTTGAATTCAGAAACAAACGAGAAATAGAGAACATCACAACATAAAAACTTGATAATTTAGATTATTTAAAATTTAAAATTCAGTCATTTAAACCAAAATTAAAAGAAAAACAGAAAACTGAGGGGAAGGAGAGGAAAGATTGCATTAAGTATCTCTGATAAAGGCCTCATTTCCCAAATACATGGAGAACTGAGTCAAATTTATAAGAATGCAAATCACTTTGCAGTTGATAAATGATCAAAGGATACAGACAATTTTCAAACAAAGAAATCAAAGCTATTTAGAATCACAAAATATGTTTTAAATCACTATGGATTAGATAAATGCATATTTAAATAATTCTGATGTACCACCTGATACCAATCAGATTGGTGAATATGATTTTTAAAAAGGATGACAATGTCCGGGGAGATATGTGAAAACTGAGACACTAATTCACTGTAGATGAACTCTCCAGCCATTCTAGAGAGTTTTGGGAGCTATGTCCAAAAGGCTATACAACTGTGCATACCCTTTGATCCAGCAATCTCACTACTAGGTCTGTATCCCAAGGTCTATCTCCTATATCAAAAAAGGGAAGTGGGGAGGACTCACTGCTCCAAAAATGTTTGTAGCAGATTTTTTTGTAGTGGCTAAGAATTGAAAATTGAGGGCACGCCTATCCGCTGGGAGCTGACCAAGTTGCGTATGACTTTGATGGAGTATTATTGTGTTATAAGAAACGACAAACGGAATGATCTACGAAAAATCTGGAAAGACATACGTGAACTGGCATGAAGTGAAATGAGCAGAACCAAAAGAACTTATACACAACATTGTGTATATCAATATTGTATAATATGTACAATAGCATCCTGGGAATGACTTAACTGTTCTCAGCACTGTAATGATCCAAGAGCATCCCAAAGAACTCATAAAGAAACATGCTATCTGCCTCCAGAGAAAGAATAAATACTGTCCAAATAACCTCTATCAGCTAGATAGTCACCTCAGGAAGTGGGGAAGGAGGGAAAGATAGAATTTTTAATTCAAAACATTAAAAAAATTAAAAATTCTTTTAGCATATAATTGGGGAAAATTAAAATATTATTATAAACTAAGAATGGTATTCCTTCATTCACTTATTTAATGTTTTTCCTAATAAAATATTTTCTTTTAAAAGGAAATCTGGAACTCAAACCTCTTTGGTTTAGGGCACAACAGCACTACCCTCATCTCAGTTCATTAGATTTCAACTCAATGCATATCTTTTGAAAATTAAAAAGCTTTAATAAAAAAAATTTAATTTTAAAAAATAAATAAAATTGACATTTGAATTAAGCAAACAAATAAAGAGCCTTAATATTCTTTCTTGGGTTCTTGATCTTGACAATCCCTTCTTTTGCCTTTACTTCTTTTGAAGCATTCAATCAACACATCCCATTATGTTCTGTGAAACCCTGCCCCCTGACTGACACAGGGCTGGATGCTGAGGAGTTCTTTCTCCTGCATGGCAAAGCCCCAGCACATCATAAGCAGACAGTTGAAAATCTCTTCCTAGAGGAGAATCGCTGGGTAAGAAGCTGACAAAGGGAAGCACGTACCTGTGTTAGTCATAGGGTCCTGGACCTAATACTGGAAGTCACTTTCAGAAGTGTATTTCCAGGGAAATCCCCTGGAGAGGCAAGGAACTAAAGGAGTTTGCTCTGGGGCCATAGCTCACATTTAGGAGGCGAGTTCAAAGCCAGAGCTTTCACCAGACGGGCTCTAGAGCTCTAGGCTCCAGTCTTCTGCTGTGTTTGGGACTCGTGGCACATGTAAACATGGAGAGAAGCTAGAACTGGCCAAACCAGCTTATTTTTCCTAATGTTCAGTTGCCTTGCTATAGATACAGCCCCACTCGAGCCTATTTTAAACAGTTCACCATATCAAAAGCATTAGTTTAAGTTCAACTAATCTACCAGATCCTCTGACACTCAATGAGCTGCTTGATCTCATTGGTCCCAGAAACTATATGGATCCTTCAAAATACCATGAAATTATTTCCTCCAGTTTCTGATATCAAAATGTGCCTTCTCCTTGCCAATGCTAATCAATCAAGATGTTTCCTTGTTTTCTTCCCTTTTCTCTTCTTCCAGGAAGTTGCCCCCTCACTCAAGCTCCTCTCTTTTGAATTTTCAATCTCCAAAGGTGTTTTCCCTAATGTCTCCAAAAAGCCTTATGTCCCCTCTCCCAAAACAAACAAACAAAAATCTTCATTATAGTCTACTGTCCCCTCCAGCTGTTTTCCAATATCTTTCCTCCTACTCTCAGGTAAATTTTGACACCAAAAAGCTTTAACTCTATATGTCCATTTCCTTTCCTACTATCTCCTTAATGCTTCACAGTTGGCTTCTGACCTAATAATTCAAAGGAAACAGCTTTCTCCAGAGTTACAATATGTTTTTAATTGTCAGATCTGATGGGTATTTCTGTCTTCATCCTCCTTAGCTATCTTCTCCAATATGTGGAAGTCCAAAAAAAGCTGACACAGATTCAAGGTTCTCAGTTGTTCTATATAGTCAACCAATTTTTCATTTAATACATACATGATAATTTTATATTTGGATCCAAGATCAATTTTATATTTGAACATAATAGGAAAAAATTAGATCCAATTTCTTAGCTTTAGTTTTCCTTGTTCTTCATGCTACCTAAAAGAAAAAAAAACTCCAATCACAACTGAAATGATACTTAGAACCAAATGTGGACAATGACAGTAATTGGATGTTTCCTTCCAAAAAGGAAAAAAAATGAACAAAATGCCTAGACTTGAGTAGATGCTGCTCCTGCCTCTGAAGCTTGTCCACATCTATAGGAAAATTCTGGACATCAAGGTAAGCCCATGTCTGGAGTAGAGTTCTGAGCATCACATTTTGAAAGGAAATTGATGAGCTGGAAAACCCAAAGAAGGATAACCAGGAGAGGAAATGCCTTTAATTGGTATCATATAAGGATTGGTGGAAGCGAATGCAGATGTTTAACCTTGGGAAGAAAAGGCAAGGACTATAGGATACAGTGGCAGTCTTCTGCTATTTGAGATATGTGAAACAGCAATTGGTTTACTTATTTTGGTCCTGGAAGACAGATTTCTCCAAGGTCAACAGGTAGAAATAAATAAGCCAGGTGTGTGATTTCACTGATATGGTCAATTGAGATGGCAAACTCTCCCTGTGAATAGAAATCCATAGCTGCCCTGCAACATAAACCCTCAGAGGACTGCTGGGGCAACTATGAGATTAAATGTTTTGACTAGGGCTACAGAGCCTCTAGGTGGGAGAAGGGGTGCAGAATTCAGTACTGACTCTGAGACCAGCTTTCTGCCTACGACATCATTTTGACTCTATACCACATCCAATAAATGGCTGTTCTTGAAGACTTCCTGAGGACTAAAATAGGACTAACGGTTATAATAAGATGTGTTCAACTGATATAAGGAAAATCTTAATAACAATTTGAGCTATCCTAATGTGCAATTCAGGAATAGGCTGCCTTGGGAGATGGTGGGTTCCACCCCACTCTAGATCTTTAAGTTCAATGAACAGTAATAGAGGATACTATGGAAGAAATTGTGATAGTGGTGGGATAAACTAATTGAATGCTGAGTTCTCTTCTAGATCCAGAAGTCAGTAGTTCTGCTAAAAGGAGTAGTTCTGCATATAGGAGTCCCTTACTTTTTCTTAAACCAGAGGAATCCTTTAGTTTAAATGAAACAGACACCCATAATCAACCTACCTATTTATAACAACTGTCAGTCACAAACTTATAGGGGGAAAATGACAATAAAAGACAACACATACATATTAAGAGAACTATTTTTGGTTTGTAACCTGTAATTTGGGTGGGATAGCTAAAATGTGCATCTGTTCTCTTATTTGAATTGGAGAAAAACATGATTACCATCTAAAATCATTGAAGTTTTTTTTAAGTAAATATATATATCTCATGGAATAATGATCCACTGAAAAAAGGAAACCAAGGAATAGAAATGGAAACAGACAACTACAATAAATGACCAACCTCTGACCAGTTTTATTATTCAGCCATTTTTTCTATTCCTAGTCTTCATGCAAACATGTTCCTCTCTGAAAATGATTGGTATAGCCATTCAATCTTAGGAGTGGAGTTAGATGCTGTAATTAATTTTATTAGATCTTCAAAAATATTTTTGGAAAGGACAAAAAAACAACCTAAACTGAGTTTGTCCTCCTTGGTTAAGAGGAGAGGGACTGTGCCCATCTTTAGATATGAAATTTATAAACAAATTCTGTTGATGGCATCAAAATATTAGTTCTCTTTTCCAATTCCTCTACCATTCTCTTTATCCAAATTTAACTTCCCTTGATCTTTCAGAGAATATCTCACTAACCTCTGATAATCTGATTGTAAACAAGAAATTAATAACATCAAGGCTGCACTCATGATTTTCTGGGCTTTTTTTTCTTTTTTCTGGGCTATTATGCCACAGAAACGAGTTTACCTGAAAATTTTCTCTTCCTGGGACTCCTCAAATTGGAAGCACCCTTGGACCCTTTGTCTGACTGGCTGGTTTCTCCTAAAACCTCTATTTTAAGAAAATGCTTAGGCCACTGCACACTGCATACTGAGTCTAGGAACTTTCTTCATGTCCCAAAAGAGCACTCCCCTCCCTTTTTGAATTTCCTTGCATACTCTGAATACTACAATTAGAATGGAAGCTCCGTGAGGGAAAGGACCATTTGTATTTTTTTATTTCGTATATAATTTTATATAATATATATATATATATATATATATATTACATAAATATATATAAATTTAAATTCTAATCATTAATTTAAATTTTCAGCACCAAGGACAATTCCTGGTATAAATGCTCGTTACCTCTACTTGATCTGACCTCCAACTCCCAGGGATGTCTGTATTTTAAAGACAGTTTCTCTGAGGTGTGTGAATTATACAAATGAATGAATTTTGGTTCCACAGATGAATGTTTCCTTTTACTATTAACAAGTTTATCCCTGCATAGAGGGGTGAAAACCATGTAGGGAAGAGAATAATGGGCATCTTTAAAAAAAAGCCTGGGGCTCTACTTGTCTGGAGCCTACAGTCTGATGCCCATTTGTCCCACTCCTGATAATGCATTATTATCATGACTCTATAAGCCACCACCAATAAAGCTGAGCTCTTGAAGCTAAGCTATGCATCTCAAATGCTGGCTTCTAGCTGCACACACAGAGAAGAAAGGGGAGAGGGTGGCAAAGTGTGCACCACAATGCCCTTCTGGCAACTCGAAGCTGCATTGCTGGGAGTCCCTCAACTTTAGTTCTTTACACTGGTGAAATCACAGAACTGACTAACAAGTATGGCTGCAAGATGGTGAGAAATCTTGGCTCTGTGTCCTGCTTTTTTCACATCCTCTAAATAGAGTAACAATGTTATGGCTATAAATGTAGGAGGAACTTCCTACTGCTCTTTGAGGCTAAGTAAATTGAAGGGGTTCTACAGAAATAGAAAGCCATTTTCCTGGTGATTATCCTCTTTTAAATTAAAGATGTATATTATGCTACCTAAACTCTTTTTTAAAAGGATACAATGGACAGTTTGGCAAAAAAAAAAATACCTTAAGCCAATACCTCTGCAAAGTTGATGGAAAAATGAAAAGCCCTCTGTGTATGATTATGCTAATATTGCTAACATAAATGGGAAGCTTCCCATGGGGACAGAGGATGATATAAATGGGAACAATTGAGGTTAATAGAATTGCTGGGCAATGAAAACAGGATGAGCCACTATTTGTGTGAACTCTGCAGGAGCCAAGGAAAGGAGGTGCTTGTGGGCCATAAGAAGAAACAGACACGGGCTAAGGGATCTAACAAAGGGAAGCTTGGGAGCTGATTTCAATGGGAGGGGAAGATAGTGCTGCAATACAATCCATTGCAGCTGGGAAGAACATCTCACTTGGACTTTAAATCTTCAACTTTAAGAGAAGGGGGAGAGGAGAGGAAGAAGGGGGACTGAGCATCTCTAAAAGATTATGCTGAGATGATATAATACAAGGGAACTTCTCTACTCAAATCTCATCCTACAATTCATTATCTTCCAGTGCATTCAATTTCTACCACCATCATCAAAGCCTTCATCATATTCTAGAGGGGGGAAAGTGGAATATAGGAAATCACCCTGGATTTGGAGAAAAAGTAGATGAAATCAGGACTCTGCTGCACAAAGTATCTATGTTCCCTTCAGGAAGTGAGTTGCTGAATTGCCCTCAGTTTCTCATCCGAAAAGGAAAAGTTCTACTACATGACCTAGGATGTTCTTTCCACTTCAAATTTATAATTTTACTATTACTGGAAGGCCCTCACCATTGTTTTTCTGACCAACAGTCTCCCTTATTCCACTACAGAAAGAGCTGTCAATAAGTTCCTTCATGAAGATATCTGAATTTGTTTCTGATAGAAACCGTTGAATTGCTCTTCTATTAACAATCCAAATCAGCCCAAATTAATTGCTCTGACTCTGACAAATCCTTCATGATTTGGTCCCAAATATCCTTTTCAGTTTTATCTCCTCCAAGGCTTCTAAATATATGCCATCTCCGAGACAAATTAGGGCTTCACTTTCTCCTAGAAACTCCCAAACTTATGCTAACTTATCATGCATTTCCTTCTTCCAGATCTTGTGTTGATCACTGAATGCTACTTAATGTTCACATTCTTGCCAATACTGAGGGAGTAGTTGGTATGAAAATGGTGTGGGAATGAAGGGAACATTGCAGAGAAATGATCATTTAATATTAGAATTTGTGACATGGAGAGAGAGAAAAACCTCAAATAGCATGGCATGTAATCTGTTTAGCCAAGAGCAGATTTCCAAAAGTTCACCAGATCTATTGAATAATAAGTTACTGGAGAAGTAATTCCAGGAGTATGGAAGGGGCAGGGAAAGAGTTCTTTAGAATGAAATTCTTGAAACAAAGGGAGAAAAAATCCCAATGAGTTGGAAAAGGAAGACTTGTGTGTACATGCATGTATGTTTATATGTGCATGCATATAAATATATTTGTATATTTAAAAGATATTATATAAGCACAATATATGTATATTATACTATATATGGTATACATGACAATTATATGTTCACTATATTATATATAAGCAGAACATAGAGTATGTATTATATATGTGCTTATTTGTGAGGAGGATGGTTAGTGAGTAAAAGTTAGGGAGCAGAAGAGATTTTGCCTCTCCTGGAGGGTTCGACACGGCACCTGCAGCTTTTATCTGCCTTTTTCCAGATCTGGGGCCATTGAGTTGGTCCCATATGATAATAGATATTATTCCGAGTCTGCAAAGGTAGAAGTAAGGGGACTATGGCTCGTAAGCCCAAACTGCACCTGCAAACAGAAGCGAGATCTGTAGCCTTGTCAATCTTGTTTGTTTTTTTTTATTCATGCTGGGGAGCGTGGCAGGACTGAATGAAGAAAATATTGGCTGCCCTCTCTCCCAGACACAGGGAGAAGTCCAGGGATCTTTTGCTGCTGCTGTGGTGATTTGCTTTGGTTTTAGCTGAATAAGCTTTCCCAAAGGGTGTGCCCAAGCCACTGGATGAATGGAGGACATAGAACAGAAACGCCAACACCCAAGGGAACTCCAGCAGAGGCACCAGCAGTGTGCCCACAAAGGTAGTGGCTACTGATGGAGACAATACCTGCAGACACAGTAGGGAAGACAGGCAGCAGCCCAGAGATGGTACCTGTGACCCTTGGGGAAGAAGCTCTCATCTCGAGAAGAACCTGTCTCTGAGCCCAGTAGAGTTTCAGTCAATGGCACCCATGATGTCCCTCTGAGGGGAAAAGGGAAAAAGAGTAATAACCAGGGGCTCAGGGTTCTCTGATCACATGGCCTACCACCCCAGCACTTTCAGGGCCCATGTGTGTCTATGGGTGGGACAGAGGGAATTTTAGGGGAAATGTTCTTTTATAAACTCATCTCCCTAAAGCTCTTTAATAAATACCTTTTAAGAGCTAATTAAGGCTACCAACTGATAGAAAATGAAGAACTGGTGGTGATGGGGGCTTGTGACTGAGAGCACCAGAAGGCCAGACCCATGGAGTTTCAGGAGAAGCCCCGAGGACAGAGGTAGGCACGGGCCTAGAAGCCACTTCCTTGACTCATAGCACATTAATGAAGTCAGATATTAGTGCAGGGTAAAAAATGATAATAATAATAAAAAAAAATAAAATAGACAAATGTTAGAAATCTAGAGAACTATGGGCTACCTGACAGAGAGAAAACAAGAATGATATAAAATATATGCACGAAACCTAAAATAATTTAACTAAAACCAGCTGGAAGTCAGAAGCATTCAGGTGGCCCAGGAGAATGGCTGCCTGTGGCCCCTGGAGAAGACCATAAAGCGATATTCTTCTGGCACCAAGTGGTCTGGAGAAAAGACCTCCATCAAGCACTTCTCCAAAAAAATCCAGTAAGAAGGGGAATGATCTTAGGCACAGGATACACCAGAATGGAATAAAGCCCAGGGGCTAGGAGGAGGATAACAAGATGCCCAGGGTGACTGGAGGTCTTTGAGATCATGGGAGGAAAATGATAGTACGTTGAGTGACCAGGTCACTGGCTACCAAGGAGAGCCCAGGATGGCTCTAACCTTTCCCTTTGAAATAATAATAATGGGGTCAGATCCTGTCTGTGCTGGAAGGTTCCAGCAGGAGCTGCTGTTTCTAAACTTGGCATTCCAATGGAATCTCATTAGCAAGTCTCTCAGGCAAAATGGTAGTCCCCAAAGAGAGGGGAGAGAGACTCAGAGACAGAGTTAGAGACATGTGAGAGGGAGAGAGGGGCAGGAAAAGGCAGAGAGAGAGATTTGGAGTCACTTTTGCCCTCCAAATGACCAGGCAATAGCCAGTCTGTTTATGCCATGGACAAGAAGGCAGACTTAAAACAATCATTCAAATGCAATATAGCCCTACCAGACACAAGCCCTGGAGAAGCTTCCCTGATTCTATCCATCCTTTCCCCAGAGATGTCGAACTACTCTTGTCCCTCCTAAATAGGACGTGAGGAGCTTTTTGTCCAGTGCTGTGCTTTGTTTCTTCCTCTGAAGCCTCAGCAAACCTGAGCAATGCAGAAATACTCAGCCCCTGATCAACTCCCACACTGTCCCGCCACAAACAACGTCATTACCTTGCTCTCGAAGCCCTCTATCAGCACTCCAGGCATGCTAAGTCATAATCCCTGGGATAACAAATCCTCTTCAGAAGGAATCTCAAGTGGGAGACACAGAAAACTTCCTTAACCCATCACATTAAATACCCAAGGACAATTATCAACTGAGATCCACAACATACCCCAACATGTTCAGCATAATTGGGCAGAGATTAAGGGAGTGTAATTGGCTCATTTACCTGCTAGCCAGAGCTCTCTCATTCCTGAGAGGCCTAAAGCTTCCCTTCTGCCCCAGCACTTCCTGGAGGTACCTCAAGTTGTCATGACGATCCATCTCCAGCGGGCCTCCCTTTGCCATGACACAAACTCCCAGCCCTAAAGTGAATGCAGCCCATAGGCGGGTCAGTCTCATTTTGTGGCTCCCCAGAGGCATTACAAACCTCAGATCATCAGTCCCCCCCCCCATAAGCATTGCTTCAGCACCTGCTGGGGGCCAGACTTTGGCGCTTGGTGTTGGGGATACAAGGACAGAAGCAAAGAATTCTTCTCTTCGAGGAGCTCCCTCTCCCTGGGTTCTTGAAACAAGTTTGTCTCGAAGGTTGGGGATCCCAGAATTCCAGTGCAAGAGCATAAAACAAGACAGCAAAGCCACCTGGCTTTATTGAGGGGGCATATATAGAGGCAGGGCGGTCCCAAGGACCAGAAAGTCAGATCCCATAGAGACCCAGGCTGAAGTTGGGAATCCCTCTAGCAGAGCCTTTTTCTAGGCACCATCCTGGAAGCAGAAAAACTCATCTCCCTGACTTCAAACCTGGCCTCAGATACTTCCTAAGCTCTGTGATCCTGGACAATTCACTTCACACTGTTTGTCTCAGTTTCCTCATCTATTAAATGGATTGGAGAAGGAAATGAGAAACCACTCTAGTATTTTGCCCAAGAAAACTCAAATGGGGTCATAGAGAGATGGGCATGACTAACCATGATTGAATAACACTCAAGTGTGAGTGTGATCACTCAGCTTTGTGCCATCTGCAATTTTGAGCTCTCAGTTTCCCCTGTCTACTTTTAGCATACTTTCTCATAAATATTCCTGTCTACACTATCTTCTCATTGCCCCTGTTCCTTAAATGATAGATCAGATTGCTTCCCATGCAGAACAATATCTAGAAATAAGTGCCCCCTGGAGTAAAACCAGCTGGGATGGGTCACAAAGCCAGAAAGGCAATGTCAGAATTGGAATGTCCACCATATGAGTCCAAAGCCAGAACTCTCCCTATCATGTCTCCCTATTGTCCCATTCATGTTTTCCATCCTAAGAATAAGGCAATGCCATAGAATGGAAAGAACCCAATAGCTGGAATTGGGGTAGCCAGGGTAGCCTTCCTGGCAAAGCAGCCCGGAGTTACCCCAGTACCCCAGAGCTCCTAGAGATCTTAGGATCACTTCTACCTCTCCACTTAAACCCAAATCTAAATTGCACCATCCTCCGTCATGACTCCCCCTCACGACTACTTTAGTGCCTTTAGGCAATTTGTGCCTCCTGGGTTGGAATACCAGGAAAGGATTGTTTAGCTTTCATTACTAAAGCAAGCTAGAAGGCTGTGCCCAGCTGGGTAGCACTTCCCCACAGCTCCCTCCCTGTGCTCCAGGACAGATGCCAGGGGCAGAAGCAAATCAAGCCATCTTGATGAAGAGCTCCTGAAGGCAATCTGAAACGGATGGCATTTCTGCACCCATCTTTCAGGCTACGTCTCGATGCATGCTTCCCCGAAATAAACTGGCAGAAGTGGGCTTGCTCATGCTCAGTTTCTTATTTCTTTCACATTCATGTTGTGGTGGAGGATCAGGGAAGCAGCTGGAGAATATAATAAGGTCAGGGAGGAGTGTGGCAACTGTATATCCCATTGCTCTCCTCCTCACTTGGTATTGGTTTTTGCTTCCAAAATAAGCCTCTTTTGTTAATGGAAAGATTTCCTGCCCAAGAGAGAACAGGGAAGAATGGTAAAAGCCCAGATTGGAGAGATTTCAGTGCAAAACCCTGTCTTTGTCCCCAACACTAAGACATTTGGCCAAATAGCTTAAAAGCTTTCAAATTTTTAAAAGAAAATGTATTTATAATTTGAGAGGCCTGGAGCTTAGATTGCACTTGGCCAGAGTCTGGGTTTCTTATTTCCTCTTTTTCATTGAGGTGGGATTGTGCTGACCCAGGAGTAGAAGCTAAATAGACAAAACTAAGCTTCTTGGGCTCAAAGACCCAATGAGGTGCATGTAAAGAAAGGCCTTATATACTCATGACATTTCATTACACATGAGACTGATAAGGCAAAACTAGTACTCTTCTTCCTTCCATCTCTGTAGCCTGGTAAGCCTCACAAGCTGCCTTCTTCAGCTGGGTGAAGGGGGACTGCAAGCTTTCCAACCTGCTTGTCACATATCAGGAAACTGAGGCTTGGAGAGCTCAAGGTATTTGCTCAGGAAATTCCAGAAGCTAAGTAGCAGAATTGGACTAAAAATCCAGTTTTTGAATGTCTCATCCAGGACACTTTGTACTCTGCTACAGCATGGCCAGCAATCCAGGGTAAGAGCTGGGCTGGACTGACAATGAGGCTGAGTGTTCAGGTCTTCATGGAAAGGGAAAGGAGAACCTGTATCAGGAGCCAGTGAGTTGGGGTTCACTTGAGAGAGCTTGTGGAAACTGGTGGTAGAAGGACACACTTTTTTTTTATTTTTCAGGACTTTCAGGCCCAGAAATTGCTTAAATTACTCCTGCCTCCACTCCTACCTGAAAGCTGGAGCTATAACTGAAGTTCTCATAAAGTAATGGTGTGTGTATATTATCTGGATGGTAAGCATAGAACTAGCTGGGTTATGTATAGGGGAAAAATTTGTGAGCAAATAAGAGACAGAGAGGATCACAGAAAATAAAATGGATCATTCTGATTACATGAAATTAATAAAAAAAAAAAGTTTGCACAAATAAAAAAGCAATGCAGTCAAGATTAGAAGGAAAGGAGAAAACTGCGGATTGAGCAGTGGTAATTACAGCAAGTTTCTCTAACAAAGGCTTTCTTTCACAAATATATACAAAATTGAGTCACTCCCCATTTGATAAATGATCAAAGGATATGCAAAAAGGTTTCAAAAGATAAAACTAAAGCAAAACCTGTAGTAATATAAAATTATTCTGAATCATTATTGATTAGAAAAATGAAAATTAAAATAACTCTGAGCTACCACCTCACGCCTATCAGATTGGATAACATGACAGAAAAGGGAAATAGTGAATGATTGAAGAGATGTGGAAAAGTAAGGGCACTAAGGCACTGTTGTGTGGATTTGTGAAATGAACCAACCCTTCTGGAGAGCAATTTGGAACTATGTCTAAAGGGCTACAAAACTATACTTAGCATTTGGCCCAGCAACACTACAATTATATATCAAAGAAATCAGAGACAAAAGAAAAAGGGAAATGACTAATATGTACAAAATATTTATAACACTTCTGTTTGTAGTGGCAAAGAATTAGAAATTAAGTGGATGTCCATCAATTGGGGGAAAGCTGTATACTATAATTATGATCGAATAGTCTTGTGCTCTCTGAAATAATAATCCAGAGAAACCTCAGATGAACTGATGGAAAATGAAGTGAGCAGAACCAGAAGAACATTGTACAGAGTAAGGATAGAACTGAAAGACTCAGCTACTTTGATCAAAACAATGGCCCTAGACTATTCCAGAGGGCCAATCATGAAAAATGCTATCTACCTTCAGTGAGAGGGAAGTAATGGCTTCTGAGTGCAGATTGAAGCATCCTTTATTCCACTTTTAAACATTTTTATTTTTTTTTCATAATGGCTAATAGAAAAATTTTTTCAGGATTATATATATATATATATATATATATATAATCACTATCATATTTTTTTGATTTCTCAATGAATGGAGGAAAGGCAGAAAGCAAGAAGAGAATGTTAATAAATGAGTAACAAGTTTTTTTGTTTTTTTTTTTTTAATCTGGATCATTAGCTATATCACTGTTATTTGATTGGAACTGCTTAGTTCCACTGAGAACTCACTTTTGTACTGCTACGTGCATTGCTGCTGAGGTGATCAGTGTGAGCAGGGTCTCACTTTGGTCTCACTAGCCATTGCATTAGGCCAGTGTGAATCGCAAACTTTCCTTGGGATGTCAAAGTTCCCCTGAAGAAAGGCTCTGCAGAACAATGTTCTGGCTGAGAGGAAGGTGGGAACTATGTTAATTTGGACATTTCTCCAAGTAGAAGAATGCTTGTATTTGAAATAATGTTGCATGAATAAGAACTGATTCGGACAGAGTATATCTAAAATGATAATTTTATGTAATTGTATCTAAAAATCACAGGATGATTTTTTTCTTTGAAAATAGAACTAGAGGAAAGAAAAGAGAGAGGTGTTCATGCATACATCAACAAGCAGCATTTTCTTTTCCCTGAATTATCTGTTCCAAGTCTCATTTGCAACTCTACTATGATTCCTAACCCTGAATAATTCAGAAAGAAAGATAAAGCCAAGTTGTGTCTCTGGCAATAGTATCAGTGGTAGTCAATGAACAAGAGCCCAGCATCTTTGATAACTTTTCTGCAGCTGGGCTCATGTTCATTGGGAGTTGTTTGAGTTAAACACTGCCAACCAGGGAAAAATCAATAAAGCTGCTCGAATGGTTTCCCAGGGACCCTTGTGATGATTGAAGATCACTCTCCTTACAAGACCCATAACTGTGTGTCTGCCTATATATGTTTGTAGCTATGTTGGTAGGTGTGTTCATTAATATATATGATGTAGATAGAAAATCTTGGTGCATAACCATTAATTCAAGCTATTTAGACTGAGAAGAGCTTGATTTGAAGAAAGCTGGGGGTTTTCTCCTCTCCTTGTCAAACTGAACTGAAAAATTGACCTCATTTCCATTTTTACTCATACAGAATAAATCATAGAACCTCCCAAAGGCAGCAACTTAAGGAATGCAGATTGTCCCTATTTGAAAAAAAAACAAAAAAGAAAAAGAAAGAAAACCCACAGCCTGTCAAAGGCCATTTTCTCTCTTAAGCAATCTTCTCTTTGAGATGCTATGATCTACTGGTGATAGGGGTGCTGAACTGTGAAGACTTGTTCTCATCACTAAGTGGAACATTAATGAAGAGCAGAGATGATATGAGTGTGGGTTCCTGCTTCTGAATGAATAGCCCAACTTTCCTGCTGACTCTTGCATGTCCTCAAAAGCTGCTTTGCAGAGAACCTGGTGGAAATTTAAATTATGAATAATTTATTTTAACTACCAATTCAAAGAAAGCAATAAATCTGAGAGCATCTGCACAATGTCTGGGCAAAGGACATTATTTTGCTCAGTTACATGGGAGGTCGAGACAGATTCTTGGCTTAGATTCTTTCAAAGAGTTTCGATTAAGCAACAAAAGAAGAAATCTATTGCGCAGTTTGCTCATCCTACAGAGACACAACTCATCTGTCACAGAATCATTCAACAAGCATTTATTAAAAAGCTGCCAGGCATTGTTAGGCACCAAGAATACAAAGACAAAGATAAAACAATCCCAGCCCTCAAGAAAATTACATTCTAAAGAGGTAAAACGGGAACATACATTTGGGCAAATATTCAAAGAGAATTACAAATTCATCTCTTTGGATATTGTTTCCAATGATGGAGATCACAATGAATCTGTGTCTGCCCTGTGTAATACTAGTCAATTTCCTTCCCCTTCCACCCAAGTTTACATATAAAATCTGTCCAATACCCCAGAGACCTCCATCCAATTCTTGTGATGCTGTGAGGATACCAATAGAGGCAATGGGATGTTCAGGACTTCTCTTTCATGCTCTCCCTGGGCTGTGCATCACTCATCTTTGACATTCATTACATCAATGGGGTCATTTATTTTATTTTGCTATAATTGTCTAATCCTGGGAGTGATCCCATTAGCAGATCTAAACCCACTCCCACCCACCCAGTTCATCATAATTCTGTCCTTACAAGACCAGATATAAAACATGAATGACTCATAATTACACCTCTTGTCAAAAGAACAGGTGTGACCATTTCTCTTGTTTTCCTTTCCCCAATGTTCTCATCACCTAAACTAATGTCATCATCTTGTTATTTGATGTCTTCTCCATTAGTCATTAGCTTTCACTCAGCCTTAAGAAGAAAAGCTGCTAAAGTCACAATCCATGCCCTCTCTCTCTCTCTGAGTTTTCCCCTCTCTCGCAAAAGCATGAAAAGGCTCTCTGTGTCCTCCAGTCCTCATCTCACATCAACTTCCTCTCATCCCATGTCGGGAAAAAAATATGATGCCTAATATTTTAACAGCTTAAGCCCCCCTCCCAAGCCGATCCATCCTTGCCTTGGCAGAAGGACTATACCATGATCTTATGGCCATCATACTCATAGACACCATCATACTCCATTCAATGACTGAATTTCATTTTTAGCTTTTCAAACTCTATGTTTGTTCTATGTGTTCTAAGACTCAGAAAAACACATTATCAGGAGAATAATACTTAAGAGATCATCCTTTCTTTCTGGGAGAAAATTGGCATCAATTTTTTACAATCATTTTTTTTTTAATTTTCTACTTTTCAAAAACAATGAAACTGACTCTTTTTTTCTCATTTAACTTTAGATCTAACTCATGGTCCATATGAGATATCAATACAGCACACACCCAAAATGAGATTTATAAGCTGGCTGTCTAACTGTCCAATAGACATGCTTTCCTCTTCCCTGTGTGGATTGGAGAACATGTTCTAAGCAGTTATATGTCTTTAACTGTTCTAGGGCTTGATGCGACTAACACGATACTGTCTGTAAACTGGAGCATCTGGAAAGCTTTACCCTCTCTAGAAAACTTCATGTCTATCACAACGGGGAGTACCTTAACAAACAGATGACTGCCTCTTTTATGCCACACTAGATATTAATGATCAAAAGACTCCTAAACAGTTCTCTTGATTATTTCAAGGAAATCTAGTCTAATGGGATTGTATTTATGAGAGATAACTTCTTGGCAGAAAGGCCTTAAGGCAACATTTTGTTCTCTTAATCCAAAAGCTTTTTTTTTTTTTTTTTTTTAGAATTAAACAAGTGTAGTGTTATTTTGTACAACTTTTAGTCAATTATTGATGGTAAAAATATGGCTAGTTTTAGAATATTGCCTATTAACAAACAACTACAAAAAAATGTATTCGCTACTAATTCCTTTATCTAGAGAGCAATAAAGGGGTAGCTATGTCTGCCTCTCCATGCATGTATATAGAAATATGCATGCATTAATATGTGTCCACATATGCACACATACATGTATATAACATGTGGTGCATTTGTATGTATGTTGTGTGTATGGTGTATATATTACATGCATATATATTTATTGTCTATTTTACATTATAATGGAAAATTGGCATAGACATTGGTAGTAGCTAATGTGCTCTTGATCTCTACAAGTCACTGTTGTTTTGGATGTTAATAGGTAGTGAGGTTTTTTTTCTTTTTTGGTAATTTCCTCCCCACTCCCTCATTACCCTCACAATTGTGCTATTTCAGTTCCAATCCAATATGAGTATAGGTAACTAGATCCCCCCAAATATAAAATTTATTTAGATGATGAAATGATTTGGATGGATGGATGGATGGATCACCACAGGAGTCACTTTATCATCAAAGCAAAGAGCATATGTAGTAGCGCATATGGATTAGGGAGATGCTAGAGCTTTTCATAACAGGAATGCACTAGAAGCCTCAGGCTTTTCCTCATGTCTTTGTTATGGACACACACACACACACACACACACACACACACATACACACACACAGAGCTATACATATCCTTGTTAAAATCCTGTTGCTTTTTCTCTCTGATGTCATTTCTGCTTGATCTATAAACATATATGAGACCACAATGATGAAGTGCAATTATGGTGACTTTTCCAACATTGATAGTGAAATGAGTTCTCGATGATCCTTAGTGATTTTTCCATCTTTCTTCTCTGTTATTCTCCCTCCGGTATCAAACAATTATGGTATCAGAGTAACTTGACTCATTTGGAGAGCATCTCTAGTATTTTTTAAGTTAGCATCAGTGTCCCATACTTTCTTTGCTTTTATGAGACAATTCTGTCATCTTTACCATATAAGATTTCGCAAATGCATTTAAATATCAAGTATGTGTTGCCCTTGGCTACCAAAGCTCTCCACTCACCAAATAACTCAAATGTTTGCTAAGGTATTTTGAGGCTCTATTTTATTCCCTGTTAAAATGATTTATATTGAATAACTTCTATAGGAAATTATTATAGTCAACGACTCCTTGGATTCCTAATCCATTTTTCTTATCAGTAATTTATTTAAATAAGTCATATTGTAGTTGTTCTTTCTCACCTTAGCTTTTAATCATTCCTTTTATGTGTGATATGGTATACATATTCCTCTTTACTCTAACAACAAAGCATCCTGACTTAAAACAGTGGGTAGAGTATGGTTCACCATGATGTATACATGTATTTTTTTTCCTAAAAAGTATTCATGATGTATAGATATGAGGTTGTCCTGTGGTCTACAAGTATTGGGCCTCTCTTATTATGTATGTTATTCACATTTTTCAACATTGTTTTACCCTCTAAGCCTACCTGTTTTCATCCTTGTACTGAAATCTCCTAGGGTCAGGGCTTATATTGAATTTGCAGGATCTTACCAGGTTCCTTATGGAATTTATTTTGAAGCAATGTTTGTGCATATGTTTAATTGTCTTTATACTGGTCTTTTTGCAGGAATACCTCATAAATACTGTCATATGAATTACACTAATATTCCAGGAAATGTTCTCTCCTGTTGCTCTCAGATGCAGGAGAAGTCAGCTTTGCTAGCCCCTTTCTTTGCCTCTCCAGTGAAAACTTAGGGACTTTTATTCGATTTGCCTGTTTATTGGGTTCATTGATGGTAAGGATATCAACACTGAAATGATCCAGTTCCTCCCTCCAGTATCACTGGATATGATCTTCACATTTTGGATACCGATCCTCCGTTATCATATGTTCTAAAGACTTAGTAAAAATAGAGCCAAGTAGTCTAAGAATCACTATCTTCTCTCACTCACCATCAGAATAGCAAAATGCCACGCAGACCTGAGGAGCATTCTGCTTTGGTTCATGGATTCATAGATTGAAGAATCATACAATTTAGAGCTGAAAAGGATACTAGATATGACATTTTCCAACTCCCTTCCTTTAGAGAGGAAGAAATTGAGTCCTAGAAATTGGATTAGTGCGGGAACTTGCAATAACACATAGGTCCCTTGACAGATCACCAAGTCTGTCTTCGGAAGAGGCTTCCTCTCCTGTTTCAAGCTTCTTGACATCTTCCATCAAGAACTTCCTAGGAAAGCATTTTGAAGGCTTTATGATGAAAGGGTAAAAGCACTGCTTCAATGTGTTATATCTTTAGCATGCTATTGGTTAAGAAATCACTTCAAATGGTTCAATAAATAAGTCAACACTATCAGGACTATTCCATAGAAGAGAAACAGACAGTATGGCAATCCTATTTGGAATTTTACCACACATTTAACTACTTAATACCACCACTGTTGCTTCTGTCATGACCAGAGCATCCCATGATCCTCCATGCTCATGCTAAGGCACAACTTACCAAGGACACAAAGACAAGGCTAAGGTTTCTCATATTCAATCTGATCTGCCATGATCTCTCTTCTATTTGGTGATGAGGTTCATAATCTGTCATGAACAACCTTCAGATATTTGAAAATGACATTCAAGGCAAGAAACCTTTCTTTAGCACCCACTCTTTGCCCAGTAGTGGGGATAGAAAAATAACAGCATTTATGCCGTGCTTAGATTTGCAAAGTCCTTTTCAGATATCACCTCATTGGAACTTCACCATAGCCTGATGTGGTTGATAAAAAGAAAAAGAAAAATTGTTGACCTATTTTATAGGTGGGATAACTGAGACTCGGAGAAGTGAAGTAACACAACAAAGATTTGAAGCTAGGGCTAGTTTGGCACCAATATCAGTTCTTATTCCACCATATGTTGCAATGTTAACTCTCTAAGAGAGATAAGGAACTTCACCATAGCCTGATGTGGTTGATAAAAAGAAAAAGAAAAATTGTTGACCTATTTTATAGGTGGGATAACTGAGACTTGGAGAAGTGAAGTAACACAACAAAGATTTGAAGCTAGGGCTAGTTTGGCACCAATATCAGTTCTTATTCCACCATATGTTGCAATGTTAACTCTCTAAGAGAGATAAACAGAAAAGGGCATGGCATGCAAGTTCTTGTCCTTGACTGGAAAGTACTCCTGATGTGAATTCAAAGTTGAACTCCATGTCTACCCACTTTTCATGATTGAGACAAAACCCTCCATGTGGGAGAAAATACCATGAAATCCACTCTTCATGACCAATCTGTTGAGTGGGAAGGTGACATGGACCACAGAATTAATGGCAGAGGAATGCCTTTGGAAGAAGAGGGGCTGGGCAAAACTTCTCTCTATGATTGTAGGGTTGTAGATTTGTGTGTGTGCGTGTGTGTGTGTGTGTGCGCATGTGCGTTTGTGTGTGTGTGTGTGTGTGTGTGTGTGTGTGGTGGGATAGATTTTTATTTTAATTAATTATTATAACATGATGCTAATGTTAGTTATTTCTAGTTACTAAAGGAACTGATTTTCTCTATGTATTGTAAAGCACTTTGAGATGTGTTTTCATAGGATGTAGTGCCAATAATCAAGGGGAATTAGGGACTATGGAAAGGCTTCCAGCTAGCTGGGTGAAGAAGGAAGCCAAGGTTTCTGAGAAAAATGATTCAGGAGAGGTACTGTTCATGACATGGAGGCCCACTAACACAGTCTTCTCAGAGCTGACCTTGCAAAGAGCCATGTCGAGAAGCTAGCGCAAGCTTCAGAGAGGTGTGGGAGGGAGGAGAGCTCACTCAACCTCTCTGACTTTCAGAGTATGGGCTTCTGGCTTTCCTTATTGCCAAACTCCAAGACTGACAATAAACTGCAAAAGTCAATCTGTCTTACTGGTGACATTTATTTTTATAAACTGTTTAGTTACAGGCACTAATCATGACAGAAAACTAATCACAGGAGGTGTGGCACATATGCAAACCCCTTGATTAAAGCTGGGAAGGCAAGAAAGCACCTCTGGGCTGATCACGAGGCCTGGGCAGCATCTGGGGATGTGAGAGGGCTGCCGATTCCATATAATTAGGCCACTGAAAAGAATCCCTCAAGACTGACAAGAATTGAAGGGCTAATAATCAGTCTGTTCTTTCCTTATTACCAGTTAATCATTTCCCAAATACAACTCTGTTCCTCTCTTTAATTAGGAATACATTTCCCAGCCTTTCCTCTAATCTCAACACTTTGTGGGCACAGAAGATTTAAACATTTGCCTTCAAGAACACCTACAAATAAAATTTGAACAGCTGACCCAAGGTAGGAAGTAGGGGAGGTATAGTATAGAGGGAAATAATTGTGCTTCTATAGACTTAGCAGGCTCATCTGTCACAGAGTCATTTAACAGGCATTTATTAGATAGCTTTCTTGTGCCAGGCATTGTTAGGCTCTGAGAATACAAAGGCAAAGATAAAACAATCCCAGCCCTCAAGAAGATCACGTTCTAAAGAGGCAAAAACAGCACCCATGGATATAGGCAGGCATACAGTTATGGGTCTTGTAGGGAGAGGAGTCTTCAATCATTACAAGAGTCCCTAGAAAACCATTCCAACAGCTTTATTGATTTTTTTCCCTGGTGGGAAGTGTTTAATTCAAACAACTCCCAATGAATATGAGCCCAGCTGCAGCAAAGTTATCAAGGATTCTGGGCTCTTACTCATAGACTACCATTGATATTATTGCCAGAGACATAACTTGGCTTTAATTTTCTTTCTGAATTATTCAGGGTTAGGATCCACAGTAAAGTCGAAAATGAGACATGTATATGTGTGTGTGTGTGTGTGTATGTAATTTATACATATATATGTATAAGAATTTGATTCAATTCACTTTATAGTTGACAAGAGACTTTTGTTAGAGAAATTTACTGTAATTCCGCCCCCACAACCAGCTTCTTGCTTTCCTTCTAAAAAAAATCTATATATATACATATTTTTTTTGTCTATGAAATATTTTTTTATTTCAATGTAATCAAAATAATCCATTTTACTTCTGTGTTCATCTCTATCTCTTATTAGGTTGTAAATTCTTATCTTGTTCATAACCCAGATAGTTTTAAGCTTTCCACACAGTATGATATGCATACTAATTTTTTTATGAGAACTTCATTCATAACTGAGCTTGGGGTGAAAAAAATTAAGCAAAAAGGTTCTATCATATTAGCCAATCTGATAGTAATGAGGTGGTATCTTAAAACTATTTTAATTTGCATTTCTCTAATCAATAGTGATTTCAGGCTTTTTTTTTTTATATGACTATTGATAGCTTTAATTTCTTCATTTGAAAATTGTCCCTGGACTTTGATCATTTGTCAATTGGGGAATGACATGTAAATTTAATTCAGTTCTCTATATATTTAAGAAATGAGGCCTTTATCAGAAACACTGTTTAAAAAATTGTTTCCCAGCTTTTTGTTTTACTTCTCACCTAGATTGCATTGGTTTTCCTTGTGCAAAACTTTTTTAATAATGTAATCAAAATTATTCCTTTTGTATTTTCATAATATTCTCTCTTATTTGGTCATAAAATTTTCCCTTCTCCATAGATCTGACAGGCAAATAATTTCTTGCTCTCCCAATTTGTTTGATATCATCCTTTATGTCTGAATTATGTCCCCATTTTACTTTATTTTGGTAAATTATCTGAAATATTGGTCTATGATTAGCGTCTGACATACTATTTTCCAATTTTCCCAACAATTTTTGTCAAATATCGAGTTCTTCAACCAGAAGCAGGGAGCTTTGTGTTTTTTTTTTTAAACAGTAGAGTATTATACTCTTATTCTGTTGTATCTGACACACCACTCTGTTTTTTAGCCAATACCAAATAGTTCTGATGTTTGCTGCTTTATAATATTATTTTAGATCTGGTTCAGCTAGGCCACCTTCCTTTGAATTTTTTTCATTAATTTCCTTGAAATTCTTGACTTTTTATTCTTCCATATGAATTTTAATATTATTTTAGCTCTATAATAAGTGAATATGAAAATAAAGTTTTGATAGTTTGATTGGAATGGCACTAAATAAGTAAATTAATTTACAATTTTATTTTTATTATGTTAACTTTGCCTGCAAATAAGCAATTAATATTTTATTTCCTAGTTATATAAATCTGACCTTATTTTGTGAAAGTATTTTGTAGTTGTGGTCCTATAATTCCTGAGTTTGTCTTGACAGGTAGACTCCCAAATATTTTATATTATCTACAATTATTTAATTTTTTCAATTTTATTTAAAAAAAAAACTTGAACACAAAACAGAACAACAAAGAAAAGAAAAAATAGAAAAAAGAAAAAACAGAAAAACAACATTGACATGTACATAATAGAACATAAAAAAGATTCAAAATATAAGACAATAGATTTCCATTTCAAAAAAAGCCTATATGATAAATAATACATGTTGTATTCTGAGCTGTCCATGTTTTCTTTGCTTCCTCATAGGTAATCTTTTGTTCCCTGCTGTGCACTTTTTACTTATTTTTTTTAATCCCTTTCCTCCCTTCCCATCTCCTTCAATAAGGCTACATTTAAATATGGATATATATATATATATATATATATATATATATATATATAAACAGATACACACATACATATATACTGATATATACATATACATATGTACACATATACCCTCATATATATATCTATATAAGACAGTACTGCTGCTGTTTATTCTGTTTCTATGAAGGTGGATAACATTATTCTTCACAAGTTCAAGTCTTTCCCATTTTTTTCTAAATTCACTAATTCATCATTTCCCATACTACAGCAACATTCCAACATAATATTATCTAATTATTTTAAATAATCTAAAACAATATTAATATAGTTGACATATACCATGGTTTCCCTATTTTTCTCTTTTGTTTAAATCTATTTTAGCTTTAATTTTGTCTGACATCAATGATTACTACCTTTGCTTTTTTTCTAATAAATTCTATTGCTGATCATTATTACATTTGTGTATATCTCTTATTTTCTGTCCTTAGTGACTCCTCTGCTTTACTTCTAAATATTACCTTGTCTATCACTTAACCTATACTGCCTCTAAGGATGGCTCCCTTGTCCTCTCCCCCATTCCTTCACTTCCTTTTTATCCTGTTTCCTTTAATCTATCTAGCTCTCTATACCTCCACATCCTATTCCCTCCCCCTCATTACTTTATAAATTTGGAAACATTTTGTACTCTTCTAGATATATATTTCTCCCTCTTTAACCCATTATCAAGTAGGATTCCACAACTATCATACCTCCTCAACCATCTAATTCCTCTGTGTCATTTCTTGTTCTCATACCTCATTCATATAATTACTCTTTTTAGCTTTTCCTACATGGTTTACCTTGTTAGAATCTCATTATACTCAACTCTACTCCAATCCTTCTTTTGAAAAACCCAATTAAAAATTACAATCTGAGAGATATGATGTACATTTCCATATATAAAGCATAAACAGTTTATCCTCATTGAGCTCCTTGTAATTAGTCTTTTATGTTTATGTTATATTTTTCTTGGATCTTATATGTCAAATTTTTCTATTAAGTTCAGTGCTAGGGAAGGTTTTGAAACAAAATCCTGAAAATCTGGTAATTAATTAAATCTTTTTTTTATTCAGAATTATGGTTAACTTTGCTGCGTATGATATGTGTTGGCCATAATCCTTTTGCTCCTTGATATATAATATCCCAAGACCCGCAGTCTTTTAAGGTAACTGCTTCTAGGTCTTGAGTGATTCTAATTGTTGCTTCACTGTATTTGAATTTGTTTTGTTTTGTTTTGATTTTCTTGTTGCTCAGAATATTTTTTCCTTCATCTGGAGGTCACAGAATTTAACTATAATGTTCATATAGATTTTTAATATAGGATCTTTCAGATAATTATTAGTGGATTTTTTTACATGTCCACTTTCCTTACATGCTAATACTTGAGGCCAATTTTTAAAAAGTTATTTCTGTTATTATTGTATCAAGATTCTTTTTTTTATCATAGCTTTCAGGTAATCCAATTATTCATATATTTTCTCTTCTTGATCTGTTCTCTAGATCTGTTGTTTTTCTTATGAGAACCCTCACATCTTTTCTATTTTTTTTCATTCTTTATAAATTGTTTTATTATTTCTTGGTCGCTTATAACTTTGCTGGCTTCCCCTTGGTCAATTCCACTTTTAAATGAGTCATTTTCTTCCTTGAGATTCCTTGAGAATCTCCTTTTCTATTCGGTTTGCTTTTTTCATAATTTTGTTGTTTTTTCTTGAATTGTTTATTTTTTTATGGTTGTTATTGTTTTAATTTTGCCTCAGTCTCTCATATGATTTTTAAATTCTTTTTTAGAACTCTTCTATGAATTCTTTCTGGGCAAGACCACTTGATCTATTCTTTGGGGATGGAAGGGCTGTTTTTTTTTTTTCTTTTGTTTTGTTTTTACTTCAGTATTCTCTTCGAAAGAGAAATTTCAGTCTTCCCTCTTCTCATGGTACCTTTCTATGGATGGTATTTTTTCCTCCTTTGCCTGCTGTTTATCATTTTCTTAAATAAGTGTTTGTTAGTGTAATCGTTTCTGTTTCTGGGGTGTCAGGGATGATACCTCTGGCCTCAGGTCTTCCTTCAGTTCTTCCCTCTAACTTGGAACCCAAAACCAAGAACTTCACCCTCAAGTAAGTGCCCAGACCTGCAATGTCCCTGCCTCATTGCTTCTCAGATCACTAGATATGTGCTGGTTCCTTCTTGCCCAGGGTCCCATCTCAGCTGTGCATGATTATCATGATTATGATGTGTCATGATTAGCAGAGGTTCTTCCAATCCTGATGCCAGGAATACTTTTCTCTCATAACTCTTGTTTATTATTATTATTATTTATTTTTGCTGAGGCAATTGGGGTTAAGTGACTTGCCCAGGGTCATACAACTAGGAAGTGTCTGAGACCTGATTTGAACTCAGGTCTTCCTGACTTCAGAACTGGTGCTCTATCCCCTGAGCCACCTAGCTGTCCCCTTTGTTTATTTTTAACCACTCTATTTTCACTGTGAGGCACTATTTCATGAGAGAGAACTGGAGAGCGTCCAGTTTTCTGACCTACTCTGCCATCTTCCTAGAATCCTTTCTACACTTATTTTGAATGGAATTTCTCTTTCTACATCTTGGTGTTGAACTTTGTTGGTAATATGTAGAAATACGTATGATTTATGTGAGCTTATTTTGTATCATACAACTTTGCTAAAGTTGTTATTTATTTCAAGTAGCTTTTTTGTTGATTTTCTAGGATTCTCTAAGTACATCATCATATCACCTGCAAAAAATTGGCTACTTTTATTTGTTTATTATCTATTCTAATTCCTTTGATTACTTGTCTTATTGCTAAAGCTAACACTTTTTTCTGTGTTGATTAATAGTGAAATTTCACCCTTGAACTTATTGGGAAGGTTTCTGTCTTATCTCTAGTGCACATACTTTTTGTTGATAGTTTTAGATAAGTACTATGTATCATTTTAAAGACATGCTCCCTTCATTCTTATGCTCTTTAATGTTTTTAATAGGAAAGCGTGCTGTATTTTGTCAAAAAAAATTTTCTGCATCTGTTGAATGATATGATATTTGTTGGTTTTGTTATTGATATGGTCCATTATGCTGATAGTTTTTTCTTATATTGAACCAGCCCTTTATTCCAGCTATTAATTGCACCTGGTCATAGTGTATTATCCTCATGATAAATTGTCTTAATCTATTTGCTAATATTTTATTTTAAATGTTTGCATCAATATTCATCAGGGTAATTGATCTATAATTTTCTTTCTCTGTTTTGGCTCTTCCTGATTTAGCTATCAGCACCACATTTGTGTCACAAGAGGAATTTTGTAGGATTCTATTTTTTCAAAAAGCTTATACAGTATTGGAATTAGTTGTTCTTTAAAGGTTTGATAAAATTCACATGTAAATCCATCTGGTCCTGGAGATTTTTTTTCATAGAAAATTCACTGCTGGCTTGTTCAATTTCTTTTCCTAAAATGGGATTAAGGATTTTATTTTAATGTCTGTTTATATTTTTTTGTATATAGTCATTTATTTCACTTAAGTTGTCAGATTTATTAGCATATAGTGGATAAATATAGTCCCTATTTATTCTTTTAATTTTCTCATCATTTAGCGGTAAATTCACCATTTTCATTTTTGATAGTGATAATTTGATATTCCTTCTCTCTTAAAAAAATCAAATTAACCAGAGGCTTATCTATTTTATTCTGTTTTTTCCTCCATAAAACTCCAAGTTTAATTTATTAGTATAATAATTTGTTTTGTTTGTTTGTTTTTACATTCAATTTTATTAAGCTTTCCTATAGTTTTCAGAATTTCTAATTTGGTGTTTTATTTAGGATTTTTTATTTGTTTTTTTTCCTATTTTTTTAATTGCATGCCCAATTCATTGATCTCTTTTTTTTTTCTATTTTATTCATATAAGCATTTAGAAATATAAAATTTCTTCTAAGAATTGCTACAGCTCTTTAATTTGGTTATGTTGTCTCATTACTGTCATTCTCTGATAAAACTATCATTTCTATGATTTGTTGTGTAACTCATTTTTCAGGATCATATTACTTAGGTTCCAGTTTTTTTTAGTCTATCTTTCCATGGTCATTTATTTCATACATTTTTTTATATTATAATCTAAAAAGAATGGATTTAATATTTCTCCCCTTTTGCATTTGATTGTGAACTTGGTATCTACTAACACATCATCAATTTTTGCCTAGGTGCTATGTGCCACTGAAAAAAAGGTATATTTCTTTTTATGCCCTTTCAATTTTCTCAGAAATGTATCATATTTAAGTTTTCTAAATTTCTATTTATTTCCTTAAGCTCTTGTTTATCTTGTGATTAAAGTTATCTGGTTCTGAGAGGGAGATGTTGAGGCTCCATACACATGGTTTTGCTGTCAATTTCTTCTCCAAAATTTTGGATGCTATTCCACTTGGTACATATATGTTGACTATTGATATTACTTCATTGTTTATGATGCCTTTTTTAGCAAGATGTAGTTTTCTTCCTTATCTCTTTACATTAGGTCTATTTCTGCTTTTGCTTTGTCTGAGATCAGAATTTTTAGTCCTGATTTTTTTAAACTTCAGCTGAAGCCCAATATATTCTTTTTAATAGTACTTTTTCCAAATACATGCAAATATAGTTTTTAACATTCAACTTTGCAAAAACTTGCGTTATGAATTTTTCTCCCTCTCTTTCCCTCCATCCTCCATAAGGTAGCAATCAATCCAGTGTACATTAAACATGTGCAATTATTCTAAACATATTTTCATATTTGTCATGCTGCACAAAAACAATCAAATAAAAATGAGAAAAACAAGGGGAAAAAACAAGCAATCAATCAACAGCAACAAATAAGATGAAAATACTATACTTTCATCTACATCCAGTCTCCATAATGCTTCTTCTGAAAGCAGATGGTACTTTAAACCTATTGAAATTGCCTTGAATCACCTCATTATTGAAAAGAGTCAAGTACATCATAGTTAACTATCACATAATCTTGTTATTACTGTGTATAATGGTTCTGTTCACTTTACTTAGCATCAGTTCATATAAGGCTTTCCAGGCTTTTCTGAAATCAGCATGTAAAATATAATATAATCAGCTTTAGCCTTTTAGCTTTGCTCTGTGTGTATCTTTCTGCTTCAAATGTATTCTTGTAAATAACATTGTAGGATCCACTTTGCTATCCAATTTTATTTTATCGGAGTTTATTCCATTCACAGTTATGATTACTGTGTATTTGCCTCCATCTTATTTTTCCTTTTTAAAAACTTTTCTCTCTCCTTTCATCCTGTCCCTCTTTACCTGTTTTGTTTCTACCATCTCCCTAAATATGTCCTTCTTTATGTCAGCCCTCCTTTTTCTTTCCATTTTTCCTACTTTTTCCCTCCCTTTTATCAACCACCTTCCTTTCTCTTTCTCCTTTCCCCTCCTTTTTTTCCCCTATAAGACAAGATAAATTTGTATATTCATGTGAGTGTTGCTATTCCCTCTTGGAGACAAATTCTATGAGACTAAGATTCAAACAATGCTCACTCCTTCCCTTCTTACCCTCTATTATAATGATGTCTCTTCCTGAGATATAATTTACCCCATTCTGCCTCTGCCTTTCCTCTTCTCCCAAAATAATCTTTTTTAATCCCTTATTTTTTTTTATTTCATCACATCTAAGTCACTTTATTCCTATACCTTCTGTCTATGTATACTCCTAATTAGTCTAATACAGATATAGTTCTCAAGAATTACAAGTATCTTCCCACTTAAGGATATAAACAAGTTAATCTTATTGAACAATTACATGCTTGTTTGTTTGTTTGTTTTTGCTCTTCCCTGTTTACCTTTTTCATGCTTCTCTTGAGTCTTGTTTTTAAAGATCAAATTTTCTTTTCAGCCTTGGTCTTTTCATCAGTATAGTTAGAAATCACCTATTTCATTGAATGTCCATCTTTTCCCCTGAATGATTATGCTCAATTTACCTGGCTAGTTGACTCTTGGTCGTATTCCAAGCTCCTTTGCTTTTTTCATTTCAGAATCTCTTTCAGGAGGTGATTGGTAAATTATTTCAATGACTGTTTTTTTTAATAAAAACCCTCTAGTTCAAGGATCTCAGAACAGATTTCCTTGATAATTTCTTAAATGTCACTGACCAGGTTTTTATAATCATGGTTTTCAAGTAGTCCAATAACTCTCAAACTATCTTTCCTGGATCTATATTCCAGGTCAGTTGTTTTTCCAATGAGGTATTTTACATTTTCTTTTTTCTTTTGATTTTATTGACTCATTCTTGATGTCTTTTTGAGTCATTCAATTCCACTTATTCAATTCTAATTTTAAATAAATCATGTTCTTTGGTTAGTCTTTTTGTATTTCCTTTTCCATTTGACAAATTCTACTTTTACAGTATTTGTTTTCTCCAGTGGATTTTCTTCCTATCTGGTCAATTCTTTTTTTTTTTAAAGAAGTTTTCTTCAGTCAATTTTTATATTTCCTTTTCCAAGCTGTTGGCTCTCCTACATGACTATTTCTTTTCACAATTCTTTCTGCCTCTCTTACTTATTTTTTAAAATACTTTTTGAGCTCTTCCCAGAGGACTTTTTGAACTTGAAACCAACTCATAATCCTCTTTGAGGTTTCAAATGTAGGAATTTTGGCATTTTTGCTCTCTTCTGATTTTGTGTTTTGAATCTTTCCTGTCACTATTTTATTTTGCTATGGTCAAGATTCTTTTTTGGGTTTTTTGCTCATTTTTTTTAAAGTTGAGCTCTGCTTCTAGGGTAAAGAAGGCACTATCTTAAGCTTCTTGTGTTGGAGGCTGGGGGGCTTGGTCATTGTCTTTAAATGCCAGGATCTCAAGTGCTTAAGACTTGCTTACTACACTGGAATGGTCTGACCCAGTCATGCCTGTTTTGCCAGTGTCCCAGGGCCAGTAATTTGTCTTCTCCAAGCCTCACAGTTGGCTTGTTGAACCAGAACTAAGAGGCCTCAGTTGCTGATCTGTGCTGTGGTTGAGTATCCCAATGGCTTGCCCAGATACTATCTGGGATAGGCTGTACTTCTCCTTTATCGAAGAGAAACATACCTTTTATGGAGTGCTTCTAAGTGATTACTTCCCACTGTGGGGCTAGTTCTCTTTTGGCGCCCATTCCCAGCATCAGAGTGTGAATGTGTGTATGTGTGTGTGTGTATGAGAGAGAGAGGGAGAGAGAGAGAGAGAGAGAGAGAGAGAGAGAGAGAGAGAGAGAGAGAGAGAGAAAGAGAGAGAGAAATGAAGAAGAGAAAGAGAGAAAAACAGAGACAGAGAGAAACAGAGATAGAGAAGAAGACTGAGAAAGATTGAGAAAGAAAGAGACAGAAAAAGAGAGACAGAGAGAGAGGGCACTATATAAATTCTGCATCCAAATTGTTCTGTCTAGATGGGGATTTGGGGTTTTCATGAAGAAACATCTGCAGATTTTCCTTCTCTCATCCTTCTCCAACAGATGCTTTGATTTCTGACAAGACAGGACCAAGAGACTAGGGCCATGAAGATAGCAACTCTTCTTTCCTCAGAAATGGATGCCTCTAAGATAGAATTATATCTATCATCTCTCTCCTGAAATAGTTAGTGTAAAATATATAATTTTCTATTTCAAGCTGGGCTCTTGATTACTCTCCTTGAATAGGAAAGCAATGTCCTAAACTAGAAGAAATGAGTTCATATACACACATACACATGCCACTAAGCAACTCTGAACACTGTAAAGAACTATGGAAATGCTCAATTTCTTCTTATTATTAATGATATCTAGGATCTGATTATTTTTCTACCTTGGTAGCTGGTGAGTGAACAGAGTTGGTCCTGGAGTCATGAATTAAATTTCTGGAATGCTCTCTCTGTCTTGAATATTATCTCTTAATATCCCTGGCTTCTTTGAAATCCCAACTAACATCCCCGTAGAAGGCCTTCTTCAATCACAATTACTTATAGCGCCTCCCCCTTCTCATTTCCTATTTATCCTGTAGGTAGCTTATTTGAACATGGGTGTTTGTGTGTTGTTAGATTGTGAGCTATAAGCAAGGACTATCTTTCCCTCCTCCTTTTTTTTTGTACTTTCAGTAATTAGTACATAATGTGAATTTATTTATGAATGAATATTAATTAATTATTATGAATTTATAATTCATAATGAATTATGAATGAATATTCATTCATGAATATTAATTAATTGCTCAAATCTGCCTTCAGATACTTATTAGGTATGTGACCCTGGGCAACTCATTTAACCTGTTTTCTTCATATATATAACATATATAACAAAATTATGTTTCAGGGTTCTTGTGAGAGTGAAATGAAATAATATTTAAGAAGTTCTTTTCACATCTTCACATCCCTTTCACATCACTTTTGAAAGTCTAGCTACAAAATGCCAGTTTATACAAAAATACCATACATGACTAGAGAAGGAAATGGCAACCACTACAGTATCTTCACCAAGAAAAACTCAAATGGAATCACGGATAGTCAGATAGAACTGGAAATGACTGAGCAACAACAACCATGTACAACACATAGTATATAAGTCCATTTATTTAACCTGATACGTAAACAGAAATTTGAGTAGTTATAGGATGAGTACATGCTAGACAATCACAAAATGAGTCTGTTTTCCCACTGGCAGTGAGATCCTTCAACTCAACCACAAGGGAGAGAGATAAACCTAGATCTGACCCTCCATTTGGGCTAAAGCGGGGGATAAAGATGTGATCATGGTACCAGCTCCTCTTCAAGGAGGATTATTCCCAGAGTACTGTTCTCCTTTCAGGTTTCTTTTCTGAAAAGAACCGAAGCTTGTCTCCTTTCCTGAAGGGAGAAGCCAGAAAGACAAAGATCACACCTTTCCCAAGTTCTTGCCACCTTTGGCTCTTACACAGATATGAGCTGGAGAAGAAATGGAAAACCATTTAGTATTTGCCAAGGAAACTGAAAATGGGATCATGAAGAATTAGAAACAACTGTAAAACAACCGAACGATCCAATTAGGGCCTGGGGTGGCTACCAGTCATAAGGACCAGGGAAGGCCTCCTGGAAAAGGCAGCATTACAATGTTTAGGGAAATCAGAAAATTCCAAAAGGTAGAGAAAAGGAAGGAGCACATTCCAAGTATAAAGGTTAGTCTGTATAATGATACAGAGAGAGAGAGAAGGTAGAACACTGCATGTGTGAAGCACAGAAAAGACAATACAATTATAGCACAAGGTATGAGAAGGAAAATAATATATAAAAATGTTGGAAAGGGAGAAAGGGCTCAGGAGTCACTGGATTTTGCTGAATGGCTGGGCAGAGCCTTGCTTTAGTGCAAAGTCTGTTCCTGTAAGTGGATGATGCATTAGAGCTGGACTGCCTAGATAGAACTTATTCTTTTTGAAAAGGAAAAAAAAAACTGTCTGCAAAGTGTTCACTTTACTTTGAAGCACAGGAACCATTTGGAGCCATTTGAAGAAAGACATCATGGATTTGGAGCTTCTGTCAAATTCACATTGCACTGCAGCTTTGTTCAGCTGAGAAGCCACATGGGAGGATAGAAGGTACATTCACATTCTGGGCTGACGTATTACTTCTTTTTCCTAAGCAGTTTAATTAAAATAAAATGCCAAAGGTGACTTTGGGCAAATGGGGCTCTCCAAAATTATATAACAGTTTCAAAATCAGATGTTTTTACATATATGTATGTATATATATATATGTGCACACAATACCCATATACAAAAATGTATGCGTGTTTATATGTATGTATAAAACACTGACAATTTTAAAGAAATCTACTGAGTGGGTCTTATTGTCCACAAACCTTTTACATGCTCAGCTGCTGGCCAGTGGGAATAGTTCTCAAGGCGAACGCCCAAATATAGGAAAAGATGACAGAAATCACACTCCAAGTCAACCATTAAAAGAACTTTTGTTCTTTTACTTATACATTTGATAAGCTCACAGAGAAAGTGCTCAAAAGTTCCTCAATGAAGGGATTTTCAGCATTTGTCATCATTGTACCTTATCTGTATTGCCACAAGGACAAAAATGTGTCTGTGTGTTTCACAATATTCTATCTGAGCCAACACAAAAATGATAAAAATCTAAGTTTTACAAAGAAAGATTTTAATTGTCTAATGTAGAGTTAAAATGATAGAGATCCATATATTTATGTATATTTGTAAATATATGCATACATATATACATATATGTATATATTTGTTCAGAAAGTTACAAGTAAAGATCTTCTACTATGCCCATATTGTCTCAAGATGGCAGAAACCTTTCGTAATTGGTCCCTTCCTGAATGAAGGAGGTCATTTAATATCCCAGAGGATGTAAAAATGGAAATGTGAGCATTAAATTTGCTATAGACAAAGACAGAGGGGCAATGTTGCCTCTAAAGTCCATACAATGTATGATCTTAATATTGAGAATTAAATTATCTCTCTGTGAGATGTTGTTCTCCCTGTCAGCTCTGAGTTAGAGATGATTTAATGCACACTTAAAGTTCCATTCCCATTTGGGGATGTGGGGAGGGGGGGAAGCAACATTTCTTTGATGCACAGGAGGCTTGGTAAAATGATAAACAGAGTGGGAAGTGTAAAAGCAAGATTTCCCAGAGATTGTGGCTTCCAGGAGAAGGTTTTAAAGCTTTCAAGTATTTATTGAAAGCACATAATTATAACCTGTACTTCTCCATCACTCCAAAGGTTCCTTTCATTTCTAACGGACTTTAAACGGTCTATTAATTATAGAGCAAATGCTGGTCCATTTCCCTTAAGACTTTGACCCTGGCCAACTCAGTCTGCTAAGAGCAGGAGGCAGCACATGGCTCACCGACACTGTTCTTGAAGGTGGGCTATGATGGGCTCTCTGGTGGCCAGCCCCAGGTATGGCTAAGCCCCAACATGATAGTGAATGGGGCATTTCACTGTCAATTCTCAGAGAAAGATTAGGGAGGATTACAAATATATATATAAATATATATATATATATATATATATTTTTACTTGACTTGGCTTTTTCCTTCAAACCAGGGAAAGCAAGGGAGCAGAAGGGATTTTTCTCTCCCCTCCTTTTCCTTGTACTCTTCCCTTTGTGCCTAGACTTAAGCTCAGGCAAAGGAGGGAGCTCACATGTAACCAAGTAGCAAGAATCGTTTCCCTGAACACACATTACATGTGAAGGAAGTTCTGAGTGGCCCCTCTTTTCTCTTCTGCCCATGTCACCCCCACCCCTTGACATGCTTTTGCTATCACCCTCCCTCCAGGCTACAAGGCTACCTCACTCTCTATCCCAAACACCCCATCCTTTGTGGTCTCTTCAAAATCTATTCTGTGATCCCTTGTTCACACTCAAATGTGACAAGAGATGTCCAGAAGGAGAGAGAACCATCCCAAAAGGCAGAGTTCTGCCTTTTATCTTTCCCTCTTCATTACCAAGGATGTTTACATGGAAGCCAGGTGCCTACTTCTGTGCAAGTGTGTTCTGTTCTGAGAGACAGACAGACAGAGAGAAGGAGAGAGAGACATCCAGAGACAGTCACCCAAAGACAGACACACAGAAACAGGGAGAGGGAGACAAACAGAACTGACACAGACAGAGAGATGAGACTAAAACTTCATTAGTATAAAGGAAATAAAAAAGAATATAAAAATAAGGTTTTATCCTCCAGAAAACAAAGATTCAGACACTTTTTAACCTTTTCCGACCACTTAGTCACTTGGGACAGGGGTGTTACTCTGTACCAAAAGCATCTAGGCTTGTTCAGAAGTGAGCCAGTAAACAGTTTATAGTCAATGTTCATCTTTATCAAAAATAGAGACATAAATATTATTGAAATATTCTATTATTTTATATTATTCAGCAAGCACACAGTGAATTGTATGAATGTGTAAGAGTGTGTGTTTGTGTATGTGGGTGAGTAATCTGACTCAGAAAGTCACTTCCCTCTTATACATCCTTTGAAATCAATTAAATCTAAGCTTTAAAGTACCCAGGGTGGAATGCTTCATGGGAATCACAGAATTAAACTTGCTGTCTGCTTCGCTTTCACCATTCCTGCCCACTGGCAGAGGGCTCAGTGCCCCTCTGAGTTTTGGACAACAAACATTGACTATTCTGGGTACAGAGGAAAAAAGGGGGGGAACATTCAAGCTAAGCAAGATCATTAGGTGAAGAATTCTACAAAGTCATCTTAGAGCACCACAGAAGCAGGGGCCATCTTCCCACTGGGTAATGGTGGTCTCATATGTGGCTTTCTCCAAGTCCCGAAGTTGTCTGGTTCCCAAGTGGAAGAAGCAGAGCTACCTAGACCTTTGAGTCTCTCAGGACTTCTTAATAAAAACAAAGTTAAAGAAAGTTAATTACTTCCAGGGATTTATGGGAAACCTTTGGTGTTCACCCCCTGGTTTTTGTCATCACCCCTCCATTTCACCTCTTCTTGGGTTATACTTGGCTGTATTTTCTTATAAGTCTTCCCAAGAGGATCTGCCAAATGCCTGGATGTGTTTTTTCTCCTCTTTCAAGAACTTCTAAATTCATAAATACTGCTCACTGAACTCTAGAGGGCTGGAGGGAGGCCAGCATTAGCTACAAAAGCAAGTACCCTATGACACAGAGCTCTAGGGAAAGGCATTCCCCAACAACCTGGGGAAAACCATTCCACTGTGGGATGGTATGAATAATTAGCAAGATGCTTCCTCCTCCCAAGACAAGTTCGTCTTTCTTGCAACCTTCATCTTTTGCTTTAATTATTCCCAGTAGGGATAAAAAGAAAAAAAGTTCTCTACTTCTTCCATATAATAGTCTCTGATAAGCTATATATCTATGGGAAAATCACTTTTAGTGGCAGCCAGGTGGACCAGTGGATAGAGTAGTTGCCCTGGAGTCAGAAAGACTAGGATTCCCACCTTACCTCCATCTGCCTCAGTTTCCTCAAATATAAAATAGTGATAATATATACTCCAATAATTACACCCTCCAAAATTACTGTTACATCCTCTTAATATAATGGTAAAATGTCTGAATGTCTGACTTGTAAAGGCAACATTTAAGATTGATTTTATTACACCCCAAGGGACAGAACCAAGATTGAATCATAGAAACTCATTCTTGGAAGCAGTTCCAATGGTTTTCTCATCCAGTCTATTATCAAATGGAATTCCCTCAAAACACAGGAGAAGATTTTTGCCAAACTTAGGGACAACCATGATTTACAACATGGCTGAGAAGTGGTTAGGAATCCATCATCCAATATTTATTAAGTGTTTACCATGTACAAGCAATTGGACTAAGTATGGGGGAGATTCTCCTAGTGGATCATCCCTTGTCATGGTGGAAGATATGATATCAGAAGATGAGTCCCTCGGGTTAGAAGGTGTCCAGCATGTTAGTGGGGAAGAACAGCGGATAACTATACATAGCTCCAGAAAAAAGTGAAGTGCTTGGAACAAAACTGAAAGGAAACTCAGCTGTTGTCGATGTGTCTGTCTAACGACAAAAGTAAAAGTCCAATTCTATAAAGATCAATACCATATAAGAATCTGGGAGGCAAGATCTATATATTTAAAAGATAATTGCCCCTTGGAAGGAAAGTTGGGCAAATCTGGACAACATACTAAAAAGCAGAAACATTCAGACTGGCTAGAATGACAGGGAAAGATAATGCGGAATATTGGAAGGGATGTGGGGAAACAGGGACACTAACACATTGTTGGTGGAATTGTGAATACATCCAACCATTCTGGAGAGCAATTTGGAATTATGCTCAAAAAGTTATCAAACTGTGCATACCCTTTGATCCAACAGTGTCTCTACTGGGCTTATATCCCAAAGAGATACTAAAGAAGGGAAAGGGACCTGTATGTGCACGAATGTTTGTGGCAGCCCTGTTTGTAGTGGCTAGAAGCTGGAAACTGAGTGGATGCCCATTAGTTGGAGAATGGCTGAATAAATTGTGGTATGTGAATATTATGGAATATTATTGTTCAGTAAGAAATGATCAGCAGGATGATTTCAGAAAGGCCTGGAGAGACTTACATGAAGTGATGCTGAGTGAAATGAGCAGGGCCAAGAGATCATTATATACTTCAACAACAATACCGTATGATGATCAATTCTGATGGACCTGGCCATCTTCAATAATGAGATGAACCAAATCATTTCCAATGGAGCACTGAACCAGCTACACCCAGCGAAAGAATTCTGGGAGATGACTAAAAATTCCCAATCCCTCTATTTTTGCCCACCTGCATTTTGGATTTCCTTCACAGGCTAATTGTACAATATTTCAGAGTCTGATTCTTTTTGTACAGCAAAATAACGGTTTGGTCATGTATGCTTATTGTGTATCTAATTTATACTTTAATATATTTAACATCTACTGGTCATCCTGCCATCTAGGGAAGGGAGCGGGAAGGAGGGGGAAAATTGGTACAAAAGGTTTGACATTTGGCAATACTGTATTATTACCCATACATATAACTTGTAAATGAAAAACTATGAAATAAAATATATACATATATATTACCTAAGAAATTTTTTTAAAAAGCAGAGACATTGTCTTGCAGACAAAAGTTTGTACAGTCAAAACTATGTTTTTTTCCAGTAACAATATATGGCTGTGAGAGTTGGGCTACAAGAAAAGCTGAGACTGAAGAATTAACTGTTTCAAATTGTGCTGCTAGAAAAGATTTTTGAGAGTTTCTTGGACAGCATGAAGTTCAAATCAATTAATACTTAAAGAAATTCACTCTGATTATTCATTGGATTATTCATTAAAAAAACTTTGACTACATAAGAAGAAGATATGATTCACTGGGAAAGACTGTTAAGAAAGACTGAAGGCAGAAGATGGATAGATGGTGTCATAAAAGCAACCAGAATGAGTTTGCACAGACTTTGGGAAAGAGTGAAGAACAGTAGGGCATGGTGTGCTGAGGCTTAGGGGTCATGAGGAGTTGGACAAGACTGGCTTCCATAAGGTAACTAACTACATGTGCCCATCGACGGCACCAAGAGAACACGTCCAAAAGGCAGGATTGATGGATGGAAGGGGGAACTTCCAAACAGTAAGATGGAGTGGGAGTAGGCAGATCTAAGCACACAAGGTAAGGTGGAGAGGGTCTAGGGAAGTTAAGCCATTTGCAAGCACTTCATTAATACCTATTATGTGTTAAATACTCTCCTATTACACCTGCTCCCTCACATCTGTTTAGTTCACCATTGCTCTTAGTGCTGGGACAGATGGAAAACTCAGGTATGATCCCAAGGCAGCCAGAAGGACATTGAGAGCAGTGACTCTGTGGAGTGCTCACTCTTTTTCATCTCCTTCAGCAGATCATGCCTTCTCCAATCTCCAATAGACCAGGTTTTCCTACAAATCAAGGACAGGAAAGAAGGGAAGAAGATGGGAGCCGAACAATCCCCCAAGGACAGGTACAGGAGCTATCATTTCAAAATCTGGAGCCGACAGGTCACATCGATGAAGAGAAGTGTCATACTGAAGGCTGGATTATGCACCCACAAAGTGTGGCAGCATTGCAAACCGGCACTCTAGGAGACACTGAGCCCCACCAAGCCTTTTCCTCCATCTCAGGTCAAAGCCATGTCCTTCTGGGAAGGAGTGACCTCTTGCAACACAAAGATCAATAGTGAAAAGTCAGTCAGGAGCAGTGTCCGAGGGAGAAGCACCAGCCTGGCCCAGGTAAGGCATTTGGTGGCAAAAGTCAGTGAGGACTTTGAAGGGACAGGATGTCCCCATGTTTGTACCATCCAGGGAAGAAGGAGAGGAGAAAGGACTTACAAGCGTGAGACAGTGGGACCCACTTTCTCAGGCGCACTTGTTTTTCAGTCGTGCTTAATGCTACATGACTCCATTTGGGGTTTTCTTGGCAAAGATTCTTGAGTAGTTTACCATTTTCTTCTCCTGTTCATTTTATAGCTGAGCAACCTGAGGCAAATAGAATAAATCTAGCAAGTGTGTGGAGGCAGATTTCCACTCAGGAAGAGGAATATTCCTGGTTCTAGATCCAGAACGCTAACCACTGAACCATTTACTGCTCATTTGGTCAGGAATCAGCATCAAATATGGCAAAAGGAAGGGAATAGATGGTGTGTGAGTCAACATCAGATGCACTGAGAATGGAGTCATGTCCTAGGTCTCACACGTCCTACCTCGCTGATCCTGGGCATGTTGTTTCTGAGGGCCACAGATAACCCATCCATAAAGGGAAGGATTTGGAGAAGGGAAGGATTTGGAGAAGGTAACAGTACTTAAATCCAGGTTAGAATGAAAAGAGTCAATGTGGGAAAAGCTTTGGATGCACCGGGCATCCGGGTGCCCTGCTGAAGGCAGAGCTGGTGTCCTGTGGTGTGTGGCTGCACAAAAACAGCCCCAAAAGGCGAATCAGCACCAGGCCTGAACTCACACATCATCTCTGAGAGAAGTCAATGGGATTCTTTTGGTGAATTTAAGCAAGGCTGTCAGTTGTTTGATTCAAACTAATTCACCTGCATCTATGGAGAAGCTGATAATTTTTGAAGTCAGGAAGTTGTCTCTGTGAATTTCCATCAGATTTGGTTTTTCCCTAAATAGTTTTTCAATTTCTCTGCTGCCGTAATGCTAATGGATGAAACATGACACTCTAAATAAAAAATAGGGATTTGTTCTTGCTACTCCACTGTTTATAAATATAATCCACCTTGAGCCTCTGATTAACTCAGCAGAGAACAGGGCTGCTGAGACTCCATTGATTATCTATCAGCATGTTGGACAGGGAGACCATGGATAAATTTAATTGATGGGCAATTGGAAACTTTCATGGTTGGCGTACTTTGAACCTCCAACAGGTTTCCAAATGAGCTATCTCATAATTGGGCAGCTTCTCATCCCACTATGTCCCCTTTCCTTTCTTTGATGGCCCCTCTTGGTGGCTAATAATAAAACGGTAGCTAAAATATAAACAATCCAAGTGGCATTGGAGAAAATCAAAGAGCCGGGATATCCCACTGAATGGCCAACCAGCCCTTGGATGTTTGTTCCCTGACTACATCAGGATGATCACAACTTGATTTTGAGATTAGTAAAAATAATCTCGTTCATGTTCTTTGTAGGTTCTTTCTTCTAATAGTCAACTCTGAGAACAAGGAGAGGCAAGAAGGCAGATCAGTGATCAGAGTGAGATCCTCACTGTAGCCTTGCCACCCAGTAAGCCTGAGCAAGGGACCACCATCTTCATCTTGGGGACATTAGGTTCCATGTCGCTTCCAGGGTGATTTTTGTGAAAATGCAGACGTCTTCTACAGAATACTTATCCGACCCTTGGAAGCTTTCTTCTGGGTTTCATTAAATGGTGGGTCCCATATCTGGGCAGCTCCTCTGTTATTCTTCCTTCTGCCATCTCCTTTTTCAGGCACATCTGCCCTAGAGATGTCGTTTATCAAAACTTTTTAGACAAGTCACCCCTGGCAAAAATGTGGCAGCCTTCTTGCAGTCACCCCCCCCCACCCTTCCACTTCATTTACATCACCCACAATGTTCAGTTTGGGGAGATTGTTGTTCTCTAATCTCTGGCAATAATGTGCCCTTAGGAAGTGACTGCTGTTAAAGATATGTGGGAGGGGAGGAACTTTCATATCAGGAAGGTATTAGAATAATTTTTTTTTAAATCCCTTTTTCCAGAAAATGCAAATCTGATGGATTGATATATAACACTGGCCAAGACTTAGAAACAGAGAACCTTGTGCCTTTGAGTACAAAGTCTCAAATACCCTGATTTTCCCACCTCCTGGATACCCTACTCACACTGACATTACTAAAGGAAACCCTTGGCACTGTTTTGCTTTGGTTTGTTTTTAATGGTCTCTTTCCCCAAGGGACTGCGACACAGAGATGAAAGTAAAGGAGGTAGGTACCATTTTTTTAAACTGACTACATTAAACTTAATGTAGGTTTTTCAATAATAGGTTCATCTTCATGGCATTTGTAAAAAATAAAATAAAATGAGTGAGAAGGTGGCTGAGTTGTCCCATCATTCCAATCAAGAGCCTTCTCCTAAGCAGTAATAAAAAGGGAAGTGGAGAGCAGCATGATGGACTTTCCTGAAATGGAATGAAGAACAGCTTTCTGCTCATTGCCTTTAGAAATGTACATGCGAGCGAGAGGCTGCTTTAATTCACACACCTAGACTCTGAATGGCCCAAATATGGACAATAATTGATTTTTACTGTTTTTTCTCATTTACATTTGAGACACTTCAGCAATTTTACCCCCGATTTACTTGAGTCCATTAGGACTAAAATGCAAGGGCAGGGAAAAGTCACCTATTAAGCAGATGCAGACCCTTGGGTCAGCACAGGACATGCTGGTTATTATTAGATATTTTATGTTTTTGACCATATGTATTTATAGCATGATTCAGCCCACAGATTATACTAACCATAAAGTTTTAAAGCAATAAAATTAAGCTGCCAGAGATGACAGCTAGGTTCTATAACTGCAAAGTTTCTTTCATTGAAGCTCAAATGGAATAGAGTGAAACTGATCCACTTCCTTTTATCTCCAAAGTCTAATCCTTTCTACCTCCAACTACCATTAGGTTGACTATGATGGTAGCACCCCTCCATTACCCCAAAATCAGGCTATTTCAGAAACAATCTCTGCCTTACCACATCATGGAAAGCTGTTAGTAGGAAAATGAAGCCAGAATGCAAAGTGAGAAAAGACTAGATTCTATTCCTTCCCCTCTGCTCCTCAATCTACAAGTGTCTTTTTCCTTCTCAAATGGCCCAAGATCTCTGTCGAGGTCCCCAGGAAGAGGAGCTTTCCTGACTCAGGTGGTCTGTCCACTACATTACTCAATTGTTTACAGGATAGGACAGATGACTGGAAATTGATGGATAGCTTCCTTAGAAAAGGACTGAAAGGATAAGGGTAGGAGAGTGAAAATTATTATTTTTTGAGGATAAGCACAAAAGAGGAAGATCAAACAAATGAAAAGGTGGTGAAGGGGCAGAATATGGATTTCCTAATGCCCATTTCTATGGCAAACTTCAGGAGGTTTGTTACCTCTCTATTCATCTTCATGAGAGAATACCCTATAGGGTTTACAAATTATGTGAATTCCCCAGAGCCCACAAGTGTGCTATATATAGGATATGTTTAATCGATGTATTGATGAAGTTGAAGTGAATGACCATCTCTCAAAGCAGGGAGAAGGTTAGTAACAGAGGAGATTAGAGAGAAATTGTTAAGTTCCCCTCAGGAAAGGAAGACAGATAGTGACTTTCTTTAGGAAACTGGGCAGCTCAGTTACTATTAACTTATTTGCAATTAGAATGCCTCCAATAAAAACTGATTCACAATAGATTGTTAGTGGAGTTGTGAACTAATACAACTATTCTAGAAAGCGATTTGGAACTATGCCCAAAGGACTATAAAACTGTGCATAAACTTTGATCCAGTAATACCACTTCTAGGTCTTTATCCCAAAGAAAGCAAACAAAAAGGAAAAGAACCTATATGTATAAAAAATTTATAGCAGCTTTTTTTTTGTAGTGGTAGAGAAATGGAACTTGAGGGGACGACTACCATTTAGGGAATAACCAAACAAGTTGTGGTACATGATCATGATGATTGTGCTATAAGAAATATCAAGCAAAATGTTTTCAGAAAAAAACTTGGAAGATTACATGAACTGATATAAAGTAAAATGATCACAACCTGGACAGTATTGTCACAGTAAGAGCAATATTGTATGATGCTCAATTGTGAATTACTTAATCTCAGAAATATAATTATCCAAAACAATTCCAAAGCACTCATGATAGAAAATGGTATCTGCCTCCATAAAAAGAATTGATGTGTTCTAAATGCAGACTGAATCATACATAGATTGATATTACTTTCTTCTTTATTCTTGGGGTATTTTGTTTGTGTGTTCTTTTGCAACATGGCTAATAAGGACATGTTTTGGATAACTGCACATGTGCAATCTATACAAAATGCAGCAAGGAGCAAAAGAATTTGAAACTCAAAATTAAAAAACAAAACAAATGTTGGAAATGTTTTGATTATATGTAATTGAGAAAAATTAAAACTGAATGTAAAACAAAAAAAGGAAATATATTCATAAGAAAAAGGCCCAGCTAAAATGTCCCTCTCTCCTCACTTTAGGCTAGAAACAGAAGCTGGGCCATCAGTTTAACTCACCAGACCTTAATTTCCAAAGGCTTTCATTGCTATTTCTTTGTTTTCCCCGAGCCACCCATGAGTATTCCCAAGGCTGGAGAAAAGCAATGATCTGTCCTGCCTATAGTAATGCTATTGATGAGTTTCCCGACTTGCCCCTATGAGATCACGGGCGCCATTCCTGAGAGAGAGATGCTATCTAGCCTCCCTTGTCCTCCAAGAGAGGTCATGGACAGTCTGAGCATCGAACATTTCCAAAATCTCTCTATTTAATTTGAGCCTTCCATCACCAGGGCACTGTTGTCTTTGAGAAAGCAAGATAAACTTCTCAGCAGCCCCGGATGCTATAAGATAGTGCTCACACACACACACCATGAAAAACTAATTAAATATCTTCTCTAATTACCGCAGTAGCCAAGCAGCAGCTCCTTGGTACATCATAATAAAACAGATATTTTTAACTGGCAAATGTTCAAACTTTCCTTGGCTGATTGGGGGGCGAGAATAGCATTTCATTTCATACTAAATAAAAAGATTTCCTGTACGAGAGCGGAGAGGATGGAAGGCGGTAAGGATCTTTGATTATTGTATTTCAGCAGCCGGGGAGTCAAATAGAAAAGCTAAAAGAAAATCCTGTTCCTCTGTGGGAGAACACTCCGCAGAACAAAGACCTTTTACTACCCAGGACTTTCCCCTTTTTAGATGTTGATTTCCCTCACTTTTCCTTTCAACGTTAGAACGTCTCTATTAGTGCCTTTTAGACAGAGATCTCATGCAGGGAAGTGAAAGGCCACTGGGCCTGGAAAACAGGCCTTATTGTATAGATTACATACATCGCAATTTATTTAATTATAAAGTGGATTTTTCTTCCATTCACACACATTTAGCTCCAACTGAAAGTGTCTGTTAAAAGCCCGGAGGCCACATCCCCAAAGCCAAAGCCGACTTGGTCCTTCCCTTAAAGAAAGAGGAGATGGCATCGTCTCTTCTGGGGGGAGAGGGAAGCCCCCAGGGCGGACGGCGCCGGGGCTGCCCGCGGCCCCGGGGGGCTCGTCCCCCCGCAGGAGCCCTGCCTTGGAACACACGGCCCAGCTCGCCGCATCCGCCCTCTCCGGGTGGGTTGAGGATGAGGTGTGTCGCAACGAAATCCTAATCCCCCCCAGAAACTTGCTCCCTAGGCAGGCGGAGCCATTGTCGGAATAAGTGGCGATTTCCCCCTAGAGAATAGCACTTCCATTCTCTGGTACGTGACCCCTGCAGGCCAGAGGCCGCTCCCTAAATAGAGCACAATGAAAAAGCCTTTCCGGCCACTCGGGGCTCCCGAGCACAAAGGATCTGCCGGCCTGTCAAGCGGATGCCCTTGGAGAGGCTGCGGCCTCCGGGACCAAAGTCCCAGCGCCCCGGCAGTGGCTCCCGGAGAGCTTGGGGAGCCTTGGGACAATCCCGTGCCCCCCTGCCCTGCTGGTCCTGCTGGCCCACGAGGAAGGAGCCATTCTCCTTTCATTGTAACGAGTCCGAGAGGCCGGAGCTGGCGCGCGGAGCTTCCCAAAGGAGGGTGGGCTGTGCTGGAGCCCGCGCAGCCGGGATCAAACCACGGGGGCCATTGCTAGGCTGCCTGCTCAGTGGCACAGACCCATGGGAGCCCCGAGGGGATGAGAGGAGCCAGGCCGTCTGTATCAGGAGGGAAACAAGGGCCTTCCTGGAAGCTTTTCCCCCAGAACAAAGGCACCCACCCTGAAGGTCCCGGAGTCCCAGACGGGGAGGGCAGAGAGAAAAGGAGAAGCAACGTCCAGAGGAAAACCCCAGAAGCTGCAGGAGGGACAGTCCTCGTCCCTAGTCTCTGTGTGATCCACGTCCAGTCTCCACGTAGGGAGGTTACACTGGGCTTGGAGGCCACGGGCCAAACCCTGCCCCAACCTGCTGCTCTCTTGTTGTTGTTCCTCCCAGGAGAGTCAGGCCCGGGCTCGGGGATTCAGTCGGGGAAGAGGAGGGTTCGCCGAGCTTCTCTGGGTTCCCACAAATGGGAGAAAGGAGAAAAATCTCTGGGAATGCTACTTGGGAGATCCTTGTGCAGGGACCCGCTGTGGAGGGACCCGTTGGCGTGCACAGCTTTACTTAGTGGGCCACTTACAAGGGGGTGAGGGAGGGGGAAGAGCCACAGCCGAGGACCTGAGAGAGAGCTAGTGAGTCTGCGGCATTTATTAAATACTTACAGGGGCAGGGGTGGCGGTGAGCACCGGGTGACACCGCGAGATGGGCCTTCACGAGGACAGACCCGAACCAGCCTCGCCCACCCCAAGGATGGAGCTCCCCAAAGAAGGCCCCGAGAGCTTCAGAGGGCAGACCGCCTCTGCAGCCCCTTTGTCCCCCACCCCACCCCAGGCCCGATCTGGGAGCCCGACAGGAAACGGGAGCAGGAGGCGGCCTGTTCCCCGCTCCTGCTGCCCCAAGTCGCAGATTCCTGTGCAATGTGGTTATTGACAATCCCGACTGCCAAGCCCACAGACCCACACGTGCCCACGCACATGCAGCCCTCCCTGCCTCCATCCTGCGGCTTTCTTCCGTGGGCCACGGCCATTTCAACTTACGCTGACCGAACTGTCCTTGTCCCATAGTGGTGATCGATGCTCATTTAGAAAGGTACCTTTAAACACTGCCCAGAACCGTGATTTCTCAATATAAGTGACTTCCCATTTTTCTGAGTCCTCTCCTTCAACATGTGACGAATGGTGAGATTTACCCTTTTTGTCATGTCCATTTCATAAAATCTGTCATCTCCCTTCCTGACCAGTTCTTAAGCTCTTACAAGGGACGGTGACATAAAGTCACTTGTGAAAACGTCCAAGGGAACCATCTTCGACTGCAGGAGACTAATTTACAAACAAGTCCAAGCAGCCAAGTTGTGGTGTGCACACATCTGGGTGGGGAGGCAGCAATACACACACAGAGTTACACAGAGACATGTGCAGAGACAGCAGATAGGGTTCTGGTTCTGGAGTCTGGAAGATCTAAGGCAAATTTCGTCTCTGACGTTACCCGTATAAAATTGAGTGAATCACCTAGTGACTTGATTGTCTCAATTTCTTCATCTAAAAATGGGGATAAAAAAATTATACCAATTTATGAAGATAAAAGTAAGTATTTAAAAATAAAGTGCTACTATTATACCATGATCAGTTCTGACCTATGTGGCTCTTTTCAACAATGAGATGATTCAGAACAATTCCAATGGTCTTGTGATTAAAAGAGCCATCTACATCCAAAAAGAGGACTATGGGAACTAAGTGTGGTTCACAACGTAGCATTTTTACTCTTTCTGTGGTTGTTTCCTTGTATTTTATTTTCTTCATCATTTTCTTTTCTGATTTGATTTGATTTTTTTGTACAGCAAGATAATTGTATAAATATGTTTGTATAGATTGGATTTAACATATATTTCTACCATGTTTAACATATATTGGACTACTTGCCATTCAGGGAGGAGGGGTGAGGAAAGGGACAGGGGTACTGGAATACAAGGTTTTGTAAGGACTAATGTTGCAGAAATATCTATGTATATGTTTTGAAAAATAAAAAGTTTTAATAAAAAAATAAAGTGCTAGTTAAGTGCTGATAAAATTGATCATCACCACCATCATCATCATTCATATAATTATGGCTACTTTTGTTATCATTATCATTATTGTTGTTATTCTATTATTGCACAAACTAATGCTTCAAGGATACATTATTTCACCAGGGTAGACTCTTCCTCCACATCCAAAAGAGATAAACGGATTTTAGGAGTTTCTGAGGACAAAAAAGTGTACATACCATGAGTAATCTAGTGAGAAATGTTTTCAAATATTCTCATATTGGTCTTCCATGATCAATATCTGATGAATCATTGAATCCATAGTCAAACCCTTGACTATCCTAGAAAGAGTCATCCAAAGTTACATCTGCTCTGTGTCATGAGGAGGGACCACTTGGGTCTCTGATGAAATATATCTGTTTCTATAGTGGAATAATCCAACTGCTTGCATTTGTTTGGAGTCGATGGCTTTTTCATTCATTCTCTTATTTCCTCTTTCTCTCCCTTCTTCTCTCTGTACCTCCCTCTCTCTGTTCCTCCTTTCTCCCCCTCCTCCCTCCTCTTCCTCCTTTCATCCCTTCTTCTCTCTCTCTCTCTCTCTCTCTCTCTCTCTCTCTCGTCTCACACACACACACACACACACACACACGTCTCTTCATTGCTCTTCATGTCACTGGCATTTTTATTTCTTCAGAGAGAGCAGGATCCATCATTTTAATTCGTGGGACAGTATCAGTGTTTTAAAAATGGTGTTTTTATTTTTTCAGGGAGAAGTTTGGAATAATTAAAAATATTGTGCAATTAAATTCCAGCTGTTATCCAGCCCCATCTTCTCTTCTATGCAGTGCTGGGCTCAGGCCATTATATATCTACAGAGTTTATCCCCAAAATGATATATTAATGAGATAACTCTTATGAACTGTCCATGTCAGGAGCTCAGCAATCAGCATTCTCCATGCCCCTCCTTTTTTTCCTATTAATGTTAGTCTTATGCATAACATATTTGGATCATGCTTTAAGCTTCAAACTACTCATAACTTTATTGATGTAGTCAGTGCACGCATGAACGTGCCCCTTTCAGAGATAAGGAAATTGAGCCTAAGTAAATTATTGCCCCAAGCACATGAATTTTACCTGTGGTGACATGAGTATTCTCATTTGGAAGGGGAAGCTAAGATATATTATCAGTACTCTCTCCATCTCTAGCAGCTATTGACTCTTGCTTGAGGAACAGAAGAGGGGAGAAATGGGAAGGTCTGACTCTAGCTCCCATTAGGGTTCAAAGGCCAGAATTAAATCCCAGAAGCCTCTTATTCATGAGACTGCTTATGCATGATATTATGAGGAAAGAGAACTTCTGTGATTCTAGAGGGGCCTGCAGATCTGAGTTATTTGCATTTAAAAAATTTTCCCCCTGAACTTTAAATGTGATTTCACCAGGCAAAAGTTCCAATCCTATTTCTCAGTACAAGATTTTTTAAAACTCACACAGAGTTGTCACTGCTTGAAAGCCATTGAACATGGGGCCCTGTCCTGGAGATCAAGGCATCTTAATTCACTGAGTAACGGACAGCACCTGAAATTCATCAAGTACCCAGGAATTAGCATCGACAATCAGCTCTCTGACTTGAAAATTTTGGGGGGAAAAAGCCTATGACCTTGAAAATGGATTTTCCAGTTTGTATATGCAGTAGGGGAAATAAGACCAAAACAAATGTTCCTCCTTCTATCTCATTACTAAAGACAACCTTTCTGCCAGATTTCTTACTATAGGTTACTCATCTGATGTTCATTTGTGGCCGTTTCTCTTACAGGGAACAGAAAAGGAAAACTGGGTATTGTGATACCAACAGTGATCACCAGCACTTGCTCTCTCTCTCTCACTCGCTCGCTCTCTCTAGCTCTCTCTCTCTCCTCCTCCTCCTTCTTCTTCCTCCTCCTCTTCCTCTTATTTCTCTGTGTCTCTGCTTCTCTATGTCTCTCTTCTTTTTCTTTCTCTCTTCTCTCTCTGCCTCTCTTCTTCTTTTTCTTCTCTCTCTGTATCTCTTCTCTGTGTGTCTCTCTACTTCTCTCTTCTTCTTCTTCTTCTTCTTCTTCATGTCCTCTCTCTCTCTCTCTCTCACACACACACACACACACACACACACACACGCACAAACACTAGAGTCTCTAATGCTTCTTGGAGGCTTCAGACAGAATGGAGTAGTCAATAGAAAGATACAATTAAAATCAAATTGGCTGACACTTTAATCCTATTCCTGACACATCTAGTCTGGGTTGATCCTGGACAAACTTCTAAGTGCCCCCCAGAACACTCTACAAAGATAAATTGAAGAGAAGTTGATGATCTTCATTGCTAGAAAATTCTCCTTCATAGAAGTCTTTAAAATGATGAAATAACAAGTTTGTATTTAAAAAAATTGCAACAACAACCAACACAATTCTCAAGGGAATTTCCAGAGGCTGGTATTTGTGACCAGGAGATGATGGCAGGAGCCCTAAAGGCTCTGAGCAAATGATTTTAAAAAATCATAAAAAGATATGAGCATTTTCTTCTGTCCAAAATACTCAATAGGAAGTAATTGGTATCAAGCTATAAATTGAAATGGAAGAAAAACAGGGACTTCTAGATAGAAAAGGGAAAATCAGGACATTCCTGAGCTGTCTGAATACATGTTTTGTTTGCCTCTGAGGCAACTAAAGTGACTAAAACTAGACATGGAGACATTGGGCCCAGCAAACCAGGGCTAAAAGAGCAGCCACAGTAGCAGTAGGAAGCAAACAATGATAGCCCAAAGGGGATGCTGGAGTCAGTCAATAAACATTGATTAAGGGTCTACCATTGATTGATTGGATGATCTCCAGGCACTGGGCAAGTGCTGGGGAATACAAAACAAGGGAAAACATCAGGAAGCCCACAACCTAATCGGGGAGACAGCATGGCAACAACTAAGAACAGGCTACAGACATGAAAAATAGGAACCAATGCATAGAGGAAAGGCACAGGAATTAAGGAGGCCCAGGAAAGCCTTAAAGGAAGCATGGAGTGCAGACCAGAGTAGGACCAAAGTACAGCCTCTTGACTTAGAGGAACATATCTGAACTGGCCTTTCATTGGTTCTGGAAGTGAGAAATATCACAAAGCTCCCCAAAAGATGAACATTTCCGATTAGATAAAAAGGAATCTCTCTCCATTATTTGAAAGATTCAGTTGTTAGAAAGTTATTCCTTACATGTTTAAAAGGATAGCACATATTTAACCTATAACAGATTGCTTGCTATCTTGGGAGGAAGGAGGTAAGAGAAGGAAGAAAAAAAATTTGGAATACAAAGCCTTACAAAAATGAATTTTAGAAACTATCTTTACATATTTGGAAAAATAAAACACTATTTAAAATAAAATGGAAACAAGGTCAAGGGAAATAAGAAATTTTCCCTTGAATTAAATGAAAACTTTGTTTCCCCTGTAATCATTCATTTCTCCACATTCTGCCCATAATAGAGTCCAAAATTATCTTATATTTGACAATCACTAAGTATAAAAAGACATTTCCCTTTACATGGCCTCCTACAGGCCACCGTTGTCTGGGTCCTTCACGATGATGACTGGCTCTCTCAATCCTGGCAGACTTATCAGTGTGTCCTTGGTATCTGGAACTTGAGAAAACTGGACTTTGGGTTCGCTCAAGTTCTTTTCTAATTTGGAAAACCTATGAGGCAATGAAGGTAATAGTGGAGAGCTCAGCTGGGGTGAAGTTCCAAAGAGAGTTTGACGGACCACACTAACTCCTCACTACTCCTACTTCTTTCTTCTTCTTCCTCCTCCTCCTCCTCCTCCTCCTCCTCCTCCTCCTCCTCCTCCTCCTCCTCCTCCTCCTCCTCCTCCTCCTCCTCCTCCTCCTTCTTCTTCTTCTTCTTCTTCTTCTTCTTCTTCTTCCTACTACAGGCTCCTACTACAGGCTGTTCTTTTGGCACTTCTGAGTTGTCCCACTTGGACATCTGTACAAGTACTTAAGTTCTCCACCTGCTTTGTGTCTCCTGTTTTTGTGATCTAAGTACATTTTTATTGCACATTCTCATTTTGATGCTTTGGGCTACAATTTACTGCACTGTTGAAATCTTCTGGAACTTTGTTAGTTTAAGGAACAAAAAGATGGAATATTTTAACTGGGAAGTGTCTGGGCTAGCCCAGGATGTATGACCACTGCTGGCAAACCACCCTTAAATCTATTGCTTGAAAAAAAATCCAGATTTATTCAAATGGTAATTTGGAGCTTTTACAAAAGAATCAGATCTGGGGTTCATTTGCATAGATGTCTTTCTTAGTACATTTAACATAGAAATAGACTTGCCAGAAAACCATTGACACTTACCTTTGCAGAAACTGCCTAGAGGGAGGTGCCACAAATGTGATCTGTGTGAGAATTTTTCCTGGAAGGCCCCTAGGTTGAGACCTTAAATTTCTAGGACACTTTACTAATTCAGAGATTTCTCTGACACTAAACCCTCAAACTGGGCAGCTTCAGAAAAGACGTGACCACCTTCATGAGAGCAGTCCACTGTCATTGCCAAGGGGATCATCATGTCTACACCTCTCTGGCTGGGAGCCAGGGAGTTTTTGTTTTTAGCTCCTTCTCTATCATCACTGACTTCTAATCTGTCATCAATGCTATCACTTCCCTTTTTCTTTTCTTTTTTTTTTTTGGGGGGGGGGAGGGTTATATATGTTCAATCATGTTAAATGTATTTCCACATTAGTCATGTTAGAAAAGAAGAATCCTAAGAAAAGGGGAAAACCCTGAGAAAGAAAAAAAATTTCAAAAAATGAAAATAGTCTGTTTCACTCTGCATTCAGATTCCATAGTTCTTTCTCTAGGCGTGGCTAGCATTTGCCATCATGAGTCTATGGACACTGGCTTAGATCATATTATGACCATATTTGACCATCATACAATTTTGCTGTTAATAGGTACAATGTTCTGGTTCTGCTTATTTCACTATGGATCAGCTCATGTAAGTCCTTCCAGGTTTTTCTGAAAGCATCCTGCCGGGGATTTCTTATAGCACAGTAGTAGTATTCCATTACTCTCATATACCACAAATTGTTCAGCGTTCCCAAATAGACAGACATCCCTTCAAGTTCCAATTCTTTACCACCACTAAAAAAGCTGTTACACGATTTTTTTTTCATTTGTAGGCCCTTTTCCCTTTTTAATATCACTACTTTGTATAACTATCTTATATCACTTCTGCTATCACTCTGGTGTGGACCCTCAAACCATAAACCCAACTGTCCACAATCATGTCCCAAGATCCTTTCTTTTGCCAACAGATTTCCTGGTGAAAACAAAGCAAGCCATTTCAATTCATAATTCTCCTAGACCATTTTCATCAGGTTCCTCCTTCCATCAGGATGAGGTACAAACTGGCACCCTGTTTTCAGACTCCCGTTATCTCACTTACCTCCCCAGTATAAAATCTTTAGTACACTGGGAATACGCCAAGCTTGTTTCCACGTTATTCTTTAGACTAGTTTCTCAGTTCATAATTCTCATCCTCAAATCCAACTCACACTCATCTTCCATGAAGTCCTCCATACCTTGTCATAAAGGCCACTCCCTTCTTGGAAGTCATGTTCAATTCATTGATTTAAACTGTTGCCTATCATTTTGTGAGCTGGATGTGGACTATCCAGTGTTTAAGTTTCTACTCCTGGGACTCTGGACCCAGGCCGGAGAGAATTTCTTCCTGCTTTACAACCCACACTCAGTCCTACACACCTTCCTCTGCCCATTTCCATCCCAGGCGGTGGTACATTTACAAATCCCCTCTTTTATGTCTCCCTTTCCCATGCTACCTCTGGAGACAATATTCAATTAAAAGCCAGAATTCCTTTCATGGGACCTCCAACCAATACTTTATTACTTCAATGATCATTTCCAAAACTCTCTACATGTCCCTCCCTGTCCACTACCCTTCTTTATACCTATCTGCCTCTAAAAAAACAGAGGATAAGAACTGTCAATTTTTTTTTTATTCATTCATGTGGTGTTTGTCAATTCTATCATTATGCTATTTCTTTATTCTACGTTTGCTACTCTGTATTCCACAGGAAGCAGGTACCTGAAAATTACATGAGTCATCATGAGATGGTGGGCCCCACCATTGTTGGTTTAGAATAGCACACTGTACTTCTTTTGATGACTTTTGAAGGCTACAAAGATATCAGCCCTGATCTTTAAAAGAAAGCCCTGATTGCTAAGGATAGCTTATGCTTAAGAGACCTAGTCCTTAAAATATAACAAAGGAAAATATCAGCAACCCTGATCTTAAAAGAAAGTCCTGATTGCTCAGGATAACTTATGCTTAAGAGACCTAGTCCTTCAAATATAACAAAGGAAAATATCAGCAGCCCTGATCTTTAAAAGAAAGCCCTGATTGCTAAGGAAAGCTTGTGTGTAAGAGACCTAGCCCTTCAAAGATAACAAAGGAAAGTATCACTTAGAATAATGATGCCCAACTGAGGTGCCTCCACTTACAGCAAAAGCGATAAAATTTCCCACCAACGATTGGGGCCCTTTCAGTTTTAGTACTCTCCTCTTTGTCAAAATTGTTTTAGGGATTAAAGCATTTGATATTCTGCCTTTAAACATATAATTTACACTGGAACTCAAGAGTTCACAGTATTCTTGCATATGACCATTGGGAACTCAGAGAGAATTCTCTAAATACTTTATGCATAAACTACATGAGATAAAGCATCCTGCTAATTAATGAAACTTACCTGATATCTCTGGTCTGTCAGTCAATAAGCATTACAAAGCACTTCTTATCTGTGGGGCAAAGCACTGAGGATACAAAAAGAGGTAAAACCTTGGCCCTGCTCTGGAGGAGCTCATACTCTAATGGAGAAGATGACATGCAGATAGATATATATATATATATATATTTCTACACACACATGTATGTCTCTACAGGTATAGACACATTAATATTCACACACATCTATATACCTGTAGAGACATACATATGTGTGTAAATATATATGTGTACATGTTTGTATGTATGTGAATATATGCTATATACATGCACAATCTACAGGAAAATAGGAAAGAATTAAGAGACGGGAGACACTGAACTTGAGAGACAGGGGAAGGCTTCCTGGAGAAGGTGGTCTTTTGATTTCAATCTCCATTAGTCAGAGAGACAATCTTAAGGTTCCTTTGTCTCAGAGCAGACCTATACCTCATGTTTCATGGTACCTACCACAGTGGTTCCCATGACTAGAGATCAGTGAATGATGGTACAGTTGACAGGAAGAGTGTCCATAAGGTCCGTCCCAACACTCAACCTGCCACTCCCAGATGGCAGTCATTAATATGAATCCATAACTTATTTCTCCTCCTTGATTGCAAGCTCAAAATCAGGGGCAGCATATTGTCAGTGACTCCGATTACCTGTATCTCTGTACTGTGCGGCAGCTAGAAAAGTACAGGGCCAGACAGGGAAGCATTCAACGGGTATCATTTCATGAATTAACAAGTGAAAGCTGAATCAGTCAGTAACTTGAATTCTTCTCCAGCTTCTTAACCTAATGCTGGTTTCTCATGAATTACATTATTGCCAATTAGACTGAACTTCAAATTTGTTATCTTTCATAATCTATTGTATGATCTTAGATATATCACTGTCCTCATAATTAATTTGCCTTTCCAAAGTGATGGATGATATGAAAAGTGTTTTGCTCATCGCCCCAAGGTAGATGGCAGGGACTTCTCTTGATTGAACACACCCAGATCTCGCCCCCACTGGAGTGGACCACCCATCTAGCTTCTCCAATATCAAACCCAATGCTCATTGCTTTCAGATACATTTTTCTCTGGGGATTGAGATCTGGGATAATGTTGGTTTGCCAAAGGCCACAGAACCAATCAAGTCCTAACATGAAAAGAGAAGATTTTCTCCAGGTTTTTTTTCTTCTCCTTATCTCGTCTTGCTCCCTCTTCCCATAACATATCATTAACTTTGGCTTCTGCTTTTCATATAAGGCAACCGCCTGCAGTTCTCTACATCAACAATCATTTAAATGCCGGTTATGTGTGAGAACTGCACATTCAAATGCTCCAAGGATCCAGGTCATTCCAGAATCTGTCCCTGGTGCCTAGATGCTGTTGTGGATAGACTCAGGGCATGGGATTCTTCAGAATGACGGAGCCACCTGGTTCTTACAGACTCTGAGCCTCTGGGCATTCTCTGTGCCATTGATTAAGGGTGAAAGCAATTAGAAGACAACATATTTAAAATGGGAGTGCTCTCTCTGGTCGGAAAAGCAGAATTTTCCTAACCCTATTACAGCACCTGTCAGGCCATCCAGGTGGCATTTCCAGGGTCCCAGCTGCTGCAAATGGTGGAATGAGCATATCTGGCACCAGTCTTCCTCCTGGTGACAGTATGGACTCTCTCCCTCCGCACACAATGCATCCCCTCCTTTCTTCTACATGCACATATTTCCATCCAACACTATTAACCTTGCTTTGAGAGATGACTCCTTAATTTGGATTTCACAAGGCCACCTTTAAAAGACAAAGTGATTTCCCTTTGGGAAAAAAGGTTGATTTTCCTTGAATCTGTCACTGTAAGGGAAGTTGTAGACAGCTACTTGGCACCCACTTTCCTAGCCTTTGGAGGATGGAAAAATTCAAACCAATGAACCATTCTTGATATCTCAGAGTTTCAGATTAGAATCCAGGAACTATTCATGATTTATAGTTTATCTTGTCATGCTGTACTGAAACAGATGCCATTACAGGACATAATGAGGTGAAATAAATCGCCTTAAAAGTGAAGTGACACATATTTCAGTCATCATAAAAATAAGCCCAGAAATGACACTGCTTATATTTAATACTGAGTTGGAGATGAGGGAGCAAAAGTTTTTTTCAAAACATAAGCAGGATTGTGGCTCGTTCAGGATGCAGAGAAACTGAATGAAAAATGTGGATCCTGCCCTTGGACTATGGGAAGGGAAAAGAGTTTATGGGCAAAAGTTTCAGAAAATGCTCCAAGGAATGGAATTACCTTAGATGTGAATCAGACCTCAGAAGTGGTCCTCGCCAAAAATGGAAGGAAGAGCAGAGAGGGAAATGATGGCCAAAGAGAGCCTTCTACCTTGCTTCATGGCTGAGATGGGGGACCCTCAGCCAAGGAGGCTAAGGATGCAAGTCCTGGAGAGGAAAAGTCTGTGGGGAGATTTACTCATTGTTTTAACATAGCCAAAGAACTAAGTGGGAGGATCTATTCTTGAGATAACAGGAGCCAACTAGGAATAATGGCTAGAAGTCAGGCCATCGTAGAAGGTGAGTGGACAAGAAAAGATCAGAGGCAGAGCAGACAGGTCTCATTCTCTTCCACGGACATAGGGCCCTTAGTCATGTCTATAAAGCTGGGGCAAAATTACTTTTCTTTTGTCTGCTTTGTTCTGTCCTGTGACTTGTCAGGCCTAAATTATTATCCCCATGTATTTCTGATTAAGGGAGCTGGGGAGGGAGAGACAGAATGGAGGACTTGCTAGTTAATGGGGACTTGCTAGTTAATGGAGGACTTGGTAGTTAGTACTCTGCCTCCAGGCCAGGAAGATCTGAATTCAAGCCTTGTCTCTAGGAGGGGTGACCTTGAAAATGTCACTTCATATATCTGTGTCCCAGGCTAATGTCCAAGACTAGATGATGTAGATCAGGTGCTCAGATGCATTGGCAAAAGGAAGTTCTCAACAACCCCCCTCCGACCCCCAATCTGGATGAAAGTGCAGGATGTGTCTGCATGGGACGGGCATGAGGGATGGAGAGAGAGTAGCAAAATGTTCTCTGAATGGACTGCAACAAATCAATCCAAGATCCCAAGGCGACCACACGCTAAAAGACTCAAGTTGAAGAATAATTTTTTTACAGTTTTTGGTAGAAAAACACACTGTTTCAATTGAATTATAATGCTGATATTTCCCACAAGCCAGGAAGGTTTTATTTTTCTCATAAATACAGTTGTACATGAAAATGGAATCTGAGAGTATTCAATTGCAAATATACAGTAATTTGATAAGTATAAGATGCATGTTATGTATATATATATATACATATATATATTTATATATGTGCAAAAATGTGTCTGCATGCAATGTATATATATATATATATATGTATGTGTGTATATGTGTATACATAAATATGTATTCATGGGGTGTATATACATTGCTTTTGTAGTTTAATCAGTTAGTTGTGTCTGACTCCTTGTAACCTCGTTTTTTTTCTTGGCAAAATGGCAAAAATACCATTTCCTTTTCTAATTCATTTCACAAATGAAGAACTGAGGCAAACAGGGTGATGTGGCTTGTCCAAGGCCACACAGCTAGTAAGAGTCTGAGTCCAGATTTGAATTCAAGTCCTTCTAACTCCAGGGCCAATTCTCTATTTACTGCACCACTTAATTTCCTGTATACATGTGCAAACCATGAATGCACTGCTGCAATACATGTATGTATGTATTCAAGGTACTTTTATCAGTCCTTCTAAACATGGTGATCTTGGTGATGTATGTGTTTTACATCAAGATTTTAATGGATGTGTCACCTCTCTCACAACCTCCAAATGGCAAGAGTCTGTAGGAAGGAGCCATATGAAAGTAACAGGCCCACTATAACTCATACTCAGCAATTAGTCATCTGATGTCTGACTAAGAACTTCCAATAAAGAGGGATCCAATACCTCCCAAACAGAGCAATTCACTTTGGGATAACTCTATTAAAAGAGAATAAAGATTTATTTGACGCATTTGTTTTGAGAGTTGTTCAGTAGTTTCAGTTATGTCCAGTTGTTCATGACCCCATTGGGGATTATATATATACTGGACTGGTTTTAGGCATTTCCTTTTCTCTAAATTATTTTACAGATGAGGAAATTGAGGCAAATAGAATTAGGTGACTTGCCCAAGATCACACAGCTAGTGTCTAATATCAGTGCTGAACTCAGGTCTTCCTGACTCTAGACACAATACTATATCCACTGCACAAGTTATTTTTACAGTGCCTTTATTTGTCAACAAATGTTGACCTAAAGTAATCATTTGGATTAAAATAACAAAATATAATTAAATGACTTTATACTTTAATAGGTGGGAATATTAAAATATTGACACATTTATCAGCATCAAATTGTTCATTTATAAAAAATAATCATGTGATATAGTACAAATAATATGGTAAAATATTTTATTATATTATATATTGCATTATTAAATTCTTATTATAATGCATTATGTTTACTGTAATATTATTTTACCAAAATTTACAAAAGTAATAAATGTAAATGTTACAAAAAACAATACTATAAAATGTTAGTCAATAGGGAAAGAAAACAATAAAATGTATATAACTAAAGGAAAATTAAATAATGACAACATAAGTAACAAAAGAATTAGGATGTAAAACTATGGATGTCCAACACTGGAGAAAAAAGGTAAACAAATAGTGGTATATTCATAATATGGAGTACTATTATAGGTACAAAATAATAATCAATTTAAGCTAAAAGAGAAATATGGAAAAGTTATATATGTGTATAACCACACAGAAACAGAGTGAAGCAAACAGGATGGAAAATATTATAGATAATCACTATAACAACGTAACAACAAACAAGCAACAAAAATAATGTAAATGAATAGAACCCTGACATATGGCAAAGCTCAAATGAAATGCAATGAATAATATTGATCATGAGGGGAGGTGAATAATCAAATTGAGTTTCCTTCCTTTGGCAGAGAGTTAGAAAGGACCTGAGCATAGTAGGCTACGTCTACTTCAGACATGATCTCCATAATACTTGGTTGTGCTTAACAGCTTTGTTTTGTTATAAGAGTTCAAATCAGAAATTAATTATCATGTAAGAAAAAACAAATAGAATTCATAAAACTGAAACAAAGGAAATAATAGTTCATAAATATGTCATAGAACATATCATAAAATAATTATTGTTTTAAAGAAAATTATAACAATGAGATGATGACATATACTTGCAACGGTCTCCAGAGGAAATTTTCTATTTCTTCCTAAATTTAAATAATACTTGATTATTAATATTATTATATGTGCATGGCCTAAACAAGAAGAGATATCTTTACTTCTGTTCCTTACTTTATTTTTGTTGAGTTTCTGGATAGTCCCGTTTATATGAGTTATTTTGTGAATTTGTAAAGTTGATAGGTATATAAAATATTCTGGGGATGATTTTGAGTGAAATTTCTCTTATTTTTTCCTGATTTTGTTAGAGTTACATAGAAATGTTAAATAAATGTGTGGGTTTATTTTGTATCTTAATTCTTCCATTTATATTAGTCATCTCAATTAGTTCTCTTGCTGATTCTCCGGGGATTTTTAAGGAAACAAATCATAATATCTTCAAATAGTATACGTTTGCATCATTCTCAGTAGTATTTATTTTTCTTTTTTTCTTATTTTGTTGCCTTAGCTTCTTTGTTAGTAGTTTGTCAAACAGATACTGCATTAGATTGCAAACAGTGAACTTGGCGATCCAAAACATGCCAAATAATGGCGGAGGATATGTGCAGAATTGCTTTATCCAAGAATATTTTCAGAAGACTTCCATTGTCACTTCATTGCAAATAAGGATGCCTCTTGCTGCTGTTGTTGCTCTGTGTGTGTGTGTGTGTAAAATCTCTGTGTGTTTAAGATCCGTATATTTAGATTTAAGTTATGCACAAACACTTATTTACCTGTGTATACATGTATAAATGCTTAAATTTCACATTCTAGGATACTATATAGGTTACTAAAAAAGATATACACACCTAAATATCCTTTTATCACACTAAAAATGGACTTTTCCATGGCTATATTAGTAGGATTTGAACATGAATACTATATTGGGCAATAGTTTTTTGTTTTTCCTTCCTGTATTTATTGATATTATTATTATACTGATCAAACTAGCAAATGTTTATTTCATGGAATGATACAAAATGACAATATCATTTGCTCTGAGTTAGCAAAAATGAAGGATTATGGGGCATTATAAAAGACAGGAATGAAAGGAATCCTAGAATTACCAGATCTTAAATGATAAAGAAGTAGTTTTCACAATTCCAAGAGACTTGGGTTAGAAAATGGCATACAGAGAAAGAACAATGGAGACTAAATAGCAACCAAAACATACTATTTTCACCTTTTTTGTTTGTTTTTTTCTTTCTCATGTTTTCTCCTTTTGTTCTATTTTTTCTTTCACAATATAACTAGTATGGAAAGATGCATAAATATCATATCCCTTGGCTTGCAGCACCATGTCTAACCAGATACCAACCATGAATATCAAAACCCCTATTTGACAAAAACTGCTGGAATAATTGGAAAGTAGTTTAGTAGGAGTCATGTTATTACAAAAGTGATATAACCCAGAAAGTAAAATACATTTTAAAAATTTCTGCCACACCAAAATATTCACTTCAATAATTATCTTCTAAGATGCCAGACACAATAGAAAACTAAGCCATGAAAACCTGAGTTAAAAAAGTCAATCCAAGACACTTACCAGCTGTGTGATTTTGGGGTAATCATGTACCTCAAGAAGCTTCTGTTTATTTATCTGAAAAGCAAGAATAATAATTTCACTTACTTCAAAGGGCTATTATCTGAAGAAATGTGTCTGATATTTTACCTTATCCTGGCAGGATGAATATTCCAGCTCCATGGCAGAGAGCCCAACTCTGTTGGACTGGCCACATTGTTCAAACTCCAAACATACAGTGGCCAAAAATTTGGTTTTATGGGGAACTCACTCATGGCAAGAGCTCACAAGGTGGTCAGAAAAAGTGATACAAGGACATTCTCCTCATAGAACTGATTGTATGACATGGGAGATGCTGGCACAGGACCGCCCAGCACAGCGTGCCCTCATCAGAGAAGGGCTACGCGCTATGAGTAAAACAGAATTAAATTAGCTCGGAAGAAATGAAAAATGTGCAAAGTTAGAGAAGCCACCCGAAATGTTCAAAGGACAATTTGGGTCTAACCTGTGGCAGAGCCTTATGAACTCCTATTGGTCGGATCAGTCACAGTCAGATGCACCATAACCTGACTCTAAAATTGTGATGTCATTTCTATCCTCTTTGGGAACAAAGCACAATCACCAATGATAATGAACACAAAGTGCTTTGCCAACTTTAAAGTGCTATGTTTGTGCTATCTATTTTTACTTATTATTTTTGCAGTTTCAAAATAACTAGGGAAAAAATGTAGATATCTCTTTACCAGGAATGGCTGTACAAATTGTACATAAAAGAAGATTATTGTGCCATAAGGAATGAGAAATTATGAGGAATTTAAAGTCCTTTCATAAAAAGACTAGAAAGAACTAATGCAAGATTAAAAAAATAAAACTAAACTAAGAAAATAGTAGTCGCAATCGTTCCAAGAATACAAATGAAAATAACACTAACAAAAGACTTTGACCAAAAATGTCACAAGCAGCATTGATTCAAGGGAGGGATGTGCAGTGTGATTCCTTCTTCACTAAGGATGTGTAGGCTGGTGGTTTTGTTTAACTCTATATAAACGAGTCCTTATTTTATGCTGACATAGTAAAGTAACACAACACAGCATAAGAGAAGAAAACTTATTGCATAGACTATTCTTCAGCCAGTTTTTCAGTTGTGTCCAACTTTGTGACGCTGTTTGGGATCTTCTTGGCAGAAATCCTGAAGTGGACTGCTATTTCCTACTCTGGTTCACTTTATACATGAGGAACTGGGGGGAAACAGGCTCATAGAGCAAGTTAGGCCAGATTTGAATTCAGGAATAGAAGTTTTTCTGATTCCAGGATTCAGTCACTGTGCTACCAACTGGCCTGATTAGACAGAACATATATACACTACAGCATAAATATGTGTCAGACCAAGGAAGGTCCTGAGGAGGTGTTTATTACTCAGCAATCAGGGTTTCAAAACCAGTATGTATCAATAAAAGTAAAGATGGAAAGATATTATATTTACTGATGCTTTTGATGATCAAGAATAGAAAATTTTTCCACGGGATATTCAGCCCTGTGAGGGGAGCCTTTTGGCCACCTTTCCATATATTCTTTTGTCCATTGTACTGAGGATGTTCATGTTTATGAGAGCATGACTAAATTCCTAGACTATTACTCCCAGTTAATTATTGGATGTAAGTCTCAATTTGGACTTCTAATAGTAAAGTGGATTTTGAAAGAAGGTTGTGCTTCTTAGGACTTCATTTTGCCTTTTTTTTGGCATTGCTAAAAAAAAAAATAAATATGAGAAACCTCAAGGCTAAGGGCCACTTTGTATTTACATTTTCTCTTTCCTGGATTTCCAAAATTTTGATGTCCAATGGAGTCAACCTTCCTGGTGCTGAGTCTTTTCTCATTTACCAAGTTGGCTCCTTTGGTGCAGTTACAATCTTCCACCAGTCCCACACTTGAAGACTTTGCCAAATTTGTAGTATCTACTAGAGCCTGTATTCTTTGCCTTAGCCCTTGAGTGTTAAGGGACAGGTCAATTCCCCGAGAGCCTCCACAGCTGTGGATCACAGCATCTGAAGGACTTGCAGGGCAGCTTTTGCTGACACAGGTATTGAAGGATTGGGAATGAAATAAATTGGAAGCAAAGGGAAGAGGAGAGACGTCAGACAACGCAATGGCCTCTCAGTCAGAGAGGTCAGAGAATAGCAACGGCCTCTCAGTCTCCTTGTATCATCCTCTCACACGAGGAGATCCATTCTGCAGGTCTGGGTTGGATCTCCAGCAGCCACTGTCAGGTGGCTCCCGTGTTTTCGAACAACTCCCATGTATTCCAACCCTTGAGCATCTGAGATCATGTCCATATCACAAGAAGCTTTCAGAGTAGGAATTCAGAGTAGGACTCCTACAGAGTAGGAATGTCACTACCATAACTTCTGTTACTGACAGGAGCTAAGGAAAGATAAGCAAAATCATCCAAATAAAAAAAATGGCCAATTACTCTCCCAATCTAATTTTCAAAAGTTCAAATTTAAGAGCTTAATTATTTCCAATGCTTATTTTGCCCACAGGGGCTGGAAGTTTCGCTTGATTGCGTGAGCTCTCTGACATCTATGTGTGTTCATTTTCTCCAGAAAAACTGAATTGGTTTGCAATCACCAATTGAGAAATTTGACTTGAGACTCTTCCTGAGCTTTAAACCAACTCAGGCTTGAGCATTCTATTTAAAGATTTTCCGAGATTTCTCAAAATAACTTTTTAATGAAAGAAGTTTATCTCAAAGTTGAATATCTAAAAGAGAAAGCAGAGGGCTCAGCTTTTAATTAAGGAGCTCCACAAGCCTCAATTCTTCTCTCTACTCATTTGATCATTCACTCAAGAAACATTTATTAAGCCATGGTTACATATGCCAGATGCCTGGGGAAATACAAAGATAAGTGAGACCTGTCTCTTGCCCGCCAGAAACTTATGATCGGAAAAGGGAGATAAACCATGCAGGCAAACAAAGATCAAAGAGAATACAACACGTGAGGAGAGAAGGCAGGAACAAGTGTGAGGACTACATCAAAGGTTCTGATCATCACTGGTTGGCAGGATTGTGTTGGGTTCACTTCCACCCCATTCCACTTGTTTGTGACATGCCATGTAGACGCCTAGTTCTGAGCTCAGCCCTACAAAAGAAAATGGTAAATCTGCTTAAAAGAAATATCACTGGTGGAAAAGGTGATGGGAGAACACAGTCATTTAAGGAAGGCGAGAACGCTAAATCCTGAGCAGATAGGAAAGTGTTCCTGTAAGTGGCAGAAAGCCTCCCAGAAAGCAGGGGAAGCAATGATGTAAAGGTGATGCAGAAATGCATTTCAGACACAGGAGTGCCTGTGCAAAGGAACATAGGTAGAAAATGACAAAAAGAGTCAGATAGAGCCTGACACAATAGGAGGCACTGAAGAAAAGCTCCTCGATTTGGCTGCAACGCAGAGTCAACCGGACTTTGAATGTCAAAAAGTTTGATAGGCAGAGACAGCCAGGCACAGAATACTATGAAAGGCAGCAAATGTGGTCTGTTAAAGAGACAGAAAGCAGAATGGCTTAGTTGGAGGAGGGATTTGTGTGGAGGTCAGGGAAAGGATTAGAGATTTAAGTGGAAAGGAAACAGATCAGAGCAGACCTTAGAGGACTTGGATTTCCAGGCTGATGAATGCAAATCTTATCCATTTAGCAATGAAGAGGTATTGAAAGGTTTTGTGTAGAAGAGTATCATGAAAATGGCATAGAAGTTTTAAAATAACACAATCTAACACCCTTAATATTACCTTACTTCTGGTAAATAAGATAGAGGGAAGAGAGAAAAATGGAGAGAGACAGAATCAGACACAGATGGCAAAACAGAGAGAGAAGTAGAGACACACACAGAGAGAGCAACAGTGAGCAAGACAGAGAGAGAGAGACACATACACACACACACACACACACACACACAGAGAGAGAGAGAGAGAGAGAGAGAGAGAATGGTTTGTTGAGAGACAGTTCCACAATACTAATGATATTTGTAAAGTGATCCATCTGTCATTTATTGTCTAAAAATTAAAAAGAATAAGAAAATAATGATCTCATTTATTTGTAGCTGTTTATATTTTAATAGGAAAGAATTAGAAACAACTTTTTTATTCAGTGAATGGAGAATGGCTGAATAAATTGAGTTGTGTCAATGCAATGGAATGGCCTGGCACTCTGAGAAAGAATAAATGTAGTGATTACAAGGAAATCTGAAGATCTTTATAAAGACCAGCCAGGCCTAAAGAGCAGAATACAAACTACTTAGTTGGAAGGAAGGATACAGGGCTAATAGTATGAGATCTCTGGGCTGATTTTGTTGCCAGGGGAGATTGAGCAAATATTGCTTTGGTTTGCTTGCTTGCCATTTGTCTGGTAATTCATTTCATTATTTGAGTACAGTGTTTATGTTTTATATAAGACTGTATTCTTTGTTTGGAATATTGATTTGGTTGCTCCTTTTTATCAATGGTTAAGTTTATAATTTGAACAATTATGAAGGTGGAAGTCTAGGACAATTAATGTAGCCAGGATATGCAGAAATGAGGGGAGAGTCTAATGATATATTCTTGTCATATTGCATATGACACTGCAGTTGGCTACCTGAAAAGGGAATAAAAGCAAGGGATAGTTGAAGTAAGAAAAGAGCTAGGCAAAACTTTTAATTCCAGGTGTGATGTGGGTAAGGACACCGTGCTCATGAGATTTACCTTGGGCAACAAGAAAATGGATCTCAAACCCTACAGAACAGCCTGGCTTAAGAGACCTAGGTGTGGCCACTAGTTCATCCTCAGACATTTCCTTGTGATCTCAGGATTCTGACTGAGCCCCCCACAGCTTACACACCTCAGGAAGATCAGTGAACCTTGAAAAGGTGTGGATCAGGCAGAATTATGAGACCCAAGTGTCAGTCAACTGAAGTATTTAAGAGGCTCAGAGTCTAAAGTCCAAAGTGGCTCCCAACTGAGGCACCTTTGGGTTATTGCTGCTTTAGTAGCTTTGCAGGAGGCTGGGGCTAAAGTGGGGAAAGTTTGAGTTATCTCAGTAAATCAACAAACATTTATGGAGTTCTTACAATGTGCTAGAAACTGTGCTTCCCTCTGCGAGTACAGAAAAAGACAAATAGCCTAATCCCTCGAAGAGCTTTTAGGTTAATAAAGGAAACAATACATAAATAACTAGGTATATCCAGGGTACCCGCAGTGGTTATTGTTTAGTCGTTTTTCAGTTGTGTTCAACTCTTCATGATCGCTGTTGTTTTTTGTTTTTGTTTTTGTTTTTTTGCTTTATTTTGGGGGTGGGTTTTTTTGGGTTTTTTTTTTTTTTTGCTAAGATGCCAGACTGGTTTGCTGTTACCTTCTCCAACTTGTATTACAGATAAAGAAACTGAGGCAAAGAGAGTTAAGTAATTTTTCCAGCATCATACATATACAGAGTAGATAGAAAATGATCAATAAGATCAAGGGCTCAGACTTAATAGTGTTTGCTACAAACCATTTCCTTCACATAGTTCATGGATGGTTGTAATTTTGCTGATGGACTAGTTGCTCCCTTGCATGCATGTTCGACTTCTGATCTGTGTTGGTGAAGTGACACTGACAGAAATATGTATTTTAGAAGCTTTTGAACTTGAGAGGTTATTTATTTTCATTTTTGATTGTTTTTATTTCATTATTTACTAATTACATATAATTTTAACATTCGTTTTAAACCTTGAAATCCAAATTCTCTCATCCCTCCCATTCTTTCCTCTCATTGAAAAGGCCAAACACTTTGATTTTGATTATACATGTGAGGTCATGCCAAACATATTTCTGTATTAGCCATGTCATAAAAGAAAACAAATAAAATTATTAAAATAAAGACTAAGTTTTCTTTTAAAGTATACTGTAACCTACATTTCATAGTTAATAAGTACACTCTCTGGAAATGGATAGCGTTTTTCATAATGGGTCTTCTGGAATTGTCCAGGACCACTGTCTTAATCAGAATGGCTAAGGCTTTCATGGTTGGTCATTATTACACTGTTGCTGTTACTGGGGACAATATTCTCCTGATTGCATCAGGTCATAGAAATCTTCTTTGGTTTTTCTGAAACCATCCTGCTGATCATTTCCTTTACCACAATAATATTCCCTCACAATCTTATATCTTTGCCACCACAAAGAAAGAGCTGTTATAAATATTTTTGTATAAATAAGGCCTTTTTCCTTTTTTCTGATTTGTTTGGGATAAAAACTTAGTTGTTGTATTACTGGGTGAAAGAGTATACTCACTTTTCTAGCTCTTGGGGAATAGTTCCAAATTATTCTCCAGAATTGTTCCCTTCATTCTCCAGAATGCATCCCATTCAGCATTTGTCATTTCCCTTTTCTGACTTTGAGTCAATTTGTGAGGTGGCATTTCAGAATTGCTTTAATTTTCATTTCTCTAACCAGTAATGGTTTAAAGTATTTTTATGATGTTATTGATTGTTTGGATGTTATGGTGGTACCATAGTGCATATTTCCAAGTCTGGAGTCTAAATCTAGAGAAGGAAATGGCAAACTGTTCCACCATCTTTGCCAAGAAAATCCCAGATAGGATCATGAAGGATCACATGCAAATGAAAAACAAATTTAGAGATACACATTTTCTTCTAAGTACCACTTTGGCTGCACCCTGAAAATTTTGGGATTTGTCTTATTGTTGTCATTCTCTTTAATGAAATTGTTTTTTCAGTGATTTATTCTTTGATTTTCTCATTCTTTAAGATTAGTTTATTTAGTTTTCAATTAGCTTTTAATTTGTGCTTTCCCAGGCACTTATTAAATGTAATTTTTATTACACTATGGTCCCCAAAGATGTATTTAATATTTCTCTTTTTCTGCTTTTGATAGTTAGTCTTTATGCCATGATATATGACTAGCTGAGAAAAAGGTATACTCTTTTCCATTCTCATTCACTTTTCTCTAGCAGTCTATCACATGTAACTTTTTAAAAACTCTTCTGATATCATTGACTTCTTTTTAGTTTATTTTAGGGTAAGTTTTACTTAGCTGTGAAAGGGGAAAGTTAAGGTCCCTTAGGAGCAGTGTTTCATTGTCTATTTCCTCCTATAATTCATTTAGCTAATCCCTCAATAATTTGTATGCTCTGCCATTTATTGTATATATGTTTAATATTGTTATTTCTTCATTCTCTACAGTTCCTTTTGGGAAGACGGAGTTTCCCTGCTTATTCATTTTAAGTAGATCTAATTTTACTTTGTTTGATATCATGTTTGGTACTTCTATCTTTATTTCAGCTGAAACAACAGGTTCTATCCAGCCCTTTATTTTAACTCTATGTATGACTTTTCTTTCAAGTGTGTTTCTTATAATCAACATATTGTTGAATTCTGGTTTCTAATAATTTCTGCCACATACTTCCATTTTATAGGTGAGATTCTCCCATTCATACTCATAGTTATGACTATTTCTTATATATTTCCTTCCAACCTTTTTTCTTCTGTTTATCCTTCTTTCTCTTTATCCTCTCCCTCTTCTAAAGTTTATTTGACTTCTGACCACTTCCTTCCTTTATCTCTCCTCCTTTTTATCATCTTCTTTTTTCCCCTTCTTCTACTACTTCCCTATTGGATAAGATAGTTTTCTAGTACCAATAAAAGGAAAGAGACACAGAGAAAGAGAGAGTCAGAAAGACAGAGAAAGATAGAGTTTTCTCTTTTTAAAATAATTTAGATGCAGGGTTCTAGTGTTACCCACCTCCCTCCATCATTTTCTCCTCTGCTGTAAAAGCTCTTCTTGTGTACTTCTTTTACATGAGATATTTTTTCCTATTCCTTGTCTTCCCTAAAAAGTTCATAGAAGATACATGTATCATCTTCCCATATAGAAAAATAAATAGTTAACCACATTGAGTCACTTTTTGTAATGGGCTGAAACTGAGCAGAGGCACTTGGACAGCCGAGCACTTAAGGCTAATTATTTATTGGACAATACTCTATTAGTATATGCTTGGAAAATGGCCCGCCCCACTATCCTATGCTGGCTTGATCTGTCAGTGTATACAGAGAATTGTGAGAAGGGATTAGAGGCTGGAGTAAGACAAGGGAGAGTCACTTTTGGCTGCAAGAGAGGAAGAAGAGAGGTGTAGAGATTCCTGTGTCCATTCCTCTTGTTTTGACCAAGAATAAAGACCAAGGATTTTTGCTTATCCTGACTCCGGCTGACTCTAAAGTATCCAGTGTGTTAACTCGGTGCCCACAACTTTTGACATCTCTTTCTTGTTTTTATTTTTATATTTCTTTTGAGTCTTGTATTTGAAAGCCAAATTTTCAGCTTTGAATTTCCCTAACCCTAACCCTAAATCCCGATTACACTTAGTTTTTCTAGGTAGGTTATTTTTGCTTATAATCCCATATCTTTTGCTTTCTGGAATATCAGTTTCCAAACTTTTACTGTACTTTTTACATGGAAGCTGCTAAATCTTGATAGTGACTGTGAGTTCATGGCTTGTGAATGGTTTCTTTCTTGTTCCTTGAAGGATTTTCTTTTGGACTTGATAGCTCTAGAATTTGACTTTAATATGTCTGGAAGTTTTCATTTTAGAATCTCTTTTAGATGGAGCTTAATAAATCTTTAAATTTCTATTTTGCTCTCTGGTTTGGGGAAATCAGGGCATCTTTTGTTGATAATTTCCTGAAATAAAATTTCTAGGCATTTTTTGATCATGGTTTTCAAATAATCCAATAACTTATTAAATGATCTTTAATTCCAGGTGAGTTCTTTTTTAGATGAAATATTTCATGCTTTCTTCTATTTTTTTATTCTTCTGACTTTGATTGTTTTTTGATGTTTCATGGAATCATTGGTTTCCTTATATCTAATTCTACTTTTTAAGGAATAATTTTCTTTGGGAAGCTTTTGTACCTCTTTTTTAATGTGCTCAATTCTGTTTTTTAGATTTTTTTAAATAAATGTGTGCTACTGTTCATTTTTCATAAATTACTTCCTTTGTTTTCATTTATTTACCTAATTTTTCTTCTACTACTCATTTCATTTTGAAAATAATTTTAATCACTTCTAGTATTGCTTGTTGGACTTATGTCCAATTTTTATTTTTCTTTGAGGCTTTACTTGCAGAATTTTGAATTCGTTGTCTTCTTCTGAATTTGTGTCTTGATCTTCCTCATCACAAATGAGGAATTTTTATTATCAAGTTCTTTTTTGGAGGGAATGGTCATTTTTTCACCCTGTTTCTTTATTTGGAATTTTGTGTTAATGTTGAGTTTTGGTCCCAGCATATAGAGGTGCTATGTCACAAGCTTTATCTTTTTTTTTTTTTTTTGCATTACTATTTTCAAAGCTAATTTAGAGGTTGGCGTGGATGTTTTCAGTGCTTCCAAGGTTGCATGATATTGGAACAGATGCAGTCACCATTCTCTCGTTCTGCATTCTGATCATTTTTACACAGGAAGGGTCTTTGATCTTTTTCAGGTTGTGATAATGCTCCTCAGAGATCCTCCTCCCTTGGAATCTGAAATGATACTGATTCTTAAGGTCCCTAATCCCTGTCTCTATATAATAACCCTCTATAATATATAATAACCTATATAATAACCTTAACCCTAAATTCCACTCTTTCTTGCTCCAAAATGTTCCTGTCTGCCCTTGAACCATGGAGTTGTCAAATAGCTTCTGGTCCTGTGTCCAGTGCTAACACAGAGAGACTCTGTCATCTCTTTCTCAACAGTTTCCAGGTCCCCTTAATATTTCTGGCCTAGGAGCCAGCTCCTGAAACTGCTGCTGTTTCTGTCTTCACTATACACACACACACACACACACACACACACACACACACACACACTATCCCTGGCATTTCATCCACATAGACTCTAAGCCAGCCTCCTCCCCTCTGTCACTCTCTTTTTCTAATTCTTTTTCTAACTTTCCATGATGTTTTGGGCCAGAAGAATGTCTCATTCTGACTTTTTCTCCACCAGCCACTCCACAATTCAATTAAAGGCATTATTTTAAAGTTGTTTAGTGAAGAACTTTGAAGAGCTCAATTATGTGTTTCTCACTCTGCCATCTTGGCTTTCAATTTCATAAGCTTTTAAAAGAGTAAAAAGAGTTGGAAGTGATACTGGGATATCAGAATGGAAATGGCATAAAGGCAGGTCACTAGGACAGATCTGAGACAGATGTTATAGGCAAAGTAAAATTAACAAAAGATCCATAACACAATTACCCTGAGAAATATGGCAGGAGGAGGGAGAAACCAAAACAAAACAAAAACGGGTGTGCTGACAAGGGAGTGTTAGGAATCTTATTGGTGATTTACATTTTGATATAGGACAGTTTCAAATCAAGAAAACTTCCTGGAGGAAGCTGTCTAGCAATTTTCAAAAAGGGAAAATATATGCCCTGGTTACCTAAGGGAAGGAAGTTCTTTCACATATTTAGCTAAACAGAGGCTTCAGGCCAGTGGGAAGAAATCTAATGGGAGAAAAAGAATATACATTATATAATTCAATCTTATAGATCTAGCTAAAGTTTACTTTCATCACAATAAATTCCCATAGCTAATGATGAGAATAGGTCCTCTCTCCATTTTGCACATGGGCAGAATGAGAGCAGCGAAGGTGAGCATCTAGCCTAGATTGCTAGAGGTGGAAAGAAGGACTCAAGATTTGTTCTCTCTCCACTTTCCCACTCATAAAAATCTCTTAAATAAACAAAGAAGAATCTTTAAGAAGACAAAAGAACACTGCCAAGTGGGGGACATGATAGCAATGTCTAAAGGCCAGAAGCATTCAGAATCTCAGTGCCACGTGCATGAGATCAGTGCCCACCAAGAAAGGCCTGAAAGGAGTTTCAGCACAAAATGCTCTTGAGAATTATTTGGAAAGAGGTTATTTTCAAAGAACTCTAAGAAAAGAGATTTATGAGGCCCCACAGGTCAACTTTAGCCATTTACATGATCAAAAATAGTTTTCCTTTCATCTAACTTAAATCCTTCTCTTTGCAATCTGGTTCTCCAATGGACTGAATGATTATCCTAATTACTTATATCAGGTTTATAGAAATGTTCTTTCTCAAACTGATGGAATCTAAATGTAGATCAAAACAGACTTATTTTATTTTCTTTTTCTTGTGTGTGTGTGTGTGTGTGTGTGTGTGTGTGCTTTCTTTTACAACATAGCCAATAGGCAAATATGTTTTGCATGACTGCGTGTGTATAACATATCAAATTGTTTGTCTCCCCAATGAGGGAGGAGGACAGGGAGGGTTGGAAAAAATTTGGAACTCAAAATTGTTTAAAAAAAAAAAGTAAAGGTTATAAATTGTGTTTACATGTAATTGGGAAAAGTAAAATATTAAAATTGAAAGAAGTGTTCTTTTTCAAGTAATATGTATTTCAAATGCTTTGTAGAATTTGCAACTCCCTGCAGAAATGTATAGCTCTCAATTGTATCAAAGAGACAGCATTCCCACCAGCATGTTTGGGGGGTGGAAGTATATTATTATATAAGGAGCTAAGGATTAGCGTTTAAAGACCTGAATTTTAATCTTGCCTCTTGTGTGTATGAGCAGCATCACTGTAGATCAGTCACTTCCCTTCTAGATGGCTGTCTTGTTTTGTGGGGTTTTTTTTAATTTGTAAAGGATGGCAACCATGGTTTCAGTGCTGGACCTCTGGTAGCTAGGCTGAGGAATGAGGACACCATAAATCTCCAAGTGCTGGGCAAGTGGCAGCCACTCTGATCTGAAGCAGAGGGAGGCGGGCGTTGCAGCTCTGATCCAAGATGATACATAGCACGAACACTGGTAGCTGAGCAACACTGCTTCTTACATGCTCCTGGATTTACTAGAGGAAACGGATGGTCCGTTACAACCCAACTGAGCCGAGATCACTGAAGCTGACATGCCCTTCAGCGTCTCCTCCCTGACAGGATCCCTGAGAGACAAGCCCATGCCTTCTGTTCAATCATTTTGGAGAAATATTTCTTAGAATTTAGAAGTCACTTAACCAAAACCTGATCTTCTTACTTTGAAAATATTAAAATAACTGATTCCTAAAATTAAGTTACAAAGTACTGTTTTAAATAATTCCCAGGCAAATCCAAAAGATCTCATAAACACATGCAAAGGGTCTCTCTTCAATTCTCATGGATTTCTGAATGAGAATAGTTCCCATCTAATGACAGCTTCACCCCAAATCGAGCCCACCAGTGGGACCTTCTGCATTTGTCCTTTTGCATTTTCACAAAACAAATAACTGATCACTTGTCACTCCAGGGTGTATTACTGTCTTCGCCTCAGAAATAATATTTACAGCAGCTGTTTCTGATCATTTGGCCTATCTGTGTGGTTGTTTTAATGCCAAGGGTGGTTAATCAAAAGACTGTATGAACCAGAAACTGTATGATATATAACCTTTCAAAACACTTGAATGCCGCATTTTTCTCAGTAATGGATTTCCTCTTGAACATGACACTCTCCTCCTGAAATCTATAAGCATAAAATTAAAATATCAAATACCTATAACAATGCTTCTGTGAATTAGCAAAGCTTGGATTGTACTTTGTCAGAGTCTAATGACAGCCTTTCCCACTGTCACCTCAAGCATCAGAGAGCTGAAATCTTACTCTCCTCTACCACCTAGATTTCCAATATAAAATGATGAGACTGGAAGAATATTGAGTGAGGGGTCAAGAAAAAATAGACTTAAATACCTCTCCAGTCCTTGGAGTCCAATCCCCCTGAGCAATTCCTACTTCTGCTGTAGCCCTGAATAGCTTCTGTATTCATGTAAGGGAAGGGAGAGGTTAGGGCCATTCCAGTCTAATGAAAGATGTGGTAAACCGAGTCTAAGTGGAAGAGAGATTCCCTATGGATAAGGAAGTTTTCTAGCACTTCCTGTTTCTAAAGAGAACTGTGCTGAAGGTATTTGTTCCTGAAACATTTGGAATTGTCACTATTGCAGTCCATTCAAATTCAAGAGTTGAATTACCCTGGGGGTCCCATCAACATGGGGGTGAAAGGCTTCAATAAAAAGATTTGTTCTTCAGATTCTGATAAAAGTGGTGGGGAGAATCCAGATATCCTAACTCTCAAAGCATATGCCATTTTAGAGAGTCATTGCACTTGGGCAATGGATTGATCCCAGAGTCAGTCCTTGGGCCATGGATTTGTCCCAGAAGAGAAGAATAGGCAGTATTTCCTTGGGGATTCAGTATTTCTTTTAAGGATAACAAACTTCTTACTAAAAACCAAGGCCCAGCTTTTCAGTGTCCATATGTTTCCTGTGGTAGATATGGCTTTAAATCATATACCCACACACACGCAAATCAAACACCTAATCTCTGAAGAAAATGGACTATGACTCACAGGGCAAAGAGGTTGTGGTGACAAGCAACAGTGTATTATACAGAGAGAACAGTCCAGGAGAAGGGGCAGAAAGGGGATCCTTGTGGAAATCGATTATTGAGGGCAGAAGAGAAAAAGGGACATCATGAGTGAGAAATAACCAATGGACAACTGTATTCATGCAGTGAATGGCAAGATATCTTGAGGAGTGCCATGAATGAATTGGTCAGATACCTCTATCCCGGGACTGCTTGGTTGAGAAGTACTCAGGATGGCCAAGTGTGGGCAGGTTACAATCTGTGACCTCTTAGACATATCAGGGAGATTGTATCCATGAACCCAATAAAGAAGTGGCCAATGGCACTGAGCAGCCAGCGACTTATGTCTGAGGCAGAGGCTGGACATCCCGCTATTTTGTCCAGGCTAAAAGCATAGATTTTAGATGGCACCATGGATGTTTGTGCTTTAGGACCCCAGTAGTATCCCAAAAGAATCAGAAAGCAATCTGAGAGTTTAGAAATGTACTTTCCATATATCATCATAAAGATACTCAATACAACTCCCTTCTCAGCAAGGGCAGCATACCTTTTGGAAATGGTTAAATATGGAAAAATCTATCTATCTGTGCTGTACAAAACAATTACCAGGGAAGTTAATGTTATTAATTCTTATTAATTTTAATAATTAATATCACTTGAAGGTGAATGCAGATACACTGGCAGCAATTTATTCGATGTAGTTCATGAAGAATTCCTAACAGAAAATATAACAATGACAAAGCACTTAATTCTTCGCTAAGGCCCAGCACAAACTCAGGAAGAGCAAGCCCACATCTGCCATTCAAGGACCACGTAAACTCCAGAGGGAGAAGTCCATCCATCACCAGAATGGCCACCATAAGAAGATTAATCTATTAGTCATGGGGATCCTTGAAATAAACATCTTTCCAATGGTAAATTGATTAGGGAAAGAAGGATAAAATCTTTCAACAATGACATTTGTGAATGGAAAAGACAAAGATAGAGCAGGTTTATAATAAGACAGAAAAATTTTTTAAAAAGGCAAAATTCAAGAGCCACAGTAGCATCTTCAGAAATATTATGAGAACCAGAGGCTGGGCTTACCTTTATCTCCCAATGACAGATTCATGAAATGAGTTGTTACAGGAGCACCAGCCCTAGAAAGGGAAAAGAGAAAGAGAACAAGCATTCATTAAGTGCCTACAATGTACCAGACTTTACAAGTACTTTATGAATCCATCATTTGATGTTCACAACCATGGGAAACAGGTGCTATTTTTATCCCCAGTTTAGATGAGGACATTAAAGCAGACAGAGATGAAATGACTTGACCAGGCTCACAGAGCCAGGAGCTATCTGAGACTGGATATGAATTCACTTCCTTAATGCAGGTAAAGCAATCTGCCTGTTCTAGAAATCATTTCACTAAAACATGAGAAGTAGCACTGCCCATGGATGCAATGCTGGGTGATAGAGAGCAAAGTGCATAACTTCTCTGGAACTTAGCTCCCACATCAGTCTAATGAAAGGGTTGCTCTAAATATCACCTGAGCTATCATCTGACTCTCCATTTCTGGGATTTTATGTTATATTTTTATTTAATCTCAAAGGGATGGAAATTAGAAAGGAGGCTTAACATGCTGACTAACCAAGCACAGCTACGGGAATTACTCACGAACCATGTACCCCTTAGCCCTTCTTAATTTTACTGAACTTTCTGCCCAATAGATATGAAGGCAGCCTGATCCTCGTGCATAAGTTTATTTCCTATCAAAATGTCTTTTTGCAAGTTCTATGTAACAGAATAATCTCTGATTTTATTTGTGAAGGAAAAGCAAGCTTGCCTCCTTTTTTCACTGTTCTTCAATAGTTTGTTTTTCTTTGATCAATGTAGCATCTTTTGTAATATCATAAAGTTTCAATAAAGTCATACTAAAAAAATTCACCATCCAAATACAAAAGATCTATTCATCAGATTGTCTTCTTTTGATCAGGTAACTGCTTGTATTCCTATAAATATGACCAAAAGGAACAAAATGGATTTGTTGAGCTCAATTTCTTTCTTCAGCTGCGATCTGAGCAATTAGCACAATCAATGTCATTTATAATACTTTTGGATTCCAGCAGGCACTGGAACAACTGCCTCCTTTTATTTCAGAAAATGAAGATCCACATGAAAAACAGATAATTGTACGAATGAGATAAGTTAGAATGTTTCCCCCTTTACTTTGTACCTACTTCTCATCAACATATTCTTGAACAGGATGAAATCCTGAGAAAAGCAGCTTGAGTGGCTTGGTGAGGTGAAAGGAAAGGCAGCTGGGTGGTCCCTCCACACTAGTGACATTCTGCCTAGGCATCCAAGGTAGCTCGGTTGTCTGGGTGACCTTGGGTATCCAGGGGAACTTAGTTGTCTGAGGGTAACTTGGACATCCTGGGAGCTTGTTCACCTGAGGGATCTTGGAAATTCATGGGAGCTCGGTGTAGGGCTGGACATAAGCAAAAGCCAAGACTGATTTGCTCAGAACTGCTTTGGCTTTTTTGTTTGTTTTGTTTTTTTAATTCAGGCCATCAAATAAAATGGCCACGTGTTCCATATGGTGTTTGTTCTGAAATGAAAAGGATAGTTTATATTAAACATCTGCCTGCATGTTTCTTTCATTATGACTTTTAGCAACAGAAAGACAATACAAGCTTCATCAACGGCATTTTATGACCTTTCTATATCCACCATGGAAATGTTGACTTTAGTTATGACGGTAAACCAGAATTTCCTATTGGAGGAAATCCTGCTCATGGCTTGCGCTGTCTATAGTGTAAATGTATTTCATTTCTGTGCAGATAGAAATATGTGAATAAACAGTTTGGGGAAGAGATGTACAGACTCTGGGAAGTTTCACAGATACTTTTAACTTGTCTTGTGTTTACAATTTAGGATGAGACTCTTATCAGGGAATAAGATGCTTGAGGGCACTTGGCCCAACCTTAGGACCACTGTGCCAATCTCTTCAACAAAATTTTAGGTAAAAGGTCATCCAGTTTCTGCCAGAAAACCTGCAATAATGGGAAAATCATTACCTCTCTGTTCTTTTATTAAACAGTTCTAATTGCAGTAGGGTTGGGGAGGGGATTCTTCTCTACAATAGAAACAAGATTATTCTTGACTTCCATCCGTCTGTCTTCTGGTCTATATATGACATATTTTATTACTCTCCCACAAGCTAGACCTTCAAAGAGAGGTGAATAGATAGATGATGGATGGACAGAAAGATGATAAAGAGGTTATAAAGTTAATTGTCCTTTGTTTTTACATGATATTTTCTTTCAAATACATCTCTGCCCCTATCCAGCACAAACAAATCTTTCCTTATAACAAAGATGTGGGGGAGTTCAGAAAAACCAACTAGCAGATCAACTCTACCTTTAAAGCATATGCAGAATCCCTCACCTGCAGGCTCCACCTCTGTGTGAAAGGAGGGGAATTATTTCTCTCAACCTTTCTGCAGAATAAAGTGTAATCGTTATAATGATGTCATATTCAATTCAGGGGTTTGCATTATTTCCACTGGAAATTGTTCTATTGGCGTTGTAGTTCCTGATCATTTGAGTTTTTACTGGTTCACACCAGCCTTCTGAGCCAGAATTTCTCGGACATTTTCACATTTTTCACATCTCCCATAGCTCAGCTTTCTTTGCCATTCCTTAATTGATGAGCACCCCAGCTCTCTCCAGATTTTGCTGCCACAAAAGTTTCATAACGAATCCGCAATATCCACAGTGATATATTTCTGTCTATTTCTGACTGCTCCTGACTTGGAGGCAGGAAAATGTTAGTTCAAATCCTTCTTCAGAGTGAAGGAATGGAGTTATCAGAAGTCATAAAATAGACAAAGAAAAGTTCTAGAAGTAGGTAAGGAGAATGGAAGGAGAGAGACAGAGAGGGAGAGGGAAGGAGAGGGAGAGATAAAGAAAGAAGAAGAGGGAAAAAGAGGGAGGGGAGGGAAGGGGGGAAGGGAGGAAAAGTGAAAGAGAGACAGAGAACAAAGTGAGAGAAGAGAGAGAACACGAAAAAGAGAGAGGAAGAGAGAGAAAGAAGAAAGAAAGAGAGGAGAGAGAGAAAACATGACAAAGTGAGAGGAAGAAAGAGAAGAAAGAAAGAGAAGAGAGGGGGACAAAGGAGGGAAAAAGAGAGACAGAGATAGAGAGGAAGAGATGGAGAGAGAGAGAGAGCCACAGAAACAGAGACAGAGAGAGATAGAGAGACAGAGAGGACGAGACAGAGGCATGAGGTTAAAGTCAGATTAATTCTTAGAATTAAGAATTCTTCATCATTGAAATATACAAATTATGAGCAAAAGTAACACAGGCCACTGTGTGAATCTAAAAGAGAGAGAGGTGAGGAGACTGAGGACCTGGGGAGGCTGCTTGAGGGGGATGTAGATGGGCAGCTAGGAAGCACCTTTGGGCACAGAGTACTAGTCCTGACATTTAGTAGCTATGGCAAGTCACTTCATTCATCTTGCTTGCCTCAGTTTCCTAATATGTCAAATGAGCTGGAAAAGGAAATGGCCAACAGTTGGTATCTTTGCCAAGAAAATCCCCAGTGGGGTCACAAAGAGTCAGACATGGCTGAAATGACTAAACAACAAATAGAAATATGTGTGTATGTATGCATGTGTGCACACAGATAAGTATCATAATTATATAAAAGGTACTTAACATGTTACTTAAGCATGTGCATGCACAAACATATAGATATTTTGCTGTGACACACAAACATACATGTATACATGTGTGTGTACGTATTTGTGCGTGGGTACTTTCCTAGGATCCTTCTGTGCCAGAACCTGCAGAGTTGCAGCTCTTGTTGGGATTGGTTGGCTTGGTGGGTTTTCCCATAGAGGAAGACATCTGCATTCTTCAGTGCCAGCTGGTGAAGTAGGCAGTGCCCAGAAGAGCCCAGAGGTGTGCCCAGGGCTCCACTCACTTGCTGGGGGACTTTCGGAGAAGCCACTCGATCCTCTGACATAAAAGTGTGTTGCGCCCTGTCAGTCAACAAAAGAAAATCGGCTCAAGAAAAAAATGGATGGGCTTGGGCACAAGCTAAGTTCAACTGATGTTTTGTTGAATGCCATGTTTTGTTTATTTGTATCTATATAATCGTTGCTATCAAAATGGTAGAGCCTGCTGTGGGTGCCTTGTGCTTGTGCTTGTGACCCCAGGGGAAGTGAGCGGATGGCCCACAGGCTGGGCATTAGCCCCATGTGCCTACTCTTCCCCATCCGCAGGACCTACAAGGATTTTATAGACTTCTATTTTGTCCACAGGGTAGAAGTGCCTTTTGAATTATTAAGGTCAAGTCATGGATAGCGGAGGCAAGGGACCATCTGGGATCTTCCATATGATCAGCATGCAAAGGGAGCATGTCTAAAAGAACCAGCTCCATCTTACTGCTGCCCAGCACTTGACACTCCACTGAGGCTCACTTTCAAGGCTTTATCATTTGGGTGAAGGGCCAGCAAACAAGGGTGGGACTCAGGGCAAGCGGCTTTTGCACTGAGGAGCCAATGGCCAAGGCGGAAAGGCCCAGTGCCAGCGGTCACGTACCAGGTGAAAATACCGTGACGATAGCAACCTAAGAAAACATGCACGACAAAAAGAGCTGAGCACTCCGTCAATAGACATGCTCATCCTGAAGCATCTGTTGATCCCCACTGAGTCCTGTCTTGTTCAGCTCCCTCTACTTGCTGTAGTGCTCCATGACCCTATGGGCAGAGATTGTCCTAAAGATCTACTGAGTTGTTTGCCCATTTTCTCTTGTTCTTTCCAAAGGAAATTAAGAATTACTGGCCAGTCCCCTTATCCAAAGACAAATTGCCTTATCCACTAATCCCAGAGCTGCTCATCTATAAATGGCACTAATCTGTTTCTCCTACTTAGAAGGAATGCTATCTGAGATCGGGCAAAGCCAGCCCATGGTACTTCTCAGCCATGTTCAAGGCCACTCTGCAAGGGTTTTAAGCATCTGACAAGACAGACTCATTTCCAGTGCAAGGCTAAACTAAATGATGCTATTAATGCAGTGTGAGGAAATCTAAATATCAGAGCCTGCATTAAAATGTTAACAGCATGATAAACATTCCCAGACTTGGGAAGAGGCACTGCCAATGCTGCCAGCGGGCCCATAATTCACTCTGACTTTAGCTAAGTACCCGAGTTGCAGAATCCGACAGAAACTGAGCTCACAGGGCGTGGAATCAGCCGGCTCTTCCTGCCTGATCAATGGCCTGCCCATTCTTCTCAGAGCCCCCTGGCACTCCCAAGACATGATGTATCCAGGGCAGTCTCACAGGGGAATGGCAAACACATACTTATATATGACATGTCAGGCTCTAAAGAAGCATGGGGTAAAAATAGACAAAGAATGGACGAGAAAGGGCCCCCTGGGCTGGAGCTCTCATCTTCTAACTCCTAATTAAGTATTTGTTTCATCCAATTTAAGATCATCATAATTATGAGCAAGGGTGGTGAGAGCTTGAAGAACCCATCTTTTTTCTAAAAATATTTAGCCACCGTGAGTTCTTTGTGATCAGGTGCAGCCAGGACGGCACTTCATTTGGGGGATTAGTGAGCTCCACCCTGAGGGAGCCTATTTTCAAATCTTGATTCACAAAGGAGGAGGAAGGGGGAATGTGGGCATTCATCCCAGGGAGCTTCCTCTCTGGAGCTCAGAAATTCATGAGGGTCTTGTTAGTCCCTGAGCACCTCTAAGTTCTCCTCCAACAGGAGGGAAACTGCACAAGAGCAATTCCAATGCATTCAGCTTTTGAGTTTGCACAGACTTCTCATTGAGTCAGATGCTATCTTGTGTCTGTGAAGTAGGGATGGGGTGAGTCAGATAGTCATGGACCAAAGCCCTCGCCTCTGGGGTCTGACTTGGGGGACCTTGGGCATATCACAAACATTACTGTTCCCCATTTCCTCCCTTGTAAAATAACAGGATTGGACCAAATACTTCACAATGTCTTTTTTTCAGCTCCAACTCGAGAGCCCTCATTGAGGAATTGAGGGCTCTCAATGAGATCAGAGGCCATCTAGGAATACTTTAGGAGTAGTTGCTCCATGCTAAGGCCTGGGGAAGAGTGAAAAACACACTGAATATGCTTCCTGTCCTTAGGAGCCTTGCAGTATGACTGCAAAGATAATATGGGACAAGGTAATTGCTTCCAAATAATATCAGTTGATGAGTACCAAGAGAGAGCAGTTGACAATAGCAAGTTGTATAGGTGAACAGAAGTTGAGAAGGCTACTATGGGTTGGGAAAATCTGGAAGAACTTCATGAAATAGATGAGGTGGACTTGGAAGGAGGAGGATGAATAGAGGCATGGTGGAAGCCCTTCCCAAGGAAAGAGATTGTTTCCAGTGTCATAGCCCTGGATAAAGTGGGAGTAGCAAGCATGTGCAAGGGATATTTGAAGTATTCACTGCCTCCACTTACTCATCTCCTGCTCATTTTTCTTTCCCATCACAACCTGTGGTCTCAACAATTCAACTGAAACTTCTTTATCTAAGACTACCAATGATTTCAACTTAACCCTTTGTAATTTTTCAATCCTCTTTTATTTTTACTTTGCAGATTACCGATCTCCCTCCCCATAGAAGCCATTTCTTTTTAATTTTTATTTTTTGAAATAATCTTTAATTTATGGAATAAAAGAAGTATTCCATAATATAGTATGATAAAAAGATGATTGCACATGAAACTGCAAATCTACTATGCACAACTTACTATTCCTTTCAAATAGACCACAAAATTATGTAAATTTCTTTTTCCTCCCATTAGACACAAATAGGTGTCTAATAGATGGATAAATAGATAGATAATTAGATACATAGATAGATATAATTATTCTTTACATACTTTATTTATCAGAGCTCTCTCTGGATGTAGAGAGTGTTTTTCTTCATATACTCTTTATTGTTAATTTGGGTATTTATAGTGGTCAAAATAACATTACTCAAAATAATTCTTAATGTAATATTCTTAATGTATCTAATGGGAAGAAAAAAGAAAAGTTACATGAAAATTTTGTTGTATATTTGAAAGGAGTAGCAACTTGTACATGGTAGATTTGCAGTTTTATGTGCAATCATCTTTTTTATTGTTTTATTCTATGAAAATGCCTGTTAATTTTATAAGTTAAAACTAAAATAAAAAACCAATATTACTGTTACTGTATGTAATGATCTCTTTGTTCTGCCCATTTTGTTCTTCATTATTTCATGTAAGTCTTTCCACATTTTTCTAAAGTCATTGAGCTCATCATTTCTTATAGCACAGTACTATTCCATCACACATTTATCACAACTTGTTCAGCCCTTCCCCAATTGATAGGCATCCCTGAAATTTCCAGTTCTTTGTCACCACAAAGAGAGATACTATAATATCTGATATTTGATTCTCTTCCTTTTTCCCCAATCATCTTAAGAAAGAGGCCAGGCAGTGGTAGAAGCTATTTCAAATGTCCTTTTCACATGCCTACCAACATTTCCCTCCACTCTTTCTCAGCTGACAACCTTTCCTTTTTCCTTCCTGAGAAAATTGAGGCTATTAATTACAGTTCTTTATTATCTCTTTCTCTTTTTAAGATCCCTCAATCCTCTCCTTGTTCTCCAATCTCTTGACATCTCAATTCTCTCCTAGGCCATCTCCCCTACACTAATCACTGCCTCCCCAGTAGTTCTTCCCCCCAACTTGAACACTTAGAAAATCAACCTCTACACTATCCTCCTCTCTTGTACCCTTCCTCTCCTTATCATATGACAAACTACATCTCATCAAGCTTAAACCTTGAATCACTCTTACCATTCACTGCCTACAATCTCACAAAAGTGCCATTTTATCAAGATGGAGAGAATCATGCAACTCTATTGATTCAGTCCAATACAAATGTATGCTACACAATATCAATGAATCTTCATTGTTGCTGGATAAGCCTACAACATTTCTCTTATGATCTTATGATTTCATTATCCCACTCTCCCCAAATTCTTCTATGTGACTCTTCCAAACCACCTCCTCCCTCTTCAAGCTTTCCATGGCTCCCATACTTTCCAATTTCTCAACTCATCTTTTACAGAAAATATAGAAGCCATACACTATTGAGCTCCCTCCATTGCCCTCTTCCTATGCCTCAATGCTTTTTAAATCAATCAATGCCTTTCTAAATCTTCATTCTCCTTATTCTCCCTGCATTTTAGAACAATGATGATCACTCTTTCTTCCTTGTTACTCTTCTAAATAGCTTTTCAAGACACACTCTCTATTCTCTTTCTTGTCTGAACACTCCTTTTTCTATCTCCTGTCCTTGATTCACATTCAAATCATATGCTCTGATAGCCCTAAATTCATGTCTCTCAGGGTTCTGTCCTGGAACCTCTCCTTTTCTTCCTCTACACTGCTTCACTTGGGATCTCATTAGCATCCATGGATTTAATAACCAAATCTTTGCCAATAATATTGAAATCTTCCTATTTCCCTCAAAATCTCTACTGACTTTCAGTCACACATCTCTAAGAATCTTTCATATGTCTCAAAAATGGATGTCCAATAGACATATTAAACTTAACATACTCAAAACAGAACTCATTATCTTTTCCCCTAAATCTTCTCTACTACCTACTCTATTACTATAGAGGGAAACTTTATCCTATCATTCCTTCAGGCTAGCAATCTGGCAGTTAACCTGGACTCCTCACTGTCTTTAAACTACATATTCAATCTGCTGCCAAAGCCTATCAATTTTACTTTTACAACAACTTTCAAATATGTCCTCTTATCTCCTCTGACACTGTTAGCACTATAGTATAGACCATCATCGCCATCCACTTACATTTTTGCGTTGGTCTGCTGTTAGGTCAGCCTGCCTCAAATTTCTCTCTACTATAATCCATCCTCCAGTCAGTCAACAAATGGCTTTTTCAGGGACAGTTAGGTGGCATAGTGGATAGGGCACCAGCCCTGAAGTCAGTTCAAATTTCATCTCAGACACTTAATACTTTCTAGCTGTGTGACCCTTGGCAAGTCACTTAATCCCAAATGTCTCAGCAAAATTTTTAAAAAGGTATCTTTTTTCTGAATATGTGTTTTGATCTTCTTTGTCATCATAGCAACTTTCTGTGGTCAGAAACTTTTTCTGTTGGCTACTCATTTTCCTAGCCTATTAAAACTTTTTGTTAAAGTAGGGCTCTGTTTCTAGGTAAAGGGTGCACTGTCCTAAGTTTCTACAGTTTTGTGCAGCTGTTTTCCAAGATCCTCCTAGGGACCTACCCACAAGCCTTCTTTCCTGTCCTAGAACTGTTAGAGGTGTCCTTGACTGAATGTAACTGTAAGATCTAGTCTGCTAAAGCAACAGAGTTCTTCCTCTGTGCCAATAAAAAAAACCTGTTCTGAGTTGAGCTTTCAAAGCTGCCACCACTACCAATGCCCACATTGGTTTGCTGGTTTCCCGAGGTCCTCTCATCCTAATGACAAATCATTTCCTGCCAACTTTCCAGGTTGTCTTTTGTGTCTGTGGCCTAGAAACCCCAAGAACTGCCTTTGATTCAGAATTCCTAGACCCATTCTTACTTTGCTGATATGGGGGTGGGGCAGGGGCAGGGGCTGGGGGTTGCACTGGCACAGTCTGCATCAGTACTGAACACTGGACTCCCACTCGAGTATCACAGACCTTTTCTGCCAACTTTCTAAGTTGTCTTCAGCAAGACAATGTTATGCTTTATCTTTTAAATTTTCCGTTGTTCTGACACTTTAAAATTTGTTTAGTCATTACTTAGAGGTGTGGGGGAGAGGTTGGATAAGTTCCTGCCTTTATTCTGCCATCTTGGTTCTGCCTCCCCAAAGTGATTTTTCTAAATTAAGATTGTTGAATTGGATCAAATTGAAAAAAAATATTAATAAATTAATGACACCAATAAATCACATCAATTAAAAACACTAAAAACACAGTATTCTATTAAAAATCGGAGGCTTTGCAAGAGGGTCTACATGCTAACATTAAAAATAATAGAAGTCATATGGCATGGTGGAAATCAATGCTAGATTTGAATCAGTGGGCTAGTTAAAACCTGCTCTCAATGATAGTCTATTTTTATGACCTTCAAAAAATCAGTGGATCTTTTGGGATCTCATTCTTCTCATTTCTAAAATGGAAATATTAGATGAAATGATCCCCAGGGTCTCTTTGAGGTTTTAATATGATGATCATGATCCTATGTGTATGAGGTCTAAGCTTCCAACACTACATTCATAGATTATAAAAGAAATGAAAGAATTTTCCCTTCCCCTGGAAACTACTTAACATAGTTTTAGAAATTCTAGCTTTAGACTTGAGTGGTGTCTCTCAATGTTCAAAAAGCCCCAATAAATTAGGGTAATAATAATCAGAAAAGAAGGGGTTAAATATGTCTATCTTCATGTAATATGACAGTACATTTAGAAATCCGAAGAGTTTCAACATAAAATTAATTGACCTAATAAATGGCTTTAAGCAAGATAGCAGAATAAAAAATAAACCCACAAAGTCATTAGTATTCCCATAGATCACTAAGAGAAACCAGAAAAAAAATTAATAGAGAAAGACAATTTACAATGAGGACCAAATGTATCAAATACTTGTGCATTAACACATCAAGTCACACACAAGACCTATCTAAAGACAACTATAAAACAATCTTAACAGAAATAAAAAATGATTAATACCAGAGAGTTATCTAACATGCATGGTTGGGTTGGAACTGATAAAGTAAAAATGGCAAGTTGATTCAAATTCACTTAGAGATTTAATGGCATACCAATCCAAGATACCATCTATTTCAATGAGTCCAAGTGGTAAGATAATATACATTTATGAATAAACTGATGAGGATACTTATGGATAGAAGTTCTGGGGGTGGAGTCTCCTGGAATGAAATCATTCCAGCTCAAGATAGACTAAAAAACTTCAAGAAAGGTCAGTCTCACTGGGGGGAAAAGGATATTCAGTTCAGGTTAAATAAACTCTGGGAAAGTCAGTAAGAGGGTCTTATTTACAGCAAACCAGCAACTAAGACATTTAGTCTTGGCTCAACAGAGGAGCAAATCAGTTGGACCAGCCCTCAGTACCAGTTCAGAGGGCAAACTCTGGAAAACTAGGCTATTTCCTGGCAAGAACAGCCAAATCACCCCCAACAAATATAAGAAGCTCTGTGCTTAAAGCCAAGGCTAAGAGCTACACAGGAAGCTTGAGACAATACTACCTTTATCTCAAGAGCAGTTAAAAAGAAAAAAATACCAAAAGAAAAAGAAAGAAAATGAGCATGAAACAGAAAGGAACCTTGACCATAGAAAGCTACTATGGTAATAGGAAAGACCAAAACACAAACTCAGAGGAAGCCAGAATGTCCACAGAAGAAATCTCAAAGAGTGAGATAAATTGATGTCATGCCCAAAGAAGCTTCTTGGAAATGCTGATGAAAGACTTTAAAAGGAAAATAAGAAAGGTAGAATAAAAATTGAGAAAAGAAATAAGAGGTATGCAAGAGAGAGTTAACAGTTTGGAAAATAAAAGGGAACATGTCTGGAGGAAACAAATCCTTAAAAATGGGAAAAGAGATACAAAAGATAACTGAAGAAAATCACTCATTAAAAAGTAGAATAGGGCAAATGGAAGTTAACTTTGTGAGACAGCAAGAATAAATTAAACTAAAAAGAATGAAAAAAATAGAAGAAAATGGGCAATACCTCAAATGGCCAACCTGGAAAATAGATCCAAAAGAGACAGTTTTAAAATAATGCAATATCTTTTTTTATTTGCTTCTGATTTATGCAAGAGTTCATCTCATTCACATTAACAGTTGTGGTTACCAGCTCTTTTTTCCCTTCCATTCTATTTTCTTCTCTGTATATACTTTTGTTCTCTCTTTCCACTCTGTCCTTAATCTTATATTTTAGCTTTAGCAAAGTTGAAGGATATAAAATAAACTTACATAAATCATCAGAATTTCTATATATTACTTGCCTATCAGCAAGAGATAGGAAGTAAAATTCCATTTAAAATTATTGTAGACAAAATAAAATACTTGGGGGTCTACCTGCCAAGAACTATATGAACACCATTACAAAACATTTCTCACAAAAATAAAGTCAGATCTGAACAATTGGAAAAATATCAATCGTTCATGGCTAAGCCAAGCTAATATATAAAAATAACAATTCTGCCTAAACTGTTCTATTTATTCTGTGTCATACCAATAAAACCTTCAAAATATTATATCATAGAACTAGAAAAAAATAATAAAATTCATTTTGAAGAGCAAAAGGTCAAGAATATAAAGGGAACTAATGGGAAAAGAAATACAAAGGATAATAGCTTAACAGTACCAAACCTAAAACTGTGTTATAAAACAACAATCATCAAAAACATTTTGTGCTGCCTAAGAAATAGAGTAGTGGAACACTGGAATAGATTAGATATACAGGACACAATAATCAAGGCCTATAACAATCTAGTATTTGATCAAGAAATCAAGTTTCTGGAATAAGAACTCACTAACAAAATTGCTGGGAAAACTGGAACATAATATGTCAGAAACTTGGCATAGACCTACATCTCACACCGCCTATCAAAATAAGGTCAAAATGGATACATGATTTGGGCATAAAGGATGATATCATAAATTAGGAGAACAGGAGATAATTTATATATCAGATCTTTGGAGATGGGAGAAATCTATGAACAAAGAAGAACTAGACAACCTTATAAAAGGCAAAATGAAAACTTTGTTACATGAAATTAAAAAAAGGTTTTGTACAAACAAAACCAACAGAACAACATTAAAAGGGAAACATAAATCTAGGAAAAATATTTTGCAGATAATATTTCTGATAAAGATCTGATTTCTAAAATATATAAAGAACTGTGTCAAATTTATAAGAATACACTTCATTTCCCAATTGATAAATGGTCAAACGATATGAACAGATAATTTTCAGATGATAAAATTAAAGTCATATACAATTATATGAAAAAAATGCTCTAAATGACTATTGATCAGAGAAATACAAATTAAAACAACTCTGAGGTACCACCTCACATCTCTCAGATTGGCTAAGACAATGATAAATATTGGAGGAGATGTGGGAAAACTGAGACACTGATGTGTTGTTTGGTGGAGTTGTGAAATAATCCAACCATTCTAGAGAACAATATGGAACTATGCCCAAAGGGCCATAAAACTGTGCATACCCTTTGATTCAGCAGACCATTACTGGGTCTGTATCCCAAAGAAATCATGAAAGAGGGAAAAGGACCCACATGTACTAAAATGTTTCTAGCAGCTCTTTTTGTGTTAGCAAAGAACTGGAAAGGAGTGAATGTCCATCAATTGGGGGATGACTGAACAAACTGTAGTATATGAAGGTAAGGGAATATTATTGTTCTTTAAAAAATGATGAACAAGCTGATTATAGAAAGGCCTGGAAGGATTCACATGAACTGATGCTGAACAAAACAAACAGAACTAGGAATACATTATACACAATAACAGCAAGATTGTGTGATGGAAGTCTTGGTTCTTCTCACTAGTTCAGTGATCCAAAGCAATCCCAATAGACTTTAGACAGAAAATACCAACTGCATCCAGAAAAAAAAAATGAGACCAAATATAAATCAATACATGCTATGTTCACTTCTTTTTTCTGTTTTTTTTTTAAACCTCTCCCATGGTTTTTCCCTTTTGCTCTGATTTTTCTCTTCCCAACGTGATTCATAAAGCAATATGTATTAAAAATAAATAAAATGACTTCAATAAAAAGAAGAAAGAGAATACTGATTGATATTATGCAAAAAAATAGGGAAAATATTTTACTCTGCTAGATTTCAAATAATTCCTTATAAGGCTTATTATGTTGAGATGTTTTGATGATAGTAGGAGTTGGGAATTCAAATGTGATTAGGTATATCAAAAAATATGGTCTATGGCTTCTGAAGCAAGTAGGAGGCTAGGACTCACGTTCTATATGTATGTGAGAAAGAATAAGAAGGCTGGTAGTTAAAGAAGAAAACATATTTAGAGCAAGTACTGTGTATTTAGATAAGAATGAAAGGAAAGGCGAGTTTAATATAATTGGAAACTCAATAGAAGGCATGTACCATTTAGGGCAGAGAGTAAACATAACACAAAATCTAGTATCTAGAGATGCAGAAAGGAAGCTCTGAAGAAGAGTTATAATGTGAAGCAAGATGCAAGGATCAATATTATTGTGTTCTGTGTGCTTATTTTTTTTCAAATTGAATTATAATAAAGAGAACCTAGTGTTGAGGAAGAAAGTAATGTACCTGTATATCAGTAACAAGGGGAATCAAGCAAAAATGATGCTATATAGTTCATACCAACTAAGAAGATTGCATGTCTAAAAAGAACCCATTGAAATCCCTTTTAGTTTCTGAAATAAAAGTGGACTTCTGAGACCTGAAGGTTTCTGGAGCTTAGCAGTGATCTAGGAGATACCAAAAGTAGGTAGAGGGTTAAAAATGCAATAATATTTTCAATAGCAAGAAGGAAGAAGAATCTGAAAAAATGGATCAATGAGATTGATATAATTGATGACCAAATTACAGAAGTGAATCTCATTATATTTATGTCTAGAGTCTAATCAATTTAGTTAATCAATTCTATGTCTTGGCTTAGTCAAGAGAGTCATCATGAGAACCAAGAAGAAGGTGGGGGAATTCAGTAAAAAAAAAAAAATAGAGAAATGAAGAGATGAATAAAATGGTGGTGTCTGAGACTATAGTTTGCCCATGACAATTGACAATGGGCAAGAAGGGAGGAGCAGTGCTGTATATTAACAATGCACTAAAGAATTAGATTCAGCAATTCCATTTTTAAATAACCCCAGATAGACTTTTAGAAGGAGTTGTGAGGAAAAGCTTAGTATACGTAAAAATATTCAAAATTAGACTATTTATCAACACATTTACTTTTATAATTGTAGTACATATTCTAACTGGTTTTCCCAATGCCAAGCAAAACATCTGAAACCTAAAGGTGAGTTCTTGATTTATTATAGCAGAGTTAATTCTCTTAAAACTCTTCACAATGTGAAAGGGGGAGCTAATCCTAAACTTTCATAATAATCACAGAGCCTTCCCAGAGCATGAAGAAAACCCTGTTTGTCTGCTTCTACAAGTTCCCTAATTCTGACTGGTTATATTCCTATACATTAACATAAGGGAAATATGAAGGATACAAGGAAATACAGAGATACCTCCTTGAAATGATTTAAAATGAGAACAGAATAAAAAAGAACTGAATAAATCTTCTCTGAACTCTGAAAAGAAAGGATTAGAAGAGAAGAAATGATAAAATAAAGTGGCAAGTTAGTGAAAATGAAAATAAAACACTGGCAGAACACAAGCAGAATTGTCTATAGCACTAAATCCTGTATTGAGTTGAGGTTGGTGATAAGTATCAAGGTTAATCAAAGGGAGTATTATTTCATTCATGAACTACAGTGGGGGCAAGAGAAAGGTATAAACCATGTCAAAGAAACCAAATACAAATAACAGATAATAGTGAAGAGAATTATCTACTACTAAAACTATGTTTCAGTTTTTTTTTTCCTTCTAAAATTGTTTATGAGTAAAACATAGAGTTGCCTTCAATGAGATCACCACTCGCCACAATGGAATTACATCCTAAAATATCAAGCTTATAAAGTGATTGTTGAACCATCTCACCATGTCTGAAAAAAAAATTTAGAAAACAAAAGAGAATTAAAAAAGGAAAATGAGATATTTAATAGCATTGTATATTGTCATATTATATCCATGAAATCAGAGGAGGGAAGAGTTAGTCAACAAGCATAAAATAAGTTTCATGCACTGTTCTAGACACTAGAAATATAAACACAATGAATGATACAATCCTTAACCTTTACAAGAATATATTTTAGAAAATATATAAATACCACAAAAAGAGATTGAGTAAAAATAAATAGAAACAGAAATCAGGTGTCAAACTCAAAATATAGCATAGAGCATTCAGAGAATATGACAAAATGTCTTCCTGGCATCAATGATGAACTGAGACTACATCAAATTTGAATTTGGAATGTTTTGCTTGTGCTAAATTATATTGAGGAAAAGAAACACATAAAATAAAATAAAGATTGGTTTGATCATAAAATAAAATAAAGGTTGATCAGAAGTTTTGCACAATACCAACAGAACCAGAGAGGGAGAAAAAAAAAACCTTTAAAATTCTTATTTTGTTTCTATCTTATTTGCAAGAAGCATAAATCTTTCAATGGTAAAAGATTAAGCTACACATACTTTACTAATATGAAATTAATATTCAAGATAAGAAAAGAAATAATAAGAGAATAGTAGGTATCTGATAATGAGATCTAGTCATCAAGATCAGACAAATTTCATGCTAGAATACTGAAATGTAACAAATATTCTACCATTGTATTAGATTGCTGAACTATCTTAGAGAATAGTAAAGAAACTATAGGAATAGAAAAGGAAAAAATTCTCTGCAGTTTGAAAACTACAGTCCCAGAAGGTTGATTTTAATTATTGTACAGATTCTAGAATGCATTATTGTTTTATTTAATTTTTAATTTATGGAATAGAACAATCAATTTCATAACATAGTATACATTTTTAAAAAGATGCTTGTACATGAAACTGAAAATCTTTTTATATACAACCTCAATTCCTTTTAAGTCTATAATAAAGTTATGTAAATTTCTTTTCTTCCTTTTATTCTCTCTCTTGCCCTAGAGATGACTACCATTAGACACAAATATGTACGCAATGCAGAGATATATAAACAAAATCAATCAATACATACTTCAAATTATCAGTTCTTTCACTGGATGCAGATATTGTCTTCCTTCATATGTTCTTTTGGAGTTAATTTGGGTATTTTAAATAGTCAAAATGACTTATTCATTCAAAATTCTTCTTAAAACAATATTGCTATTACTGTATACAAGGTTCTTTTCTTTCTGCTCATTTTTACTCTTCATTATTCCATACAAGTCTATCCATGTTTTTTCTAAGATCATCAAGCTTATCATTTCTTATAGCATAGTAATCTTCCATCACAATCACATACTAAAAGTTATTCAGCTTTTCCCCAATTGGAAGGGAATCCCCACAATTTTCAGCTCTTTCTCACCACAAAGAAAGATGTTATAGATAACATCTTTTAGATCATCTAGGTTCTTTTTCTTTTTCCCTAATCATCTTCAAAAGGAGAGGAAGGAGGAGGAGAAGGAGGAAATGGAGGAGGAGGAGGAGGAGGAATGATTATATAGAGCCCAAGCAGCTTCATCAAGATCAGTTCATGTCAGACTAATTGCACTTTTTGGTTTACTAAAGTTACTCTAATGGTACATTAAATAATTCTAGCAATAGAGAAAGATTTAAACATTTACAAGGCCTTTTGCAAAACCTCTTATTATCATTATCTGGTCAAGTTGGTGATGCTGTTAACTTAGTATGGAAGTAACTTAGTACTTGAAGAACTAGACTAAATTGTACTTGTTAATGGTGATTTCAATTTAAAGCAAGAGAATCCAAAACAGCATCCTAGATATTTGTATTTGGAACTTCCATTATTAAAATATTGTAATAGATTATTTGGATCAAATCTTAGATGTAATCCATAAAAACTTTGAATATTGATAATAGGTGACTAAAACAGTGAATGACAGAGTTATTATTTGAAAAAAACAATATCAATAAGTCATAGCATTGGGCAGACCCAAATAACTAAGCATGTAATAGCATATGTGTCTATTCTGAAACTTGGTTTCCAAAATCATATTGATAGTAATGAAATTGGGGGAGAGGAGCTTAACCAGAGAGTGGGTTTTTGCTGTTGTTTTTCCTAACAATGATCTGGAGATGTTAGTGGACCATAAGCTTCAGATGAGCCATCAGCATGATAACGGAGGCAAAAATGCTGATATGATTTGAGTCTGCATAAGAAAACATAGCTGTTTCCTTGAAAGAAAGAGAATCCCTCTATTCTCTGTCCTAAGAGAGATATTACTAAATGGGAGGCTGTCCAAGATAGGGAATAGAATAATGACAAGATTTAAAACATAGCTTGTGAGAAATGGTGAAAGGAACTGAAGTTCTTAGTACAACATCTATACATAGTAGGTATTTAACAAATGCTGGCTGACGGCAAGAAAAACAAAATAATTAAGAGTTGGATAACTATTTTCAAGTATTAAAAGGGTTGAAATGAGCAAATGGGCTTTAAATTAAGATGTAATTGGTCCCAGCGGTCATAATTGCTGTTATCAATATATTCAGGATCAACATAAGAAAAAAAAAATCTAATAATGTCCAATTGTTCCAAAGTGAAGTGGTATGCTTTGAGGAATAACAGATTCCTACCTCGTTGTAGGAACAGATAAATTATCACTTGTTAGGAATTTTGCAAAGGGAACTCTTATTCCAGTTCAAATTAGATTATCTAGATTAGCTCTGAGGTCAACTGTGAGATGTGGTGATGGTAAGAAATGAATGCTAGTTAATATTTTCTCTATTTAACCAATAACTTGCAAATATCGCCCCAGCAGGGAAATGGCTAGCTTTTGTGCATGTATATTTTAGAAGGCATGGCTGAATAGTTTACTGAAATAAAAAGTACATAAAATGTTTATTAGGATTTTATTAAAGGACTACATCCATAAAAAGTTAAGTGACTTCCCCAATGTTACTCTATAAATAGAAAAGACTCCATGATATATGCTCTCTTTCCTTGATTACAGAAATGCTGCTGGCACAAAACCACAAACATACTCTAAACTGAGTTTTATACTGTCTGTAAGCATTACATTTCTGCAATTTATGCAGATCCCCAGTAAGATAACGTCACTTGTTTCTCCAAATCGTCCCTAAATGTGGAAAGGTCAAGGATCTTAGGCACATGAATGGCCTCATCTGGAATGTGGCCATAGACACCAGTCTCTAAGGTTGGTTTGTGGAATGGGAAATTTCTCTAGTGCACATGGCCGATTCATCTTCTTGCAATATGCTCAGAGAAATCCCCCCAAATGTCAAAAAAAACTCTAAGACAAATGATTAACAAAAAGAATAGGAGCCAATAATAAGATAAATCATCTCCTTTCAGAGCCCATTAAAACCTCACAGATCTTAGCAATTAGTCTGGAACATATTTTGAGACTCACTCTAGTGTCCTAAATACAGAGGGAATGGCACCCTCTGTCACCAAAGCCCAATTCACCATTACCAGAAACTAAGATACTCACCAGAAAGTTACATGGTTGTTTTCTGAGAGTTATTCCCCAAATCCAATTGGATACTGGCTAACTATAGGACTCATTGTACATCTTAGAAATCACACTCCTCGTAACAGGAATGCTATGAAATCTCTTATTATCAAACATGAAAAAGTCACCCTGGATTGCCAAAGACTAGAGCACACTATTCAAATTTATCCTTCTTGAGCCCTTTGCTTGTGCCTGAAACCAATATCACTTCAGCATTTCTTTTGGTCTACACTGTTTCCACTTTCAAGAGGTAGTTAACTGCTTCTCAGTTTCTATTTCATTTCTAAAAGACTTATTCATGTAGTTCAGTAGATTATCAGGAATGGGAGGTGAGATCAAGGGATTTCTTTTCCTCATGTACATGACAAATTGCATTGAGAGAAAGATCTGCCCAGCACCCTTCAAGCATGTGGGAAGTCAGCTTGTCAGCTCGGAATTGGAGAAATTAAAATATCCTGGGTTTGGATGATGGCTTCCTAATCACTGAGGTGTTCTTGATCCCTAATGTCTAAGCATAAGGCCCTCCATTCGGATAGCCTGCTGGCTGTGAGTTTCTATGAAATATTTCAGAAAAACATTTATCCACCAAAATGTAAGGCCCTCATACCGACAGAAGAGAGCTGGCTTCTAGATATTTAATTAAAACATTAACACTAAGCAGAAATGGCTTCCTTGTCAACATCTACAAATACTTGGGTAAAGCTGAGGATGATTAAAATGGAGTTTCCCTGAAAATTCCTTCCTCAATCTCGGAAAAAAAAAAACCTGGCATAGCTGCTATTAATTGGGCCTTTGAGACCACCCCATACTGATAATTCCCTGGCTTCTCTCAATCTGGTTTTTAGCTTTAATTTCAAAAATCAGGACTAGATGGCAACAAGAAGCTCTAATGAAGAGTGAAAAAGTCATTTGTTACTTTTTTTTGATGGATGCAATTGGGCTGATGGTAGCTACTGCTTTTAGGAGTCTTGGAATTTCTTTGGCCACATGATTAATATTAATAAGGCAGAGGAGGAGGCTCTGTCCAAGGTTTGAAACCATCCCCTGAATAGCTAATTAGCTATACTTTTCTGAGTAGTTTGATATTCATTTGACAACTGGATAAATGAAGGATAGTTCAGAATGGAGGCAAAACTCACCAAACATGTTAGGGCAAGTGGATGAGGACAGAAACTCTCATCATTATATGGCTCCATTTTCTTGAGAAGAGAGTTAGCTACTCTGGTCAAAGCAGTGATACAAAAAAGGGACCCACAAAGAAAAATGCTATCCAGCTCCAGAGAGAGAACTGATGACCTCTCAAAGCCTACTGAAGCATAATTTTTAAATTATCTTTATTTTTCTTATTTTTGTCCATGTTTTCTTTTGTAACAAGGGTAATATGGAAATATGTTTTGTATTACTTCACATATTCAACTAATATCAATTTATTGTCTTCTCAAGGAGGACAGAGGAAAAGAAGCATGAGAAAGACTTTGGAATATATATTTTTAGTGATTGTTAATTTTTTTAATATGCAACTAGGAAGTGATGAAATAAATAAGATATATACTAAAATTTGAAAAAAGAAAAAAAGTGTTATCCAGCTCATCATAGCAGAAAAGATTACCAAAAGACATTGAGAAATGCTGAATGAGTGTCTCTCACTGGACAGTGGGATACCAGTTTCAAAGAATACTCCCCCCTTTTTTTTCTTTTTCTTTTTTAAGTGACTCTGTGCCCTGTACTACTAAAAGTAATAAAGTGAGATTGCCCATGCAATTCTCTCCAATTCATTGAGTCAATTGAGAGGAGCCTTTCCCCCTTTCAGAAAATAGAGAGGCAGAGATTTCATATAACATCCTGAGCCAATCAAGACAGCATTAGCTAAGTCATGCAGGGAAGAAGGCTGTGTTCTGCAGTGCCAGATTCACCTCCTGTATTCTGCACCAAGCATTAGAGCAGCTGTCAGGGTCAGCACTTTTTCATGGCTCAATTTCTTTAAGTATGTTATGGACATCATGTGACCTCAATTTCTTAAGTGGACACAATGGCTTCCCCATATCTCTTAGTTATCTGAGCGCGTTACAGTGCCAATTTGAGACAATGGAAGTGTACTAAGAACTTACAATATATTAAGTACCATACTAGAATGGGTCTCAGAAATTGAAAAAGATGGAGAGAATATATTCTCTTCTACCATATATATTCACAAACCACCATAATTCTTATCATCATCATCATTATTATTCACATCTCATGTTTTTAATAATTTCAGATAGAATGACTCTAGGAATGAGTCACCATTAAGGATAAGAATACAAAGCAAGAGCTTATCAGTCCTTCCCCTCAAGGAGAATCCACTCTACTTGGGTTAAAGTAGAGAATATATAAAGTAAACCAGTAAGTATGTACAAGAAAGACAAGAATCATAAAAAAGAAAGCCTGGTTGGTATGGGGGAAATTATGGAAAGCTTCCTGAAAGATAAGGAATCTGAATTGAATCATGAAGGAAATTAAGAGTTAGAATAGAGGAGGAAGGGCATTCCAGACATGAGGGATAACTTTGACAAGGCCCAGTGCTGAGAGATGGCAATCAGGTACAGGGAAGAGCTCCATCTTTGATACTGTTATTCAGTCATGTCTAACTCTTTGGGACCCCACTGAAGTTTTCTTGGCAAAGATACTTAAGTGACTTGCCACTTTCTTCTCCAAATCATTTTACAGATAAGGAAAGTGAGGCAAAAAAAAGATTAAGTGATATGTCCAAGGTCACATGGTTAATACATATCCAGATTTGATCTCAGGAAGATGAGTCTTCTGATTTCAGTCTGGGCACTTAATCTACTGTAGTGCCCACCTGGCTGCCAGTTAGTATCCTGGTTTGGTTAAAAATGGGGCTTGAGAGAAGAGAAATGAAATTAGCCTAGACTGGAAAGATAGGTGTGTGAAAGACTGAACAGTTTTCAATGAGAGTGGGTTGATATTTGATCAGTGTAGGAACTAAGCATTTTTGAAAGGGGAGCAGCATGTAAATCCTGGCTATAAAACAGCTCAGGGATTGATTTGCCTATATGACATTGGGCAAGTCATTTCATCTCACTGTGATCTATAGTGTATGGGTTAAATGACTGCACTGATGATCTCCAAGGCCTTTTTAAACTTAAGATCTTAAGAGTAAAACATCAGCATCCTGTCTTCCTGGGCCTCTAATTTTGTTCCCTAATTTATTTGTTAATAATTAGCTTGGGAGTTATTTATTTTTCCATTTAAATGAGAGATTATGGGTAAAATTGGGCAACAGTGGTTGAAAAATGCTTATTTAACAAAGCCAATTACTTAAAATGTGGGTCACTGGTTCCATCAAACATTTGGAAATGAATACATACCTGCAGACTTCTTTCTTGCCCCACTAACACCAAGGGTACAATCATTCACTTCAACTGGGTTCAGTTTAATACTGAGCATTTACTAGATGGCAAAGCCTGGAAATACAAAGATGAAAAATGCACAGGACCTGTCCTTAAGGAACAAAGTTGAATTAAGAAGGCAGTACATAAAGTAGCTGTTTCTGTTCTCTGATGACTCCTGTGTTGATGACCCTTTAAGGCTAAATCAGATTAGCCCCCATTCCACACATGTGTTCTCAGCAATATGTGGATAGGGAACAATCGCTTACAGAGCTTGGGAAACAGTTCAGGTTTCGTCTAGGATAAAACAAAATGAAAAGGAGATTCCACTGGAGATCAGAGCTGCTGAAATGTTTAATGACATTAGCTCCTCACAAATGACATTCATTTCCTGCATATGCAAATTTTCTTAATGTGCATCTTCCCCCCCCCCCCCCATAACAGGTAGAATGTAGAAAGTTAATGAAGCTGTGTAATTACAATCGCCATGGTGACTGCCATCCCCCGAGAACAATAATGGGATCACATACATGGGCTGTAGCTTTCTTTGGAAACAACAGCTTATAATGTGAAAATAGATAGTAAAATATTGTCATTACCCTCTACTGTCTCCTAAGGCAAAAGGCAGGTACAAATAGATTATGCTTTTATTAACTGCAAGAAATGATGAAAGAAAGGGAAAAGCACTGGGGGTTGTTTATTTCCAACTTTCCATGCCTGTCTTTGGTTTCCATTTAAAGCTTTCTCTTCTTCTAATCAAGGAAACACCAGGACAACTAGAGGCAGATTTTTTTTGAGCATTCCAGTTCTTTCCTCATTAATGCTGGGGAAAATCCGCAAGCATTTATTGCCATTTTGCTGATATAACATTTCTAGAAATTGAACTGAGTAACCAGAGATGCCAGAGCATCTCAAGGTGTGGGAAGCCTGCAAAGGAGGGTCAAAGATGGGTTGGGAACCAGGCTAAGAAAATTGTCCACGCTATAATTATTTGAGATTTTCATATAAAATAGCAAATAAACAAAAAGGAGAATACCACTTAAAGATTGTTAACTGCTAGTATATCATTATTCTTTTTTTTTATTAATTGTCAAAGTTCATTACAGCTAAAGGAAAAGATGTGGATAGAAAGTCTGTAATATGTTTGAAATCAAATTTATATTGTATCAGAGAATGATCAGATCCTATTTTAGAGCAATAAATAACATTAAAGTTCAGAGTTCAAATCTGTATACAGACCACTGTTCTGCCCCAGCATTCATCCTGGAGTTACAGAACGGCAAACACCATATAGACCATTGTTGGCCTTTCTGAAGTGGCTTTCAGAAGCCACACTGACTCTGAGGTAAATGACCATCTACCAAGTGAAGGATCAGCAAACTGAAGAGGACCATGATTAGAATCTTGCTTGCAGCAATTAAGATAGAGATCCTTGTGTAATGGTCACAGTATGACTGATTTCCTTTTCCTCATAGAGGAAACATTGCATCATCGTTTTTTGTATATGGTAGTTGGGGTTAAATGACTTGTACAGGATCACACAGCTAGGAGGTATTAAATATCTAAGGTTCAATTTGAACTTAGGTCCTCCTGACTCCAGGGTCAGTATTCTATCCATTGAGCCAGTTAACTGCCCTTGTCTCAACATTGTTACATTCTACCCAACTCCATCAAACGTCAGTGTTTGCTGCAAGGTTGCATCCATGAAGTTTATTGTATTTAGAATGGAAGAAAGAATTGGTGAGGAGAAGGTCATTAGATACCCAAGTCTTCCATGATAAGTGACTATTGCCACTTCTCCCAAAAACTACTGCCATGTCTGCTAATCTCTGCCTACGCTGACATTAAGGTTACCCAGAATTACAAATTCATCCTATTTCAGGACGTTTGTGATAAAGGTATCCAGGTTGTCACTAATTTTTTGGACCTCATCAGGCTTCATCATGATGGGGATCATATGTACTCATGATGGTGATTTGGTGCTTTCCTGCAAGTGGCAATCACATTATCATGAGCCTTTCATTCACTTTTTTGGGGAGGCATAAAAACTTGTTAACTAGAGTTGGTTTTATTGTGAAATTGTGAAATATGATGATGTAAAAAACAGTCTCAATAAAGAGAAGCAAAAACAATACTCTTAAAATAATAAATGATGTGTATTAGCAAAAGAAACTTGATGCATACTTTTCTCCTGCTTTTCTAATTGTAGCTACATTGATTTTGTTTTTGAAAAACTTTTTTTTTTAATTTTATGTAATCAATATGATCAATTTCCTCTCCTACAAGCCTCTAGCTTTTATTTGATCATGGACTCTTTCCCTCTCCACAGATAATGGCAGGCAATTAATTTTTTCCATCTCCATTAATTTGCTTATGATTTCATTCTTTGTATCTAAATTATGAACCCATTTTGAACTAACCTTGATAAATGGTATGAGATGTTGATCTATGCCCAGTTTCTGTCACACAAGTTACAGTTTTTCAATTGTTTTGTTTAATTGTTTTTGTACTTGTCTCAATAGTTTGAGCCTTTGGATTTATCAAGCACTGGGCTACTGTGGTCATTTGTTTTTGTTCTGTACCAAATCTGGTCCACCGATTGACATTTCCAGTACAAATTGTCTGGAGCATTACAGCTTTGTAGTATAGCTTGATATTTGGTATTTCTAGATCTCATTCCTTTCCATTTTTAAAATTGATTCTCTTCATAATTTTGACTTGTTGATCCAAAAGAATTTCCTTATTTTGTCTAGCTCTATAAAATAATTGGGCAGCTAAGTGGTACAGTGGAAAAAGTGGTGGATTTGCAGACAGGAAGACATCTTTTTAATTTCAAATCTGACTTCAGATACTAACTACTAGTGTGACCCTGGGCAAATAACTTAACCCTGTTTGTCTCGGGTTCTCACCCGTAAAATGAAGGAAATGGCCTACCTTTCCAGGATCTTTGACAAGGTGGGTATGGAATATGGAGTCACAAAAAAACACACATGACTGAAATGACAACAACAACATATTTTTAAATCCTTTATCTTTTGATTGATCACAGAATCCGGCAGAATAAATTAATCTTAGTAGTATTATAACTTTAATTATATTATTTCAATCTACCCATGAGTTATTAATAATTCTCCAATTATTTAGATCTGTATCTGTGAGAAGAGTATTTTGTAATTGTGTTCATACATGTCTGGGGTAATTCCTGGAAGGCATATTTCCCATGTATTTTAAATTGCTCCAATTACTTTAAATGGAATTTCACTTTCTATTTCTTCATGCTGTTATGTATATATATATATATATATATATATATATATAGAGAGAGAGAGAGAGAGAGAGAGAGAGAGATAGTTAAAGATAAGATGTACTGTGATTTTATGCAGATTTATTTTACATACTACAACTTTGCTGAAGTTGTTTCAAATAGTCCTTTTTTGCAGTTGATTCTGTAGGGTTTTCTAAGTATACCATCATATCATCTTCACATCTGATTTTATTGGAAAGCTCTCTCATTTATCTCCTCTTGGTTTTAGATAAATACTACTTGTGTTAATAAAATTCGATTTACTTCTATATTTTCTAGTGTTTTTTAATAGTAATGGATTTTGGTTTCTGTCACAATTTTTTGTGCATCTATTGAAATAATCATGATTTTTGTTGTTTTTTGCTATTGCACTTGTTAATTATGATATATATATATATATAGATAGATAGATAGATATAGATAGATAGATAGATAGATAGATAGATAGATAGATATATTTAGGAGTAGTTTTGCCAGGTAGTCCTGTTGCAATTTGTCCTGGTCAAAACACATCTATCCAACTTAATGCATTCAGATCTAGTTATCATATTTTAGTAAAGAAGTTCATGGATTAGAAAAGATATAATTGAGAGTAATTTAGTGGTATAGGGCCTTGAGTTCATGACATAGTAAAAACTATTGTGGAAATGGTGACTTTTTAGCCTAGAGAAGACTCAGAGGGAATATGATAGCTGTTTTTTTTATTTTTTAAAAAATGGTAACTTAAAAGAGATATTTGACATGTTCTTTTGATTCATGTATAACTAGGATTTAAGTGAGGCAGAACTGACAAACTTATTGGTCTTACTCTGTCCTCCAGAGTCATCATTGTCCAATGGCAAGACAGAATCACAGAATCACAATGTCTGGTGATGACTTAAGATGTCATGGATGACCTTTGTGGCATGTTCTACATGTTCCTAGAGGGCAGAAGTTGGAACAGCGGAAAAATAGTAAAGATACAAATTTGAGTTTGAAAGTAGGAAAAGTATCTTGGATAGGGAGCAGATTCTAATCCAGCCATGGCTTATCCTCTTGCAGGATTCTTCTTCAAGGCTCCTTTTACATTCACCATAGATTTCATAACCAGGTGGTTCTTACTCATTCAAAATGAATAAAACTATAAATTAATCACCAATCATGGATCAAGACATTCTTCAGTTGCCAACTGACAATAGAATCCAATAGGAAGTCTGATCTCTCTAAAAGGTCAAGACAGGGAAAGATGGAAAAATGAAATAATTCAAAATTATTCCTCTTATGGCTTATACTTATTTAAATGATTTGGAAATTTGTAAATGTTCAAGTTTAGAGAGCAGTTTTCTTGAATCTACAAAGAGAAATATGAAAACAACCATTTTGGAGGCCGATTTAAAGCCATCCAAGCACAAAGAATATTTTAGTATCAAGCTGGCTGGTATAGAAGTTAGATCTTCAAAACATACCAGCAAGCCTCTGGATGAATAAGGCAACATGATGAGGCTGCCCAACAATGGAACTTAAATGTTCTGTGCCAGGAACAAGGAAAACAAATTCTAAGCCCTTGGATTTCATGGATGACTCAATAGCTGTGCAAAGAAAATGTGTGGGAAAACATGTAGGAACATACAATCAGGGAGAATTTGAGTATTTGGACACTGTAATTAGAAGGCTCAACTTGACTCTGTTTCTATGGGCAAGATTCTGATTTACTCGTTCTATTCACACATCCAGTGTAATAAAATCAGCATCATTTCCATTGAATTCACAGATCCACTGCCTTCAGATTACCTTCATAATAAAATAACATAATATAAAGGTATATAGAAAACTTCCTGGGCTCACAAAAATTTATATTCTGACTTTATACTGACACTAACCATTGTTGTATAAGACAGTATGACTGTTTTCTATGATATCAACCCCAGTCTTTCATCCCTCTAACCATCCTATATATAATCAGTTATCCATATTGTCATTTTCACTTCAACATTTCTCCTATCACCTTCTTAAAATCACCAACCTGGTTTAGGTCATCATCCTTTGTCTACCTCAAGTATTTCAATAGCCTTCAAATTGACATTCTTCAATCTAGCCTCTCACCTTTCCTATTTAACCTTCAAATAGCCATGACAATATGAAGAGTACAAAAGCATAGATATGATCATATCACTCCTATGTACAAGAATAACCCAAAATGACTTCTCTTTGAAAGTAGAATAAAATGCATACTTCCATCCTTAGTATTCAAAATTCTGCATAACCTGATTAAAATGTATTTCTAATTCCTCTCTCCTCCTTCTCCTTCTCTCTCTCCTTTCTCTTCTCCTGTCTCTCTCATATTTCTATATTTGTCATGGTGTACAAGAAAAAATCAAACCAAAAAGGAAAAATCATGAGAAAGAACAAAAAAGTGAAGATACTATTCCTTGATTCATATAAAGTCTGTAAGTTTCTCTCTGGATATGAGTGGTACTTTCCAATCCAAATCTATTATAATTTCCTTGAATCACCACATTGTTGAAAAGAGCCAAGTCCACATCATCAAATATTCTTGCTGTTACTGTATACATTGTTCTCATGGTTCTGCTCATTTCACTCAATATCAATGCATGTAAGTCTTTCCAGGTTTTTCTGAAAGCAGCTTGTTTATCATTTCTTGTAGAGTAATAATATTTCATTACACATTATACATAACTGATGTAGTCATTCCCCAATTGATGGGCATCCCCTCAAATTCCAACTCCTTCCAACCGCAAAAAGAGCTGCTACAAACATTTTTGCATATGTGTATCCTTTTTCCTTTCCTTTGATCTCTTTGGGATACAGACTCGGTACTGACATGCTGGATGAAAGAATATGCATAGTTTGATAGCCCTTTGGGCATGGCTCCAAATTGCTCTCCAGAGTGACCGGACAGTTCATAATTCCCCCACCAATATGTTAGTTTTCCAGTTTTCCTTAATCAGATGGCTACATTGGTTTTGGTTGTGCAAAACCTTTTCAATTTAATGTAATCAAAATTATCCATTTTGCATTTCATAATGTTTCCTAGTTCTTCTTTGGCCATTAATTCCTCTCTTCTCCGAAGATCTGACAAGTAGGCTATTTCTTGATCTACTACATTACTTATAGTATCATCCTTCACTAATAAATCCTGAAGTCATTTCAACCTTACCTTAGTAAGATGATATTGGTCAATAACTAGTTTCTGCCATAATATTTTCCATTTTTTCTGTCATTTTTTTTTGTCCAATAGTGAGTTCTTGTCCCAGAAGCTGGAGTTTTCAAATTTACCAAATGATAGATTACTATAGTCATTGAGTATTATGTCTTATGTACCTAACTTATTCCAGTGACCCATGACTCTATTTCTCACTCAGTACCAAATGGTTGTACTGACTGCCATTTTATGTAGTTTTAAATGTAATTCAGCTATTTGTCTATGTTTATTATATCAACTGCAGACACCAATGGGCCAGAATTCTGGAGATATATAGTTCTCTAGTTCAGTATGATTGAATTAATCTTTCAATAAATAATAGTACCCTAGTGATATGACTGGTTTATACTCAGTATAATGAATGGATTTAATTATAATCCAAGTTGTAGCATATATGGAGTAGTATGTAGTACTATTATCCTATAAGAAACGATGAAGGGATTTTGGAAGAACATGACAAGATATATATGAGTACATGTAAAATGAAGTGAGAAAAAATCGAGAAATCATTGTGCACAGTGACAGCAATATTGTCATGATGATTAACTAGGAAAGACTTGGCTACTTTGATCCAATACAGTTCCAAAGGACTTATAATGAAAAAAATGCTCTCCCCTCTCAGAGAGAGAAGTAAGGAATTCTAAGTGCAAATTGATATTATTTTCTCTTTATTTTTCTTGCTTTTAAAAATATGGCTAACATGGAAATTTGTTTTGCATGATGTCATATGTATAATTGGTATCATGTTGCTTGTCTTCTCAGTGAGTGTGGGACAAAATGGGAAGAGAGAGAGAATTTGGAACTCAAAATTTTCAAGCAATAAATCTTTAGAAAAATAATAAAATTTTAAAGGTTTGGTTGTCACCATTAAAAAAGGAAAGATCTCAAGGATCTGTAATTGATCAATAGCTTAATAGTTCTTATTGTTTTAATCATTAATTTCGGTAAAAACACTGATGACATAGTTATTATCTATGAAAGGTAATTTACATGTTGGATAAAAGGATAAAGATTCCAGAATCTTGGTTCTGATCGAAGAAGTTCAGGTAAAATAACAATCAATTGCAATTGTCATTGCAATGAGGTGGTAGTAGTGAACCCTGAGGGAGTACTACAGTACAATTCCCAAACTCCCACTCTTTTGAGAAAGATATCAATTGGTAGCAGCAAGTCAGAGAAGCAGCGTGGTATATTGAACACAACACTGACCAAAAAAGCAGAATCATAGGTTCAAATCCTCCCTCAATCACCCAAATTCTCAGTTTTATTATCAATAAATACGGGTAGTGGCATTTCCTTCAAATCTAAACATGTAAAACATTTTCTCAACCTTAACAAGAAATAAAATGAGAAATAATTAGTTCATTATTCACGTTTTACTGCCCAAAATATTATTGTCTTTTCAATCTTTTCCAAGGAGTTGTTTTTGTTGGGTTTGGATTTGTTGTTGCTGGAGAGGATAATATACAGCATATATACTCAGGAGGAGCGATTTTTTGGCAAGAAAATGGGCCTAATTTTTTTTCTACATATCCTCATCCACCAATCCTTCTATGCTCTTGATCTCCTGGCCCAACATGTATAATTCCATCAAAATATCTTATATTCAAAAGCATTCTTTAGACTAATTTGTTTGGAAAATGATATATAAGGCATTTTTTTTTGCTGAGGCAATTGGGTTTAAGTGACTTGCCCAGGGTCACACAGCTAGAAAGTGTTAAGTGTCTGAGATCACATTTGAACTCAGGTCCCATGAGGTCATTTATAAAAGTCTTCTTTCCTTTAGCAAAATGCCCTCCTCCCTACTCTGCAGAAATTCCAACTTTCCTCTGCCCCCACCACCTGACAGAGACAATAGGGGCAGAGTATGAACTCTGCCAACTCATTATTTATAGGTATTGAGGAGGCAGGGAAATGGCTGTTCTTCCCTTCAACAGCCTGTAGCATTCTTTGGAGCAGGATATTGCCAAACGCAGAGGCTGAACTATATCACTGCAGCTCAAGCAGCCTCAAGTGCCCTTCCTTAAACGATGAGATTTCCATATTGTACACTTCCTTTATTATAGCTATTTAGGATTAAAACATGACTGAGAATTCCATCTCAGTATTCCCTCTCTCCCATACTGGGATTGTGTAGAACAGAGCTCTGAAAATCTCCGTCAAATTTATCTCCTCTAAGTGCCCTTTTTATGGCATTATTTCAATGTACGACTCCCCAACCATTTAAAGCATTTTAATAAAAATATTTATTTTACTGTTCCAGTGGCAGACTTGATCCATGTTGCTGCTGCTCTCCCATATAAAATCATAGCATCCGAGATTTGAAATAGTAACTGGCTCCCACTGTAAAACTAATATCATTTGCCCAATCCAGTGTGTGATCTGAGAAACTGGATCCTAAGAAATTAATCTGTTACAGGGGAAAAGAAAATGTGGGAGAGAGAAAAAGAAAAATAGAAAAGAAAGAATGAGAAAGAGAAATAAGAGAGAAAAGGAGAAAAAAGGCATAGAGGGATGAACAGAAGAGAAAGATTAAGGGATAAAGAAGTTATAAGAAAAAAGAATAAGAGAGAAGAGCCAGACATAAGAGAGGAAAGTGCAAGATATTGTTTGAAATTTCAGTGTCATCCTCTTCAATGCCCTGGAGTGCATTGATTTAAATAACCAAGGATTAACTGGAGAGGAGGAATCAACTATTTTTCTGCCTTACTGAGCATGGCTTTCAGGAGAAATTCACTTCAAGGGACAGGTAGAATAAGCCTTCAGATGTGAATTTGGATTTTCAATGTGGATACCAGGCAGAAAAGAAGCATGATGTGGCATCCAGAAATGTTGCCATTAAATTGGCTTGTGTTAATGGAAACATAATGTCCCGGCAAAAAGATGGAGGTTTCCCACATATGGTATTCTTTTTCCATCCCATCTATAGCATTGTGTTCAACCCTGAGAGTCTCTGTTCAAGAAGGACATTGATAAGTTGGAGAAGGCTGAGAAGAGAATAGTAAGGGGGTGAAGGTCATGAATCTATATCAACATAAAAAGTGTTTGAAAGAATGGGGACCATTTAGCCTGGAGAAAAGAAGATGGCATGAGAAAGAAGAGCAACAAAAAAAATCCTGCTCTTTCTTACCACTGGAAACCACTGCAGTATCTTTGTCAAGGAAACTTCAAACAAGGTCACAAAGAGACAAACACAATTGAAATTACTGAACAACAACAAATAGTAATTGACTTAAAAATTTAAAATCTCTCAATGAAAGATTAGAATTGTTCTATGTGATTTGAGTGTAGAATCTGGAACAAAAGACAAATGTAGGCTTAATGTCTCTTAAAGAGAAATTGTCTACTTCATGAGGCAGTCTCTGTCCCTGCCAGGTCAGCATAGGTTGCCAAGGAGATGCTAGTCACCCATCTCTCAGGTGCTCTCTTGGTGAGCTCATCAGTGCTAGTGGGTTCTGTGATCAGCTCCATTCAATGATTCCCAAGATCAGAGATTGAGCCCCAACGCCACTCAGTGAGCATTTACCAAGTGCTATTTTGTTCAGTTTGGCTTGGAGATACAGTGGGATCTCTTTCACTAGATAACAAGCCCTTCGGTGGCTTTCCATTGCCTTTCTGGATTCCACATAGTAGCAGAACCAAGAAGAACAAGCTCATACCCTGTCCATGCAATTGCCCTTCACGTACTTCAAAACAGCTGTTGTCTTCTTTAAGATTTTCCTTCTCTGGACTACAGTCTCCAAATTTCTGAAACCAGACAGATTCTCAAGAGTGCTGGCTCAATCACCAGACCCCTGACCAAGACATTTACCCTGCTCTGGATGCTATCTGGCAGCACTAGGAATTAAGCACAGTATGGCCGAGATGGTCCGAAGAACTCAGAGGGTAATCAGGGGATCTTTTGCTATGCTTGGGCCACCAGCCCTTGAGAGCATAGGTTTGGAGACTTCCAGTGCCTGAGTAGCTGTCAGAGACAGCAGAGTACAATGGTGAGAGTGTAGGATTTGGAGTCAGGGGACCTCAGTTCAAATCCAGATCCTGTCACAAAATCTATGTGACTCTTGTCAAAAGGGCAGAGTCTCTTTCTCTGGGTCTCATCATTCCTCATTTATAATATTATAGTTTTGGACTAGCAGACCTAAGAGCCATCTAGCTGGTTGTTGCAACTCTAAGGCAAGGAATATGCAATTTGTTAACTCATAATCTCCTTTGAGCCCACTATAATCCTCCCAATTTTTTGACTATATTAGCGTCTGAATATGCCTCAATTCCCCCTCCCTATCCCATGTGTGAAGTGGACGTGTTGAACCAAAATGCAACACTTTATATTTATCTTTGGTGAATTTTGTTTGACTAGACAATCCAATATTTCACCTAATAAAGCCCTTGGGACCAAGACTTTGTCAACTAGGGTGTTAGATTTCCTTTACAGATTGGTACCTTCTGCAAAGACAAGAACTTCCTGATAGGCTGGCCTGTATTCCAGCTCTGAGTGTCCCCAGGGGCTTCTGAGAGTATCACAGAATCAGAAAATGTGTGACCTGGGAGGAACATGAGCCACTAAAGTGAAACTGAGTAAGAATGCTTCTACAATTTCTCCAGCCTCCTCCTGAAGGTCTTGCAGGACCAAAATTCTCAATGGAAATCTTTTGATTTTGAAAGGTACCTTTTGAAAGGAACCTAGATGAATCTACTCTGGCTTAGACACAAGAAAGCACTAGTGAATACAGTAGTTTTATCTTGTTTAGGCTTCTTTTATAGCTTATGCTTTTTCTTCTTAATAATTTCTTCTGGTATTAAAAGTCCCTTGCTTTCCTAGACCAGCTTGGTCAAACTCCAAATAATTTAAATCCTGACAGAGTTTTTGGGAAAGAACCCTTGAGTTTGTGGAATATGATTTCTTCACTGTATCTGGAATCCTTCTCCCTGGTCAATATTATTTTATAAAAGCTGAATTTTCTCTCCAGGCCTATTGCTGTTCAGCTAGCCAAGCCTAGAAGGATAAAAGGAAACAACATCCATGTGAACTTAAAAATCTCAAAACTGCCATGAGAATGCCTTCCTTACAGATGTGACAGGAGTCTTTCTGAACACTTCAGGGCAGCCTGCATCCTTGGCAAATGGAATCGACTCTTCTCATTCACTTTCACATACACTTAATTTCAACAATGTGTGGAAAAGCACTTTAAGAAGTGTACTCCATAAATGATAGGGGAAGAAAACCATATCTTTCAATTGATGCTAGAAAACAACAAGTTGCTTTCAGGCTTGTAATGCTTAAAAGAAGGCCACACTTTGAGCATCAAGCTTCATAAATCAAGATGGCAAACACCGGCTACAGAATTTGCCAAGTGAAAGTCCAAAAGAAAAAAAGAAAAATAAATCCCACCCAGCCTTATCCCATTGGCACCCACAAGCTCTATTTTTTTTCCAGAGCTTTAATACTGCATTTGTAGATCTTTAATTTTGGTATTTCAGTTAAAATTATGAATGACTAGATAATGGATTATATGTTTATTAAGTGCCTTCCTACATGTAAGGCACAGTGCCAAGCAATGGGAATATATCAACAGAGAAGTACTAATCCCTGCTCTCAAGGAGCTCACATTGTAATGAGGAAAGTGTGTCATAGGAAAGGCTTCAGCCATAGATCAAATAAAAAGAATCAGTGGGCCTGGGAGCACAGTGGCAAAACAAGTGGGAATGGCCCTTCTTTAATGCCATTTCCACTGATAAAATCAAACCAATCTATGATGCTCAACTATTTGGTCTTGTTGTGCAAACATTACATTGAGAGTCTTCAGAAACTGTGTCCATGGCCAGGATGTCTCTCCAAAGGGGGCGCTTCCCAGGAGGACAGCTAGAGTCACTAGGATGGTGGTATGAGGTTTTTTACATGCTTATGGACTCAGAATTCTGGCCTATACCATCAAGATCTGAGGTCTGAGCAGATATGTGGTCAGGATGACGGGAGGAGCTTGAATTGCCCGACAATGCTGCCTTCTAGCTCTTCCTCAGGGCACCTTGCAGCTAGTCCAGCTTACCTAACTTGTGTAAGACAGGTAGGTGTTATTAGTTGGTTAGAATGACTGGTTAGAATGGTTAGAATCACAAGGATTCCTTCCCTGGAAGATGGCTATAAGGGGTAGGGAGGAGGTAAAACAAATGGTCTGGGAGTAGGGGATGTTACCCCTCCCAGGGATCCTGTGTGTGCCTTCTGCAAATTATCAGACAATAATTTTGAAGGCAATTATCATTACATCTGAGTTGTTTCCTAAATCCTCACTCAAAAGGTTCTGATCTCTATCTGTGGAGGTATATTTCAACTCCACAATAACTGCAATAACTTAGTAAATAACCTTCAAGAGTTTCTGGGGCAAAATTGCATTAGTCCCTGGTGAGAATGTGGGATGAGTCCCTCTGGATTTGGCCAGGATGGTTCTCAGATGACAGAGTCCATCATAAATAGCCAAAAGATTTTGGCCTTGGGACAACCTGTCAGGACTTGGACTCCCTAAGAAGGGTCTTTGAATTTCTGTGGTAACTCTAAGACTTGCTGAGTCTTAGGAGGGCATGAGTGCTTGAAATCAAATTTCGCCATTCTCAGTGAATTTAATTTCAATATTCTAAGATTGTATTTTCATTGTATTGTATAGAGTCATAAAATGGTTATTTTATGGAGCCTGAGGCTGAGAGAGAAGGCCAATGGGAATCAGGAACAGAGAGAAGGGAAGAGGAGGCTCCAGTTACATGGATAGTGTCAGTGCTGAATTTCAGATCACCAGGATCTTTGACTCAATTTACCCAAAACACATAATATATTATAATGCTACATATTGTATCCAGATAGCTGCTAAAGGATGCCATTTCCCTATGCAATACATTATATCTAACTGATTCTCTCCATTCATACAACCTTGCTCCTAATTCAGACTCCTAATTCCAACTCTCAGGTGTGATACCAGGAGAGCTTCCAAGTAATCATCCAGGAGCACGGGCTCTTGCTTTTTCCACATGGCTTCCAAAGGGACTTTACTTAATCACAATTCTGGTCAGGTTCTTCCCCCACTCACAGAGTCATGGATTATAGAACTGGAGAGTTAGAAGTGACCTCAGTAATCACCTAATCCAGGATTGTTAAACTTGAAGTCTACCTGCTCCTGAATCTCCCAGTATAGCCCAAACTAGAAAATGTAATTGGAAAATAATTAACAAAATAAATCAAAATATATACATAGATATTGATTTAAAAATATTTTTGTACTTGAGTACATGATAAAAATACATAATAATAAAAACATAGATAATAAAAACTCTAGTTTTTTAAGTAAATCTGTGAGCCATCGGGATTGATTTCTATTTTAATTAAACAGCACTGCTATAGTATAATCCATACGTGAAAAGAATTCCAGTATAAAAAAGTCAAAAAGTGGTCATCCAGCCTTTGTTTAAACACCTTCAAGGAACATGAATTCATACTCTCTGAGGACAGCCCATTAATTTTGTTTTTTTTTCCCCTAACATCAAGTCTAAATTTTCCCATTTATAACAGTGACCCACTGTTACCACTTATGTCCTCTTGTGTATATAGAACAAGTATGAGTTCTGCTCAGCTTGTGAGGCTTTTAAATGCCGGAAAACAGCTACTACTAGCCAGCCTTCTCTTACTCTTTTTTCCAAGCTAGAAGATCTCATTATCTCAGATACTTAAGGAACCATTTCTTTAACCTTCACATGGCACAGCATCAAGGCCTTTCACTTAAATAGCCTTCTCTGAATACTCTTCAGCTCATTCTAAACTGAACACAATAACCAGAAGGAAGTCTGATGAGAGCAGAGGGCAATGGGATTGGAACCTTCCTATTCCTACAATATCTGCTACTCAAAATCTAGTGGCTCCCTATTGTCGCTAGTGAAAATGTGAACTCCCAGTTTTTCAGTTAAATCCCAATTGATTTGGCACCAAGCTATTTTTTCACCTTTATTATTACCTCCTTTCTCCCATACTCCACAGTATAGTCATACTGATTTTGGCTCATTTTCTCTTAACACCATGACTTATTCCTGCACCTTTGATCTAATCAACCATCATAACTAAAATGTTGCCCTCCTGATCACCACCCTTTGGTATCTCTTCATTCTGCAAAAGCCAGTTCATGTTATCTTTCTACATGGAACATTTCCTAATTCTTCAACTGTTCACACCCATATCCTCCTTTCCTGAATGAACTTGGGGTTTTTTTTATTCTATATATACTTGTTATAAAAATGTTTTCTCTACTCAAATATTAACTTTTGAAGACTTTCATTTCTGTATTTTTGTCCAAAGTACTTAGCAGAAGGAAGGAAGGAAGGGTGGGAGGGAGGGAGAAAGAAAAGGAGGGAGGAAGAAAGAAAAGGAGGAAGGAAGGGAAGGAGGAAGAAAAGGAGAAAAGGAGGGAGAGAGGGAGGGAGAAAGGAAAGGAGGGAGGGAGAGCAAAAAGGGGGGAGGGGAAGAGAAAAAGGGGAAGGGAAGGGGAGGGGAGGAAAGGGAGGAAGAAAGGGAGCAAGGGAGGTATTCTGCATCTCTACAGCAGCTGCTCTTCAGAATGATGGCTAAGGGCACTAGTCTGAAAGAATCACTGTTCCCAGGGTTCTCGGGCTTAGGGTTCTGGATTGCCTCCATCAGAGCCTGATGGGAGATGGTAGCTTGACCAGACTTTACATCCTGTGTTTTGTTGCTTCACTAAGCTGCTCACATGCCTTGTACTGGAGCTCCAAAGGAAAGATTTCAGCTTTCTCCTACATGTTCAGTGTGTCAAAGACAGTCCAGTATGGTATTAGGAGCACTAAATTTTAAATGAGAAACTTGGTTAGAATGATCTCTCTTCTACAAGTCATTTCTTTTTCTTGTCTGGACAAGTCACTTCTTTAGGGATATCACTCTCTTATCTATAGAATGTATGAATTACATTAGATATTTTCAGCCATTTTCCAGGTCTAAATTCTGTGGTCACTGACTTTCATCAATATTAGTTCTAATTCTATTTGATATGATTACTTGGAGGGAAAATGGAGGGGGAAAAGAGTTAAAAGAAATTGGAGAACTTTTAAAGTGAATGTTAAAGGACTCTTTTGAAGATAACAGATACTAGTATTTTAGCAACTATCCTTGCTATTGACTCTGGCCACACACCCTTTCATGCTCTAGTACACAGTTTAATGAATTGCTGCTCCAAAAAAATAAATCATCCTATCTTGGTTAATCCTCTCTGAATTGAGCTAAGTCTGCCCTCAGAAAACACATGCAGAGTATATCACAGGTTGAAACTCCACAATATTCCACCATAGTGGGGCTTCCCAGATATTGGGTCATCACTGGGTTTCTAAAATGCAGAGTCATCTTAACACTGACATGAGACTTTGTAGAATGATGTGAGGATAAAGAGGACATGCACTGACCAGCAATTCTCTAATTCTGCTGAAAGAACAAATGGTCTTACAGTAAGAAGAGTGGTGTTTGAAATAAAGAACTTTGAGACCACATTGCTTCCTCCATGTACTATTGTAGGTTAGTTAGACCTAGAATTCCATCACCTTCAGATTAGTGTTCTAGATTGCTCAGAGTTTCCATTGGCATTATGGGTAATGATCTTTGTCTTAGTAGGCAATGAGTTTTCATAAAGTCTACTTCTGTTCTATTATAGAAAACAAAAATTAGGAAAATTTTTTGTCAAACCAAATGGAGAATCCCACAGTGAAAGCCACTCTGTAATCCTGGTCTTGGACAAATGCTTACCTCTATGATAAAAGGATCACCTTGGGTCCAGAGAATGTAACTCTCCCTCTAGAAGGGAGAGATAATAGGGATCACATACAAAATAATATGGAAAGGAGAAGGGAACATAAACCTGTGGCAGTGCAAAAGGAATAATTCCTGTGATCATATTTTCAGTCTTGGAATGCTAGATGTTGCCCAGGTCTGTTACAGAACATGCAGTCACAGCAGCTCAGAACAGGAAAGAGTCTAGGTAGCAAGAGTGCAAAGAGTAGTTGACCAGGAATTATCTGAGTCACCCCTGATATGCAAGTGATCATCAACAATGTCTCATGGGAAATGCACCACCATTCTGTCCCCTACAGGAGACAGCCCCCTCAACTTTGGGATAGCTCAGATTGCCCAAGTGGTTCTTTTGGCTTTCAGTGTTGTCTTATTATTTTTTCCCTGACATTAAAACTTATGCCCATCCCTTCGAATGCACTCCTTGGCAGGAACGTTGAGTAAATCTTCCATGTGGCATTTCAGCCCCTTAAAGACAGTTCTTGCGCCGCTCATCCCAGATGAGAATCTTTGATCTTATTGCCATCACTAGCTCTTCTCGGTGTTGTGTCATCTGTAATCTGGCAAGTGTACCAGCTGTGCTTTTACCCAAGTCAATAAAAACATAAAGCAAAGGCCAAGAACAGAGGTCTAATGTCACTTTGAGAAATAGTTACCTATTCATTGACTTCAAGGACGGCAGTTGTTTGTTGGGACTGTAACTCGCTATATCTGGATGATTAAAAAAAAAAAAAACTTGAAATTTTTGTGACATTGTTTGAAAGAGATGACCACCAAAAAGAAAAGTTCTGTTTTAATCTCAGGAACTTTCTGGTAAATGTATTATTCATAAATCTTCCTTGTGGATCCAAATAAAGGGTAAAACTTTTATGAGTTGGTGGAGTCTCCTACTCCTGAATCTCACACATATAAATAAATACTGACTCACTTTATGAAAATTCTTTATCATTCGTAGGGTTCCCCCACAAAGGAACCTTGTGATTTATGTTTCCTAAGGAGTCTCTTTTTTTTTTGCAGGTGAGAAATCAGAGGTTCAAAAAGCACCAATGTCTTGCCCACAATCACAGGTGTGGCCAGAACTTGGCCCCTTCTCTCTTTGTGTCTCCCCCAAATATCTGAATCATAATCACACTAGGAAACTGAGGTGGGGATGGGGAATGGTGATGGTAATTGTGTGCAATAAGGGTGTGAAATAGCTGGCTGTATCCCTGATTGTGCTCACACTCTTGGGGCAAAGGGGCTCCTCAGACTATTCCTTCTAATGGGTTGTGACGGTGTAGCCATTTTGTCTGCTGCCAATCTACAATAGTTCAGCTGAAATTCTCCAGTCTGCCTGGAAAAATAAATAAATGACTGATCGCTCGGAAAGCAGCTCCTTCAATAATAAATGATAATAATTTAACAAGAACACCAATAATTGGAATGTAGAAAGTGTGTCAAGTTTGCAGAACACCTTAAATACTCTCTGGTTGACTTCTGCTAGTTCAATGTACAAACATAATTATCTCAATTATATGCTCAGCAAATGAGGAAACTGAGTTTCAAAGAGACAAGATGACTTTCTACTGGCCATATAATCAACTGGTAAGAATTGGAAGTTAGAATCAAATCTAATTATCTCCCGAGTACAAGAGCACTGCTGTTTTTGGAGGAAAAAAAAATCCTAGATGATTGAGGAATTATTTACCCTAAAAGAGATAATTATGAGCTAAATATTGAGGTATGATTCATGATGGTAAATGTTACCTGCTCTTAAAGGCTATTGAATTCTTTCTTTTTCAGAGAGAGGCATTTAGTTTTTTTGGTTATTTGGGAAGCATCTTTCTAAGAATAGTGAATAGTCATCAGGAATATCAAACCATCTTCTTCCATTTTTTAATAGAGAAATAGACACAGAATACAAACAAGGAGTTCTCCAAAAAAAGAATTTCAACTGATTTAACATCCACAATAGAGAAGGTCCCAAATTGCCAATAATGAGAAAAATGCAAATCACAACAAGCCTGAGGTTTTGCCTCCCACCAAGCAAATTGACAAAATTGACAGAAGAAAGGAATAAATAATGGTGGAAAGGTTATAAAAAGATCAGCATAGTAAAATATTGTTGGTGGAACTATGAGTGGGTACAAATATTTTGGAAATAACTTCGGAATTATGCAAACCAATTGGCCAAGATGTCCTTTATCTTTGATCCAGAGATTGTTTTATTTGTAGAATTAGATAAACAAATTGTGACACATGAAATTAATAGATTATAACTGTACTAAAAGAAACAATAAAGATGGTGAATGTGAAGCAATATATAAAGATTTATATGAAGTGATAAAAAGTAAAGGAAATAGAATCAGGAAAATAATACACACAATGACAACAACAATGTAAATAAAAAAGAAAAGAATAGAAAAAAAAAGCCAATCCAAACTAAATAATGTGGATTTACATTAGTCAAAAAAAAACCCTAAAATATCCCCCAATAAGATATATGAGTAGATATCTTTTGTTCCTTTTTAGAGATTAGATTGTAGAGGACACAGGAATAGAGTATTGTATGTGATATCAGATTATTTAAATGTGAGATTTTGCTGATTAGTTTTATCTCTTTTTTTTTTTTCCTGAGGCAATTGGGATTAAGTGACTTGCCAATGTCACCCAGCTAGGAAGTGTTAAGTATCTGAGGTCAAATTTGAACTCAGGTCTTTCTGACTTCAGGGCTGGTACTCTATCCACTGCACCACCTAGCTGCCACGATCTTTCTCTTTTTAAAAATAAATTCTTGTTATAAAAGCTGGCTCTGTGAAAGAGAAAGGGGAAATATACAAGTGCAAATTAGGCAATTAAGACACAAAAGGTAATAAAAGCCATTAAAAAAAAATATTGAACTACCATTCCAAAGATGAGAAAATTCACCCACTACCTTTCCTGCAGGAGTGGAAAACTATGGATGCAGAACAATATGTATTCTGTCAGACTTTACTGATATCTTCATTAATTTTATTGAACTGTTTCTCTCTCTCTCCCTCTTTCTTTCCCTCTCCCTCTCAGAGGAATCAATGGATGGGAAAGAAGAAGGCAAATACTTTATGATGAAGGAAGATAATTTACAATTTTCAAAATAATATTCCAACATATATTTTAAAAGGTTCTGAGAGAGAGAGAGAGAGAGAGAGAGAGAGAGAGAGAGAGAGACTGAGAGAGAGAGAGACTTTCTTCTCCAGAGCACAAATATCCTTTTTAGGTGATGGATTCCCTTTTGCCACTCACTCTTCCCGCTTCTTACATCAAAGCCATCCAAGCTTTTCACACATAATTTATTTCCTCACACATAATTCATTTCCACGGTCTTGTCCTTTCAGTCATGCTGGTCTTTTAGCTACGCTGACCAAAGGCCCAAGTCTTTATGCAGGATGGCTGTCCCCAAACCTAGAATGCACTTTGTCGTCATTGCCACCTCTGCAAATCCCTAGTTTTATTCAAAATTCTACTCAAGAGAGGTAGAGCCAAGATTGTAGAATATAGGATGAGACCCAACTAATGTTCCTTCCCCTTCCCCTCCAAACAACATTAAAATAATTCCTCAAATCAAATTTGAGAGTGGTAGAGCCAACAAAAGGCCAGAAAGGGACATTTTTTAAGCCTGATATAACTTAGAAGATGCACAGAAAAGATGTGTGACAGTGGGCTGGACACAGAAACACAGGAGGATGACCTGCAGTAGAGCCTGAGAGGCAACAGCAACAGCAGTGATAGCAGCTTTGGGAACTTTCAGCCCAGAGATATTAACAGAGTCAGACAACTGGTCAGAAAGAGATTCCAGGGAACCCCTTGCTGGCACATGGTGCAGCTGACACCGATTGGCAACTCTTGTTTCCTATAAGCGGTTCTGAGACAGCACAAAAAAGCCAAAAACTTGCTACAGTGTCTCCCCACCCCCAGGTAACCAGAACCCAACTTTAATGTAAAGTTTAAATTCGAGAAATAGTCTGGGAAAATGGCTGCAAACAATAAAAAAAAATTGACCATAGAGCACTACTATAGAGGCTTGTCTACTCTGATAAAAACAATAATTCAAGATAATTCCAAAGGACTCATGTTGAAAAATCCTATCCCCTCCAAAGACAGAATAGATTAACTCTGAATGCAAAATAAAGTATCATTTTCTCATTCTATTTTTTTTGCAATATGGCTAATATGAAAATATGTTTTGCATGATTTCACATGTATTATTGATATTGTATTGCTTGTCTTCTTAATGTGTGGAGTGGAGGAAGGAAGGAGAAAAATCAACTCAAAAATTTAAAAAGAAAAAATTAAAATAAATTAAGTCCAACCTTCTTCTTGTGGCCTTTCTTAGTGCCAGCTACTAAGACCCTCCCTAAAGTTGGCCTGTATTTATTTTATCTCCCCCCCCCAATAGAATGGAAGATCCTTGAGGGCAGTGACTCTCACTTTCGTCAGTGTATTACCAGCACAGAGACCAGAACACAGTATGTACTTCATGAATGCTCACTAATTTATTGGTAAATATTTGTTGGTTTATCAATTGCTTGATGGCTCTGGTAGTATACTTGTTATTATGTATGCTACGTGCTATAGGTCTTTTCTACCTAGCCCTCAAATTACTGAACCATAAGTCACGAAAGCTTTGGTATGACTGAAATTTGAGGATAAAAAATACAGTCTCAAAGAAACTGAGAAAGATCTTCAAAGATTCTAACTAAACAAGTTAGACCCATGTCTGACCTTCAAGAAAAAGAAAGACTTATTCTATGCTTTCAGGCCTCTTTCTGTACGGTGTGGGAAAATGGATCTCATCTGAGCCCTGCCTTGGCACGATGTCCCCTTAACATCTCCAAACTTTTAATTTGGCTAATTGGAATCTCTCAGAAGAGCTGAACTACATGGAAGTATATGTTGTAACAACTTGGAAGAGTCATGACTATCTTTAAACATATTATAATGAACATGCAAGTAGGTCATACAATGAATAAAGTGCCAGGATTAGGATATCAATCATGATGTCAGAAAAAAAGCAAAAACAAATAAAAAATAGATCTAATCAAAGGAAATGAGGAAAGAAACCACATCTTTCTAAAAGATAATATAGAAAATGAAGTAATAACAATACCTAACATGTATGTACCAAATGGTATAGCATTCACTTTATTAAAGTTGTTAAATGAGCTACAGAAGGAAATAGACAGCAAAACTATTCTAGTGGAATAAACTCAATCTTCCCCTCTCAGAACTAGACAAATCTAACCAAAAAATAAACAAGAAAGAAGTTAAGGAGATGAATAGAATTTTAGAAAAGTTAGATACCATAAACCTCTGGAGAAAATTAAAAAGAGGTAGAAAATAATATACCTTTTACTTAGTGGTATATGACTCAGTGGTCCATAGTTGTATCTGTGCCTTCAAAGATATCAAAAAAGCAAGTAAGCAGACAAAAACCTTCTCCTAAGATAGGATTGTAAACTTTACTTGAGGCAAGAAGATTAAAGTTCACAGAATTTGTGTGAAGTTGGGAAAGAACGGTATTTTAATATCATGTATACTTTTTCATGTTCCAGTCTCCTTAAACTTTTGCATTGTCTAGGGATCCCTTGAATCATTGACCAAACCTTCTTCCATTTTGTGATGGGACAGTGTTTGAATGTCCCTTTGCCAAGCCCCACTCCCACCTCAGTCCAACCTTGCCTTTATCTGTACAGTCAGACTTGAACTGCTACTTGCATACATGCTTCTCTTTCCTCTTCCCTGAAGATACAAAGCCAAGCTAAATAGAAAGCATGAATGAAGGCTGGGTAACAGCTGAAGGAACTCAGGAAATCTGTACATAAATTTGTCTCCTTTTGGAGAATGTGAGAGGCCCTGACCATGTCAAAGGCATCCGTCACTGATGGGACATGTCCATGTATAAGGAGGAAGAAGTGAAAAGGCAGTGAGCAGAAGAACCAAGAATTAAGCCCATTACTCAGATATTCAGAAACCTTCTCCTGCTTTTATTCCAGGTCTGAAGTTATTAAACACTTGTGTGATGTTGAGTAATTTAACTCGAGTTCACACATACATGACACTTTTTAGTTTTACAAAATATTGAAGCCCCAATGACTTGGTGAATAGTTTTGGCATTCATTGTTTCCATTTTACAGGTGAAGAAAATGAGGCTCAAAGATTAAAAGACTTAACAAACACAATAACACAAAGGGGGAAGTAAATGCCTAGATTTGAATCATGTCCCTACTTATCACTTGTGGGATGTTGGGTGAGTCATTTGGCCACCTGCTAGATCCTGAGGTTCCCTCCAGCTCCACCTCTCTGACCCATGCCACTGACAAATCTCTGAGCCAGATTTGCCCCTTGCTCTTTTGTCTCTAAGTTCTTTGTACTCCTTCATCCCCCACAACAGAAACTCCACCTATCAACTAGCCATTGTCCGATGAGATTTCCACGTGCTTCTATTAAACTTCACACAAGCCTTCTCCATCATGGCCCCAGAAGAGCATCTGGGCTCCTTGGTCCTTAAGGTTAATTTGAAAACATGGCCTTACCTCCCCTGAATCAGTTAATTAAGAGATTTATGATTCCTATCAAGCCATTCTGTAATGAAGATGCTGGATATTTTAATTATCTCTTGATATGAAGCAATAATATTCCAATGATAGAGATTTTTGCTGAAAATATCATTCTCAAATTGATTTAACCAGCGCTGGGACTTTCACCCCTGAGAGCCTTTGCCTCTTTAAGCTTTTTACAAACACCTCATTAATCCCCACTGCTACTTGGCCAGACAAGTATTAATTGTCCTCATTTCACTGATGTCTGGCCTTTGCCCAACAGTGACTTTTCCCAGGTATTCCCCAAATCAGCAAGAATGTCAAAGATGCTTTGACCACAGGATGGGCTGGAGCCACAAACCTACTGGACCGTTTCTCAGCAAAAGTATATTTGGTTGGAGGCATCAGCTGGAGTATAATCCTTCCCCTGCCACACAGGACTCCGGATAAAATTGGATTTCTTTTGTCTTCAGCTTTTCACCATCACCACACACCAGCCCTGGGGCAAACCTTGTTTTCCTAGTAAGACATCAGTAGCATGTCATCCAAAATTCACTTCAAGTTAGCTAGACTACACTGAGCAATCACTAGAAAAGTCTAGGATTTTACCAGGAACAGGGAAAGGAACTACTCTCATTCTCATAAAGATGCAGTCACACATTATACAAAACTCTGGGACCAAAAACTGTGAAACATGAAACCAAAGCAGATTCTGGGATCGTAGTATCATAAGGATTCTATATTGTGAGGTGGATGGGAGCCTGGAGACCATTTAGTCTCACTTTTTACAGATAGGTAAACTGAGGCACTGGCAAGTTCAGTGATTTATCCAGGGTCATTCACATTTTAGTAACTGTCTGTCTAGGGCAAGTTTCAAAATCAGATCTTCCTGACTCCAAGACTCTAATACAAGAGCTAGCTGCCAAAGAACAGAATAATGAGAATGTTGTCATGTGATGCTCAAAAACCATGTGGTACATAACCAAGACAGCCCTGTCAGCCCCTTGGATTAGCAGGGAAAGAAAGAACTCAAATTCGTATTGACCTTCACTTAGACTTGTTTGATAGAATACCTGGAGCAGAGAACATGAGAATCCCCATTACAGAACTCCAGAAGCTGAGATTGAGCACAAAGTAACAGAGTGAGAATGGAGCTCAGATCTTTCCACAAATAAGTACTTTCCCCCAAAATTTCATTTTGTAGCTTAGGTGATGCAGTGGCCAGAAATCTGCATCTGGAGTCAAGAAGGACTGAGTTCAAATCCAGTCTCAGATATTTACCAGCAGTAAAACGTGGTCACTCATCCTTTATTTGCCTCAGTTTCCTCAACAGTAAAATGTGGATAATAATAGTATCCACATCTCAGATGGTCATGAAGATCAAATGAGGTAATATGTATAAATGATTATCACAGTATCTGGCACATAGTAGGTGCTTAAGGCTTTCTTCCTCTCCTTCTTTCCATAGCCCAAATGAAAATAATCACCTGTCTTTGAAATGATTTCTACAGATCATGCTTCTGTACGTCCAGTTGAGCAGACAGGATGGGACCCCTCAGCCTGTGTCACAACCATCCATTGGACATTAGCTTTGTGACCAGTCCTAAAAAATACAGGTCTCGTGGTTGACACATGTGGATAGTGTGGTAACAAGTCTCCAGTGGAATAGCATATCCAGCCTTAACCCTTTCTCTTACATAAATGTGGACAGGGATGGTGATTTCATCAGAGTGGAGGACCCCACCCACTGAAAACCCCTTTATTGCAAGGCACTCAAATGGAAGGAACTTCTGGAAGTACACACAGAGAGAATGAGTCATGCAGAGGCCATCTTGGAATCCTGCCCCTGCCCCTGTGCAAATCGATGAACTATCTCACACCACTAACACAGCAATAGCAGAAGCACAAAATTTTGGAGGTTGATGTGGCCTCTGAGCACAAGCCATACACAAAAGGATTCCCCAGTACAAAGTCCCCAACAATACCAGCCCAGCCTCTGCTTAAGGTGCGCTAGAGAGATGGAAACTATTGTTTCTTAGAACTTCTTCTAACTCACTTCAATTTTGGACAGTCCCAAATGTCCAAATTTTATCTCACATGTCTTAGGCTTTTTGTTGCTGCTCCTGCTGCTGTTACTGCTGTTGTTTGTTTCCTTGACATCATGCCTCCATTGGACTCTATCCCAGGGCCACCTAAAAGGAGCAGTTCTACTCTCTTTGACTAAATGAAGCAAATCTAATCTTTCTTCCATGTGGCAGTCAGCCATTCTAAGGCAACTTGAAGGCAACAATACTTGAAGGCAACTATCATGACCTCCATGACTAGTCTTTTTTTTCCTAAGCTAAACATGACCAGTTTCTTCCTTGGTTCTTGTATATCACCAACCCAATTACCCTCCCCTGAACACTCTCCAGTTTGATGGTGGCCTTCAAAAACAGCCTAGACTGAAGCACAATAAACAGATGAGATTTGCTGAGCAGAGTAGAGTAGGGCTGGCATCTCCATTTTCCCAGAAGCTGGGTCCTCAATAAAACAAGATTTCATTTAGCATTTGTAGCTTCCACATATTGAGCTTGCGTTGTTCTAAAACCCCCAGACCATTTTTCAGAACAGCTGCTCTCTACCCATGCTTTATTTATTCCATATCTATGGAAGTCGGTTTTTATTTCCAAATTTAAGACTTTAATTGTATTTCTGTCCCTATTGAACTTCCTCTCACTGGACTAAGTCCATATGTTCTAGCATATAAAAGATCCTATGGATTCAAATTGTCTCGTTCATGGTCATCTTTATGTCTTCCTCTCAACTTTGTGTCCTCAAAATTTAATAAGTCTACCTTACCCAAATCATTATAAGGTGTTTTTTTTTGCTTTTGCCTTTTGTTGGGGAGAGGATGAAATGCCAAAAGGCTAAGAGTGGATCTTTGAGAGGCTCACCTGGAGACCTGCTATCACATTGACACTGAGGTAATAGAAGCTACTTGTTGAGTCCAGCCATTCAACCAGTCTTGAATCCATCCCTTGTATACTATCTAATTCCCATCTGTCCCTGATTTATCTAAACATAAGAAATATATATCAAAAGCTTTGTTAAAATTTAGATAAATGGTCTTCACAGCATCCTCTCATCTAGGTTAGAATTTCTGTTAGAAAAGAAAAGATCAGGTCATATCCTGTTCTTTTTGAAACCAGTTTACTTTTTTAATCTCCAGTTTATTATTATTATTATTATAGCTTTTTATTGATAAAACATATGCATGGATAATTTTTCAACACTGACCTTTGCAAAACTTTCTGTTCCCCACTTTTCCCCTCCTTTTCCCCACCCCCTCCCCTAAATGGCAGGTAGTCCAATACATGTTAAATATGTTAAAGTATATGTTAAATATAATATATATACACATATTTATACAGTTATCTTGTTGAACAAGAGCAATAAGATGTAGAAAGAAGTTAAAAAACCTAAGAAGAACAACAAAAATGCAAGCAAACAAAACAGAAAGAGTGGAAATGCTGTGTTGTGGAAACCAGCTTACTTTCACTGCTTCCTTATCTAGATAGCTACCATCCAGTATTTTTTATGATCTAGACTAGAGTTTTCCTAGGAATCAAAATCAAACATACTGGTCTAAAGTTTGAGGTCTTGATTCTTTTTATTTTCTTTTTTAAGTTCAGACAATATTTGCCCTTCTCCAATCTTATATTACCTCTTGCCTTTCCCAGGATCTTCCAAAGACCCAAAGACATAGGCCAGGTGACTTGAATTCATTAAGGGCACCTAGCTATTTGCTTATTGTCCATTTACCTATCCTAAACATCAACTCCTGGGAAAATATTTTTGTTTCATTAAAAATGCAGAGACGAGGCAGATCTGTATGGTAATAGGATCTCTATACCCATGAAACCAGAGGTCCAAATTAGAGGAAATGTAGATTTGTATGAGATGTAAACCGAGCTTTAAAAAGCTTCCAGTTTACTTAGGGCAGTAAGGTATATGATCATGTTTGTAAAGTACTTAGCACAGTGTGCCATATAGTAGGGGCTTAATAAGTGCATATTCCATTTCATTTCATTCCTAGTAAGCAGTCAGTGATAAATGCCCAGGGAGTAGTAGTAGTAACAGGACTCCCAACTCTCATTTGTCTCCATAGAGCTATGAAGTTTGTAATGATCTTGGCTCATAACAATTATCTGAGTACTCAATAAACATGTTATTTTCCTTACTTGACAGACGAAGAAGCTAAGTCACGACAATGTTGAAGGGTTTGTACATGGAGTGATTATGTAGCTAGGAAAAACTCAAGCTGGATTGTGAATCCAAGGCACCTGACTCCAAGATCAGTTTACTTTCCACAAAACTTCAAAAGGCTAAATAAAAATGACATGAGAATTTAGAGAAGGAAGACATACTCCCAACTTGGTGGTCGTTAAAGTCAGGTCTCTCAAGATAGACTGAGAGAGCACCCTCTCTGACTAATGCTGGTCATTAGTACAGGCCAAAAGGCAATGAGCTTCCTGGTGTAGGGAGAGAACTGGGTACAAAGTAGTTTGGTTGAGACAAGGATGGGCATAAGACTAAAGAGAGTGGTTGGGACCAAATTATAGATAACCTGGAGGAAGAAATTACAGCGTTTGGATCAATTAAAATACAAAGGGGAGGGTAACTAGATGGTGCCATGGCTAGAGCACCTAGTCCTGGAGTCAGGAGAACATGAATTCAAATCCAGCCTTTGAACCCTTCTTATTTTGTGACCCTTAACCCCAATTGCCTCATCAAACAAACAAACGAATGAAATAAAAATGAAATAAAACCTAAAGGAGCAACTGAGCTCAGAGAGCAAGGAAATAGCCTGATCTAAATGGCGGCAGGGCTGTGGAGAGTAGGTAGGTAGGGAAAGGTACTGGAGGTGGACTTCATGCCTGCTATTTTAGGGATGACTTGAGCTATTATGTCCTCGTCTTTAGCAGAGGCCTGAGCTGCCTTTCTCAGAAAGTAGAGGGCCAGATCAAGAATCCATTTTGGGACAATAGCACTGATTTGTAAAGTCTCTTCATCTTCCTTTGCAGACTATATGAGGAAGGTTTTATGGCAATAATATACTGCAGACAGGGACAATGGCAGTCTCTTTCTTTTAAATTTTCCTATCTTTGTTCCAAGTCCTGTCATTTTTAAAATGACTTTTTCCCCTTAAAAAGTGATCATTTATGACCATTATATGATTTGTAATTCAGCCCCATGAGGCCACTTCATCTTGATAAAATCTGCCCATTTACACATTGCACTTTCCTTTTTAATATAAAAATCAATAGCAAGCCAGAAATTAACTTCTAAAATTAAGACTTAGATTTTACCGTCTATGAGTACATTATCTTAATAAAGTCAGGTCTCACCGAGTAAGAATTAGACTTCTGGGGTTAGACTTCAAAACTATGAATTAAAAAAAAATAAGAAAGAAACTTTTATTGAAATCCTGTGCCCTGAAAAAAAATAGCATCTCAAAAAATAAAAATGTCAAAATGCTCTCAAAGTCTAGTTGCTATCCTGAATCTCAGCTCAATTGCTAACTCCTAGAGAGAAACTTTCTTGTTATCACAGTTTTATGGCTGCCCCAAAAATACATTTTGCATGTACAGATTTAGTCTCTTCATTTGCCATCATCCTCAATGTCCTGTCAGTAAAGACTATTTTAATTTATGTCTTTACTCAGTACAATATTTTGGCAATGGTGCATCCTTAAGAATTTTTTTAATATTTGAATTGAAGATGATGAGATGTAAATTTCACAATATTTGGACCTCACATATGTTTCTACTGTCTTCACGTGTCACAAGATACATGGGCAGAGGTCGGATGAAATCCAAGTCATCATTAACTATTTTTTTAAAGAGAAAAAAAATAGTACCTTTATGCAAAGCACTGTATAGTCACTAAGAGAGTTACAAAAATAAATTAAAAAAGCCTCCATCTTCAGAGAACTTACAATCTAATATAGGAATCAAGTCAGACTATATCTGATTTCTGTAACACAAACCTGAGCATGATAACAAGGGATCCCTTCTCTAAGACTCCTCCAAGACTATCAAGAAATATGTGTGACACAGTAGAAAGAGTTCTGAATGTCAATATTCATAACTTGGTTTTCAATTTGGCCCCTGCCATTTGCTATTTGGGAGTTATCTTATTTAAATCATTTAAACTGTCTTAGGGTTGAAGTAATTAATATCTATGGTCCTTTTCAACTCTGAATCTGGTGACAGAGTCAACACCCAAATTTGCCATGATGATTTATTTATTTATTTTTTACCCACAGTAACTCATGTGGACATCTAGTAAGGTGGGTATATGGGGAATGGGAGTATCTAGGAACCAATCACATAGATAGAAGTACAAATCCTTGGAGCAAATATAAAAGACAAAATACTATAGAGGTTCAGAGAGAGAGAATATAATTGAATAGTATCAAGAGCAAGGAGGGCTTCATGAAGAAGGCATTTGAGTTAGAATTTAAAGAATACATAATGTCACAGTGGGTAGAGATGGTGGTCGAGAAGGAAGTTCTAGATATAGGGAATATCACTGATAAATCATTAGAATTCATGCAGTCAGAGATGGAATAGATTTCAAAGTCATCCACTTGAGCACTTCGATTTATGAGTTAAAGACATTGATCTCTAGAGAGGGAAGAAATCTGACAGATGTTATTGTTATTGCTGTTGCTATTGTTGCTGTTGCTGTTTTTGTTGTTGCTGTTATTAATACTGTTGCTGCTGCTGTTGTTATTGCTGTTGCTATTGGTGCTATTGCTGGTGTTTGTGTTGTTGTTGCTGTTGTTTTTATTGGTGGTGTTATTGTTACTATTACTACTGTTGTCGATACTGTTGTTGCAGCTGCTGTTTGCATTGTGCTAAGCAATTGGGGTATTTTAAAAAGACAAAAGACAGTTTCTGAACTCCAGGAGCCCATAGTCGAATACTTTGGCCGGAGTGCAATGTAGTGTTAGGATATAAGGTTCTTAAAATGACTAGGAGCCAGGATATAGCTTTGAATGTCCTTCAAGGAATTTAGAGTTTGCTTAATTGATATTAAGAAGCTGTTGAAAGTTTCTGAGGATGTGAGCATCCTGAGGAGAATAGGGGAATTGAGGAAGATTACTTTGACAGCAGTGTGTACCCAGTCATCCTTGAACCTAGAAATTGGGTACCATTTGGCATCCATATTCTCTCACGTACCCTATGGCAGAGGGCAGACAATAATAACAGCCATTGAGGTGGTCCATTTAGGTATATAAATTGCTGAATTCAGATCAAAACTATGATGTGGATAGAAGAGGGATGATTGTCCCAATTATATAAATGAAAAAACGGAGGAAAAATAGGGTAAAGGAGCTGCCCAATATCCCACAGCTAGCAAGTGTCAGAAGCCAAATGAGCACCCGGGGGTTTTAAGTCCCTTGCACTATTTTGCTTCTTTGAGGAAGAACTAGATCTTAGCTGGGCTCTGTCCCTGCTGACCTAGCCACTGTATGGGAGCATGTAGTGGTGAGCATGGAACTCTCATGGCAGCCTGTTTCTCGCAAGGGCACAACTACATGAGCAGACACATTCTTCTTCCCCAAACCAGCCTTCACTAACAAGCGTAAACACCATAAAGAAAATGCAAAGACTCATTTGTTGGGAAGAAAAGATGTGGGAGAAACATATTTCTTCAAAGGATGCCTTTGTTTGAAACTGACAAAGAAAAAGGTGAAATCCATCAAAGTGTTCAAAGGAATACTAATATTAGTAAATGGGGAAAGCAAACACATCCCTGGGCATCTTTTTTTTCCTTTTCAAAAATCCTTTACAAATGAAATCAATGATAATTTCCTTGAAAAAGAAAAAAACAGTCAGAGTCACCATAAAAAAAGAAAAAGAAAAAAGCAGAGTAAAGTTGGGAAGTTTACAAGAAAGAATGCTCTAGCAAAACAGGCACGTGTTCTCTTTTAAGTAGAATTCCTTTATGCTATTTCAAACTTACATAACAAAAAATTGGACAGTTGCAAAGGATCATGATCTTAGAAGAAAAGTGTTCAAAGATAATTTATTTCAACCTGCTTATTTTAGAAATGAGAAAGCCCTTTGTGCTACTTCTACCCATTATCATTGATTTATTATCTAGGGCAAAACAAAAACAAACAAACCAAAAACAAACAGATCTGGTCTTAGTCCATAGGAAGTCCTTCAAAAATGTAAAGATGGCTACCATCTAGGCCCTTCTTCTCAAGGCTAACCCTTTGCCCCATCCATTTCTTTCAACTATAAATTCAAACCCTTCCACTATCATAATTACCTTCCTTACAAATATACTCACAGACGTACTCTGAGATCTCCTCATTGAATAGGGACAACGGTAGCTTAGCAATAATTATTCCAGGAAAACAAAGTTCAATTATGGAATCTTTTCCCAAAGTAGAAAGACATGCCATTCCATGGCAATGAACTGAGAGCTTGCCTTTCAAGAATTTGACAAAAAAAAAACTCAAAACAAATCAAACTACATTGGAATACGCAATAAATTCAATGCAAAAGTGGCCAAGGGGTCAGGGCAAATGATGTTAGAACGTGGAGTCTAAAACTAAAAAATGAATAACATGAAAAATTTCCAACAAGCTTGGAAATTAATTGGAAACCTCATTCCTATATGTTACAATTACCAACTTCAAAAACATATTGGGTGTACTTATTAGTGTAATATTTAGAGTACTGAAAAAAATGTATAAACATTGAAATCAACTTTATTTTTTCAAAGATAATCTGTGTTTCTTAGAAAAATTGTAAGAGGCAATTATCTGGCTCAATTGAACCTGGAGTCAGAAGGATTCATTTTCATAAATTAAAAATCTGGCCTCAGATACTTACTGGCTGTGTGACCCTGGACAAGTCACTCAGTTTATCTCAATTTTCTCATCTGTAAAATGAGCTAGAGAAGGAAATGGCCAACCACTTCATTATCTTTACCAAGAAAATCCCAAATGGGGTCACAAAAATTCAACCACAGACTGAAAAGGCTCAAAAACAGCAACACACACACATATACACATACTACACACACACACGTGTGTGTATATATATATATATATATATATATATATATATATATATAGAGAGAGAGAGAGAGAGAGAGAGAGAGAGAGAGAGAGAGAGAGACCTATTCTACCTAACTCAAGTAGCAAGGCACAGCAAGAGAGAGGGAGAGAGAGGGAGGGGCAAAGAAAGCAAGAGCTAGAGGGGAGGAGGAGGAGGAAAAATCATGTGTCATGGTAATCAAATCACTTTGACCACCATCTCTCTGGAGCTTTTAGAGACAGCCCAGAATCTATCACCCCAAAACCTAAGAACAGAAATGCTTCCAACTTAATATGCACAGTTACAGCCTGAGAAATAGCCCCTCTAGTGATTCAGCCAGATAATTACTCCTATGGTTGCTGCAGACATAGCTACTAAAGAATCTTAAAAGAAAGATTGTCACCAAAAGTCTTGATACAGTTAAATGGTTCAATTTCAAAAACTGACATCACTGTAACAATGGCCAGTATATTGGAGAAGCAGCATTCCCATTTGCTACTGCACCCTAAAGACCATGGGCCATTTCTATCTGACTTGCAGCAGACACCTTACTTATGTGTTGTCTTATCTGTTAGAATCTAAGTTCCCCAAGGGCTGGCCTATCAAGCTCCCAAAGGTTAGTATGGTTCTTTGCACATAGTCAGAACTTAATGAATCTTTCATTCATATATGTATATATACACAAATAGAAAGGGCTGCAAAATTCTCAAATATATCTGAAGAGCGATGTGGTCTCTGCTTAGTTTCTTTTTTTCCACGCATTCGATAACTGTATTGTGTTCTTTGAGTGCAAATAGGTGCATACTAAAATACATTATTTATAGTACACAGTAAGGTTGTACCTAAGTAAGATGAAGGGGGGAAATACAACCTCCACTCAGGTCAATGTGGCAATTTGTGTACTATCCTTAGACCCTCCTGGGGTGGGGCTGGGGCATATTGCGTATGGGACACTAGCTCTATGATGAAAATGCTTGTGTTTTATAGATTTCTGTTTATGACAAAGATGCCGAGTTTAATAAATTAGCTTTGAGGTTTGTTTATTTTCATAGGAAATTCAATACCTTCCAATGCTGCATCCCTGCACTGCCCCAAGACTAAATTTCCCCTTCCTAGTCCCCACTCTCAACCTTAATATCTATTAAGTGGCTTGGGCATAAATGAGCATGGGAGAAATCAAATATGAAGTCTCTGATCATTTGAAAAAGATGGTGCTAATTGGGAGCTCTGCAAAGGAAGGCAGTGGTGCTGAACATAGCCAGGATCTTTTCAATCCAGCCTGGGGATGGGCTCAGCTGATTGTTCAGAATTGTCTGCCCATATGGACGAGCAGTATGTAATGAGGATGGATGGCACACCTAAGTGTGTTCGAAATGGCTGCGGCAAGGGAGGGATGGAGATGCATGCCGAGCTTCCTTTGAACAGCGCTCAGGTACAAGGCTACCTTTGAAGCTGAGAAAAAGCTCTCGCCTTTTGTATTTGGAGATAACTAAAATGGCTTGATGGAAACAAACATTATCCAGGCACAAGAGGTGAGCGGGCAGGCCTCCTTCTGGCTTCCAAACAAAAGCATTTCTGCAGCTAGGTGCCCAGATTTCAGGCAGGCCAGCCCAGGCTCTTTGGAAACTAGGGATGTGACTCTGGTTAGTAATCAAGATAAATTGAAGCAAGAGGAGAGTGGGGCTGTTTAAACGAATCCAAGGTGGTAGTAGGCTTGGACTTATTAATAACAAATGATCCAGCTTTGGGTATTATCGAAAGCAATAGAAGTAAATAAATCAATAGCTTTGGACAAATCATTCTTTTTAGCTGCCTGCTTAAGAGAGTGTGGATTGTTGTGTGTGCAGGTTGATTTCATATTCCCATCATTCCAGGGAAAGTGCCGATGCAAGAAGCTCTCTCAAAATGAATATTTCGCTAGATAGTACACGGAGGCAAAAAAAAAATCCAAATATTCATATATTCGGCCCCTTACAGTATTATAAAAGGATAAAGCATTCTAGTTCATTTCCAAATAACAATAATAATGCTTTATAGTTACACAGCACATTTGGTCCAAGGATTTCAAAAGGTCAGCTCCATCCATGGCAGAACAGTATTTTTTTCATTAAAATTAATGACACTTTTGCTGCTGAAAATTCAAAACTGATAAATAGTATCTGACTTTTGCAATGTTAGCAAATTGTGGGCAATGAGAAAGATCTAGAACTCTGGAGCACTGCCCTCTCTCCATCCTTTTTAATCAACTTACCAAGCAGGCTAAGAATAAAGAGAAGCCACGGACACTCAGTCTGGGGACCTCTATAACAGCAAACGAATTCCCAAAGAGCAAATGCTGGGTCTCTAAAGGTCTTATTTAGTTTCTCTTTCCCTTTTCAGGGAAAAATGTTCTTTGAATTGGGAAGGATGGAAGAAAATCATGGTTGCAAATAGAAGGAGCATAAGATAAGAGCAGAGAGCAGAGACAACCAGGCAATAGCTTTCTGTCCTCAAAGAGGTCAAGTCCTCAGGGTTGGACAAAGCACTTCCTAGAACAGTGAATGAATAACAGCTGTGACTGCTGAATACAGACTGTGAAAAACTATGGATGGTTGGGGGAGGGACAGGAATACTTTCCAGAAGCACAGGAAATCAAATGACCAAATTATCCAAAAAATAAGGATGGAGTCTCTTAAACATAGACCACTGTGTTTGAATTCTATTACTTAAGAAATAGAAAGCAAAGCAGTGATCACTAAAAACCCACATGGCTTCATGAAGGAAAGGCATTATCAGGCTAATGATATCCCATTGCACAAAGGTGTGCCCAATAAGAATAAGAATTGGGGCCCTCACTGTGACTTTATTGATCTAACACAGAACTCTTCGAAGAAAAAATTCTTTCTCCTATTCCAGTCAGCACCTTCTCTTAAACTTTGCATCTTAAGGACATTCAGTGGGGAGTGAGAGCTCAAGTCCACTTAGAATTCCTTTAAAAACCTTTAACAAAATTACTCGTTTTGTGGGGGGAGGGAATAGGGGGTAAGAGTGCTGCCATGTTAAGATTAGGAGGATATGAAATTGATAGAATCTCCAGAGACCAAAGATTTGTTATTAACAAGCTAAGATCACTTTGTAGGAAGCTTTCTCTGTAATGGGGTGCCCCCAGGATTTATCCCTGGAAAGAGCTCTTTAACATTTAAATCAAAGACTCCTGAAGATGAAACTCAGGATTGTAGATTTCTACTAATGACTTGAAATTAGAGGAGACAACTGACCTGTTAGACAGCAAAGCTGTGATCACAAAACATCTCAACAGTCTACAAAAAAATGGGAAATCATTAACCCAATTAAAGATGCATGTAAAACAGCAACATCAATATTATATGATGATCAGTTCTGATGATCATGACTCTTTCCAACAATGAGATGACTGATAACAGTTCCAAAGATCTTGTGATGAAGAGAGCCATCTACACCCAGAGACAGGACTGTGCGATCAGAGTATAGATCCAACATAACATTCTCACTCTTTTTGTTGTTGTTTGCTTGCATTTTGTTTTCTTACTCATTTACTTTTCTTTTTGATCTGATTTTTCTTGTGCAATAAGAAAATTATATAAATATGTTTACACATATTGGATTTAACATATATCTTAACATGTATAACATATATTAGATCACTTGCCATCTAGGGGAGAGGGTAGGGGGAAAGAGGGGGAAATCTGAAACACAAGGCTATGCAAGGATTAATGTTGAAAAATTATCCATGCACATGTTTTGAAAATAAAAAGCTTTAAATAAAAAAAGGATGCATGTAAAGTTCAATGTTTATTTTCCCAAAAAAGGAAATGTCTAGAGACAGAATGAGAAACATGTGACTACACACTATTTCCTTTGAAAATCATCTATAGATTTGAATGGATTTCCATAAAAATGTGAGTTAAAGCAATCAACAACAAAACTAAAACTACCCTTTATTCCCTTGAAAAACACATGACAGAGTAAAAAATGTCCTTTAGACTGATGAGAACCGACGGATAATAGTCCTGAGTATCATATGGAGGAAAGTAATAGATAACCTAGTATGTTCCAGGAAGAGAATAACCAGATGGAGATAAATTGAGGATTAAGTATATTTACTCAAAAGAAAAGAAGATTTAGGTAGAATTACTGGTGACATCAAGTATCTAAGAGACTTCCAAGACACTGTCATTGAACATTTCAACAAAGTATGTGTTTAATAGAAGCTTAGTGACTGACTAGCATGACCGGAAGGACTTCAGAAACTATGTAATGCAATCTCTGAATTATAATCCCTTCTATAACATATTCAAAAAGTGACTCTTCAGCCTCTGACTAAGGACCTTCATCAAGGGGAACTACTTAGTCTTTTAAACAAATATTTTATTTAAAATTTTGAGTTCCAAATTTGATGTTTTCCTCCCTCCAACCCCTTTCTGAGATGAAAAGTAATCAGATATAGTTTATGCTTGTGCAATTAGGTAAATCATTTTCATATTAGTCATTTTGTGCAGAAAACATGAACAAAAAATGAAAGTGAAAAATAGCATGCTTCTCTATTTGATAATTATGTATTCTTTCTCTGGAGGCAGAAAGTATGCTTCATCATAAGTCCTTTGGGATTTTCTTGGATCATTATATTACTGAGAATAGCTAAGTCACTCACAATTCTTCATCAAATAATATTGCTCTTACTGTGTACAACATTCTCTTGGTTCTGTTCACTTCACTATGCATAAATTCATGTAAGTCTTTCCAGGTTTTTCTGAAATCATCCTCCTTGTCATTTCTTATAGCACAATAACTTTCCTCCACAATCATACATCACAATTTGTTCAGTAATTCACTAACTTATGGTATCCCTTCTATTTCCAATTCTTACCATTACAAAAAAAGAAACCTACTATATATATATTTTTTACAAATACATCCTTTTTCCACTTTTTGGATATCTTTGGGATATAAATCTAAAAGAGGTATCACTGGATCAAAAGATAATGCACAGTTTTAAAGCTCTTTGGCCATAGTTCCAAAATGTTCTCTAGAATGATTGGATTAGTTCACAATTCTACTACCAATGCATTTATTTTGTTTGTGTAAAATCCCTTTAGTTTGATATGATCAATATTATTTTATTTTACAGTTTGGAATCCTCTCTATATTCTCTTGGATCCTAAATTCTTCCCTTATCCATAAATCTGACAGATAAACTATTCCATATTCTATTAATTTGATTATGGTACCATGTTTTATGTGTAAATCATGTGCTCCATTTGTCCTTATCTTGGTATACAATGTGAGATGTTGATCTATAGCTAATTTTTGTCATACTGTCCTGAAGTTTGTTCTAAAACCTTAGATCTTGGAATCTGTCATATACTAGATTACTTTGATCTTTTACTATAATGGAATATATTCCACTGATCCACCACTCCATTTCTTAGCCAGTACTAAATGGTTTTGATAATTATCACTTTATAATACAGTGTGAGATTTGGTACGACTAGACCATTTTCTTTCACATTTTTTCCAGATTCCCTCAATATTCTTGACCATTTTTTCTTCCAGGTGAATTTTATTATTTTTCTAGATCCATAAAATAGATTTTTGATCATTTGATTGTTCTGGCACTGAATATATAGATTAATTTAGACAGAATTACCATTCCTATCATATTTGACTTGATTTACCCATGAGCAACTGATAGTTTTCCAATTCTTTAGATATGATTTTATTTGTGTAGTTTTATAGTTCTGTTCATATGGTTCTTGGGTTTATCTTGTCAGGCAGACTTACAAGCTTTTGTATTGTCTACAGTTATTTTAAATGAAATGTCTTTCTATTTCTTGCTGCTGGACTTAAGCAGCCAATTCAATTTTGGGATATCACTTGTAATTAAAATTGCTTTTCCAGTGTTAATTATAAATATTATTCTTTTTGACTTTCACACATTATGCATAAGATAATAGAGTGAGAAAAAGAACAGACCCAAGAGAACATTGTATACAGTAACAACAATATTATTTTAAGAATGATTTTGAATGAATGTTATTTTGACTATTATAAACAGCCAAATTAGCTATAAGGAATACATTAAGAAAGAAGTTATCTGCATCCAGAGAAAAAAAGAGAAATCAAAGTATGTGTAAAACAATTTTACATATATAATAGATTTAGATATAGATATATAATATACATAAATATTTTTCTCAGTGTCTAATACTCAGGAGGGAGGGAAGAAAAAGAAGTGTACATGATAATTTTGTTATGTATTTGAAAGGAATAACATGTCCATAGTATATTTTCAGTTTCATGTGGAATCATCTTTTTTTCATAGTGCTATGTTATGGAAATGCTTGTTTTATTCCATAAATTAAAAATAAAATTTAATAATAAAAAAGAACCTGGAGTGGAAAAAAAATTTCAAGGTTTTAGTTTAGAATTCCCTGTCCCAGGATAGTGTCTTTAACATAAGATACTTAAAATGTGTCTGTTGGATTGAACTGAATTAATTTGTTGCTGTGACGTGATAAGAAGAATGGTGACTAGACTGTGTGCAGTGGAGAGAATACTACACTTTAAGCCAGAAAGTTTTCTGGCTTAAATCTCTGAATGCGAGTCATGCCTTAAACATAGGCTGTATGAGCCCGGCTAAATCCAGAATCTCTCTCAATTTCCATCAGCCTCCCTATAAAATCAAGATGATAATAACAAGTACCCCCAGGGTTGTTTTGAGGATGAAATGACATAGCTATAATGTGTACTGTGTTGGACACATTTTAAAGTGCTCCATAAATGCTCATTATTAATTGAATCCCTATGGCATTCCAAATGAAGTTACTGTTGGGTTCATCTAAAGGATCTATTAGTCTCTTAATTTGAGGACTTCTTTAACCAACCTCTCTGGTTTGTTATTTGGAAGTACTGAAAATTCTGTAATGGGCTGAGGTTTGAGTTGATGCACTGAGGTCCCAAGTACATGAGGCTAAATAGTAATTGGACTATACTCTATTAATATACATGATTGGATAAAGAATGGTTCCTGCCCACTCCCTGTGCAAGTCCTGATGTGTTGTATAGGAAATGATGATTTTGGTGGGTGGAGGCAGGGGGACAGGAAGAGAGGCTGGGAGAGATTGGGCCTGGGTTCCATGCTCCTAGCGGCTGGTCGTGTGACTGCTGGTCTAGCTAGCTTCTTGACTCAGCTACACACATTGCTATTGCCCATTCTCTTCCACCTCCGATCTTTCTTCACTGAGAATAAAGACTGACGCTTTTCCCCTAACCTGGATTCCTGACTCCGGCTGATTTTAAAATACGCTGTCTTCACATCTAACTGCAGGCAAATAAGAGAAAAGGCTAAGTCCTTCAGGGACTTCCCTCTTGGCTCACCGGGCAAATAGGAAGAAAAAAGGCTAAGTGGCAGTATTTCAGGAGCCACCCTCAAACTATCCACCAAGCCCATCCCCACTTAGGATGATGGGAGAGGAAGTCAACATCAGAATATGCAGCCTCGGAATCTTCCCATTAATTCCACACCTCTCATCTCTCTGTAACCTTTATTAAGTAAAGGGGATAAAAAAGCAATGAATTCTTCAGACTTTATTACTCATAAGATGAACAGTTCTATATACCAGTGAACCCACACATTGTCAAGGGCTGTCTGTCTCCTTTATTTTTTTTTTTCAGAAGAGAAGGACAAGGCTGCCTAGAAATGTATTAAAATAGTCCTAGTGATAATTAGTGAATATAATTATGTGCTGAAGGATGTTAATGAATATCTATTCTTGGACAGTGGCACATAAAGCTTGCAGATAACTGAATTTATTTATGAATGGCAATTTTCTATAAATTGGAAATCCAATCAGCAGGGAACAAAATGGGCCATTGGCAATAGTAACACTGTGAGATCATTTATGGTAAAAAGTCTAAGAGGAAGAACAACATGGATTTGTGACCATCTACAAGACTCACTGAATTATATGAAAAGGAAGCAATTAGGGATTCTGACTGAATCTTGCCTACCTATTTCCTTACTATCCCTTTCCCCTCTGACACTCCTCCTGGCCTCTGGACTCTTATTAATCTTCAGATCTGCTTTAACTCTAAGTCAGAGGTGATGAAAAGATCACAACGATTACCAGATATGTGAGGATAATAACAGCAATGCAAGTAACCCATTCCAAGATAGTTTCCTCTCAGGGGTGTAGCTAAAACAACACTACTAGCTAACCTACTGCACAGATCCTAACTCTAATTTGGGACAAGACCACTTGTCTTCTCTCTTCCTTTGTGAGTGTAATGGATTTCATCAGGGAAGAAGAATTTTATTCTCCTATTCACAACAGAATTCTCTCATTTCCATCATCAGCATTATGGAGTCTGCCATGTGGTCAAAATATAATAAATGTGCCTATGTATGTATCTATATATAAATAAAATGTAGTCCTGCTTTCAGTCTGAATCAGTTATTTTGAGATTTTAAGCTTGTTTGATTAGTCACTGTCCAAGGTTGGGGAGAGGGTTATGTGGTACCAGAACAAAAACTGTTGCTTAGGACTGAATGAATCTTGAGTCACTCTACATGGTAAAGGCAGAAGTTGAATTGAGACTTAGGGAATCACATGACTGCTTTACCAAAATAACATCTATTATTGGGGGAAAATAACTTTAATGAATCAAACCCTGGATGACAGATACACAGCCAGATGTGGGTCAGAGCTGGAAATTCCTCTACAATGTCTCCACTTTCCCTTTTTATCTTTATCCCAGAATATCCCTTGTTACATGTCTTCTGTCCCACTCAAACTGAAATAGTTTCAGTTCCTCATCATCATTCAGTCATCTGTAGTCTCTATGCCTTAACTCTTGTAGTCCTTCTTATCAAGGATGAGTTCCTCATCAACCCATCCTATCTCTTTCTCTTCAGGGTCTATTCCATGAATCAATCAAACATTAGAAGAAAAAATAAATTAAAGATTTTCTTGACCTGACTGTCAAGTCACACAAAATATATATTACATGAAGAAATGATTTTCGCCATCGTCTAATTTGTGTATCACATTCTAGAATTCCATTTGTCTCCTTAGCCCATGAAACGCAATTATTAATGCATGTACTGTGCTAAATGTTTTACAAATGTTGCATTTGATAGTCACCCCCCTGGAAGGTAAATGATTTACCTGTCTCCACCTCAGCAAATTCACTAAACGTTCGCTAAGGAATAGAAGGAAATCCCACCCTGAAGAAATAACATAGCTTCAATTATTGACGTGTTTACATACGTTTCTAATTCCCATAGTTCATCACCTTAGTGATACCAGCACCCCACAAGATTATCGTGAGATCAAATGAATTAATATGTTTAAAGTGATACAAAAATTTTATTGCTATAACTACTACTACTACTACTACCACTACTACCACTACTACCACTACTATGGTCATCAGATCATCGTCATTTGCTGTTAAGTACATTTCTATCAGCCACTATAGAATGGAAAAGTGAAAGCATGAAAGACAGAATTGGGGCTTAGGGATCATCACAGTCAACACTTTCCATTCACCATGGCGAACAATGCAGTCCAAGGAGGCCGGGTTGGGCCAAGGGCTGTGTGATGGGCATGTTGGCAGCCCTGAGAGAAAATTCCATTTGTTACAGAGACTTCTGTCCATTACGGGTCTCCTGCCACTAAACCACACCCCGAGTTTGTCCACAAGGTGGTTGATTTTATTAATAAGGCCTTATGTTTTCTTTGTGTATCCTTCCAAAGCCATAACACACGATCTGCATAAAAGAATGTCATTTTCAGTCCCTCTGCCATGATAGCATCTCAGACTTTAAAAGGAGCTAATTACAAAAATGGACCAGAGTTCTCTCTAATCTGGAATATTGTTTTTTAATCTAATTCTGCTTCCAGGATAATTACTCAGAATCAATCATTGTCAGGATTATAACAGTAATCAGTTCAGTGTGAGAAAATGTTGCTCATATCTCTGAGTCCAATTTCTTCCCCAGATAAAGAGATTGAATCAATTCAGCACCTGGGGACAGCATTCTTGCTATTTCTGAACATGCTTCAGCTGTGCCATATTCCATTTTAAGGTCTTTGGTCTCTTGTGTTCAGTTAGGAGGAGTGTATATGTGCACGTGTGTATGAGTGTGTGTGTGTGTGTGTGTGTGTGTGTGTGCATGCACACACAAACTTGGAGAGTAGAAGATTGTATCCTAGAAATGATTACAGAACGATTCTACTTTCCTAAAATGGGGCACTCATTGCAGAGATGCTGAGGGCTCACCAATTCGAGGGGGATGGCAACTAATTGATTTTTGACAGGGTGGTTTCCAGTTTTTCAAGCAGACACATGAAGAGGAAACGTCCCTGTGAGAGCCATTTCCAGAAGGATTCTAGGCTGTTGTCCCCAATTCTTATATCACACTCACATAACATTTCCTGTGCACATGACTCGGGTCAATATTCTCTGACTTCCCAGAACAGGAGCACGTCCTGGCGTTAAAGCCAAGTTATGGATACTCACCAATCCCTGTAAATTGAGTCTCAGTCAAACTGCAACTATTCTGTACTCGGGGGCAGAGGGAGATCACATATGTAGAGTTGAAAGGACCCTCAAAGGCCATTAAACCAAATATGCTCATTTTACAAGTGAGAAAACTGAGACCAGAGAACTCCCAAGCTATGCCCAAAGTGAAATAAGTAGCAAAAATCCAAGGTTTGAACCCACGTCCTCTGAATTCTGAGGGCAGTTTCCACTGTACTGTCCTGCCTCTCACACCTAGCCCACGTCAATAGAGTTTCAGAAAAAAAATCAGGAAAGTCAGTCTTCTTATTCTGGATGTAGCCTTTCAGTGCTGATGGCTTCATTTTCACTCAATGTGAATGTCAGTGGTTAGACTTTGAATATTTCAGGCCTTCATGAACAGGAATAACCCTTTACTGCCAAATGCTTCTCATTTCCAATGATTTGCTGTTAAGCTTCATAAGATACGTCCCAACAGATTTATCACAGTAAGAGTAACATTTAAGCACCAACCTGTCCCCTGACAATTTTTTTTTAACTTGAGCTCAAAACTTTTTCCCCAGGTGAGCACCAAAAACATTCATGCCCTAATGGCAGAGCCTGTGGGATGCAGAGTTTAATACAAGCAGATACACAGATTAACAGAAAAGCACTGTACACAGAGGCAGAAAGAGCTGAGTTTGACTTCTACTTCAGACACTTATGTCTCTGGGCAATCACTTTGCTTAATTTTCCCTATCTGTAAAATGGGAATATTAATGACACTTCTCCCAGAGGGTTTTTGTGAGAAACATAAGAGGTAACATATTGAAAGTGCTTCCCAAACCCTAAAATACTATCTAGAGGCAGTGCTCAGTTGTTATTAATCTCACACCTGAACATCGCTGACACTGGTACAGAATTCTACAAAACTGAGCGACAATTAATCTGGTATATATGTGGACATTTTAGGAATCAAATTGAGGTCTTTTCCTAAAATGGGTAATGGGGAAATGGAAATGGGGGAATTCCTTTCTCATTTGCTCTCTCTCATTTGTCCAATTCTGTCTTCATTTCTCTACCCAGGGATTTGGATAATCTCTTTTTGATTTAAGAAGATGAAACTTTCACTTAGTTCAATTATCCCCAATCTAAAAACCACTAGATTGAACTGCTTATATCTACATAAATTATATGAATGACTCCAGGAAATTCCTCAAAAAGAAAAAAGTTACTATTGCTGAACTGATTTATCTAGTTGGCATCATGCTTATTATGAAAAAAAAAAACAGAAAAAAAAACAATGAGCTAAATTTTCAGGGATTTCCTTTGTGTCTTCTGTTCATTTATTAAAAATACCAAACTCATGCTACATGATTCTAGCTATGAAATATAGTCTGTCTCGGTATTCAGATGATGGTAAAAATCTGTCACTTGCAATGATACATTGTCTATCCCTGAAATTTATTGCAGAGTGTACATCAATTAATATGTTTGCCTCCTTTAGAATGAATGTTCTACAAAATCTAATAGCAATGGCCTAATTCTGATTCCCTAGCATATAGCTCTCTTTTTCTGAGGGAGTAAAGAAGGTAAAAATGGAAAGTTAGGTTGATAGATGGGAGGAGAAAGGGAAGAAAGAAGGAAGGAAGGAAGGAGGAAGGGAGGGAGGGAGGAAGGAAAGAAAAGAAGGAAAGAAAGAAGGAAAGGAGGAAAAGAGGAAAGGAGGGAGGGAAAGAAGAGAGAAGAAAAAAATAAAGAGAAGATTTATTATTTGCTTACAAAATGCACATGAATGTGCTGAGTGTGAAGGATACAAAGAAAGGAAAGCAGAAGAGGACAGAGAAAGAGAAAGAGGAGTAACAAAAAAATAATAATAAAAAGCAAGGAAAGCAAAGAAGGGAGGACTGGGTGATAGTACCAGATGTGGCAGATCAAGAAGGATAAGAACTGAGAAAAGAATGATCAGATTTGGCAATTAAGAGATTATTTGACAAGCCATTCCCCAGTTGGCAAATGGTCAAAGTATATAAATAGACAATTTTCAGAGGAAGAAATTGAAACTAGTTTTAGTCATATGAAAAAATGTTCTAAATCACTATTGATTAGAGAAATGCAAATAAAGAAAAGTCTGAGGTACCACTTCACACCTGTTAGAGTAACTAAGAAGACAGGAAAGATAATGATAAAGATTGGAGGGAGTAAAGGTTGGAGGGGATGTGGTAAAGCTGGGACACTAATATATTGTTGGTGGAGCTGTGAACTGATCCAACCATTCCAGATAACAATTTGAAATTATGACCAAAGGGCAATCAAACACTATACCCCCTTTGATCTAACAGTATCTTTGGGTCTGTATTCCAAAGAGATCATAGAAAAGGATCCATATGTGCAAAAATGTTTGAGACAGCCCTTCTTGTAGTGTCAAGGAACTAGAAAATGAGTGGATGCCCATCAGTTGGGCATGAATAATTAATATGTCAGCCTCCTTAAGAATGAATATTCTGCAAAATCCAGTAGCAATGGCTGAATAACTTATGGTTGTTACAGAATGTTATTTTTTATAAGAAATGATCAGCAGACTGAGTTCAGAAAAGCCTGGAGAGACTTACATGAACTGACACTAAGTGAAGTGAGTAGAACCAAGAGAGCATTGTACACAGTAGCAATAAGATTATGTGATGATCAACTGTGAGGAAACTTGGCTCTTTTCAACAATGAGATTGTTCGAGGCAATTTCAATAAATTTGCAATGAAGAGAGCCATCTGCATTCAGAGAAAGAATTATGGGGACTGAATATAAATCAAAACATAGTATTTTCACCTTTTGATGGTGATGTTTGCTTTGGGTTTTTTTCTCTTTCTCATGTTAATTTTTTCTTTTGATCTCTTTTCTTATGAAACATGATGAATATGGAAATATATTTAGAAGAATTACACATTTAGCCTAAAAGATAATAATAAAACAAAATAAAATTATGGGGGGAGGGAAAATTATTTGGTAATCTCAGAAAGACTGATTTAAGTTGAATGATAAGGGAAGCCATATTACAAAGGGTCCAGAAGTTAGAAGAGAAGTGTTTGGGACAGTAAGTGAAGAAAAATTATTCCAGGAGTTCTGAAAGGGAAAAAAACACATAGAATGATGACTTGAAGTGTGGAGGTCTTCCTGGAGGGAGCCTTAGTCTCAGTTGAAATAAATAATTACTCCTAAATCGCAGCCAGCTGGTAAAAATGCAAACGTTTATTTCTCCTTCCAAATTAGCCCGGCTAGTTGAGGCCTATCTCTCTGCCTGGCTCCAAGAGGTCTTGCAGCTTTGTCCTTGGCTTCTGCCTCTGTTTTCTTCAGCCTCCAGCCAGCACCAAGTTGGAAGATGTAATGAATCTCTCTGTACCTCCAGTCAGTTCCACCAGAAGAAGTAACTTCAAGCTTCAAAAGCTCCCTATATTTATGTGATCTCCCAAAGGTTAACTCCACCTTCTGGAGGAAGAGGGATTCTGGGTTATCTCCCAGAGTGCTCTCTGGGAAAGTGTGAATTCGGACTAAGCCCTACACGTGTGAACTCCATTGAGTACTTAGATACTTATGAGCTCTCTAAAGGTGTGAACACAAGCATTGTTTCCATTAGTTGTACTTAGTACCTAGTTCAAGTTCTGGCCCAAAATATCTCTAAGATCAAATCAACTCCAATGTCTTAACACTTTGTAAAGATTCCAACATTGAAGGGACAGATCTATATGCATCAGGTGAATCAATTTAATCCAAAAGAGATCTGGATAGGTTTTAAAGCTGTAGGGCAAGAACTATTAGGAAGTGGCAAGAAAGAAGATTTGTCCTGCCTTACTCTCTATTCCAGCCTAATATATATATAGATATATAGATATATATATATAGATATAGATATAGATATATATATATATATAGATAGATAGATAGATAGATAGATAGATATAGATAGATATAGATAGATATTTTTTCCCACCCAAGTTCCTGATTATCAGTCACTGAAAAACTATTATAGGACAGATTCCTTCTTCTCTCAAAGCTTTGATATCCTCTTCCATAATATGATAAAGTTAGGTTTTGTGACATATATAAAGTCCCTTTCCCCTCTAAATGGATAAGATGCTATGATTTCAAAGTTTATGTCCATCTTACCTTGAAAAATCTGTCTTTATAGGGTGTCATATCAACAGGGGGAAAAATGTTTGGACTAAATAATTGTCTATGCCTAGAGAAGGCTGATTAGAGAAAATTTCAATGAAAAATATTTAGTCAAAGTTGCTCCTACCCATTCTGATCAGCATTTTACCAATGGCATCACCAATGCAGATTACTTTTTCAAAGGTTGATTAGAGAAAGGAAAACATGGCTATTTCTTCAGCATATGCCTATGGACAATTCAGGACCTTGAAGAATCCCTTAACATCTGTTCCATGGCTAGATTCTCAGCATAACCACATCTGTGATCTTCAACACAAACTTGGATTTTGTGGATTTTAAGTGGATATTGTGCTAGGTATTGTCGATGGAATTACTATGCAAGCTACCTACAGAATTAATAGGCATTGATTTCAAGTAAAATACAATTTCATCTTTAAGTAGTTGTATTAATTTAAATGGAATCATAATCAAAATCAAATTCCTTTTAACTGCTTAAGTATCTGTTGGGTGTCATTTTATAATGAGAACTAGGAGAGATGTTTTGTGAATCATTATTAGATGACTTGTAAATAGTTACTGTCATAACTCATTGGATCTTTTAAAAAATTAAATGTCTTATTAGAACCATGAAAAATCAATACAAACAACGAAACTTGTTCAGTAACTTCTTAATCCAAATAAATGAATTACATGCACAAAGATCAACTCATGTTTTGCTGACCCTCCCTATCTCCATAGACATGATTTGCTCATCCTTTCTCTCTCTCTTGAAGTCCTATGATTGCAGTTTGCAGGCAAACCAGTCTCTGATTGGACTTTTTCCCCTTTGCATTATTTCCTCAGTTTCTTTGTATTTCTCTTCCTTGTTTATCTCAATCAGATTGCAATAATTCATTACATTAATGTACCATAATTTAGTCAGCCACTCCCTTGTTGCTGGGCATTTAGCTTACTCCTAGGAGCTTCACAATTATGATTATGCAAAACTTTTATTCAATCATTCTTTTTAAGACACCACCACCAATGAAAACAACAAAGTATAACTGAAGCAAAGGAAATACATGAGTCACAGTTTATTGGATCTTCAACCTAGCAACTTCCCATGAAATACATGGGATTCCCATGAAATACCTCAGCATTTCAGTATGAGGTAGAAACCTTGTACAAGTTAGGTGAAATCAACAGCCTTTCTTTGTAGCCCACAAATAAATAACTAAATTATAATAAATAGATGTTGATTTCCTTTCCTAAATTGGTTAAGGTGAAAGGGGTCTTTACTCCAAGATAAGTATTATTTTTTTTATTTAAAAGTGTGCCAGGAGGCCCTAACTTGTGAATTTACTTAATGTAGAATATTCTTGAGCCATGGGATCTCTCTTTGTCAATGCCTTACCAGTCCTAACTTACTTCTTCATCCTGGGTCTTCATTCCTCCAATGCCCTCCAAACTTATTTCCATCCCAGGGCTTTATCTCAGCACTGAACCCACTCTTTTCTTTTTCCAAACTTAACCAGAAGGTGAGCACACGCAATTCTGTACCTTCCTTTGCTCTGAGTTCTCTTGGTCTTCACTCAATTGTATGTCCTACTTTAGCTAATCCCAATTTGAGATTGCTCTCAATCACTTCCTCTTCTATTCCTATTCATTGGCTCCTGGAAAAACTCATGAGCCTGTGCTCACTAGATCCAGGATAAATATATTCCCATGATGAGATGGGCTCTTATTGTAGCCACATAATTCTTTAATGCCCCGCCATGGATTCTCAATATCTCTCCACACAGTGACTGTGGCAAATCTTTTTATCTCTCTTCAAGTGTTTGATGATTCACCCCACTTTAGTGAGAACCTCATGCTATCCTTCACAAACATACACACACAAACTCACACACATACAAACACACTCCATTTTTTTGAGCACCTCAGCAAAAGTTCTCTCTTCTCTTTCATCTCACATCCTCCTGATGTCATTTCTGCCCACCTCCTTCTCTGCTACCATTTCAATACATAAGGAAGAAATGGCCATTTTCCTTGCCAGTTAAGCCCTACCACATACCTTTCATCCCATGTAAAGGCCTAAAACTCTTAAAAGGTGTGCTTCAATCAGACAACCAAGCACTTAAGGTTAATGACCTATTGGACAATAACTCTATTAGCATATGTTTTGAATTGCTCTTCTCACAGTTAATGATGGCTCAATGCCAGAAATGTAGTTAAGGAGTAGGGAGTGGAGTGAGAGAGGTGAGAGAACTTCACTTGGCCACAGGATGGAGAAGAGAAAAAGTGTGGAGATTTTGGACTCTAGATCCTTGGAACTGCCCTGGCAGTTTTGTCCATCTCCTTCACTCCTCCCCCAAAAGACCAAGGGCTTTTGCTTATCCTGATTCCAGCTGTTCCTGAGGCCTCCAGGGAGCTAGCTCGGACTTCACAAACCCATCCCATCTCATCTTCACCCGTGGATTATCCCTTCTCTTTCACCCACCTTCTTTATAATCTTTCATCTTTTCCCATCTACTGGTTTTTTCAAAGTTGCCAGCATCCATATCAATCCCAATTTAAAACCTTCAATATACCCTCCAGTTATTGTCTAATAGCTTTTCATCAAAACTCATTAAAAAAAAAAAACACATTTCTATTCAGTGTCCCAATTCCCTCCCCTCTCACTATCTTCTAAGTTCTCTGCAATCTACCCTGTCACTGAAACTATTCTCCAGAATTATCAGTCATCTAGAAATTGTCAAATCTAATGACCTTTTCTCAATTTATGATTATGTGGCTGTAACACTAGAGATCACCTTCTCCTCCTGGATATTCTCTTCTCTCTGGGATTCTGTGACTCTCTTTCCTTTGATTTTCTTCCACTCTGTCTATTCTAACTTTTTCATCCTCTTTTACAGACTCTTTATCCAAAGCAGATTGATTAACCTCAGGTGATCCCCAAAGCTCTGCCCTGACCCCCCTGTTCTTGAATTATCTTATTTCATAATGTCATGCTTTTACATGGGTTCATTTACAATTACTAGGAAAGTGAATTTCCGACCTATGCATCCTATATATATAGCACTGACACTTACCTACCATCCATATACTCTTGGTGGTACCATAAGTGCCCACTTGATATTCTTCACAAATGACACTCCAACTCCCCTGTCCTCCCCTTTTGCTTCAATGTCTGTCCTGTCTGAAACACTCTTCCTCTTCACTCCTTCTTTAGCACTCTTGGCTTCACTTCTGGCTTCATTCCTGCTCTTCATTCCTGGTTTTTCCACTTCTTCAAGAGGTTTTTGCTCCTCCATTGAGCAGAGTACTGGTGCTTTCCCCTTTGATCTACTCCAAAAGCATTTTGTATGTTACTATTTATTCACGATGACCCCTTTATTCAAATGTCGGCTCGGGGAGGTTAGGAACACAGATCAGGAACAATTCTTGTCCTTTTCTATTTTCCCTGGATTTCACAAAGTGCCCGGTATCTAGTAAGCATTTACCTCGTGTTTGTTCACTGACCGACATAACTAACAAAGTACTATCAGAGAAGGAAACATTATTTCCTAGAAAGCAATGTGATCTATTTGACTAAGCAAATCACATTGGGGATAATTCCTCTGAAAGAATGCTGCTAGAAAACAACTTCAGACAAAAACTTCATTGTTAAAATTTTAAAGAATCATTTATCCCTGATATATGTCTGTATATGATGTCTATGTATTTAATTTAAAAAATACAAAGACGTTTATTTTTTTAAGAATAGAAATGTCGAGAATAAAAGACTCATTTGGAATTCCTCCCAAATGCATTGTGGCTGTTGGATGATGATTTGTGCCCAGTTCTTTCACCCCCAGAGCTGGCATCCCCCAGACAAGTGGGAGGGGGGAAGACTTGCCATTTTACTCTATTACTTTCAGAATTGATGGTTTTCAGAAGCCCTGTGTGTTAGTATGCCTTTTGTGAAGCACTATATAGCCTTAATTAAAATAACTCACATTAATTTATAGAGCTCTGGAGGGAATTTGTCAAATACTGATGAAGGCATAATAGGAAGTTGAAGTCATTGCTGGATGGAATTGGCAGTCTCCCCATGAAGATCACTTGACCTTCGACCTCACTGACTCCTGAACCTGGCCTCGTAATCTCCAGAAGGAAATGATGTGGAACACACAAAGATGTAGATCAAGCTCTTGCTCAGGTCAGTGGGGAAGAGTAAAAGCTTGTAGAAGCACTGAGTGATTTATGCCCAAAAATGATTTTAAATGGAATCTATCAAAGGATAGAAATGAGCCACTACCTGAATACAGAGCTCACACATTAGCATTTTTCCATCAAAAGCCCGAACTCTGAAATCAATGAGCAATGGAATACATCAGCTTTGTAAATCCTGATTAATAACTGAATGTCCTCTAATGAAATGGTTTAATATAGCATGCTGGGCCCATTTTTCATTAAAATGGTTGAGGCTTAGGCAGAAGGGAGATTAGATCTTCCAAGGCATATTTTATTATTGGGCCTTCTATGTTTTGTCCTTTCCTCTATTGCTTGGCTATTTGTAACCTGGCCAATTACCCACCAAGACATCATATCTGGTACACAAACATGAATCTATCAAAAGATTGCATCTCAGTGGAAAATATTATAAGATCTTAAAGGCAGAGCTAGAAAGGATCTTAGAGCTATAACCTTCCCCCCCAGTTTTCCAGGCTACTACGTCCCAGAGAATTTAAGTGGTTTTTCCTAGATCACAAACATGAGATCAAGAGTTAACCAATAGGCATTGGTTTAATTACTATTGATTGGAGAAATTTGAATTAAAACAGCTCTGAGGGGCTATCTCACTCTTATCATGGGTAAGATACCAGGAAAAGATAATGATAAATGGGAAGAGGGGATGTGGAAAAACTGAAACATGGATGCACTGTTGATGGAGCTGATCCAGCCATTCTAGAGAACAATTTGGAATTTTATCCAAAGGGCTATCAAATTATGCATATCCTTTAAACCAATAGTACCACTACTGGGTCTGGATCCCAGCGATGGAAAAGGACCCATGTGTACAAAATTGTTTGTAGCACCTCTTTTTATAGGGGCAAAGAAATTGAGTGGATGTCCATCAGGTGAAGAATGGATGAATACGTTATGGTATATGAATGTAATAGAATATTATTATTCTATAAGAAATGATTAACAGGTTGATTTCAGAGAAGCTTGGAAAGACTTATATGAATTGATACTGAGTGAAACTAGCAGAACCAGGAAACATTGTACACAGTAACAGCAAGATTATGTGATAACAAATGTGATTGGACTTGGTTCTTCTCAGCAATACAGTGATCCAATAGACTTTGAATAGAAAATGCCATCCACATGCAGAAAGAGAACTGTGGAGATTGAATGAAGATTGAAGCATATTATTTTTACCTTTTTGTTGTTGGTTTGTTTTGTTTTCTCATGACTTTTCCCTTCTATTCTGATTTTTTCTTTCCCAAGATGATTCATTTGGAAATATGTTAGAAATTGACTGTACATGTATAACCTATGTGCATCAACAACCTTGCTTGTTGGTTTGGGGAGGGAAGGTAAAGGAGAAAAAAATCAGAATTCAAAATCTTACAAAAATGAATGTTGAAAATCATTTTTACATGAAATTGGGGAAATGATAGACCATTAAAAGAAAAGAAAAGAAAAAACTCATAGGCTACAACAGGAAAAAAAAACTGGCAAGTGACCATAATGACTCAGTTTGAGGACTTCCCTTAAAAGAAAAAGTGATCCCTCTGGAAGCCGCCCATTTTCTGTGTGACAAATCTATTTGGCAAGAAGTTCCACTGCTATTTTGTAGATATCAAGTCAAATGCTTTGTAATTTCTGCCTATTTGCTGGTACTTCCCTGGCTCAAACCAGATCCTTGATGACAAATTCAGTACTTCCCAGATTATACCACTCACCAAACTTTAAAGGAGATAGGGAGAGACTGCTGAGATCATCCCCTCCAAATTCTCTGACTTAAACTCATCTGCTGGAACATCTCTAGAGTCCAGAAAGAAGCTAAAATTTACCTTTACCTCAAGAAAATAAAGGTCACTTTCCAAATTGCTCCTTCATTTCTTGCTAAAAACATTTGCCTGCTGTCATGTAAACTAAGTCAAAGTGAACCGAATTTAAGTAAAATGGTCAGAATCAGATGAAAGGGAAAATGGGCTAAGGGAAGCAAAAGTATCAAGAAATAAGAAATACCACTAAATGCAAAAATGCACAAATTCTTATGGCCTGAAATGATCAACTAAACAACAATCGGGTGTATCCTGTACTTTTACCTTCAGAAATCAACATGCAACGGAACCATTGCTGATTGTCCTATTAGGAGTTTTCAGGAACTGCAATAAGCTAAGAAAATATGAGCCAAATTTTCCTAATTAATCTATAGATTATTTCTATTCCAATTTACCCTTAAGTGTGCACAGTAGGGAGGACAAAGAGAGATGGGGTAGTGCAACATTGCCATGACTTAACTGAGTTAATTTAAGCTAATGAATGTTCTTGAGGATTTTTTTCCCCTAAAGATGTTGATTGATGTCACCTCAGCTCTGAGGTTTCCCCACACATCTGTAAGAACATATGTAGAGAAATTTTAAAGCCGTCACCAAAGACATTGAGCGGATCACAGCTGCCCCCTTGGCCTGGTCTTCTCAAAGCCAATCTTCTTGTGATAGCCTGCAGGAAAGGAGGGGATATTCAACTGCTATGAATGCCTGGTCTGAATACACACACACACACACACACACACACACACACACACACACTCACACACAGCCATGGAAAGAGAAGAGAAGGACAAAGAGACAGAGTGAGTCTATAGCTAGGGGCTCTCAGTTTGCACTCCCTGTTTTATTTATCTGTTCTTGAAAATTCAGCCTCCACTTCCAAGCACAGAAGCTCCAAAAAGTCTTTAGTCTCAAAGCCTCTGATACAGAAATGGGCAGTTTCAAAACAGACAGCCTGGAGGGAGGACAAAACGTGGCCAAAGGCTAAAGCAAAGTCATCAGAATTACTTGCCCGGCAGCACAGTCAGTGCACAGTCAAGGCAAAACATTGTGCATTGAACATCACTGAGGGTGGTTCTACACAGCACAGCAGAGAAAGAAAGAAGACCTGGCTTCAAATCACGGCCCTCTCATGAATCTAGAACCGTGGGTGAGCCTTTTCCCCTTCCTGGACCTCTTTTTTTCCTTAAGAAAATCCAGGTGTTACACTATGAGATGGTTGTCCCCAGCTCTAACATTCTATGAAACAGAGAGATAGAATATTTATTTTCACCCGTCAATCACAATTTGTCTTTAAAGCCCAGAAATGTTTTCCAAAATAAATTGGATGTACTTATTGTCATTCAAAGTCATTAAACCCTCTTAGAGACTTTTAAAGGATATAATTCATCTATTCTTTGGCCTCCTCCCCCGTGTAAAAATCAAATCAAGTTGGGGGGGGTCAAATGGATCCAGTTTGGGAAAGTGAGGTCCTATACATATATATATATATATATATATATATATATATATATATATATATATACATGTATATGTACATGTGGGCATGAAGAAAGGTGGGATTCCAAAAGTCAAACAATCCAATGACTGAAACTTAGTTTGGGGAAGAAAGGTCACTTCTTGCATTGGTAGAGACCACAGTCCATCCTACCTTGCCAGTACCATGAAACAGACCAGTCTAGATCCTCCCTGAACTGTGTGCACCCACCATGCCAGGGGGCTTGCTAATGAACTCTTAGCACTGAAAGCTGCCAGGAGAGCCCACAGAATGCCCATCAATCATCCCTCACTCTCACAATGGCAAGTGCCTGTCTCACTGTTGATTGTTCAACAATATCCTTTGCCCCGACTATCCTTTATAAAGCCCTGTCTGTGATATCTTGTAGGGCTGCCCAGGACCCTCTCAGCTGCTCCCTACATGACCCTCATTTGGCATCCTTCAGAGATTGTGGTGTCTTATGGGAAAGAGCCATCCATCTCCAAAAGAACATCGTTCTTTAAAACGTTTGTTTCCAATGTAAAAATGAAGTTACTCTTTAAGATCTATGTTAAAGTAAAAGGTGGCTTTGGGAGGCCAAATGGGAGAAGGAGAAGGAGGAGAGCTGTTGTCTGCACTCCCTGGCATTGAACCCAGGACTCAGTGAGAACAACCAAAGACTAGCAAGAGGGGTTCATCATCCAGGGAAGCCACCAGGATGAGTCTCCCAGACCAAGCAGGGGCTCTATTTTCAGTGAAATGGAGCAAACTACACATTGATGGCGTTGAGCTAGCTAAAATGCCCATGCTCCCAGTGCAGGGATGGACTCTCCATTTCCAGAGGTATTTCAGGATTCGTTTCTTCTCACTGACTTTGAACCATCACCCAAAAAGGTGCCAATCTCTGGGGTCTTTTTCAAGTATTTGGAAGTTTTAGCACCACCTCCCCACCCCGCCCCACTCCTGTGGATCCATTATAATGCAGCTTTTTCATTCACATTTGTCTAAATCCCATTCACATGCAAATGCACACAAGAATCGCTGGTTAATTTTTTTTCTTTTTTGCTATCTCTCTCAATCATCTTTTCTAAAGCTCTGGGTATGTAGGGTTGGATTCCATTGTTGTGATTTTCCAGCAATGGGAATAGAGCACTGGCAGTTTTTAGCAATCTTCACAGGGAACAGTAGCTGGGAGAAGGGACCTCAGCCTCGGTTGCTGACTATGAAAATGCTTTTTTTTTTTTTTCATTTAACATCACCTGGGGAGAAACTGAACATGCACTACACGGATACAACCTGCATATCACTGTAGAAATTCACTGATTCCCACCCTCCCCCTTCTTTACACATACCCCAAAGTTCAAAGGAGTCTCAGTGGACGTCTAGGCCAGAACCTACCCTAACAAGCATGAAATAGGGTCAGTTAGTCTTTTATTTGAAGTTCTCTTTTGAGGGGAAACGCATCACTTCTTGAGGCAACGCATTCTAGTGTAAGTACCTCAAATTGTTAGAGCTGCTTTTTTTTTTTTTTTTTTTTTTGATCTGTCTCTCTCTCTCTCAATTCCCAGCCATTGCTTCTCATTCTTCCCTCTGGGACTAAGGAGAAAAAGTTCAAGCAAGTCCAGCCTCTCCTAAGTGATAGCCTTTCAAACACCTGACCCAGTTATCAAATCCCCAGGCAACTGCTGTCTCTAATAGCTGCCTTTTCTAGAATATTTTGAAGTTTGTACTTCACTTTATGAATGTCATTTCAGGTGAAGCTCCTAAAACAACCCAGAAAGGAAATGCTTTTATTATTATCATTTCCCCAATGTGTGAACAGGCTGAATGAAGAAGAACAGTTTTCAAGATTCATAAAGCTATGTGGTCTGCTGTGAAATTCGAACTCGGTCCTTCTATAATCCAAGTCCAGTATGTAATCCACTAGGATATATTGCCTCTCATACTGGCTTGCTTCGTTCCATCTTCACAGAACATCAGTTCTAATCCTTTCCCCATCAATCCGATTATCTTTTGGACACCTTCAACTTTTTGCTGTCCCATCCAAGCTGTGACAATCAGAATTGACCACAAAACTCCTGATGATATCTGACCAGAGTCCTAATCCAGAGCTTTTGGTTACTATTAACCATTCTGGAGTCATAAATTGAGAACCGTCTCAATTGGAAAGAATCTGAGCTGAGATCTGGGGCTGTTTGCCCTTGCTGCAAGAGCCAGCCTTTTCCAGGTCTGTCTCCAGGCTGGCCACCCATAGGATGAGTTGTCAAGCCAAGGAGACTCTTAACTACCCCATACTGAATCAAGAGTTGTATCAGTAGAAGGAAAGCTTGTGCTGATAAATCCATAGATCCCTGAAATACAACACTGGCATCCTTCTCAATTAGTGATAGGCTTAGATAGGTCATATGTGCCCACCCAAGTATCCCTATAAACATAGAGCAATGGCACTGGAAAAGATACCCCACATGTATGTTTACTAATAGAAAGAGAAAATCCATCTAAAATAACTAAAGAATATGTATAATTCTTGGGAGTCTACCTACTATGATAAACACAGAAAAGATATAAATGCAACTACAAAATACTCTAAATGCAAATGAAGGAAGATTTAAATAATTGGAGAAATACTAAATGAGTAGACTAAGCCAATATAGTAAAAATAATAATAAATCAACTTACTTAATTATCAATCTATTAATACCAATCAAACTAGCAAAGGATTACCTTAGCAGGATAAAAACAAATGATAAAATTCATCTGGAGGAACAATCTGAAGAGACATAAAAACAGTGAGCAGGAAGAGAATCTAACATTAAAACAAAATATGCTCTTTTTATGCAAACCTTATTTGACTCAAAAATAGGAAAAGAGAAGATATCTTCAGGATCAAAGGTTTCCCAGAATATGACAGGACAAAAATTCTCAACACCATAATGAACAAGATAATACAACTGCCCAGAACTTCTAAACAAAATGAATGAGATTGTATTAAAAATAATTTACAAATCACCTCCACACAACAAACAAAAAAGGATGAAAACTCAAAGACACATAACAGTTAAATTTAGCAATATAAATCAGAAACAAGAAGTTCCACAACTCATTAGAAGAAAGACGTTCAAAGAAAAAGGAAAGGCTATTCAAATAATCTAGTACAGGTTCTCAGTTTTTTTTTTTACTTTATTTCTAGATCCAATTTTTCTTGTGCAGCAAGATAACTGTATAAATGTTATACATATATTGTATTTAACATATACTTTAACATATTTAACATGTATTGGACTGCCTGCTATCTAGGGGAGAGGGTGGGAGAAAGGAAGGGAAAACTTGGAACAGGTTTTGCAAGGGTCAATGTTGAAAAATTACCCATGCATATTTTTGTAAATAAAAAGCTATAATAAAAAAAGAAAAGAAAAGAAAAAGGAGGAGGAAATGGAATAAGTGGTTGACCTATTCTGCAAACCTGTCCTTAATCATTCAGGACAATAGATGAATATGAAATTCCTAAGCGTCTGAAACACTTTTAGAAAGAAAAGCAGAAGTAGAGACATTACTTGCCTCTTGAACACTCTAAACAAGATAAATGCAAGTGGAGGAAACAAATGCATCAGCAAATGGTAACAGAGTGACAACAGAGAGACTAGTAAGCCATTTTCTAAATGTATCCAAGAAGATGGGGTAAAGATAGAAATCTGGCAGAGATGACAGTGAAGAGACAGACAGTGGGTATTATGGATAAAATCTGGTGATATCCCACCTTCTAGTGAGTGCTTCTTTGGTGGGACCGCATTACAACATGGAAGGGGAGAAAGAGGAGTAAATAATGTTGCAGATTATATCGGGGGCTAGCGATGAGGGGAAGATGACCTCTGTGGTCTTCAAAAGAGAAGAGCCTACAAGAGAGAGTGGAGGGAGTTAAAAGATTGAAAATCAGGGGAAAGGAAGGAGGTCTTACTTTGGAGGTAAGAGGGGAGTTCCACTGACAAATACTCTTATGAGTGAAGAGAGACAGTTGGAAGATGAGAAACTTACACTGGGGGATTTAGTGCACAAAAAATCTGCTTGTTTTGGAGTAATCTGGAAAATTGGCAACTGAGTGAGACAGCATGTACACAGGGAGGAGCTTTCTAGGCAATCAAAATAGTCAATGAGATGTAGCTAAAGATCAATGGTGAGCTGAATAATCAGGGACATGATGGAGAAGGGATCAGTGTCTTCTCTAACATCTGTAGTAGTTGGTACTATTCTGGAAATGAGGTCCAGCAGAAAAGGGGAATCCATAGGGAAGCCTTTAAGACAGTGGCAGAAAGTTCATAGGGGAGAAAGCTCAGAATAGATACCTCGAAACATCTGATGGTATAACCAACAAAGAGAAAAGAAGAAATCAAATAATGATAGAAGTCATAAATTTGAGAATGAGGGTCTAGAGTAAACAAAAAGAGAAGATGGATAATGAAAAGAATGGGAGAAATGCTTTTTTTGGGAAATGGCACAAACATTTAATTTAAAAATTAAACAACAAGACTTAAAGGAAAGGAGAAGAAAAATATCTAACAAGAGAAAGAGCCAGTGGGACAGAAACTCTTGTTAAAAGGAAAAAAAAAATATGAATGTAAAATAACTGAAGGAACAACAAAATTGTATCTAGAAAAGAAAAGGACAACTTGAACCTGAAAACCTTCTGCATGGACAATACGAATGCATGCAGGAGAAGAAGAGAAATGGTCAGATGGGGGGGGGGGGGAAATGACTTTGGATCAAATTTCTCTGATAAAAATTTGGTATCCAAATGTAGAAATAATGAGTAAATATATTAACCAGTACTCATTCTCTGATAGTCAAATAATCAAAGGATGTGAACAAACAGTTCTCAAAAGAATTGCAAAATATTTACAACTACATGAAAAAACAAATGATCCAAATCACTAAGAATTACCCTGAAGATTCATCTCGTACCCTGAAAATTGGAAAAATGACTGCCAAGTCCCACCATCCACCTTGGGAAACTTGTGGAAAGACGTGAACATTATTATCTCATTGGTGGAGCTAGGAAATGGTTCATAGATTTTGGAAAGCAATTTGGAATTATACAAAAATCTGACTAAAAATTTCCTTTTCCTTGAATCAGACTGTTACTGAGTTTGTGCTTTAAGGAAGCCATCAATAAGAAAAATGTCTGCATCCACCTTAGGATGGTAGTACCTTAGATAGTAATACCTGTATTTTTTATGATTGCTCAGATTGAAAACATAGATGTTCATTAATTGGGGAAAGTATAAGCCAATCTTAGTCCATGAATGCAATAGAATCTTACTGCACTCTGACTATGGAGAAACATGGAAAGGTTTCTAGGAACTAATGCAGAATAAAGTCAGCAGAAGCAAGGCAGCAACTGCAGCAATATCAAATGAGACCAACCATACACTTGAAAATCAAAGACAAATGTAACAATATAGAACAGTTCCAATCACCGGAAGGGAGTTGAGTGTGGTCTTACCTCCCTCCTACAGGTAAAAACCTCAAGGTGTGACATATCCCACCTATTGTTGGACTTTCTCAGTGTATGATCAGTTATATTTGTTTTTTTTTCTCTTTTTCCTCCCCCCCCCAAAAAAAAAAATTAGGAATTGTCACATGGGATGGTTCTCTGGGAAGGAAAAGGGAAGAAAGGACACTTTGGTGACATAAAAAACAGAAAATATCAGTGAAAGCCTTTTTAAGGGGAAAGCAGTAGTTTGGTATTCAAAGTACGACTTTCCTCAGAAGACAACAAGGCACAGGACTAATTAACCAACTTAATTAATTGAACAAACAGATTAATAAATGGAAAGAAAAATGAATATACATAAATAGCTTTCCTTTATAGTCTAGCTATGGACTCTAAAAATCTACAGATATATATGTATATATTATATATATATATATATATAGCCACAGATACACACATATCCATATATTACAGATATAGATGTGCTTCCACATATATTTGAGAATTTATTGTTTGAAGAGCCAAGGGGATTTATAAATACAAAATGACACAAATTTCACAGCTGAGAAAGGGATATTGGCCAGCTCGAGATCTGTCAGGATGAGTCCTGAGATAGCAATGGCTACAGATCTGTCTGTGGCAAGCAGTAGCTTCATGGAAGATTTTAGACATAGGAGAGAATTTAGAATTAAGCAGTGTAGCCTTGGGGGAAGGGAGACAGACACGTAAATTCACCAGCTCCACATGCTGTGTGCAGTAAAGGAGAATGACAATAGTCTGTCAAGATTTGCAAACAATTAACAATATCTGATTTGACGTCAGAGATATATTTTCAGATCTAGAAGGGCCCCTGGTTATCTAGTCCAGACCAAATTAAAATATATTAAAAAAATAAATTAATAATTAATTGTAATAATAATAATTGCCCATCTATAGAGCAACATACATTTTTACAGAATTGTGTGTGCTTTCTCATTGGATCCTTACAGCATTTCTGAAAGTTGGGCTCTGCTATTAACTACTTTTTACAGATAAGGAAATTGAGTCAGAGAGCATCAAAGTAACTTGCCCAGACCACATAGTTAGTGTTTAAGGCAACATTAAAACAGTGTCAAATTCAGCATTGTAACCACTCTGTCTTGTAGATGCCTTCCAATAACAACAAAGGTTACCTTGCTTTCACCCAAAACCCTCCAGTGAGGGGGACACAGGGGATGAAGTGCCAAGTCTCAAGTCGGCAAAACTCATCTCTTGAGTTCAAATCCAGCCTTAGACACTTACTGGCTGGGGGACCTCAGGCAAGACACTTCACTCTGAGAGGGAAATGGGCAACCACTGCTGCATTTCTGCCAAGAAAACCCCAAATGCAGTCACAAAGAGTCAGAAGTGACTGAAATGACAGAACAGCAGCAATCATACTACCCCTTACATCTTCTCTCCTCCAGGCCACAGCAACCCCAATTCTTTAAACGATTCCTCCTGTGGCATCATGAATCCCCAATCCTTCATTCTGGGCCTCTGCTTCCCAAGCCAGACAGGATGAAGGAGGCAAGAAGAGAATTCCACCTCCAGGACTCCCTAAGCCAATGCAGGCCAGCAGCCTTTCTCCTCAAACCATTTGTCAAATCGACAGAGCTCAGGGGTAGAGTGTTTCTCCTCCAGTTAGTCTCACAGGACTCAGGGATGGGGACAGAGAGAGGGACAAAAAGCCTGGAACTGCAAAGGTTTCTGATCATAAAGTGCAAGCTTTTCTTTAGAATTTTTAAACATCTCACTCGTGTGCATTTGGGGTTCCTTCTGCTTGACTAAAATAAAGAGAAAAGGACCTTCCTTTTTTTTTTTTTTTTTTTTTTTTTTTGAAATAAAATAAAGGAAGAGGCTCTGATTCTGGTCCTTAGCTGCAAGGCTTCAGGAAGAACGAGATGGAAATTGCACAGAAAACCGTGTAAGCTGGGATGATACCAAGTCATAAATAATCCTCCAGTGTGTATGAATTGAAAATATCATGAAAATACAACTTACCTAAGTCTGTTCTTTGTTTCCTCCGAAGCAAACCTTTCCTTCTAATGTGGTTGTCACTTCCCAACCCCCCTCAAACAGATTACCAGGTAAAATGATTTATTTTTTCTTCCCCAGGGATGTTACAGAGGGAAAATGAAGAAAACAAGTGGGCAAAACATGCAAAAATAATGAAGTTAGCATTGTACAGGGCCAATCAGGAAAATTCATTGAATGCCACAGCAACATTGTTCTTGCTTTTTTTGTAACGATAAGGGTTTTGTGGAAACGGTTTTATTTGGTTTGCTTTTATAATTGTTTGGTAGCGACCTCACAGAAAGAGTGCAGCTTAGAAGAGAAACTACTAGGCTTGAAATGAAATCCTACTCGTACCATATTACCTGATTGCTCCTGAGCAAGTCAATTAGAATCTTTGAGCCTCGGCGTCCCCATCAACAAAACAGAATAAAAGTGGAGAAAGGCTCCCTCGTGTACTTTTTATAAAGCCCAGATAAGAGAATGTGCACAAATCAGACTATTTGTATGTATTATTTTGCCACTGATTCTCCATCTGGGGATTGAGTTGATCCTGGACACCTGAAGGTCCTTCTAGGGGCACTCTTTGGGTCTCACCAACATGAAATAAATGCTGTATGGTATGACAATGGACTGTGATCACAAGAATTAGCCAAGCTAAGTCCAGGAAAACTCATGATTAGAACTGATGAAGGCAGGATCTTTTATCACTTTCAGGCACTCATGAAACAACTTCTCAAAGATGAAGAAGGAAAGGGCTGCAATCTGTAACTAAGGAGGGATAGCTACACCCAGAAAATCAATACTAATTAAAGTCTCCATGTGTTGAAATAATGACAGTTGCCCCAGGTTACAAGTACATGTCGTGGTAATTATTATTCTATACAGCAGGTATAGATGATAAGAGCAATAAGGGCAGAAATAAATATACAAAGCAAGGGAAGGGAGGAAGGGAAAGAGGAAGGGAAGGAGAGACAGAAACCGAGAATGATGAGAATGGGAGGAAGGAAACAAGGATACCAAAGTTTCCAGTCTCTCCCCCTTCTTCTCCTCCCCCAAAACAAGTCAGTGGCTAGAACTCATTTCCTAATTGTGACTATGGCTGCACAGCATTTCTCACACCATCTCCATCTCTTCTCTCACCTGACCACCAAATTAGTTCAGGCCCTTGTTAGGTCTCCCTTGGACCATTGTGATTGTGCTCTAATTAGGCAAAGCTTCCACTGGAGCCATCCAGCTGCCATTCTTCCCTACACATCCATCTTATTATGTTAGACTGCTCCCCGGGCTTAGCATTCAATAAACATAGATCAGTTCAACACAGACGGAACCCGTGCTAGATGCCAAGAAATGGAAGTCAGAAAGGGAGGAAGAAACAAACGTCCTACGAAAGGGGCTTCCATTCGGGTGAGGGAGAAAATGTCCATGGAAAGTGAGCTGCAGAAACTTCCTTGGAGCGTGGTCAGAGGGTGGGGTCCAGGGAGGCAGCAGGCAGAACCCATTTAAAGTTTCATCTCTCTCGGTAGCACTTCTCAACCTTACCCACGTTCTCAACTCCAGACAACCAACCGGACAATAGCTCAACCCTGAACTTGCAGCATTTACCAATTTCAGAGGCATAAATTCCCACATAGAAAACTGACCACATGACTGGAGAGCTGGTTTAAGCCGGTTCCAGCTCACCCTAAGCAGATAGATCTCCAGTGCCAGAAAACCCAGAGGCCTCAAGGACCAAGGGAGACCCAGGAAACTCAGTGCTCTGATCTAAGGTTCAATGACCAAGGAGATAACAGAAAACATGGAGATGGGAAAGCTGGGCTGCGGTGACAGAGGTGGCCCAGCTTCAGCAGAGCTAGAATGCCCTGAAGTTGTCATGAGCCAGAACTTGAAACAAGGTGTTAAGTCACTAGAATTGATAGAAACAATGCTTAAGTTTACACCTTTAAGAATTCACACATTAGTTCACAATCGGGAGATTCACAAGTCAGAAACCCACAATTCCACTCTCTCTGAGGAGGAGTCAACCTTTGGCTTCACACCTTTAAGAGATCATATAGAAGAAGCTCTTAGAGCTTCAGTCAAGAGACTTGAAGAGATCGAGAGTGAGAAGTCAGTGGAGGAGACTGAGAAGCCAGGAGTCGGAGCTGAGCTAGAAGCAGAAGCTGGAAGAGCTAAAAGACAAGCTGCAAGAACTCTTGGAACCAAGGAAGGAGAGAGGCCTCTAAGAAAACTAACCGGGCTATTTTGGAAGAGACAATAAAAGATTGGATTTTAACTCCTGGCTGCGTTTGAGGTGATTATTGATCTGAACTGAAACTAAGGCTGCCTCCAGAAAACCTCCCCAAGAAACCGCTCCCAAAGAACCTCCATATTTTAGAAAAGAACATTACATGAAGTGACAGAGATTAAGAACCTAAAACCTTCTTTCCAAGGAGGCCTCGAGATCTCACTGCTTCTTTTCACTGCCCTTGCTTCATTCCTGCTTGTGGACTGAAGTAAATGCCCCCGAGGTCCTTTCTTGTAGTGTCTCTGGCTCTTTTTCTGTTTGTTAGAGAAAGCGCTGTCCTGCTTTTGGAATGGCAGGAGCTTACCCAGCTTGGGCCCAGATGAAGCCAGTCAGGAGATCCCTGATAATCATCCAGCTATATGAGGTTCCCTCCAATTATTTTACTTGGGCTAGAAATTCAGTTGCACACAGTTCCTGCTTACATAATGTCCAGGAACTATGATTAGGCAAGATTCCCTCCTCCATCCCACTCTGGCTAGGGGATGCTGCCTACAGCGCACAGCCTGTTAAAGGTGCAGTAAGGAAAGACTTTTGTGCGCAAACACCAGCACAACAAAGTGCCGAGAGGGTCTTCCACAGGTAGGTCACAGGGCCCCAGCTTCCCCAGTCACAAAAGCAATCTGCTCCATTTTTCCAGGGTCTTAATCCATGAGACGAGCCCTCCCCGCTTGCAACATACCGTCCTTTACACAGAAAATCCCAGGTCTTTGGACATTCCGTGGCCTCAGGTAGAATATTATAATGTTCCTTAATGTGAAAGTTCTGAGACCAGCTGTGTGCCCCTCGTGGCTTCAACTATAGAGAGTAAAGAGCAAGACAAGGAAATCTCCTTTGAAACAAGGAAATCTCCTTTTGAATGAGGCTAGCCTTGCTGAACCAGACAATGCTGGAACCGGCTGCCTAGTCTGAGATTACAACATGCATCTAGCAAAGGAAGGAGAACAAGCAAATACTAAATTGTCCCAGGTAGCTTTCTTCCCCACCTGCCTTTGTTCTCCCTTTCAAGGGCAGCCATTAACCTTTCTTCACTGCACCAGGGCAGAAATGCTGGAGAGTTCCCTTTCCCAGTCTTCATGAAGGAGCAGCATCTTTCCCCACCTTTTTTCTCTTCTTGCAAAGGACGCACTGCTTACACTCAGCAAAGAGACAAGGCCCCAAACCACTTTCTTATTTCCAAATAAAATCTGTCCAGGAAATGGAATTAATGGCAGTCTCAAGGGAAAACTTTGCCTGGGAGGTATAGTTGTTGTTCTGGCTTTTTGTTTTTGCTTTAATTTAAGATTGCAATTAGAAACTGATGGAAAGCTATTTATTGCTGGAGTGGAGATGGAGAGAGGTATAAAGGGGACGAAAAGGAAAGCATTAGATGGAAAGAAAAGAAAGGAAGAAAGGAGGGGGTAGAGTGAATCCACTTTTCAGGGGTCGCAGGAAGCCGTCCAACAAACTGAGTGGATCCCCTACAGAGGATTTTTTTTTTGAAAAGGCAGAGGTCAGAATTTCACAAGATCAGATGTCCTGAATGATTCAAAGTACCCTAGGCTAAACCTACACCCATGAGGTCTTGGAAGTGCCTAGGAAAGCAAACATGGCTAAACGAAAAAGCTCATCTTCATCATGACTAGCTAGAGAAAGGGTCTCTAAGAGCTGCATCAAGGTGACAGTTCATCAGTTGTTCTTCCCCTGACCTTGGAAAGTTACTAGAATCGGTTCAATCTGAGTAATTGATACACTATCTGCTCAACATCAACATCACTTGAACTTCAAATGCTAGTATCACCTTTCAATAATAATTTCATTTTAGGTAGGATAAAACCATTACAAATGAAATCCTTGTTCCACAAGCTGTTCCAAATATTGTTATCTCTTCTCTTAAAAAAAAAAATCCATAGATGTAGTTGTATGTGAATCACATTAGGTAATGACAAGTCTCTTAGACGAAATAGATTCTGTCTCACATAATTTTTACTCGCAATTAAACATATTTTAATTCAGGCAATTCGATTGCATCTTGGAGCAGTTCGTTCCTAGCCCTTCTCTATCAGCAGAGCCCTCAACCACAAGTAGTAAACCAGATGGCAGTCTAATTATGGACCCCCCAAATAAGGAGGTCTTGCTTCCCATGAAGGTTTGGAGCCAAGAGTGATCATCAGAGGTTCTTTAGTTACACATGTGGCTGCCATAATTAAAGCTGGAAGTCTGTGTAAGGGGATATTGGGACTGAAACTCTTCTCAGTAATTGATGGAATGATGAGCATGTTAGATGATTTTCAACAGCCTATTTGACCCTTGCAATTCAATCATCAAAGACACAGTAAAAAGCAGGCATCAGTCAACTTTTACCTCATCTTTGTATAATGTCAGTCTCATAAGAAACTAAACACCTGGAGGCTTGTGTTTGGTCCAACTCCACAACTGGATCATTTTGGTCCATTCTAGAAGCACAGTGACAAACCACAGGGCAAGGAGGATGGTGAATGTTTTTAAGATTATGTTGTATATGGGTCAATTACAGGTGCTTTTTAGGTCCTAAAGAGAACAGGAGCCTGAGAGCAAAATGACACTTTGGAGATGATCAGGCTTGTTCTATTTGATAGCAGGGAACAAATCTAGGAATGCTAGGGAAGTAAAATTTGGCTGGGTTTCAGGAAAAATAAAACAAAACAAAAAAATTTTCCTAACAATAAGAGATACCCCCCATGATGGACTGAGCTTCCTTGAAGGGGGTAGCTTTTCCATGCTTCCTCGGATACTTCCTAATCATGTGAGCCTGGGCATCCTGTTTACTGTTTCCTCATGTGTAAAATGAGCTGGAGAAGGAACTGTCCAACCCCTTACAGTAGGAAAGGAAAAAGGAAAGGAGAAAGGAGGAGAAGAAAGGAGAAGAGAAAGGGAAAGGGAAAGGGAAAGGGAAAGGGAAAGGGAAAGGGAAAGGGAAAGGGAAAGGGAAAGGGAAAGGGAAAGGGAAGAAAGAAAGAAAAAAGAAAGAAAGAAAGAAAGAAAGAAAGAAAGAAAGAAAGAAAGAAAGAAAGAAAGAAAGAAAGAAAGAAAGAAAGAAAGAAAGAAAGAAAGAAAGAGGGTCATGAAGAGTTGGACCTGAGCAAAATAATTCAACAGCAGTGGGAAAGTTGTGAAATGCTCCTACTATTCAGTACAACGATATACAACTATGTCAAAAAGATTATCAAACTGGCTATACCTCTTGATCTAGATGAGCTGGTCACATTATTTGAATGCCAAATACATTCACCTAAAAGCACACAAAGCAAGTTCCTATGTGGAGATCAGAAGAAGTAAAAAATCAGAAGAAAAAAAAAAGGAAACTATTTGGACTAAAAAGCATATTTATAGTAGCTCCTTTGTGTAGTGGCAAAAAAGTAGAAATTGAGGAGATACCCATTAAGTGGGGAATGGTTAAACAAGTTGTGATACGTTATTGTGATGGAATACTATTGTGTAATAAGAAATGCATCAGAAAAAAAAAGGAAGATATATGAATTGAGGGAAATGAGGAGAGCGAGAAGAAAATTGTATATAATTATGATAATATTGTAGTGAGGACCAATATGAAAGACTTATGTATTCGGATCAATACAGTCCAAGACAACTCCAAAGACCCATGATGAAAAACTTAAGACATATCCAGAGAGAGAACTGATCAATTTGGTGCAAACTGAAGTGTACTTTTTTTCAGTTTCTTCATTTTTTCTTGTTTGTGTATTGTGTGTGTGTGTGTGTGTGTGTGTGCGTTCATTTGCAATATGACCAATGTGAAAACATGTTTGCTGGGATTTTTTCCACTTGATAGTATTTTTTCCAATTAAATATAAAGATAGTTTTCAACATTCATTTTAGAAGATTTTGAATGCCAAATTTTTGCCCCTCTCTCCTCTCCCTCGCCTTTCCCAAGGCAGCAGGCAATCTGATATAGGTTACACATATACTATCATGTTAAACATATTTCCACATTTGAGGAAGAAGAAACTGCCCAAATGGAAACCATGAGAAGGAAAAAACAAAAATGGGAAAATAGTATACTTCAATCCACATTCCGATTCCGTAGTTTTCTCTCTAGATGTGGATAGGCTTTTTCGTCATGAGATTTTTAGAATTGTCTTGGATCATTGCATTGCAGAGAAGAGCTAAGTCTATCATAGTTAATCATCACATAATATTGCTATTACTGTGTAAAATGTTCTCCTTGTGCAGCTCGTTTCACTATATATCAATTCATGTAAGTCCTTCCAGGTTTTTCTCAAATCATCTTGCCTCTAAGTTCTTATAGCACCATAATGTTCTTTTACTACCACACCCTATGGCTTGTTTAGCCATTCTCCTCCAATTGATGGGCATCTCTTTGATTTCTAATTTTTAGCCACTACAAAGACAGCTGCTATTTTGCTACATGTGAGTCCTTTCCCCTTTTTCATGCTCTCTTTGATGTACAGACCTTTGAGTGGTATTGCTCGATCAAAGGGTATAAACAGTTTGGTTGCCTGGTCATAGTTTGAAATTGTTCTCCAGAAGAATAGGATCAGTTCACACCTACACTAACAGTGCATTAGTATCTTAGTTTTCCCACATGGCTTCCAACATCCAAAATTTTCCTTCTTTTTTCATATTAACAACTCTGCTATTTGTGAGGTGGTACTTCAGAGCTGTTCTAGTTTTCATTTTCTGCTCTATAATGATTTAGAGCATCTGTTTCCTATAACTATGGACAGCTTTGATTTCTTTACCTGAAAACTGCTTGTTTATAGAATTTGACCATTTATCAGTTGGGAAATGACTTGTATTATTATTAATTTAATAATTATTAATAATTCTCATATTTGAGAAACGGCTTTTATCAGAGATATTTTTTGCATTTTTTTTGTTTTCCACATAATTTTTGGTTGCATTGGTTTTGTTTGGTTGCATTTGGTTTTTAACTTTATATAATCAAAATTATCTATTTTATATTTTGTGATGCTCTCTATATCTGCTTTGGTCCTAAATCTTCCCTTATCCATAAATCTGACAGATAAACTATTCCATATTTTCTTAATTTGCTTGTGTTATCACCTCCTTTATGTGTAAATTACGTACTCAATTTGACTTTATCTTGTTGCATGGATGAAACGTTCATCTACATCTAGTTTCTGCCATACAGTTTTCTAGTTTCCCCAGCAATTTTTGTTAAATAACGGGTTTTTGTTCCAATAGCTTGGATCTTTGGGTTTACCATATACTAGATTATAGTAATCATTTATTATGATTTGTATATAATCTACTCCACTCATCTATCACTATGGTTTTTAGACAGGACAAGATTGTTTTTATAATTGTTACTTTATAATAGTGTTTGAGATCTGGTATGGCTAGATCACTTTCTTTTGCATTTTTTGATTTGCTTGATAATCTTTGAACTTTTGTTCTTTCAGATAAATTTTGTTTCTTTTTTCTAGCTCTATAAAATAGTGTTAAAATAGTTTGGTATGATACTGAACAGATATATTGTCATTTTTATTATATTTTCTTGGTTTACTCAAGAGCAAATAATATTTTTTTCTAATTGCTTAGATTTGACTTTATTTTTGTGAAAAGTATTTCATAATTATGTTCATGTAATTCTTAAGTTTATCTTGACAGATACACTTCCAAGATGATTTTATATTGTCTGCGGTGATTTTAATGAGATGTCTTTTATCTTTTGCTGATGGATGTTATTGTTAACTTATGGAAATGCTGACGATTTATATGGGTTTATTTTATATTCTGCAACTTTGTTAAAGTTGCTAATAATTTCAAGTAATTTTTTTTAGGATTTTCTAGATATAACATTATGCCATCTGCAGAGAGTGATAGTTTTGTTTCCTCATTACTCATTCTAATTCCTTTGATTTATTTTTCTTCTCTTACTGCTACAACTAACATTTCTAGTACAATATTAAATCATAGGGGCATCCTTGCTTCACCCCTGTTCATACTAAGAAAGTTTCTAGCTTATCCCTATTACAGATAATACTTACTGATGGCTTTAGATAAATATTACTTATCATTTTAAGTTATGCTCCATTTATTCCTATTCTCCCCAGTGTTTTTAATTAGAATGGGTGCTATATTTTGTCAAAGGCTTTCTCTGCATCTATTGAAATAATCACATGATTTCTGTTGGTTTTGTAACTGATATGGTCAATTATGCTGATAGCTTTCCTAATATAGAAGCAGCCCTGCATTCTTTGTACAAATCTCTTCTGGCCATTTGGGAGATGTTTTATGAAATAAATAAAAATGTATTTTTTAAAAAGGAAGAATGATTTACCAAATATTATACACCAAAGCTGAGAGAAAGAGATGGAAGACTGGCTGGTTAGAACTGAGCCTTCAGTATTTGAATGATGAAAATGATCTGCCTAGGGAACTTTATGGGGACAGAAAAAAGTTAACAGCTGAGTAACAGCCCCTTTCTTTGGCAGACACATCCAAAGTCAGGTCTGTTGTGGTGGTCCACTCAGGGGTGGGTGTGTGTGTGTGCGTGTGTGTGTGTGTGTGTGTGTGTCCTGGACCTCAGATGCCCCAGACTGGGTCATGGCCAGACCACCTTGATGGTCCTAAATCCAAGGATTTAGGAGCCATCCTCCTCCTAAGTGGCTCCAACTTTTTGGTGACATGGGAACTTTTACACTCCCTGGAAGTTAAGTGGATCAATAGGCTATGGATGAGTTCTTTACTCAGGGGCCCTTGTGATGAGGGTGGAGAATAATACAGTCAAAGGCCCTAAACCAGTGAAGGGAATTTATTTCAAGGCAACTTTTTTCTGGGCTGATCTTACACAAAGAAGGAGAGAAGGGAATCCTAGGGCTCAAGACAAGTGGCACAGGTGAAATTCTTTCCTTTTTAAAAAATATATTTTTATTTATTTCATAAAACATCTCTCAATCACATTAAAAATTTTGCTCTACCTGCTATCAAAAAGTTGCTCTACCTGTAAAATGGGGATAATCATCCCTGCACAAGCTGCTTCCTGGGTTTATCATGAGGAAGATGGCCCGTCACACTTACGGGAGCCGTGACTGTTATGGTTACGCATTTGTCGTTCGGAGCCTTGCCTCACTCTCTATCAAGAAACACCTCCTTTGCCCAGGTTTGCCAGCCTCTGACATCCAATCAGCCTAATGAGAGCTGCCCAGCTCGGAACGCTGATGCGCTCTTTGGGAAGTGAAGGTGGCAGAAGAGGCTGCAGGATGCATGGAGGGAACATCTGGCAGGAACACCGCCATACTCCATCTGCACCCTCTGTGGGGCCTCATGGGGAGAGTTCATTACCATAGGCCAGCTTCTAAAGCAGAACATTAATTTTCTCAGTGGCAGCAGGGAAGGTGATATTAATAACCTAAAGTCCACCTCTCCTTGCTTCTTCCTGCTTCTGGAAGTCAAGAAATAAAGTATGCATTTGTTTCTCCCTCATGCAGTTGCGCATGTGGGAGCTCCTCCTGCACAGACGGGAGCGGAGTCGGCGGCCCCACGATTGGGGCAATTGGGAATGAGCCCATTCATGACCACATACAGATATGCAAGACTGGCGGTTTATGAAAATAAACCCAGTGCATTCTTATTTTAATGACTTCATCCCTAAATTTTTATTTACCTTTTTAATTTTTTGGCTTCGAATTTCTTTTCAGAGTAACAAATTGTTTCTCTGCAACCCATTGCTTCCCTTCCCTGGTCCTGGCCTTAGGGGATGTCACTTTATTACCTTTCCAGGCCACACTTCAGAGGAATTAATTAATTGATGCTCTTAGTAGCTTCATCCTGACAAAAACATATGATGCTCAAATGTTAAACATGGAAGCTAAGATGAAACTGTCAGGAGGAGGCTGGAAGTGGTTATTAATATGGCTTGTGATAAATATCTGCACGGCCTCACACTGTGTCTCGTCTGCTTTCATCTCAGAAAGTAGTTAATCTGATTGATGAAGATCCGCTCTCAGATTGTCTCCCATGCTGAGTTCAATAACTGCACTTTTCTTCCTCTTTTTTTGGCCCCCAATCTCCTCTCCCCCCAAAAAAGCAAAACAATGAAAGACGCTCTCTGGGTGCTGAACAGAAAGGCCGGGGCCTCTTCCTCAGCTGGACTAGGAGGAGACACCCCTCGACGCTTGGCTCGAAGCTCCGGACATCCCCTTCCCACAGAAGCGGCTCCCTGGGCCCACACTTCCCAGGGAGAGGAGCGAGATCAGCCTCCTTTGGCATCTCTGGCCACTCTGCAAAGGAGGCAAGATGGCGAAAGCCGGCGGCTCCGTGGTCTGTCCGACAGAAGAGCCCAGAGACCGAAGAGAAAGGCCCCGAGGTACCTCAGCTCCTTATCTCCCCTCCCTCCCAGCCAGCAGAGATTGGCAAATCATCATTTTGTTATTTCTGCCCCAGGATTGAGCAGCTTTGGCTGCCACGGGGCCCAAAGGCTCGAGTGGGTGTCTCCAAATTTGTTCCAAGAACATGAAAATGCCAGCAGAGGAAGATGTCATTCACCCAGAGGCCCTGAAACTCCTTCCATCTGTAAAAAAGGATCAATAAAATATGATAGAGAATCAATCTTGTTCATCTCACATCCACCGTCTGGGGGCGAGAATGAATGTCTTTTATGTCCCAAGAGTCGGCAATTGGGAAACCGAGAGGGCCAGAGGTAAAACTGGCCCGGGGGATCAAGTGGGACCCCAGACCTTCCTGTTGGGCCCCTGACTTCATCTTCCCAGCAGCTGACTCTCCCCCTCCCCACCGGACATGAGAACAAGAGCCAGGGCAGATTCCTTGAGCCTATGAGACACGAGGGAACCCACTCCTCTTCCCAGGCCCTTTAGCCCCGACCACTGGTCCTTGTTTGTGAAATCCACTGCCACTGGGGTGGGATTCGCTGTTTCTACCCATAGGAGCCTCCATTTGGGGGAAGGGATGGTTAGCAAAGGTCCTGGCGTGGCTGGCCATTTCCTCCTCCCATTCACTGTGCAGATGAGGAACTGAGGCAAGCAGGCGAGGTGACTCATAAGTGTCCGAGGCCAGTTCTGAAGTCAGAACTTTTTGAATCCAAGCCTACACTCCATGCACTGGGCCACCTACTGCCATTTAGGTCAAGAAAAACTATAATAGCTGGGATTTATGTAAGGCTTTAAGGTTTCAAAGAGTACCAATATCATCTCATGGCATCCACTTAGGAACCCTGACAAGCGGGGACTATTATTATCCCCATTTTTCAAATAAGGAAACTGAGGCAGAAGGGTTACGCAGCTAGGGTGTGAGGCAGTCACACTCGGGTCTTCCTGCTGTGTCTAGAGCTCTACCCATTGCACAGCCTGGCTCCATGTAATGAGGCTCAAAGGAGATGTTGAAGATGGATGGCAAGGTAGGGTTCCTCCTCTTCCTACTTGAGACTAGGGTGAATTTGGGCTCTAGTATTTGCTTCCTGGGTGACCTTGGGCATGTCTTTTCCCTAATCTCCATTTTCCTCATGCATTAAAAAATGAGATCTTGAACAAGAACAAGATGATTTCTCATTCTAAATCTATATGATTATATGATTTATATATTATAAAGCCATATGATTCTAGGAGATGTCAGGCACAATGGACAGAGGACTGGGCCTGGAACTAGGAAGCCCTGAATTCAAATTTGGCCTCAGACATTTCCTAGCTGAGTGACCCTGCTCCCCTGTAAAACGGCAGCATGAGCACCTCCCTCCCAGGCTGTTGTGAGGATTAAATGAGAAATATCAGGGCAGCGCTGCACAGCATAACTCCTTCCTTCAGCCTCCTTTCTTTCCTTCCTCCCCTTTTTAAATCCTCCTTTTCTCCTTTCTCCCTGATCTTCTCTCCCTTCCTTCCTTGTTCCCTTCCTTCTTTCCTCCCTTATTCCTAAAAATGGAGCTTACTTTTCAAACTTGCCCCTTTGGGAGTTCATCAGTAGGTTGTGGTCCATTCTGCAGGAGGACCAAAATGGCGTCCCGACGTTGGACTGAAGGGCCAGAGTGGCCACCAGGTCCCAGATGCTGAGGGAATGGAAGGTGTATGGGGAGGGTCACCCAAGGTATGTGGAGAAACTCAGGGAGGGCACGGACAGTCTGTGGCCCATTAGCAAAAGGCAGAAAATGTATAAAGAGAACTCTGGGAAGGGAGGGGCTGGAAAGGGGGGTGTTCTAGTCATGAGGAAAAGGAAGGGATGAGGACTGGAAAGCCCTCGTGTAGCACAGAAGATCCCCGAATCCCCGGAGAGCCAGAAAAAGGCTCCCAGTGCATGAGGGGAGGAGTGATAGGAAGGCAGGGAAAGGACTCGCACCACACGAAGAAGTATGACCGGCTGCACCCGGGAGCCCTGTGTGGGGGAGCAGCAAACCTCATCATCCCCAAGGAAGAGCGGGCCACGCTTGCTTGTCTAGTCCTCAGCTATGCTGTCAATCAGATAGTGGGCACTGGTCCATCCCGCCCTTGGGATCACTGAGATCCCTGATTCACAGGGAGAGGGATGGTAACAGCACGCGTGTTCTCGTTAACCTCAGCAGAACTTCTTTATGTATCATCAAGTCAGTCCTATGGATGCAGCCCCTTCAATGGAGGTTCCCAGAGTAGCTCCAAGACACCACTAACCAGCTACGTGTCCACCTGTGTACGTGCATGGGACTCCCAAATGTCTTATCCATAAGGCTATATTTGATCTGTGCTACTGGGAGGCCTGAGACCTTCAGGAGCCCTGCAGCGAGGCTGCTCCCAGAATCCCAGAGCCCCACAGGAGCACCAAAGCCATCTCCGTAAACCGCTGTCCCCTCCCGCTACGCAGCTCCCCTGCTCTTTGGGGACCCTTCCGAGCCTGACAGAGGAAAAGTGTTTTTAATGGGCAATGCTAATAGCTAAAGAGGAGAAGTGATCATCTCTGAAACCCATCACCGAGGCTTCTGTTCCCCGGGGAGTAAGTTACTGGCTTCGTGTCGCCGTCTCGCCAATGTGGAGTCAGAGAGAGAACTGTATAGCAGCAGCACTGATGGGGCTCAAGGAAGAGGCTTCAGAGGACATTTGAGTGGCGTCTATAGTGCCCGAATCTTTATAGAGTCAAGAGGTTGGCTGCGTGCTCCCGGGACTGGGAGTCGCCTCAGAGGCACCTAATCAAGCCCCAAAGAATCCTCCTGTCTACACCCTCCTTGGCATCTGCTTGATGACCCCCAGGATAGGGAGAAGGGGAGGAAGAAGAGGGAAAGGGGGGTGTCCCCTCACTGTGGGTAGGAACTGCTAACAAAATCCATGCAGGCTCTGGCTTTGTGCACCGCTCCTTCTTAGGAAGACTTTCCTCCTATCCTGGGTTTTATTTCTAGGCGATGGCAACACACTCGAAAAAGTAATAAATATAAGTGCACAAAGCATGTGCCTTAAAAAGCAGAGTTTCAATTAAGGAAGCCTCGGCTGCTCTAGCTTAAGTGTTTAAAATGTCATTTCCTCCTTTAGTTTCATCCTTCGGTGGCAGGGCAACCATTAGTGGATATCTGAGAAATTAAAAACTGGAGGAAAGTACCTTAGTAATGTCTTTTTAATATTAAGACAATAAGTTTTGTTGTATTAGGCAAACCTTAAGTCCTTCCCAAAGACGGCCACGTGAGCGGTGGAAGCTCTTCTTCCAAATGAAGATCAGAGAGACAAAGAACGGGGCTCCAGCATCAGGCGAGCTCGTCCCCACTCCTGGGAAGCCAGGAGGCACCTGTCTGGGGCTATCCGCCTGGAGATTTCTACACATGGGCATGAGCATACACAGGTACACATGTTTGCACACACACACACACACACACACACACACACTCCGGGCCCAATTGGCAAATGCTGATAATTCAAGGATGGGAACTTGGCAAATGGTAAAGGTGCCCAAGCCGCCCTGCTCTCTCCCCACAGTCAGAAGAGGATATTATTCATCATGATTTTCAGCCACATTTCAAAGCAAAAAGACAGCAGAAGATATATAGGGAAATGCAAACTGGCAGGATTCGTTGTGGTGCAGGAGCCATAAGAAGGGCCAGATGCCACGGAAGCGCCCCCCTTCCTTGGAGCCATGAGGACAAGGGAAGTGGGTGACTGGAAGCCTCTGAGGGGGTTACTCAGGAAGCTCCCCTCAAACCAGAGCGGGAACAAAGGCCTGGGGGCACCAAGAGCCCGCCAGCCAATTCCTAGCCAATTTCCAGCCAAAGAAGCAGGAGGCTAGAGAGGGCATCAGCTGCCCGCCTTCCCACGGGCAGTCGGAGCAGAGGCGAGACTCCAGCCCACAAACTTGAGATCCCCTGTACTGCATGGCCCACACAGTGCTTCCACCTCAACCTCCCTGGGGTGAAAGGGAGTGTTTTAGGTTCCAAGTGCCACAAGAACCTGGCAATTTTTCTTTTCATACAGCATGGAGACTCGGCCCCATAGAGGGGCACAGCAACTGACCAGGTCAGGTAGACTCTGTGCCCGGAGGCTCGGGACTGGGGGCTGGTGAGAGAGTCCTGCCGGGTTAGAGCAGCCCCAGGGGACAGGACGGTTCAGCTGTGGCTCCCACCAGCTGTCTGTGAAATCCTTCTGTTGCCAGAAAGTATAAAGGAGCCCCAGCCTGGGCATCAGGACAACTGGGCTCTGGGCCCCTCTGAGGCCAAGGTTGCTCAGTAACCTGGAGCAACTCTCTGCCCACTCTGGAATCCGATTTTCTGGAAGATGGTCTGGAGCTAGACAGCCATCTCCTTGTCCTGCCTCAGTAAGAGGCTCTCTGCCACGTGAGACTCCAGCCCCTGCAGGAGATGATGAACCTTCAATCTTGGGTTCAGAGAGAGACCCCACACAGGAAATGAGAAATAAAGGGACCTGGGGGCCCCCCCAGGGCATCCCTACGTTGTCATCGTATAGAAGATGGAAGGTAAAGGCCACACAACCAGTAATGCCAAAGGTGAGATGCTCTCATGACAAGTGGCTGCTGGGATGGCAAAGCATCCTGAGACATTGCAGCCAGAGGCCTGGGAGCGGCCAGAAGGAGGAGGTGGTCAGCAGCATCAGCTGTTTGGGGCCCACGGGTGCCCTTAGAACCCGGGGGAAGAGGCCAGACTCAGGAGGAGGAAGGAAGGAGCAAGCTCAGCCCTGGCTTGGTGACCCCGTTCCCCCTCGGTGACCTTGGTTATATGACTATTTCTGGGGCTCAGATTTTTCATGTATAAAATGAGGGGGTTGCAGTGTCAGGTGCCCGAGGCACTTCTGAACCCAAGCATTCAATATTGTTTAATAATAATAGCGATAATGATGAGTGCCGAGGGCCCTAAGCTTTGCCACACTGGCAGGGCTCCAGTGCAACTGGTCCTGTGCCAGTCCTGGGGGCAGAAGAAGCACAGTTTGAATCCTGGAGCTGATCCTCCCAAGCAGCAGGATCTTCTGTGAGGCTCACTGTTTTCATCTCTAAAATGGGGACTTAGTGCCTGCACTATCTGTCTCCGAGTGGTTGGATGTGGCGACATTTTCCATCATGCTTGTTTTATAGTTGTTATGATTATCTCTGTGCGCCCAGATGGGGCCAGAGGGAAGAAGGAAACCTTGCTCTCTGCCAGCAAACCCAAACCCACAGCACAGCCACGTGCCTCTTGCTCTTGAGCCAAGAAATGCATTAGGGCCTCAGGAGACCGACCAGCGCAGACGGTCACTGCTTTGGGATGAGCACCCTAGGCAGCCTCTGCTGAACTCTACAATTTTTGGCCCATGAGATGCTTGGACAGATTCACGAGTGATGATTTCTCCTACATGAGGGGGACTCCCCCCCCCGCCACCTCAGTTTAAATAAGCGGTTTTAAATGTGTGAACAAATACCCAGGCAATCTCTTTCCAAGCAAGAGCTTTGGATTGGGCCTAGGAAGTGGAAGCTGACTGGGTGATTGGAGAAACGGCCCATGCTCTTTAAATGGTCACGAAAAGTTTAACAATCACTCCCCAGCCCTAGTCTGGACTCTGGGATTTTCCCACTCCCATACAAGCAGCTCACTCACCCCAGGAAGTCTGGCCCTGGACCCTCCCTGCCTGGGAACCCAGTTTCAGAGAATGTCCCAGCCCTTCATGTCCACTTCAGTTCTACCTTCTCTTCACTCCCAGCTCATTTTACATCTCCCTTTGACACATGGTTCCCAGAGGACCCAAGGCGAGTTTTGAAATCTTGCAGAACCAGCACCTAGAACAAACAAAGCTTCACACATAGTCAGCCTAAAAAGGGGCTTTAGGGGCCTTCTAGACCAAGCCAAACCAAACCTTAGCAAAGTTCCTCCTTCCCATAAGCAATGAGTCAGCACCTCCAGCTCCCAGGTCATTCCTTCTACTTTGGACTCAGACAATCCGTAGGGAGGTTTTCCCAAGATGAAGTCTTTTAAATTTGCTCCCCTGCAACTCACCCACCCCAGTCCAGTCCTCTGAGCTCATGCAGAAAAAGACCAAGCTGACCCCTGCCTCTTCCCTGTGACTTTCCTTCAAACACTTCACAATGCCTGCAGGCCCCATGTCAAGCAGTCAGAGGTTCGGCGCAGGGCAGAGAGTTGTGGGAACCCCTTCTGGGATCCTTTGTAAAAGAATTTGCGAACCCGAAAAGTTAGACTGGCAAAAAGTTTATTGTTGGAACGGAGAAGTCGGCCTTCTGACTTCCTCAGGGGCAGGGTCAAGTTGCTAGCAGAGAAATCCTGACAGAGGGAAAGAGGGGGACACTGGGAAGAGAATGCCTTCTCAGCGGGCAGAGGGTCCTCGCCGGCAGCCAGGCCAAGGAGAGAGAGGGGTTCCTGGCCCGGCATCGCCCTGCTTTGGCCCTCGGCAACGGAATGAGCCCCAAAGGTGCTCTTTTAAAAGAGATCTGAGATTGAAGTTTCAATTGAATGACGTTACTGCCCCCAGACCCAGACTTCCAGTACAATGGGACCATTTACCGGGAGTGGTCCTGAGCCAGTCTTCAGCTCTGTGGGGTCCAAAGAAATCTAGATCTCCAGTAAGTGAGATTACTTAGATCTGAGCCAAGTAGGCGGGGTCCTGGACTCAAGCAGTCCCGCAAGATGACAGCATGAGAGCCCTTCACCTTGATTCCCTGAGGCAGGGAGTTTCAAGGCCAGTTTCTCAAGCATCCCCCCACAGTCAGAGGGCAGCTTGGGGCTCCCCCCATCCCCGTGGGCATCTGGGACGCCTCCTCCTCCTCAGACTCTCCTCTTCCCCAGCCAAGGCTGCCTCGGGGCCCTCAGAGGAGCCTTCTGCCCCCTCCCCCGAGAGCTGTCACTAAATGGGGGGACTGCACGGGGAGAGGAGCGTGGGCCCCGAGCGCAGGGTCCGGCAGCTCCAGGGTCCCCCGTCCGGCCCAGGTCGGGGGGAAGGCCCGGGCCCAGGGCCCGCCTCCGGCCTCCGCAGTCCCGGAGCTAAGTCCTCCTGACAAGTTCCCCGGGGGAGAGAGCGAGCCCGGGCCCACTAGCGATGAGCTGATCTCATGACCCGCTCCCACATGGGGGGAGCAGAGTCACTCCCGGACCGTTTGTCAATCTCCTCTTAATAGCTGGGAGAAAAACAACCGCTTAAGAGAAAAAGGGCCGCCTTTCACTCCCCGGCCCCGAGGCCTCCCCGGCTTCCCCCGGCCATTGCCATGGAAACGAGGCTGCAGGTGAGCCGGGCCCGGCTCCTCCCTCCCGCTTTTGTTTCCTCGCCGGCAGCCCCGGGGTGCAGTTGATATGCAAATGAGCGCGCGCACTCCAGCCCCCCTCTGGGCTGGGTCTGCATTAGCGTGTCAATGCCGCAATATTTTCATTGTGGGAGAAAGTGCTTTCCTCTGCCTCATCCTTTCCCTCTTGCGCCGATGGCTACGCCGTTGCGTCCTGAGCGGGGGGGCCGCCAGCCCGGCCTCTCCGCAGTTTCGCTCAGGACGCAACGTTGTAGCCAAACTCGGGAGAGGGGGGATGCTCCGGAGCCTCCCCAGGCCCGCAGAAGGACCCAGAGCCTCATTGTCCTTTGATCACCCTCCTGCCCGCGCTTCTGCAAAAGCCCGGACAAATACGGTCCCTTGCCCGACGGGCGCTGCTCCCTCGTTGCCGCACGAGAAGCGGCGTCTCAGCCGCCCCGCGCCCACTTTCCCACGGCTTTCTCCACTGCTCCGAACCCTGAGCCTCCACTTCCTGAATGAGCAGGGAGAAAAGCTCCGGCCCTCGGGGGTCGTTCTGGGCCGGCGGGGGCCCCTGGAGCTCCCCCTGGCAACCACACAGCCCTGGTGGCTGCATCTCAGGTGAGGCGGAAGCCCCGAGCGGGCCCGCGGAAGGACACAGTTTGCTCTCTTGCCGTTTCTTTGGCGAGCTTCCCCTTTATCAGAAGCACAGCCTGCCTTGGTGCTCATCCTCACAGCTCAGAGCAAGAGCTCAGCTCTTGGGCCCTCTCTCGAGCGCTTCCTCCCCAGAGCCCCCGGGCCCTCTCTCCAGCGGGTCCTCCCCGGAGCCCCCGGGCCCTCTCTCGAGCGGGTCCTCCCCGGAGCCCCCGGGCCCTCTCTCGAGCGGGTCCTCCCCGGAGCCCCCGGGCCCTCTCTCGAGCGGGTCCTCCCCGGAGCCCCCGGCCCTCTCTCCAGCGGGTCCTCCCGGGCCCTCTCTCGAGCGGGTCCTCCCCGGAGCCCCCGGGCCCTCTCTCGAGCGGGTCCTCCCCGGAGCCCCCGGCCCTCTCTCGAGCGGGTCCTCCCCGAGCCCCCGGGCCCTCCTCTCGAGCGGGTCCTCCCGGAGCCCCCGGGCCCTCTCTCGAGCGGGTCCTCCCCGGAGCCCCCGGGCCCTCTCTCCAGCGGGTCCTCCCCGGAGCCCCCGGGCCCTCTCTCGAGCGGCTCCTCCACAGCTCTTGGACCTTCTCAACCGGGTCCTTCAGCTAAGCCCAAGTCTTAAAAAAAAAAAAAAAATTATGATTGACATTTACATACATATAGATGTGAGTATGTGTACATATACATACATACACAAACACATGCATTTGTATAATGGGATTGGGATATATATAATTTTTTTTAATCTATAGATTCTGTGTCACATATACATTCAAGCATCCATGGATATGTAGGTACATATCTGTATATCCAAAGGATGGCCAATTAAATCCAATAAGCATTACAAATTATCCACATGTATCAGGCGCTATACAGATAAGGGAAATATAAAACAGTCCGTACCCTCAAGGAGCTTACAACCTGGAGATGGTACAAAATTTGGGTAGCTTTTTAAAGAAACAGAAAATCAAAAATATCACATAAATCTCATGATTTATTTTTAATAATATTTTATTTTCCCCAATTATATGTAAGAAAAACTTTAGCATTCGGTTTTTTATTTGAATTTTAAATTCCGAATTTTATCCCTTTTCCCCTCCCCTCTCTCTTCCTGAGACAGCAAGAAACCTGCCATAGGTTATGCGTGTGTAATTACATAAAAGATTCTACTATCAGTCATTTTGCGGGAGAGAGGGAAAAACTTGAATTCCCCCCCCCCCAAAAAAAAAGTTCAGTGAAAAATAGTGTTTTAGTCTATAATCAAACACCACTAGTTCTTTCTCTGGAGGCAGTTAGTATTGCTCATCATTGGGCCTTTGGGATTGTCTTGCATCATTGTATTCCTGAGACCAAGTCATTCAAAATCCTTCACTGTATAACATGCCCGTTACTGTTTACACTGTTCTGGTTCTGTCGCTTTGCTCTGTATCACTTCATGCCAAGTCTTTTACTGAACCACATAGCACAATCATATGTGCCACACAATTTGTGCAGCTATTTCCCAACTAATGGGCATCTCCTCAGTTTCCAATCCTTAGCCATCACAAAAAAAAAGTTGCTATAATTTGTACAAATTGTACAAATAGATTTTGTACAAGTAGATTCTTTTCCCTTTTAAAAAAAATTTTTGGGATAAAGACCAGAGTAGTATTGGATCTAAGGGCATGCCCAATTTGATTGCCCTTTGGGGAAAACTGACACTAATTTGCCATTGGTAAAGTTGTGAACTGATTCAACAATTCTGGAGAGCAATTTGGAACTATGCCCAAAGGGCTGCCAAACTGCATACCCTTTGATCTTGTAGGGTTTCTACTGGGTGTGTATGTCAGAGATCATAAAAAAGGGAAAAGGACCCACGTGTGCAAAAATGTTTGTAGCAGCCCTTTGTATAGTAGCAAGGAACTGGAAACTGAGTAAATGTCCATCAGTTGCAGAATGGCTGAATAAATTGTGGTATATGAATATTACGGAATATTATTTTTCTGTAAGAAATGACCAGCAGGATGATTTCAGAGAGGCCTGGAGAGACTTACAGGAACTGATACTGAGTGAAATGAGCAGAACCAGATCATTGTACATGGCAACAGATTATCTGAAGATCATTTCTGACAGATGTGGCTCTCTTCAGCAATGAGGTGATCCAGGCCAGTTCCAATAGACTTGTGATGGAGAGAACCATCTGCACCCAGAGAGAGGACTGTGGGGACTGAGCGTGGATCACCACATAGCCACATAGCATTTTCATAACAATTTTGTTGTTTGCTTGATTTTTTTCTCCTCATTCCTTTTTGATCTGATTTTTCTTATGCAACATGATAAATGTGGAAATATATTTAAAAGGATTCCACATGTGTAATATATATAGGATTATTTACTATCTAGGGGAGGGAGTGAAAGGAAAGGAGAAAAATTTGAAACATAAGGTTTTACAAAGGTGAATGTAGAAAACTATCTTTGCATGTATTTTAAAAATAAAAAGCTATTGTTGTCAAAAAATACCCAATTTATATTTTTTAACTCTATATCTTGCTTGATTCTAAATCTTCCCTTTTCCATAGAGCTGATAGATAAACTATGCCGTGGTCTCCTAATTTGCTTATGTATCACTTTTTTGTCTAAATCTTATGTCAATTTTGACCTTATCTCGGCATACGGTGTGAAATGTTGGTCTCTAATTTGTGCCACACTGTTTTCTAGTTTTCCCAGCAGTTTTTGTGGAAGAAGGAGTTTTGATCTCCAAAACTTAGATTTTTGAGTTTATCAAATTATTATGGTCAAAAAAAATTATTATGGTCATTGACCACTGACCATTATTTTTAAAGTTGTTTGAATACTTAGTGGTATTAGAACAGATCTGCTAAAGGAAGTGACATGAGCTGAAGCTAGAAAGGAGCTACAGATTCCAAAAAATAGAAGGAAGATCATTCCAGGAATGAGGCATGATCTGTGCACAGACAGACCCAGATTCAGGAAATGTCATGTGCAGAAATGATACCAAACAAATCACTTGCAATGAAACAAAGAATATGAGTGGGAATAATGTGAAAATAGTCTAGAAAGATAAGCTGAAACCTAATTGTTTATTTCATCATGTTTTCTGGGGGCAGCTAGGTGGTGCAGGAGATAAAGCACTGAAGTCAGGAGGACCTGAGTTCAAATTTGATTTTAGATACTTAACACTTCCTAGCTGTGTGACTCTGGGCAAGTCACTTAATCCCAATTGCCTCAGCGGAGAGGGGGGAAATATAATTTCCCACATTATATTTTCTTCTTCAGATCTCAGGACACTTCTTTGAAATGAGAACTTGGGAACTTAAAGTTACTTTATCCCCATATTACAAAGATACTGACTTTCAGAGACCTGAAGTGACTTGCCTAAGGTCACTGAGTGGCAGAGGTGATACAGAGAGGAAGGAAGGGAAGGGTTTGGAGGAAAAGAGGGGAGGGGAGAAAAAGACAGAGAAAAGAGAGACAGAGAGAGAGAAAGAGAGTAGAGACAGAGAGGGACAGAAAGACACAAATAGAGAAAGACAGACAAAAACAGAGACAGAGAACAGAGAGAGAGAGAGACATAAAGAGACAGAGATCTTTTTATAATATACTCCACTAAACTAAGCTTTAAACTGACACAAAAGTTCCTTTACCATAACATTGAATATTGTAGTTGTAGTTACAAGATTAACTCTCCAACTGGTGAATTCTACATGAAATTTTCTTGCATATTTCCAATCTCTGAGGAAATTTTAAAGTTCTGGATTCAAAGATCTTGGGGATCTACTACTACAGAATATCACAACTATAATGGACCTTCAATATCAAATGAAACCTCCTCATTTTACAGACAAAAGCAAATCTTTCACTCATCCTTTGTTTTCCAAATAACTTCAGTCCAACCTCATTTTCTTAATACCCGGTAAGTCCCAGTCACTTGCGCGATGACAAGGATGGCCAATGGACAGAATTCATTCAAAGATCAAAGAGGGCCAAGAGAAAGGGAAGCAATTTGAGAATTTGCTCTTTTTCCTCTGCTTCTGTGTCCAATTCAACTGAAATAGCTCCTCAATTACACAAACAATAAGAAAAGTCAATAAACCTTCATATTTGTCCTTTAATCTGCTCTAAAATCACATAACAGCCAGCCAGGATTTATAAGGAAATTTGCATTTAATAAAGGATCGCTGATGTGGGGGATGGTATCTCACAAAATCATTCACAAAAGCCCTGCTCTGATGCCTTCTGGTAAAAATGTTTGGGCAGATGTGCTGCTGAACTTAGAGCTGGCTCACTCTCTCTAACCTTCTTTTGCACTGGCAGCTCTGCTTATTGTCCTAGGTTGGGGCTGAGGTATGTGAGCTCAGAAGGCTCTCCCTCGGCTTGGGCACAAACGGTCCAGATGGACACATAAGTGAAGATGTCTCTAAATTTGAACATCTCAAGTCTGCTCAGCTCCTAGAGCACGCAGCCCTCTTTGATGAGGTGTAATTGTTAAGCCAAAATTAACACAAGTGGCAGATAATTGATCCGTACTCTGTTGCGTCTCAGCCTCAGAGAGGGCAATGAGCACAAAATCATCTGAAAACAAAAAAAAACAAGCACCAACTCTCCCTCCAATTTAGTCTTGGCTTGTAGTCTATTCAACTTCAATCATTTGCTATCAATTCTTTTTGAAAACATCATGCTAAAAAAACACGGGAACAAGCACACAACCCTGCTTCACTCCTGTAGTGACTGAGAAAGAGCAAAAATATCATTGATTTTCCAGAATCCCTGCAGGCAAGCTGCTGTGGAAGAGGCAGATCTAGGTTCCCAAAGAAGGAATATATCCTGATGATTCAAAATTTAAGTCCTAAAGTCCACACCACATGTTTTCATGTACATAAACTAGACATTCAAAATGATGCTAATAAATCTTAAATATACTTATTTATATTGCAATAAGTCAAAATTATTTTTAAAAATCACATGTGTTCATATATTAAACCAAATTAAGGAATAACATGTGATGATCGTAATAAATCTGTAGGACATCTCCCCAACAAGACATTCAGTGTTTTTCGAGACAAGTGGGAATACATAGATATTTGTCAGGGAAGCACATGAGGAAGAAATATTGATGCTTTGGGGATAACTCCCAATTTGAACAGTAGGATTTGCTGTCATTGATAATAGATTCAGGAATATCTTAAATTAAAAGCCACTTCTCTTCTAAGGGTTTCTCTGCTGGGGTTTGGGTCATGTGATCAGCAAAATGGGGAACACAATGGTTTTCTTCTAGACTTCTATGAAATATTATGTATAAGAGGCAAAATAATTACAGCTGTCTCACTAAATAAGATATCATAAAATCTAACTTGGTAACAATTTAACAAACTAATAGTAGATAAAGTTAATCCCTAATCCCTAGAACATTTATGCAATCCTCCTTCCCCCACTAACCCTGTACTCTGGCCCAGCAGCAAACCTGACATTCAAGTTCGTCCTATGGCATCCACATAGCAACCCCCTTTCAGCAGCTGCTGTGATGTACATATACACATGGACCTGCTACCCAAGGCCTCGTTCTATCATTCTGATGCAACAAGCAGCTGAAAACTCTGTCCCTCTCACCCTGTGTGAAACTGAGGAAGAAATAAGAGAAAGTGCAAGCTTGCTGTCAAGAGCAACTGTGTCCCTAATCCATTTCATTAGTGCTCAGTGAAAAAATTAAGGAACAGAGAAACTGAGGGAGTCTGCTTGTTTTGTGAATCTCTTTGGGATGGACATGAGATTGCATAAGAGCCAGAGGAAAAGAGACTTGCTTATAGCTGAGACTAATTTTCTCTGAAAAGAGACGGAGAAAGTTGTGAGGTCTGGTCCTCTGGAGAAGATCCCAGAAAGAAGAGTCAGAAACTTTTCAGAGAAGATATTGATGACTAAAAGGAAAACAGATTCCCAGTCATCTAAAAAAAAAGTACAAATATCTCTGAATAATTAGAGAAAAGAATCTGAAAAGGTATCAGTCCCTGAAAAGGCAGAGTGATCAATGGATTCTCAAAAGAGCATGGCAACAGGGAAAGACATTCTTAAATAGTTCAAGAGAGACTAAAAACAATGTGTGGCCTATACAGCAGATAATACATAATCCTTTGATAAGAAATTTCACCATATATATATATATATATATATATATATATATATATATTAAACTATTTGGAAGTATAGACACATGGAAGGGAAAACAAAAGGAGAAAATAACCTTTACACAAGCAAATAATTGATCTCAGGGATGTCCTAGAGAGAGAGAGATAACTTAAGGATAGATAGATCTCCCAGAAAATCTCAAGACAAAAAAATTAAAATAGAAATAAAATAATGCAAAAAACAACATGATAAATCTATTCAAATTATGTGAATGTAGAAAAAGGCAATTTTAAAAATCTAGAGATGGCTACAGGGATGGGGAGAAAAGAGATAAGAGGGGAGAAAATATTGTAAGGTAGTTAAATTTAACAATTTTAATTACAAAAAAGAAAACTAATTCTACAAGTGATCAGTGGATTGTCAAATAAACAGGAAGAGAAATTGGAATAATATAAGACTATCCTGTAACTACCAGAAACCACTGAGTGAAATGAAATAATGTGTTTCAAAAAGCAAAGCAGCTTAAGATGCAACCCAGGGTGACATACACTGCTAACCAGCTTAACTGAGCTTAATCATCTATGAAAAAAGATGGATGTTCAATTAAAAGAGGCATTTGAAGCATTTCTTCAAAGAAAAACAGACCCGTTTTTGCTTTGCCATCTCCCCAGAAAACAGAAATTAAAGAGAAGTAAACAAACAGAGCAACAAAAGAAGGCAAAAGCAATGAAGTAAAAAAATTCCCTAGGAGAGAAAAATTGCAAAAGAAGAAAAAATTGGAAAGAACCCCCCCCCCATACCACCACCACCACACACACACACACACACACACACACACACACGTAAAACCAGGAATGAAATCAAAATCTTCCAGAGTTCCCATAGTCTTGGGAAGCCTTTATTTCTTGTGATTTTTTTATTCTGAGGTGCTTAGATGTGTTTAAAATGATGTTTCCCTTCAGTTACAATGGAGGAGTTGACCTGAAACACTGTGGACTATGTTCTGCAATATTCCCTCTGTGGATAAATCAGCATTCTGTTTTTATGTTTTGTGGAGCTAAAAAAAAAATGAAAAGGGGAAACAATAAAAAGGGAGGGAACTAAGAAAATAGAGGCGATGTGACTAGATAACACAGTGATTAAAGCAATGACTTTAGAGGCAGGAGGATTGAGTTCAAATTGAGGCTTCACTACGTGTGTGAACCTGAACAAGTCACTTAACCCCAATTGCCTCAAAGAAGAAAAGGAACAAGAAAATGATGATGATGCTAGAAGGGAATTTTAATGTATTTGAGTCACTGGAAAAATAATAAAGGGAGAATAATTTTTGTAGTGTCTGAAGAATAAGCATCCTTATATAGAAATATGAAAGAAATATGACAGAAAGATGTCAGGTAGCAAAGGGAAACATTAAAATGAAAGGGGGAATGGCAACAGATTAGTGAATAGGAAAAATCTCATTTCATTTTTGGAAAGGGGTTTCACTAAAGAATGCTGCCAGGGGGTAGGAGAAATATCTTATAATGGGAGATGAGGACTGTAAAATTTATATTATTTTCAGGGATCTGTTTCTTAAAGAGATGATTACCACTGAGAATATCTCCCAGAGGAGAGCTGATCAGAAGCAAAACCTTTTTGAGGAGAGGCAGGATGTAAAGAAAGAATGGAATAGAATAAACTAGGGAAAAATAGTAATTAGAAAAGTAATTTAAAATAATTTAATATTTTTATTATTTATTTATTCATTATATAGAAATATGTTTGTTAGATTTCTTTTATTATATTTATTATAATAAATAAAAATATTTATTAAATTAAAATAATTTAATAATAAAATAAAATACTAAAGTAATTTAAAAGTAAATAATTAGAAAAAACTTAGAGGAAAATAATAATGATCATCATGAAAAGAATTTAGAATTGAGTTTCTCTGATGAAGGCCTCATTTCTCAAATTTATAGAAAACCGAATCGACTGTGTAAAAAGAAGACTCATTTCCCAACTGATAAATGATCAAAAGATATGAACTATGTCCAAAGGGCTATCAAATCATGCATGTCCTTTGATTTAGCAACAAGATAACTACCTGAATCTCAAAAGAAATTTAAAAACAAGAAGAAAAGGATCTATATGTACAAAAACATTAATAGCAATTCTTTTCTCAGGACAAAGAATTGGAAATTGAGGGTATGCCCACCAATTGGGAATGGATGAATAAATTGTGGAATGAAATAATGATGGATTATTGATCTATGGGAAACAATGAGCAGGATGCTCTCAGAAAAACCTAAAGTCTTCCATGATCTCAAGCAAAGTGAAATATGCAATATACAAAGTAAGCAATATTCTGGGATAATGAGCTGTGAATGACTTTGCTATTCTCATCAATATAAATGATCCAAGACTACTCTGAAGAACTTATGATGAAAAATACTGTCTAAAAAGTTGTCTGAATACAGATTGAAGCATATTTTTTTAACTTTCTTTTTCTTGAGGGTTTTTTGGGAGGGAATCTATATTTTCTTTTGCACTATGACTTTTATGGAAATGTTTTACATATGTGCCTTTTCAATGAAGGTGGAGGGGTGGCGAGGAGGAAGGGGAAGAATCTAGAACTCAAAGTTTTAAAAACAAATATAAAAATTGTTTTCTATGTAACTGGGGAAAATTAAAATATTAGTTAAAGCACACACATGCATATACACAAGCATACACACATACATATATATACACAATAAGGAAAAACAGAAAGAGAAAATATCTCCCAGAGATGATTAAATGAGAAGATAGTTTAAATCATAGTGGATAATTCAATCAAGGAATAAATTAACACATATTTATAAAGTACTAATTATATGCCAGCCACTAGACACTGGGGACACAAGAAAAGCACAACACAAAATGGTCTCTGCCTTAAAAAATCTTACATAAATATGCATATTACATACAGAGAGAGAACAAGAAAAACATCCTAAAAGGAAAGACTCAATTAACTTCCTGCAGAAAGGAGCAAAGTTAAGGAGACAGAGCATCCCAGACATGGCAGACAAACAGGACAAATTACTGGGTCATAAAATAAAGGAGAGTAAAGTATGAGAAGATTGAAAAGTTAAGAAAGTATCATGTTTTTAGGAGTCTTAAATGCCAATCAGAGAAATGTATATCTCACCCTCAGAGTAATAGAGAACCCTTAGATTGAGTAGGGGAATGGATGGTCACACTCATGTTTTAGGAACACCATTTTGTAAGTTGAATGGATCACAGTTCAGAAATATTTGACTCTGTGAGACCAATTGAAAGATTATTATAATAGACTGAAAGGAAGGGGATGGGGACCTAAGCAGGGGTACTGCTGTGTGAGTGAACAGAAGGGGACATATACACGAGATGCTGTCAAAAAATGAACAAGATTTGACAACTGATTGAATATGTGTGATGAATGGGTATGCTAAGTCAAGGATTTTGCTGAAGTTTTTTTTAAAATTTGGATGAGTAGAAAGATGGTGGAGTGAATGATGTTTTGAGAAATAAAATGAAAAATGCATAATAGATGATACATCCATATATAGTGATCACTACAATTTTGTTTCTTTGTAAGGCTGGCAAAGCTTTTTAAACCAGACCTCACCTCCTTCCCAAGCCTACCAATTAGAAAAAGCCCTGTGTAATTTAAGTAAACCCAGCTCATTGGCTTTAGTAGCTCCTGTAAACACAGAAGATTGACAAGTGAGAAAAGATTGGGGGTGGCTTTGCTACACCCTTAAATGATAAAGAAGGTACCACATGGGAAGAAGGTCCATGAACTAGAAACACAGAATGAATAGAATCTTATCTGAAATTCACCCTGAGTCACCATATTTCAGAATCAGAACACTGATAGTGTTGGAGGGGCAATTTATTGCTTATTCATGGGAGAATTTGTGTGTGGTTAGAGGTCAATGGCAAACAAACAAATAAAAAGGAAAATGGCCTCAAGGATTGTAAAGGAGAATATTTGTGAGTAACCACCAGGGGATCCACAGAAAGAGCCCATTCTTATAGACAGAATCTGAAAGAAGCTTAACCGGCTTATGAATTTTTGTAATTGAGACTGCATATCCCTAGTGTTAAAGATGGGAGTACTAAAGGTGGTCATCATCAACGCCCCAAGGCTCTATCCCTGTGTCTTGCTTATTTTTCTTTACCTATAAAGATCTTCCTTTTTTTAGCCTTGTGAATCATGAGCTTGTAAGGGAAGCTAATAATAACACACTGGTGGCCGGGTATCATGTGGTGAAGTTTCCATTTTTGGAAGGGAGCAATGATGCAGAGAATGAAGATGGTTTCCAAAATATCCATGTGTCATTCAGATCATATGATAGCCTGTGGCACTAAGATTACACAGCAAGTGACAGTGCAGATGGGCACACGATTGACATGGCAACTGTGATCAGCACTTTTTGTGACAACGGCAAGCAGGCAGTACAGTAACACAATCCAGGTACTTCGCTCTGAATAGATACCGAATGTGAATGGTCTTCCACTCCTGACTATTGACATGCCCCTGGCCATGACATCCTGCCTGCTCTTCTCAGACCATCCATAGACACTTTTAAGCCAGATGCTTAATTAATACATGCATGGATAATTGTCTAGGCCAGTGAGTGAGATAGAGGAGAATTCTGTCACTCACATCCTTTCAAGTAAGACAGGCAAAGACAAAGAGGCAATAATTTTTGTAATTTCATGGAAATTTTCAGGGGAAAGTGCCAATTTCATGGTGACATCCTGGGAAATGTGATGATTTCATACATACTCAATCTCCTGGCCCACTCCCTTCCAAAGATCAACTATAGAAACATAAAGAGAAGTGACTTCACATGAAAGCACCAGTTTCTGATGCATTTGTAGAATATCAGAGAAACTATGGGCTAAATCCATTCTCTAAAAATACTCATTCAAATTCTCATATTCCTATATTTGCATTAAATGGTTATTTATTATTTATATTAACTTGCATCAAAATGGACTTTGGGAAGAGAAATAACACATATATTGAAAAGGTAGAATAAATAGTAGCAGGAGAGTTTGTGCAGTGACATCTCACAAAGTGTGCAAGAAACCTGATTTAGAACACATTCTCACTTCTGTAAAGGCTGTCTTTCTGAACAACATGACAATCGGTGGAGGCTCAGCTTACTCAAGAAGCAGGAATGGACCTTTGGGTTTAGATTCCAAGGTTCCAGGTTCAAACCCCAATTCCGTCTCCTAGATGATTTTGAAGGTCACTTCCCTTTCAAGTCTCAGTCTCTTCATCTGTGTGATGAGATGATTGGACAAGATGATCTCTAAGATTCTTTTCAATTTTAGGATTCTACCAGTATTATTCTCTCTGTATTTTGGAGATCCAGGATAAAATTTCTGCAGTATTTCTGGATAAAATTCAACAGCAGTATTCCCATTATTCTAGTTCCAATTATTTTCTATGATGCTGATGAAAATATACTTATTTATTGAGCTAAAAAGGCTGTGACTTTAAAATTTAAATGCTATCTTCAGTGGTCTAAGGGACATTTATTTCCTCATCAGCCTCAATTCACATGCACTACCCCAAGGTGTCTTGTTCTAAGCCAGAGTATGAGGGAGAGAGAATGTCTCAAGTAGTATATCCTATCCGATAACGACATGTAAGGAGTCTGCTTTAAAGGAAATTCCAAAAGAGATGCTCCAAGAATTGTTCGAGCAAAGTGATGCCTCTGAAAGGTTCCAGTCTGGTGTATCTGCAAAACATTCCCACTCACTGCGCTCTGCCTTCAAGTTTGACATCTCCAAAAAAAATTGAACAGAGCTCAGCAAAGACTTGACTTCTATTCTAATGAGGCAATACCTAGGACAAGTAATGTTATCATAAGGACTTCTTAGACTTTGTCCTGGGGCTTAGAGACCCCGTGGCCCTTTTTTTGATGATCACTATTTAAGATCCAGCTCTGAGGCTTTCTGGTGCCGTGTGTCAGCAAACTAAGGGAGGGAGAAATAAAAGTAAGACTATAAGCTAATGAGGTCCAGCCTACATAATTCCAAGGTAGATCCAGCTTATGTATGCAACATCAAGGCCAAAATGAGGTTACAAAAGCTGATGAGATGGCTGCTCAAAAAAAGAGAAAGACTCAAAATTAAATTCTGCATTGCCCTCAGTCAGTGACAATCTGAAAGATCTAAAACCCACATACTCTGACGTACTGCATGCCCTACCTCATTCCTATAGTAGAGGTATCCTCTTCTTGTAGTTGCTGTCATTATCTTTGTGATCTGATCCTTCTTATATTGGGGGAGAAGGTTACAATAAAAATTATTTTTAATTTATTTCGCTATTGTATAGATAGGGAAAGAATGATTGACTTTACATTTAAATAAGAGTAAGGAATGTCAGCTCCTTTTCTGAAGATTCACTAAATGTCTTATTGGAACAACATCAAATGGTAAGGATGACATGCACCTTGCTTTGTTCCCTCAAAGTTGGAAATTCTTCCAACAGGTCTCTTCACTTTGAAAACGTGCCACTGCATGTAATTTGAATACTGTTATGGAATAGGATGCTGAAAACAATGGAAGTGTTTTAGCTCAATGTTGAGTTCCATCCCAAATGATGCTCCAGTTCCAGCAGAGTTGATTTGTTCACATCTCCAGGTATACGGGGGCTTTTCTTTCACATACTGGGATTCATCTCTCCTAGTTTATGACAGATAATTAGATTGTGGCATGAAATTCTAGCCTCCAAATCATGTGCTTCTAAGAATACAGTTTATGGTAAATTTTGCCAGCTTGACCTGATATTAGAGTTTCCACAATTTCACCACAACACGTATATCGAACACTAAGTCAAAGCTCCTTATGGAGAAACTTTCTGTGATTTCTGGTGTCAATGACCTGATCATGAAGCATTACCATAAATTCTTCCATCGCATGGTCGACCATTTTTCATTCATTGTGTTTCTTTGTCAGCATTTTGTGGGTTGAATTCATGTGCATGTCACTAATGGAGCACCTTTTGACTTTACTCTTGGATGTTAGTAATTTCATAGGTTCTGACTAAAGGTAAACCAATTTTGGTGACATTAAAGAGATGAGGAGGTGTACTTTTCTCTGCCTAACCTTAACCATTCCATTGAGATGTTTGTTCCAAAAAGATTTTGATAAACTTTCCCCAGTGTATCGTGTGCTCTTTAATGTTTTTACATTCTCTGCCAAATATTGTAAAATAATGTTTGTTCATACTGGTTCTAACAAACTTTTTTGGAGTTACCATTTCAGGGTAGTGGGTTTATTCGTTGGATTCACACCATCAACATCAAAAATGGCATTTTGAGATTGGAGTCTTAATATATTCCTCTGTTTCAAACTCATTGGAGCCATCAGCATTATTTTAATCACCTGTTTCATCATAAATAATGTTCTGAAGGTTTTGTTAAATGGAGATTTCCAAACCCTTAATCAATGTTCTCTGCCAATTTTAAGTTACTTTTCAATTTCCACATTTATTATAGAAAACCAATTGAATCACTATCAATCATAAATTTCTTCCAGTTCTATAAACAAGGGCTAGCATTACTCTGGCCAGTTGATCTTTTTTTTACCCTAAGTACAAAATTTTTGCAGCTTTTGTCAATAAATCTGAACTCCTTCAAGATGTTCTTTCCATATTTTGAGCAGTGTCATATTATTTTCTAAACAAATCCTCATAATTCAGGTCTTTGTTCTCTGCTTTCTAGTTGACATGTTGGGGAGTAGATTGATGTGGATGTTACTCATAAAGGCCCTCCTATTAATGCTCTTGAGTCTTAGATACTTTATAAGATTAATTTAATCACAAAAACCAATGTCAGTTATACCCCTCATATCTATTACCTGCCTTTGTTCTATGAAGATATGAGAACATCTATTCATTCTCTTCTTTTTTTCCCAAGGAAATGGTCTACAACTGGCTTTCGGTTTTATTACTTTTGCATGGATTTTGATTTAAATACTTTCAATATCCATTGTCATCCACTATTGTTCCAGAATGGTACTCTAGCTAGCATGGTAAAAGTGTTAATTGCTCTCAATGTTGAAGAATTCTTTTCTTTTTACTTCAGGATGTGAGTAAATCTTCTGACATTTCATCCCTATTAAATTTGCTTATTACTATTTCATGCCATTCCTCTTTATGTTAAGTAGAGTTCAGATGGAAACAATTCTAGGATCATTCACTAAGCTACTATTATTCTTTAAAGAAAATATATTTAGCAGACTATTGAACAAATGGGTAATATTATTGACTTTTGAAAACCAATGGAAGTATTGGAATTCAAAGTCATCTTGTGTTCTGAATACATGTTTATATGATGCTAACTGTAGATAAGATGATAGTGATTTGTGTAGACTTCACCCTGCTCAGTGAGTGAATGCTTCTATTATATCTCCATATTTTAAGAATTTTTATATCTTTGTGATTTGGTTGCTATAAATATTTTATTTGGAGGCTCAGTGATATCCTTTAAAAATATGATCATAATTTTTTGTAGGTCAATTTTATATTTGGGAAATTATGAGAGCTAGTGTTATTTGAAATAGTTTCCTAATCTCAATGTGGTTTATCAGTTGTGCTCTTCAGAATGATTTACGGTTTCGATTAGTTATATAGAAATTTGTCCAGTTAGTTTGTAAAGACTAGTGAGCTTCTGGTCTCTAATTCAGTCTGTTTGGTGCTGTTCTTGATGTTTAGGAGGCATTAATATGACTTTTACTATTGATAATCTCTTTCAGCTTAGCTTTATTTGACAGACTGGCCCAAGACTGAAGCTTAAAAGTCTGGGGACTAAGCACAGGCAGATGAAATGGTTGATTATAATGGAATCCAAGAATTGGGAGAGAAATTCATTTTCTTCAGTCTCACTGAAATTACAGGACATCTCTAAGAATTAAAAGGATGAAGCTCTTTATTCCCTGTAGTCTGGAAATCATGCAGATTTGGTTTGGTAAGATACCAAATTCTTGTGATCTGACTGTGTCTAAGTTTTTAAAAGATGATACATTTTTGCATCCTGCAGTGATGGTTCTTAGAATGATCCTTAGATATCAAAAAATCTCAGGGTTGGTTTTTTTATCTCTTCTGTAATTTCTGCTAAATTAGCCAGTCATGAATTGTTACCTTTAAACCATCCAGTTTATAAAAATAAGCCTACATAATTAGGCCATTTTAAATGTTTTCTTTATCAATATATGGTTGGTTCAGTTCATGTGCTTGTTGACCAAGGAGCCAACTAGGTGATCCACAGGACAGAATTTGTAATTGGAGTCAAGAAGCCATGAGTTCAAATCCAGTCTCAGACACTATGTGACTGGGTAAATCTTCTAACAATCTAGGGATCAAATGAATTAAAATATAAAGCACTTTGGCAAGCGGTGAAACATTATATCAGTGCTAGTTATTATTAATATTAAGACCTTTGGGTTTTGCTCTCAAATCTAAGCTCTCTCAGGGGCTCTATCAGGCAGCCAGTCACTTATGCTTACACTTGACAAATCCCAGATGGTTTCTGCCTATTGTCAGATTCTGCCATTGCTCAGAGGACTGGTATATATTTGCTTTAAGAGCCCAATTTTAATGCATCATTCTTCTTATATCAAAGCATTTAAACTTAAATTCTCACTTCCGTGGCTCTCTTCAAACATATTATAAATTGAAATGATAGGATTATATTCATATTTTCCCATGAGAAAATTTTATAATAGGGAATTTTTTTTCTGATTAGATACCTGATTGCTAACTTTTACTTTAAAAATAAGAATAAATGTTATATTTAATCACATACAAGTAAAGTATCCCAGTAGACACAACAATGAACTGTGCTTCTGGAGACTATAGCCCTAATTTTGCCAGTAATGACCTTTTTTTTCTTTAGTTATATTGTCACTGAGAATCAGTTTTCTAATCTATTGAATAGACATATTTCATAAGGTACCTGTGAAGATGAAATGGGATAATGCTTGTGAAAATTAAACTGTGACGTGTGATGATTATCCTCACCCTGTGCATTAATTAAATGTGAAGTGATGAAAAACTTCTTTGAAATTAAAATTATCAAAAAATGAAGTGAACTACCTTAAGAGGCTACCTGAAGAGACTGGACAACCATTTTTAGGGACAGTATAAAAAAGGTTCTTTTCTGTCATAGGTTGGATTAGATGCATCCAAAATGTTTGCATCTCCAGACCTAAAATCCAACAGGTCTTCCAACTCAAGATTCTGTGTTCCACAAGGAATGTATTTTATTATCCATTTCTGTTGCCATTCTATGGATTTTATTTGCAAGTTATATATCTTAAGATATCTTAAGAGTGCAGACTAAAAGGGCAATTAGCACATATGGCTAAGTTTATTTTTGATATAACATCTGCTCTTAAAAGCAACATTTGGACATTATTGGTGTGGAGTCAGCCACCTCTACCTACATTGGTTTCCACCAAAAAAAAAACATGCTTAGAGATGTCTATTATGTAGCACTTGCTCATGAGCTTCTATGGAATCGTGAACAAGACTATGACTTTGTAGCATGGATGGCTAAAGAGGGTCATAGACCTTCTACCAGAATGTCTGTGTTTCTTCCTGATTTCAGAATCCTCTCTTTCCTTCCAACCCCTCCACCCTCCTAGTACTTATTGGAAAGAGATAGAAATAAACCATCCATAGAAATAAGCCATCCATATCCAGCAGTAAAGCTCTGATTTAATAAAGAGACAGGAAGTTGACATAAAGTACCTTTGCTATCCTGGGAAAGTGGAGCATATTAAGAGGGTAGAAAGTGAAAATGTCCACAGATTTCTTCTAGTTGAAGATTAGGCCTTCTCTTTACCCAGACATAGAAGACTCCAGGACATTAAGTCAAGAATTTTAGAATTCTATACTGTTATGGGCCAGAGCTCTGAACTTGAAACAAAGGATTCTTACAAGGTACTAAGTCAGTGGAATTGATAGAGACAATAGTTATCTCATTTAGCCTGGTTCAGTATGATGGATTTAATCCTACAAGGAGATGCTATGGGCCAGAACTTGAAACAAGGTACTAAGTGGAATTGAGGAGACAGTGGTTAAATCTAGTTTAGCATCGATTTAATCCTACAACAAATAATGGTTTCCTAGTGATATAATGATTGATGCATACTCAGTGTGGAACATATAAGGAGGAGTTCTCAGGGACAGAAAGGACAAGTGCACTAGAAGCTCTCAGAGACTGAGACAGATTCATTCCATCTTCCACCTTTGTTGTGGCTGGAGGCTCAAGCACAAACCCTTGGAAGTCGGGGAGATTCAGAAGCCAGAGAAGGCAGCTGAGGAGAACTAAGGAAGACAGAGAAGTGGTGGCAGGTTGTCCTGTGGAGAACACTGAAACCAAGATCAGGAAGGCCTCCAGAAAAACTAGCCGAGCCCCAGGAAAGGAGACAAGACTTGGAAAGAGACAACAAAGGATTTAGAATTTAACTCCTGGCTGCATTTGGGGTGATTACTGAAGTGAAACTAAGGCCGCCTCCAGAGACCCTAAGGAAATCCCAACAAGAGAAGATTACATGTTAGAGAAGAATATTACACTTTGCCATGGCCACATGCCATATAGTTTTCACTCTTTGCTAGGGTGTGATAATGCAGTAAGAGCTGGATGCATTTTTAACATCAGTGATTGACAAGACGCATACATATGTAGGGAAGAAGGTCAGTATAAGAATTCAAGGAAGCCTGAAGCTGCCCAGACCTAGTTTACCTGTTTTTCTTTGGGAAGGAGAGGAAGGAGCTTGGATCAATTCCTGGACACGTTTCTACTTCTGCAAATGGATGTCATTAATAACTCTCTATAACTTCCTGAAAGGGAGAAGTCAAAGAGGTTATGGGGCAGTTAATTTCTTCAGAGTAAATTTCCTGTAGTTAGAACAAAGATAACTTCCCTATTCACCAAGTCTGATCTCTTGGGTGCTAACCAGCCCGAGTGTTATCTGCTGTGGATAAAAATGACAGATTTGATTGCACTGTCTAGTTAACGGATTGTGTCTGCTAATGCGGTCAGTGTGAGGAGTCGAAATAGTCAATTATGAAACTGAGGAAGACAAAATGAATGCTAATATTCCAGAGTTCTGTTGCAAAGTAAAATAAATGAATAGCCATTCTGGGGTTTAGATTCGATTTGAAATGTTCTACGTGGCATTTTTCAACAAAAGACGCAATTACTGTCATGGCTGTGGCTGTCATATTGCATCGGAAACACTTCAGTGCATGTCTGTCAAAATCCACACCACTGTCACAATTCCCCAGGAAAAAAATCCCACTTTATAGAATTCCTGAGAGCTTGTGAAGCCAAACCAATAATTATACAGATAGCAGCTAGGAATGCAGAAGAGAAAATTCATAGATTTTACACACGCACCCCAAAAAAGTTCCTGTTTTACCCATTCTTAAGATTTTTGAAGACGTGAACTCTGAGAGGTGATGAGACTGCTATGACATGGCCATGATTTGGGGAAGAGAAGATGGTACATTTCCCACCCACATGCCATTAAACATGTAGCTTGTTGTTCCCCTTCTCTAACCTTTCAGTCCTTTAGATGGTATTTTACATCTGTCACTCTGAAGAGAACTGCATTGGTTTTATTTTCACGACTGGGAAGGAAGGAATGGCTAGCTAACAAGGAGAAGAGGTGACCTTGTAAATGAAGATAAATCTAAGAGACCAGATTATGGGTGTTTCTAGTGTGGCAGAGATAGATTTTTCTCCTGCCCATTCTTTCCCCAATTATACCTTTTGAGGGATCTAAACTTTAAGCTAATTTGTCAAGTCTTAGTTTTACCTTCCTCTCTTGCAAATGGGAAATAAAAAGGACAATGCAACAAAAAAGTACAGGGGATTAGGTTTGAGGGAAGTTAACTCCAATCTCCCCATCCTCCAGAAGAGGAAACTGATGCTTAAAAATGGCTGTATCTTATTCAGAGTGATGAGCGTTAAGTAGCAGATCAGAATTGAACTGGAGTGCTTTACCTCCAAAACCAAATCCAGGGGTCAAGATTCAGGATTTATGGTATTGCATTGAATCAAATGTAGCATTTGTAACAAGGTCTGGAGTCTGGCTCTGAAAGTCCTACTTCTATTTGTCATTCCCTATCCAAAAAGAGCCAAAGAAGAAAGCATTCAGAAAAAATTAAGTAATGAGTTCTGGAGATTTTTGAAGAAAGTGGGAAACATCTGGAAAGCCAGCCAGCATAAGAAGGAAATGAAATTAGGAAAATCAAATATGGAAACTTGCCTCCTGGGGACACAATGTGAGAAGTTAGAAAAAAATGAAAGCAGAAAAAAAAGGCTTTTTTAAATATTTTATTTCCCCAGTTACATGTAAAACAATTTTTAATATTTGTTTTTAAAACTTGGAGTTCTAGATTCTCTCCATTCTTCCTCCCTGTCTCCCCCACACACATTGAAAAGGCACATGTGAAGTTATGCTAAACATATTGAGCATGACAAATATGGCAATATGTTTTAAAGGATTGTACACGTTTAACCTATATCAAAATGTTTGCTGTCTGGAGCAAGGAGATGAGGGAGGGAGGGAGGGAGGGAAAAAATTTTAGATCACAAAATCTTACAAAAATGAATGTTGAAAGCTATCTTTATGTGGATTTGGAAAAAAATACTATTGAGGGGGGAAAATCATATACAATTAGAGAAGAAAAAAATATCTAGTGGAGTTCAACAAATAAAATACTATGACTTTTTCATCTCAAAAAAATCATGTGAAAGAAAATACAGATCTCCCCTCCCCTAAAAAAAAAAAAATAAAGTTTAAAAAAAAGTATCCTTCAATCTATTCAGGCACAATCAGTTCTTTCTCTGGGTAGAGGTAGCATTTTTCATCAAAAGTCCTTCACAGGAGTCTTGGATCATCGTATTGTTGAGCAAATTCACTCACAGCTGATCATCCCGCAATATTGCTATTACTTTGTACACAATACATTTCACTTGAAAGCAGACAAAGTTAACCCAGGCAGGTGAATGGGGTACAACACCAAGGGCCAGCTGATGTTCTCTGAACTGGGTCTGAGACAGATGGATTGAGAGGAGTTTAAGATTTCACAGTAAGCAAGGGAAAGAAGTTCTGAATGTGAGAAACTTGAGCAAGGTTGGGACAGACTGGAGAGAAATGATTCGAGTAAAAATCTTCCTAAAGCAAAGATTCCCCTTTATTTTCCCAAAAAGAACAAACTGGGACAGCCAGACATTCAAAACCCCAAAACAGAGAGCTGACCTTTGCAATAGAAAGCCTGCCACTATGCAACTACCTGCATTTCCCTTTGAGAGACAAGGTCATTAAGGAGCTTTATTTATTCTTCATGTTATTATGCTCCAAAGTATCAATGAATGGGGTGGTGGAGGTGGGGATGTAGGGTATCTGTGCCCCAGATATGCTAATTCCTCCAACGTATCAGTGGTTAATGAGATGGATATGAAAAGCCCTGGTTCTCTCTTGCAGATTGAAAGATGAAAGCCAAGACATCCTTCCTGAATAACAAGGGTTAAAAACTGAGCTGGGTTTCCCAGCACAGGTGTTTCCACTTGTCAGGAGACCAACAGGGAGGAGACCAGCTGAAGGCTCTATTCTGTTTACAGCTTTATCCTTTAAGTGAGTAAATTTCCATTAAATCTGGGTATTGTGGCCAATTTCACAGTAGGAGTGCCCAGAAACAGATTACAATAAAGACAATCCTTTTATTTCTAAAGTGTAAAAAGAATTTATGCATTTATTGATTGTCTTGTCTTCTCCTTCTGATCCTTTGGAATATGATAAAAAAGCATCTCCATTTCCTAGACGGTGATTTCCCTGTAATAGCATTTTCTCCCAACAGAGGCAGGTCTTTGGCTTTCTAAAAGACTGTCATTGATGTGGAAAAATCCAAGGGAGTCTGAGACAGCTCCTGAAACCCAACCTAGCATTTTCTGGCCTCTGGACGGGTCAGAAACTCACTCTTGCCTAAACAAACCACATCTTAGAAACAAAGAAAGCTTAGAAATAGACAACAGAAGCCTGGTTCTAAAGTCAGGGGACCACTGCTCAAATCTCCTCTGCAACCTTAAGCAAGTCATTAACACCCCCCCCCATGGGTCTCAGGTTGCTCATCTTTATAATTAAGGAATTGGACTAGATGGTCCAAGCTGTTCATTCCAGGTCAAGATTTATAAGGCTGGCCCTGACTGGGGTGTGCTATGTTCAACCTGATGGCCATGGCTAACATGATCTCTGTGCTGCATCTACCACCTGATGCTAGAAAAGAATATTTTTCTATAAAGCTAGGAAAGGGAGCACACACAGGAGCACATTCATGGCTTAGTCCATCTCTATGTTGTCACTTTGCTACACCCTCCCTTAACCTTGGATGATTCTTTTCTCTGCCACTTTCACCACTGTCAACCTATCTGGACCCCACTGCTTCTAATTTGCTGTCAATGTCCTGGGACAGGAGGTCCCTGAGGAAATATTGCCTTAAGGCTGACCCCGTCCTATCAGATATAGTCTCTGCATAGAGTTTTGCCTAAATGAATTTCACCAAGTGAACCAGGTGGATTCCCACGGATGTGATCAACCGAGAACACAGGACTTTCTTTCTCAATGTTTTCTACTAAAGAGAGCTTTTCATAAAAGCAGCTGACCATCCAAAATAGCTAGCCACATTTACAATATATTTAAATCCTTATTTTTAAAGGTAAACACCTTAACTCACTGAAATTTGACAACTTTTTTATAAACATGAAAATGCTATTGATAACCTTTGTTATCGGTAACTCTCCAAACTTAAGAAGATCACAGTGAGACATTTACATAGCACTTTCAGAGTTACAAACAATTTAGGGATATATTAATCCCATCCTGGATGGGAGAACTGTCATGCCCATTTTACAGAAAAGGGAAGCTGAGGAAGAAACGTGTGATTTAGTGCTGGTCAGATTCCTAGTAAGAGGCAAAGCTGAATCCAATGCAGATTTCCTGACTCCAGATCATTCCACTGAGCCAACTTGTAGTGTTTTGTTTCGTTTTGTTTTGAAATCCCAAAGGCTTCTTCACACAGTTCCTACTTTCATCCAGGACAGCAGGTTAGCTGCAGCTCTGATACGCTTTGCCCAATGGTTTCCAGTGATTTGAGGGGAAGCCAGTTACAGGCAAGTTTATAAGTCAGGAAGCCTTCCCCAAACACCCATTCCAAGGCAATTTTTTTCTCCTTAGAGTCACCATTACTTGGACAGCTCATTTGACACTCATCTTCTTCTGTTAGACCCAGGCCTTTAAAAGCACAGGGCTCTCTATTGTCCAGCACCTCGATTCCCCACACATATATAGGGCACTCTCTAAATGCATTTGTTGACTGGTATCTTTACCCATATTGATGACACCAATTTAAGTCACTTCATCCCACATTTTTCAAAAACTATTGTGTTCAGGACACTGTCCTTAATATTGGACAAACAATAGGAAAACAGAAACAATTATTTTGCTCAAGGTCATCCCATTCTACCAGGAGAATACAACACATAGAAAGATACACATACAGTAATAGACAGTAGTTTCTAGAGATAGAAAGATGGCACATGTATTGGGTCCTGAAGCCATCTGTTCTCATGATCTTCACTGCCTTACCCTTAACTCTGTTTTCAAGTTCTGTAGTCTTCTCACTTGTTCGCTAGACTGAAAGTATTCTGTGTCTTTCCCCTCTCTCCCAAATCTGCCAGCAGCATGTGTGGTACTCAGATGCAGGGCCCTCGCATGTGAAATAGCACAGAGAAATTCTTTTTTTTTTTGCAATCTGTCAATTGGTTTGGCAGATTTTAAAAATTCTTTCTAAGGCATAACTATCTGGGAGGTAAGAAAGCAGAAACAGAACAATATAGCTCTTTTCCAAAAAGGTATAGCAATAAAATCTTGTTAATAAAGCTCATTGTGCATCCTAGAGAAAGTGTCTTCAGTCAAATGATGGAGTCAGAGACCACGTGATACAGGCTGAGAGCTGAAGGACTAATGAGAAAATGGAGGCAATAGATGACCCTTTCTAGGTTTTGTCAATGAAAGAAAGAAAAGATAAAGGGAAAGAAGGAAAAATGAAGAACCTTTGTTGTTGTTTTCTTTATTTTTAAAGTAAAGCAGACCTGGGTAGGTTTAAATTGACCTATTTCTTCTGCATTTTTCAGAACAAGGGAAGATCCAAAAGAGTAGATTGTCAGACTACTTTGGTAATGTTTGGAAGGAGCTAGTGTCTTCTCAATGATAATGATGGTGATGATGACAATTCACTTGAAAGTATAAATTTTATAACAGTACAAAAATATCAATCAAATCAATTAAGAGGAAAATCTTCCCCAAAATCTTTAGCATGTCACAAGAGAAACCTAAATGTACTATTAAAATTAAAACAAAATAACACCTTTATTTGTGTCCTTTCCCGTCTTTACAGGATCTTATGTGATCTGACCCTGGTTTTCTTCTTTTTTTGCCTTTTTCCCCTTTTTGTGGCCTTCTCATTCTGCCATCATCTCTCTCAAAGGTCTTTCTATAGTTAGCATTGTTTATAGTACTACATTTGGTTAGAAGTAAAACTGGCTAGGGGCAGCTAGGGAGCAGATAGAGCATCTCAAGAAAAGATCAGGAAGATTCATCTTTTTGAAGTCAAATACAGCTTCAGGTACTTCCTAGAACTGGATGACTCTAGACAAGTTACTTAACCCTGTTTTCCTCAGTTTTTATGTCTTAAAAAATGAGAGGGAGAAGAAAGTGGCAAATCTCATTAGAATCTGCCAAGAAAACACCAAATAAGATAATGAACAGTTGGAACTTTCTGAAACAGCTAAACAGTAGCAGCCGCAGAACTGCTTGGAGCTCATGTTGCCCAGACAGAGGCTACCAGGAGCACCACGAGCTGGTGCTTTTTTTGACATGAAAGAAGCAGTGAGGTACAATGGGTAAAAAACAAGCCTTGAAGCCAGAAACATCCTGATTTAAGTCCTGCCTCTAACATGTACTGACTAAGTGACCCTGAGCAAGTCCACAACTTCTCAGAAACCCAGCCTGCACCCTCTGGCCTCTTATCCCACCATGTGACTGAAGACACTTTCTCAAGGATGAACAATGAGATTTTAAAAAAACAACAAAAATATTTTATTGATCTACCTTTTGGGAAAGAATTACATTTTGATCTGTTTCCTGCTTTCTTATCTCTCAGAGTCATCCCTTAGAAAGAAAAAACTCAATTGACAGACTGAAAAAAAAAAAAATCACTCCTCACTAAACTTATTCCTACCTGTGTTATTCTATATAAAATGTGATAATTAAGGGGTTAATTTCTTAAATTATTAGTGAATTTGAGTGTCTTTTCATGTTACATTTTCATATCTCATATAAGTTAATCTTTTGTTTGCATTCTTTAACATTGTTATCCTGGGAAATGACTTTTATTGGCCACAGATTCTGCATCAGTCCCACCTGATACTTTTATGAAAATTTTTTTCCCTATTTCTATTCATTTTGATTTTTATGGTCCAAAATTATTTTATATCTGCACAATCAAATCTATTGACTTTGTCTTCAATTATCTCTATTTATTTGATAAAATTTCTCTCCAATTTTTTAAAATGATTTTTTTTATGTTTATCACTTGGATGTAATCAGAGATTTTTTGATGGCTAGGATGAGAAATGGATCCAAACCTATTTTTATCCAATAGTAATCAACTCCTAGGGACTCAAAGGGTAGGGGATATAATGAGTGGATTTACTAAGCACTGGTTCTGATGCCTTTTTCTTAGGAAATGCAATTCTTCTAGTAAGTTGAGTTTCTTTTTCTAAAATAATATTTAAGTATTCTATTTCCTCTTTGGCTAATATAGGTAATTTATATTTTTGTAAACAAATATTCTTCCATTTCACTTCAATTGTTAAATTTAAAGGCATATAATTGGGCAAAATAACAGCTTATAATTTTTAAATTCTATTTGTATTTGTGGCATGTTAATTCTTTTCATTTTTAATACTAATTTTTTGTCTTTCTCTTCTTTTTAAAAATTAAATTAACCAATGATTTATCTGTTTTATTGTTGTGTCTATTTCTGGGTTTTTTTTTTTGTAAAACAACTTTTAATTTTATTAATTCAATTTTTATGCTCAATTTATTAATCTCAATGTTGATTTTTAGAACTTCCCATTTAGTGTTTAATTGGGAACTTTTTGCTTGTGATTTTTCTATTTTTAAAGTTACACACCCCATTCATTGATCTGCTCTCTCTTTTATTGGCATAAACATTTAGACATAAAATTTCCTCTCGTTGTTGCTTTTTTGGTATTGTAGTATTTTGTACATACAGATTCACTCTTGATATTATTTCATTGTCTACGGTACCATTTATGAAAATGTAGTGACCCTATTTATCCCCTCTAAGAGTCTCTCTTACCCTCTTACCTCACCCTCCTAAATCTTAATAACACACCTGTTTAAGAGTTTCCCTTTTGTCTGATTCCCTAGTCCCCTTATTTCTTTATAAGTTTAGAAGACCTTCATACTTTTAAAGATGTATTTGTTATTCCTCTTTTAACCCAAATCCAATAAGAGTGAGGTTACAATATTACTACCCCCATCTGCTTCCTCTCTTCCTCGATTCTTTTCACACCCCATTTATATGAAAAAATTGCTCCATTTACCTTTTCCTTTCTATTTTTACTTTTTAGAATCACTCCATCATACTCATCTTGACTTCAACATTTCCTTTAAACTATCCTAGTAATTATCAGTCTTAGGAATATCAATAACATTTTCATATATAAGGAATAATTTAGTTTGACTTTAATAAGTCCCTTTATAATTAGCTTTTAATATTTTTCTTATATTTGTTTTGAATCTAATATATATTTTTCCCCATTTAGTTCTGATCTTTTTGTCACAAATATCTGAAAATCTTTGTTTGTTAAGTAGCCATTTTTTTCTCCATTCAGGATTACTCAACTTTTTTGGTTAAGTTTTTCTTGGTGCAATCCCAGTTTGTTTGTTCTTATAAATATAAATGGGGAACTAAATGGCACAATGGATTGAGTACCAGTCTTGGAGTCAAGAGGACCTGAGTTTAAATCCAGCCTTAGACACTTAAACACTTCCTAACTGTTTGAGTGTAAGCAAGTCACTTTACTCCAATTGTCTCTCAAAAAAGAAGGAAAAAAAGAAAAGTTGAAGAATATGGAATATAATACTTAAGATTTATGGATAGGTAAACAATTTGTGAATAAACTAAAGAGCATAGTGAGGTGTAAAATGAATAATTTCAATCACATTAAATTTTGAAAGCTTTGAACAAATAAAACAAATGTAGCCAAGATCAGAAAGCAAACAAAAAGTAAGGGGAGACAGATTTTACAGAAAGTTTCTCAGATAAAGGCTCATATTTTAAATATATAAAGAACTTTGTCAAATCTATAAGAATACTAGTCAGTCCTCAATGGATAGTCAAGGGATATGAACAGGCAGTTTTCTAATGGAGAAATCAAAAGAAATAAAAGCAATCTGCAATAATTCTCAAAGAGCTATTTAACTGGCTATACCCTTTGATTCAGTAATACCACTACCAGGACTATTTCCAAAGATGATTAGGGAAAAGGAAAAGAATCTATATTTTGAAATATCTCTAATAGCTTTCTTTATGGTGGCAAAGAATTAGAAATTGTGGGAATGCTTATCAATTAGGGAATGACTAAATAACTGTGCTATATGATCATGATGGAATATTGTGTTATAAGAAATGATACGTTCACTGCTTTTAGAAAAACATGGAAAGATTGTATGAAATAAAAGTGAAATGAGCAGAACCATAAACACTGTATATACAGTAACATATTGTTTTAATACATATGAAACTACAAATCTATCATGTACAACTTGCTATGTCCTCCCTCCAACAAAGTTATCCTGTACACTTTTTTTCTACCTTCTTTTTCTTCCACCTCCCCACCCTAGACATGGCTAATATTGGACTCAAATATGGTGTGTGTGAGTGTGTGTGTGTAATATTAATCTCTAAATACTTCTATTTCTCAGTACTTTCTCTGGATGCAGATAGTGTCTTCCTTCAATACATCCTTTATAGTTAATTTGGTATTTATATTAGTGAAAATGGCATACCAGCCTCTGAATTTGGAGAGACCAATCAAAAGTCTGACTACCTGTTAAAGATTTTTTTTCTCCTTCATGTTTCACAATGACCATGGACACAAGTGAAATCGGGGGCCCTGGAAACCTTGAACAAAGTCTGGAATCTGTAAGGCAGCCTCCCTTCTGTCAGAGCCCTTCCCAACCCTACAATCCACTTGCTGATTGCCCTCATTGAGAGGCTTCTCAGTAAGCCTGCAGCTGAGATTATCTTCCCAGCTGAACACCCTTCCTGCTTCTGGAATCACTGTTATTTACAGACAGAGTAGCTTGTCCATCACTTGCACTGAGCTATTTCCCCCAACTTTACATCCTCCGACACCCTGTTATTAGGAGTGACACTTTGGCTCCAGCAATATGGAGTCTCTGGCACGGTAATGACATTTCGGGAAGTACTGTCTAAGAAATGCTCGATGAAATGATGTTTTGTGGGACAGGTCCACGACTGTTGGATTAAAGAGGTAAACCTGGGGAACAGATATTTTATTACCCCGGGAGACATCATCATAATGGAGAGCTTGAAGTAGAAGTTGATAACTGCTCTCGTTCCTTTGGCATGAAACCAGGGCTGGGGAGGGGGAGAGGAAGGGACAGGCTGATTGCAGTTCTCCAGATAGCCTGGAAATGGAAGCCTTGCTGAGAAAGAGCTGCTCCAATGCCTCTTAGCTCAGGATGGGAAGGAAGCACACAAAGCTTAGACGTGAAAATGAAAGAGGAAGTCTAGTTGAGTTAATCAATCAAATCAACTCTTTTCTTCTCCTCCCCCCCCAAAAAAAACCAAGTAAATGTCAATATGCTTTATTCAGTTACTTTAACCAGATAAGAAAACTTGCCATATAATCAATCACAGACTTTATATTGAGTGTTGAAAAAGTCCTTGATCAATTAGAAGTTTTTGAAAGCTGTGAGACGAACTTCACATATGTTGAATAACGAATGTTTTCATATTGGTTGAAGAAACTTGGTCACACCCTATGAATCAACTAGAAAATAATGAGCCAGTTTAGACTTCAGACTGAAGCACCTGGGAGCTAATGGTGGAAAACTCCTAGGAAGCCACTGATATAGAATTACTTGAGGGAGGGGAAAGAAAAGCACCTCAGCTTTAGCCTATAGCTTGGTCTCCGGCAACATCTTCTCTCCATCCCCTTTGATAAGAGAGCCTTCTGAACTTTGGAGGACAAGAGCATTTTGTTTTTCACTGACATGACAACAGCATCATTTTTGAAACAACAATTAAGAGAAGTGTTTGGATCTGAACCCAAGAATAGGGGGATGAAGTGAGGAAAGACAGATTCAAGACCCTGTCAGAAACTCAGCAGAAAAGAAATATCACAACTAAGAGGAACTCCTAGAGTCTCCCAAATCTCTTTGTTTATCCCTTTGCCACATATGCTCAAGACCGAGGCCATTTCTTTCTGGACCCACCTACTCTATGGACTGAGCTCAGTAGCAAGGTCCTGAAGTCCCAAGATAGTTCTGATCGTTACTTTGCAGAGTTAAACAAATCCCATGCCATGTTTGAGTCGGTGTTTTCACTTTGGGCCTTCAGCTGATAGTATAGCACTAAGCTTGACCAATCATTAGAGGGAGACAGCAGTAGCAAAAATGGCCAAAGTGACCAACGGATGATCATGTCCTAGTCTGGTTTATATGGGGTTTAAATATTGCCTAATAAAGAGACTGAAATCTTTTTTTAAAAGGCACGTCTTAACATCACTAAAGTGTCCTTGGACCCAGTAGAGTTGGAATGTGTCTAGTGTTTCCTCTTGAGTTCAGATGGGGAATTTATCTTTGATAAACTCATTTATTCAACTGCAGACATGTTCTCGTAACAGGTTTATTAAAACTAGCAAATTCCATGACTTTAATTTGAAAAGAACCAAAGAGTCTTTTTTTTTTTTTACCTTTTCAGAAAGAAAATTTTCAGAAAATAAAATCTCTTTCTTTGGATTCGCCCCAGGCATTCATTCTCAATTTTCATGAGAAAGCCAAGGCTCTTGACATATAATCTTAGTTTTGTGCCAAAAAGATTTGAGAGAAGTTTTTTATGTCAAAGTATATGTTGCCTCCATTGTACCTAGACTGATGTTAACTACTTTGCATAGACATATTCTTCTCCAGAATCTACCTTTTTCATGATGCATGATTTGGGTTTTTACTAAAGGCAAACTTTATCCAATGGGATTGTTTTCTACATAATCCCTTACTGTATGTTCTTTTGATGATCTTCCTAATTGCCAATTCGATAAATAAATTCTTCCCCAAACCAGGCTACATTTTTTACTATATCGAACTGTCCCCAGAATATTTGTAAAAATTGCAAAGGTCCTCTTCTGATCAGAAAAAGAAGTAATTAGCAGGTCCAATGAATCAAATAAGGAAATTCGCATTTATCTAAATCTCCAGTCTTGTGAAGGGTTTTTGAGTTATATATCACAGGAAGAAATGTGGGAGAGAGAATTGGGGAGTGACTAATGTTTCTGGGGCTTCAGGGAGAATGTGGATGTTCTGCTTTAACCTTTATCTTCAAACTTCATTACCAGTCTTTTCTTCAAAGCCTTACTGCGAATGAAGAGGGAACTGCTCAGTTTCCCAATACAAATCTGCTCTGGACTATGTTCCCACTGAGATTTTTTGGATGCTTAGGAAGCACAACACTTCAAAGTCAAGCCCAGCCATATTCACTGTGAAATTACCAGAGATCATTCTCTCCCTTAGTACTATTTGCTTTCCAAAAGAAGCAGACAATCATATGGCTAACAGGACCAGGTTGCTATTGGATGATACAATTTTACATCTTCTCAGTTCTGAATTTTTAAAAGTATACAGTTTTTACAGCATTATTTTTACTGTTGTGAATTTCAGATAGAGCCACAATCTCAGACAAGTTAAGAAAACTGGTCTGTTACACAATCAGTAATTTAATTGAAACTGGATCCTGGGGTCCAGAATCTAAATTCTCACACTCAGAAATAGAGAAAGGCAGTAACACCTTCCAAGTGCAGAGCGCTTGAGCTAGGCAGCTTCCCAACAGGCCGACAATCAAAGAACTTTCAGGCTAATGAAGACAAATGAGTGAAGCATCATCTCCTGGGGACAGGGAGTAAGCTAACATGAGCAAAGTCCTACTTTCTTTTGTTGTTCCACAGTTGGGATGGAAGAAGCAAGAGAGGACTTTCCAACTATCACCACTGGCAAGCCAGAGAGATTCCTAATCTCTAACTGACTATAGGTTACCCAACTCCTAGAGGTGAATATAACATGGCCAAGTGAACCTCGAGTTATAATCTTCCACTCTCAGCTGAATGGGCTTTCTTCTAGGAGCCCATATGGCCAGGTCATGAAGGCAGAGTTCCATACCACTCCTAAGGGAAATGCAAAGAGCAAAAAACTAAGGGAAAGAGGAGAAAGTGAAGACCCTGGAGAAGGACAGATAATATATTCTGGAATATCAAGGATGGAATGAATCCTTGTCACAAGATTTATGAAATGTTAATATGGCAGGTACATTTAAAAATCTCTCTAAATTGGATATGGGGATCACACTAAACTCTCCTTTTTTCTAGCCACATTTTCTCCTCCTATGGCTACCAAATGTTTACAATTCTCTATTTTCACGAAAGTTACACAAACCAGAACTAGAAAGAGGCATATTATAGTCTTCTAGAAGCACTTTCTGATTTCCTTGAAGCTACCATGAAATGCCAGGCCAGCTTCAGAATGCAATCACCCTCTCTTCATACGGGGGAAGGAATAATTAGGTTGTTTTAAAAAAGGGTTCATTGTGAAGATGTTGAGTGGGTGTCTTCTGTATTGAAGAGAAGGTAAAGAAAAGAAGTTTGCTCAAAAATGGTTGAGCTCTGGTGGTTGACCATTATGATAGGCTAGCTTGGTTCCCTCAGATCATAGGAGGGCAGGAGAGAGTTGAAGGACAGGAGATGCATAATCGCACAATATCAAATGGAAAAGAGTGGAGATATGATTCATTCTGGGACACAATGGGACAACAGTATCCTCCACAGTATACTTGGCAATTGATGAGAGAGTCCTAAGACTTCAACAAAGGCAATCTATCTCATCTAAGAAAACCCATTCAACTCTGAAACAGGTAATACTTTTTTTTTGAAACTTCAATAAATGTTATTTTAAGTTCATTTACTTTTTGAATAGCTTTAATTATTCATCTTTTTCTTTGAGTTTAAATTTGATTCTTTAGACCCTACACCCACTGCTTCCTCTTTTCTTCCACAGACTAAGCAAACCAAGTATAATCTCTCTTCTGTATGATAACTCTGCCAACATTTCAAGCCGGTTTTCATACCCCTATGATGGCATGACTATCAGAAAAGAGAAAGTCCTGACTTCTAGTGAGGCTGTACTACTCCAAATCTCTTTGACCCTTGAGACCCTTCTGTAGAACATATCAGAAATGCCAAGCATCAGAAGAATATATCAAGCATTTACTAAGCATCAGGCCCTTTGCTGAGGACTGGGGGTGTAAATAAAGGTCAAATATGGTCAACACCTTCAAAAGGCTCACATTTTAATGGGGGGATTACATGAAAACAACCGTGTGCATACAAGATTTGGTAGCTGGGTAAGTAGGTAGAAACAGAGACAGAGGGGTGAGGTATGTAAAAAAGTATAATTTGAAGTGAGTTTTGAACAAAATTAGGGTTTCAAGTCATGCATTAAGCACACAAAAGCCAAGTTGAGCTGGGAAAGAATGCAAAAAATCAGAGAGGGAGGAACAGAAAGAGAGAGAGAGACAGAAGGAAGGAAGGAGAGAAGATAGAGGAAGGGAGGGAAAGTGGGAGGAAGGAAGGAAGAGAGGGAAAGGGAAAGAAGGAGAGAGAGGGCGGAAGAGAGAGGAAGAGAAGAGAGAGGAGAGAGGAGAGAGGAGAGAGGAGAGAGAGAGAGAGAGAGAGAGAGAGAGAGAGAGAGAGAAAGAGAGGAGAAAGTAAGGAGGGAGAAAAAGAAAGAAAGGGAGGGAAGAAGGGAAAAGAGAGAAAGAGAGAGGGGGAAGAAAGGAGGGATAGAAGAAGGGAAGAAAAGAGAGAAAGAGGAAGAGAGAGGGAGAGAGGAAAAGAGAGAGGAAAGAAGGAAGGAAAAGAGAGGAGGGGGTACATATAACTCCCTTCTATTGTGAGTTAGGAGATACCACAAAGATTGGCCTTGAATTGAATAGTACAGAAAATCATTTCCAGGAAGGCAGTGTCAAGATGGCAAGTAAGAGTGAGTACTTTGTGATCACCTATATATCTCCTCCGATACGACCCAAAAATTACATTATACTGAATTCTGACCAGAAAAGTCAAGAAAAAGTTACAGTCAACCATTCTTCCTGTCTAGAGTAGCTTAGGAAGATATGCAGGGACGTCTATGGATGGGGCTAGCCAGGAACACAGAACAGAGACAGCAGTCTGCAGCATTTTCAGATGAAGCAACAATGAGAAGCATTCCAGCATGTAGGGAGAGAAAGGAGGCTCCATCAGAAAGATCCATCAGGGCTCGAAGTGCAAGGGTAGAAGGAGATTCCAGAGGACCTCAAAGAAGCACTGGGAACAGGAACAAATATAAACTGACACTCATGGGTCATAGTTCCAGCAGAGAGGAGTGGTTGTAAGAAGCCTTTACTGTGTACTAAGCAAGAAACAAGTTCTAAAAACTTAGTTCTGTGTTTCTGAGAGCAAAAGCAAAAGAGAGACTCAGTCTGAACCTTGAACTTTATACATAGTCTTCAATGGTCTAACTAGGGCAGGAAAACACCACCAAAGTGGAGTCAAGGAATTGATCGTTCTTTATCTGCAAAACTTCCCATTGGGCAAATAGTAACTAAGTCCAGCAGCAGTTCACTGAAACTCAATTATAACCAATCCAACAGACTCAAACCTGAAACTTGCATCATACCAAAATAATAGTGAAAAAAAAAAAACCAAACTACTCATATAAAACCATCTTGGAAGTACCGATGTTTAAGACACCTGATTGAGCTATGAAAACAACATAAAGGTCATAAAAAAAACAGAAATTGAGGCTGGACATCCTCCTGATGAAGTCCTAGGTAGCTGATGGACCTTGACAGAAAGCCTAAATTGCCTAAATCTGGTAGCCTAGCTACTCCCGGAAACAAATAAGGAGAAGCACTGATAGGATCATCCCAGACTTTAAGTGAGCCTTTTGTTCCTAGTCTAAAATCAACATAACTCCACAATCACTATATCCAATCAGAAAGTCCAGTTATGTAAACTTCAAGATTATATTTTCCCTATAAAAGAACTGCCCTTTACTATAAAGCCCACTAACTTTCCTTAGAATTTAGCCTGTCAGTCATCAATGTAATCCCCCTCCGTGGCATCTTTCCTTGTAATGGCTAACTCTTTTTTGGGAGTTAGTAGGCTTGCTAAGCACCACAATAGGCAAAGCCTATTAAGACCCTAACTGCTTTTTAGGGTTAGCCTGTTTTATGGAGTCAAGGAACTTGCCATGCTTGAAAGGCCTTTTCTTCCTTAATGATGTCTTAGGTCCCTAGTTAATTACTAAAACCCTGTTTCCTTACTAAAAAGCCCTATAGATTTAGCTCCCTGTTAGAAAACTGACCCTTAATGTCCCTTAATTTGGAGAAGGTCTAAGCCACAAATTCTTTTGAGACAACACATGACACCAGCCCATAACACCAATATTCTTTTGGAGTATCATCCATCATTTTGATGGCCCTGTATAAGGAGTCTGATACCCTATCCCCATCACTCTCAAGAAGTAAGCAGAACCTACCTTTAATATAAAGTTCAAAGTAATTAGGCAGACTGAAAGGATGAGAAAACAAACATGTTTGTTTGAGAAACCACCGTCCCTCCCAAAAAAAGAATCCTATTATAAAAAGCTAATAATGGTGACTGGAAAACTCAAGGCACAAACTCATAAGAAGTCAATGACTTAAAAACATGTACAAACAAAGCCTCAAAGAAAAAAAGCAGACTGGACATATGATTAACAAAAATACTTAGAAGATTTAAAATACATATATGAATGAGTAGTAAAGAAAAATAGGGAAAAAATAAATGAGAGCTATATAAGTTATGAAAATAGAATTAACAGTTTTGAAAAAGAGGTATAAAACATTACTAAAGAAAATAACTATCTTTAAAAAAAAAAATAGCACTGGCCAAGCAGAATCTACTGATTCCAGAACATATTGAAAAATGATAAGTCAAATGCTGGGGGAGGAAATTTTTAAAATGTGAAATATTTCATAGGAAAAATAACTGGCATGGAATATATATATTGAGAAGAGACAATTTAAGAAAAAAGTGGATTATCTAAAAACATCACAAATGAGGAAATTATACAGGAAAACTGCCTTCAAGGTATCTTAGAACTGTTCAGGATATGGAGTGCAGTCAGACTCTTCCCATACCAAGTTACCAAAACAATAGGGTGAATCATCAAATAATGGGGAATGAAGGGATACCCCAAAAGTATATTGGGATTACAGGCTGATATATCTTGTGTCAAAAGAATTTATAGGCATAGGCCTCCAAAATTTAGGGGCAAAGATTTTGTTACACTGCTAAAAGTAGGTTAAAATTCTTAGAGAAGCTAGCAGACATCCTCAAAAGGAATTAGCTATAACAAGGAGTACACCATTGACTGGTGGGCTCAATTCATAGAGAAGTTGGCTATTGTGATCCTTAGAAAGCAGATTAACCCCAAAAAGGAGTTAGGAGGATCTAAAAATATAACCTTGGGGTTTGACATCATAACTAGGCTTTCTAATTGGATATGATTACCAGAGACCTCCACCTGGGGTGGGGCTGTAATCAAAAATCTACTTGAACAAAAAAGCTACTTAAAAGCAAAAGGCTCACTTAAGGCTGAGAAGATTCTCTCTTGTGCTCCTCTCTGCTTGCCTCAGAAATAGCTCCACTTCCAGGTTGTTTACACTGATTCAAGTTCATACAGAAAGAAAACTCAAATGCTCAGGAATTACAATCAAGATTCTGGATAATTGTAAACCAAGAATGGAAAACTAGGGAAGAGGAATATACTGAGAGAGAAGGAAGGAAGAGAAAGAGATTAAATTATTTTATTAATGTGGCACACAAGGAAAAATTTATAAAATGGAGCAGGCAATAAAAGGCAACAAGAAATACTTGAACCTGTCACCTGAACTAGTTCAAGGAAGAAAGTGAATATAGAAATTCTTGACTATATTCTTGAGGATATAAATTCAGTATTCTTAAGTATATAAATTCAACTCAGCCAAAAAGAAAGTTGGAGGCAAAGAGGATAATAGAAAAGGAAAAGAGGGATCGAGGAATATTAAGGGAAGCTGTGATTAGAAGCAAAATAAGAAGGGGACAGGATGAAAAAAGAAAAGGATAATTAAGAGAATAGGATGGAATAATATATACAATTGGTAATCACATGTAAATGGTATTATTAAAAACCAGAATGTAATAATAAGTTGCTTACAAGAAGAATCTGAAAAACAAAGATACACATAGATTTAAAATAAAGAACTGGAACAAAATTTATTATGCTTAAGCTGAAGTTTTTGTTTTTGCTTTTTTTAATAATAGCAGAGATTATAGTCATGAGCTCAAATGAGGCAAAAACCAAAATAGACCTAATTAAAAGAAATAAATATAGAAGCTAAATTTTGTTAAATCATACTCTAGACAATGAATTGATATCAATACTAAACATAAATGTATCAAATGACAGAGCATTCTACTTCTTAAAGGAAAGGACACAAGTTCTAGCATAAAATACAGATTTAACCTGTACTAGTACACAATTCAACCTTCTTAGACCTATTATAATCTTATCATAAAATAGAATAAAAGAAGAAAATGAATAGAATTTTAGTAAATGTAAGTATAATAGACATCTAGAGATTACTGAATGGTAATAGAAAGATGTATACTATTCTGACCTATGCATGGTATATTCACAAAAATTGATCAGGTATCAGGGGATAAAAATTTTATACCAAAATGCAGAAAAGCAGAAATGTTAAGTACATTGTTTCTGATCATAACACAATAAAAATTATATTCTATGAAGTCTTTGATGCATAAATTAAAATATAATTTTAAACTGAATTACCTATTCCCCCAAAATGAAAAGATCAAAGAACAAATCAAAGAAGCAATCAACAATTTCAGAGGAGAGGAAAGGAAGGGAATTCAGAGAAGAGATGAGATCAGAACTAGGAGAATGATTTGCACAATAACAACAATATTTCTTAAAATGATAAACTTTGAAAGACAATTCTGACACAATGCCAAATCACAGTACTAAAGGAGAGGAGGTAAAAGAAGAAGAGAGGAAATAGGAGAAAAGGGGGCAGGAAAAGGGGGAAGAGAAAAGGGAGAGGAGGAAAAGAAAGATAAACACCACAAGAAAAATCACTCTGTAATCCCTTTACTTATGACTGGCACCTCAAAAGTATTCTCAGCCTCTAGGACCTCTCCCTTTAATTGGCAACTTCCTCCTAGAACCTCTGTTTTTAAAAGGAAGTGTAGGCCAGTCAAGTCTTGAGTGCTTTCCAAGATCTGCTTCTGACTTTCCCAGGCTTTTTCTCAATGCCCTCTCCCAATATCCCTATGGACCTAGTTTGAGTACTAAGATTTAGATTGAATAAATACATATATGATGTTGCTACCTCCCCTTCGAGCTAGCCTGTAGTGATACTACCATGTAATGTATGTTGCGTTACCTAATTTCTAAAAATAATTACATGGTCCCAACTAAACTGCCAAGACTTCTACAAACAAAATGTTGTAAACCTAAATACAAAACTTTTCAATCACTAAAGTTAAAATGTGAAGGATATATTGGAGCAATCCTTCAAAAACATTGACTTTTGTAAGTAAAGAGGGAAATAGAAATTGCTCTGAAGCATTCTATGAGGTAGAACAACATTCTATGATGTTGTTCCTGATATATAATACATGTTGACAGTAAACAATCTAATTCTTCATTCTAAATTATTTTGCTTTTTTTAAGACAGAATTAATGGATATGGAACTCATTTAAGACTAGAGTGATGTGGTCAGATAATCAATAGCATTTATTAAGTTCTTACTATGTTTTAAGCACTGAGATAAATGTTGGGGGAAATAAAAATGAAAACAGTTCCTACTCCCCAGGAGCTGACAGTCTAATGAGGTATATTCAATGTATAACCAACTAGAAAATACAAGATATTCATCAGTACATAGAAGGCAATCTGATAGAAGAAGCTATTAGCAGCTAAGGCAGAAAAAGCCTCTAATAGGAGGTGAGTTTTTAGCTGAGTGTTGATGGAAGTCAGGAAAACTAAGGAGCAGATATGAAAGTGATGAATGTTGCCATCACGGGGGACAGCTCATACAAAAGGCATGGAAACAAGAGATGTTTGAAAAATAGCAAGGAGACCATAGAACACAGTAAACCTTAGAAGCAAACCATGGAATATAAGAGTATATAAACCGAGATCAAGAGCAAGAGAAATCTGGAATCTTTTGAGGCAGCTCCTTAAAAGTAAATTTCTCAGAATGCAAACCAACAATATTTACTGGCTGTGGAAGCTATGGAAGTCCTTGGTGCTCATTGAGCAGGCTGAAGACTTCTCACTAGAGAGACTGGCAGGGAAGTAGAAATGAAGAGCATGAACAAGGAAACAGAGACACCTGTCAATGAAATCTGGACTTGTTTGTCCTTCATTCTTGAAGGGGATCATGACATCAGGAGGTGATACCGTGACATGCAAGTGAATTGGATTTAAGTGGGGGAGACTGTGCAAAGTCACCTGCCTCACTTTCCCCTCCAGAGTGATCAGGATCCAGTGGCCACAGAGAGATCAGGGTGACTGAAGATGACCCTGGATGCAATGGGAGACTGGCCTCTTCATGCTAAGGTTTTCAACAGGAATCAGTTTGAGTGAACACACCTATTCAATTACGGCTAAGTAGTGATTATGGCAAAGAATCTCCTCTTGCACCCAGTCAGAAAGAATCTAAATTTCAGGTAGAAGCTATTAAAACTGATGTCTTGAACCATTCTATTGGCCAAATCAGAGCAGAAACTCCCATGATTGCAGCCATCATCTGCTGGTTTCTCATGTCTAACACCTACCTCCTCAAAGGCAGCTTCTCTTCACAGTATAATTCCTCTGCAAAAGTTGGGCTCTACCTGACTTTACAATTACATCTAACACTAATTAACTCCAGCCTCATTCAGTGTAAAAGAAATTTGGGGATCTCAAAACTACAGATTATTTGTTTCTCTGGATAGACAGGTATCATGAAGGCACATTGTGGGGAGAGCCTGACCCCCTTCTTCTGGGCTTTCTTCATCCTGGTTCTTCCACTTCCATGATCTATGTAGAGCTACTGATGCTTCTCAATATCTCCCTTCTCTGCTGCAGTTTAGTCCTACATTTACTCCTCAAGGATGTGCTGGAAATACCCTTTGGACATTCCAATCACTAATTCAGACCCAGAGTGCTAGGATAACTTTTTGCTTCTACAAAAATTCTTTAGGGTTTGGCCAAGTCTCTAACACTATTGACTTTGACTGAACTCTTCAAAAATGATATGGGCCCTGGTTACCCTAAGTTCTAATTGTTTGATTCTACTAAAAGTGTTCTTATTTAGTCAAGACAGCAGGGCCACAATGGGATGATTTCAGTTCCATGCCCCCATAGCTAAAAGTGGCTTCTCCCCAAAGCCTGAGCCTCCTTTTGGTATCTAATTCAGAATAGTTCTTCTTTGTAATCCTTTACTTTTTTCTGGACTGGGTTCCTGTTCCTGCTGGGGGTAGGGGAGATAGGACAATACTAAAACTCTGGCTGGAGAGCTAACAGATAATGGCCAGCACTCTCCGATTCTTTCTCTTAAGGGTACTCTTCCACACTTGGCTGCAAGGTACTTCCTGTAGGAGACACAGAAGGAGGCTAGAATTTGGGCCCCAACATGGGTACAGACTCATTTTTTGTTGTAGGTAGAACTTGGGCCCCATCACTTTGCTGCTGTCCTTAACTTGGATATCACCCATTAACTCTGATGACAGGAGATGCAAGTTTCCATTCCAAAAAAATGGGAGCTGAATGAATGACTCCCATTGGGTTTTGTATCTTACCTTAACAGAATCTTCTACAAAGGACCAAAGGGCCTCTGTGGGACATCCCTAAATTTCTTCTCACATGTGCTTCTTATCCACATTCTGGCTCACATAAAAGTCAAATCTTATCATCTTATCTCTACCAGGAGAGCCTAGGCTCATGCAAGTTTGAGACCAGAGCCTTTTTGCTAGACTGAATCCCATTAAGCCCTACCCCCTCTTAGAACAAATGTGGAAACTGAGTTTAAGTGATTTCCCCCAAGATACACAGGAGCACGCTGCAAAGGCAGGTCTTGAACTTGGGTCCGCTAGCTCCCCAGTCAGTGCTTTTCCTTCTGTCCCATACTTTTAAGGAGATTTTTAAGCAGTCTGGCAAATGACTACAGGTCAAATCTAGTTTAAAATGGATGCCAGGAAGGCCCTACTCTCTGGCATTCCAGCAACAAGGAACTTTGATCATATCATTTCAACACCCGGCAGGACCATTACTGTATCCATAGTGATGACTTTTAGGCTCTGAAAGCACGGAGGACCTTCTGAAGTGCTTTAACACAAACTCTCTCTGGTCAGTGCTATTTGCTTGTGGAGTGTAATCACTACATTTCACTAAGAGTCTGTGAAAATAAAAAGGAAATCTATAGACATCGGTCTTTTATTTCCCCAGAACAATGTTTCCAAGCCCAACTTCCTACAGACCATTATGGCTTCCATTTTTTCTCTATCCTGGATTAGGCGCACAAGGAAAGGAAGAAGCGAACATAAAGGGAGGAAGGAGACAGAAAGGAAGCAGAGTAATATTGTCAAATTTAAACATCTAAATGTCAAACAAAGGAGTTTGCTAGTTGCCATAAAGGATTTGAGGAACTTTGACTTGTGGATCAGAAATATTTTATTATAGACTAGGATCAATCTGTCAATATTTGGGAAACAGCTCAGAAATATTGAAGCTGCCCAAATGTCTCTTTCCTTAGGCCATTATACAAGGAGAATTTCTGACATGATCTTGTGTGTTAGAGATGTCTTATCTGTAGCAGATTCTGTGATCTCTTCTCGTAGGAATGTTACATAACCTTGTCATCAATCTAACCTCTAACTGAAGACTTTAAGAAGCTGACCTAGATTTTAATATTTAAAATCTAAATATTAGATCTGATCTGAAGACCATCAGCTGTAATATGTTAAAGATCACTCACTTAGTGTTTCTGAGTTTAAAGGAGATGAGGACAGAAGACTTGCCCTTGATGACATATTATCTAACAAGTGGCCACCCAGGGCATGCTTGGAGACCTCCAAAGTGGCTGATTTCCTCATCTCTCCAGGAAGGCCATTCCATTGGGGAGAAGTAGAATTCTAAGGAAAATGTTTACTTCTAGTGAGAGAGAATCTGCTCCTTTGCAGCTCCTAACAACTCACTCCAGTTCTCTAGAGCTAATCAGAATAATCTATGTGACAGATCTTCAAACACCTGAAGAGTGGAACATTGAACCCCCCAAACCCAAGCCAGCTCTTCTTTACTTCAGACTAAGCATGCCCAATTCTCATCTGTATGGATAGGGTCCAATCTCGAGAACCTTCATTCACTTAGTTGCCGCCGTCTGAATGTTCTTAAGCTTATGATTGTCCTTAAAATGTGGAGCAAAAAATTAAATGCAATACTCCAATGAAGTTTAAATCCAAAGTATTGCCAAGGTTTGTCAATTCCTCTGTAACATGTCTAAAATATACCCTCTTCTCTCTGTCACTGCCCTCACTCTAATGCAGATCATGATGACCTCACACCTGGACTATTGTAATAATCCCCAAATGAGGGATTTGCTTGCCTCAAGTCTCTCCCAATTCCAACCCATCTTCCACTGAATCACCAAAGTGATTTCCTGAGGCAGAGTCATTATTCCCAGACTCGGTATACTTCAGTGGTTCACTCTAGCCTTTGGTTGGAATGCTGCATTCTCTATTTTTCCAGCCTTTTTACATCTTACTCCATACCATGTCATCGTCAATGCAGTGGAACCAGCCTTCTGGTTGTAAGACAGACAAGTCTGTTCCATGTCTCAATTGGACATTCTCTATGGTTGTCCCCCATACCTGGAATCCTCCCTTTCCACAATTTTACCTGCTGACTTCCCTGGGTTCCTTTAAGGGCCAACTCAAGCCTCATCTTTTACAAGAAGTCTTTCCCCATACCTACAATTCCAATGTCTTCCCTCTTAATTTTTTCTTAGTTATTCTTATAAAGCTTGTTAGACAAATATTTGTTAATATGTTGGTTCCCCCATTAAATTTTAAACACCTTGAGGGCAGGGACTGTATTTTGCCTCTTTTTGTATTGCCAGCACCTGGCATAGTGAGCTGGCTACAATAAGTGCTTGATCATTTGGTTGGTTGATTGATCCTGACAGACTCTGATCTCATTCACTTTATTGGCTGCATCATCATCCTGCCTCAAACTGAGCTTGCAATCCAATAGTCTCCTTCCAGATATTTGTCAAATAATCTCTTGTCCAGGCATTCCTCCCCAGTCTTCCAGGCTGTTTGTGAACTTGATTTGTTTTCTTTCACGTGTGCAATGACGTTTATTGCTGACAAATTACATCTAATTAAATTTAGGACATGGTTCTAGCCTCATCTTTCTAATTGACCTTAGATGCTGACTCTGCCGTGTATCATATGAGTTCTTCCTCCCCACCCTTAAGGACTGTGATCATTTGATCTAAACTTATATCTACATAGTATTTATAGATGCAATATTATGACACATGGAAAAAATACCTTTTTTCTTAGTTAATATAGAATCATTTATAACTCTTCCTTGAGTCCAACAATTTAACCAGTTTTGATAGCACTAATGTCAACCTCTCATTACCATTTTGTCCACAAGTAAGGCATGAAAATTTTGAAAAGTTTATTTAAAATCTTAGTACTTGTTCCACTTATATGTATATCATATGTGTACTATATGTATATATTAGTTATATGCATGTATATGTAGATGCATTTGTTGTGTGGTTTAATATTAATATAATAATTTAATACAGTATGATATTTATGGAATCTATTGCATATTAACATGTTAAATACAATGCACAATAATATAAATATAATACAATAAATATATTATATTATATTACATATAAAATATTATATATTATATAATTACATATAATATATATTTGATGTACTACAAAGAGATTTCAGCTCAATATAAGGAAGGAGATCCCCCTCCTTGAAAGTCTTCAAACATATCCAAGATGGCCGTTTATCAGGGATGTAGTCAGGGAGAGCTCTTCTTTCCCCTGTGCTTCCCTTCAGCTCTGAAACATTAACTCATTAATTAAACTCAACTCATTGCAACTGATGATCTCAAGAGGTTTCCTGCTATGGGAAAATTGTAAAAGTAGGTCAGATCATGAAATCTTTGGTAATCGGAAGAAAAAGCAAATATAGAACCTGGAACCATGAGCCTCCTCTGATTCCTGGACCATGTGGTTTCCATAATCAGATGCAATCAATCAAGCACACAAGAGAAATGTACCTCACACATTGGTCGATTGTGCATAGAAACTAGTGCATAGAGTTTAATTATACTTAAAGTGTATTGAGTGGAGCTCAGTGGGCCATGCAAACATTGCATGCTGAAGTCATATGGGGAAATGTCTCTAAGAGAAAGTTACCCTCACAATCTAAATGTTTCTCCCCATAATAAAAACTTGATTTCAGCAGCTCTTTGTAAGTTATGAAAAGGTTTTCATTCACTATGTCATTAAATTACCCTAAATCATCCCCCAACACAGCTCAAGGAAATGTTCCCTGAGCTTCCCATTTGGAATGGGCAAGGATACCCTACAAATACCAAGGATTAATATGTACAGCACAGGCTGTATCCCTCACCAGTCCTGCCCACGTTCAATTTTCAGACGAAGCTTAGTTTTGGCAGTCTTACGGATGGCTACTCCAAGGTCATCAGCACCATGACTGGGCAGGGTTTGTACTAGGATGGTACAGGGTTTACACAATAGTAGGAAACCAGGGTGCAGATTTATGTAATAGTAGGAAATAATAGGAAAAAATATCAGTAAAATTAGTTATATCCATATCAATAGATGCAGAAAGTCTTTGACAAAATATTACACTCACTCCTATTAAGAAAGCATAAGAATAAATGGAGTTTTTCTTAAAATGGTAAGTAGTAACTATCTAAACAAGCATTATCTTCCCAATAAGATTAGAAGTAAAGAAAGGATGAATATTATCATCACAATTATTCAAAACCGCCTAGAAATGGCATCCATAATAAGACAAGAAATTGGAAAAATAAGCACAGGCAATGAGAAAACAAAACTATTCCTCTTTACAGACAATATGATAGTGTACATAGAGAACATTAGAGAGTGAACCAGAAAACTAGTTGAAACAATTAACAACTTCAACAAAGTTTCAGAATGCAAAATGAACACATGTGAATCACCAGCCTTCCTATACTAGCTACAAAACCCAGCAGGAAGAAATAGAAAAAGAATTTCTATTTAAAATAATTGCAAATTAAAACAACTCTAAGATAACATCTCATAACTATAAGACTGGCTAACATTACAGAAAAAAAGACATGTTGGAGGATATATGGAAAAATTGGGATTCTAATGTACTCTATAGTGGGGTTGTAAACTGATTCAACCATTCTAAAGAGCAATTGGAAACTATACCCAAAAGGCCATAAAACTGTGCATACAAGACCACTACTAGGTCTGTATCCCAAAGAGATCAATGAAAAGGGAAAGGATCTATATGTACAAAAATATTTATAGCAACTCTTTTAGTGGTAACAAGAAATGGGAAATAGAGGGGATATCCATCAATTGTGAATGGCTAAAGATGTTGTAGTATATTTTTGTGATGGAATATTATTGTGCTATAAGAATTGATGAGCAAGATGGTTTCAGGAAACCTGGGGAAATTTCATTAACTGATCCACTATGACCAGATCCAGGAGAACACCACACAGTAATAATAATACTGTAAGGATGATCAACTATGAAAGACAGCTATTCTGATCAAGAAAATCACTCACAACAATTCTAAAGGATTTAGGATGAAAAATGCTATCTACTTCCAAAGAGATATCTAATTAACTCTGAGTAAAGATTAAAGCATATGCTTTTTTTAACTTTTTTATAATTTTAGTTTGTATGTGTTATTTGGGGGAGTTTTGTTGTTGTTGTTTTTCACAAAATGGCTAGTGTGAAAATATGTTTACCATGGTTTTACATGTCAAAATGAAATCAAAGTCCTTACCTTCTCAAGGAGGGGGTAAGGGCTGGAGGGAGACAACTTAGAACTTTAAAAAAAAATGGTCAAAAATTCTTTTACACATAATTAGGAAATATAAAATAAAAATAATTTTAAAAAAGAAAAATACAAAATGGTTTCAAAATTCTTCTCTCTCTCTCTCTCAAACACACACACACACACACACACACACACACACAAACACACACATAAATGTGAGCTCTTTTCTCACAGTCCATTTCCTTTGTATGTGGTGCAATCGAAAGCAGTCTGACAAAACCACTTGGCAATGTTTCAGTGGGAAACAATAAAGCTGACAGACACTCAGACAGCAATATATTATTGATAAACTGAAAGTGTGTGTCAAGCTGGAATTCCGATAGTACATGGTGCTAGTAATGCAGAGCATTGATTTTCATCCTCAGAAATAGAGAATTCATTTAGGTTGACCTGGCAAGTGCTTGGAGGCGAGAAGCAGAGTGGGAGATCTGAAAAGCTACCTGTGACATCTTTCCAGGAGCTTTGACACAAAAATCTTCTTTTGTCCTTTGAGAGATTGCTATTATTCTTCATTAACATATCTCACTTCTGCTCTTCATCTACCAAAACGAAAGCTTGCCTGGGAAAATTTAGGAACTGATTCTAAAAACCTTGCTTTGCCGGAAAATGTCAATCCTTATCATACCCAGAATCCCTTTACCAGTGTCACCTTTGACACTGAGTGGATTATAAACTGAAAGAAAAAAAAATTGACATCCCATCTCTGTTAACCTTCGGCCATGCTGGAAGAACTCTCCTTGCTTATAAAAAAGCCATCTAATTGTTAATCTATAATCCTTTTAATATGCTCTGCTTTAGGGATTGATCTATTGCCAGCTGACCCAGCACTGTCTGCAGCTTTATTAATCCTATTATTCTCCAGCTCTGAGGGAACCGTTGAACAACCCCAGAGATTCCAATATCCTAGATACAAATATGAATGTTGATGACATGCTATCATCCTATTCCCACTTCTCCAGCTTGCCATTGCCCTAATTGCATCTCTTAAGCTTTGGATTCGTTTCCTTCAGCATCCAGTCTCAGGGTGAGACTGCAAAGGACTTTCTTAGTGAAGCCTGAGTTAATACCTTGATTTTTAAAATATACCAGCCAGTAAAAAACAGAGTTTGGATCATAAAAAGTAATTCTAACACTGATTATATATGATGATGATGCTTGTCTATAAAGAAGAGACAACACTATATTTTAAAAGCCTTTTATAAGGAAGTCAGTCTAGAAATTTTTATTAGTGCCAAATATAAGCAAGGCCATTGTGTAAAGCACCAGGGATTCAAAAAGAGGCAAAATTTAGGATCCTAGGACTTCACAATCTAATAGGACAGATGAGATGCAAACACGTGAAACCAGTTATAGACAGGAAGGCATTAGAATTAAAAGGGATTGGGAAAAGCTTCCATTAAAAGATGGGATTTTAGTTGAAACTTAAAGAAAGCCAGGGAAGTCAGCAGGCAGGAATGAGAAGGGAGAGTATTCTAGATGTGTGGGATAGTCAAAGAAAAAGTCCAGCCCCAAGAGATGGACAGTCTTGTTCTTGGAACATCCCAGAGGTAAGTACAACTGGATTAAAGGTTGTTGTGAGGAATAAAGCATAACAAGACTGGAAAGGGGGAGGGGCAATATTATTATAAAGAGCTTTGAATACCAAATACAAGATTTTGTATTTGATCCTGGAATTTACAGAACGATGGGGAAAGTTAGTGGTGATATTGTTGGACCAATTGGTTCAATTGAGGATGGTTTGGAGAAGGGAGGGATAAGGCAGGCAGATCCATCAGCAGACTATTGCAATATTCTAAGCATGAGGAGATTAGAACCTATATCAGGACAGTGTCAGTATCAGAGGAGAGAAGGGGCCATCTTGGTGAGGAGCCAGAGATGGTGTGAGAGTGTCAGGAATGGAGGATGACACCTAAGGTTGGACAAGCTGGAAAGATTAGAAGGACAATGTTGTCTTCAATGGTAAGAAAGAAGGTAGGCTAGGGAAGGTTTTGGGGAGGGGGTATGAGTTCAGCTTTGGACTTGCCGAGTTTGAGATAAATATATACTCGACATCCAGTTCTAGATGTTTATACAGCAATTGGAGGTATAAGACAGGATATCAGCAGAAAGGTCAGGGAAGGACAGGAATGTATGAGAATCATCAGGAACGAGATGAGAATTAAATCCATGGGAGCTGATGGAAACAGTATAGAGGAAAGAGAGAACATTGGACAAATGGACTATGGGTAGGGAATATTATCAAATTCAGTTGACATATTGATTGGTATTTCTGAATTACTTTCAGATAAATTTTATTAATACATTTGTTTTTCACATGACATTTCCTACTTTGCTCTTCCCTTGGGCTCTTTCTTATAATCCATATCTTATAATAAAATTTGAAGGTAGGAAAAAAGAAAGCTCTACAAAGCTAGACTCTTGCAAAAGACACAGTCTTACACTACTCATCCCCCTCTTCTGAAGAGAAGCAGAGGAATGTTCTGCAATTTTCTATATGTGTCAAGATTAATCAGTATACTTTTAAGATATCATTATGATTGCTTTGTTACTAGTACTCTTTCCATTTACATTTTTGGTATCATTGACTATATTGTTTTGCTGGTTCTGCTCACTTCACTTTTGATCAGTTCCTGCAAATTTCCCATATTGCTCTGAATTCATATTATCATTTATCATAACACAATAATATTCCATTGCATTTGAGTATCATGATTTGTTTACCCATCCTCCAAAATGATCGATATGCATCTACTTTGTTTTCAGTTTATATTGCCAAAAAAAAAAAAAAAAAAAAAAAAAGGTGCTACTATAAGTATTCCAACCTTTATGGGATCTTTCTATCATTGACTTTTTTGATATCAAACTGCTACTGAAAATTCTGGATAAAAGGGTAGGAACATTTTAGTGACAATCTTATAATCCCAAAGAATTATTGGGGATTGCTTATGAAGTGCAGGAAGGGGAAATATGTTTTAAAATGAAAATAATAGAAAAAATGAATAATAACAAAACAAAATAAAGTGTACCTAAAGTAATAATATAGACTCAAACCATACTAGAAGTTAAATCATGAATATAGAGCATTAAAGTATTTCCTAATTTGGGGCCAAAACAAGCAGAATTGGAAGCTGTGCCTTCAGAGGATGTCTTAAGAAATCAGTCTAATGAAGGCAAAGTTGTGGGAAAGACCTCTTCATAACTGAGGATTTATTTCAATCTAACAAGCACTTATTAGGTTTCTATTGTGTGAAAAGTATCGGGAATATGAAAATAAAAATGAAACCAGGATCACTCCCAAAGATCTAACATTCTATTGGGTGTTTCCCAAGTGATATAGTCTGATCATGGAAGGAGAACAATCACAGGAGTTATCCACTGCAGTAGGACTGAGCATGATGGCTCTTACTGAGCCAATAACTTAGTCTGCACCCATCATGCCATGGTCTGTGGCCTGTTTTTAATTATAAAAGTTATTCCTGTTGGCCATACACAGCTAATTCACAGTGGGAACTAGACCATGAGTATTAAGACAAACAAAATTGGGTATTTATATCGAAGTTTCTAATTCCAATTTCCTGAGGTTTCTATAGGACCACTTTGCCCTCTAGATTATGAGTAACTTTTTTTTTTCCTTGAAAATCACTAGACTTGAATCAGAAGACTTAATTACACATTCATTTGCTATGTTCCCTTGGAAAGTCCATCAATCTTTCAAGGTTTTGGCCTCTTAATGGTGGGTTTCTTCTCTTTAAGAAAAGTGTTAATGACCACTGATTGGGTTGCTGTAGAGGAGTTTGGTTCCCCCCTTACAGCAAAGAAATAAAAACATTGTATTTAATTTTTAAACAGTTAAATTAGTTATTAGGAATACTTATGATGGTAAAAAAAAAAACTCTGGGAAAACATTTATCCCATCTGTTAGATTGTTGTTCTTACTTGTCCATTATTTGGCAAGAGATGCTCAATGATCCCAAGAATGGTGGACATGCAGGTAAGAGACCTAGGTTTCAGATTGCTAAGGCAAGGATAGAAAACAGCAGTGTCACTTGGGAAACTTGGATAACAACAAAGACAAGTTCATCCATGTGAACGTGGTTCTCACTCTGCCTTTCTCATGGGTTCCAAGCCAATGGGAATTTTGCAAAGTAGTTGGGCATCCTGTGTCAATAAAAGAATGCTATTGTAGTTGATCATTTTCAAAAAAGACCAATGACATAATGGGGTGAATTGGGGGGTCTTAACTTGAGCATAAATTGGATTTAAATAAGGCACAGTTGCCAAAAGTTGTCAGTCTCATTGTCTCTTCCTGAATAATCAAAATAAGGTGGCAGGACACAAATCAAGATTCCTGGAATGGTCTGGGATGCAGTAGATAACCTTGACATCTATGCTGTTTGACCAAGCTGTAAGCACCTGCTTCAGAAGTCTCCATGGCCATTGGAACAAGCTGTTCTTCTCCCAATCTGCCAGGGCAAGTCTTCACATACTTGAAATAAATATCCCCCCTACCTCACCAACAGGTCTGAAACCAATCACCCTCCCTCACCCTGGTTTAACCTGTCTGTCAAGGTGCTTTTCCAGGGTGTGGCCACTGCACATAGTACATACAATAAATAATGAATGAAAAAATTAATGAATGATTTATTAAATGTTTAATATATCCAAAGCATTGTGCTCAGAACCGAGGACAGAAAATATAATGGCAATCCTTGATATCTAGAAGCTCACTTTTAGTGGAATATAGACAATGCCCTTGCCCACCAGCCATCTAAGAACAAAGGTGATGGGGAGTTTGTATCCTCATGAACCTAAAACTTTCCCTTTTTACTTTCTCTCCAATTCCTTTATCTGTTCCTTTTCTACATGACCTTGGTGTCAGTGGCAAACATTTAAATCAAGATACTCCAAAATAGATTTCTCGGGAATTCTTAGCGCCCCCCCAAAAATAATTACCACTTTTTTAGGAGGATTCTTTATTTTCTTGGAATGACCTCCCAACCCCCCTGGGCAGAAGTTAAAATGCTAATTGCACTAATGGTGGAAGCCCTCTCTCTCAGCTTTGGCCCCATGAATGAGCCATTGGAAGCCCCTCGGCCTTGCTGTGTCTACATTTGGATGGACCTTTTTCCTCTGCCTGTCACTGCTTTTCTTTTCTCCCACTTCTACTTTCCTTTTTTATTTTCACTGTGGAGCAGTGCTATTTAACTCACTGAGTCTTATGGGATTCAGTTTTAAAGAAAGACTATATATAAAAATAAGGTAATATTGTATTAAATGAGACCTTTCCCTGTACAGGTGCAATTTTAAAAACAGCAAGAGAGAAAGATTTTACACAGCCAAGTGAAAGCATTCAGAATTGAAACTCAAACCAACTAAAATAAATTCTCACTTCAGTTATGACCTTCAGAAGCCCCAAAATACATTTTAAACAGTATGTTGCTTTTCCTTTCATATTGTAAAGCTGTGTGGAACCATAAAGAAAAGCTGCCAAAACAGCCAGAGGTATTTACGTGGAGGGGGGAGAGTGGGGTGTCTGTGTGTGTATGGGTGTGGGGGTGGTACCCATGTGTGTTTGCGTGAATCTGTATGCACACTTGTGTGAGGGGGAAGGGTAGATACATCCCTGCATCATGTTCATGGCCTGTTGCTGATGGTGTAATCCTTCACCCTGGGGAGAGGAGCTTGGCATTTGGTGCAAAGAAAAGCTTTAAAGATGTTGCCAGGGAAGGGAGAAAATCAAAATGGGCTTTTCTTAACAGAACGCCATCAGGTCACTTCACACTGCTCTTTGAAACCATCATGGCACCAAGGTGAGAGCTCACATTTGCACTGAACTCCAGCATCACCTCCAGTAATTTTTGCAACTATGAAGAAAGAGGAAAGAAACCAGAACAGAGCTAGAACTAGGAATACTCCGAGCTGGTCGAAAAAGAACACAAACTGTGCCCAAAGGGCTATCAAACTGTGCATCCCCTTTGATCCAGCAATGTCTCTACTGGGCCTGTATCCCAAAGAGATCTTAAAGGAGGGAAAGGGACCCACGTGCAAAAATGTTCATGGCAGCCCTTTTTGTAGTGGCAAAAAAACTGGAAACTGAGTCAATGCCCATCAGTTGGAGAATGGCTGAATAAGTTATGGTATATGAATGTTCTGGAATATTATTGTCATTCCATAACATTCATATACTATAAGTTAATCAGGCATTTTTTTATTCAGGCATCAGGTTATTTCTAGAATAACCAACAGGATGATTTCAGAGACCTGGAGAGACTTACAGGAACTGATGCTGAGGGAAGTGAGCAGAACCAGGAGATCATTATACACAGCAACAACAAGACTATACAATTATCAATTCTGATGAATTTGGTTCTTTTCAACAATGAGATGATGCAAGGAAATTCCATTAGACTTGGGATAGAGAGAGTCATCTGGACCCAGAGAGAGATGGATGGAGAATGAATGTTTATCAAACGTAGTATTTACACCTTTTTGTTGTTGTTTTAGTGTTTGTTTTTCCTTTCTTTGTTGTTTTTCCCTTTGGATCTGATTGTTTTGTGGGTTTGCAGCATGGCAAATATGGAAATTAGTTTAGAAGAATTTCACACATTTAACCTATAACAGGTTGCTTGCTGTTTTGGGGAGAGAGGAAGAAAGGGAGAAAAATTGGGAGCATGAGGTTTTGTAAAGATGAATGGTGAAAACTATCTTTGCATGTATTTGGAAAAATAAAACACTTTTTAAAAAGAGCTGACTGAGCAAGGGGGAGAAGAGTGGAAGTAACTCGCATCATAATTTGTGTAATATATTATCTTATGTAACCTACAGGGAAACTGAGGCTCAAAGAGTCCCACAGACACTTAATGGCAGAGCTGAATGACAGAAAGCCTTATTCGTCTGTGAGTGTGGCCCTAAAGCCCACTAGTAAATGTCCCCCACCCGTGTGAGAGGATTGTGAGAAAGAACTTCAGTCATCTTCAAAGCTTTGAGTTATTTCAAGTGCTTCTGGCTTCCAGCTTTGAGAGGGAAGATGGAAGAGACCAATCCTACTTTAGATTTCTAAAGAAAAGGATTCTGTCAGGAGAGCAACTGGCAGTCTCCATCGTGTCCCTGTCCCTAGCTAACCACATCTGAGACTTTGTAGAACTCGAGTGAGATCCAGAATTCCATCTCTTGAACTGAGTTACCTCACTCCCAATGGGAGAATTCCTTTGATTTATATTGTCTGGTAGATATTGTCCTGTGAATGTCTCATTTCTGGTCTGGAGAGTGGGTTTCAGATTTATGGTTTCAGATGCAATTCCCTTTTATAAAATTTACTTTCTTATGGAAATTCTTATTTTATTAAGTTCATATGTTAAAAAATTAATAATAAATTTATTTCTTTGCTAAGTTTTCCATGTATCCATTGTAATATCGGTAAAGCTTGAGTCTTCCTTTTCCCTGACAATGAATAGCAATCAGAAACTAGATTGGACCTGAAAACTCATCTTCTAGTTTAACATATATGTGAGTATCTGTGTGTGTGTGTGTTTGTGTGTGTGTATGTATAAAAAATTCTATGCCCCATTTCCTGAGAGAACAGAGCAGTCTTTGCCTTCAACTTCCTATTCCTTTCCTGGCAGGGATTACACAGGGGTCCTCAAACTACAGCCGGCGGGCCAGATGCAGCAGCTGAGGACGTTTATCCCCCTCACCCAGGGCTATGAAGTTTCTTTATTTAAAGGCCACAAAACAAAGGTTTTGTTTTTACTCTAGTCCGCCCCTCCAACACTCTGAGGGACAGTGAACTGGCCTCCTATTTAAAAAGTTTGAGGACCCCTGAATTAAAGTTTCCCCCAATGAAGGAAATGGGGAGAAGAATCTAGAGATATCCAGTCTACTTCCCAGCTGCAAAATGGCCCTCCCAAACTCCATGAAGAAAGGGGACTTCACCACATCTGAAGCCCTGTCCCATGTATGTTAAAAGGTTGTTATGTGTGGAGGATTAGGTTTATTCTGCCTGGTCTCGGAGGACTGAACCAGGAACTTCCACAGGTGGAAGTCATCAAGAAGTAATGGTAGGCTTGATTTTTAAAAGGGGGCCGGGGTTCCTCAGAGATTGTTCCAAAGTAGAACAGGCTATTTCGAGACAGTGTGAGATTTCCTTCCCTGGAAGTCTTCAAGTAAAAGCTGAAGGTCTCCTCGTCAGGAGGCTTCTAGAGGCAGTCTTGATCCAGAGTGTATTGGCTGGAGGTTCTGAAAAGGACAAAATCTGGGGAAGTACCACACCATGAGGATGTATTAGGGAGTTTCCTAGGGAAATCAGAAAGGGCTTTTGAAAGACACCTGGAAGAAGTGGATTGCCCAAAAAGAAGCTCTCACTAGGAGTGTAAACTGTAGGAGAGAAAGTGGGGGAGCAGGGATAATTAGGCAACATAGGTAATGAATGCAAGAGAGGGAGTAGGCTGGCTTTCACCTCGGCAAGGAATTGAACAGGAGGAAGGAAGAGGAAAAAGGGGAAGGGAAAGGGGGAAAGGAAGAGGAGAAAGGGGGAAAGAAGAAAGAGAAAGGGGGAAAGGAGAAAGGGGGAAAGCAGAAAGGACTCGGAGGGGAAAGGGAGAAAGGAGGGAAAAGGGGGAAAGAAGAAAGGGAAAGGGGGAAAGAGGAAGGGAAAGGGGGAAAGAGGAAGGGAAAGGGGGAAAGAGGAAGGGAAAGGGGGAAAGAGGAAGGGAAAGGGGGAAAGGAGGGCAGGGAAAGGGGGAAAGGAGGGCAGGGAAAGGGGGAAAGGAGGGCAGGGAAAGGGGGAAAGGAGGGGAGGAAAGGGGAAAAGTAGGGGAGAAAAAGGAAGAAGAGAGGAGGGAAAAGAGAAAAGGAGGGGAGGGAAAAAAGGAAGGGAGGAGGGAAAGGAGGAAGGAGGGAAAGAGGAAGGGAGGGGAGGAATACCCATTTATACAGCAGGCACTGGGTCCAGCACTTTACAATTATTCTCCCATTTGATCCTCCTCACAAAGATCCTAAGAGGGAGGTGCTATTATTATTTCTATTTTGCAGTTGAGGAGAGTGATGGTGATAAGAGTTAAGTGACCTAGACAGGGTCACATTGCTACTAAATATCTAAGACTGGATTTTAACTCAGAGCTTCCTGACTTCAGGGCCAAAATGCCTCTGCCCCTTTGAGTGCCTGAGAGACAATGTCACATCAACAAATGTTGAGGAAGGTGCCACAAGAGAAAAATAAGCAAAATATAGGGAGAACAGATGCCAAGTCACCAAGGGAAGAGAGTGCCAGGGGGCAATGGCCTCTCAGGCCTAGGCTGAGCATACTTTCAGCAAGGGGTCAAAAGTCCCGAAAACTGAATTTAAATATTAACTCTGCCACCAGTTGATATGAACTTGGACAAATCCCAGAATGTCTGTCCCAAAAGGAATAGCAGAGGCCATATATTTCCAACTTTTGCCTCAAAAAAATAAATAAATAAAAATAAAAATAAAAAAAAATAAACTGAACAAGAAAAATGCAAGAGTTAAAATAAGTGGCTGGAAAAAATATAGTATTAGCAGTTATGATCTTGAACAAAGCAACATCAAAAAGAGACTCTTTTAAAAAAGAGATAAGCAGGGAAAATACATTTCGGTGAAAGGTAATATAGACAATGAAAAAATATGAATACTCAACATGTACATACCAAATGATATAGCATCTGATTTTTAAATGAAAAGTAAAATGAATTACAGGGAGGAATAGGAAGCAAAACTATGATAATCAGAAACCTCAATTTACTTCTCTCATACCTACATTAATCTAAACAAAAAGCAAAAAGAACTGAAATGAACAATTGGTCTCGAATTTTGGAAAATTTAGACATTATAGATCTCTTGAAATTATTGAATGGGAATAAAAAGTAGTATGCATATTTCTCAATTGTGTATGACATCACTCGTGATTATATATCAGGACAAAAAAAAAAAAACCCACCTTACAGGTAATGGCATGGAAACAAATATTACAAATGTTTTTAGATAAAAATGCAATAAAAATGGGATTTTGAAAAATGACTTGGACTAATTGGAAAATAAATAACTTAATTCTAAATAATGATTATATTAAAGAGCAAATCATAGAAATCATCAATTTAAGATAACAACAACAAGGAAACATCTTACTGGATTTTAGGGGATGAAGCTAAAACATTACTTGGAAAAAATTATGTTTTCATAAAAGAAAGAATATATTGACAAATTGGGTATGCAACTAAAAACTAGAATATTAATACATTAAATATCCCTCATTAAGCATCAAAATAAAAATGTTTAAAGTCAAAGAAAATATAGAAAACTGAAAGCAAAAAGTTAAATCAATAGATAAAAGTAGGAAGTTACTCATACAAAAACGTAAAATAGATATAACACTAGGTAACTTGATTTCATAAAGGAAAGCATTGTCAAATTATTTTCATCAAGAAATGAAAATGTAATTCATAACCAACAAAAAAGAAATATATTAAGATTGATTTTCCCAATTATATATCAATAAAACTCACAATTTAAATGAAATGGATATTTACAAAACACAAAATACCCCAGACTGATAGAATAAGACAGAGAGAATTTAACCCAAATTCTGAAAAGCCATAAATTAATTCCCGGGGGGGGGGGAGAAAAAAAGGTGGACATGGTGGACTTAAAAGTGAATTCTACTAAGCATTTAAAAAACAACTGTAGACATGATTCTAGGAAGATGGTGGAATGGGTTAAAAAAGGGAAATTTTGTGTGTGTGTGTGTGTGTGTGTTTTCTAAATTCAGAAAGAAATAAACTGTTAAGGGGTTAGGGAGGAGGAAGAAGGATTTTTGGACGGGGCTAGAGTAAGTAGTATCTGGGCTACATAGAGGGTAGAAATAAGAAACCTACTTTCCCATGACAGTTTCTTGGCTCCCCACTTCTTGTCACTGCCTAAGTAAGATTTCCCTTCAATTCTATCTTGACTTTACTTTCTGTGAAATAACCAGTTGCCCCAAACCGTCAAGATTCCGACAGCTCCAATTTTAATTCAAATCATTTCTTAAGTACTCACTGGGGGGCAGGTTCTGTGCTGGACGCTGGTGATTGCTGATTGTCCCTCCTTCTCCAAGAGGACCAAGGACAGCGCAGGGATCACGAATTGCCAGGGATCAGTGAGAATACAATAGGATACAGTGGGAAACCTTAGCCTTTTTAAGCTAGGTCTTAAGTTTCATTTTGTCTGAGGGGACACCCATTCAATAATTGAGCACCAGGGAAGAATAAAGGCCACCTTCACTGGGTCGGGAAGGACCTTCTGGGTTTCGGGCCAGTACCTAAACAATTGCTACTCACACACACTCTGAGTTATCGGCGCCCAAACAACATCCAGGTGTGGAGTGGCCTAGGATTTATATCTGGCCAATAATCAGGGTGATTTGACTTTAAAGGCAAAGGCTAGTATCTCCATTTGAATCCTAATGAGCTTGATTAAAACATGTTTTTTTCAATGTCATCTTTCAAGAAATCACAAATGAAAACTACTTGGGACAAAAGAATTAATTGTCCCAGTTTCCCCCCCCCCCCCCGGGGTGGGGGTGGGGGATGGATAACTATTAAATAAATAGGGAAGGAAAAAAAATCTAGCTCAAATAGAAGCAGATAGAAAGACTGCCCTTGCCCTCAAAATCATTATATACCTCAACAACTATACTGTATGAGGATGTATTCTGATGAAAGTGGATTTCTTTGAAAAAGAGACCTAACTCAGTTTCAATTGATCAATGATGGACAGAAGCAACTACACCCAAAGAAAGAACACTGGGAAATGAATGTAAACTATCTGTATTTTTGTTTTTCTTCCAGGGTTATTTTTACCTTCCGAATCCAATTCTTTCTGTGCAACAAGAGAACTCTTCGGTTCTGCACATTAAAAAAAAAAAAAAGAAAAGAAAGAAAGTTGCCACTAGTTTCATCTAACTATAAAGTCATTCTGCCTCATCTTCAATCAATTAATAAACTGTTTCTAAACTTCTAAAAGAAAAAAAAGAGCATCTACTTCTTAGGTTTTTTAAGAGGAACAAATAGGAAACCTTCTGGAAAGCCTGTCAAGTGCTACCTGAGTGCCCTCACCATCACCAGCAGCCACAGCAAGTAGGTACCACAGCCCTAGAATTAATCACTTTCCATTGGTGGGTGCTGGTTTGCTCCAATATAAAATGAGGTGAGTGGACTTGGTTATCTCCTCTGTCACATCTACCTGTAAAATTTATGAACTATGTATTTGTAGATGCACAGTTAAGTGTAAAGAGGGTAATAATTTGTACATGGCTAGTTGTCGCACCACTCACCCATTCACATACATGTATGTAGTTTGTTACTCAATTCTATCTGTGTGCTGCCATAACAGGAAAATGTGCCTAGAGAATGCCAGCTGTTTTTTACATTCTCTCATTAAGGGGCTGTAAGACCAGGTGAACTGTGATGAAGGTGATATGTTCAGTTTCAGAATTTGGGATGAATTTTCAGCCCTTCTTAAACAACTTAAACAAAGATCTTCCTTTGCAGAGCAGCACCTGACACGTTTTGGTCACTTGTCTGGGAGTTCTGATTGATCTGGACCATTATTACCTAAGGCTGGTGGAGAGCTCTCCTTTTCTTTCTATTATTGCTCCCCAACAGACCATTGGGGATTAGGATGAAAACTGAGGTTTTCATCTCAGTTTTGATGAAACTGAATAATTTCATGGTACATCTGCTGCTGCTTCAGGGTCATCAGATGATGATTTTCTACATTATACTTTACATGGTCAAGTGGGCTAAGAATCGGTGCCATCCCTAAGCATCGGTCTTTTCTCTTCCTGTAGTTCTGCTTCCAAGAATTTTATAGAATTGTCTCAGCTTTCTTTTGGGGATGACAGAAAGTCTTGGCTTCATCCCTTCAGATCTGCTGTGAATTATGGTGACACTGTCTATTTGCAGTCAGTTCTGCTGGATCAACAGGTTATAGTAGGAACAGCATGCAGTGAAGAAGACTAATCACTTACTCTGGGCATCAGCCTAAGGATATAACCATTATTAGGCACTTGTGCTGATTTGTAAAGACCCATTTCAATAGAAATGAAAGTCCTGATCTGAATTCATAAACTCTCCCTATGCCTGAGGTCAAATGAGACCATCTAAAAAGAGAGTCTGCTACCTGAAGACACGAAATAGGCCACTTTGGAGTCACTTTCTAGGCCCTCCTTGCTTCAAAATATTTTTGATGCAATGATGTATCAATCTTTACTAGGTGGATGTTGTAACATTCATCGATGTTCATTGTAAATTCTGTATTTTATATAGAAAACCGAGTCAAATTTGTAAGAATATGAGTCATTACCCAATTCATAAATGCTCAAAGGAGATGAACAGGCATTTTCAGAAAAATCAAAGATATTCATAATCATATAAAATTGCTCTAAACCACTATTAATTAGAGACATGCAAATTAACATAATTTTGAGTACCACCTTACATCTATCAGATTGGCTAATGTGACAGAAAAGGAAAATGATAAATGTTGAAGGGAATGTAGGAAGATTGAAACAATAACACACGTTTGGTAGGGTTGTAAACTGATTCAGCTATTTTGGAGAACAATTTGGAATTATACCCAAAAGATTATAAAACTGCATAATCTTTGACCCAGCAATATCACTTCTAGATATGAACACCAAAGTTATTAATGAAAAGGGAAAAGATCCTATGTGTCAAAAAATATTTATACCAGCTCTTTATGCTGACAAAGAATTGGAAATTGAAGAGTTATCCATCAATTGGGCAATGACCAAATAAGTGGTGGTATATGATTATAATAGAATACTATTCTGCTATAAGCAATGACAACCAGGATGGTATTAGAAAAAACTGGGAAGATGTTTAAGAATTGATGCAAAGTGAAGTGAGCAGAAATAGGAGATGACTGTACATAGTAACAGTAATTTTGTGTGGTAATTAACTGTGAATTACTTAGTTATTCTAATCACTACAATGATTCAATACAATTTCAAAGAACTTTTGATAAAAAATGCTCTGTACTTCCAGGGAAAGAAATGATAGACTCTGAATGCAGATCAAAGTGATTGTCTTTTACTTTGTTTTTATTATTTTATTTTGCTTGTATTGTCTCTTGCAATGTGGCTAATATGAAAATAAGTTTTACATGACTGAACATGTATAATCTACATCAAAGTTTGCTTTCTCAAGGAAGGAGAAGAGGTGGAAAAAATGAATTTTGAACTCAAAATTATAACAATGTTGAAAATGTTTTTAGGTATAATTGAGAAAAACAAAATAAAAATATTCTAAAAATCAAAAAAATCTAGATTTTAGCATAGTGTTCACATTGTTTAATGAGTGTCCATTGCATTTTAATGCATGTACACTAAATTATATCAGCGAGATAAAGAGACAGAGACAGAGAGATCTTGCCTCTGATCATGCTATCCATGCCAATAAGTCAATAAATATTTAATAAATGCCTCATGTCCCAGGCATGGTATAAGCATGTTGCTATGTCACCCTGGGCAAATCACCTAGGTGACTCAGTAAGAATAAAGAAATGTACCCATGAGATTAATTTCTGCACAAGAAATTTGTCACATGAATTGAGAGTTCTATATGAAACCAAAAACAGACTCAATCATATACTCAGGAGACTTATCACTAGATACTTTCCAATGCCTATTTCAGTCATCATGAAAGTCATTACCTAGAATTCATTAATCATTTCAAATTCTCACCAGGTGACCTTTTTGTATATTCTTCAGCATCATTTTTCTGTTTCAAATATCTTTACAAAAATTAACACTTTCAGAAACCCAAATGACAGATTAACATGAGTTACGCCTGTCTAGCACTTTATGGTGTTCCTCTAGAGGAACCGTTATTTGTAAATTTTAATGACTATCTGATGTGGGAATTGATCGATCTAACAAGCTTAAACTGCATTATGTTTCACAAAACAGTTAGAACCTGGAGGCAGAGCCATCAAATAGAAGCAATGACATTAATCCGAAAAACAGCTCTCAAATAATTGGAGGATTAATATAGATAAGTGTATTGAAGCAAAACATTTGGTTAACCTTGCATGCTCACCTGAATCAGCAGGCCCTTCTTCAAATATACTTAAATACACAATCCTTTCCTAGAAAGTGTATAATCTAGCATTTTTTCTAGCAAAGCTAAGATTTAGTTCAGATGGGATATGGAGTCACTCACTATAAGAAGTATGGTAACCTTCACTGTGTTCAGTCCTGTCTGGGGGTTTTCTTAGACAAGTAAAGGGGAACAAAGAAAATTCACTGGTTTTTATTCTTGGCTTTGGAGTGCAGAGCAGTAGTTTGCTTCTGTTTGGATCTTAGTTGTTTGAATTCTGGAAGTCACTCATTTGTAAGGGAAAATGTTAGCATTTCATGGATAAGAAAAAGCATTTTCATGCATCAGGATGAAAACAGAGAATGAGAGTAGAACTTTAAAAGTTGGACATAAGAATTAGTGTGAATTTCTTCTCTTGATTTAATCACACCTCGGATTGATCCAAGATGCTATTCCCACTGAAATCAAAGAGCTGCTATATCTAAGTCAGCCACGTAAAGTATGTGGAAGAATCCATTTAATTCAATGGACATTTGTTAAACCCCTACTATGTCCTAGGCCCTAGGGATATGCAGATAGGAATGACTCAGATTCTGCTCCCAACCTGATTACATTATGATATGATGGTATAGAGAAAGATGGTGTACACAAATAATGATGACACAAGAGAAATTGAAATATGTCCAAAGGAGAGCACTAAGTCAAGCCTTAGAATACTTTTGAAGAGAAAGGAGTTCCATTCAGTGAAGGTTAAGTAGTAAGGAAAGAGAACTGGAAAAGAACAGGACAGACAGAAGCACTTTTTGACTAAAGCCTTGCATACACAAAGGGACCAGTATGAGATGAGTAGAAGGGAAAAAAAATAACTTTGAAAGAATTAAAAATTCAGATCAACATGATGACTATCCATAATTACAGAGAACTCATAATAAAGGATATCCCCTATCTCTGGACAAAGAAATGAAAGAATCATCATGAAGACCCAGTGACGTCAAATCTAAATAGAAATAAAGATTAATAAAGAAGGTCAGTATTGGTCAATATTGACTTGGAAAACTACATATTAACATTATCTGTACTCTTTTGCATTTTTGTCTATTGTGTTAAATATTTCCCAATTACAGTTTAATTTGGTTCAGATCACACTCAAGAGTGTTATGAGCTAGAAAATAGCCTGGGGACAAATATTTGACATCTTTGACAAAAACTAAGATTAATATTTTGGGATATAATCAATATAAGAAACTATTTTGTTTGATCAGACTTGTTTGTTGTTTTGTTTTTGTTTTTGTTTTTTTTTCTCAGTGTGGGGAGAGAGGACTAAATCCTTGTTAATTGAAAAATACATTGGATTTAATTTTATAAGGTAGGTTGGACAAGAATCATAAAGGACCTTAAAAGCAGGAAGATCAGGACTTCACACTTCATTTGATTATTTATGTGAAACAAGGAAAAACTTTGAAGTTGATAAATGGCAGAATTGGCGTGATGTCAAACCAGAGACTGGATCTAAGACCACAGGTGGTTGTTTTCTCTATCCATTGTTCATCCAAGTTATGTGAGGGATCAAACTTTTAAGTGACAAAGGTTGTCTTTCAATATTTTATTTTTTTAGCTCTTAATTTTAAACTTTTAATCTTGGTTTCAAAACCATCTACTTTGTAGACATACTATAAGTGTTATTTCTTCCCAACATAAGTTAGAATCTCTTTTCCAATCAAGCTAGCATCTTAATTATCCCACATTTGTGACCATCCTTCTCCCACAAAAAGTAACGTGATATAATAGAAAGAAAAATGGACTTGTAATTTAAAAAAATAGAATCTAAATCTTAGATAATAGATAAGACTCTGAGTAAGTCACTTAAGCTTTCTAACCCATTTCTTTATATGTGAAATGCCTCATTGGTCTATATTAGACCTCTCCTTATGCTGTCTCTGATCCTATGAACTTCTGATCTTTCTCTCATTCATCAAAGCCTGACCTTTATTAGGAGCTCAGAGCTAGAGATCTGGAAAGGACCTTGTGGACGAGAACAACATGTCCCAATAGCCATGAAGGCAGCTGAAGCAGGCACTGTGGAGTGCTTAGGGCCTGGGTAAGTATCAAAGATGCTGAGATCATCCATTGCATCTCAGGCCATCTTCAGTCATCTTGACTTTTGTCCTGCCACTGGACTTTGATGATTCAGGAAGAGGGAGTGAGACTGATGACTTTATGCACCTCTCACTGAAATCCAATCCATGCCCAAGTCAAGACATTAGCCCATGGCATTGGTTCTCATCAAAAATGAAGAATGAACAAGTGCAATCCATTCCATTTTTACATGAAAAACTGAACTTCTTTGATAGCTCATGCCTTGGCCTGATCATACCCCCAGCTACTGAGTAGAAGGGTCAGAGTGAGAGTCCAGGTCTCTGCCTCTACATTCTATGCTCTTGCCATCTTGTCCTACACCTGAATTTTCACTGATTCCCTCCTCCCTCTGCTGATTTCTGTTTTCTAGTAAGCCCTTAGTGGAGATCTTCTAATTCATTTTCAAATGCAAATTCAGGTTAGCAAACTCCTATTTTGTTTCTCCAAACTCCCTGGTAAGAAATATGAATTTGTCAACTTAATGTAATAATAATAATGTACCAACTGGCTCTTTCTCAAAACTGTGGTTCTATGTCACTGCTGAATAAGTACAGGTATTTTTACTCAATGAACATTTGTAGATTCATGTCAAATCCAAACAACTTTCTTCTTATGGAGAAGTAGTAGTGAATAAATTGAAGAGATCTTCAAAGACCCTGGGCAAGTGCTTCATGAATGATCATTTCCTCAAGAGGTCATTGGCTGGCCAGCGTGTTCATTCCCCCTCTTTCTCTCAGTCGTCTCTTCCATTAAAATGTGAGTTCCTTGAGGACAAGGTCTGGGGCTCATAGTTATGTCCAATACAAAGAGAAGGACCTGTTGAGGCAGCCACTTAACCACTAGTGAGTGTGCTTAGTGATGACATTGCTTATATAAGACGATTAAGATATGATAACACCACATCCCTGATCATGACTTTGTCCCTGATCAAGTTAATTTTTTTAAAGGTAAGCATATAAACATAAGAGCAAAAGAACAGACCCCATTGTGTGTGAAAGGTTCAGGGCAGGCCTTTTTATGTAGCAGGAAATCTTCCTAAATCACTGACTCACTTCATATTGCCATCCTGCTAAAGAGTAACAGATATGTGGCTGGCAAACCCTCCAGGCACTGTGTAGCTCTTTGTGAAAAGCATGCTGAAGCAGCAGCTCATATTTCGAGCCTATGCTCACTATCTGATTTTCATTCTGTCAAATCCATCCAGAGACACACTGCCTGCAATCCCCTTTGGAAAGGTATGGAAATAGAACTTATGTCACAGCAGGTGAGAGGGTGTAATTAGACTACACGACTTTGGGTTAAACCTGAAATCCAGCTTGGAAGTGAAGTCTGAGAAGGAGCGGGAGGGCTCCGTGTCTAGGGAATGCTATGGCAGAAAAAAAAAAGTGGCTGGGGAAAGCAATGGGTACAGAGGGAAAGAGAACAGAAAGTCTTTCTGACAATGAAATGGGCTGAGACAAGCAAAAGCAATATGGTTTCATTTTGTTCCATTACTTTTAATAAGTCAATGACATGGCAGGTGTTTTCCAATTCAGAAACAATTGGAGGTAACAACAAAGCAGAAAAATGCCATTTAAGTATGACAACACACTTAACTAGGAAAACAAACAATCCTTTCCTGTTTGGAAGAATTCTAATTTTCTCATTTAAATATTTCCTACTTCTCCCAATGCAAAATTCAATTTCCAGAATAAAGGTTATATAAAGCATTGGTCTTGGTAATCAATTTGATTCTGAAATGAGAAACAAAAACTAGGTGAATGTATTAAAATATGTTAATTTGTATGTTTGCATAATGACATAATGTGTTTTTAATGTACTTAGACAAATTGGAAACAACCAGCATTAACGGCATATCATGGATGTTGTTCATCCACGTGTCCGGTGCAAATAATTTACATGTAGTCATTATGCTTCTTGGAGTGCCTTTGTAATGAAGCAAGAACCACATCCATTCATCTTAAAAACCATCTAGAGGAAGCCCTGATACAAGATCGATCGACCTTTCAGTGCCTAAAGGAGATACCCAAAAGTCAGCCTTTTATTAAAAATCCTTTCCCTCCCAGCCCAGGTTTCATCAAATCAATCCATGGACAAGTCTTTAGAAAAGCTATTGCCTCAAAGAGATCACTCATAAAGTCCATCAGCTCCATGGAGTGGACGTGTAGGTTTCCAAGCATACTGGCAGAATAACATGGATAACACCATTCCTCCAAGTCATCTATGTAAAATATGATTTTCTTAATAGAGAAAGGCAAGATATTGATAATTGAATCAACTTTTCATAATGAAACTGTCCTACACTCAAGAGTGCCATGAATCATTCATACTCACTGGCTTGAGGCACACCGTGAAAAATGGCAGCCCACTATTATAGGTTTTCTTTAGCCAGAGTTGGTTCTTCTAGTCATTTGATTTCATTTATCAGCAGTGACTTTAGTCATGATGGAAAGTGCTGGGGAAACTGAGAAACTGCTGCGGGTCCCACTTTATGATGAGGCAATGAAGTGATCCCTGATAGGAGACAGCTCAGGAGTCCTAGAATGGACAGAATGCTGGACCCGGAAACAGGAATGTCTCTGGAGGAATCCCAGAGCAACTTGTGCATCATAATGATGGCAGGTCAAGCATTAGGTGATGCTGGAAACCAGGGAAAACTCATCAATCACCTGACCTTGTCAGTTTAGCAACTTAAGCTTTAGATATTGATCACAGAGCACAGATTTCAGGACAAGAAAGGCCATATGCTCTAACATGCACTAACACCTTTATTTTAGAGTGGAGAAAACTGAGGACCAATAAGGAGAAAGAAGTGAATCAAGGTCCCACAGGTAGAAAGTAGAAAAAATGGCTTTTCGTCCACAGGGATAAAGTCACAAGATCAAGAGCAAGTGAAGGGGAAGAGTCCAAGGTCACGTTTATGTGGCACCAAAAGTCACCTTGATGTGGCACCTCCAGCCTCCCAAATGAAATTATTTCCTCCATTTCATGCACAAGGAAGCCAAAGCCCAGAAGAAGAGAAGCGTCTTGCCCAAAGTCCCACAGATGAATCTTTATATATCCATTTCTTCTTCATTTTTAACTGCTATTTCTCCTGGTCACTGTCTTACTCAATTTCCTCTTTTATCCCAGCAAATGCTGTTTCTAGTCTTTTGTTTTAGGATCTAAAGGAAGAATAACCATTGGCTTCCATGTGTATCTCCTGAGTTCATGCTGCTCAGGCCAGGGATATGAGCATGGATTTGCTGTAGAATTATCACCAAGAGACACAAGGCAGCCCCGTGATGTGAAACAGCAGAGGGTGATGCAATGAACTGAGTGATGTACCTGCATCCTGCCTCGTTCACACACTAATCTGTGATCCTGGAAAAGTCAAGTAACCTCTGTCTGCCTCATTTGTAAAAGAATAAAACCCACCTCCCAGGTTTGTTGTGAGAATCATAGGAGATCATCTAAGTACAATGCTTTGGTAGGTATTCATATCGATGACATAAGAAGGATTTTTATTGTGTTTCTAAGGTCAATGAAATGGGGAGAGAAGGAGGGAAAAGAAAGGCTACTGGCCATGGTATGTATGTCTTGGAGTTTCTTAAAGAGGAAGAGAGGGTATCATGGACCCAACTTGCACAGGACTACATCCCAAGTGGCAAAGACTTTTAATGGAGAAATGGAACTTAAGCAAGGGACCAGCTAAAGAGGGCGGTCAAAGGGAGCCATGGTAGCAAAGGAAAGATCCAATGGGGTTCTTTGGCAGAAATCTAAAATGCTCCCTCCATAAAATTAACCACTGGTAGGAGCAGCAGGTTATTGGCTGGGTCCATAAGGATGCTGGAGGTGACAGAGCCTATCACCGGTGCCAGAATATTCAACCAGAAGATGCTTCTTTCTGAGATCAGCATTTCATTTGCAAAGATAGGGGGTCCAAGGAAATGGCCGAATGAAGATCCTTCCAGTGGATTCATGCTCAACTCAGTTCAGAATGGAATTCCTTGCTTTCCATATCTGTACAGCTCATGATTCCTGTCCTCAGAGACAAGTGGTGAGAATGCAAAATGCCAAACTGTTCTCAAAAGCTCGCTATGCTTTGGAAGTAAGTGCTGTTTTTTTTTAAAAAGAAAATATATGTCAATTCTAAGTTAGCCTGTGTGTTTCATCCCTAGAGTTGGCTAAATAAGTGTGCAATTGATTTTAATTTAATATTCATGGTGCATTATGACTGCCAGGGAATAAGAGTTGTTTAAAGGGAGGATGCATGAGCTAAGCTGAAACTTTCCGTGAGTTATTGCAAGGGCTGCTGGTCTTCTGGAATATCAACAAGACTGAGGATGGATGAGCCCTTTAAGAATTATGGGATGGGAAAGAGAGAAGGGAAAAGGGAAGAAAGAGGGAGGGAAAAAAGAAGAAAGGAGGGAGGGAAGGAAAGGGAGATCAAAAGGAAAGGACTAAAAAAGGAAAGAAGAAAAGAAGGGAAGGAAGAAAGGATGAAAGAAAAAAAGGAGAAAGAAAAAAGTGAGAGCTATCCAAGTGATCCTACAAAACTTCCCCACAGAAGCCTCACTTACACAGAGAAATAAGCAAAATCTCTCCTATGTCCTAAGCTCTCAATTTGAATAAATTAATGAAGTCCCAACAAGCCTCACAATTCAGGAATGAGTTCAGGCCCATTGGTCTGTCTTCAGCACCCTGATGGAAGGAGATGAAAGGGGATTTGGGGAGCTAAATGGGACAATTGGTGGTATGATGAATGAGGCACTAGAGCCATGAGCACTGTGTTTGATTCCGACTTGGTTTGATATCATGAGAGCATGAGATTGGTCAGCCTCTGGGAACCTCAGTCTCATCATCTCTAAGATAGATACCATCATCTCTAAGATAGACACAGCTATACTTCCTCTCTCTGATTCACAGTGTTATTGGGAAGGAGCCACCCAGATCAGTAAGAATTAAGAATTTATAAAGTTCTTAGAAATTAGTAAGAGGAGATTCTCTCAAATTCTCACTAGGAGTCTAATTATACTTATTTTACATATTGAATTATGGGAATTGAAGGAGTCACACTGACTTCATCTTGTGACTCAATTCTGGAGCCAAGTCAATTCTCTTTCTACTCAATTATGGGTCTAGTACAAATCCTATCCTGTGGGAAAAGTTTATTCAGTTGTGGGAATTGGGGGCAAACTTTATTACCTTGTTTCAAACTAACCCAGTGTGGCTGGGAAACTGGTTCACCTCTACTTGCCAATTAGAAAGGTTTAACTAAGGACTCTAGTTATGCTGAAACCCTGTCATGCCCAAAGACTGAGGTGTCCATGAGTTTTTTCACTCTTGTATATCTCAAGTAAGTCACATATCTTATCTGAAAACTGGCTCCATACTGAGACATGATCAGTTATTGTTTCCACGTTCCTTTGATTATCCACAGACAACTGCAGGGGACGGGGATGTCTTTTTCTGAATCCAGGGATTCAAAACTATTCATTCCTCCTTCTAGTTTGGCAAGGCTCTAAACTTTCCTCCACTTAGAAATCAGATTGCCTAATTTTATGTCCTGGTTAGTTATTCCCCTTAAAGTAACCAACCTTATTTGAGTGTTTTTAATGTATGTATATAAATCTGTCTCACCCCCAAGATCCAAACCTAAGCTGAGGAGGCCTGGTCCTGCTTTGTTAGACAAATGGCAACATTACTTCATAAATCAAAATTTATATATATCAATCCTAAGTCAGCCTGTGTGTTTCATCCCTAGAGTTGGTTAAATAAGTGTGCAATTGATTTTAATTTAGTATTCATATATATAAAAATCATATATATATATGTGTGTGTGTATGTGTTATGTGAATATTTAAATATGTTTTTGTGCACATTTTATAAAGGATGTTTATACACATAACATATGTATATATGTGTGCACATGTATTTTTACATAAATGCTTTTATTTAATTGTCCATATTATATAAATACATTTATATATCAAAAATAAAAACATTCATGTAATATGCAGTATATATACATATACATGATATGGATGGAGACGTGAGAAAGAATGAAGCTAAAGGCAAATATACTGATAGCATTAAGGAATAATTTAAAAAAAAAAACTAAAAATTATAGAAACTACAAAAATCACAACCATTTAAAGTTGGAGCAACTAGCCCTAAATAAAACTCTGGAAACCTCAAAGATACCATTGGGTTGACAGTATCTGCAATGATGTCTCTTTACCATGGCATCCCTGTAAGATGGCGGGTGAGATCATTTAGAAAGCATCCCATCTCATTTCTAATGGTTGTCTAAGAGGATCCTGAAAGCCTTTTGCTTTTTCAAGAGCAGTGACAGATGACAAAAGGATTGAAAAGAAGGCTAAGAATCACACTGTTTTTAGACTGTTTATAAATATTAAAGAGTTGTCATTTTAAATGAAAGCTTACCCAGTGACATGTGAACTGAGACCTAAGAAGAGTATGATGTCTTCAAAACTCTCTATGCATATGTTTTGAAAATAAAAAAAACTTTTAAAAATGCCTATCATGATAGTCTCACTATCAATAAAATCAGGAGATAAAAAGGAACTGGAGCACAGTGGAAAGATATTAAGATGTCCCCCACTTGGAGGCAAATAGCTTCCTCCTGTACGGAGACGTTCAGTCATCCTGTAAGGCGATGCTCACTATCGCCATTTGCAATATGACAACCATGTATGTAATGAAAACTTATGAGCCAGCTTCAGTTGCAGGAGGTGAGAAATTCTCTGAAGAATGTGATGAGTCTCCAAATTAATTCAGAAAATAATGTGATGCTCAACAACTTAAATGTTGATATTAGGCCTAGAGGAAAATGGGGGGAAAGGTATTAAAACATGATCTAAGAATAATCACAGGTTGCAAGAACAACCAATAGAGCTGGTCCATCAATACAGATATCTTGAAAATTGAGAATGAACAAAAAACTGCTCCCAGAACTGAAGACTAGATGCTCTTTGAGAGCTGGACAACTCTTTTAAAAACTCTGAATTTGAAACAAAGGTTTTTTTTAAGTACCCTAAAAAGTTATGAATGTAGGAGCTATAGTATGACTGATAAGGAAACTTTTTTAAAAAGATCAAAAGAATTATTTATTTAATTTATCAACATTTATTAAGGTAAATCAATATTTAATAAGCACCCACTATGTGCCAGGCACTGGGCTAATTACTGGGAACTATTTTCTAGGAAGTTAATATGAGTTATAGTCATTTAGAAAGGATGAAGAATGTCAAGGGGGCAACTAAAATGTGAATGTGGGAGAGAGGAGACAGGGAGGTCTCTATAATGTTGGAGAAATCCATTTGGTGAACTCCTATTCCAAAAGAAATAAGAGTTATGCAGATGGAGTAGGTTGGGGCATTTACCACTGGAAGGAACAGTCACACGTTTAGTCCACAAACCCTATGGTGTACAGCAGGCTACAGGCCAAACTGCCAAATGTCAGTGGGCCAGATACAGTTTGGACCAGAAAGCAGCTTCAAGAAGCACAAAAGGCAGGCCGGTCTATCCAACTACCTCCATGAGTGTCCGTAAAGTGGTACTGCCATTGTGGTGGCTACCATTTTCAGTAACTAACCCTTAAGTGAGGATTCATTAAGACAGGTCCCTGTTGCAGTTTTACTCACATGAGTTCGGTTTGTGCCTTAGGCCTTATCACTTCACATGAGTCTACAGGAAGCCCTGAGACACCAAGTTTCCAGGACAGAGAGAAATATTTACCAAGCACTGAAAGCTCCGATAATAACTACAAAATAGGCCACAGTGAAGGTGTTGCTCTCTGGGCTTTGTGTTTTTGTGTTCCTGCTTTTAAGCGACTTTCCTGAACAACTTGTTTTCCATGATAAGATTCTCTCAGTGGGGAGGAGATGCAAGTTCAGTTAGCTGGAAGATCAAGGGGGTAGCTTCTTTGTCATATACTTTCCTTTTCTTCCCTATTCCGCTGTTTTTTAATGGCATCAAAGTAATAGCACTTTTGTGAATGCAGAAAGGAAAACATTGATACCTGATCTCGGAAGCCGCAGTTATTTTAAATGGCAGACAGCTTGGTGAAAGTGAATGGCTCATGTGCACAATAGCTCAGGACAATGCGAGTTAAGCGATGAGTCAGGAACAGCAGCGTCACAATAGCGGGGGAGCTGGAGGAAAGAAGAATTCTGGACCTGCTGAAGCAGAATGTTCAGACACGGCATTCAAAGGCAGCCAACGCAGCTCTTAGGATCAGGGAACTGACTGTAATGAGGCATTAACTCGTTCCTGGCCCATGGGGCATCAGTGCTGGGCCTGGGGAAGGGTAGAAAGTCAGACCAGAAATTCAGCCAGGGAGCTTTGAACAGATGGCCAGGACATCTGCAGAGAGCAGTGGAGATGGTGGTTACTTCCTTCCCTCTCTTGAGGTTCAAGTCCCCTCTGTAAGCACCCAAGAGAAGATGCTACAGGGAGCAGGGAGAATACGGGGCCTCAAAAGATAGGCTCAGCCAGAGCATCAGGACCTGCCCTCCTCTGTAAGTCCTGCTCACCTGGAGGTCTGATCACCTGAAGGCAATTTATGAGAGATGCATAGAGTTTAAGCTGTAAGGAAGCAGAGAAGCCTTCTTGTCCAACTCTTCATATTGCAGATTTGGGAACAGAGGCCTGGAGAAGGCTCACGTCCCACATAACTGGGTCAGCACCAAGGCTAGCGTCTATAGCTTCTGGTTGGTTTCCTCTAGAGTGAACTTGGCCTGTTTCTGCCCATCTTCCCACCTGAAGAACACCTGAATGCTGGATGCCTCAACATTCTTTCTTGGCAAAGGTTCCTGTTTCAAACAGCCCCAATATGGGATCTCTCTACTCAGTTGTTACTTGGGCTTTTTGCTTCCTTGATACTGAAAAATCTTATGTGGCCTTGTCATCTTGAATAATAGGAGATTCTCCTGGTCAAAAGCTCAGGAGTAGAAACTAAAACTGATGCTTTATGAGAGGACAAAGTTCCAGACCCAACCTTAGACTTTGCTTTGTATTTCAGCCTTAATAACTCCTTAGCTGTGTGATCCCAGTTCTTTTGAGTTCAGTTTCCACATCTGTGAAATGGGAGATGATTATAATGCTTCTAGTATTTCTCTTAGAGGGTTATTGTAAATCTGTAAATCTGAAGGGCATGATGGAACCCCCACACCTGCCACATGTCAAACCACAGATCCAAGGGTACACACATGTCCCAAACGTGCACAGCCACTATCTATTCATTTTGGTTTTCTGCCATGCCTGGAGTTAGTTCTTGGCTATCAATGAAGGCTTAAGCAAGGCATCTGGTTTTCTTCCTAACATCTTTTTGATTCCCCTGCTGCATTTCTATACTCCAAAGCATCCTTGCCTGATGTCCTAGCTATTGTTCTGTCACCATTTCCTATGAGAGAGAAGGCACTGGATATTGGACTCAGTTAATCCCCAGTTAATTTCAGTAGGAGCTGTGAGGATGCATTTGACAGCAGGATCAAGGGTGAGAGAGTCTCTTCTAATTTCCCAGTGCATTTTCCTGCTGCTACTGGAATCATTGTTCCAGTGAGAAGCACTGAGTTGGACTCATACAGATGTCTCAAGGGTTGTTTTGCATCCACTTCACTTTCAAACATAATCAGAGAACCAAATTAGATGTGGTATTATCTTTCTCCTTCCTTAATACTATTATGTATTTTTTGTTAACAGGGTTTGAAATGGCTTCTTTTTGTTTGCCCCATTTTAGAAACCTAGTTTTAGAAGGAAGTACAAAGTTTGAGTGTTGATTTCAACAGCATCCTCAACTAGATTTTTCAGGAAAAAGAAAACTATTAGGAAACTTAGTCATTTGTAATAAAATTATGTTAGTGACTACTTGGTGAGATTGCTTCAGAACCAAAGCTTTGAAGCCTGTCACAGGTCTTAAAAATAAAATTGCTTGAGTAGCTGAGGAGAACTGTATTAAAATGCAAATTTCCAGCTGTTAATATTTCTTCAAAAACCAATAATCCCTCAAGGCCACCAATATGTCATAATACTTAATGGAAAAATATCCCTTAGGCAGAATGGCCTTTCTAAGTTGACTTTTGATTAAACTTAAAATACTATATAGCAAAAAACTTAAAATCAAAAAGGGACATAAATATAGTGCCCAACGAAAATGTCATCTGGTTGGCAACTGGATGGGAGGAAGGAGGAAGAAGGGACACATTTAATATGACTAATTTAGGAATCATTGCCTAGCCTTCTTGAAGATTAGCCAAGGCCATAATTGGCCATGGAAAGTTTAGGGCCCACTTGCAGTCTTGACTAAATGGATCATTGGTCTAGAATAAGAAGGGCCTGCAGAGAACAGGTAATCCAAGTCCCTCCATTTACAGATGAGAAAACTGAGGTCGAGAGAGGAAAAGATGTGTTTAAGGTAATGTAGGTTCCAACAGAGGCAGAATTTTAATTTAGGATCTTTGACTCCAGTCCAGTGCTCTAAAGCATCATGAGACTTCATTCAGCAACCAGAGGAAGAAAAACCTTTTGGCTAAGGATGATCTTCTGGAAAAAGTAACCAATGATTGACATAGGGATTAGTGAATGAATAACCACTTTCCATGACTCTGTCAAAGTAGTTCCCCTGGTGCTATTCTTGCTTTCTAAGTCAGGCCATTGTATGGACTCTCCCTGCACCTTCTTCAGTTTTCCCTCTTAGAAGCCCTGAAAAGGAAGATAGTTAAGACACTTCAAACTGAAAAGTTTGCAAGTTACCTTTTGACTGAGAAAGAAAAATATAGTTAGTTTCCTACAATATTATATGTAAGTCTGCAGTCAGATGATGCAGTAGATAAATAAAAGTATTGTACTTGGAGTAAGGGAACACCTGAGTTCAAATCCCACCCCAGGCAGTTACTAGGCACATAACCCTAAGCACATCACTTAACTTCTACCTGCTTCTGTATCCTCATCCATAAAATTCAAAATAAAATAGCATCTAATTCACAGGGCCTTTGTGAGGCTTGAATGAGAATCTCATAAAATGCCCCAAATGTTATTATCTTTTTTATTAAAGTTTTTTTTTAATTTTCAAAACATATGCATGGATAATTTTCCAACATTAATCCTTGCAAAACCTTGTGCTCCATTTCCCCCTTTTCCCTCCCCTAGATGGCAAGCAATCCAATATATATGCATACATAATTATATAATTATCTTTCTGCACAAGAAAAATCAAATCAAAAAGAAAAAAATGAGAAAGAAAATAAAATGCAAACAACAACAAAAAGACTGAAATTGTTATATTGTGATCCATACTCAGTTCTCATAATCCTCTCTCTGGTTGTAGATGGCTCTCTTCATCACAGGATTATTGGAACTGGCCTGAATCATCTCATTGTTGAAAAGAGCCACATCCATAAGAACTGATCATCATGTAATCTTGTTGTTGTCATATACAATGGTCTCCTGGTTCTGCTCATTTCACTCAGCATCAGTTCATGTAAATCTCTCCAGGCCACTCTGAAATCATCCTGATGGTCATTTCTTATTGAAAAATATTATTCCATAACATTCATATACCATAACTTATTTAGCCATTCTCCAATTGACAGGAATCCACTCAGTTTCCAATTTCTTGCCACCCCAAAAATGGCTGCCACAAATATTTTTGCACATATGGGTCCCTTTCCCTCCTTTAAGATCTCTTTGGGATATAAACCCAATAGAAACACTGTTGGTTCAAAGAGTATGGACAGTTTGAGAACCCTTTGGGCATAGTTCCAAATTGCTCTCTAGAATAGTTGGATCCCTTCACAATCCCACCAACAATATAATATTTTGCCAGTTTTCCCACAACCCCTCCAACATTCATCATTATTTTTTCCTGTCATTTTAGTCAATCTGAGCGGTGTGTAATGGTAGCTCAGAATTGTCTTAATTTGCATTTCCCTCATCTTTGATGATTTAGAACATCATTTCATATGACTAGAAATGGTTTTAATTCCTTCATCTGAAAATCGCCTGTTCATATCCTTTGACCATTTGTCAATTGGAGAAAAGCTTGAATTCTTACAAATTTGAGTCAATTCTCTATTTATTATAGAAATGAGGCCTTTATCAGAATCTTTGAATGTAAAAAGGTTTTTCCAGTTTATTGCTTCCCTTCTGATCTTGTCTACATTAGATTTGTTTGTACAAAAACTTGTTAGCTTAATACAATAATTATCTACTTGGTGTTCAATTATGAGTTCCAGTTCTTCTTTGGACACAAATTCCTTCCTTCTCCACCTATCTGAGAGGTAAACTAGCCTTTGTTCTTCTAATTTGCTTATAATATTACTCTTTATGTCTAAATCATGAACCCATTTCGATCTTATCTTGTTATAGGATGTTAGGTGTGCCAATGCCTAGTTTCTGTCATATTAGTTTCCAATTTTTACAGCAGTTTTTGTCAAATAGTGAGTTTTTATCCCAAAAGGTAAGATTTTGGGCTTTCTCAGACACTCTATTACTATAGTCATTGACTATTTTGTCTTGTGATCCTAATCTATTCCAATGATCGACTACACTATTTCTTAGTCAGTGCCAAATGGTTTTGATGACCACTGCTCTGTAATATAGTTTCAGGTCTGACACAGGTAGGCTACTTTGATTTGTATGTTTTTTTTTCATTAATTCACTTGAAATTCTTGAAATTTTGTTCTTCCCTATGAACTTTAATATTAATTTTCTCACTCTGTAAATAATGTCTTGGAAGTTTGGTATGGCACTGAATAAGCAGATTAATTTAGGTAGTATTGTCATTTTTATTATATTCACTAGACCTACTCATGAGCACTTGATTTTCTTCCAGTTGATTAGATCTAGCTTTATTTGTGTGGAAAGTGTTTGGTAAATGTATTCATATAGTTCCTGATTTTGTCTTGGCAGGTAGACTCCCAAATATTTTATATTATCAACAATTATTTTAAATGGAATTTTTCTTTGTATCTCTTGCTGTTCAACTTTGTTGTTAATATATAAAAATAGTGATTTATGTGGATTTATTTTGTATCCAGAGACTTTGCTAAACTTGTGAATTGTTTCTAGTAGTTTTTTAGTTGATTCACTAGGGTTCTCTAACTATACCATCATATCATCTGTAAAGAGTGATAATTTCATCTCCTCATTACTACTCTCATTTCTTTGATTTCTTTTTCTTCGCTTATTGATAACACTAATATTTCCAATACAATATTGAATAATAATGGTGAGAGTGGACAACCTTGTTATATCCCTGACCTTATTGGGAATAGTTTTAGTTTTTCCCCATTACATATGATGCTTACTGTTGGTTTTAAATAGATGCTACTGATCATTTAAGTGAAAGTCCATTTATTTCTAAACTGTCTAGTGTTTTTTAATAGGAGTGGGTGTTGAATTTTTATCAAATGCTTTTTCTGCATCTATTGAGATAATCATATGATTTTTGTTGGTTTGGTTATTGATATAGTCAATTATGTTAATAGTTTTCTTAATGTTCAACCAGCCTTGCATTCCTAATTAAATGCTACTTGGTCATAGTGTATTATTCTGGGGATAACTAATTATAATCTCTTTGCTAATATTTTATTTAAGATTTTTGCATCAATGTTCATTAGGGAAATTGGTCTATAATTTTCTTTCTCTGTTTTCACTCTACCTGGTTTAGGTATCAGCATCATATCTGTGTCATAAAAGGAATTTGGTAAGATGTTGTTATTATCATGATTATGAAAAGATGCAAAGCTAGCACATTTCTATGAATTGATGACATTTATAGTTGTCCTGTCATAAATTTGTTAACTCTGGATTTGAGTCCTATGACTTGAAGATATACTTCAAAACTCTGCTGAAGTTTGCTCCCATCACCTTTTCCTCATTACCATCATATTTTGATGCTAAGAGAAGCTCAGTCCATTCATGTCCAACCAGATGCAAACAACAGATACAAAGACTGAAAACTGATTTTTTTTCCTGGAGGCTTTTGTCCTCAGATCAAGTCACCACCAGCAACTTCTTTCATGGCAACAACATCTTCCCAATTAAAGGGATTCATCATACTATCTATCATCATTAAAGTGGGGACAGAAACAGTAACACCATCTTTAAATATGGAGACTCTAAATAACACTGAGCATCCTTATACATTAAAGAAAACATTAGAAATTGTGTAATTGATGAGATGAGTCCTGGGAGCATAGGCTCAAATTACTTGGGGACTTTAGGAATATCTGGGTTTGGAAGGATAGGTTCTGGAGATTTATGATACCCTCAAGGCATGCCCTTCTCTGGGAAATCTCCTTCTAAACCTAGTGGCCAAGCACCTTATAGCTTATAATGTGCTTTTTACTGGATAGCAGATACTAATTAGTATTTCTACGTGGAGAGGGAGTCCTCCCTAGTGCTGACCCACTGTAAGCTGTTCCATTCTTAGAATGTCTCTGGAAAAGGAAGAAGGTGGACTGAAGGGAAAATGTGGGACCAAAGTGCATGGGTCCTTGATGAATCATCTTTTTCTAGATAACTAAAAAGGGAAAAGCTCTTTTCTTGAGGATCTATTCTCCTAAAAGTCTTTTTTTTTAAATTTAATAGCCTTTTATTTACAGGATATATGCATGGATAACTTTACAGCATTAACAATTGCCAAACCTCTTGTTCCAATTTTTCACCTCTTACCCCCCCACCCCCTCCCCTAGATGGCAGGATGACCAGTAGATATTAAATATATTAAAATATAAATTAGATACACAATAATTATACATGACCAAAACGTTATTTTGCTGTACAAAAAGAATCAGACTCTGAAATATTGTACAATTAGCTTGTGAAGGAAATCAAAAATGCAAGTGTGCATAAATATAGGGATTGGGAATTCAATGTAATGGTTTTTAGTCATCTCCCAGAGTTCTTTTTCTGGGCATAGCTGGTTCAGTTCATTACTGCTCCATTAGAAATGATTTGGTTGATCTCGTTGCTGAGGATGGCCTGGTCCATCAGAACTGGTCATCATATAGTATTGTTGTTGAAGTATATAATGATCTCCTGGTCCTGCTCATTTCACTCAGCATCAGTTCGTGTAAGTCTCTCCAGGCCTTTCTGAAATTATCCTGTTGGTCATTTCTTACAGAACAGTAATATTCCATAATATTCATATACCACAATTTATTCAGCCATTCTCCAACTGATGGACATCCATTCAGTTTCCAGTTTCTAGCCACTACAAAAAGGGCTGCCACAAACATTCGTGCACATACAGGTCCCTTTCCCTTCTTTATAATCTCTTTGGGATATAATCCCAGTAGTAACACTGCTGGATCAAAGGGTATGCACAGTTTGATAACTTTTTGAGCATAGTTCCAAACTACTCTCCAAAATGGTTGGATTCGTTCACAACTCCACCAACAATGCATCAATGTCCCAGTTTTCCCGCATCCCCTCCAACAATCATCATTATTTTTTCCTGTCATCTTAGCCAATCTGACAGGTGTGTAGTGGTATCTTAGAGTTGTCTTAATTTGCATTTCTCTGATTAATAATGACTTGGAGCATCTTTTCATATGACTAGAAATAGTTTCAATTTCTTCATCTGAGAATTGTCTGTTCATATCCTTTGACCATTTTTCAATTGGAGAATGGCTTGATTTTTTATAAATTAGAGTTAATTCTCTATATATTTTGGAAATGAGGCCTTTATCAGAACCTTTGACTGTAAAAATATTTTCCCAGTTTATTGCTTCCCTTCTAATCTTGTCTGCATTAGTTTTGTTTGTACAAAAACTTTTCAGTTTGGTATAATCGAAATTTTCTATTTTGTGATCAGTAATGATCTCTAGTTCTGCTTTGGTCATAAAGACCTTCCCCTTCCACAGGTCTGAGAGGTAAACTATCCTATGTTCCTCTAATTTATTAATAATTTCATTCTTTATGCCTAGGTCATGAACCCATTTTGACCTTATCTTGGTGTACGGTGTTAAGTATGGATCAATGCCTAGTTTCTGCCATATTAGTTTCCAATTTTCCCAGCAATTTTTATCAAACAGTAAGTTCTTATCCCAAAAGCTGGGATCTTTGGGTTTGTCAAAGACTAGGTTGCTATATTTGTTGACTGTTTTATCCCTTGAACCTAATCTATTCCACTGATCAACTAATCTATTCCTTAGCCAATACCAAATAGTTTTGGTAACTGCTGCTCTATAATATAATTTTAGATCTGGTACAGCTAAGCCACCTTCATTTGATTTTTTTTCATTAATTCCCTTGAAATTCTTGACCTTTTGTTTTTCCATATGAATTTTGTTGTTATTTTTTCTAGGTCATTAAAATAGTTTTTTGGGAGTCTGATTGGTATAGCGCTAAATAAATAGATTAGTTTAGGTAATATTGTCATCTTTATTATATTTGCTCGTCCTATCCAAGAGCATTTAATATTTTTCCAATTGGTTAGATCAAACTTAATTTGTCTCCTAAAAGTCTTAAACAAACTTCTCTGTGTAAGAGCAATCCCTTTGGGTGAAGCCCATTCTCCAAGTGGTATTTTGAGCATCTCCAAATTAAAGCAATTCTTAAAGATAGACCAAGACCTCAAATTTTAATCAGAAGATATGTTTAGTATTCTTAACAGGATGTTAATAAATATGTCTAGTCATGACAATGATGTTGATGATGGTGATGATGATGATGTTAAAAAGCAACATTTCTATAGTCTTTAAGTTCTGCAAAGAAATCTACAAATATAATCTCATTTGATGCTCACAACAACAATGGTCAATAGGAGATATCATCTCCATTTTGTGGATGAAGAAACTGAGGCAAAAGAAAATTAAGTGACTTGTTCTAGACTTGTTGTCTAAGACAGAATTTGAATTCAAGTCTTCCTGACTCCAAGTCCAGCACTATCTATCAAACCATATAAGAAGATGTACTCACACTTCAGATGGTCTTTAGGTAAAGGGAAGTTTGTATTTTGTTTATTTCTAAGATAGAGAAACAACTTTTTTTTTCTTGAAGAAAGAACTTCTGTAAATGGAAAAATCTTAGATCATGAGCCCCTGGAGAGTAGAAACTGTTTTTTCACCCTTTTTTATCCCCATTATTTAGCATAGTGCCTGGCACAAGGGAGGAACATAATAAATGCTTATTGGCTGACTGAGATAAGATAAAGAAGAGAAAGAAAAATGTTATTAGCACTAGTTCAGAGAGGAGATTTGGATCAAGGGTACAAATGGAAAGTTTGCCTTGCCAAAAAGAGAAGGTTATTCATATTCTCAACTTGAAAAAGGGCTAAGAACATGCAAAGGTTTATAAACATGGGAATCTGAGGGAATTAATTCAATTCATCAAACAGTTATTATGTCAATTATTTTATGTAAAGACATTGTTCCAGGCTCAATGGAGTTTGTATTAAAAAAAGGAGCAAAGGAGTCTTCTAGTTGTTGGAAATGGGGACCTGTATGTGCAAGAACGTTTACGCCAGTCCTCTTTGTAGTGGCCAGAAACTGGAAACTGAACAGATGCCTATCAATTGGAGAATGGCTGGATAAGTTATGGTATATGAATGTTATGGAATATTATTGTTCTGTAAAAAAGTACCAGCCGGATGATTTCAGAAAGGCCTGGAGAGACTTACAGGAACTGATGCTGAGGGAAGTGAGCAGAACCAGGAGATCATTCTACATGGCAATAACAAGACTATATGATGATCAATTCCAATGGACAGGGCTCTCTTCAAAATGAATTGATTCAAACCAGTTCCAATTGCCCAGTAGAAAGTCATCTATGCCCAGAGAGAGGACTATGGGAACTGAGTGTGGACTGCAACATAGCATTCTCACTCTGTTATTGTTAGCTTGCATTTTTGTTTTCCTTCTCAGGTTTTTTTTTTTACTTTCTAGATCCAACTTTTTTTTGTGCAGCAAGATAACTGTATAAATATGTATACATACATTGGCTTTAACACATAATTAACCTATTTAACATGTATGGGGCTACCTGCCATCTAGGAGAGGGCATGGGGGGCAGGAGGGGAAAATTTGGAACAGAAGGTTTTGCAAGGGTCAATGTTGAAAAAGTTACCCATGCAAATGTTTTGTAAATAAAAAGATACAATAATAATTTTTTTAAAAAGGATGTGAAGTTTTCAGACAAAGAAAGCAAAACTACTTATAGCCATATGAATTAATACTCTAAATCACTATTGATTAGAGCAATACAAATTAAAGCAACTCTGAGATATCAACACACAACTAACGGATTGCCTAATCTTATAAAAAAATAAGTAAAATGATAAATGTCGAAGGGGATTTGAGAAAATTAGTACACTACTGGATTGTTGATGGAGCTATAAATTGATCTAACCATTCTAGAGAGCAATTTGGAACTATGGCCAAAAGGGCTATAAAAGTATACATAACCTTTGACCCAGCAATACCACTAATAGATCTGTATCCCAAAGAGAGCAATGAAAAGAGAAAAGGAGCTATATATACAAAAATATTTATAGCAGCTCTTTTTATGGTGGCAAGAAATCAGAAAGAGAGGGAATGCCCATCAACTGGAGAATGACTGAACAAGTTGTTGTATATTATTGTGATGGGAATGTTATTATGCAATAAGAAACAACAATTAGGATGATTTCAGAAAACATGGGAAAACTTAAATAAACATGCAAAGTGATATGAACACAGTCAAGAAGACATTATAACAGCATAGGAATAGCAATATAATAAGGATGACTAACTGTGAAAGACTTAGTAGTCTGATTAAAAAAAAAAAAAAGATTCTTCAAGATAATTCTGAAGGACCTATACTGAACATACTATTCATCTCCAGAGAAAGAACTGGTATCATCTGAATACAGACTGAAGCATACTATTTTTCTCTTTCTTTTTTCATTCTTGTTGTTGCTATTTGAATCTTCTTGTAGAAAATGACTAATATAGAAATGTTTAAATGATTGCATATATATATAACCTATGTCAGATTGCTTGCCATTTCAGGGAAGGAAGAAAGGAGGGAGGGAGAAAAGGATGGCATTTGGAACTCAAAATTTTAAAAACAAAACTATCTTAATGTGTAATTGAGAAGAAACTAAGTATTATTTTTAAAAGATATTTGTATTTCTAGCTACGTGACCCTGGTATATTTGAATAGCAAGAATTTCTAAAATAGGGAGGCTGTTACGTGACCAAAACATATCATGTAGGGGAACAAAGCAATGCCTTCTCCAGTCCTGTGAAAATGGCAAATGGAAAAATCATTGGAACTATTGCATCATTTTTAGTCTGCCAACTACCAGGAATGGGGCTTTTAATGGGCACAGTGGAAAAAGAGGAAGAGGTGGCTAAAATCAGGGAACAGGCAAGCTATTATTTATTAGTGGGGATGAACATTCACATATAGAGGAGAGGGAAGAACAGGAGATCACAGCAAAAAAAAAGTGGTGCACAGAGTTTTAAGTGACTAGATGATTAACTACAGGTCAACTGCAATTTTCTTACTGCCTCTTCTCCAATAGAATGGGGCCCTTTGGAGGTGATGGCACTGACCTGCAAATAACTGATCTGATCACCACAATGGGTAAAGCTTGGAGTAGGTCTATATATGCTCACCATGGCCATGATTCAGCCCAGCCAAGAGTGGAGCAGACACTCACAAAGAAAGATGCTCCCCCTCACCTTAACCTCCTATTCCGGAGTGGCTTTGAAAGCACCTATTCCATGTCAGCCAAGTTTTTAGCTGCTTTATAGGAAAGATTTCTTTCTTCCTTTTTCTGTTCCTCTAGCTTGCTGAGTAGCCTCATGCCTGCCAGGATTCTTTAGTCCTGAACTAATTGGCAAAAATCCTCCTGGGAAGATGGATTTCTGGCATTTTAATGTCTCAGAATATGCCTGTGATCTAGTCTCTAGAAGGGCTGTCGGACACAAGTGACTCATGTTCGGTTTGTCAAACAGTATAATTAATGGAAAACTCGATTGCAGGGTGAGATTTTTTGCCAAGGGCCTCCCAATGTTCATATATTAGCATCTGTGTGGATTTCATTTCATTTGGGGGGAGGGATATTATTATTTGCTCAGAACATTTAATCTTTTAGACATTCAAGCTAGAATATCATTCTTTATTTCCAAAATTGTTCTCTCAAAGATGCTATTTCCTCAAAGTCATATTAAATCCTAGAGCTAGGGAGAAAGGCACTGATCTAATTAATTTAATTTGCTCTGTTTATGTCTCCCTCCCAACCCCCTGACTATATTTTGTGCCACCTCTATTACAAAGAGATTAGTCTATAGATATGAAGGATACATACATATGCAAAATTAAACTGAATTTTGACATAGAAAGCCCCCAAATGCTCCCCCTTCATGCATATTGAATCCTGCTAGCTCTGGGAGATGGATGGTGACAATGGGAATCAGGAAAAACAGTTCAAAGTTTGGCGACATAAAGAGGTTCAAAGACTTGAAGTCTGATTGAAGATTAATAAGCTACTTTTGTCAGCAAGTTGGGCTTCACTGGAAAAAATAAACTGACTGATGGAAGGGTATGACCCCACACTCTCCCCTCCTTCCTTGGCTTATGCTTTTTATCTTCTCCCTTCTCTTCTTTGGGGTCCACTCTTGCTTTGGTCCTGTTTTTTATCAGGGGAAAAATAGTTCTTTCCAATTCATGCAGTTCTATGAAATGCTGAGAGTCATCTCCATTAGAATTGGGGTTCAGCCTTTTCAGGTTCCTCCCAGAGACAAAATGGAACCAGTTACTGGAGATGCTAAGCAGGTAGGTGGGTACTGCTAGTCTAAGTAGGTGGTTCCTTACAAATTAATAGGACAATCACTCCGGGGCTCCTGGGACAAGCCTATTGGGGTAAAACTCCTTTCGTTCATTATGAAAGCTCAGAAACCATTAACTCCTTATTTCTCAATGAAAAGAAAAAATTCAGCTGGCTTCCCTCTGGATTCCTTGCAATCTATTCATACTGTCTGACCTTCACAGCCAGGGTCCCCTTCCCAAAGATCTTTTCTTGAATAATCTTTAGAACAAAATGATTTTAGCATAAGAAAACAACAAAGCGCATTTAAGAAAATTTTTCTAGTCTTAATAATGTGCTGTGATTGAGCATAGTTCAATCGGAGGAGGCAGAGGTGCAGGCAAGCAGGGCAAGACAGGGAAAGCAAGGAGCTCTTAGCTCACATGGGCAGGGCACCAGAACCATTGCTTATTCTTTTACTTTCATGTGTCTCTAATAGGGTTTTTAATCCAAAAAGGGACATTTCAACATCTGGAATCATAGGCTCAGCTACAGTTCAACATCCAGTATTGAAGTGTACTTTGTGATACAGGTGCAATAAAACTGGTGTTTTGAACATCATTATAAAGGAGCGCTTCACCTTAGTTTCCTAAAGATAGATTCCATTGGAATTAAAACAAGCTACAAGTTACTAGGCTTATTGTGATGACCTTGTCTTTCCAAATTGCTCCTGGCCTGGAGCAAGAGCCCCAACATCCCTGAACCTGACACCCAGAGAAGATGCAATCAACCGAGTATGGCCTTTTAATGTAGCTATATCAGAGTGAAGCTGGTAGATATTGGATCTTGCCGAAATATGATTTTATTCCAGATGATCCATCATGGGCAATGAAGAACCTATTCTAGAATTCTTTTGGAGTAGTATGACTGTGGAGCAAACATTATAAATCATTTCCCTCATGCTTAGGTCCTTAAAGAGTAAAATCATGGAGCTACTGTTGATGGCGATAATATTGTAGTTTGTCATGAAGGGAAAACACTTTCTCTTTTTCCAATGATTTCATTTCCTAAGAGACATACCCCAGAGGGTCACAGCCAGTCTTTTTAATGCCCTTCAGAGTTTTTAAATGGCCCACCCAACCCCAATTTCATCTTTGGCTGGAAATATCTGTAGCCTCTTGATGGCAGGGTCAGCCTCTTTAAGGAATACCCAAATCTTGCTGTTGTCTCTATATGTTAGGACTGATTTATGGCATCCAGAAGCTTAATCAAAGTTTCCCCCCAGTTGCTTAATTTTTAAAGCCAAATTGCTTCTTCCTACTTATTTGTTCTAGAATACAATTTATCTTTGGCTTCAGCTTAGCCTTTTCTCTGTAGGAAAAAAATGCCTTGTTAGAACACAAAAGCTTACAGTTTTTTTTTTACAAAGGTGGTTGGCAAAGTGCCCCAACCCTACTACACACAAAGAGACATCTACATACATGCATACATATGTACACATGTTTGCACACATACATGCATATCCATAGACACTTAAGATCACTTTTTTGGGACAAAGTCAACAATTTCCCATTCTGTTTGATTTAGGTCTCTTTGCAGACTGAAGGAGAAAATGGTTAAAAGTCCAGAAGAGTCACATTTGAATTTGTTATTTTTTGGTGATAACATTAAAAAAAACTTTAAAAAAAATTTTAAATATATTTGAAACTACTTGAAGACAAAAGAAATAGTGTGATTAAAGGGGGTAGACCCAGACCTGGAGAGCAGGCTAGACCTCTAGTTTGTGTCATTCCCTCAGGGATTCCCTCCTTAGTTTTAGTTTTCTTCTCAGGAAAATCAGGACTAGAATGAAATCCTTAGCTACCTCCCAAAACAAACATGAATATACAATGAGATAACAGCAGTATAAAAGCCAATAATGTAAAATAGAAAAATGGAAGAAAATAAGCTTTTATTAATAGTCATGTGTGTGCCAGACACTGAAGGGGAAACAAAAGGCAGTCCCTGCCTTCAAGGAGTTTACATTCTGTTAGGTGAAGAAAACACTTCAAAGGGAACTGAAAAGAAGGTAAAAGGAGGCTGGGACTTAGTTTTGAAGTTTAAAAGCCAGGAATGCAGTCTACTGAAGGACTGAATGGCAACCCAATCCCTCTACAAAATGGAGGCACCAACCAGAATTAACAAGAGAGGAGGATAGACATTTCAGTGGAAAGTTGTATAATGAGACTATAGGAATGGTTACATATTTCTGAGTAAGGATTCCAGGATGTGAGGGAAGTTCCAGGATGAGAGTATAATATGAAGTGCAAATCCAGAAAGAAAAGGGAGAAAGCAAAAATAATGATAATAATTTTAAAAAGCAAAATATTCTTTCCAGTCCCTGACAAATTATTCACAGTTCTCAGAAGATGCATTACAGGGAGAAGATATTCAACAGGTAAAGTTAATGCTGAACTGACTGGCTCCTTGACCATCCAAAGTATGCCATTCTTCTCTTTATATCATGGATTTTATAGCTTTCTACTCAAAAGAATTGGTTGAGAACTCTAGAATTAAGACATCAGCTTAAAAAGGCCAACATTTCCCACTACATCCCTGGACAGCTCTCATCTTCCTGATATATATCTGGCCAGTGGACCCATGACTCCAGAGGACAAAGGGAGGTCGGTGACTTTACTCAACTTTCATTCACTCAATCCAATTCACTTGTATATCATGGCATCAGCTCCCCTGAGTCATGGTCCTCTTTGGGAAAGAAGGACAAACAACAACAACATAGTGATCAAATGATGGTCCAACAACAAAAGGATTCTATTTGGATTCTGATGCTCGAAAGATATTAGTAGGTGTGACTGAAATTGGGAATGATAAGGATGGAAAGGATGTGCTCTAAAGATGAAGATGATATAAAGACAAAAGAAGTCCATTTCACCAGGCAAAATGGACCTTTCCTCTAAACTTCTCATTGGTTTACTAGAGCCCTAACCCTACTGGTTTTGGAAGGAGATATAGGACACCAATCAATCGGTGTAAACATTAAAGGAACTAAGAAGAAAAAGACAATAATTGAAACAATTGCTCCTTTCAAGAAGTTTACCTTCTAGTAAGGACAGCAAGGACATAGACAGTTGGGAGTGCCAACTACATTTTTCCCTAGAAAAATTTGAAAAGTAATTTAATTTCTCAAAACAATCTGAATTATGTAAAAGTCCTATTATGTAAAAGAGTAAAGAGAATCTAAGAGAGTGATCAGTTGATTAATATTTTGACCCCAAATACCATTACTAGGTCTATATCCCAGATCAAACAAAAGGGAAAATAACCTCTATGTACAAACATTTTTATGGCAGCTTTTTTTGTGGTGGCTAAGAAATGGAAATTGAAGAGATGTCTATCAATTGGAAGATGTGTAAACAAGTTGTAACATGTGGTTGTCATGGAATACTATTGTGCTATACAAAATTATGACCATTATGGTTTCTGGAAAACCTAAGAAGACATTTATGAACTGATATAGAATGAAGTGAGCAAAACCAGGAGAACACTGTACACAATAACATCAATATTGAATGGCTTAACTCCTCTGATTAATACGATGATCCAGCAAAATTCCAAAAGATCTATAATGAAAAATGTTCTCCACCTCCAGAGAGAGTCCTAAAGAACTCAGAGTGCAAATAGAAGCATATTTTTCCACTTCACTTTTCTTTCAAGATGGTCAATATGGAAAAATGCTTTACATGACTTCACATGTATAATTAATATCACATTGCTTCCCTTCTCAATAGTAGGTGGGGAAGGGAAGTGGTAAAGGAAAAAAGAGAATTTGGAACTCAAAATGTTAAAAAAAAATGTTAAAATTTATTTGTTTTTAAGTGGCTGGGCCCTAGATAATCAGGTTTTAACGTGACTTTACAAGGCTTTATAGTAGGTAGCACTGAATGTGCAAATATATTGGAGGAAGCAGACTGAGTATAAGTAGTTGAAAGAGTTTCTTTTCATTCATGGAGACCAGAATTGGAAACTTAGTTTGAAGACAATTAAAAGTCAAGAAGATACAACTTCCATATTCAATGACCAAGCCAGATAAATTTCCAGAAAGCTCAAGTAGCAAAAGAAGCCAAAACAACTCCAGTTCACCCCACAAGTCCCCACAGAATGTGTCTCAGACATTGGTTCTTTCTTCTTGTTTATGCTGGATCAGGATGCCAAGCCTCTATGTCAATAATCCTTTGGCCCCTTACTGTTTGTGTGACCTTGGTCAAGTCATTTCAGGTTTTGGGCCCCAGGTTTCTTCATCAGCTGAATGAGTGGAATAGACTAGATAATTTTTGAGTTCCCTTCTTATTCTGAATCTAAGATCCTAGTAGCTAGAAGAAGGAAGCCAAATAAATGACAGGAAGTATATTCCTAGTTTAATTAATGAACTGGCCAAGATGGAAAGATGTAGGCATGGAGACATTTTTAATATTATATTTGCACAATAAATATTTAAGTATTTAAATGGAATCCTGCCCATTTTAAGGACAAATTCAAAATCTTACATCTTTAAGCCAAAATGTCTATGGCATAATTTGGGAAAAGATTGATGGAAATATTAAATCTATGGGTGGAGGGTATTAAGGTGAATAATATAGACTAGGCCCTTGACTTAATTAAGCTAGATTGATTTTATCATAAAATCTCCAGGGCAGTTCAATTACAAGCCAGGAATATGAAGCTTACGACAGTGGCCTAAGCAGCAGAGATTGATGATGATCTCTAGCAGCGTACAAGGAAATTTAACTCAAAGTTCCCAAGCTCACTGGGAATGCCAGATAGAAATGAATGGCAAATGGGGAAGAATATATCTTTAAGGAAAAATGGACTTCCATAACCAACAAAAATAAGGACATTTCCAATTCTAAGGACAGATCCCCTTTAATTAGTGAGCCAAGGTCTAGGAAGTCAGGATTCCTGATATGGAAGGCAACTCTCTAACAGAAGATAGCTGTGGAAATTTCCCTTTCTACACAAGGTATAGTGGACAGTAAGGACAAAAGAAATGATTGTTAGCCAACATTGACTGACTACTATAAAGATTATGGGGTAGAGCCTACATGGCTGTACCAGGAGTTTGGGTTCAAAGCTCATTGCAGATGGGGCTCATATAACCACAGAAAACTCATTCCACTCAAAATTTCCTCACCTGAAGAAATGAGAGGTCATTAATATAACCCACCTTGTAGAGTTGCAGTGAAGAAAGGACTTTGAAAACCATAAAGCCATTTAGGAAATCTTTAGCAGTGAGATGGGTAATATAAATAGCATATAGTAGACCAGTGGGTTAAAGATAAAAGCCTACTGGGAAGATGTCATCTATAGCCCTATTTTTCCTGGTTTACTCGGGCTCTCAGATATGTAAATACTAATTATCTTCTAAGGCAGTACACTGTAATCATTGGGATTGGGACCAGTGGTGTTAGCAGCAGTTAGATTGGTGGTGATTTTCATCAGCATTCAGGGAAATTTAAATAGATCATGAAAGCAGCATCACAGAATGAGGAAATGGAAGGATCAGTGACCTCTAGTCTAACTTATAGACAGGAATCCAACTATGACATAACCAAGCAGCAGTTGTCCATTCTTTTTTGAATAAGCAAGGGGCATCAAGGTCCCTCTAAACTGCTGGACACCTCAAGTGTGAAAGCATCTCCGGCAATAGAGTTTACATTTATTTGCTGCTTCATAATTTCTTCTCCCTTGTCCTGATTCTCATGCTACCCCATACACATCTCAGTCTCTACATCCTTCTTCTTCCTCCCATCTGAGCACAATTTTTGCCCTCAAAGAGATTGTGGACATCACAGGAGCTGCCCTTCAAAGAAGTCATGTACTACTGAATGGATCCAGTCTCCTCAGTCCAGTTTCCCCTCCTGGAAGGTTGCAGAAAAGAAAGAAAGTGGAAGACAGAAAATGAAGTCCAAGAATACAGCACATGTCCTATTATGGCTAGTCCCAGGATTCCAGCACAGTGGTGGGGTGTGAGCTCCCAGCTTCAGCCCAGGCTGAATCTCTCCGTCCATCTTCCTGGAGCTCCTAACATTATTCACAGGAACTAATACTATTAAAACACTCTTCCTTCCCTCCCCTTATCCATTTATCCTTCCTATTCGTAAGAACTACTTTATCCCATTTATATCCTTCTATTCACATTGAAGTAGGGCCCATCTGGATTTCACTTGATTCAACAAACATTTCTCAGGCTCTTTCTAAGTGTGAAACTCTGTACCAAGCATTTGGGCACAATTTTTTTAATGGCAGTTTCTCCACTCAAGGATTATCCATTTTACTGGATACTTTCTTCATAAACCCTGTATGTACCAGGTGGCTGAACTATAATCTCCGGCATAGAATGAGCCCCCTTTGCTGATAACATGACTGAAAAATCAAAGAAGCAGTGTTTCTTGGTAATTAGTAATCAGTTTATTAATTAGACTAGCAAATAATAAATTGATGGTGGGTGATTTCTTTCAGCACTCAAAGACAAACCATGGGCATCATCAAATGCTGAAGTACTTTCGGAAAAGTGGGTTCCTATATATACAACACACCACACCCATACACACTTTCTCTGTGTGTGTGTGTTTCTCTGTGTCTCTGTCTCTCACTTGCTCGCTCTGCCTCTGCCTCTCCTTCTCTCTCTCCCTCTCTTCTTCCTTCCATCCCCCTTTCAAGAAAGACATCTCCACCTAGACTATTTAAGTTGAACAACGGAGATTTCTAGAGCCTAATGCTTTAGGGCTGGAATTAACCTAGATTAAATTCTCCTTTACACTTTAATAAGAAATAAACTTATTTATTTAATAAGAAATAAATTGGATGTGATTTTGAGGAAACCTCCAAGTTTTGAGGAAAATGTCTCTGAAGGATTAGACCAATCTCAACCTCAGCCCTTTCCTTCTAAAGGACTTAGCTTTGAATGAGGAAGTAAAAAGAGAAAAAAACTTTGGATCCCAATATTAATAATTGGTTATTAATAATAATTACTCTTTTGGTATCCTTAATGGTGCATATATTGATGCTTAGCCATTCTGAGGAAGGGAGCATAGACAAGACAAGATTGCCAAGCATTCTTCCCTAACATCTATCTCAAATTCCAACAGGAAGTTAATAAGGAAAATAACTTGGTTCTTTCAAATCTCTGTTCCTTGACCTCTATTCCTTCCCCTTATTGGCTAGTCAGTAATAAATATGATTACTCTGTTCTAGGTCATATTGAACAAGCTTTGCCATATAAGTAATATTGGGAATAAGATTCAGAGCTGAATGGGTTGATATAGTCCATCTAGTCCAATCTTTTTGATATGAAAATAAAGACACCAGAAGTGGTAATATAAAAGAAATATGAGTATATTTGGGAGAGCATAATTATAGAAGAATATTAAAAAAAATACTGATAGGGTATAGCTTCAAGGGGAAATATAGCAATAATCCTAAGGTTCCCTGACTTTAGAGTGCTATTGTTCAAACAAGGATTCTAAAGGCTTCTGGCCTTTAAAATAATCCTAACATTGCTGACTGTCAGATAGATAATCTGTTGGTCAGTGATAACCAGTTTCTCAAGACAGTAGTGAATAGATGATCCCTCAAATCTGCCTGTGTGCCATGAAATTAGCAAATAAATAACATGAAATTTTGTTCTCTCTTTGTCCTATAAATCTGATTTCCTTCTCTTGGTTCTTTGATAAATCTTTTTGGAACTTAGCCTGCTTCAATTAGTGTTATAATTACAATAAACTTTTCCCCTTGACTTGGAGATGATTTCAAGCCTGAAAATTCTTTTGAGATACCTTGCAACATCAATCTGCAACCCCATACTTTTGGGATCTCCTTCTGAAAATCAACATTAGTATTGACCCAACTTGTATCATAAAGAAATTATGTCATAGATATCCATCACAACCGTGATTCACCATTTATTTACATGAAATAGCTCGTGGACTCAAGCAAATGCAACTAAGCAAGGCAGAGTCATATGGATTGAACAATTTGCTTTTGGGGGCGAATATGGCTTTTATAACTCAGAGGGAGGAGGGGAGAATAAAAGCAGGATCAAGGCAGTAACAAAGATGTGTATTGAGATGCTGAGGATATTTTAAAGATCGTTTGGGAGAGATGGGAGGAAAGTAGAGTCAAGATGGCAGAGAGTAGACAGGACTTTTACTGAGCTCTTCCTACCTTCCCTCAGAATCAACACTAGATCAAACCTCTAAATATATTTTGGAGTGATAGAACCCACAAATATTTGGAATACAACAAATTTCCAGCAGCAGATATCTTGGAAGTACTTCAGAAAAGGTCTGTCTCAATCAGGACAGAGCCCAGCACAGAGAATTCTCAGGGAATATAGTAAGAGGCTATTAACCAATATACAACAGTATGGGCTATTCTCTCCTGGTTAAGAAGCCAATGGATCAGCAAACTGCCTTTGAGACCTCCAATGCAACTAGAGAAGGCAAATAGTAAACTATGAACCACAGCAAAACACATAGGACTTAGACATGCCCCTCCAACATAGAAAGGAAGCCAGCAGCACTGACTCAACACCAGCATGAAGTCCCTGTCACCCTGTAGAGGAAGCTGCTTTTTCCTAAAAGCAGACCTCAACCTTTAAAAAGGAGCAAAAATAAAAAAGCCAAAAGAGCTCTGACCATAAATAGTTATTATGGAGACAGGGAAAAACAGACTTCAAATCCTGAGGACACTAAAGGCAAAATCTCTCCAGATGAAGCTTCAAAGAGTGATATCAGTTGATTTTCAACTCAAAAGTCTCTCTTGGGAGAATTCAAAAAGGATCTTAAAAGAGCATTAGAAGAAAAATGGGGAAAGGAAATGAGAGCTTTGGGGAAAGGAAACACAGAAATTGTTTAAAGAAAACCATTCCTTAAAAATGTAGCTTTGGTAAAATGGAAAAAGAAAACAATTTCCTAAAAATAGAATTGGTGAATAGGGAGGAAAAGCTAATGAACAAAACAATTCATTTAAAACTTCAATTAGCCAAATGCAAAGGGAGTTAAAAAAACTAACTGAAGAAAATAATTCACTAAAAATTAGAATTGAACAAATGGAAGTGAATGGCTCAATGATACATCAAGAATCAGTCAAACAAAACAAAAATATGAAAAAATAGAAGAAAATGTAAAATATCTCATTGGAAAAACAATTGACCTGAAAAATACACCCAAGAGAGACAATCAAAGAATTGTTGAACTACCTGAAAATCATGGGGAAAAGAGCCTAAACAAACATCTTTCAAGAAATCATCAAGAAGGACATCAGGGAGCCCTGGAGAGACTTACATGAATTGATGATAAGTGAAATAAGCAGAACCAGGAGGTCATTATATACTGGAACAACAAGATTATATGATGATCAACTCTGATGGATGTGGCTCTTTTGAACAATGAGATGATTCAAACCAGTTCCAGTTGTTCAGTAATGAAGAGAATCAGCTACACCCAGAAAGAGAACACTGGGAAATGAGTGTGGATCACAACATAGCATTTCCACTCTTTCTGTTGTTGTTTGCTTGCATTTTTGTTTTCCTTCTCACATTTTTTTTCTTTCTAGATCTGATTTTCCTTATTCAACAAGATAACTATATAAATATGTACACATATATTGTATTTAACATATACTTTAACATATTTAACATATATTGAACTCCCTGCCATTTAGGGGAGGGGATGGGGAGAAGGAGGGGAAAAGTTGGAACAGAAATTTTGCAAGGGTTAATGTTGAAAAATTACCCATACATATCTTTTGTAAATAAAAAGCTATAATAAAAAAAATCATCAAGGAAAACTACTTTGATATCCTAGAAGCAGAAGGTAAAATAGTCATTGAAAGAATCCACTGATCACTTCCTGAAAGAGACCCCCAAATGAAAACTCCAAGGAATATTGTAGCTAAATTTCAAAATTATCAGATCAAGGAGAAAATCCTGCATGAAGCCAATGAGAAAAAATTCAAATATCGATGAGCTACAATCAGGATTATCCAGGCTTTAGCAGCTTCCTCTTTAAAGGATCAAAGGGCCTGGAATATGATTTCTAGAGTGCAAAGGCCCTTGGACTACAGCCAAGAAACAACTACTCAGCAAAACTAAGCATTATGTTTCCGGAGAGAGTTGGATATTGAGTGAAATAGGGGATTTTCAATTATTTTTGATGAAAAGACTAAAGCTGAACTAAAAATTTAATTTTCAAATAGAGAACCCAAAAGAAGAATAAAAAGGTAAAAAGGGAAGAAAAATAAGCTGCATTTTTTAAAGATTAAAATGTTTATATTCCTACATGAGAAGATGATCTATGTAACTCTTGAGAATGCTATCTTTTTGGGATACACTATGACTTTATTATGATGATATAAAATAGAAACTAGGCATGGAAAGAAATTGTACTGGAAGAAGAGAAAAGAGAATTAAAATGGGGTAAATTACATCACTTGAAGAGGCAAATGAGAGCTATTACAACTGAGGGAAAGAAGGGAGGGGGATGAACATTATTTGAACCTTAATCTCATTGGATTTGACTCAAAAAGGGACTATTATAAGTATTTATTTAGTATAGAAACTTCTCACTTTATAGGGAAGTAGGAGGGGAAAGGGGAAAGGAAAGGAAGAGGCTAATAGAAGGGAAAAGGAATAAGAAAGAGAGGAGGTTCTGAAAAAAAGGAGGGCAGATTGAGGGAGATGGTGGTCAGAAGCAAAACAAAGGAGAGAAGGGAGAGGCAGGAAGGAAATAAAAAAGGATAACAGGGGAAACAGAATGGTGGGAAATAATAATTTCAATTGTGAATGTCAGTGGGATGAGCTCTTCCATAAAATGCAAGCAGATGGCAGACTTGATTAAAAGCCAAAATCCTACAATATGTTGTTTACAAGAAATATATTTGAAGCAGAGTGATACATGCAGAGTAAGGTAAAAGGCTAGAGCAGAATCTATCATGCTTCAACTGAAGTAAAAATAAGCAGTGGTATCAATCCTGATCTCAGATCAAACATAAGAAAAATAGATTTAATTAAAAGAGATAAGGAAGAAAACTACATCATGATAAAAGGTTACAGTGATAATTAGTATTAAATATATATGCACCAAATGGTATGGGATGCAAAATCCTAGAGGAGAAGTTAAGAGAACTGCAACAAAACTACATTAGTGGGAGAGATCAACCTCACTCTATCAGAACTAAATAAATCGAACCACAAAATAAACAAGAAAGAAGTTAAGAAGGTAAATGGAATTTTTAAAAGTTAGGTATGATAGGCTTTTAGAGAAAATTGAATTGGAAAAAAAGGAATATACTTTTTTTCTTGGCAGTACATGGAACATACACAAAAAGTGATTATGGGTTACAGTATAAAACCCTCAAAATCAAACACAGAAAGACAGAAATAGTAAATGCATCTTTTCTAGATCATGATGCAATAAAAATTACATGTAACAAAAGGATAGAGAAAAATAGGTCAAAAATCAGTTGAAATTAAATAATCTAAATCTTAAAGAAAGAAAGGGTAAAACAAAAAAGAGAGGATAGAAACAACTGATAATTTCATCCAAAAGAATGACAATAAAGACACAACAGACCAAAATTTATGGGATGCAGTCAAAGTAGTTCTTGGGGGAAAGTTTATATCTCTAGATGCTTACTTGAATAAAGTAGAAAAAGAAAAGATCAATGAATTGGGAATGCAACTAAAAAAGCTAGGAAAACAATAAAAATACCTACTTAGATATTAAATTTGAAATTCTGAAAATAAAAGACAAGATTAATAAAATTGAAAATAAGAAAACTATTGAACTAATAAACAAAACTAGGAGTTTGTTTTTGCAAAAGCTAACAATTTTGTTAAAAAAGGAAAGAAGAAAATCAAATTGTCTGTATCAAAAATGAAAAGGGTAATCTTACCGCCAATGAAGAGGAAATTAAAGCAATAACTAGGAGCTATTTTGTTCAATAGTATGTCAATAAAATTTATAATTTAAGTGAAATGGATGGAAACTTACAAAAATATAGATTGCCCAGATTAACAGAGGAAGAAATATTACTTGAATAGTCCTATTTTAGAAAAAAAAGAAATTGAACAAGCTATTAATGAACTTCCTAAGAAAAAATCTCCAGGGCCAGATGGCTTTACAAGCAAATTCTACCAAACATTTAAAGAACATTTAATTCCAATAATATGCAAACTATTTGGAAAAATAGGGACAGGAGTTCTACCAAATTCCTTTTATGACACAGATACAGTGTTGGTGCCTAAACCAGATAGGATCAAAACAGAGAAAGAAAATGTTATACCATTTTCCCTAATGAATATTAATGCAAAAAAACTTAAATAAAATTTTAGCAAAAAGATTACAGCAATTTATCACTAGGACAATATACTATGACCAATTAGGATTTATACCAGAAATGAAGAACTGATTCAATAGTAGGAAAATCATTAGCACAATTGACTATATCAATAACCAAACTAACAAAAATCATATGATTATCTAAATAAATGCAGAAAAAGCATTTGACAAAATCCAACACCCATTCCTATTAAAAATACTAGAGAGCATAGGAATAAATGGAGTTTTCATTAAAACAATCAGTAACACCTATGTAAAACCATCAGAAAGCAGCATATATAATAGGGATAAACTAGAAGCATTCTCAAAACAATGAGGGATGAAACAAGGTTGCCCACTATCACCTTCATTATTCCAATACTGTATTAGAAATGTTAGCTTTATCAATAAGAGAATAAAAAGAAATTAAAGCAATGAAAGTAGTAATGAGAAAATGAAATTATCACTCTTTGCTGATGATATGATGGTATACTTAGAGAATCCTGGAGAAATAATTAAAAAATGACTAGAAACAATTTACAATATTAACAAAGTTGCAGGATACAAAATAAATCCCCATAAATCAGTGGCTTTGCTATATGTTACCCACAAAGTCCAGCAGCAAGAGACACAAAGAAAAATTACATTTAAAATAACTGTAGACAATATAAAATATTTGGGAGTCTACCTGCCAAGACAAAGCCTGGAACTATATGAACAAAATTACAAAACACTTTCCATACAAATAAAATTATATCTAAACAATTGGGAGAAAATCAAGTTTTCAAGAGTAGGCAGAGTTAACATAAAAAAATGACAATTCTACCTAAATTAATATACTTATTCAGTGCAATACCAAGCACACTGCCAAGAAATTATTTTACAGAATGAGAAAAAGTAATAACAAAATTCATCTGGAGGAACAAAAGGTCAAGAATTTCAAGGGAATTAAAGAAAAAAATTCAACTTAAGGTGGACTGGCTGTAGCAGACCTAAAATTATATTATAAAGCAGTGGTCATCAAAACCATTCGGTACTGGCTATGAAACAGAATAATAGATCGGTGGAATAGGTTAGGTTCATAATTTACAATAGGACGATATTGTTCTATGACTGTAGGAATCTAGTGTTCGATAAACCAAGGACTCTAGCTTCTGGGATAAGAACTCACTATTTGATAAAAATTATTGGGGAAATTGGAAAACAGTATGGCAGAAACTAGACACGGACAAACACCCAACACCTTATACCAAGATAAGGCCGAAATGAGTTCATGTTTAGACATAAAGAATGATGCTATAAGCAAATTAAAAGAAAAAAGGAGAGTCTACCACTCAGATCTGTGGAGAAGGAAGGAATTTATGACCAAGGAGAAACTGAAGAACATTATGAAATGCAAAATGAACAATTTTGATTACATTAAGTTAAAAAACATTGTACAAACAAAATAATGCAGATGAGATTAGAAGGGAATCAGAAAACTGGGAGGGGAAATTTTATATCCAAGTATTCTGATAAAGGCCTTATTTCTAAAACATATAGAACATTGACTCAAATTTCTAAGAACACAAGTCATTCTCCAATCAGTTGTATGACTTATCTGTACTCCCAAAGTATCTGTGATGAAGCAGACACTCCATTTCCGTTACTACCAGATTGCACAAAGTGAGCACAGGTCCTCCTCCTGAAGCTTTTTCAGGAATGGAGTTCCATTTTGGAGGCCAGTTACATGAGTAACTCCTTTAGTCATCCATGGTTCTAGAGGTGTGGTGCTTTCTCCTGGGGTAATCAAGAGGTGGGCTCAGACAGAGATTATATGGGAAGGGATTTATGTTGTCTCCCCTGCTCCCATTCCTGAGCTTCAACAATTCCTGCACTAATAATGTAATTCTTAAGGTAGAGAAGGGAGAAAAAATAGGGATTATTCACTCTGTGTCTTCCCCATTCAGCATCTATGTTGAATTCCCCCCTCTTCAAATCCTTGAAAATGGCACCTCATTTAATTTTTCATTTCCTCACCCTTGCTCTCTTTCCCAAATCTCTTTAACACCGCCCTCCTTCAACTCTTGGGACTGCCTTGCAAACACTGCCACCAGCCTAGCAGTCTAGAAAGGCTTGGAAGAATCTGAGCAATGACGAGATGTTCACTGAAATTTGAAATGTGTGCTGACATTTTAGAAGGAAGCAAAGTGGAGGGAAAAAACCAACTGCAAGAACTACAAAATATCAGATGCTATTGAATCTGGCCATACATCCCCTTCATTAGATCCCAGCCATTGTTTTCTGCAAGCACATGGGAGCGCTACAGATTTGCCTTTTCAGGTTCCCTGTCCCGTGCTCACATCATGTTGACTTCCCTTCCTCAAACAGCAACTATTGTACGTATTCTCGTCATCTCACTTGGCAACACATTTGCTGTGCTTTCTCAACACTGTTTACAAGACCCAATTGGGTTTGGCAGTGAAATGGCACTTATTCACAAGCCTCAACTCTTCCTACTGAAGGAGGGCAATTAAGGTAGGAATATTTCAAAGAGGTAGAAAACAAGAACTAATCCATACTTATCTTTGGGTCTGAATACAAACTGTTATTCTAAAGCTCCATTTAATTTTACAACATGGCAACCAAAATGATGCAGTTACACATCTCTGTAATAACTTTTAGTGGATATACCATTTGAAGCAATACTTGAAAAACTATAAAACCTAGGTACAGATTTGTGGCCTGTTGATACTTCATAACTTCTTGAGATCATCACCCAATCATTCCTCTTTCTTTCCCTGTTGTTCAGTCATTTTATTCCTGTCTGACACTTTGTGACCCCATTTGGAGAGTTCTTGGCAAAAGACACTGAAGTGGTTTGCTGTTTCTTTCTCCAGCTTATTTTACATATGAGGAAACTTAGGGGAAAAGCATTAAAGTGACTCACCCAGGGTCATATAGCTAATAAATATCTGATGCTAGATTTAAAGTTAGAAAGATGACTCTTCCTGATTTCAAGCCCACGGCTTTATCCATTTCTATTTAGTTTCTGTTCTCTTCTTCTGGTCACAGGCAGGGAAAGAATCATTAATCCTCACTAAGAATAGTACTTCTGCCTATGTCTTTGATCTCCTTAGCTCTTACTTATGACATCAATCCAGCAATCATCCCCTATTACAAATCTTTTTCAATCCATCAGCCACACCAAATTCATTCCTCTCTGCTTAAAAACATATCCCATAGTAAACATACTACCTTCATCTTCTAGAAGCTCCTTGTGGCTCCTTTTTGCTTCTCAAAAAAAAAAAAAAACCTTTTATTTTTGAAATTTAAACTCTTTCATCAAGTCTGCTCTATATGGTATTTTATTTATTAGTTAGTATTTTATTTTGGTATTCACAAATCCAGCTGTTAAATCAACATTGCTGACAGGACAGCCAAGAAATCCAGGGTTGATATGTTTACTTTTTGTGTGGTTTGCTTACTCACTGACTCCCAGGACCTACAGAAAACTGTCAAATATAAAACCATTCTCAAGTTAATTGCATCCGTAATGTATATTATTACTTGAGTAATAACACAAAGATGTCAATATCAATGTGATCAATGGCCATTGAAGGAATCTGACATGTAAATTCTGGAGACCAGAAGACTCGCTGGATCTGATAACCGTCCTCAGGATCCGAAGGGCTGTCAGATGAGAAGCCGTTGATCTCATTCTGCTGGGCCCCAGAAGGCAGAGCCAGAAGCTGGGAGTTTCACAGAGATGTGTTTAGGTTCAATGCCAGGAAAACTTCCTTGTAATTAGTGTTATCCTGAAGAAGAATTGGGAAGGAACCATCCTTGTTGATAGTCCTCCTTCACCCTCAAACCACTTTGTTTAGGATGATGGGAGGGTGCTCATTCAGTCCGGAATTGCCCCCCCCCCCCCCGAGGCCTCTGTGGCCACTCCCAAAGCTAATGCTACATGGTCCCGTGATCATGTCTCCGTCACTGTAAGAGGGGGCCTGGTGATCCTGAGACCGCCATGGCAGTTTCCCATAAAGGAGGTTGTAACTTACAGAATCTACTACTGGAAACCATGGTTAAAAGATTAGCCTTGAAGATTTTAGGACTATCATGACAGTTTTCATTTAAGGGAGACTGCAAGCTTATAGAACATACCATGGAAAACTATTGACAATCACATCTTTTGAAGGCTGACACAGCCATATCTCTCAAATAATGTTTTATCTACCACAGCTTGTTTTCTTTCCTGATATCAAATCCCTCAAAAACACATTCTGCTTCGACCCCTGTTAAATAATTTGACGAGCTCTAGGAGACCCTCCAAAATGATCTTAGAAGATGCTCTCATAGGACATACTACATTCCCTACCCTCCAACAGAAGTGCCCCTCCCTGCTACAAGGACCCATTTTTATCGGTCCCATTTCAAGGGGACAGCCTTGGGGGACTATGGCCTATGGCCTTCCAGGAGCCACTGCCTTGGGCCAGAGAACTGTTGCCAAACAACAGGCACGCAGCAAGCAGGGGCTCCAGACATCAGACTAGTTGGGGGCTACATATTGAGAGGGAAAATGGGGGACTTAGTTGTTGAGCCTGGGAATGGATAATGGAGAGTCATTACAGAATATTTTGTAATTGACTTTCAAAAGAGGCCAGATTCTCATCTTCTTAAGATCAATTCATTGATCTTGAAAATCCTGAGATGACCAAGAAAACAAAACAAAACTCTTTTTCCCTGCAATTATATAATTCTGAGGAAGTCATAGAATACTAAGCACTTGCTCAGTAGCCAAGGGTTTGGCGCTTACCCCACTGATTCATCTCAACCAGAAATGGAGCTGGTTTGAGCCCCCAGGCCATACCTACTGACACTTATTTAAAGATGTGTCTCATCTAGTCCTTCTTCATCCTTTCTTCCCCCTTTCCAGTCTTCCCCGGTGACGAGGGAATCCAAAGAATGGGGCCTGGAGTTCCAGTCACTGGCCCCTGAGCTGGACACCTACAAGATGTGCGGATCAGACAGAAACGAAGGCTTGGGTTCATTTTAATTCTTGCCATGGAAGTTGTTATAAAGTCAGAAAGCAAATAAGAATAACCCGTGGTGATGTTTACACTGAGAAAGATGCTCAAACCCCGGGCTGGGAGTCATGTCCTGTCACTCTGGGAGCTGCCCAGTGCTCACTTGTGTGGCAAACCAAGAGCTATGGAGGGCACGTGTCGGAGCCTACTATGGCATTGAGGAAAAGCACCATTAGCTCTTGCCAAATAAAAGAACATGCTTCAGACCTAATCCCACCAGGCATAGGGGAGGGGAACACAGAGAGTCTGGGTGCCGTCCATTGGCTGCTACTGACCGGGCTACCTCTGGACGCTCCCCCAGTCTACCTTCCTTGTGGCCTGGGAAGAGATTATCTTTCAGTTCAAATTCCAGCTGCCCATTGTACCAACGAGGCAGCTGCCCTGGCCAGCCGGCCAGGGTCTCCCCGCTTACTGCTGACGTCCCCTTGGTTAGCAAGCACCCAAACTCCAAGTCCCAGCAGGGCAACCCTACAAATCTCAATCCTCCATGAAAGCCCTGGCCATTCCCAGGAAGCTTAGGGTGGGGATGTGGGGGAGAAGCAAATAATCTTCCAGTTGGCAAATTGGTCAAACAACTGGGTAGAAAAAGCTAGCTTGTGTGCAAATGGACTTCTAGGGCCGGCCCATTTCTTCCTGCTTTCTGAGAGGGCCACGCTGTAAGGAAGATGCAGAGAAACCGCAAGCTGTCATTAGGCAGCATCAGGACATTTGAGATCACAGCGAGCCCCGATTTACACACAGCTAACTCCCCAGCCAGAGGGGCAGCTTCTTGGCAGAGGACACGGAAGGAACAAAGAGATGCTCAGGGGCCAGCGTGAAGCTCATAGAAAAGGAGAAGCGGCCCCTTTTCCTGTCCCTCCCATCCCCTTGTGAATCGACACTTGCGCCAGCCAGAGAACTCCCACATCCTGAGCGTGGGGGGGAGCACAGTGCAATCACTTGACCCTCCGTGCCCCGCCTAGACAATTCCAGCTGCTTGATGGAAAACAGCATTTGCTTCCAAACTGCCGCCATCCTGCTCCATAGAGGCAATGTAGCCTGCTTAGGTGCTGGGATCTCAGAACACCAGTTCTGTCTCCCGGCACCTTGTAAAGCCTTTGGTTGCAGGGTCTACTTCTACCAAAGCTACTATGAAAATCAAAAAGAAGAGGGGATGGGAGTCCTCAGGGACTCCTGGAAGCAGAGCAGTTATTGATGGGGAAGCCAGAGCAAGGGTAACATGGACAGTACTGGCTCTGAGGTGGGTTCCAGCAACATGAGACATTTGTCTTAGATCTTGTTTCCTGGGCTCCTTATCTGCCCTCCAATCTTGGCCAGTCGGTTAGCCCAGTGTCCCTGCTGCCCCTCAACGGCCAAGGGTCCTACTGACCCCACAGCTCCCATTTGGAAATGAGCTGTCCCAAGCTTCTTTCTGCTTCCCAGCATTTTCAGGCACTATTCTCCCCAAGTGAAAATGAGTCACTCTCTCCCCTGGGAGCCAAAATCTATGTGCCCTGGGGGATGACAGCTTTTCTTGATAATCTCATCACTATGGGGGGAAAGGATCACAGGCAGATTTTCCCTCCACCCCCCACACACATACACACCCCTAAGACCTCAAAGTGACTTAGAAACTTTGAGCTAGAAGAATTCATAGAGATGAATGTACTCAGGAGAGGAAACTGAGGTACAAGAAAGTCAAGCAATGGGGCTCACGTCCCCTGTGAAGTCAGTGGCAGATCTGGGACTAGTCTTGGTTACTTGGTCCCCTCAAGTTTACAACTGCGGGAGAGGCAGGTACTCCAGTCTATGCACAATGGAGAATGGTACCCTGGTAGAGAGTTTTCCCTGGTAGGGAATTGCTTTATTGGCAGAAGGTCTCTCATCCTTTAGCTCCTTTTCTCCTCTCCTCTCCCCCAGTGACTCACCTTTCCACAGGAGGCGCCTGGATCTAGTCTAGAGCTGCCCAACATCAGAGTTTTCTGAAAAGAAGCTTGGGCAGGGACTGGTAGAGTCCCCCAGTGGCCCCCAGGCAGGTCCGTGCATTCTAGAAAGAGACGTGCCCAGAAGTCCTCTGTAGCCAACCCTCTGCTTCTGGATATCTCCTTGAATGCCCCAGGAGCTCTTTGGCCGACCCCAGACCTGAAAATATTTTGTTACTCAATATTAAGTGAAAGGCAAAAACCGTCCAGGAGCTCATTTACTAGTTTTATGTTGGACACAAGAAAATCTAAGGATGCCTGACTTGGACCTGGAAAAATTCTTGCTTTGGAATTGACTCAGTTTTAACAGAAGCAGATCAATCATATGATCTATCCCAGGACAAGTGTGAGGTGGGGAAGGGAGTGAACATTTCCTTAGCCCCTATTTCCATGCACCAAAAACTACATTTAGTGTTTTTGCAAATATTAACTCACTTAATCCTCACCACAACCAGAGAGGCATTTTTTTTAATTTTCCCTATTTCATAGTTTAAGAAATGGAGGCAAAAAAGGTGAATGAGTTACACAAGGAGTGGGGATGGGGTACACAGCTAGTGTCTGAGGCTGGATTTGAACTTGGGAATTTTCTAGCCCTAAGCCCTCTCTCTACTGCACCATGAGCTAATAAGATTCAAACAGAAAAAGTTGGGGCAGGAGAGAGAGGAAGACAGAATCCCAAACATGTGTCAGGGATTACACAGAACAAAAGCACGTAGATGCTCATAAAATTTTACATGAAGGGCAGCTACATGGTGCAGTGGTTAGAGGACTGGCCCTGGAATCAAAAGGACCCACATTCAAATATGGCCTCAGACACAATGCTAGCTATGGAACTTAATGGCCCCCCCAAGAAACAATATGAATTTAAAAAAAAATAATTTAGGTAATGAGAGGATTTGAAAGGCAAAGCAACAGACCTGGGCCAAGACATGGATAACCAATGGAAGAAGCACACTATTAATACCATTACAGGGAGACAATCTGACATTGTGGACATCATCCACCCAAGGAGACCAAGCTAAAGAGGCAAAGATGGAGAGAATTAATCAGCCTTTTAATCTTTGTCCGCCTCATTCTGAAATTCACATAATAAGCAGACCATTTGTCATCCAAACTGTCCCCAAAAAGTTTTTATTTACAATTTATGACAAGTTTATGTTACAACTCTCTGTAATCCCACATGGTTAAGGGAGTAGAGTCAGTTAACATTTGGGGAGTTCTCTGTTTTCGTCCGAGGTAGCTGGGATGGCGACATGGAATTCTGATACACGGTTTCCATGTTTGCCATGATACTTTACAGTAATTTCACAAGGCTGTGTTAAAGCAGATCCCACGTCAAAGCAAAGAGAATTGCCTCCATATTGGCTTGTAATGTAAGGGGATTAAAAGAACAATTGGTTCCAACCAGCAGTTTAGTTATTGTGGGTATTTAAGGTTGGAACATCCATGACTATGGTAGAAACAGAAGCCTCCATACGTGTTACATGTTATTCCATGTGGATCTGTGAAATACACAAAATCAACATATACACCTTTATGATTACAGTTGCAAAAGGCTTAATTAAGACAAAGTTTTAACCCAGTCAACTTACTCTGGAGAAGGGCAGAAATGTTCACATTCCATTATTTGTAAAATCACCTCCTGTTCACTTTCATTATTGTTACTAGAGTCATTTTATTTGTATTTAAATGGTTTGGGTAACCTAAGAACAAATGTACAAGATACAGTAAAAATGAATTGCTTAAATAATGGTTTGGTCATGTATACTTATTGTGTATCTAATTTATATTTTAATATATTTAACATCTACTGGTCATCCTGCCATCTGGGGGAGGGGGTGTGGGAAAGATGGGGAAAATTGGAACAAGAGGTTTGACAATTGTTAATGCTGTAAAGTTACCCATACATTTAACCTGTAAATAAAAGACTATTAAATAAAAAAACAAAAAAAAATGAATTGCTTAGTATTTATAAAGTTACCACCTATCAAGCACAGCAATAAAACAAAACCAAAAAAGTATTTAATTCTTTTTAGGATTTTTTTTTGTTTGGGGGATTTTCTTTAAATATTTGCTTAACATGTGTGTACTATAAAAGTAGTTAACAGAAATAGTTTGAAATAATGGCTAGCTTTGTTTAATAGCAAATGAAATTTTCATGAACCATCCAAACTTAATTGTTAAGAACATATGTATTAAGTTGATATAAATGGAATAAAAGTTTTATGAATGGACTTTTCAACTACTTTCTTGACAGCTTTTCATGTAAATCAAATCTTTACTTCTGAAATTTCACTAAAGGAAATTGTGCATTTTGAAGATTTACTTCCCACTTGGTAGCTATATAATGGCTTTAAAAAAAAAATTCAGTATAAAATTATCAAATGGCAAATGTTCCATGAGTTCCATATTGTTCCAAACATTACTCCCCTTTCCACCACCTGATTTTCAGTTTCTCTTTTAAAACAAGACGTGGTGGTCTGAATAAGTTTTCCACTTAAAATTTTGGTATGGCTTTTTCTAATTTTCAGAAGCTCTAAGTCTCATAATCTGTGATGACACTGATTATCAGGTTTGTGCTTCCAAAGCCCCTTTTTATTCTTATAGCTGCCTTGGATTTTAGTCCCAGATATATCTTTTAGCCTTTTCTTCTTCTAGTCATCAAGCACACTCCTATTCTGGTGGGGAGGTGGAATGGGAATTATGTACAGAAAGATAATTTATCTCTGGTTTCAGTATCTGAGATTCCTTTCTTCCCTTGCTTTCATGCCACAAACTTTTTGTCTTGTTCTATTTCCTATAGGAAATCTTGCCTTAATTTAGTGAGATAGCAGCTTTTTAATAAATCTCATGTGAATCCCTATCCTGAATGGTCAGTTACTGTCTACCTCAAATCCAATCCTCTCACCAAGTGATGGTGGGGCTAAATTATACCCAAAGCTCACAAGTAAACTCTTCCCCTCATTGCCCTTGGGGAAAACATCAAACACAAAATACCATTTAAAGAGAGAAGTGTATTTTGTTGTTGTTATAGAATGTATTAAAGATGGGGAACAATGGTTGTTTTTTGTTTGTTTTATCCTGTATGCTCTACTGTGCTCTATGTACTATACTTTTGTATACAGTTTTATATACTGCATTTATATTTACTTATTATATTTATATACAGTAAATACTCAATGAATATTGATGATGGGGAAATAAAACAAATGAACTGAGCACATTTTCATGGAGTCCCATGTGTTTTGCTTATAAAAAGAATGACAATGGCTTTTCTGAAGCATCCCTTTTTCCATGCCTTCCTATTTATTTTACATTGCTGGAAACATTCTCCTTTGGGTTTTATTGATTAGGACCAGTTAGAGGGAGACCCAGTCATAGACCCCATGTCTCCACCCTCTTCTCTTGCTTTAGGAAATACCTTCTCAGAAGGGGAGTTCCTCCAGTTCCAACCACCATTCCTAGCCATCTTTTACAGCTGATCAGTTGAAGGAGGTTGGACAAATATAAAAAAAAAATCATTTCTATTTTGCTTGCCAGCACAATGTTCATATTTTCACAGTATAATCTCAAAGGCTTGGCTCTCCAGCAGTGGGAGAACATATGCTATGTGGACCAAACCTGTATAACAGGAAAACTGTGGGTCATCAGGGTCCCATCACCCAGGCTAAATGAATAACAATAAATCATAGCCCCACAGGGAAAGATCAAAGCTAGGAAGAATTATCCCTTGAGAACTACCAAAGAACCAACAGATTTCTGCCAGAGCCCATTCTCGGCTGCTAAGGCCACAGAAAACAAAAGCTCAAGAATTTCAGAAAACATTAACTGGAACCAAATAATGTGGTGCCATGAAAGGAGCAAAGGAGACAGAGAAGGATCAATCAAAATTGGAGGAGGAGAACCAGGAGAGGTTGTGTCCCCAAAAAGACCAACTATCTTCTCTAACCCCCACTTCCCCCATTTCATAACCCCCACCAGGGAGTCATCAATGCAATCCCACGGTCATTTCTTCAATGGACACTTTGTGAGTCTGTAGTTAAAAATTTACTAAATAAGGGATAAGTGACATGTTTAAGGATGAGTTTGAGACCCTTTAAAATGAGAAGACATCTGCCAAATTACTTTAGAATGTGTATTCTTAATTCAGCTAGGTTTTAGTGGCAATCATTTTCACATATTCTCATTTCCTGGAAAAGTAAGAATTTCCATATGGTCTAGATGATAAGTCTCTATTAAGCAGACTCTTGATTAACAAATGCATCCTTTTCTTCTTACAATTGCAGGTAACACAGCTTATGGCAATTTTTTTTAATGAAGTAAGTTGGTTTATTTATGGTTTCTGCAAGAAAACCCAGGACCAGTCTTGGACCTATCTGAACGCATAGACATGGAAATGAGCCTTTTATTTCCTTTCCTGAAGCTCAAGGTCTCTACCTCATTGCCCCACTTGGCTGAGGATGATGAAATTAATAAATTTCTTTTCCATTGCATGTTCTTGCTTAACATGTTACTCTTCTCTCATCATGCAAGCTATGTAAAAAAAGTGTCCTCAGTGCTTGCAACCCATCCTTATTTTAGTTTAGTGGGATATTTTTACCCACTTGTTTGAGGGCAATTTTTATCAGTTTATCAGCAAAACAACTCAATGTCTAGTTTTTGTGGCAATTTTTAAAACTAATGTTAATATGGAAAGCAATTATCAGAAAATATGACAAATATTAGGAAAACAGACATCCAAAATCTGATGGCAAACAATGTAGGAAAAAGGAGGGGTTAGGTCAAGGCACATCCCATCAAAAATATGAATCTGGTGAATCACCCTGAAGCAATTGAACATTTGTTTTTAAATTAGTTATAATATTTCCTCTATATTTTTCCTTGGCCAAGGGAAATATATTCAGATCCTTCAATCTGTACATAAGTTTCATGTACTCCGATCCTCCAACTGAACTTCTCTAGATAAGTACAATTTTGGCAATGTCAATCCTGAAAATGTGATAGACAGATATGTACATTGTATTGAAGATGTGTTACAATAAAGTCACAGTAAAACTGGATTATAACAATTCTGGATATTATACTTTTCCTAATTCAGTCTAAATATCACATTTCATCATTGTATTTTTGCTGCATCATCATTTTTATATTTACCTTTAATCATTGGATCATAGCATTTATTACTGTTTGTTCTTTTTATTCCCGACCATCTCGACTTCTTGGATAATAGGATTTAGATAGAAAAAGTTAAGACAGTAAAAGTTTATTTAACAAAAGCTTGGACAGACAATTTTGCAGGCAGTGGGAGTCAGTGCTGATATAATGGGAGTACAATGTGTTGTTGTTCCTTCCCTAAAAGTTAGCAAATAAAATGAATGGGGAAAATGTGCCTAATTACATGGGGACAGGAACCAGGAAATGAAAGTTACAAGGGCACAAACTCTTGAATGAGATTTATAATAGCTCAAAAGAATTTGGCTTAATCATCAACACAAGAAAAACCCAGTGGATGAAAAATATGTATTATTTCCAGGAGAGTGTTTAACCATTGGTCTCCTTAAGACTCAAATCTATGAATTATGGGAAAAAGTGATTGGGGTTTCTAAAACCATAACAACAGTCCGTTGGTCTAGAAAGTCAAAAAGGTGTACTATAAACCATTTGACATCCAAGGATAAGCCTACTTAAATTCAGCAAGATTTATCTCTAAAATGCTCCCCAACAGGTGATGACTTCTTTGGACTTCTCATGAAACCGTTTACAATTGGACGGAGGATCTGCTATCTCTGTAAGGAGGCTGGCATGGGTTAAATCATAGATTTCACAGAACTCAAATAAGAATGGGCTAGGCACATTAATTTGAAAATTTGTGCTGGAGTGTTACTACTGGGCTTATATCCCAAAAAGATTATAAAGAAGGGAAAGGGACCTGTATGTGCACGAATGTTTGTGGCAGCCCTCTTTGTATTGGCTACTGGAAACTGAATGGAAATCCATCAGTTGGAGAATGGCTGAATAAATTGTGGTATATGAATATTATGGAATATTACTGTTCTGTAAGAAATGACCATCAGGATGATTTCAGAAAGGCCTGGAGAGACTTACACGAACTGATACTGAGTGAAAAGAGCAGGACCAGGAGATCAGTATATACTTCAACAACAATACTATATGATGACCAGTTCTGATGGATCAGGCCATCCTCAGCAAGGAGATCAACCAAATCATTTCCAATGGAGCAGTAATGAACTGAACCAGCTATGCCCAGAGAAAGAACTCTGGGAGATGACTAAAAACCATTACATTGAATTCCCAATCCCTATATTTATGCCCACCTGCATTTTTGATTTCCTTCACAAGCTAATTGTACAATATTTCAGAGTCTGATTCTTTTTGTTCAGCAAAATAACATTTTGGTCATGTATAAAAAAAAAGAAAATTTGTGCTGGGCAATGTACATTATTTTAAAATATATGTAATAGATACATTAAACAAGAGAACTGTGTATACTGAGGAGGTGCTAAGTCTTTAATTCCCACATCCCACATGGGGTTAGCTGTATCACAGGCAGTTCTAGGACAACCTCCATCTTTGAAAACAAGCATGTTTTAAATGAAGTTAGCCATGTCTGCCTAACTCAACTCTGGAGAAGTGTTCCTTGGACCACATCGTATCTTGCCATCTCCATAAAACTTTTATTGTTGTTTCCTTCCCATCCTACCCTTTTTTCTATCCATTCTATCCTTTCTTTTCTATCCTTTTCTTCCCATTTTTTGAGTGAAAATATTTTGACTTTTCTTGAATTTTACCTCCAAATTTATCTGTCCTTTGAATAATTATTTTATATAATTGTAACCCTCTCCCTTAAATTATAAGCTCCTTGATAGCAGAGCCTACTTGGTTTGTGCCTATGATGATCTAAGAGAAATTTTTTAATTAAGTAGGCATTTAATAAAATACCTTCATCAATTCAAAAAATGTAAATCTGGCGAGGGGATAATAGCTATAATGACAGCTGACATTTATATAACAAGCTTTGCAAATATTATCCTGCTATTTCATAACAATCTTTGGAGGGAGGTACTGTCATCTCAACTGAAGCAGCAGAAGTTATATAACATGTGCAGGTCATACATCTATAGGTTAGTGTCTGAGGCTAGATTTGAATTCAGGATTTTTTGAGTTCTAGGACTTCCAGACTCCAAATCTAATGTTCTATCCACTGCACCCTCATGGGTTTAGAATTGAGAAGGAACCTCATGATCACTGAATGCAATTGCCTCATTGTATACATAAAAAGCCTGAAGCGCATGGAGGTAAAATGAGCTGCTGAGTCTACCCCATTCAAAAGGGGCAGAGAAGTGGCTCATACTCAGAGGTCCCTGCAAACCTCCCCTTTTCATGTCCCATTGTTCCCCTTTCCCCATAGACCATTGAAGGATTTTTCATTCCCAGCCCTGGATTCCCCAAAATATTGAGCAGCATTTGGGAGCTTGTTGTTTGTGGCCAAAATGTATTCATTTTAATAGATGCTCACATCTCTATACGTACATACATACACACATAGGAATATACCTTTTGTCCAGGCACATGGGGGTATTTGATTAAATTAAAGATTGGCTCATTTAAATCAAAGAGAAGAGACTACTCCCTTATTCCTAGATGGATAATAAATCAGTCTACTGAATTCATTCAGCTGGGGAGGTCAGAGAGTCAACTACTTCAGAGGATTTCAGAAGGGGGATGAATAATTTCATGCCCAATAATCACATTGGTAGCTCTCCTGCTGAGATAATAGCCCCATGCTGTGTGTCGAGATCCATGCTGTTCAACAGCAGGGTTGAGGAAGACTCCCGGGGCAGCGATGTCCAAGTAGGGTTTGATAGGACCGTGGAAAAGGGACATTGTCTTACTCTCCAAGCATCAGGCATTTTCCTCTACAAGCAACACGCCGGCAGAAGCCAACCTCAGGGGAGACTACATTAAAGGGCCAGCTTCTCCCCTCCCTGGGCCCTAAATGGTCTGAACACCTTACGGATGAAATCTCATCTCTCAGAAGCTGAGTTGTATAAACCTACCTCATCCTTCCAATTGTCAGGGGATCTGAGATCTCGGTGCTGAGGACAGCTCTGATGATTGATTGGCTGAAGTAGATCATTAACTCCACGTCTTGGGCAGTTGTTGCCCAAGCCTTTCCATGAATCCTCCCCGAAAGGATCCACACAGTGGACTGGAAGCTGATTCCCTTGTTTGGTGGGCACCGGGACAGACCTTTCTCCTGTAGCTTGCTGAGTAGCTACAGCACCTCTCTATGTTCGGCTATGTGTGACTTAGGTACTTCCTCACACCCAGCTTATCATCAGTACTACTGACTCACACCTGTCAGATCCTCCCATCGATCTTTGGTTTACCTCCTGTGTGATTTAATTGGCCAGGAGCCTTCCCAGAGGATGAACCCCGAGTTCTGCATATGATCTATTGATCATCCAAAAACTCCCAACCTTTAGTTTGATCCTGTTTGGGTTAAAATAAAGTTCAGATCTGACTGAAATCAGTCAACAAGGGACCTACCACTTCCCAGGGATTGGGCTAAGTTCTGGGAGATAATGGAAGGCAAAAATGGGGGATCCCATTTGCGCTCAAGGATCTGACCTTCTATTGGAGAAGACAACTGGTAAATTGCTAATTACATAAAAGAGATATTCAGAGCAAATGAAAGTCATCTGAATGCAGATGATCATTGAAGTAGGAGGTTGGGAAAGGCCTCCCGAAAGAGTCAGGGTTTGAACTGAGTCTGGACCCCTGCAGCCCTTCAGGCAGCTTCTGCAGCCTGGTTGCTCCCTGGGCCATCATCAGATCTGACTCCTGGGTGCTGTCATGGGTCTGTTGTCTCTTGGCTAAGGCAACTCCCTCCAGTGGGGAAAATCCCTAGTCATTCAGGCCTCCTCATGCTGGGCAGTCCTGCTTCCAGGCCTGAGTCCTGGCCTCCAGAAGGCACTGAAGCATCCAGCGTTCAAGAACCATTCACTACTTTTGAGTTGACAGACATCAACTTGCCCAAGAGTTTCCCATGGGGAAATTGAATTCATTTAAAATCACAACTAGGACAAAACACTGAAGAATCCATTCTGGTGACCAGGTCGGCCTTGTCAGGAAGCTCCCTGGATGATTTATTTCTTCTGAATATATGATTGGGAGCAAGGGGGAGTCAGGTGCCGGTTGTGCCAGTAGCCATTGGCAGAGCTCTAGGAAGGAGGGGTGGCGGCTGAATACTCCATCCCAGGGTCACACAAGTGCACTCCATCCATCACTTTTCTGACCAATCCATTCATTTACAATTTATTTTCTCTTTAACAGGAAATAATTTCTCCTCTACCAGAGTTCTCCTTCATGCCGCATCACAACCTAGAGCTGACCTTGGGCTCTAAGGCTATGCCCACAGAATATGAGCTCTGACAGAGCCTTCCAAGATGTGGTGGCTATAAGGACGGGCCAGGAAACAGCCCGTGGGTCTGTCAGTGGCCACCCACCTTCTGGCCTCCTTCAAAGCCTCCAGTGGAAGATGGGTGCGGATGACGTTTTGTTTGAACCAAATAACTCATAAAGGGCTTTCCTACATCATGGAAAGGCTACCCACACTAGCAAAATTAGGGATCCCACAAGATGAAGTATAGTTAAACACACTTCATAAAATAATCAACCCAGATACTGCTTCCAGACTATATAGGAAAAATTATAAAGTGATATTTTCTTGTCATCCTTTTTCTAGGGTGATTGCACTTCAGACAATTGATCAGTCAACAGGAATAAAAAGACCTTTAATGTCTTTAAGGCCTTTAATGACTTTAAAGTCAAATATAGGAAAGCAGATAGCCCCACTTGAAGTCACTGCTTAAATTTAGCAGATCTTTACTTTCCATTCCTCCCCTACAAGGATAAGCTCAGATCCTGGTCCCAAGAGTCAATAGCCTGAAGTGATGCTCTTTCTGCCAAGCTCCTTTCCACCAGGGCTTTGTAACTTAATGGTCTTCAAGTTAATGAGAGGTATCTCTTGTGTTTTTGCATCGGCACAGAGGGGAAAGTTTCCTCTGGTGTTAGGTCAAGATTTTACTCTCCTGTTGTCAAATTTGTTGAAAAAAAAATATGGCTCCCAAGGGTCCCAGTGTATATGGAGATCCAACCACATATTCCATCCCCATCAACAAAATGAGCTCAAAACAAAAGAAAGTTCTAGTTTACAAGCAAGAAGCTTGTAAACCCACAGACTGAGGCTGAGTCTGCCGACCATGTCCTCACCACTCCTGCTTTGGTCACCAAAGAGTATTACATATTTATTCTTTGATAAAGTAAGAACTATAATCGAATTACCAATTTAAAGGAGGGAATGTTGGGTGGAAATGCAATGTTCATTAGCATCTCCCATCAGTCCCTTATTCTCTCTTAGAATAAATGTATCTAGTTATCCCTTGTTAAATTCATCATTTTCCACTAGAAGAGTGATAGGGTTGGTCAAAGGTAATGGCAAAAGAGCATTACACAATTAACACCATGTGAAATGAACTAAAACACAGCCTGGATGGATGGCTTCCAGTGGGAAGCACTTACTTCAGGCTGCACACGTGAAGGGGCATCCCGGAGACAAGCTCCCATTTCTGTCTGCAGTATGGATTGGCAAAAGTGCGCTGTCTCTGTGGCATCAAGCACAGCTGCGGATCATCATCCCCCTGTTCAGATGGGATTCATGTAATGATCACTAATGATTCTTGTGCCGAGCAGCCTAGACCAAGGAGGAAAGAGTTCCAGGATCTATCATGCCTTCAGTGGGCGGAGCTGAGGCTCTCCAGCCCAGAACCATCCCCTTAGCACTCTGGCTTCCTGTCCAGCAAAGGTGGAGGTTGTGGGTGAGATGGCTGGGGCACAGATCTCAAACAAGCCCAAACCCAGCCTGACCTGCCTGCTTTCCAATTTCCCCAGCAAAATTTGGCAGGACATGAAAATCACCTCAATTCCACACAGACAGTGATGGGCTGAGGGCCTCCTGCTCAGTACTGAGCCAGGAAACTCCCAGCACATTATCAGCTCTTGTATCACCTTCCATTTGTTTGTTTGTCAGTATTTATCTCTGTGTTCATAACAGGTTCACTGGCTTTTACTTTGACAACAGCAATAATGAACACTCAGAGAAAAACGATGCAAAACTATGATGATCCAAGAATCCAGGTAAAAGTTTAGAATATGTTGAGCTGATCAGTACCTTGGGATTTCCCTGAAAACTTCAAGGGACTTTAGTCATCAGGTCACAGGTCTAGAAGAGAGAAGGCTGCCATTGAGCTAATACAGCTAGAGTCATTGTCAGGGCTTTCACCTAAAAGAGTCCTTCAAAATGATTGAGTCGTAAGGTCATAGACTAGAAGAGCTTGAAGCACCATGGAGAACACCAAATGCAGAAAAAGCTGGAGCCTGAAGAAATGAATTGCCCCAGTTTGTATAATCCCTAAATGGCTGAGCAGCAACTTAAAGCCAGGTCTTTTGTTTTTATTTTCATCAGTTTTCAGGTAGTCCAATAATTCTAAGATTGTTGCTCCTGACTCTATTCTCCAGGTCAATAGTTTTTCAATGAGGTATTTTATGTTTCTTCTATTTTTTCATTTTTTAGCTTGTTTGACTGATTCTTGATATCTCATTGAGTCATTCACATCCATTTGTCAAATTCTAATTTTTGTTAGCTTTTTTACCTCTTTTTGCATTTTTGTTTTCTTTTTTTCCATTTCTCTGAATCTATTTTTAAGTAGTGGTTTTTTTTCAGTATATATTTTTCCATTTCATCAAATGTATTTTTAAGTAGTCATTTTCTTCAGACAATTCCTATGTTTTCTTTTCCAACCTCTCCTGCAAAGTTCTCATTTCCTTTCCCATTTTTCTTCTAGCTCTCCTTCAAAACCCTTTCTGAATTCTTCTGAGAGCCTTTTGAGTTGAAGACCAACTCATATCGTCCTTTGAAGCTTCATCTGGAAATGTTTTTCCTTTAATGTTCTCAGGGTTTGAGTTCTGTTCTCTGTCTCCATAATAACTGTCTATGGTCAGATTTCTTTTTGCCTTTTTGTGCATTTTTTTTAAAAGTTGAGATCTGCTGCTAAAGCACAGAGGATATTGTCCCAAGCTTCCTTTATAGGGCGATGGGGGTTACTCATTGACTGCACTAGGTAAGTGGTGCTTCCAGCTTCCTTCCCAGCTTCTTGGTCCTGGCCAAGTCCCTCCCATTATACTGAGGTTTGGGGGCTCACTATTGGCCTTTTGTAGTTGTGTTGGCTGTCTCATAGCTATATTACTGATCAGGACAGAGTAGCCAATGCTGCTGAATTTTGACTACTAGCCTCCCACTAGATTTCCTGGCAGCCTCTCTTCCCTGAGCCTCCCTGTGCTGCTGCATCCCATTCCCTCCTTTCCCCTCCACTCTGCCCAACTGAGACAGCAGATCTTCTAATTCTAATCCAGTGTCTGTTTACCTACTCACCTTACCAACTCATTGAACAATTGTATAAACTAATGAATGAAAAGCCCCAGTCAGAGAAGTCTCAACCAGTCACTGTCTAGTCTGTCTAATAGAGCTTGTGTTTTCTTTGACTTCCTCATTAAATTGTGAGCTCTCAGAGGACAAGGACTGTTTTTTGCCTTTTTTTCCTATCCCCAGCACTTAGTATAGTGTCTGTCACATAGTAAGTGCTTAATAAATGCTTATTAACTGGATGTAGACTATACAGTCATTTTGGACTGCTTCAGATATGACCTATAATCCTGAACTAATAACTGCTATACAAGGATGAGCAGAATTTTGCAGAGTTCTAGACTTGATGTAGACTCAGCAGAGCCACCAGACAGTATAGAGTGGGAAAATGGCAGGCTGAGGTTGGGCACCATGGTGGATTCTGTCTCTATTTCCCAAGACAACACCAAGCTTCACTCAGAGGAGAACAGGACTCCATATTTATCTCTAAATTAGCTGAAAAAACCCTTTGGTCAAATTCAGTGGCAGTTTCTACCAATTTCTGTCCTTGGTTCCCAAACCTAAAAGCAAGTTATCTGCAAGTTAAGTGAAAAGCCAAGCCACCTTCAACTACAATGGGTCTCAGTACCTATTCCCCTGAATTCATCAAGACATCTCTAAACAGAGTCAGAGGCATTGTATCCCATTGCCAGCTCATGAACCTTGTGTTGCTTGGACAAGGAACAAAGAAATCTAAAACCCTCTTTCCCCACTAATCTATTTGTCATCTCCTTAGCAGTCACTAGAAGTTCTATAAACTCTTCAAACATTAGAAAAAAAGAACCAAAGATTTTGTAGATGGATCTTTCTCCACTCCCCAAATCATAGTAAGTCAGAAGCAAAAGTGAAGGCAGAGTACAGATTTTCAATTTGTTTTATTTTCTGTGAATCTCTGTTTGAATGATGTTCTACCATCTAGAATGATTTCAATTTGAAGGGTTTTGATGCTCAAAACAGTGTGAAAGAGTCAGAGACAGAGGCAAAGACAGAGAGAACAAATTGAACAGAGTTCGGTTGACTGCCAGTAAGTAGAGATCATATCATTCAAAAATCCCTGCTAAACTCCGGTGCACTTAAGTGAGCCTGCTATATAATATATGCCAAATTTCCAAATATATCTGTAAGAAGTCATAAGTGTTCATAGGCAGAAAAGCTCCTCATCACCACACAGTGTCTGGATTTGTGTCTATCAAAAAAATAGAGAACATGAGTCACTGGCAGATATGGGGGGGGGGGAGGAGGAAGTTCCTAAAATCTCTCTCATGTTACTCTGCATTCCTACCACTTGTAATGAAAAATGACAATGACATTTTAAAGAACAAATAAGAGCATTCGAGAAGAAAGAATGGAAAGAGGAAAAGGAGAAAGGAAAGGAAGGAAAGGAAGGGAGGAAGGAAGGGAGGGAGGGAGGAAAAAAAGGAAGGAGGGAAGTTCTCATAAGCTTTTATCTCAAAACCTCTTTCTAACTTCCCTATTACTGTGAAGCATACACTATCTTCCAGGCATCCTCAATTCTTCATCCCTTCTCATCTCCCCACATCCTATCAATTGTCAAGTCTTGTCATATCTACTCCCAGAATGTTTCTTATCTACTCCCCCCCTTCTCATCTGACATTGCACACTCAGAACATCACGCCTGGAATACTACAACAAATAGCATTGTTGATTGATTTCCCCACCTCAATTCTCTTCTCATTCCAAGCCATCCTTCATTCAGCTGGCAAGTTGATCTTCCTAAAATCCATACCACCTTCTCATCCAAAAGATTCCAGTGTCTCCCTCTCACCTTCAAGATAAATTATAAAATCCTTTGCTTTAACATGAGCCCTTCTGATCTTTCCAGTCTTCTCATATCTTAGCCCAGGCTTCCCCTACAAACCTCTCAATTCAGGGACAATGGCCTCCTTCTGGTTCCTGACATATGATACTCCATCACCCAACTCCAAATGGTTTTATTGACTGTCCTCCATGCCTGAAATGCTCTCCCCCCTTAAATTTATGTGCTGGTTTCCTTGGTCTCCTTCAAGTCTCACCTAAAGTCCCACCTTCTGTAAGTTTTCCTTGGTTTTCCTTGACCTTCATGTCTTCAATTTGGGATCTTCTCCAATTTAGTTGATAAATGTCTTGTTTATCCACAGTTGTTTGCCTGTTTTCTCCCTTATTATACCATGAGCTCTTCCAGAGCAGGAGCAGGTTTCTGTTTTTTCTGAACCCCACCACTGAGCACAGGGCCTGGAAATCAGCAGGCATTTAGCTGCTTGACTTGGGGAGGTAAGATTAGACAAGGAATGTTTGTCATCATCCTTTTAAAATCGATGTTAAAAAGAAAAAAAAAGAAGGAAAAAGGGGATAATGTCAATTTGTCAATAGGCCTGTAGAAAATGGGCCAATGGTTTGTTTTTATACAGATAATTATGGATCTGCTATCACTATTGATAACGAAATAAGTCATCAAGAATAAATGTAAACGATATACAAAAGTGTCTACTGTGATCTCCAAAGCAATCCTGTGTTGTGGAAGTATGTGCACCAGAAGCCATGTCGGCTTTCTCAGATTGCATGTCCCAGCATCCCTCTTCAATCCTCAGATGAATCTGGGATCTCATCAGTATAGGGATGTAGACCACCACTTTCTATTTATATGACCTTTGACCACCACCTCCCAAAGTTTGCCACAGAGAGCATAGCCACTGCACAGTAACCGAACATAAAACCCACCAAGAGAGGTCATGCCGATGCTTTGTCTCAATTTTACAGATGAGGAAACAGACTTAGGGGCTTAGGCAACCTTCCCCCAGTCACAGAGAAAATAACTGTCCAAACTGGACTACAATTCCCCCCCCAATTCCATGCGAGGGGAGTCCTTGAGCAGTCATAAAGGTGGGATAATACAGTGGGGCTTCAGCCTGCTGTTCATCAAGCTCTGAGAGGGAGCAGACACAGCCAATATCTCTTCCTTCAGAGCTCACTCTCTATACTGGAATGGGTGAAATGCTGGGATCCCCAAGGATGATCCAGTGGCTGCCCTCAAGAATGATGCAGGCAGACACACACCCCTAGGCTACCGTAAGATGAAGAGTTCAGCTTAGATGAAGGAGTGACTGCCACGTGGGGGACAGAAAAAAAGCTTTATGGATATGGAGAAGGAGAAGGAGGAAGAAAAGGAAGAGGAGGAGGAGGAGGAAAAAAATGAAAAAAGGAGAAGGAGATGACTTTCAGCGCGACATTCATCCTGGGATACTACTTGGGTAAATGGAGATCCCTCTCCTATGTGATCTGTTCAAGGGGTTTCTACTTCATTTGATCCTCCACTTACTCAGTTAGAATTGGATGGATCAGGTGCCTGGAGCCTACTTGGTCTCCCTAACTTATGACTCAGGCTGAGGTTTGGGGTTTGGGGAAGATGGGGTCACTCCTACTTGAGAATTTCGACCTGAATGTGAACAAAAATGCAATAATTGGCCTAACACACACCCACTGTTCTGAGAACTCTAGGCTTATTTACAAAGAATAAACCCAGGGCAGCTAGGTGGTGCAGAGGACAGAGCACTAGCTCTGAAGTCCAGGAAGACCTGAGCTCAAATCTGGACTCAGACACTTCACACTTCCTGGCTGTGTGACCCTTGGCAAGTCACTTAAACCAGAAAAACAAAACAAAACAAAAACAAGAATAAACCCAGCCTGGTCCCTGCCTTCATTGCCTGATGCCCATACAGACGTGGGCACTCACACGAGCCCCCAGAGAAGGAAGGGGCTCTCATCCCAGAGAGGGAGAAGTCAAGAGCTAGCAGAGCAGGAGTCCTACACCTGCTGTCTCCGAACTAGACTGCTGGCTCTGGGGGTCACGAGAGCATTTCTGCCCGATCCTCTACTGCTCTGGCCCGGTGGGTTTGCTTGGTTCAGCACTACCTGGCAAGCGTTGTGCTGGCTCTCTGGGCCACCCTCTAAAAGCTGGATGTTCTTGCTCATTAACTGGGATTTGTGACAGCCCAGATCTGGAGTCAGGAAGATCCGAGTTCAAATCCAGCCATGGATACTTACTAACAGTGTGCCCTTAATCAAGTTATTTAATGCTTTTTGCCCCAGTTTTCTCATATATAAAATGAACTGGAGAAAGAAGTAGCAAATCACTTGGGGACCTTTGCCAAGAAACCCCAGTTGGGTCATGAAGATTCAGACATGACTGAAAAGTGACCAAACAACAACAAATTTTGAGGATTCCCTGCCAAGGAATCAATGCAGATTTACCCCCATTCTTGCTCTAAGGCTCACCACCTCACCCAGGCTCTATCCCATGCTCACTATAAAGTTCATCACCTCACCTTGAGAGAACACATCAAAGCCCCTTCCTTACCTCTTGATGAATTTGACTTCAAAGCTCCTCTTTTTCTTAAAAGGCTTTCATTTAGTCTTCCTTCTGTTCTGTTGTGCTCCTAAAAATAAAATAAAAGCTAATTATTAGAAATGGAAGAAATGTATATTTGGCTGTGTATAAGCAAAGCACTAAGTGAGGTCACTCACATTGAAGAAGGGAAGTGGAGTCAGCCTCACCCCAACGTAACTGCTAGCAGATTTCCAGAGGGAGCTTTTGTTCTTCCTCCTTCTCTACCTCTCAAAAACAGCTCCTCTCCACAAGGCCCAGATGCCGGTGATGGCCAGACCGGCAGGTGAAAGAGGAGTTCTCTAGTGAAGGAGCCGTTTCCAGCTCCCAAACAGCCAGGTGTCCGGGGACAGGGGGAATCAAAGCTTGTTAAGGAGGCAAGCCAAAAATCCCAGGAATCTGCAAGCAGAACAGGTGAAAATGTAACTGGTGATAATTGAAAGCTAATTATCTTCAGCGTGCAATTGCCAGCCAGGTGTTCTGAGTCACATAAAAGGCAAAATTGGGAAGAAGTAAAGATGTTTGCTTTTGGCAGAGATGAGAGAAATTGCAGTTTTCTAACTGGGGCTTCAATCTTAGGAAATGAGAAGCCGGATTTCCTCACCTTGAAACTGTTCCTGGAAGGCCTGGAATCAAGAAGTGCATTAAGATTGAGTCGATGGTCAAAGGTGCCCCTTTGGAAGCTTTATCTGAGAGAGGCAGGCCAGGAGCAGAGTGAGCCAAGCCAGCCTCAGAGAAGCTGCCCCAGCCCCAGGTCCTGGCTTCTGTGGGGTAGGGCCAGCCTTCTCTACTCAGTGCTCAGGTAGAATAGGTTCAGAGAGAAATGCGGATTGTCCCAAAAGAGGGATGGAATTTAGCTTCAACTTACCAGGGTTTAATATTATCAAATGCAGAAGGAATGGCTCCTCTGGAAGGAAGACTTCCCGAGGCAGCAGAAGATATTTGAAGCAGGTTTTTGTGGGACACGGGAGCCACCTGACAGTGGCTGCTGGAGATCCAATCCAGAGCTGCAGAATGGATCTCCTCGTGTGAGAGGATGAGTTTTCTTCACATAAAGAATATTTCAGGATTATTCAATTTTCTATTTTGAAAGCTGAGGGAACTGGAGCCAGGGAGAAGGGAATTGGCTTACTGACGGTTGTCCCACCAATCCACAACCCAAATAACTCCACCTCTCAATCCAGAACCCAATATACCCTGAATATATTTTGTCTTCTGGCCCCATTTTACTATATAACCGGAGCATTTCTATATTGCCCAGCTGCCACAGGATGAAGAGTATTCCAGTAACCTGGATGGAGAAAATGTTTTCCATATTTGCTTTGGCAACAATGCTCTATGTCCCTTGAATTTATTTACTTTAATTTTAGTCTAGTAACTATATCCTTAGAAACCCTATGTTGGGTAGTGAATAGAGAGTCAACCTTGAAGTCCATTTGACCTGATTCAAGTTCCACCTGGAAACATACTGGTTCCGTGCCCCTGAAAAAGTAATTGTCTCTTTAGGGCCTGACAACTCTAAAATAGAGCTGCTGATCTTCACTGGAAGAAGAAAGAAGAGGAAAGAAAAGAAGAGGGAGCAGGATCTCTTGTTATATTTCTGTCACAGACACAGCGAGTCATGTTTGCAAATGACTTTTCCCTTCTCATTCTATGCCATCTAGTGCCATCTCCCCTCCTCCAATCAAAGACTTGTGAGACTTATCTGTCAGGATGAGAAAACAACCTCAGGATTCAGAAAATAACCTCTCCCATAACTTTAGCAAAGTTGCAAGACACAAAATGAATCCACATAAATCATCAGCACTTTTATATATTACCAACAAAGCCCAGCAGCAAGAGATACAAGGAGAAATTCCATTCAAAGTAACTATAGATAATATAAAATATTTGGGAGTCTATCTGGCAAGGCAAAGTCAAGAACTATATGAACACAACTACAAAACACTTTCCACACAAATAGTCAGATCTAATCAATTGGAAAAATACCAAGTGCTTGTGGATAGGCTGAGTGAATATAATAAAAATGACAATACCACCTAAATTAATCTACTTAATCAGTGCCATATCGATCAAATCCCCAAGAATTATTTTTACAATGCTAAAAAAATAATAATAACAAAGTTCAATTGGAAGAATAAAAGGTCAGGGGTTTCTAGGGAATTAATGAAAAAAATGCAAATGAAGGTGGCCCAGATGTGCCAGACCTAAAACTATATCATAAAGCAGCAGTCACCAAAACCATTTGGCACTGGCTAAGAAATAGAGTAGTTGATCAGTGGAATAGGTTAGGCTCACAAGACACAATAGTCAATGACTATAGTAATCTAGTGTTTGACAAACCCTAAGACCCTTGGGATAAGAACTCACTATTTCACAAAAATTACTAGGAAAATTGGAACCTAGCATGGCAGAAAGGAAACATTGACCCACGCCTAACACCATATACCAAGATAAGGTTGAAGTGGGTTCATGATTTTGACTAAAGAGTGATATTATAAGCAAATTAAAAGAACAAAGGATAATTTACCTCTCACGTCTTGGAGAAGGAGAAAAAAAATGTGGTCAAAGAAGAACTGGAGTTCATTATGGAATGCAAAATGGATAATTTTTATTATATTCAGTTTAAAAGTTTTCGTACAAACAAAACCAAGGCTGACAAGATTAGAAGGGAAGCAATAAATTGGGGGGAAATTTTGTTTACATTCAAGTGTTCTGATAAATCCCTCATTTCTAAAATATGAAGAGAATTTATTCAAATTTATAACAATTCAAGCCATTCTGTAATTGATAAATGAGCAAAGGATATGAACAGACAGTTTTCATATGAAGAAATTGAAAGTATTTCTAATCATATGAAAAGATGCTCTAAAACACTATTGTTCAGAGAAACCACGACACACCTCTCAGATTGACGAAGATGACAAGAAAAATTAATGATGAATGTTGGAGGGAATATGGAAATACTGGAACACTAATACATTTTCGGTGGAATTGTGAACAGATCCAACCATTCTGGGGAGCAGTTTGGAACTATGCTCAAAAAGTTATCAAACTGCATACTCTTTGATCCAGCAGTGGCTTAAATCCCAAAGAGATCATAAAGGAGAGAAAGGGACCCACATGTGCAAAACTATTTGTGGCAGCTCTTTTTGTAGTGTCAAGGAACTGGAAACTGAGTGGATGCCCATCTGTTGGAGAATGGCTGAATAAGTGATGGTATATGAATGTTATGGAATATTATTGTTCTGTAAGAAATGACCAACAGGATATGAAATGATTCTAAGTGAAATGAGTAGAACCAGACTATCATTGTAACAACAATGGCAAAACAAGAATATACAATGATCACAATGATCAATTCTGATGGACATATCTCTCTTCAACAATAAGGTGATTCAGGCCAGTTCCAATGGTCTTGTGATGGAGAGAGTCATCAACATTCAGAGAGGGGACTGTGGGAACTGAGTGTGGGTCATAACATAGTATTTTCATCTTTTTTGTTGTTGTTTGCTTGCATCTTGTTTTCTTTCTCATTTTTTTTTCTTTTTGATCTGATTTTTCTTGTGCAACATGATAATTGTGGAAATATGTCTAGAAGACTTGCACATGTTTAACATATATTGGATTACTTGCCATCTAGGGGAGGGACTGAAGGGAAAGGAGGGAGAAAAATTTGGAATACAAGGTTTTTGCAAGGATGAATGCTGAAAATTCCCTAGGCATATGTTTTGAAAACAAAAAGCTTCAATAAAAAAATAAAAGAAATAGCCTCTCTTACCCTCCATTTTATTAAGCAGCTATTGGGAGCAATGGCTAGAGAACTAAACTTAAAGTCAGCAATTCCTGCATTCAAATCTAGCCTCAGACACTGGGTGACCCTGAGCAAGACACTTAACCCTGGTTGCCTCAGTTTCCTCATCTGTAAAATGAGCTGGAGAAGGAAGTGGCACTCAAGTATCTTTCCAGTATCTTTGCCAAAAGAACCTTGAACAGCATCATTAGGAGTCATACTGAGGGAAACAAATGAAGAACAGCATAACAACAATGACCCCCCACATATGTCCTGATCTTTGTTCCAGGGGAGAGACTACTCATAGACAAGACAGCCCTACAAAGTCCCAGGAGGTTTCATCAGAAGAACTGGCTGTGTAAGGTGGGGTCTCAGGCACCCTGGGCAAGTCCAAAGTGGTTCACGCAGACCTCTGCTCCCACACCATGTGGCTAAGATGGGTCGCCCTTAGCAGACGCCAACGGCACTTGCAGTCCTTCCAGAACAGAGAAATAACAGTTCTTAGCTTATTACCAGGGAGCGTTACTAATCAAACTGGCAGGTGGCCTCTGGAACCCGGGGGCACACAGTGCCCTGCTCCCCAACCAGCATGGGTATCTGCTCCCGCTGCATGTGCCTTTTGCAAAAAGCCCGGGTTGTGACTGCTCTGGGCATCCACTTGCCCTCCCCAAATTGAGGGATGATTTCTCTAAAGTCCTGTTGAACTCTAAAATCCCATGATCCTAGGGATTTCCCTCCTTCCAACAGGCCATTTTATCTAGTTTGCATTTTTCCCCACACATTTATGTTTTTGTTATTAAGGAGGCAAAGTAATAAACTGTGGGAACAGGTGATAAGAGAGAAGATGTGAATGTGCATAAATGAATCCTGGAGGCCTAGCTGGAGACAAATGTCTGCTTCTGACTAGGAAGCGGGGGGTGAATGGAGGTTAAGTACTAGGCAGTTTTCAGAAGAGATTCACAGAACTGATTCCACTTCTGCTACATGGGCAGAAAAAGCCCATGGTCACACCAGGCGGCTGGCCGAGAAGGGGATAGACAGTCACAAAGCAGCATCTCGCTTTGCTTTTTTAACACTTTTTTTCAGTTACATGTAAGAAAACACATTTTAACATTAAAATCTTAGTTCCAAGTTCTTTCTCTTCTCTTCTCTTTCATTGAGAAGGCGAGCAATTTGTTATAGATCTAGATATATGTAGATGATTACACATATCATGCAAAACAGTTCTGTTTTATGCCTGTTATGAAAGAAAACACACCAAAAAACAAGAAAAATAAAGGATTTTTAAAGCATGCTTCAAGATTCTTTTCTGGAGATGGACAGAATTTTCCACCATAAATCCTTCAGAATTGTTTTAGATCATTGTATTGCTAGAATAACTAATTTATTCACAATTGATAATCATACAATATTGGTGTGTCCAATATTCTCCTGGTTCTGTTTATTTCATTAGGCATTAGTTCATATAAGTTTTTTCCAAGGTTTTTGTTGTTTTGTTTTGTTCTTTTAAGAAGCAATTGGAGTTAAATCACTTACCAGGGGCACAACCAGTAAATGTTGAGTATCCAAGACTGGATTTAAACTCAGAACCTCCTGATTTCAAGGCTGATGCTCTATCCATTGAGCCATCCAACTGCCCCTTCTAGGTTTTGTTTGAAAACTCCTTAATTCTTATAGTACAGTAGTATTCTATCATAACTATATAGCACAATTGATGGATATTTTTGCACCAGGATGTGAAATCAGAAGGCCTGGATTCAAATCCATCCAGGACTGGATGAAATAGTACTGGGGAAAAAAGGAAAAGCCTGAATGATGTCGAGCAAGTCACTTTTCCACTTCAGGCCACAGTTTTCCAATCCCTAGAATAGGAGGATTAAACTAGGTGGTCTTTAATTCCCTTACGATTCTGAATCTTGCAGTCCTTGATGTATGACTCTCTCCTTTTTTCCCATATCACCCACAAATATACACCTCTTCAGAACTAAGGAAGTAATTACTGAGTCTGTGAATTAACCCACAAGACCTTTGTTTCTCTACCTTTTTAATACCATGACTTTTTGTGGTATAATCTGAAGGTGGGGGAACGAGAGTCACATTAGCATTCATGCAACACTCACTATAGAGAGGGAAAGGGGAAAGATTGAAGGGTGGGGGCTTGTTTGAATGGAGACCCAAGCAGTACTGGGGAAAGGGATGAAGAGGGAGACTAGGAGATAATAGGAGTGACAGGAAGGTCTGTGATCATATGTCTAAGGTCTTCTCTAAACTTTGAACCTCCCCTAAGGTCTAAATCAAGGTTATTTAGCAGGTATTTAAGAGCTAGTTGGATGGTGGAGAGAAAACAGAATCATAATCTTAGAATCAAAAAATTGAGTTCAAAAACCACCTCAGATTCTAGTTATATGGTCCCAGGCAAATCATTTAAAGTCAATGTTTTCATCTCTAAACTAAATATAATAATAGCACTTTGCAAATTGGTTGTGAAGATAAAATAGGGAGATAATGTCTATATGTTAAAAACTTTAAAGAGCTCTGTAACTGTTGGTCATACTACTGTTATTGTCATTGTCATCATCATCATCATCACTACTGAATGTGCATATCTTTTGAATAAAATGACAAGCAATAATGCATACATAAGAAGTATTTGATAGGTAGCTGAATGGTTTAAAATGTATGTCGGATATAAAATATACATATACATATATGTGCATATATATGTGTATACATGGGCAGCTAGGTAGCATGGTGGGTACAGTGCTGGGCCTGGACTCAAGAAAATTTATCTCTGTAAGTTCAAAGCTAGCCTTAGACACGTAGAAGCTATGTGATCCTGGTCTAGTCACTTAGCCTTGTTTATCTCAATTTCCTCATCTGTAAAATGAGCCGGAGAAGGAATGGCAAACCACTCAGTAACTTTGCCAAGAAACCCCCAAATAGGATTGTGAAGAATCAGATGACTGAAAACAGGGAAGAAAAGGGAGAGTTGTCTGAAGAGATAGATGTAGTCTCATGGGAAGCTCATGGAAAAACTTAAGGTTGAAAATTGATGTGCCCAAAAAATGAAATCAAGAAGACAATAGTTTCAACATTTTTAGCATCTATGTCTTGTAACAATACTATTGGGAATAGACTTTTTGCTAAGGGAAGCAAAGACAACAAAATGGCCCTTGTCTTCCTCTACTATAAAAAGAAAAGGATCAAAAAAGAGTTAGGATGACTGTTATGGTTGAATGGGATGATGACAAGAGACAACAGAAAGGAGAGAGGTTGGTTCAATTTTACTTTTGCTTTTTTAAAATTAAAGCTTTTTAATATATGTGTGTGTGTGTGTGTGTATATATATATATATATATATATATATATATATATATATATATATATATATATATAAAATTTTCAACATTCACCCTTACAATACCTTGTGTTCTAATTTTTTCTCTCCCTGCCCCCCACCCCTCCCCTAGAGGGCCAGTGATCCAATATATGTTATACACGTGCAATTCTGCAATTCTTCTAGACATATTTCCACAAACATCATGCCTTGCAGGGACTTTTTTGGAGCCCTGTGAGCTGCAGTGCTCTCACAACAGGATTGGCTTGCCGCTTCCTCAGTTTACCATTGGTTCCTTATTTTATACATAGACTTACAGGTATGTCAGGGTCATTCAACCAGTCCCAAAATGTTTTCCTGTGTGATGTCATCTGCCTTTATGCCATTACCAAAGGATTTTAATCCTATCGTAGTAAGTACTTATTCACAGCTAGTTTGCACTTCAGATTTATTTATTGATTCAAACAATTCTTTCAGTAAGGAGCTGTTGTGTTTAACCTTTGGTGTCCAAAGCTTAGCACTTTCCACAATTAGAACCTAATCTCTAGGTTGGACCCACTTGTGCTTAGGGGACAGTGTGCTCAGCCTTTGAAGAGAATTGCATTGCAACTGCCATTTTTCTTATAACCACAACCAATACCTAAGTTACAAATATAATTAAGTCTGCCTGATCATCAATTTGAAGCACATCAGTGAATTCCTTAAACAACAATTCTTGAAACTGAGTCCCCTCAAAATTATCCCTGGAATTCTGAGAATACAGTCAGATGCCTTCTGAGGTCATAAGCAGGAGAGCACAGGGGAAAGACCATACGCTCCAATGAATGTAAATCATCAGGGCTAGTTAAATTATAATTTCAGATACTAAAAAGCCTTGACAGGATTACTGAATCACTGGCTGATATCACTAGATGATCATAAAGAAAGGGAGGGCTGACTCAGGACTTGAAAAGGTCAAATGTTGTCATGATTGTCAAAAAAGCTAAAGAAGGTGATGAAGGTTATAGGCCAATTAGCTCGACTTTGACCCTTGGAGAATTTCTAACATGTATTATTAAATAGATGGTTTCTGTGCACTTACAGAAGATCATTAAGAGCCAGCAAGGCTTCAGGAGCAGATCTTGCCACTGGAACTCTTTTGGTGACAGGTGATGAGACTGGTAAATTAGAGGCATTCTGTAGGTATGGGGTTTATCTAGTTTCCAGCCCCATGCTTGATTAAAGTCCTACCTACTGGGAGGAGAGCTAGAGAGGTGTGAACAATTGGTTGTATAATAGGAAACAGGTGGGTGGTACTTGTTGATTCAATCAATCATTTAATCAATAAACCTTTATTAAAGATCTACAATGTGAATGGTCTGAACCCAAGAGTAGTGATTAATGGCTTAATGGTAAACTTGGAGGGCAAAACAGAGTGGAAAGTCCCAGGGGAAAGCAGAAAAAAGGAAATGGAAGAGAAAAGGTAAGGAAAGCGAAATATACCCAATCCAAAGTCTCAGATTTCATTTCAGAATGGTGTACACTCCAACATGCTTTGTTCTTATGGGCCTCCCTGCTAAAAACATTAAGCAGCCTTAAAATATCTCCACGTCCCAGGTCGCTATTTGGAAATATTAGTTAATGTCATGAATGGAAGGGGACTGGGGACAATGATTTTGTTTTTGTCACTTCAGCTTAACAGCAGTTGTCATGCAATCCCATGGTTCACAAATCCCTACTCCTAGGAGGAACCTATTCAAGTTTTGCAGTGTCTCAGGTCCCTGAATTTCTCACCTGCCACATCTCCCCAAACAAAGGACTGGTGGAACCCTACTCCCAGCCAATCTCCAGCCTTACCCCTGCAACGTGCATTAGATCTGAGCAACCTGGCAAAGGACTGATACCTGTTTCAGGAGTCTTCAAAGATCCTACACTATCTTCCCTTGCAACAAAACATCTAGAAGTAGGCTTTGGAAGCGCCCCTCGGGGATCTCCATCTATCACTGCCCCATTTTCAAATATTCAAAATATGGTTACTGATCTGGAGTTCTGAAATCTCTCCATTCTAAGCCTAAGAAATACAGCATTTTATATTGCTGACATCAACAAAAGAGAAATACCCTGCTCTTCAAGGAAAACAAATCAAAACACAATTACAAAAGAACCCCTGGGATCTGTCTGTATTGATATAACATCAGGGGGATGGTAGTAGAAGGAACAGCAATGATAATAACTCAGGGGTTTGGGGTTTCCTAGGATTAGGGTTCAAGCAACTAACCAACACAGCCTAGGAAGCCACCAGTGGGATTTGCACTGGTTTGGGTGCTGTGTGAGCTACTTGTAGTTGCTGCTCTTTTTATTCTCTGAGGCAACAAAGGCTTATACTTGAGCATGACTTCATCCTTACCAGAATCTTATATCTGAATCCTCATCATGGAGTGGTCTCATCACATAACTGAAATAAACAGTTTAAGAGAAATGTTAATAATATTTTAATGAGTGGAAGAAAAAATGTCCTTTATGAAGAACAAGTCCTCTGCTCATTAGTTTGAGAATGATAACATTTTAGTTAATTAGCAGCAAAAGTAGAACACCATGAAAAGGTTTTATTTTGCCCAAAGGATGCCGTTACCCTTTTGGAGAGACAATCTTGTATTTATTAGCACATCCTGGCAGGTGCTGGGAACCCAAAACATTACAAAGTTTTCTTAGTCTCAAAAAATACTGTTGCTCACCTTTAATCAGAAGTGCTCTCGCAAGAAAGACTCCTGAGCAAAGAAATTAAGCATGGAAAGCAAGAGAACACACATACACATGCTAAGAATTGGAAATCAAAGGGATATCCATCAATTGGGAAATGGCTAAACAAGCCGGGATATATGATTGCAATGGAATATTATTGTGAAATGACAAACAGTATGATTTCATAAAAACCTGCAAAGACTTGCATTAACTGATGCATTGTGAAGCGAACAGAATCAGGAGAACGTTGTACACAGTTACAACTTCTCAACAATGCAATGATTCAAGACAATACTCAGGGACTGCTGGTGAAGCGTGCTATCTGCCTCCAGAGAAGGAACTGATACTATTTTTCACTTTCATTCTTTCATTTCCTCCCCCTTTATTCGAGTCTTCTTTTACAAAATGACTAATATGGAAATGTTTTATATAATTGCACATGCATAATCTATATCTGATTGGTTATCTCTATCTGATTGTGTTCTTGGGGAGGGAAGAGAAGGGAAAGGGAAAGATGAATAGAATTTGGAACTCAAAACTTTCAGTACGTCTAAAATGTTGAAAGAAAAGGAAGGAAGGAAGGAAGGAAGGAAGGAAGGAAGGAAGGAAGGAAGGAAGGAAGGAAGGAAGGAAGGAAGGAAGGAAGGAAGGAAGGAAGGAAGGAAGGAAGAGCATATACACAAGATGAGTAAGATGTCCTTTCAAAGAATTCCCTTTCTTAAGAGGTATGAAGATGAAAATTTAAGCATACTCTGTAAGGAACAGGGAAATATGTTTTTGTGAGCTAGAAGATGGAATCTATAGCTTGCTCTTAGTTTCTTGAAACATTTTAAATCTTCAAATGACACTTCGAGCTTGAGATAGAAAGCAAAGCAAATGGTCCAATCCATGTGTATCTCAGGTACTTTACTATCCTATCATGAGCACTATCAACTTCCAATGATAGAACAAAATGCTTATTTGCCAATGCAAATAACTTTGTATATCAAAATGCCCCCAGCTGTATGCAGCCCATGCTGCCCTTCAATGCCTTAAAATGACTTTGCTTTTTAATGGCAAAATACAATAATCCAGAGAGGAAAAAGTCTCCGTGTTTGTGTGTGTGCATTTGTGTGCTGCTGATGTCTGCTCGGTCACTGCGCATTTACAAATAGTTGTCCTTCATCTATGTTATTTCCTTATATCAGATTTCAGTTCTGAGATCCCAAATCCTTTAGGGATCGGGGGCAATGATGGCAATGTCTCTATGTTATACTGAGAGTCTCTCTTAATGAAGTGTTTTATATCACATTATATGTATAATAGAATTCTCATGTCATTCATAAAATAAGAGACAAGTATATTATCCAGATTTAACAAGAAATTAAACTTGAAATTTGAGAGGCTAAGTGATTTGACCCAAATCCAATTTCTAATAAAAAGTGGGAGCCAAGAATCATCCTTTCAGATGCTGGTTCATATGTTGACCTTTTCTGCCAGCTCATGCAACACTTCTCTGCATGAATGCATGCAGATTTGGATCAGTCCCTGACCTCATCTCTATCAATATGTTCATCATCACTGTGAGTAGAACCTTGCCCTGCTTTCTCCTCCCATGTTGTTCTGCAAGCCCAACAACAAATACTTCCCTAGAGATAAGTTCTAGCATGTCCACAAAGTCTTTTCTTATGTTATAAATGCCTCAGTGACTCTCCAAGTGTTGATCTTTTATCATTTGATCGAGACTAACTTTGTTTTCCAATCTGAATATACTTTACTGCTCAGTGGGTACTTTTTGCCACCAGTCTTGGTTCTCCATATGCACGACTTACTTCATCCAACAGATGCCTTTTGTCACTTTTGGCAGAGTTCAAACTTTAATTCTTCCATAATAATGTTGGTCTATAACGTGCTACCTTATATCATTATTGGAAGAATATTGATGTTAAAAACCCTAGGCCTTTGTGCCCTAATAGCTTTGGATCATTGAAAGCATTGTGAATCTACTCAGATGTCATCCAACCTGATTTTTCTCAAATGTTTGATTCTGAAAACATTTCCAGGAGATGTCCGAGACAGATGCTGCCAGACTACCTCAAAGAACTGCCATCCATCTTCATGCCATAGTCACAACAATAAGAATTCTTCATCATCCATTTGATTTCCCCTGAATGAACTTCAGGGCCAGTCTCTCTTGAATAGCTTTGAATAACTTTCAAGCAATTAGCAAGATTTTCACCCACAAACAGTAACTGGAGGATTTCACTATCCACAGGAAACCTCTGCAAAACAATTTGTAAAATCACCTCAAGAACAAGGAACTTCCAGCTTTGTGCTTGCCTTATTATGCACAAGGTCATACTAACCTCAGCTCAGAGCATCTCATTTCTTACCTGGCTGTCCTGCTTTGGGATGTCTTACTTTTCTACCATGCCTTTATCTTGGGTACAATCCCCCACTTAATCCTCCCACCCCTGATTTTCACCTTCCTTTTCAGTATTGCTTTCCTATTTGTAGACACCTTGAGGGAAGGAGCTATCCTTTTCCTATTTATAGTTTCAGAAGTTAGAATAGGATCTGAAACATAGTAGATACTTATAAATGTTTATGGACTGACCATTGATGATATGCTATTTCTACTCATATCCATAATGTAGTTGTTAGTTGTCCTTAAAGTGGCCAACAATTTTGATTCCTCAGAGATTACATCTCAGGAATCACATACATGTAGCATCCCTGGGTGAATATTGCTGTTGAAACAGTATTCGTTTTCTTTCTCATGTGTCTGTCTCTTTGTCTCTCTTTCTTTCTACTTCTCTGTCTCTGTCAGTCTGTATGTCTCTGTCTTTGTAGCACTCGGCTAATTACAAAAGGCAATATGGCCCACTCTGCTCTAATACTTCAATTATGGGCCCAAATTATTATCTAGTAGCAAGACTTGTCCAAGGTAGTTGTGGTAATGGAAGAGTTCAATGTATCCTTTGGTCAAATGCATATCATTGTCTTAATCATGATGCACTTTAACAAAAGGCATCTTTGTCACTTCCCCTGCCTTCCTCAAAGCTACCACCAAAAGAAGCTTTCCTTATAACAAAGGAAATGAACTAAAGTAAGGAAACCCAAAGAAATGCCCAAATATGTATTCTCTATTTCCCACCTCAAGATGCCACTTTTTTTAATCTGAGAGTTTAGAAGCATGAGGCGTCATTTGTCCTCCGAAGTCACATCAGGTCACTTGATTGATCAGAATGCTGAATTCTTTTTATATTATTTTCATTTCAATTACTTTGGGAATCATATTGTTTGAGTTCTGAGACAGTGTGCACAGTGCAAGAGTGACAGATTTGGAATGAAAAGATATGGGTTCTGATCCCAACTCTGCTACTTGTTATCCTTGACCCATTATTTTGTTGTCGTCATTCCATTTTTGTTGAGACTCAATCCATTCTATGAAAGGAAAGGGTTAGATGTACCCTTTAATTCTAAATCTCGGATTCTATGAAATTGAATTTATTTCATTCTGAATTCAAACACAGACCCTTGGAATATAATGCCATATATGATCAGGTGGCTGCCAGCCTTTCCAGGTTCTTCTAACTTCTAACAGTGCTTAGTATCCATGGCTAAGCTTCCTTTTGGAAGTGGCTATTGTTAAGTTCTTTGAGAAGTGGCTATGTCTTTTATCCATTTTACTCAATGTCTGCTCTTTTATCCATTTCTCTTTTCCATATTAATAGCTTATTTAAATAGATCAGATTGGATCATTTAATTACATATCATATCTTCTCAGCTTTATTTTTTTTCCCAATTTGGTGCTGATTTGGCTATCTTGCTCTCAGTCAATGATTTCAATGCACATAGATAGTTGGTTCAGAAATTACTTACATAGGCACAACCAGTTATTTTTTGTCTATTAAGATATAATGAAATCCATTTCTATAGTGTTATGTGGTTCCTTCCATCTTCACTACTTCTCAATTATCTTCTCAAAAGAATTATATAAAGGCATTCTATATGTTCATCATACATAGAAATTAGCATTATATAATACTAGAAATTTCCAGCTTATTATTTCTGAGGATGGTTTTTAAGATTAATAATGATGTTAATGATAATAGTGATGAGTATATAATTTTTAATATTTCTGTAGCACTAAGGATTTCAAAACACTATACTTATAGTATCTTCCTTTATCTTTACAAAAAAAGTGGGAGATTGAAAAGCTCATATTATTCCCATTTTACAGATGAAGATGTTGGGACTGAGAGATTATGACTTGAACAGAGCCACAGAACTAGAAAGTGCCTGAGGAAGCACCCGAATTTACCTCTTACTCCTACTAAGCCTCATGCCACCCATTAAACCCCTTGCTCCTTCTGAGTTTATCAAGTATTAGGGCAAGAGCAAAGAAGAGCAGAGTTGTTTTACTTCCTAGTTAGGTGATCATGGGCATGTCATTGCCCTTAACTGAGCCTCATTTTTATCACCTGAGAAATAAGAACATATAGGACCAACCCCACAATTTTAGCAAAAGCTGAGTCTATGAATGTCATGTCAAAAAATGAAGACTCCATGAAACGTCTATTTATTTTTTTTCCAACACATTTTCTCCACACTTAATTCCCATTTTTGCATAGAAATCATCCATCATTGAAGTTTATCCTAATTAATTTTGGAGGATCGCATGACATTCTTAATAGAATTAATTTTTTCATAGAATTGCTTTATCTCTTCATCTTTTACAAACAATGTTGGTTCATAGTTACATTTTTCAATACTTATCATGAATGTTGCAATATGAGTTGAAATTTGTCTCACAAAAATGATTAGGGTTAAATGAATGTTCTCTGTTTTACTTCTGACTGAACCCATGATCAAAATCACTTTGATCTATTATTTTCTTTACCTTTTTAAGGAGAACTTGGGAGTCTTTATTCCATTAAGCAACAAGTTCTTTTTTGACCTCTAGTTCCATTATGATAAGAATGTCAATATCTATACATAACTGCAGTACTATGGGTCACTTTCCAAGGACCTCACATTAAAAGGACCACCAGCTACTTTAATGTTTAGCAACAATTTAAACTCTTCATGATTCTTAACTTCTGTCAAGTTTTCCATTACTCCACTATTGTCACTGAAGAAGAGCTATGTGTATGTGGGTGCACGTTTGTCTTACAAAATCTGACAATGATCCTGAACTGCACAGACACAAAAAGCAATCTTTTAACAAAATATTCTCCCAGCTATTTATTCTCTATGGATCCAAATCATGAGCTACTATCTTAAAAGATTTTTGGAAATCCAAGTGACATAAGGCAAACAGAATGTCATCAACTATCTTCCTCAGAAAATGCATGATTGGAAAAGGAGGGGAGATTGTCAGACACTGAAATCAAAGTGTAATAGATAGATAACCCAAGTGATTCCCTCACATCCATAGAATACAAAAATACCCAGAGGACTATTTCTAGTGGGTTGAATGGATCATATTTGGAAGCTTTATAGGAAGACATGGACAAGAACTGAAAAATGTTAGATGGTATCAAAATATTTATATTAGCACTTTTCTTTATAGCAAAGAATTGGAAACAAAAAATAGATGTCCATCAGTTGAGGAATAGCTAAAGAAACTATGGCACGTGAATGGAATGGAATATTCCTGTGATGTAAAAAAGGTAAGTGTGATGAATACAGAGAAGCATCAAAAAATGTACATGCACTGAGGCAGAGTAAAGTAAGCAGTGATAAGAAAAAAAGGATCAAAGTGATTACAACAATTTAAATGGAAAGAACAACCACACAGACATGCAAAAAGTAAAAGTTAATGCTGCAAAATTATAAAGAACAAGCATAACCCTGAAGAAGAGATATGAGAGGATTCTTCCAGCACACCCCTTTGTGGAGCTGGGAGACCATAGGCGTTACATACTGAAAATATTATTACTAGTAGTACTTAATTTAAAGCTCTGTTATAGAGCAGCAGTTACCAAAACTATATGCTACTAAATGAGAAATACAGTGCAAAATCAGTGGAATAGATTAGATACATATGACAAAATAATCAGTGACTCTGATAATCTAGTGTTTGATAAATCCCAAAACTTCAGCTTTTGGATAAGAACTCACTATTTCACAAAATTTTCTGGGAAAACTGGAAAATAATATATCACAAATTCAGCATAGATCTATACCTCACATCCCATACCAAAATAAAGTCAAAATAGATATATGGTTTAGGTGTGAAGAGTTTAGGCAAATTAGGAGAGGAAGAAATGGTTTACTTATCAGATTGGGAGTTCCTTATGGCCAAAAAAAGAACTAGAGAATATTATGAAATGAAAAATGGAAAACCTTAATTACATTAAATTAAAAAGGTTTTGCACAAACAAAACTAATGCAGCCAAGATTGGAAAGGAAGCAGAAAGATGTGAAACAATTTTTATAACCAATATTTCTGATAAAGGCCTTAATTTTAAAATATATTAAAAAACTGAGTCAATTTTATTAGAACACAAGTCATTGCTCAATTGATAAATTCCTCAAAGAACTTGAACATACAATTTTCAGATGAAGAAATTAAAGGTATCTATAGTCATTAAAAAAATGTTCTAAATCACTATTGATCAGAGAAATGAAACTCAAAACAACACTGAGGTACCACCTCACACCTCTTAGATTGGCTAAAATGACAGGAAAAGATAATGCTAAATATTGGAAGGTGTAATGGGCTGAGGTTTGAGTTGATGCACTGAGGTCCCAAGTACATGAGGCTAAATAGTAATTGGACTATACTCTATTAATATACATGATTGGATAAAGAATGGTCCCTGCCCACTCTCTGTGCAAGTCCTGATGTGTTGTACAGGAAATGACGATTTTGGTGGGTGGAGGCAGAGAGAGGAACAGGAAGAGAAGCTGGGAGAGATTGGGCCTGGATTCCTTTCTCCTGGCTGCTGGTCCTGTGGCTGGTGATCTAGCTAGCTTCTTGACTCAGCTGCACATATTGCTATCGCCGATTCTCCTCCATCTCCGATCCTTCTTCACTGAGAATAAAGACTGTCGATTTTCCCCTAACCTGAATTCCTGACTCCTGCTGATTAAAAAATACACGGTCTTCACAGGAAGGGATGTGGGAAAATTGAGATACTAAATACATTATTGGTGAAGTTGTATAATGATCCAACCATTCTGGAAAGCAATTTGGAACTATGCTCAAAAGGCTATAGTATTGTGTAAATCTTTTGATCCAGCAGTGCCACTACTGGGTTTGTAGCTGAAAGAAATCATAAAAGAGGGGAAAAGATTCATATGTGCAAAAAATGTTTGTAGCAGCTCTTTTTGTGGGGGCAAAAAAATTGGAAAATGAGTAGCTGCCCATCAATTGGGAAATGACTAGGCAAGTTATAGTAATGAAATAAAAGTAATAGAATATTATTGTTCAAAATGATGAACAGACTGATTTTGGAAAGGGCTGGGAAGATTTACATGAAATGATGCTGAGAAAAAAGCAGCAGAACCAGGAAAACATTGTACAAAGCAATAGCAAGATTGTGCAATAACCAGCTATGACAGACTTGGTTATTCTCAGCAGTTCACTGATCCAACACAATCCCAATAAACTTTGGATGGAACACATCATCCAAATCCAGAGAGAGAGTTATGAAGGTTGAGCATATATCAATACATGCTACATTTACTTTTTTTCTGTAAAAAACTAAAATTTTTATATCATGGTTTTTCCCTTTTGTTCTGATTTTTCTCTCCCCAAATGATTCATAAGGAAATATGTAAAAAAAAAAAAAAATGAATGTACAAATATAACCAAAAATGGAGTTATTTTACATGTAACTGAGGAAAATTAAAAATTTTAAAAGAAAATGTTATCAAACTTTTTCAATGTATTGCTTAGTTATGCTGGGGGGCGTGTTTCTTCTTTTTTGTCTTTCAAAATATTATTAATGATCTATTGAAAGGGAAACAAAAGGAATCCCAAGGAAAGTTATGATGGTATAAAAAATAAAAGACATCAATAAAAACATTTTTAAAAATATTCAGTGTCCTGGATGAGCCATAATCTGCAGAACTTGGGGGCTAGCCTTTTCAGTGCATAATTAACTGATCAAATACCATTTTAATGTGACATAATTTATTGACCCCCAACTCTAAAAAGTAATCACCCATGACCATCTACTTTCAGTTATCTGGGATCATTACTTCATCAAGTCAGTTGTCAAAGAGGAATTTGTCATATATATTTAGCAAATTCTATGCCTGCTAACAAGCTTCATCCATGGATGAGCAGCTAAGAGGAGCCAAGACCAAGGCACAAACTTAGAATGAAGAAGAAGTAGGAATTTGCTCATACTCTTCATTCTGCTCAGAAGGAAGCTTGAAGAGAGTAAAAGCATAGGAGAATCCCTTTCACCTCCTTCCTCTTTACATCCCTTTGATGGGTTCTAGATAACAGCAACATTCACTAAGAATTGGAATCCTATCTTGAGATCCTGGTGACTCTACTAGCCATTCTTGATAAGACAACAAACTGAGCTTCAGAACACATTGGTTCTAGGCCCATTTTCTCTGTAAATAGCCATGTGATCTTGGGTAAATCATATAATCTCTGCTATCTCATTTCCATATCCATAAAATGAAAGTTTGAGATGAGGGATTTACTGATGTATCACCCAACATGAAAATCTGATGATAGGAGAAATTAACTCCTACAAGACCCGTGCTGCACTTTTAGGAAATTTGAAATGTGAAGGGCTCACTCATTTCTCCAGAGGTCATATGCATTCATTACTTGGTTTGCAAAATCTGGCATTAATGAAAACCATTAAATACTCCCTTGAAAAGCATAAGCATTATTCATTTCTACACCAAGGCAGCAGGAGAATGATTAATTAAAATAAGAATCCATATGAAAAACTTGTAATTCATCCATAGAATTTCCCATATGTTGAGAAAATATTCTATCCTGAAATAGACTCTGAGAAAAAAATGGAATTTTTTAGCAGAAAGTAAATTACTCAGATTTCATTATCATTATGTGTGGTGGCCCTGCTGCCAAGGCTGCTGGACTGGAGAAACAAGAGTCTTGACCCACAAAACCTCTTCCTTTGGGTTTTTGTGATGTCATCCCTCTCTATCTCAAGGCTGAAAAACTGGATAACATAAGAGTCCCATCCAGAAATTCTATATAGACTGTTGCTATGTGTTTCATCATCCTTTAAATGCTCAAAAAGGGAGAATTGCTGTAAAAAGTTAGTCCTTGGTAAAATGGACTTGGGTACATCATATAATCTCTGCTATCCCATTTTCACATTCATAAAATGAGAGTTCCAGATGAAGGAACTACGCTTGTACCCCCCCACAACCCATTGTACCCAATATACTGTGAATTCAGTTCAAACACACACACACACACACACACACACACACACACACACACAATCTGCTGCCTGTGAATTATAGAGGTAGCACTCAATGTTTGGACCTCTGTTTCCTCGTCTGAAAAATGGGAACAATCATATCTGCAGTGTTCACTTTATAGAAATGTGGCAAAGCCCACATGAGATGTTTTTTAGAGATCTTGCAAACCTTAGGGTCCTGTGGATATGTCAATTATTTATAACATGGAGCTGAGATTGCTCTGGAGGCTTCTCTGTCATTTGTTTTGGTTTCTCGGCCAAACCCAGAATTCTCACCTTGCACCCCAGAATCCCTTTTGCCACTATAATAGAGCTGAGTATCCAGGAAAACTAACAAAATCTGAAATTTTACCCTGCCACTTGGTTGGGATAATACATGTATGTGCATATGTGTATGTGTGTATAAATCTATACATGGATGTATTATGTGTTTATATTTACACATGCACACACATATTTTTATTTATCTACTTACATAGAGTGGAGGGAATATTTCACCATTCCATGGGCTGTGTGAATGTTGCTACCCTTGCTCTTGCTTCTTCCAGTCATAACAAAATGCACGACTATTTCTTCACACTCGCTTTATAGGAATACTTCTGGCAAGTGAGCAAACAAGCTGTCGTTCTTAGCCAAGTCAAAATTCTATGGAACAGAAGGCCTTCAAAGTTGCAGGAAAAAGCTGACATTGTGACAGATAGCACTTAATACAGCTGTGACTATGGATTGGTGCATCACCATGTGACTATGCAGAGACTGGGGAAACACAAGGTCCCCAGAGCTTTCCTGGAGTTAAAAAGGAAAAGTTATTTCTTCTTCTCAAGCCTCATATATTGACACTAAACAGACAGAGGCTCCCATGAAGTAGATGGGATTTTTCTGGTACTTTCAAGTTTACCAAACACACACCAAAATAAAGATTCCATTTCCCTCTTAATACACTTGTATCTCAAAATGAACATAAATAGCAATGATTTTATCATCTTTCCTGATGGGGAAAGTAAGGCTCAGGGAATTTTAAAGACCTTTCACACAGGGAATGTGTCTTCTGACTCCAAGTGCCTTGTACTCCTTTCATTCTCTGGGCAACAATCCTCTCAGGAAATTAAACTATCATCTAATCACTAATATCCTTTTGAGCTCCAAAATGCTCTGACCCTAATTCTCACCAAATACCAGAACAATACAGATGGCCGAGTCATTCATCAGGTTCAAGGCAACTGGATTTTTAAAAAATGTATCTTCTTTGTAATTATTCCATTTGTTTTTATAATATATATTATATGTAATATAATAAATATATAATATAATATAATAAGTAAAGAGATACCCTCCTTACTTTTCCACCAAATGGATTATCCCTTGTAACAAAAGTTTTAAGAAAAATAGAGAGAAAAGTAGTTCAACCAAACTAACAAGCTAAATGTAATAGTACATGCAACATAATGATTCATAGTCCTTCCACCTCTGTCATGAAAAGAAGGAGGTATAATTTAAATTACACGTCATCTAGTTTCAAACAAGTACACAGCTTCACCAACAATGTAGCAAGGTGCCTGTCTTTCCTTTGTTCCTCCAACATGGCCAGTTCTCATCTTTTGTGATTTTTGGAGATTTTCTGAGCATGGGGTAAAAATTTAAAGTTGGTTTAATTTTTATTACTCTTTTTGTTGGTGATATGGAATAATTATGGTTGTTAGTAATTTGCAACTCTTCATTTGGAGAACAGATTCTTGGATAATTTATCTATTGCAGAATAGCTTTTAGTTTATACATATATAATATATATATAAAATCTATAAATTCACATCTCAAGTATCAGACCTTTAAAATGCAATACCAACATGACTCATCGTAATCTCATCAATATGTCTGATATGTGTGTGATACACATCATGATCCATCCAGCCGTTCACTCTCCTGCACAGCTATGAAACTCTTGGATATGTCCTCCCTTCAGTTCACTCCCTTCAGCCCCCTACTGGGGCCTTCCTCACTTCCTGCTAACTGCATGAAGGCACCTGGAGAGCAATCTGCTCAAACTCTTAGCAGAGTTACAAAGATTTTTCCCTCAATTGCACACAATCTCTTGAATTTCATGTAATTGAAACTGTCTTTTTTATTTTTATAAACCCTTCTAGCCATTATTTAGTTAAAATTAATGCTGTCTCAAGTTAATCTTAGTTTTCAGTGATACCTGATATGGCTTACTTTTTTCAATGATGTGTTCTTATTGAGTTTATTGCAGCATATGGCATGAAATCAGTCTAAAGCTATTTTTTTTTTTGCCAAACTGCTTTCCAATTTTCCCAGAAATTCTTGTTAAATGTGATTTCTTCCACAAGAAATATATATTCTCTGATCTATTAAAGATTAGGTTATGGATTTCATTTGCTTCTGATAATTCCTTATCTAGATTGTTCCACTGACCTATTTTTCTATTTTTTAACCAATACTAAAAAAGATTTTATGATTCCTACTTTACCATATAATTTGAAGACTGGAAATGTTCTTTCCTCCTTCATACCCATCTTTTCTCTTAATGGATTCAGCTGATACTGGGAACAAGAAAGTTTCCTGTAATAATGTGGATGTGCTTTACTTCATATAATTGTATAAGACATTTTGGTCATTGGACAGAGATCTCACTCATAATAATAACTATTCAACCATATAATAAAAAACATGATTTTTAATGCCCATTAGTCCTTTCTGCTCCCTCTATCACTTTCTCTCTGGGAACAGAAGAAAAAAGTGCACTATGAAATGTCAGGTATATTGTCACTTATTATTGTTATTTGAGTTACTGTGGTCAAAGAACTCATCATGCCATTGGGTCAGTCTGCTGCTTGTGACCATCTCTGAACTTTACTAATAAGTTCCTTGAACAACAGACAAATCTATTGACATGCTCTTTCCAGGAGCCTTTCCAGACTTTGTACTTCACTAGCCTAATCTTAGTCAACTTAGGGTCCCGTTCAAGGCACAATGAGATCTTGAGACACATGAGGAACTTAGGAAGGAGACTTTTTGATACTTGAGGAAACAATGGTGTCTTATGTGAGCAAAGGATAGTGAGTAGTTGGAAGCATTCATTCACTGTTCAACCAATTATCCAAACAATTTTTGGCCGCCCATGTGTGTTGTGTAGAAAATACAGAAGATGCAAAGTTTAGATTTCATGCAATCTCTGTCCTCGTGGGACTCATAACAATCACTAATGTGCTTCGAGATTCCTATTTTAGCCGTGCTCACTAAATCAGAGTTCGAGCATGGATTCAATTTTAACTAAGAACTAAAAAGGCCATGTCAATGTGCATGTCACTTCTATGGTACAAACCATGCAGAATGAGAATCTGGGAAAAACAATCAATTTCCTAGGCTGTCAACACTCTCATACTTGCAGAGGAGACGGGGAGAAAACAGGTTTCTGTCGGCTGTGAGGGCTTCCCCAGAGAATCGACAGGCAACTTCACCATCTGGACACTGGGAAAGCATTGCAGCTTTGCCTCCTTCCTCTGCCTCCCCCAGGCAGCACTTTATATTGATGCTGCAATTTTGCAGAAGGATCGGATTCAATTAACAGACTGCTCCACCATGAACTTTTGTGCTCTGTTTGCAACCCCAGCTCATTGTGATCCATTGCAAAGGCCAACTTTCCCCAATATAAATGAGAAGCGCTCATTGGCAGCACAAATGGCACCTAAGTCAGCGAAGAATGTGACAGATAGTCTGTTGATTTCCTCCAGGGTCCTTAAGGGAGTAGCCTGTAGAAGGCAAGGAAATTGTCAAGATGGTGAAATCTCAGCAAATTTTGCATTTATGATGGATACCCATTGTTACAGCTGAATCAATAATGCAGCTGTGCATGTTGGTCAGGAAAGAGAGCGACATGGACAAAGGGGCGATGCTGACTCAGGCGTTTCACAGAAATGGAGGAAAGGGAGATTGGTTGGGTACACTTCATTTTATACTCCCGTGAACACGTCCGGTGATTTAATTAAGACCTTCTGCATTGAAGGGAGATGTTAGCCTATGAATGTACTTATTGCATCTGGCTCTTGTTGAGACATTCAAATTTACTCCTCAAATGCAAACACATTTCCCACTTATGAGGAACCATAAGCAAGCTGAAAGTACTTAATTAAAGCATCAGCTACAGGAATAGATGCTGAAACAGAAATATAATGTACAGATTTCTAATCATTTGGCTGTAGCCAAAGGAAAGCACAAAACTGGATTGTTTTCCAAGTTTGAGTAACTCATGGATAGGTCCACTTATACTTGGTTGTTATTCTATAAGATCCAATCAGAAGCCATCTTTTCTCTTCAAGTGAGAGTCCTGTCCAATGCAGTCAAGATCTATCCAAGGTGCTGGAAGATTGGCTGGATTGGTGACGTGCGTTCTGACAAAAAATGGACTTAATGCTCAGGAACAGAAGTTAGGTGGGGGAAGTTATTTCATTATTCTATCCCCCAACTTTCTATCAAAGTATTTTTTATATAAAAATTAAAATTGTCTTTTCCTACTATATTAAAAAAAAAAACTTCATCTACCCTGTATAGAGCAGCTAAAGGTGCCCTGTTGTGGGTATGTGAGTTGAAGTAGGAACTTATTTTTTTAGCATCTATATGTTTGTAGCTGTCTACCCCAGCCCATCCTCCTCAGAGCCCTCCCCCATATAATGTCAATTCAACTTATCTACACATGCGTTTTGATATATTGAACTTACTTAAAGAAGGCCCTTAGCCTAGAGGCATGGTGATTTGGTTCCTGAGAACCCCAAGCTGACTGGAAAAGATGCACCTGTCACCTTTTCATCTGCTGTCCTTTTTGTAATTAAGGGGAAAACTCATTAGAAGTGAATACAATCTGTTTTTTCTAAACTATGATATTGTGGATCAATAGTTTACTTGATATGTCTCCATAGCTACTGGTTGGAAACTGTGGATATTTGTTTTGCAAATGCCTTCTTGAAGCTTCGTCTGTGGGCAGGAAAAAAAGAAGGGAAAAACTCGAGACAGGGTTCCTTTCCTTCCTCACTATTTAGAGAAGAAAAAGGGGCATATTCAAAAGATGTTGTGAAGTTGAAGTTGATAGACCTTGGTTCAAAGGGGTAAGAGATAGTGAGGAGTTGAAGCTAAATTTACTCTTTTTCATTTCAAGCCTGAAGTCCTGAGAAGATGATAGTGCTCTATAGGATAAGGATTATAGGATGGGGTTAGGTAGTGTTAGAAGGAAAGATACTAAGTTTTTTTTCTTTGGTCATATTAAGTTTAAAATGTCTTCTGGGTTTCTAGTTTGAGATATTAAAAAGGCAACTAAATCTGTGAGATTGGAGGTCAGCAGAGCGACTGAGGCGAGATAGACTGAAGAGTTATCAGGACAGAAATGAGAATTAAATCCATGGAAGCTGAGAAGATCACCATGTGAGGTAGGATAGAGAGAGAAGAGAGCTTAAGGTTAGAGGGAAAGTATGATCTGGAGGAGGATCCAGCAAAATAGAGTGAGAATGAGTGGTCAGAGAGAGAAGAGGATGACCAGGAGAGAAGGGTGTCCCCAAAACCTAGAAAGAAGAGAGGATCAAAGAGGATGGAGTAATCAACAATGTCAAAGTCTGCAGAGAGATCAATGAGAATAAGGGTGTAGAAAAAGCAACTAAGGGATGATTAGCAGCTGTGGAGAGGGCAGTTTGGGAGGAACGGTAAGATAAGAGGCCAGATGGTGAAGGATTAAGAAGAGAGCGGGAGAAGATGGAGCAGAAGCTCCTTTTGCAAATGGACTTTCCAAGAAGCTCAGCTACAAAGTGCAAAGAAGATAATAGGATGTTAGTAGGGACGGAGGGATCAAATGAGGGTTTTTCAGGATGGTGGACACGTGGGCATATTTGTAGAATGGAATGAGGCATAGAAAGGGAGTGATTAAAAACAAGAGATAGGGTGGGAATGGCAGAAGAAGCAAGGCTTTGAAAGAAACAGGATGGAATGATATTGCTCGAACAGGTAGAGGGTCTGGCTTTGGTGAGGAGGGAGGCCCTACCTCTTAGAGCTTATAAAAGTGCTTTATAAATATGAAGGCTACATGCCCATGCCATCCATCTATTGCTATTTTTCTGGGATTTTTCTAATTTCAAGTAAAAGAAATCTGTTAGAAAACTTACATAACGGGAGGGATATCCAACTAGAGATCAGGAAATCAAGATTTAAATACTGGATCTGACACAGGAGCTCATAGGTGTGACTTTGAAAAATCATTTTGCCTCTTCAGTCCTCAGTTTCCTCCTTTGTAAAATGGGCAGATGGGAGATTTGATGGTCTTCCAAATCCAAAACTTACAATGCTGTGACAAACAAGGTGCGGGAGAAGTTGCACAGAATGGACACTTCTTATCCTATAGGTATTGCTCCTGTTCTAGAGCAGAGGGAGATGGACCAGGAGGGCACCAGAGACCAAAGATGATGTGAATAATAAGGGTCTTGTTGGTAAAGGAGAAAAGCAAATCCATCTCTAATAAAACTAAGTCAAAGAGGAAAAGGACTTTATTTTTTGAGTGAGATTCTGGCAGCCAGGAGAGCCAAAGCAGCTAAAGAGAGAGGCAGTAATCCCCGCAAATCTCCTTGATCTGCTTAGGCTTTTCTGAGAATAATACTCAGATGTTGTTTGCTACAGTTCTGTAAGCAAAACTCCGACCCATGGGGCAGCACAGATGCCTGGACACACAATGTCCAGAGGAGTAGGAGGATACCTCCTGAAAGGCCATGTAATCTTGCAGGGGGTTCTATTTTCCTTCTGAAAAAGCAGGGAAACTTTCCTGAGAGGATCCCAGATGGAAAGTTTTTTTCCAGGCGGGAGAAGGGACCCAGGAACTACTCCTAAGCCCATTCGATCTCTGCTTTTTCTTGGGTCTTTTAAGACTCTTATGTACCTGACTAGTTACCCTGCGGGAGTCTGAACTTTGAGGGTTGTTTTTAAGGGATTTCAAGGAAAAGGACTTAGGGAATCCTGTCATCAGCATTCAAAGGGACTACTGAAGCGAGAGACTGTGGTGGACAAGACAGCTGTAACTAAGGTTAAATCAGAAGGACTGCATCCCATGGTCCCCAATTTAAAGAATGATGAATTTAGAGAGCACCAAACTCCACTGCAAGTCCTTCAGTAATGCAGGAAAAAAGTGAATTCAGGTCTTAATTAATGAAAAAAATTAAATTAATTTGGAAGCTACCAGATGTCCTACTGGAAACTAGCATTTCTAGTTTGCCAGGATACTAATAAAATAACAATAATAATTCTAGCTAATGTAGATAGAGCTCTGATTATGTACTAACAACTGTGTGAAGCACTAAAATTATTATCTCATTTGATCCCTCAAAACAACCCTGGAGATAGGTGATATTATTGTTCTTATTTTATAGATGAGGACACTGAGGAAAAGAATACTTCAGGGAGTTTCCCAGGATCACCCAGTTAGTATCTGAGATCAGATTGACCTCACGTATTCCTTACTCCAGACCCAGCATTCTATCCTCCATCCTCTGTCTGCCTGGAGGAAGTTTGTGGGACTCGTATTTGTTGAGCACAAATATCCCAGTTATAATTTTCATACCCAGATATCCTTATTCCTGATTTCAGCCAAGATTGAAGCTATGACCATGTCATTTTCCAAAGGATTTGAGCTATAAGTGAAAATCCCTCGACACAATATTGATCTCATAATTATACTCACTTGAGATCAGGCAGCCTTGGTTTGGAGGGGAATCCCTTGAGACTAAATACTTCATTCTAAAATAAAAAACTAAGTCTAAGAAGAGTTAGAGTAACTTGACCCAAAGTCCACAGCTTGGGAGCTGCAAAGGCAGAATTTTAATCCAAGCTTTCATCTCTAAAGACAGGGCTCTTTCTACAGTTCTATAATGAATCTAATTCAATGCATGGAAGGAAGTCATTAGGTGCTAGCCTGGGCACTTTGTAGAAGGAACAGGCAGTCCAAAAGGTGAAGAATTAGTCATTTCCCTGGGACAAGTGGCATTGAAGTCTATCCTTGAAGTTGCTTTGGAGTGTGAGGGGGAGATAGGGCAGGGATAATGAAGGAGGAAATGATTGGATGGCAGTAATTACCCACCAACTCTTAACTCTCAAGAGTTTGGAGCAAAATTTTTGTTGAAACCATTTTTGAGAATGTGGGGAGTCAGAACTCAGAATTTATTTGTCAACCTTTACAGATCAAGAACTCTTTCTACAGCATACCTACAATATGCTAAGTGGGTGCTGAGCTGCCATTTAGAACCCCCGAGAGAAGGAAAGCAGCCCATTCCACTTTGAGAGAAGAAAAGTGGCCCATTCCATGTTGGGGTAGCCCAGTGGTTAGAATGTTTTCAAAGTAAATTTCCCTGAAACTTAAATTGCTCAGAGGAACCTGTCTAACTTCTCATCCTGAAGGGAGGCTTTCAATTAAGTAAAACCAGGCACCCCATATTCTTGGGCTTCTCCTCCCCCAAACTAAGAACCCAAGTTACTTTAATCAGCCTTTCATGACCTGAATGCTAAGTCCTTCAACTCCCTTGTTTTTCTTCTGAGTATTCTCCAGTTCATCGGGTACCTCCCTAAGCATGGTGCCAAGAGCTGAAATGTATTTGCCAAATGTAGTTGGAACAAAGAAGCCTCCAAATGCATATAACTTCTGTCTTCTTCCACCTATACCTCTTTCAAGGCATCTTCTCATGCTCCTAACCCTAATTCTGAGTCTTGTTATATGCATTGTCATGTGACTGGTTCATATTGATCTATAGATTCACTAAACTGTTTAAATACTGACCTTTTTTAGGCAAACTAGTACCCAACTGTGCCTCTCTTGTGAAGTTGACTTTTTGAACCTAAACATGGATTTACACTTACCTGCATTGAATTTCATCTTCTTCAACTCAGCTGTATTTTCTGAACTATAAAGTTCTTTTTGCACCCCGATTCTGTCATCTGTGGTATTCTTGTTGATCAGTCATGTCCAATGTTTTGTGACTTCATTTGGGTTTTCTTGGCAGATACTGGAGTCCTTTGCTTCTTCTCCAGCTCATTTTACAGACAGGAAACTGGGGCAAACAGGATGAAGTGACTTGCCCGGGATCACACAGCTAAGAAGTATTTAAGACAGTTTTGAACTCAGGAAGATGAGCCTTCCTGAATGTAGGCCCTGAACTCTAACCACTCTAGCTGCCACCATCCAGTTATACCTTTTGGGGTTTTTTAAGTCTTCATATTTGATAGGCATACCATTTGTATTTTATTTAAATCTTTGATAAAAACATTAAATAATAATGAGTCAAACAAAGGTTCCTGGGAAACGTGATGTGATACCCTTCAAGGGTGATATTCAGCTCTTAAATTCTCCAATATTCAAATATGTATTCACATCAATTTAAATATTCCCTCCCACAATGTAAATTGAAACCCACCCATGCCTGTCTATCTTTTGGACAGGTTTTCTCCTCCATGACCTCCCATAAGTTTGCCCCAAGGAGTCCACCCAACATGCTTGCTCCCTTTCTTTCTCCTGGCACCACAAGGGTAATAGGTGTTCTTTCTGTGTAACCATCCAATCATTTCTGAATGAACCTAATTTTACCATCATCTGACACACATCTTTCTACATTTTCCACAACATGGCATAAGAAAATGCATGAAACTTTTTTTTCAAAGACAGGTAAACTGTCACCACAGCGTTCCCCTGATCTTCTATCAAACAAAAGGTGAGGAGAATGGAAGATGTCAGTGTGGCTGCATGGGCTGGAGCTTTGATGACAGTTGTGTTCACTGATTTCTCTTCCAGATGTTCATGAACAATCTCTACTGATGCATTCTAGAAATGTTCTGGGAATCGAAGTCAACTTGCTGACCTAGAGTGTGCAGGCTGCGTGCTTTTTCCTTTTGTGCAGACAGGGAACCCTGTCCTTCTGCAACCCTGTGATACCTCTCCCATTATCCTACTCTATAACAGGGTTTCTTAACCTTTCCCAATTACAGCCGCTGTTTGCCCAAAACAAATGTTTGTGTGGCCCCATCTCAAATCTGGGCTGAGGTATTTCTGGCAGTGCTCGTGTACATCAGTGCAAAGGTGTGGGATCCCATCTGGCATCACAGCCCGTGCTTTAAGAAGCTTTGCTTTAAAAGATCACTAATACGGTTCAGTTCTTTCAGGATTCAAGGATATGGTTCATCTGAGTCAACTCATTTGAATTCATTAAAGTCAGGTCATTCCTATTTTAGTATCCCCATAATTATCTCAAGTAGCAACTCCCTGCTTTTCATTTTCATCTTGTTTTGTGTTGTTTTTCTTAAAGGTATTTTTTTATGTCCTACCCTTTTTAATCTTCTTAGTCTGGAGGAGGGAAGGGGATTCTTAAATACGGGAGTATCACATCCATTCAGATGTTCCTTCCCACAAAATAAATTGAAATCCATCTGTACCTGCCTGCCCTGTGAGACGCTTGTCTATGTCCTCCCATAATTCCCCAGAGAAGGTCCATTCAACCTGCAGAAGCTTTCCTTCACTTTCTCCTGATGTCACAAGGACACCAGTGTACCACTCTCATTGTCACCTGTCATCCCTCACTTCCATTGCATGGCCAGCCCATCTTCTCTGCTAGCGTACATTTCTCTGACAACATCCCTCACTCCTGTTATGCAAAATTCCTCCTTTCCTTTGTGTTATTGTGCTTTCCAACTCAGAATACTTTCACATGACTTTCTGCTGATATTTACTGTCAGTTTTGCAGACACTATTACGTTCCTTAATTTAATGCCCCAAAGTAACACTGGTATATTATCAGTATTAAAAATATGGATCTTTGTTTCTCAAACAAGTTTGAGGTCATTAAAAAGGAGGTGCAGCCTGATCTCCCGCTTCTGTTTAATTCTGAGCTCAACTTGTCCAGTTATGTTATCTATCTCATATACACACTGACGGACAAGCTCTATGAGTTACCTATCCCCCTGTGATGGCAGATATGCTCCATTCACTTGACCTTTTCTGCATGGATGGTCAGGCCAAATTCTTTTAGGTAGTTATGGACTTACCCCATATGATTCTGAATGTTCTGAGACCTTAAACAACCTTATACAGATGTCATACATGAAACGGAGAATCCACAATCCCATTTCAACTTGACTCTTATTGTCTCAATAAAGCACCTTTGGCAAGCTCTACATATGTCATTTAATCATTTTCTGCCTTGGTTTCCTAATTTGCAAAATGAGGGTGTTGGATGACCTATAAAGTGTCTCCAGATCTAAGTTTAATATTCTGAGTAGCTCCCTGTTTTATGCCTGAACTGATGGTCATAACCAGAGGGTCATTGAACAAGATCATCTCTCTTATATATCCTTCTTGACATATGGATGGCAGACATCTGGACGAAAGAGATTCATTAAAAACATTCTGCTCTGCTAAATCAAACTATTTCATGTATGCAAACATTAAGGATGGTATAATTTTATATTTATAGATTTCAGTTAATTATGTAATGGGAAAGAAGCTATTCCCTGTACAGCGTGGCTGGTGAAAGGCCGCCCCTTCCCTCTGATGGCCCTCCTGGACGATGGCCTCGGTGCATGCTGAGATGACCTCCACTGCAGCTCTTACTCTCATCACTCTGGGGTACTACCGAGGGTGAAGTTTTTTTTCCCCATCTCTTTAGCATCTTCACTTTCTTTGGATACATTTGAGAATATGTGCAATCCTTTCCAGTGACGTCACCTGGACATACTTCTCTTTTAGATGTCCTTGCTCTAATATGATTCCTTTTCCCTTTTTTATTCCCCTTACTATCATCTCTACCTCTTCTATAAACAAATCTGCATTCATGATGGAAGGGTCTAAATGTGTGGATTTATTGTGCTTGATGCTGGGGGGGAAGAGAAAGAGTTGCTATTAACATCACTATACATCTTTTCCATGGGTTTTTTTTTTTCTGTTTATTGTCTGTTTTGTTCAAAAGAGAATCAAAACCAAATTTGAGGAAATCTATTTTCTCTCTTATTAATTAATAGCTTAGTTCACCTTAGCAAGATCTTACTCTTTTATCCCTGGGTTTTTTCCTCAAGGTAAATTTTGAAAATCATTTGTTATCCTTAGCTTTGCAGCCTAAATTCATTCCCAGTTTTATGATTCCTGTAAATATTAGATGAATTGATTATGCATTTGTCTTCATCTTCTGTGACCTACCCTGAAGCTCTCTGAGCACATGGAAAGTTCCACCATCATTTTCCGTCCCTAGTGACCAACACAGCCCTTGTCCCTTAATAAGCACTTAATGAATGATGGTTGAATGAATTGAACGACTACTCACACCCTATTGTCACTCTTTCTGGACCACTTATTCTACTCCTCTTTCTTCCTCATTGAGACTGTTTCTCTGGGTATCAGAAACTGATCTGTTTCCTTAGATTTTGTTTCCCATCCCAATCGCCAGCAAATTTCCTCATAGAATTTTAATCCGTGGAACCTACGGATTCCTTTGAGAATATTTTATAACTTACCCTTTTAAGATCGGGAGGATGGCAATAGTGGTGGGGCATATGAGTCAGATCCCAAACTTCTCTTTTGATCTCAAAAATTCCAAGATCGAGTCAGTTCTCTACAAAGCTTCATTTTGTACTAGAGCAATGAAATGCTCCCTCTTGGTGAGCATTAGAGTCACAATAGAAACTCCCCTTTGGGGTCTTCTACTTTTCAAGGATAAAATTACGTTAAACTTGACACAAGAAATGATTGACCGTTCTGGTACTGGTGTGTATGTATGTACATGTGTACCTATATGTAAGTATACATGTATGTAATCGCCATGATGTATATACCTTTATATACTCATGCCTTTGCATTGGATATCCCATATTCCTGAAAGGCATTTGCATCTCTGCCTCAGAGCAAACACAAAAGCACACTATATGCACAACACATGCATGTCCACACACATATACATATGTACAACATACATGTGCACTGTACATAAATGCACTGTGTGTTGTATGTTTGTATTTCACCTTATGAATATACACACATATATATACAAACATTTATTATGCATGTGTGTGAGTACATATGAGAGAGAAAATAAATGAATTTCTTCCCAATTCATGGAGGACCCATGGCCCCTTTTAATGTCCCATTTCTTTTGAACAATGTCTGTCCTTTTAGAGAGATGCTTGGTATAAGGACATCACTTTCTTTTACTTTTACCCAGACTTTGTGCAGAGTCATTGGAGGCCACCAATGCTTCCTTTCTTGGATTTTGTCTCCAGCAAACTTCAGATTGTCACAAATGCTTCTCTCTGGTACCCGTCACTCACAGCCTTCTCCTTCCTCCTACTTTCTCAATCCAAAGCCCTTTGGATCAGATTTGCAAGCCTACAAGCAAACTAACTGCTACTAACTCTGCTTAGGTGCCCTCCCTCCTGGCCAGTAGCACATTTCTTATATTTGAAGCTGCACTTGAGGACTCCAAATCCTACTTTACAAAATCACTTTCCTGGGCAATTGTTCATTTCTCCAATCTGGATTTTTTTCATCTGACTCCCTAGACCACAACAGACAACAAGGCTGACCCTTTGACCCCTCCCCTTAAGGTCCTCAGACCCTTCAATCATTCATGTCACCATACTGCCTTTCTAGAGTTTTGTAATCACTTTTGATCAGTCTTGAGAGATGTATTATCCCAGTTGCCGCTAGATCACAGCCGTTTTAATGTCAATCCAAAAATAGCTGCCTTCACCTTTTACTTTAATAAGGAGTTAGCAGGAATACCTATTCTCTCTCCTTTTCCTCTGACCCACACTGACTCATCTTTCATCTGACAGCATCTCTGTATCTCCATCATTAGTTTTCACAAGAAAGGAAGTCATCTTTTTCCTTAAGATCAGATCTGATTGTGTGGCTTCCCTACTCTCCCAAATCCAGTGGGCTTCCTATTGCCTCCAAAAAAAAATAAGGGTGATTCGGTTTAGCTTTTAAATACAACTGGCCCCAACCGACCTTTTCAGCGCCATGACACATCACTTCCTTTCCAGGAATCCCTGATCCAACCAAAACACCCTTCACTGTTCCTAACTGTCCATCACCCACCTCCAATGCCTTTACACTGTGTATCCCCACATGGTGCTCCAGTCTGGACCCAGGCTAGGCCCCTCTTAATGAGAAAAGCTAAATATAATCTTTTTTTGGCCTTGCAACTTCTCTCATTGAATAAATGTTCACAAAAGCCTTGGAGATAAATCAGCATGATCTGAATGATGTCAAGAATGAAAGGTTTCACTCCAGTGCAAGTGAGAGCCACTTCTTGGACCTGAAATGTGTGCCAGGCTCATGCCTGGAATTGATTGTGGTCCACAAGGACAAACTGGTTTCTCCAAACTGGCTTTTACCTGGAAAAGCATGCGAGGAAAGGGAGAAAAAAATCAAAAAGAAAAGCACTTTTTAAAGTTTCTGACATACTTTTGGTCTCTTTTGCATCAAAATGGGATAAGGTTTTCTTTTTATTTGCTAAGACAAAAAGACTACATTTTCTGAGGATGGACAAGAGTAATTTTAGAAAGCTGTAAATGTTCCAGGGACGCAAGGGGACACCCCAAGAATGTGAGACACCACATAGGACTGTGAGAATTTAAGCTGGAAGAGATTTTGCTTAAATCTCTCATTTTATAGATGGAGGAAAAGAGATTTAAACTAGGAACATGGCCCGTCAAAGATCACACAGTCATAGAGCCCAGCCTGCTCGAAAGCCATTCTACCAGGAATCCCTTTCTGAGATTCAGAAAGTGATAACTTGTGTGTGACATTCTTTTTCCTCCAGGAGAAGCCCTGCCATTGTCACTGAGCAGAAACAGTGAGAAGACAGGGCCCAGAGCTAGAATCTAGAGCCTTTGGTTTTAGTTTCATTCAACAAAAATTCAAATCTCTCCAGGGCCAGCCTCACATCTCTTTCACTTGCTAGTTAGTTGTGTGACATTGAGCAAGTCAACGTCACTACACTGGGGCTTCATTCTCTGTAAAATGGGATTCATTAGCTCACAGTAACTCAGCCCATAGGTTTGGTGCTTGAAGGAAATAAGGAAAGCTCCCCACACAATGACAGAATTGCAGCCATTGAGGTTCATCTTGCTAAAATGCTCCAGAGAAAAATGAGAACAAGAGGCAACTTCATTCTTCACTCCAGCCTTATTCATCTTGTGGAAGACTTTGGGTCAGTGGCTGGAATTCCACTTAGTAGATGTATTGTGATTTATTATCTTTTCTCATTTATTATTTTTATTTTATATTTATTATATATATATATAAAATAAACCATTTATTACATATATGGTATATATTATATAGTACACTAGGTGATATAATGGATAGAGTACAGGGTCTAGAGTTAGAAAGACACAAGTTCAAGCCCAGCTTCAGACACTTCCTAGATGTGTGACTCTGGACAAGTCACTTCACCCTGTTTTCCTCAATTTCCTCATACGTAAAATGAGCTGGAGAAGGAAATGGCCAACCCCTTCATTGTCTTTGTCAAGAAAATCCCCAATGGGGTCACAAAGAATAGGTCAAAATTGAAATACCTGAAATAAATCATTCTTAGTATCCCTGTTGGAACCCCAGGAATATCCAGTGTATGATCCCAAGAGGAAACAGGTTCCACCTCCTTCAAGTCCACTGAGGAAAGTAGGGGACATTATAGAAGGAACTTTTGGTCAAGTATACCCAGGACTGAGGCCCTTAAGGTAACTACCATGTGGAAGTCTGGGGTTCTCCTCTTTCCCTGTCCCCAAAATTGTTTCCAAAAGTGAACTTTCCCCTATTTTCTTCTTGTGTTTACTTGTTGGAATCTGTTGTGCACCATGAAAAATGCCCGGCCACATTTAATGGCAAGGAAAAAGTGTTTTAGAGGCATCACTCCCACCTGAGGGGCATAAATCCAGCACCAAGTTTTCTGCCGACCTGTCCCACCTTCTCTGGGTTGCGCTTGGTTGCTGGCGCAGGACCAAACCCAAGCTTTGGTAGCTTCTGCTGGCCCTCTCCCAACTTGGAAAGGAAGAGTAAGCAACAAAAGTATCCCACTCCCCAGCACAGACCCAGAATGGACTTCCATTGCATTAGAGACTTGACAAGTTGTCATTTGAGAAGATACCCAGAGTCCCTGGCCTTCCAAGGCCGGGTTAAAATACCCCCCTCCACTGCGCCGGGGTCCAAATGGGCTTCCCCCCGCCCATCCAGCCGCCCAGCAGTCATTCTCCCAGCTCTGGACACGAGCAGAACCAAGAGGAACCATCCCATCCTCTCCAAAGAAATCACCAGCGACACAGGACATATTGAAATTGAACTTTAAGTATTTTATTTCTATGTACATCTCATCTTCGTCCAGAAATAAAACTCTAACTACAGACAGACCGTAATGCTGCGTATATGTATCGCTTCCAACAATACGTTAGCTGAGTAAGTGCTGGGTACAGAGTTCTGTCTTGCTCGTGGATTTACAGCTACATTGCTAACATGGACTCCGACTCCTCCTCGTTCCCTTTTTCTTTTTTAACCAATAACAAGCAGAGAGACAAGTACAAGTTAATATTAATAAGCTGCTGAAATAACACGGGATAAACTATGTACAATACAAACCATTCATACAAATGAAGACTAGGATATTGAGTTTGTTACAATGTGTGGAGTAAAGATAAGCCGCCCCTTACAACTTACACGGTGCCGGTCTCTCGGCCGGTCCCCTGGAGATCCGGCGGCTCGGGAGTCGCTGAGCAGACTCGGCCGGGGCCAGGAACGGGGCGAAAGCCGGGAGCTCCGCGGCCGCCCACGTGTAAGTTCTAAAGGTTTCCTCATCTTTACGGGGAGCGGGCTCCTAGGGCCCCCTCGGATGTGCCTACGGGATGCTGGGTGGGAGGGTTCACTTGGGAAGGAGTACTGAGCTCTGGAGACACGCGTCCCAGCGTCACAAGCAGGTAGGCCTATGGTATCGTTACCGGTGCAGCTATCCGAAGCAGGAGCGCGTGAGGGGAAGGATGGATTTACATGGACTCGGGACTCGGAAGGAAATCCCCACCCCAGTGCCTGTCAGAGCCCACTCTGGCTGGCTATTCCCTTTCGCTTTGATTGCTCATCTAAAACCTTCCGACCCAGAGAATTAAAAGACCTCTAACCAGGGATCCCAACAGATGCGAGCCAAAATGTGTGTGTACATGTACATGGATGTCTGTGGGTGTGGATGGTTCTCCTCGGGTGACTCGATGTAAAACCTGCCGTGATTCACAACTACACTGAGAGATGGAGCCGATGGGCAGAAATGACACCAGATTGTCCCCCTGGGATCTTGGCAGCCCGTGGACAGCAGCAGCAGCGTAGACACAATCCAGGCCCCAGATGTGATCTTCTCCTTTGCGTAACAGCCCTGACGTCCGACCTCTTACTCCTCAGGCTTCAGTCTCAGCCCCAGTGGCTCCCGCTCAACCCGAAGGGAAGTAGGGCGTGTCGCTGTGGTAGTTGTAGTCAGGACACACCTTCTGTACGAGTTTGTAATCGGTACTATAAAAGGAAATGTAAATACAGATGACCTTAAAGGGCTTGGAGCAGAGCCAGGACACGTGGCTCTGGGTCTGCTCCTGGTAACACGTCTTGGAGGGGTCATAGTTACAGAGCGTGTTCTTGGTCGCCTTGTCCACCTTTTCGTACTCGATCCGGCAGTTAAAGGACTTGGAATCTTTGGCATCGATCACCGTCTGCTGGGCCAAGTCGAATTCCACGATCTTGGTGGGGGGCACCAGGCTCACAGAGACGTTGCCTTGCCCGGTGGAGTTGTGCCGGAAGTAGACGCTGAAGGTCCCGTTCCCGTGGTCAACGATTTTCCCAGTTATCAACAGGTTGAGCTTCACAGTTTTGATGTTGGAATGAAAATCACCCCAGCCAAACATTTTCTTAAACTTCCCCGTCTTGACGATGGGCCGTCTCTTAGCTCTGGGCCGAGGCTCCTGAAGGTCCGTGGAGTTCCTCAGCCAGTCCCAGAGATCTTGCTCCGAATAAGGTTCTGGGGTGTCGTAGCGCAGGTCCAAGTCCGTATCATTGTCCTTGCCGCGAAAAGTCTGTGAGAGGAGCCGGCTGATGGACAAGTCTTTGCTGCTTTCTGTCCAGATGTGCTTTAGGGTAGATTTTGTACCTCCGGATTTTAGAAGTTCTGACTTCCCGCCATTTGTTAGATTGGCACATGTGACCTGGTGAGGAAAAGAGAAGAAAGGGGACATTCTTAGCTTTGTAAGAAAAGAGGATTGTCTAGAGACAAGATACGTGGGAGGGGCCTCGGTGACCGCAGGCGGAAAAATAAATCCCGAAGAACCCCACCGCAAGCATGCATCCAATCAGCAGCCATTCCAATGGAGGGCAAGACTGCTTTCCCCTCTCCCGGATAGTGCATTGTGATAACTCGGAGAATGGGGAGAAAGAAAGTGGAGTCGGAAGCCAGGACCGAAGCGTGAGACTGATTTCTACACATGTACTGCCACCTAGTAGGAATATCATGAGTTACGAGTTCACAAAGGAGCCAAGTTAACAGCCCAGTTCACACAGAAGATGAGGAGCATTCCTCCTCAGCACCAGAACCAGCCCAGCTACTGGAGACAGAAAGACACTATTTGAACCCAGACACAAAAGTCTTGCCAATCTGTGAGCAGAGAGAAAAGGTTGAGGTTCTTTAGCTCAAATTGTGATTAAAAATGATTGAAGCCAATGATGGGAGAGAGGGAGGATGGCTGCTTTTACTTGTCTCTGACCACTTGTTCCATGAACAGTCTAAGCAAGGTAATTATGTAATGAAGTTTTAGTTTGTCGCTTAGCAAAAAAAAAAAAAAAAAAAAAAAAAAAAAGTATGTATCCAGAACTATATGTACAACATTACATATCCAGGAATCAAGGAAGTCTAAAACTAACAAAGATTGTATCCTCTGGGAGCCTCTGTTCTGGTCCAAGAGTTGGCCAGAGGCACAAACCTGGCCAAGACCCAGAAGTCAGCAGAGAGTAAATGCCAAATGAGAAATCCCTCCTCTTTCCAGAGCTAAGCAGGGGTACCAAGGTTGTCAAAGACAGAAAAAAGGGCGTTTGTACACTAAGACTGTCCTAGAAGTACCTGGGGAAATGCATAGCAGAGAAATGGAAATAAAGCAGTTATCTATCAGTCAGAGGATGGTTAAACAAATCATGGACATGAAGGGAAGGGAATGTTATAAACAATGAATGTGAAGCTTTTAGAGAAACTTGGAAAGACTTACATGAAACAACATAAATTGATACAAAATGAAAAGAAAAAATCAGTACAGCAATGTGTATGATATGTATAACAGTATCATAGGAAGGAAGGAAGGAAGGAAGGAAGGAAGGAAGGAAGGAAGGAAGGAAGGAAGGAAGGAAGGGAAAAAGGAAGGAAAGAAGAAAGGAAGGCGGGAGGAAGGAAGGAAGGAAGGAAAGAAGGGAGGGAGGGAGACAGGGAGGGAGGGAGGGAGGGAGGGAGGGAGGAAGGAAGGAAGAAGAAGGAAGGAAGGCAGGAATAATTATACTGACTAAAGAAGATATAAGAAAATATATTCTTTGTGGAGATGAATGATTATGGATATGGAAAATTGCATGCATTATCAAACTCAGTAAATACATTGGTTCATTTTACTGAGCTGTTGTTTTTCTTTCTCATCTTTTTTTCTGTTCATAATATTTTTTCCCTTATAAGAAAAGTCTTGCTGAACAGGGTGATAAAAAAGAATATTTTATTAAATGAAATTATAAAAGGAAAGGAAAGGTAGTTATAAAAAAGCAAAATAGTTATACAAAGATAGTCCCTCCTTGGAGTCACTCTTTTTACCATTCCATTATTGCACCTTTGCTTTTAAGCTTTCCTGCTGTTTCCAGGCTATTGAATCTAGAATTCATCCTTGCCATTACACATTGTCCTAATAAATCCTTAACTCAAGCTCTGTTGCACCAAAATCAGCTCCCTTTTGGGAATGGTCATGACTGACCTGAAGCCAGGCTGGGAAGCAATCAGTTTGAATTAAGGTCCCCAGCCTCCAATGGAAGCAAAAGTTGGGTGTGGGCAACTCTTCGACTACCTCAGCCTGTTGTCTTAATGCTATGGTAATGATGGTATTGGTGATGGGGGTGGGGATGGGGATGGTGATGGTAATGATGGTGATGGTGATGGTGGTGACAGGGTGATGGAGATGACAGGGATTATTTTTTAGACGATGCTTTCTCAATAATACCCTTATCAATCAGCCAGTTGGTAAAGTGACCTTGCTTAAGTAACTGCTATGTTCCAGGCATAGTTCTAAGCACCAAAGAAAAATACAAGAGAGCCCCTGCCTTCTAGAAGCTCACCATCTCCTGGGGAGCAGGGTCATAGTGATGATTGTCTTCCCTACTGTATAAAGAAGCTCTAAGACAAAGCAAATGGAACAGGCCATGGTTCAGACTGAGAGTCTGACTCCAGGATACTTATGTTTGGCAAACCTGGTCCCCACTTCATACACACAAGCTCCAAGAAAAGCTCCAATGTCTCTTCTGTCATGGATGTGACTTATAGCCTGAGAACCCAGAGCAGCTGCACACATATAATCTATCAGCTTATGTTGATGTTGGGCTGACTATTCAGCTGTAGCGGGGATCTGCAATGGAGTATTTACCACAGTAACACTCTCTCTAGGTTTCAGGACCACACTCCTCTCCTCATTCTCCTCCTACCTATCTGGCTATTCCCCTGTCTCCTCTTCAGAGTAGCCCCTCTAATGGTAAATGTTCTCCAGGGCTTTGTCCTCACCCTTTTCTCTTCTCCTCCTATACTACTTGTCTTGATGATCTCAAGCTTCCATAAATTTAATTTGTCTTTTTTTTTCTGAAGCAAATGGGATTAAGTGACTTGCCCAGGGTCACAAAGCTAGGATGCTTTAGATGTCTGATTTGAACTCAGGTCCTCCTAACTTCAGGGCTGGTGCTCCATCCACCGCACCAACTAGCTGCCCCTAATTGTCATTTCTACACTGATGATTCTCAAATCTACCTCAGAGATCTCTGCTGCTCTGCAATTTTGTATCTCCAACTGCTGGCAGATATCTCAACCTAGATATCCAGTAGACTTCTCACAATCAACATATCCAAAGCTAAATTCATTGTCTTTCCCCCTAAATCCACCCACCACCTTCCCTATTACTACAGGGGGTGAACCCCCCCTTAGAGTCCCTCAGGCTCACAAGCCGGGTACCACCCTTGGCTCTTCACCAGTTCTCCCCAATCCAGTCTGTCACCAAGACCTGCAAATCTGAACTTTGCAACATATATTGCATCTACCCCCTTCTCTCTTCTGGCTCATGCTTGGTAAAGGTGCTCATCACCTCACACTCTTATTTCAATAGTTTGTTTATGGTTCTGAGTCCACTTTATCCTCCATTTAGTCAACAAAATGATTTTCCTAAAGCACAGGCGCAACTGTCATTTATCTATTCAATGAACAACAATGACTTCCTATCATCTGTAGGGTCAAACATTAAATTCTCTCTTTGACATTCAAAATTTTTCCTAACGAAGCCCCCCCAGTATATTCTCTCACCATGTACTCTTTGCTGCAGTTACCTGGTCTCCTGGCTGTCCTATGAACAAGACTCTCCATCTCTCAACGCTAGACAATTCCTCCACTTCTGGCTGTGCCCCATGCCTGGAATTCTTTCCCTTCTCAACTCCAGCTACTGACTTCGAAAGCTTCCTTTAAATTTCAACTAAAATTCCATCTTTTACAGAAAATCTTTCCCACCCTCTCAATTCTCATGTTGTCCCTCTCAGAATTATTTCTTATTTATCCTATATATAGTTTGCTTATATGTATTTGTTTGCTTCTGATTCCTTCCCATTAGAATATGACTCCTTGAGGGCAGGACCTGAGTTTTGCTTCTTTTTATATCCCCAGTCTTTTGCACAGTGTCTGTCCCATAGTAGATGTTTAACAAATGTTTATTGATTGACTGTCTTTGTATCCCTCATGCCCAGCTTATGACAGGTACTTATGAATGCCTGTTGATTGATTGATTGACTGATCTATGTGAGGAGTGTGTGTGTGTGTATGTGTGTGTGTGTGTTTATCTCTCTTAAAAGTAAAAAAAGATACCTATTAATTTCTTCCAACCATTTTTTTCTGTATCTCTGTTACTACTCATTATAGATAATTATAGTGTTGCTTTGGAAATGATATATTTCTTGATTCAAAAGCATGAATACTTGAGAGCAGATAGATATGTAAATAGCATGATGTGTAAGGATAAGAAATCTCACTCTGAGTGAATAAAGAAGACAAAAAGAAAGAGATTGATACAAGTAGGGATGCAGGCATTTGGACCAGCCTCCATTGCCTTTGGGAATAATTTACTGTTTAGAGATGGAGTCTTAAACATTGCAGGTATTCTTGGTTCTTTTCTAGGTAGTTCCCTTCTCTCCTAGAAGGTTATAAGCTCCTTAGGGATATAGGTCAGATAACCTTTCTGTATTTACCTAAGCACCAGCCACATAGAATGTGTTAAATTGGATTTTCACTTGAGTATTTGATGAATAATAGAGAGAGAATAAAGAATGAAATGTAAACCAGGGTTCATTAGGAAAAGATATACTTTCTTCTCACAGCAGTTGGGATTGGAGGAGGGTGGTTCAGTGGGAATATTTTTCATAAAGAGTCTGGAAGAAGAAGAATTATGTATAAGAAAACCCTGTACCAATGCATTCTGCCCTCTGCTCTTCCACTTGGTCCATTATTGCATCTTTCCAAACAGAGACCTTTCCATCCACGATTCCATCTCCCTTCCATCTTCCCTTCCATTCACCATTCCCAAGCAGACTTTACCATATTAAATAGAGACAGCACATCTGGGAAAGAGGTGCTCTCAGGGCCCAAAGGAGCTCTTCCCCACTTCAACGGCATCAGCCCACTTTGCTGGATCCATCAAGCATAGCTTGAGGCTCTCTTCTGCAATCCAGATTTCTCTCTCACAAGACTGCTGTTTTCCTTTACTGACAGTAATGGCTTATTTTGTCTTAGTCATCTTGGGCAGCCAAAAGAAGACTTAGCATTTTGGAAAAGCCAAAATATGTCACTTCTGGATGCTGTAAATAACCTCAAGCCTAGAAGAGAGTCACTGCAATAAAGCACTTGAGAAAAACAGACATAGAATCATCATTTAGCCAGCTAAGGACACAGTCTATCAGCACTGGGCTTGTGCTGAGGAGGTCCTTAATAAATACAATTCTAAAATGAGACCCAGGTCCTATCTATGGAGAATTCACAATATAAAAGTCACTGACAAAGGTGTTCAGATTTTTATTTACACCTACTAAGCAGTTCTAAGCCAAAAAGACAATCTTCCATGAACAAGAGACATACTATAACATTTGCTCCAGCTGTCCTGACATCAGATTCTCATTTGACTTGTTTTGGAGACTAGAAAGAGAAGCTGAAAACAGAATTGTTTGATTATTCTGGAAGGAAGCTGAGGTCTTAACTCTTCTAAAGGCTGCTATTGATTGCCCAAGCCTTGTTGGGAGATACATTCCTACTTGTAAACATCTGTCATTTCAGCAGTGTCAGAGCACTTCATGAGCACAGATGATGACTATCCCCCTTAGCAGCTTAGAGCCTGCCTTCTGGAGTGGCTGAAGGTTTTAAAAAATACAATGGGTGCTGAGCCCTTTCCAACAGAAGCCGCTCTTTAGAAGATGAACTACCCATTGTTGTATGTTTTTCAGGGAACTTTTCAGCTGGAAAAGACCTACTGGGATATACATTTGCTAGCAGGACCTTGGAGAGCTCAAGGCCAACTCCATACTCTAAGGAGACAATAGAGAATGATAAGAGAAGTGAGCTGTTTTTATTTTTTTTTTCTGTAGCACAAACACAAAGCACTTCAAGCCATGGAAGCACCTCATCAAGAATGAACTGAAGATCATATTAACTAGTCTACAAAGTCAGCGTCATTCCCCAGCAAGAAGAACAAACTTACTGTCACCACTCCATAACTCCACCAATATAAACATTCTTAAAGGGCTGCAAACATTATCTATCTTGCTCATTAAGGGTGCCCCCATCCCCCTGCATGAAGTGTCTCTAGCCTAAGGGTTATAGTAGCTGCTTAAACTTTGTGCTTTTGAATTATTCCAGAATCACAAAATCAGCTACAGAATTTCTGATTTGGATGGGACTTTAGAGGCATCTATTTGAACCCACCCATACCTGAACAGAAAATTCTTCTAAAACTCTAATTTATGAGTTATCAAATCCCTCTCAAACATGTTAGCCTGGAATCATTAACCTTCTCTTTAATTCCTTTTCTTCAGAAAATTATTTCACAACTGCTCATGATTCTTCACACTTGAAAAATCATGCATTGTGACAGCCATTAAAAAGAAAAAACCAACAATTTTTGCTGCAGAGAAATCAAGCTTTTTTCATGCTGGGAAAATAACCTCCCTCCCGCTTGCTCATCTTATAAGTACATACACATCACTTTTGACTCACTCGCACATGAATATTGATAAGTGATTGAGAGGCAGTATTCTCAATGCCCCATCCTCATCACTTGGACCATTCTCCCCAAATATAATTACAGCTTACTCTTATTTTTTTGCATTATAAAAGGTCAATTCTTATATTAATAAATAGATGAAATGCCATTAAAACAAAAGAAAAGAAACTCAGTAAAAAAAGTTAATATTTTATGTTATTTCTTTTTAAAATTTATAAGAAATATCTTGTGTGAAGACCCCTGGGCATATATGTGCAATAATGAGCAATATATTAAAATAACATTTTAAGAGACTAGTCCCCACCTAAAGACCAAAGCTTCTTCAACATCATTCTTGCATTATGCATTTTCTCATTTGACCTTGCCTGAACAATGTTATTATAGTGGTAATATTTGTAAATCAAATGAAAAAAGGTTTTTGGGCAGCACCATAGGCAACTGATTCTGTCTCTGATTCCACTAGTAATCTTCAAGGAAAATAAAGAATCTCAGATTGGTAGAGAAATCCCTGGGGTAAGATGCAAGATGTGTTCACAAATGGGAGAGGACAGATAGCAAGAGGATTTCAGATTAGCAATTATACACGTGGTAGGGGGAGATTGTTCCCTTTTACAGAAACTCTATACAGAGCCTAAAGGTTATTTAAAGAAAAGAATAAACATTAAAAGCAGGTTGAGGTAAATATTTGTGAAAAGAAGAATTGTAAATGTTCAGCAACCATATGAAAGACTATTCTCTAATCATTAATAATAAAAATACAAATTATAACCTATCCGAGGCTTTGTCTCACATCCAGCAAAATGACCAAGTTGACAAAGAACAGACACAGTCAGTGCTGGAGGGCTAAAGGTAGTCAGTCATATTGCACACTTTGGGCAGGACAGTGAATTGAGATGGCCATTTGTGGGGGACGGAATGTAGAATGTACCTGGTCCATCCCTGTAATTACAGGTATAATGGAAGTTGGGCTGGTCCTTTGAGAGATTGGAGAAGCTTTATGACTTCCTCACTGTCTGAGGCATAAAAAGTGCAACCCACAACAAGATGCTGCAGAGGTTTCAGAAGAACTCCTATTTCTAGGCTGACTATTTTTTTGACCAAATATTATTGATTGCCATAGTGAATGTAAGCTGCAGCAAGGTTTTAATTTAATCAGGAATTGTGTCTTTTTCATTTATTGATAAAGGTGTTCTGTTGCACTTTTTAATATACAAATTTCTCATGCCATGCTAATCAAGAACCAGATTCAATGGATCAGGCATCAGTTAAGCCTTGTGTGGATTATGTTTTGACCTAGAAATTCTCCTAGTGAGTATATATGCCAAGGAAATCAAAGGCAAAAAAAAAGTTCTATTTAATATATTGTTTGTTTTGGGGGGAAATGAAACAAAGTAAGGGCCTAAGATTTGGAGAATAATGATATATTCAAAGTTTGTTTATCATGATGCAAAAAACATACTAGGAATTTTAAAAAATTAGTTGGACTTCCATAAAATGATATAAAATTAAGTAAACAGAACTAGAGCAATATTGAGAATGGTTACAGTCATGTAAATGAAGAGAACATTAAAATCAAGCTAAATGCTGAGTATTAATAGTATTGATTCTGGAGAAGAGATGGAAGCCAGTATTAGAGTTCTAGTAAGTAGACTTTCATTTTAATAGATCAGCAGAGGACTATAGGTATAGAACATGTCATACATTAGGACCAATGTAGCTGGTTCCTTGAGTGTGTGTGTGGAATGCTCTGCCTCCTTACTTCTACATCCAGGCTGCCCTGGAATCTTCAAGACTCAGTTTAAAGATTACTCTGCAAAGGAAGAGGTTCCCAGGCCCTCTATACTATTAAGAAATCCTCCAGAATTTGCTTTCCACTCATTGTAGATGTCATACATAGCAAGTTATTTGTACATTATTTTCTCCATTAAATGCGAGCTCCTTTTGTGTATGGGCCATATTTTTTGCTTTTCTTCTTTTCTTCATAGCACTTATAATAATGATGACACATAGTAAGTATTTGGCGCTCAATTCATCCCAGAGTCATAGAAGTACTACACTAATTAGCCATAGAAATCATAGAAATGTGTGTCCAAATGTATTCCCTAATAGATTAGGCTTCAAAGGCCAAGGACAAATAGTTCTCAAAAGAAAAATGGAAAATTAGGTTAAATCATATGAAAGAATTGTCAAATTCACTAAGAATCAGAGATATATAAATCAAAATCACCATAATGTCCCATCTCACCCAGCAAATTGGCAAAAGAAAGAAAGAAAGAAAAGAGAGAGAGAGAGAGAGAGAGAGAGAGAGAGAGAGAGAGAGAGAGAGAGAAAGGAAGGAAGGAAAGAAGGAAGGAAGGAAGGAAGGAAGGAAGGAAGGAAGGAAGGAAGGAAGGAAGGAAGGAAGGAAGGAAGGAAGGAAGGAAGGAAGGAAGAAAACAGGGAGAACCCTCCATGTTGGAAGGGTTTGGAAAAGACAGGTACCATGATGCATGGTGAGAGTTATGAATTCTTACTGTCAGGTCTGAATGGTAATATGAAATTATGCAAAGAAAGTGATTCAGAGAGAATTCTGGGAAGATGGAAGAGTAGGTCAGAAAACCCCAAGATCTCCAGATTTCCCTCACAAACAAGATAACATTGCCCCAGAGTGAACACAGTTGTTAAAAAAACAAATGGGAGTTGGGGCAGAACAGTGGTCCTCCTGGGATAATAGGAGAAGGTAGGAAGAAAGATATCAGGATAGAAGTTTGACCCTGGTGAAGTGAAAAAATCTCCTGACTAGTTCTGCAAGCCCTGGAGTTGGCTGGATCAGCCACAGCCACAGAAACTACCACTTCCTAGAAAGAGTGGGGAGTAGCGAATATGAATTTGGGAAGACTGAAGGAACTTCTGCTGAGAAGGAACACTAGGCTCAAGCTGTGGGAAAAGTTAATCAACTAGAAAATGAGAGCTAAAGTATTGTGGAAGAAAATAATTCTTTGAAAATTAGGATTGGGTAAGGGGAAGTAATGAAATTATAAGAGACTAAGAGATAACAAAACAAAATATAAATAATGAAAAAGTTGAAGAGAATGTGAGTTGATTGATTGCTGTGCTTTGCTCTGGAAGAGGACAAAAATAACATCATTAGGCTAAAGTCAAGTTAGTTCATCCTATGGCTGATCAGGCCAATATGAGCTAAGAATGCTCTACTACGGGACAGACACAAACATTTGGAGTGGATTAGAAATTATAAAATGGTATGGTGATGTCTTTTGATTCACACATAAAGTAGATTTAAGTGAGGCTGAATTGCATGAAGTTATCAGTCCACTTGGATTCTAACCTCTAGCACTCCACAAAGCCTGCTTCACCTGCCTTCAAGGCCATTGGAACAAATTATTCTCATTCATCCATTCCACAGGGGAAAGTTTTCACGTGCTGGGGAAGACTAACTAACTTACCATAGGGTTTGAGAGCCTGAGTTATTCTCAACCTGGTTTATCCCATCTGCCAAAACAGTTTGCTGGAAAGTGAACACTGTCCATGCTACAACTTTTTGGAGCTACAGATGGGAGTTAGGTGAATCAGGTAGAAATCAGCCCTATAAAGTCTGGCTTGGCAGCCCTCACCCCAGAGGTATTAGTCTTCCTTGAACACACCCTAAACCTCAGAAGAGAATGTGAGACATCTCATATGAGAGAGAGAGAGAGAGAGAGAGAGATCGAGATCGAGAGAGATCGAGATCCTACAGGGAAAACCTACAGGAAATTATTATTTAATTTCTAAACCACCAGATGAAGGATACACCTATACAAGCAACCAAAAAAATTAAATATGACAAAGCTTTATTTGTAGTCATGCAAGACGTATCTGTGGCTATAATAAAAGATCACATGTCTTAGAATATTCTATATTTAAAAAATGAAGAACTAGAGTTGAGGCCAAATATCAAGCAAAATTAAATATAGTATTGACTGATAAAAATTGACATTCAATAAATTGTCAAATTTTCAAACTTTGTGGCAAACAAATCTGAACTGAAGAGAAAATTTCACAAATAAGAAGCAACTCAAAGACTAATTTCAATAAACTTAATAAGGACAAACTGTTTTATGTGTGGAAATATGAACAATAGGGCAAGACGGTCATAAGTAATTAGTAATTCAAAAGAAAGAGGGCTAGAGTTGAGTATGATATGATTTTAAAAAGTAAAATCACGTAAGAAAAAGTAAAAAATTAATACCTTGTTATGCAAATGAAGTATGAGAACAAGAATTAATTCACAGGAATTATATAAGGGAGGAGGTTGGTGTTCTGAAATCCTACTCATATTGGGAATGGATTAAAGAGGAAATAATACATATATATCTAGAAGAATATAAAATTCTCCAAAAGTTATAAAGAAATAAGAGGTGAAGAAAATAGATAAGGTTAATAGGAATGGCATAAGATATATAGAATAATGGGAATGGAATAAAAAAAAGTGGGAAATGGTAGGGAGAGAGGGTAAGGGCAGGATCTTTAGTGGAGGGAGTATGTGGAGAGAAGTTTAAGTAATAGCAAGGCAAAGTAGCTATTAGAAGTAAGGTAGGAAAGTTAAGAAACAAGGGATATACAGAGGGGATACATAGAAAGGATTTACAGAAACATAATAATAATAATCATGAGTAGAATTTATTAGAAAAAATAGGGATAGTAATCATTGATCTCAAAGTTTAAAAAGATTCAATCAAAAAGGAATTCTATATTATATATCAGCAATATTAATATTGTTTTAAATGTACACATATATATGTGTGGATATGTACTTATGTATAAGTATACATAAATAAACTTGTACTTAATGTAGCCAGCTTGGGGAGAGGAGGTGGGGAGAGAGGAAAAAAGAATAAAGTTAAAAATATGTAGCAGAGAATAAAAGAAAACCTACAAGGAAGCAATTAATAGATTGACAGTTCTGAATACAATGTCTTCTATTATATGTTTTCTCGAAATGGAAATTTATTGTTACACATTTTGAATACTCTCTTATGTTCTGCTGTCTCATGTGTGTACATGGGAATTTTTTTTTCTTTTTCTATTTTCTTTTTTGTATTTGTTTTAAATAAATACATCTTTCAAAAAAGAAAGTGATATTTAGTGCCATACCAATCAAACTCCCAAGAAATTATTTTAGAAATCTAGAAAAAATAATAACAAAGATTCATCTGAAAGAACAAAAGATCAAAAATTTCAAGGGAATTAATGAAAAAATGCAAATGAAGGAGGCCTTGCTGTGCCAGACCTAAAACTATATTATAAAGCAGTGGTTCTCAAACTTTTGTTTTCAGTATCTTTATCCTATTAAAAATGATTGAGGATCTCTCCAAAGGGTTTTTGTTTATCTGGATTATATTTATAGACATTTACCATATTGGAAATAAAAAGTATTTTTGAATTTGTAGACCCTCTAAAAGGGTTTCAGAGATCCCCAGGATTTTCTAGACCATTGTAAAGCAATAGTCATCAAAACCATTTGGTACTGGCTAAGAAATAGATTAGTTGATCAGTGAAATAGGTTAGGTTCACAGGACAAAATAATGAGTATAGTAATCCAGTGTTTGACAAACCCAAAGACCCCATCTTTTGGGATAAAAACTCACTATTTGCCAAAAACTGCAGAAAAAAATGGAAACACAATGGCAGAAACTAAGTATTGACCCATACCTAACAACATATACTAAAATAAAGTCAAAATGGGTTCATAATTTAGACACAGAGTGATATTATAAACAAATTAGAAGAACATAGAATAGTTTATCTCTCAGATCTGTGAAGAAGAAAGGAATTTTTGACCAAAAAAGAAATCCTTATTGAACACAAAATAATTTTGATTATATGAAGTTTAAAAATTTTTGTACAAACAAAACTAATGCAGACAAGATTAGAAGGGAAGCAATAAACTGGGAAAACATTTTTACATTCAAAGGTTTTAATAAAGGCCTCATTTCTAAAATATAGAGAGAATAGACCCAAATTTATAAGAAATGAAGCCATTCTCCAATTGATAAATGGTCAAAGGATATGGACAATTTTCAGATGAAGAAATTGAAATCATTTCTAGTCATATGAAAAGATGCTCTAAATCACTATTAATGAGAGAAATGCAAATTAAGACGGTTCTGAGATATCACTACACATCTCTCATATTGGCTAATATAACAGAAAAAGATAGTGATAAATGTTGGAAGAGATGTGGGAAAACTGGAACACTAATACATTGTTGCTGGAATTGTGAACAGATACAACTGTTCTGGAGAACAATTTGGAATCATGCCCAAAGGGTTATCAAACTGTGCATACTCTTTAACCCAGAAGTGTTTCTACTGGGTTTATATCCCAAAGAGATCTTAAAGGAGGGGAAAGGACCCACATGTATAAAAATGTTCATGGCAGCTCTTTTTGTAATCACAAGAAACTGGAAACTGAGTGGATGCCCATTAATTGGCGAATGGCTAAGTTATGGTATGTGAATGTTACAGAATATTATTGTCTATAAGAAGTGGTCAGCAGGATGATTTCAGAGAGGCCCAGAGAGACTGACAGGAACTGATGCTGAATGAAATGAGCAGAACCAGGAGATCACTGTGCATGGCAACAGTAAGATTATACAGTGCTCAATTCTGATGAATGTAACTCTTTACAACAATGAAATGATTCAGATCTGTTATTATATATTATGTTATATTTATTATATATATCAAGATTATATGATGACCAATTCTGATGAACAATGAACAAAAATCTCTTTATAATGAAATGATTCAGATCCGTTCCAATGATCTTGTGATGAAGAGAGCCATTTACACCCAGAGAAAACTGTAGGAATTGAAGGTGGATCACAACATAGCATTTTCACTCTTTTTGTTGTAGTTTGCTTGAATTTTATTTTCTTTCTCATTTTTTCTTACTTTTTGATCTGATTTTTCTTGTGTAGCAAGATAATTGTATAAATAAAATCCTATATTGGATTTAACATATATTTTTACCACATTTAACATATATTGGATTGCACTCCATCTAGGGGAAGGGGTGGGGGAAAGGGAGGAAAATTGGAACACAAGGCTTTTCAAGGGTCAATGTTGAAAAAATATCCTTGCATATGGTTTGAAAATAAAAAAACTTCAAAAAAAAAGTGTTCCTGATGGACATATCATTTGATCTAGAGATTATATTGATAAGCACACGTTTGAAGGAGGGCAATGACAAAAATGTCAGGCCTCCTGTAAACCAAAATATTCATTATCCCACTGGAACTGGACATAAAATATATGTATGTTTATCAACTAGGGAGTAGTTAAACAAATTATGACACATGAATGTAATAACAAATTACTATAGTGCTGTAAGATACCCAGAAGATTGGAAAGATTTATATAAATAGATGCAAAGGGAAGTAAATACAAGAATAAAATAATATAATATATAATATAATAAATAATATGAATAAAATAATGAAAATAAAAAACAACAAAATAATCTAAACTCAATCCTATAAAACCATAATGACAAAATGTAACATCAATGAAAAATTATGAGACAATATATCTTTAATTTATTTGTTGAAATCAGGCACCCTGGGTATAGGCATAGCCTGTAACATTAGACATATGTGATCCTAATTTAATCAAATTTTGTTTTGTTTTTACTTTTAAAAAGATTATATTATGTTTTGTTTTCTGGGAAGGAGTGGGGAACAAGATACTGGAAAATGTAAGTGATGAGAAAACAAAGGATAATTAAAATTTAATTTTAAAAAATAACTATTTGTATTGGTAACAGTAGCAAACATCTGCAATCCCGGCTACCACAGCTACTAAGGCAGATGAATTTCTTGAGCTAGGGAATGCTGAGCTGTGATAGAACCGGAGCCAATTTGGCGTCTGCATTAAGTCAGGCCCCAGGAACCACCTATCAACCTAAGGAGAGACGAGGTATTCCAGGTGAGAAACGGAGCATCTCAAAGCTTCCGGGATAAGCAATCATAGAACTGAGCTCCTAACTGCCTACTGCATTTCCAGCCTGAGCAACATAGGCAAACCATAAATAACAATAATAATAATAATAATAACAATAACGATAATAATAAATCATTTCAGAACTGACCTGACAATACTGCAGACACCAGTCATCTCAGAACATCTGGGAACAAGGACTCTTTTCCTTTGTTATCTGAACTCCTTTTACTACTACTATAGCAAGAATTTGGGCAGCACCCATGGCCTACCTAGCTGTGAGAAGAGACTGTAGAGAGAAGATCAGCAAGGCACACTTGATAGCCACTGATTTTGGTCTCTGCTTAGTGTTTTCATCACTATGGGAAGAAGAGACTCCATGGGATGGAAAGTTGTGGAGGTGGTGGGAGCCACTCATTGCTTGGGCCATGAGTTCCTTCCTCTCTTTTTCTAGCTCCCTTAGTTTCAAGCCAAATATTTTATATTTGTAGCCTCTGCCTTCCCCCTCCATAGTGATCACTGCTTTAAACTTCCCCTTTTCTGAGAATTTGTGTCTAGTCTTTCATTGTATAACTGTTTTCTGTCAGCTCCATTCAATGCCTTTTTTGCTCTCCAACATGGAATGATTACCCATTTTTTTATGTCAAGTTCACATCTTTATCTGTCCAAAGGTGACCTTGATTTCAAGAACTTATCTGGAGTCTTTGTTTTCACTTTGACATGGAAAGCCAGACATGAGTTCTGCTAAGAATAGCTGGGCAATGGTTTTCTTTTTTATGTTTTCCTTTGTTGTTATTGGGGGGGAGGGGGGTTGGTTACATTATGATTTCTTAGTCTCCCTTCCTGTCTCCCCATTCCAAATTAAAAGGCAATATTTAACAAAGATGAATATAAATAGATAGATAGGTAAGAGATGATAGATAAGTAGATGAGTAGACATAGATATATACATGTATATGTCTCAAACTACACAATGAAAACTTCTGATATCATTTATTTCTCTAGAGATGAAGAACATGTTCCTTCCTAAGTCCTTCATGGTTTATTTGAATGAATATATTACTGAGAATAGCTTAGTCATTTGTACTTATTATTTGAACAATATTACTGCTACTGTATACTGTATACAAAATTCTCTTGGTTCTATTAATCTTACTCTTTATTAGTCCATACAAGTCTTTTCATGTGTTTTTAAATCAATCTGCTCATCATTTCTTATACCGTGGTAGTATTCCAACACAATCTTACCATAACTTGTTCAGCCATTCTCCAAATGATGAGCCTTCTTATGATTTCCAATTCTTTGTCACCACAAAGAAAGATGCTATAAATATTTTAATATAGAGATCATTTTTCTTTTTCCCTGATAACTTTGGGAACAGATTTAATAGTGGTATTGCTAGGTCAAAGTGTGTAGACAGTTTTACAACTAATTAGACATAATTTCAAATAGCTCTCCAAAATGGTTGGAACAGTTCACAATTCAATCAACTGTGTATTGTTATCCCTGTTTTTTCACATCTCCTTTAGCATTTGTTATTTTCCATTTCTAACATTTTAACCAATCAGGTGTGAAGTGGTTCCTCAGAATTGTTTTAATTTTTGGTTTTCTAATCGATGACTTAGAGCATTTTTTTCACATAACTATAAATTGTTCTGCTGTTTTCAATAAAAAAATTGACTATCTCATGTTCTTATAACTTTGACTAAGTTATTTGTATATTTGAGATATGATGTCTTTATCTGAGAAACTGGCTAAAAAACTTGCCCATATTTTCTGCTTTCTTTTTAATCTTGCCTCCACATTGGTCTCATTTGTAAAAAAAAATAAAAAATAAAAAATAAAAAAACAATAACAACAACTACAAACACTTTTGTATTCAAAGTTATCCACTTTATATTCCATGATACTATCTCTTATTTGTTCATCAATCCTTCTGTTATTCATAACTCTTTTAGGCAATATATTTCAAGCTTCTTTAACATATTTATTAATCTCCCATTATGTCCAGTTCATGGTTTCATTTTGACAAAAACTTCTCTTGGTAAATAGTGCAAAATATTGGTCTATATCTGGTTTTTGCTAGACTGCTTTCCAGTTTTTCCAGAAATTTTTAACAGATAGTGTGTTGTTATCCCTAAAGCTTAGATCTTATCAAACAAAATTACTAAAATCGCTTATTACTGTGTCTATATCTACCCTATTCCACTGATCCATCACTCTATTCCTTAGGCAGCACTAAATAGTTTTAATAATTAGAATAATATGACAATTAGAATCAAGCTCTGATACTGCTAGACCTTCATTTATTTTTTTTCCATTAATTCCTTTCATATTCTTGACCTTTTGTTTTTCCAAATGAATTTTGCTATTTTTAAATATAAGTAAAATAAATTTTTGGTCATTAAAATGGGATGACACTGAATAGATAACTTAGTTGAGTTATAATTGTTATTTTTATTCATGGGCTCAATCCACCCATGAACAATTAATATTTTCCCAATTATTTAATCTGACTTTATTTGTACAAACAGTGTTTTATAATTATGCTCACAAAATTCCTGGGTTTGTCTTGGCAGATATACTTCCAGGTACTTTATAAATAAAGCATTTTTTACTACAAGGCATCAGGGTGACAAGTAGATAGAGCACTGGACCTGGAGTCAGGAAGATCTGAGTTCCAGTTTAGTCTCAAGATATTTACTAGGTATCCTGGGCAAGTCACTCAAGCTGTGTTTGTCTTAATACACTTAATTCATGAATAGTTATGGGCAACAGGGTCACGAAGAGTAAGATACAACTGAAGAACTGAACAATCATATCTCTTACTATCCCCGTCTAGCTGTGTTTTTCTGAAACTGTGGTGTGCAAAGGGACACATTCTGACTCTATTTAGTACCATGGACCCACAGTAGTCGCCTTTCCATGTCAGACAACCCCAACAAGGAGAGATTGAGAATGCAAAGCTACTCAGTTAGTGTGCTGGCTTCTACCAACTGGCTAGTGGCCCTGGAGAAGACTGGAAATTAGCTAGTCCAATCCCCATATTATCAGAGAATGGAGTAAGGAAACCAATAGATGACAAGACTTGGCTGCCATTATTAAATATGTAGCACAGTCTGACTCTGAACACTACCTTGTACCTTAAATAGTCATCCTTCCATGTCAGATAACCCCAGTACTGAGAAGTTGCTTCAGAAGTGTCCTAAATAAATAGCATGTATAGGGTGCTTTAAGGTTTGTAAAGCATTGGAAAATATTACCTCATTTTATCCTCATAAAAATCCTCAAAGCCAGGTACTGTTATTTTCCTATTTTATAGGAATGAGGAAACTGAGGCAGATAAAAACTAAATAATTTGCCTGAAATCACAAGCTCATAATGGTCTGAGGTGGAATTCAAATTCAGGTCTTCCTGACTATAAGACCAACACTCTATTCATTGGGTTACCTAGCTTTCAGCCTAGGAATCAAGTATAGAGGGATGGTGAGGGGAGGACAAAGCAAACCCCATACATTTAAGTCATGGTAAAAATCTGTCTCATCTTGGTTGAAAGCTTCAGGGACTCTAAATTGGCTATAAGCCTAACATCATCTCATACCTGAGTGTGGTTGGCTGAGGTTCAAAAGATCTGCCACAGATTTCTAGCCTCCAATTATTAGCCTTCATCAAGAACAATTACCATTTGACATTTGACAAATTTGAGTACCAACTATAACTTGGCCGGTACTGAGAAACTGTGGGAGAGGGAAAAGAGACGCAAAGGCTATTTTAGTCCCTTTTCCTCAAATTCACACTCCCACATTGCCCATCTTCGACCAGATAAAATGCCTACCAAAAGTTCCCATGAATATTCCTTCCCATTTATATTCACTGAAGAAGAATGATTGGGAACACTGAGATGTTCTTACTGCTTTTTGGGAAACCGATATGGGACTGTATCATGGAAAAATCCCTAACTACTGACAATATGAAACATCTTTTGTGGATTCACTTCCCTCCTCGATAGAGTCCACAATGGATCTCTTCATATGAAACAAACTAGACCCTCATCATAACAGTCTTAAGCAATGGGTTCTGGGTATGTTTTTCTGATCATACTTCATGTCTGAAACATTCTCCCTCCTTATTTCTATCTCATAGCTTCCTTGATTTCTTTTAAGGAAAGTCCCATACCTTTCCTAGTTTTCTTTCTCCCTCCCCCTCTCTCTCTCTCTCTCTCTCTCTCTCTCTCTCTCTCTCTCTCTCTCTCTCACACACACACACACACACACACACACACACACATACACACACATACGTGTGTGTGCATCATTTCTGCATATACTTGCCTGCATGTTACCCCCTACTTTAGATTGTGAGCTCCTTATGGACTGTTGTTATCTTTTTTTGTATCCCAAGAGGCTCATAAAATCCTTGGCACATAAAGGCTACTTTATAAATGCTTTGTTGGCCATTGACTGACTGACTCTCTTGGGGGCATTCCAGTGTGGACACGTGATGGCTAGAGCTACCTTGTGCTGAGGTTGCTTTGGTTCATCATTCTCCCACCTGGATGGATGGAAATCTGAGTTGGAGCTGTCTCATGTTAAGGTTGCTCTGCCAACCACCTTGAACTGATGGGCCAGTACTTTGTCAGAGCCAAATTGGAAGGGTAGGGATTGTGGGGGAGAGAAGGGTGTAGGATATCTAATAGTCTGTGACCCTTGGAAAAATAATAGCAGCGCCACTATTGATGTTGTCACGCTATAGTATCCTCATAACACAGAACTTATTTAGAAGAGTTGATATAATTTTACAGACAATTAATCTGCATTATGTACAAATTGTTTTCCTATTATTGAAAATAAGCTCATTACTATTTGGCATCTTGTGGTTTTTGTCATTTTGCATGCTTCTTTCTAAGGCTGAAATTTCAAATAATCTCTTTGCTGGATTCCCTATACTATAATCCTGGGGCAAATGTGCTAAACCAAATCAGAATAATGCAACAGATGACCCCTTTAGATGCTCCTGGCAGCCAGAAAATGAATGTATAATTAAGGCAATAAGTCACCTTTCTGAATACCTTTTCACCAGTGATATAATTTTCAGAATTTGAAGCCCTAATTAGGGTAATGGGAGTTCACAGTGTTGGGTTCGGTGTCTACAAAACATCCTTGTTCCCTATCAGACCTGCAATCTGTAACGTGTGCTGTTCTCCAACTCTATGACCAATGTTCCCAATAAGAGTTCCAGAGAAACCTTTAGTCTGTGTTATGTCAACGACAGTGTCACTGACCCAAGCCCCTGTGGCAGCTATCAAATCACTGAACCATGGAGCAAAGTTGCTGTAAGATGAGCCAAACGGGCCACGGCCTGACAGGCCGTAAAGCAGGTGTAATGACTAAGTCCCAAATTTATGCTTCATGCATTTTACTACCAGCCGGTAGAGCTATCAGAGACTTTCTGCCAAATGTGTAATGAAGTTTTTAGGGGCACTATAAAGGGGCTTTGAAATACTTCCTACTCTGCCAAAAACAAAGTCAATTCAAATGTTATTTTCTCTCCTCCTAGGTTGTCCCACTGATACTCAAAACTGGAATGCATCTCAGTAGCAGATGAATGGACCTTTGTCCTCCACTACCTGTCCAGGGCCAGACCTGCACGTTCCACGGGCCGGAGTGGTGGAATACAGGGGCTTGCCTGTCCACACGCTGAGGTCGGCTTGTGCAAAGACCTGGCTGGACCGCCGCTTCTGCTCACCCAACATGTTGTGTAAGACACCACATTGCCTCATTAGAATGGGGAGACTCGGGAGGGGGCTGTTTTCATCATGACATATTGAAGTTCTTCTAAGAAGTCTAAGAAGCTCATTCAAAACCTCTTTGCTGGATGAGTTGTGAGTGGTTTTAGAAAGAGTTAAAATAGAATTCGATGAAAGAGCTCAATAATTCTGGCCCCCTGTTTTGCATTTGGAGAAGACATTTAACCCAAGTCTCCAAGCTCAGTGCCTATGATGTCATTAAAGATTTCTCATTTGAGGGAATTGCAGCTTTGGGAATCTTATGCCAGCTCTGTGCCATGGGAGATTAAACTTTCAAGGGACAAATTAAATCGGGTTAAAAACATCTAGAGGAGTTTTAAGATGTTTGCTCCATTCCAGTAGTCCAGAGTCCTGTTAACTCTGCAATCAAATTCTAGTTAGGTAAATAGCTACCATCAAGAGCTTCTCTCTCTGGCAGTGCCCTGCCCTAAGCCCTGGTTTATTAATATCAGCTTGCTATTTTCAGCACAGGGGCAGAAAAGAATTTTAAATAAAATTAGAGCTGAGCTGGAAGGCCACGCAACTCCATTTTAATCAAAATCTGAACTCAAGCCTGCTTTACATATGAGACGGGTTCGGAGAGATCCCTTTCTCATATTAATCATGAGTGTAGACCTGCAGTCTTGGGGAAAAGGGCAAAAGAATTTTAAGGAGAAATTGAAAGGCACTCTTTACGGTAGAAATAAAGCAACATGCAAAAGAATGTTATAAATACCCAAAGAAACTCTCCAGAACACATTAACATTTTATCAATTATTAACGGGTATTGATGAATTTTAAAAATCTGCACTTTGAGGCCCTGTTTAACTATACAATATTATGTGAATCTTGTATTTTAATATTTACAAGGAGAAGCTCAAAAGGGTTCTGAACTGGAGACCTGGAAGCAAAGAGGATGATGGGGCAGAAGGGCTATTGGCAAAGTGCTCCGAGATTGCCTCTTGTTCCAATATGCTAAGTAGTCACTAATTTTCACACTTTTTATCCTCAAATAAACCCACTGGGTACAGTTCCATTACACAGTTTGTTTGTGGCTTAATTTCATCGAGAATCCTGGTCCGTGTGGGGAACATATAAAAACACTCCTTTGTCTCTGAGCAGGGGAAATGTGGAGCCAGCTGCACATCAGAATGAAGCAGGGAGACTTTTCTAAATATTCTTTTGCGGAGCCCCCACTGTTTGATTTCTCTACTGAGGATTAGGCAGGGCAAGTGAAGCTCCTCAAAGCTCAAAGAAAGAGAGCTACCTGACAAAGGTCCTGCCAGCAACCCCCCCACACACACACATCTGGGCCTGAGAAGAGAAAGAAACAAAAAAGAAATTAGGGATGGAATGAGGGACCTCAGAGAGGAAAAACAGAGAGGAGCAGTTTCTTCCACAGCCAAAGGCTTCTGGGAACCTTGACCCTGCATTTCCTGTCCCCATCTCATCAGACAACTACCCAGATGGACTAGCACATCTCACTGACAGGCATTGGCCATTAAAAATAAATCAATAAGAGTATGTTAGACCAAAAAGACAAGAAACTTGTCTCCCAGCAGTGATCAGTCACTGATCTTTGTTCTTTTTCTGCCCTCTGGGTTCAAACAAAACAAGTGGAATTCTTCTTCCGAGGGATAGTCCTTCAAAAACTTAAAGACTCCTATTACTCTGAACCTGAACAACATGATAAAAACATACATCTTTGAGAAATTAGTTAGACAGTTAGGTAGAGGAGAAATCAGCATGGAAATAAATGTGAAGCATGGAGGCAAAGTATTGCAATATTGGCATAGTAATGGTCTCATTACTCAACTAGGAATAATGGGGGGGGGCTCAACTAGGAATAATGGGGGGGAGACTAAAGTAGGCTTCTAACTGTGGGAGTAAAAGGGAGGCATATGAGACATGAAGCAGAAAAGATGAGCTTTTGTAATGGCTGTGAGCCCTAGGGACGGGGGAAAGTGGGGAGCTGAGGATAACAGCAAGGGCTTGAAGTTGGGTGATGGGAGCAGGGTAGTGCCCTTTTGGTAAGAAAGATATTGGGGGGCAAGGAAGGCCTGGGACTAAATAATGACTGATTTGGAGATGCCTGTAAATTTCCAAGAGACAAATACTGATGCAATACTAGAGCTCATGAGAAATATTAAAGTTGGTCATATACATATACACACATCCCCACACATGTATATATATATATACATATGTATATGTATATATGTATGATGGAGGTGATACACACACACACACACACACACACACACACACACAGAAAGAAGTGAGATAAACAGACAGATAGGTCTAATAGTCTTCTGCATAGGGATGATCATTGAACCCATGGCAGCCAGTGAGATTGCCAAGTGACACAACATGGACTAAAAAGACCAGAGAGTCCAGGACATAGCCTTAAGGGGTATCCATATTATGGAGCATAACATGGATAGAGAGTTAGCCAAGAAGAGGGAGAGAAATCTCTAGAACTTACAAGAGAACCAGGAGAGACTAGTTTCTTAAAATCCCAAAGAAGAGGAATTTTTCAGCAGAAAGTGAGCTACAGAGAAGTCCAAAAAGATCACATTTTAGGAACAAAGTGATGATTGATGAATGGTTTCTATTTTCTTGGTGAAGTCTGAGATAATGTCCTTGGAGGAGAGGGTAGAAGTAGAGAATACCAAGAGAGAACTCAGGAAAAATGGGAATGTTTAGAATAGTTATTGTGGGGATTGGTTGGGGAGCTATAGAATATTTGCCTTGCTGGGCCCAATTGAAATAAGATAATAAATTTGTAATGGATCCAGTCAGCAGGACTTTATTATTTCCTCTAAGTCCATTCAGCAGCATGTGAATAGGAGCAAGGAAGACAGACACAGAGAGTCATCCCTGGTTGGGGTGGGTAAAGCCACAAGGAAATAAGCATTTATGGTTTATTAGATCAAAGCTTCTTGAACTGTGTCGCCACCCCATGTGGGGTGAATGTGAGGTTTACAAAATATTTAGCGACAGGTTTTTAATGTAATGACCAAAAATTAATTTAAAATTAAGTGTGTAATGAATCCAAGGTGCTTCTATCAGGGCTTGCCAGTGTTGCATCATGCAACTTCACTGCAACCTCAGCTCTGAACACACAATGTGCACAGCACTGCCCACGCACAAATGCTGCCAGAAACACCTCAGCTCAGACTCGAGATAAGGTCGAGTGAAAATTTCTTGGACAAAAAGAGGTTGCAAATGGAAAAAGTTTAAGAAGCCCTGTACTAGATGTGAGGCACTCTGCTAAGAGATGAGGCTAGATAAAAAGGCAATGGGAAAACAAAACAAAACCCAGTCCCTTCCCTCAAGGTGTTCACATTTAATTCAGGGAGACATTATGCTAACAACTATGTATATTGAAGTTACATACCAGTTTAATGGGAAGTAATCTCAAAGGAAAAACACAAGTAGCAAAGAGCTGAAAAAGCTGCCTATAGAAAGAAGCCTCTCTAAGCTGACACATGAAGGGAATCACAGAATTCAGGAGGTGACCATGAAAAGGGGGAATGCTCCAAACAAAGGGGAAAGGGTCAAGAGATCAAGGGTTGTGTAATGTCCTTAGTCTCTTTATATATAACAGTGTGTGCCTCAAGTCATGTGCTGGAAGAACAGTCAGGAGGTACCTATGGACAGTAAGGTATAAAGAAACTGGAAAAGTTATGTGTACTCTTCATTCCCAAAAAGGATCCATCACATCATGATGAGGTCTTGGCTCATGGATGAATTGGATTTAAGAGAGGCCGAGCTGGACAAAGGGGTCAGCCTCATTCGTTTCCAGAGTCACACAGTCCAGGGGCAAGAGAAAGGTCCAGACCACTGGCAGTGGCCTGGAATGCAGTGGATTACCTAGGCTTCTTCTACATTGGACCAAACTCCAAAGAACCTGCTTTGGCCACTTTCATGCCATTGGAATAAATCGTACCCATCCACCCACTCTGCTTGGCGCAGACCTCCCACTAGCACATTGACAGGTACTCTCGATCGGGTTTAGCCCCTCTGCCCAGTTTACCAGGGTGGGTCGCAGGGCTGCTATTTGAGACACTGGTGAGAGCTAGATGAGAGGTGGATACCAAAGCTGGATGTGCAGCCCCAGAAAAGACTTGGTAAGTCATCGTACCAGAGGTACTGGTCCTCCCTAAAAGTTTAAAGCCAAATGCAGGCTGCTACACTTAATCTTGGCTATAATAGGGAGTTTGAGTGAGAGTCAGGGAGGGGAACATGCTCAGACCAATGCCATAAGAAAATAACTTTGACAGATGAACGGCAGACAGTTATGTTAAAAAGGGATGGAAGCAAGGGGATGAATCAGAAGACTATCACTGTAGTCCAGATATGAATGATAAGGTCCTATACCAGGGTGGCAGTTGGATGTGTAGAGAGAAGATATACTGACATCTAGTACAGAGAAGAGCTACCCCAAAAGTAGAGCTGATAGGATTTGGCAGCAGCTTGCATGTGGCACATGAGTGATGCTCAGGTACAAGCAGTATTCAGACAAGATGGCAAAGGCACATGGGCTAGAGAGAACGTAGAGTTGAGTTGGTTCACCAAGGAGTCAATATGGGGAAAGGAAGAAAGCAACAAGGGTTGGAATTGTGGCATAAAAAAGAACTAAGAGGTAGAAGAAATAGAGGTCAAGGTGAGAATGAAAAACAGCATTGGGGATTGCAAATTATTAGTAAGATGGAACGACAGATAATTATAACCAGATATATTACTTCTTTACTTCTGGCAACTAGGCACTTCGACATAGCCTAAGAAGATATTTTGCTTTTTTAAGAAATATCTCCTACTGTAACATCCCTTTAAAAATCCAAATATCTCACTCTCTTGTTCTAACCCTTTCTTCCCTAGCTTGTATTTATGACTAACTTTTTTCATCCCAAATGCAGTATCTTGCATTTATGCTTAACATCATTTATTTTCAATCCCTTTCCCCAAATCCTAGAATTGATCCCAGAGTTCAAGGTGTCTCAGAGACAATCTAGTCCAACTTCTCTCTAAACAAACTTCTCTCTACAACATCACAAAATAAGAAAATATCTAACTTCTGTTTGCAGGTATTGTGTTGCTTTTCACTTTTAATATGTGTCTTTCTTGACTTCCCCAAATAAACTGTAAAATAGTTGAATAGAGCTAGATCAGTAGTTTCTATCTTGAAATTGCCCATTTAGTCAAGCAGAATTTTGTACACTAAATTGTTGTGTGAAGTGTTTTTGTACATCAAGCATAGCTTGATCTTAATGATCCTAATGAAGATCTCCTACTGTGAAGTGTAGTTTATGATTTCCTAGAAGAGGAGCTATGAAACTATTACTCAAATATCAGGTTCCTAAACCTAATCCTGGGATAGAATAGGAGATACACATTTCCAACACTCTCCAATGGATTCTAAATTCCCACTGGTGGGTTTCTTATTTACTCAAAATCTGCCATCCTGACAATACCAATTTTAAACATAAAGCATTTATTAAATGAGAAGCAATAGCATAACATTTACCGAAGAGCTGGCAAAATCAGGAGTAATAAAAATAACACAATTCTCTCTCCTCCCTCCCTAAACTTGAGTCACACTCTCCTATCAATAAAAACAGCTTTCATGGGGAACACATTTAGAGTTATGTAGCAAGAAATCAAATGAGGAGGAAAAACATGTCTGGACTGACTCACAGCTCTAGATTTAAAACTTCAATGTACTTGGTCTCCTTGTATCTGTGCCACAAGTCACATGCTGGATTAAATTAATTATCTGCTACCTAATCTCTATCTGATCCTCACAGCTCTTCTGCCAATCTTTCATATTCCAAGACCACTAAAGTACTGCTAAGCTCTTTTAGCAAACAGCCATACTTACATGGGTGCGAAAAGAATGTTAAGCTAATTTGAATAATTTCCTTGCACTGAAGAACAGATCCTGAGATCATCTCCCTTTCAAGTCAAGAGAAAGGAGCCATGGACAATATAATCAAAACTGGATTTCCTTCATTTCATAGTATATGTTAGGCTAGAAAGGAAAAAAAAGTCCAAATTTCTCTTTTTGTGGCATAAAGATCCTACTTTCCTTCAGCGAGCTTCTAGCAATCCTAGAGCTTTTCTTCAATGAAAATAGTGACTTTAGTCACCTCTCTCAACTAATTTGTTCTGATGCCGCTTCTATCCTATGCTTCTTTCAAATAGCAGGATATGATCTTCATAAAAGTTTTTTTCTTTAGGTAGCTGTTGTGTTTTCTTATTCTTCTAATCTTTTTTCCCAGAGGCAATTGGGGTTAAGTGACTTGCCCAGGGTCACACAATTGAGAAGCATTAAGTGTCTGAGGCCAAATTTGAACTCAGGTCTTCCTGACTTCAGGGTTGGTACTCTACCCACTGCGCCTTCTAGCTGCTCCTTATTCTTCTAATCTTTAGAGATATGGGTAGTGAAAATGGATAGAGAGACTTGTAGTTAAGAAAATCTGAGTTCAAATCCTGCCTCAGACAATTCCTAGTTATGTGACCTTGGGCAAGGTATCTTGCCTCTAAGTTTCCTTTTCTATAAAATGGGCATAAAATAGCACCTACCTCATAGGGTTGCCGTAGGGACCAAATGAGTCACCTAATGTAGAGCACTTTACAAACCTTAAAGCACTATATTAATGTGAGATATTATGATTATTACTGCTATTCTGATCTCCGGCTTCTTACTTCCAAAATTTTCATCAGGTTGCTAATGCTTTAAATCAGCACCTCTTCTTGTTTCTTGATTTCTCTTTCTATCTTACAATAAGAAATTTTAAAAACTTGCCAATCTCTCAGGTCTGACCCCAAGTCTGTATATAATTTCCCTTAGTCTCCAGTTAGTGGGCATATATTTTCTCAGTTGCAACCTAAAACTGTGAAATTAATCATATGTAAAGGAGTGAGAAAAAAGAATGGCAAAGAGTTTGGAATGTACTGTTTTGTTGGGTCAGTACAACGCCCTGTCAGATGAGGCAGCCGAGCTTCTGCAGAATGAAATGATTTGTTGATAGAGCTAAGGAGTAGCAGAAATCAGTTTGAACCTGGGTCTTCCTGAGTCCCAATCTGGGGGTCTCTCTTTTATCTCTTATCTATTTCCTCTTTGGGCATTGGGTTCCTTGGAGAAAGGGACCCATCAAGTGACTGTTACTCATTTTTTTTCTGAACATTAGTGTGTGCCGAGGCTTACCATGTGCTTGGAAGACTGTCTTAGATCTTGTCGTCATTGCTCATTTTAAATCCAATCTCAGTTATAAGTTAGTTATTTGCCTTTTCCTCCTCAAAAATGAATAGAAAACATTCTGGTTATTTCCAATTAAACTTACGCTTGCCATATCAAGGGCATAAATTTATGCAGCAAAAGTTCTCAAAATGAAACAATGTCATCAATGTTAATTTACCCTATGTACCCCAGAGAATCCTTCGGCCTTCCCACAAGTTCTCCCCCCACATGCCACACCCCTTGAGCATTGACTTTTCATGACTAATCTTTAGCCCAGCAATTATACAGCACCTTTTCCCCTGCCCCCTCCTTGTGCTACCCTCTGTGGCCATTACTCCCTAGCCTTGTCCAGGGCCACATTGGACTTAATGTGTTCTCAGTCTGCTGCCTAAATGAATAGATCCCTAATCTCACATCTAGTATCTTGCCTCCACCATTCCAAGTAAGAGGGCAGCCTACAACCATGTTCAAGCTTCATTTATGCCCAAATGAATATGTGCTACTAGACTGCAGAAAGCCTTAAAGTATTACATAAACGACAAAGATCATTGCTATTGTCATTGTTACCATGACAGCAACATCATCACGTAGGCAAAAAGTCTGTATATAGAGCTTTTGAACTGCTCTACATCTGAGGCCTTTCCCTGGAAGCATAAGGTTCTTTGTGCAGATACAGCCTAGGCTTCACTAACTATGGTACTGCTAAAACAAACAAAAAATAAAAATAGACAACAACCTAATACATAAACCATGGAAGGCAGAATGGTTTCCACCACGAATGGCTAGTCCCAGCACTGTCACAGATAGTCCTTATAGCTTTGGGCAAATCCCTTCAGCACTCTGGATGTCCAATTCCTCACTTGTGAAATGAGATTATTAGAAAAAAGGATCTCTAAGCTTCCCTCTTGTGATTCTATTAACTTCCTTAAGCTCGCAAAATAAAATTTCAAGAGTTTCCTGAAAGTTCTCAGTTAATAGAGTAACTTCTTTTTTCTCACGAAGGAACCAAACACTATTTTGAAAAAGAATCTTCACCTCAAAGATTTCTCCAAGAGTCACTTATAGGCTCATTCTGTTAAAGATCAAGACAAACAACTAATGGACACAGTCTCCTGCCTTTAGCTAGTTTATTTAATGCTGAGACATCTTTTAGATTCTTCACAGAATCAACTACTCCTATCTCTGCAGCAATGTGGTGATTGAAAACATAGGATGAGTCCTTTGCAGTAATAGCTTCAATTTTAAACTAACCTAATCTGAAACGGGCATACAGATGTTTAGGCATGTAAATACTGTATGAGGGTGTGCCCTCTATCAAAGTCAGGTTGCAAGAGTTTTTAAAAAAAAAAGACCTTTGAGCAAAAGTGTTTATAGTATCTTTTACAAACTATTTGAAAAATAAATTGCAAGAAGAAAACTACAAATCAAAGAAGGATGCTCCAAAGACCTGAGCTTTTCTGTGCACTACAACTTTCAGACAGCCAGAGCCTCTAAAAGGTAATGATGTGTGACAGGTCAGGACCATGGACAAGTCCTTGTGGAACACTGTGCTCTCTCTACACTGTTCTCTTCAGGGTGACTTAAGCACATGACGAGATCATCCTGGGTGAGAGCAGAGATTCACAAACACTGTTTTGTGAGACCAAGTTGTGTAATCAAATATTTGCCAGTATGCAAAAGACCATGGCTTTGTTGTTTGTTGCCTGTGAGGGAGCACTTGATTTAAGAGACCAAAATGCTATCAAAGGGTCAAAATCATACAAGAGTCCTTGAAAGATAAAGCCACAAAAAGCATTCTGAACAATGAATCTTTTGATCATTAATGACAATTTATCAGCATTGATTCAGTGTCTGTCAGACTCCAGGCACTGTTCTAGGTACTAGAAGTAGTCCCTCAAGGGCCCTTTTCTTAGTCTATCAGGGGACATGAGGTAGATGGAAAACCCATAGTGTTTATCAGTCACCATTTGCCTTGGGAAGACAAAAAAAAATAACTAGAGCTGTGTGACCTCAGCAGCCTTGGGGCATGTTTCCCAAATTCCTCCTGAAACAAAGGCCCAACTTCATAAGAAATGATTATTATGTATGGGACTACCTGCCATCTAGGGGAAGGGTGGAGGGAAGGAGGGGAAAAGTTGGAACAGAAGCTTTTGCAAGGGTCACTGTTGAAAAATTACCCATGCATATGTTTTGTCAATAAAAAAGCTGTAATAAAAAAGAAATAGTCATTAACATTAATTTAACACTTTAAGTTTTGCAAAAAGCTATATAGATGAGTATGTTCCATGATAATAAGGAAGGAAAAGGGTATAGATCACATAAATTCATAAATAACCAAAACATCTCATTTTTGGATGAAGCTTGCAACTTGTTCTCCCCTTCAAAAACTCAGCATAGGAGCCATCAGATGGCCCACTCTCAGTAAATTCTAGTACCTTCATCTCCTTCCTCCAAAGATGCTCCAGTCTGTCAATGCCTTCTTTAAAATGCGGTACCTATGATTGCATGAGCTTGGCTGGTTGCCAAGTCATACAGCTGACTCAGGTTAAATTTATGGTCCATAAAAATCTCCAAGTCTTTTTCACATGAACTCATGTCAAATCTCCCATCTTCTATTTACATAGAATTTATCTGTTTAGCAATATCCTGAGGTATTACTCAGGATAATAGTCAAGGGAAAATAGAGATGCACCATCATGGGGGGTGGACCCCTATGACAGTCTTATGGGGGAACATAGACAAGGCTCATAAATAAGAAGGGAAGGCAGATGCTGAATATTCAACAATATAAGGAATATAAGCAAAATCAAACATGGAAGGAATTGAACCTTAAGTGTCACAAATATTTTAGTGAGAAGACATTCAAAATCATTTTAAAAGTAATAAAATTATTTGGTTTTTTTTTTACTCTAAAGCTAAACAGTGAAGAATGATGTTTCTAGAAATTCTGAGTATGGACCATAGGTGAGTCCAAAACAAGATTTAGACGGTGACTCTGGGTTGCTTCTAGTCAAAGGAATGGATTAATTCATGCTAGAATTAGATCTCTATGGACCTAGACTAAAACATTTCTCTGGCAAATGTCCCTGTGGAATCCCTTGGGCAATATTTCATTAACTTGTCGTATAAAACCAAACCCAGACAAGCGGGGTCCATACAGGGCAGAACTGCAAAGCTCAGCTCTGACATTCCTGTGGATATGGAGCCATCATTTTTGAGGGAAAGGATATCTCCACTTACGGGGCTTCCTTTTACAGAACCACTTCACTTGTCCCTAAAATGATCACTTAAAAATCAAGGCCAGAGAGGTAAAACATAGATGGCACCACTTCTAGCCGACAGGAAGGCACCTCACTCCCAGGAAGTGAGTCATCTTTCATCCTCCATGGGTGAAAGAGAGAAATGAAATCTGATTTAATTTTCGAAAGGGAATTTCATTTGTTACCTGTCAAACTCTGATGCCAAAGATAAATACAAGTAATAGAAACCTCATTCTCGGGCAATATGTAACAGCACTCCACAGCATTATGGGAGTTAAATAACATTCCACCAGCTCATAAATGATGCTAAATAGAAACAGTTTACAATTCAATTTTGTACAGAAAAAAATGACAGTTTTTCAGGTACTTTGCCAAAGAGCTTTGTGATGATGTTCTGTCCTGCCTTCCACAATCACGCTAATGAAAAGTAAATTTAGCTTTGGGTTGCACTATTTGTTCAGTTGAGACACGGTATCTCTGGTTTGCACTGGATTTTTAGCAGATGAAATATTTCCTAAACCAAGTAATTTGATTTTGTGCAGATAGTAACCCCAGACAGGGTAATTAATTACTTTTCTATCTTCCCCACAGTAAGTAGATCTTTCCCTCCTCTCTGAAACAAAGCAACCACAAATCACCCCACTGAGCAAGGTGCAGCAGGAAGATTAAGAAATCTGCTCAAACGTGTGAGCCCAAGCTATTCACGGCCTGACAATAAAAGGGAAACATTCAAATCAGTCTTTCAATACGCCACTGATTTCCCAATACAAAATGACCCATATGGATGGTGGTCTATGGCAAATGATGTTAGAGGACTGAAATCAGACAGGATGAAGCCTTCCTGATCAGGGCCTAAACCTATGCCCTTATTCAAAAAAGTCAATTCTTCTCTAGTTAGCTTTTTGTTGGTTATTCAAGCATTTGTCCAGTAAAAACTTTAGCGAAGTCTAAACCCCTAACCATTATTCAAACAAAAGGTTTTAGTGATGGCCATCATACCGTGGCACACAACCTTTTCTTGCTGTTCCGAATGCTTTTATTTTTATCCTGAGACCTGCAGCCAACTGAGTGTCCTTTCAGTTTGTCCTTCTCTGAGACCAGAACACTAACACCATTATCTAAAGTCAAGCAATAAACCAGGAGGGAGAAAGTTCACCATGTGCTCAATCACCAGAACCAGGAAAATGATGTCAAACAACATCATGGAAAACAACAAGTTTGAACGACGCAGCACTCTGCTCAGCACAATGACTGATCAGAATTCCAGAGGAAAGCCACCTAGCTCTGGGCAGAATGGAGGGGGAATAGCAATACAGAATAAAGCAGAGCCAAGAGGAAAAGATTTCTTCACTTGACTTTGTGTTCCCCAGGGAATGAGGGGAGAAGAAAGACAGAGAGCCAAACAGGCTGTTTTTCTCTGTTTCAACCATTCCAAATCCATTTTGTCTCTCTTGTATGTCTCTCTCCCTTCTTTTCATCTGCTGTAACTCTGTATGTGTATGCCTCTCTGTCTCTGTCTCTTTTTAGCTATCTGTTTATCCTTCTTACCATCCTCCCTCCCTCCCTCTTTCTTCTTCCTATCTCCCTTCTTCTGTGTCCCTATTCCCCCATCGCCAACCTTCCGCTATCCCTTTTAGGCAAGGTATCCCCAAAACTTGACTCTAGCCCTGACCACACCCCTCTGAAACTATATTGTCAACTACTTACTGAATATCACCTCTGGCTGTGCATCCTGGCAGCCCCTCAAACGGAGCATGCCTTACACTGAGCTCAATGTCATCCCCACCAAACCAGCTCTTCCCCTGACTTTTCCAGATCTGTTAAGGGCAACACTGCCCTTCCATGAAGGGCATGAAAACTTTCTTTTCCCATCCGAGTCCTCCCCCAAACACACATGCATTCACTGCACACACAGAAACACACATACACCCCACACACAAACATATACAACTACACACACACAACTACTGTCACCAAGTCCCTTATGGAAGGAGACTACAACCCATCCTCTTACTTACTTTCCTCCAGATGCCACCTTAGTGCTAGCCTTCTTACTTCAGAATTGTAAAAGGTCCCCAACGTGTGTCCCTGCCTCCAGGACCTCCCACTTCAAGCCATTCTGTACTTCTATCACACTGATTCAATGAAAGTTCAAATTAAATTGAGTCATTTCTTTGTTCAAAACATTTCAATGTCTTCCCTGTTCCTACTGACTAATATTCAACATTCAGCTGATAATATTTAAGACAACCTTTCAAAAGCCAGTTTGAGTGAATTAATTAACTAATTAATTAATTAATCTGTTCAAGGATGGTTAGCTGATATCATTAATTCACACTCGTATTCAATGTATACTAAGGAGCAAAGCATATGTTACCTCAGGCACTAAACTGTTCTGACATTCTGAGGGCAGCCACAGAGGTCAACGCTTGGTCAGGTCTTTATAGACAGTGAGTTGGATGGTTCTGGATCATCTAGGGAGATAGCCTCAAAAAGGAAGCCTGTCTAAAAGAGAACTGTGTCAGCTGAATGTCTCCTTTCCCCATTATTCATGTGATCTGGAAAAAAAAACATTGTTTGTTATTTCAAACTCCTATACTTGGAAGACTACTCCTGGCAACATAGGCTCATTGGTCTAATTGGGAAAAGAAACAGAAGAATGACCTTCCTACTCTATTTGAGGATGATGACGGTGGAAGAAGAGGCATCTTGAGATAGGAAATGAAGGCTTGGTCATGGAGGTGATAAGATCTGTGTTTATTCTGCCTCTGAAATACTGATCGTGTAGTTCTAGATCAGTCACTCAATCTCATGTCCCAGTCAAGACTCTAAGACTCGGAGCTACAGATGAACTGACCATCTGCATTGACAGAGGGAATTTCTATACTAGAAGTTCCCTACATTGATGAAATTAGGCCCGTACTCTTGAAAAGAATAACAACAACAACCACTGTTTCTATGGCATTTTAAGGTTTAAGTCCTTTGCTCACACTGGCCTTATGAGTTAATTAGCACGAACATCATTATCTTGATTTTACAGTCAAGAAAACAGACAAAGAGGTTAAAAAAACTTGGCTGGAGCAACACAATTAGGCAGTGCCTGATGAGGGAAATTGTCATTTTTCCATTCTACCACAGAATGAGCTTTTAAGGAATAAATTAGTAGTAATAAAAAAAACTTTTGTTTTTGCAAATTTTTTTAAATTGGCTGCATAAAAGATATATTTTTCATATGGAAAATTCTTATCACAAAAAGGATATAGGTTTAGACTGGAGAATTGTGTCAGGTGAATGTCCCATTGGTTCTACAGGAGCATCCTCAGTTTGGGTTCTTTCAGATGCTCCAATTTCTGGGTCTTTCTAGAGGGGATTTTCCTTTTTATTGTTGGTCCTAAAAGTTGGCTTTCATACTTTCTCTCGGTTAGGATCAATAACAGAGTTCAGAATGGCTGCAACTCTGAAAGGGCCAGTGATTTCTTGAATCTTGGAATTGCTTTATGACATCCCTAGCCTTAAGAGGTCATGGAAAGCAGTGGAGCTGGCATTCATTCCACAAATATTGACAAAGCAAGGCTGGGAGCAGCCCCTTTCTCAGCCCTGAGGAGAATGTGCCCTCTCAGAACTCACTAGCAAGAAAAAAGAGACCAAATGACAAGAATTAGTCCTATGTAACAAGTACCATGAGAAAAGTAAATCTAAGGCCGATGACTTATGGGGAGAGAGAAAGCTCTGCTAGCTGGGAAAATCAGGGGGCATCCAAGCTGGGGCTTGAACTCCAGATAATGAGCCATTTCATAATAATGATTTCCTTGATTCCATTTCTTTTTCTGATATACATTCTAAAAAACCTTCCCAAATCCTGCTTCTTTAAGGGGATTCGTTATTTTGAAGAGATGACCTTACACTACCTGAACATATCTCATTGATATGCCATAAAGAGCAATGTTTTGGGTGATACATCAAAATTGACCAAGATTCCCAGTTGGAAGGAAAGTCAAAGAACATCCAAGTTTTATTAAAAAAAAAAAACACCAACAACAACCTTCTTGTCTCAGCTATTTTTGGACACAATTTCCAAAGTACTTTACAAAAGTGACTTGCCTTGTGCCTCCGAGATACCCACCCTGTGGAGTTAGTGGGCATATATTCCAAAACTTTTGTTAGGAACATAGAGATGGTCAGTGCTTCCTCATCCTTGCCAAAGATTGGGTTATGAGCACTCAGCCTAGACAAGAGACAGATGTGTCTTCATAGAAGAATCAAACCCTATTTATTAGAAACATAGGGAATAGGGTGCTGAAAATATTCTAATTAACTTGGTGTAACATCCATCATAACTATAAGCAACTCTTCAGCATGTGTCCAATGGGAAAACACTGCAGTGTATTATTTTACCCTTTTTTACTACTTTGAATGGAGTTTGAAATATATTTTTGAAGTATTTGATGGTATAGTAGGCTAGTAAATTTCAGGCCCTCTCAGTTTCCCCCACCAATAAAACAAATTTACACCTCAGACTGGTGAAAAATCAAGATTTAGGGCAGAACAGAGGTCCTCCTGATACAATCTGAGAAGATCTGAAGAAAGACCTCGAGTCAATTAACCTGTCTGAAGTACAAACACCTCCAGGCTAGCACTGCAGGAACACCAAGTGGGGAGCCCTGGGAAAGCTAAGTGTGGGTGGAACCTCAACAGGAACCATAGAGACTTTCATATTCCCCTCCCCACCACCACCCCTGGGGTCTAAGTCTGGAAAGGCTGAGGGAACCTTGGCTGATAAGGGACACCAGGCCAGGCTGTGCTGCAAGGATGTGGCCCTGGTGAGAAGAAACAAAGACATTGGGAGTGCAGAGGCAGTGGGGCAATGATGCTGCTGGCTGTGGGCACTTGTTGAAGGGGGAGCTTTTGGTTTGGGTTCCAGGTCAGCATGGAGAGCTGAGGTAAAGCCAGAGGCACCATCCCCCAAGCCATGATTAGAGGTACTTACACTAATATCTCTTATTTTTAAAAAAAAAATGAACCTGCAAAGAAGAACCCCACCATCGAAACCTACTATGGTGTTAGAATTCTTACAAAGTGCTAAGGGGAATTGAGGAGACAGTGATTAAATCTAATTTAGCATTGATTTAATCCTACAACAAATAATGGTTTCCTGGTGATATAATGATTGGAGTATGCTCAGTGCGCAGCGTATAAGCAAGAAGCTCTCAGGGCCAGACACAGAAGCCCACAAGCCCATTCTTGGAGGCAGGGTCAGATTCATTCCAACTTCCACCTTTGTGCTGGCTGGGGAGGTTCAGAGGAAGCAGAGACAAAGGACTAGCAGCAAGAGCTCTCGGAACCAAGGAGAGAGATAGTCCTCTAAGAAAGCTAACCGGGTTATTTTGAAGGAGACAAGAAAGGATTTGGACTCTAACACCTGGATGCATTTGAGGTGATTATTACTCTGAACAGAAACTAAGGCTGCCTCCAGAAGCCCCCTAAGAAACCTGCTCCCAGAGAACATTACATTTTAGAGAAAAACATTACACTATGGGAACAGGGAAGACCAGGGTTCATCTTCAGATAAGGACAAAAAAGTAAAAAAAAAGTTTAAAAAACTTCTATCCCAAAGGGTAACATAAATTGGCTCCTTGTCCAATGAGAATTTATAGAAGAATTTAAAAATCAAATGAGAGAAATTGAGGAAAATTAAAATAACAATATATGATTATTGTTACAATAATAATAATAAACAACAATAATAATAAACCATCCAGGAAAAATAAGAAGATTATGAAAAAAGTCAAGCAACTAGATAAGGAGATACAGAGCCTAAAAAATGAAAATAACTTTTTGACGATTAGAATCAAGCAAGGGGAAGCCAGTGAAACTATGAGAGATCAAGAAATAACAAAACAGAATATAAAGAATGAAAAACTAAGTTATATTTTAATATATTTTAACATCTACTGGTCATCCTGACATTTAGGGGAGGGGGTGGGGGGGTAAGAGGTGAAAAATTGGAACAAGAGGTTTGGCAATTGTTAATGCTGTAAAGTTACCTATGTATATATCCTGTAAATAAAAGGCTATTAAATAAAAAAAATAAAAAAAAAAGAATGAAAAAAATAGAACAGAATGTGAAACATCTTATAAGAAAAACGACAGATGGGGAGCACAGATCAAGAAAAGAAAATATAAGAATAATAGGACTGTCTAAAAGTTGTGACCAAAATAGGACCTTGACACAATGATGTGAGACATAATCCAAGAAAATTGTCCTTAAGTGATAGAACAGGAGGGGAAAGTAGAAATAGAAAACCATTTCAATGAGACCCTTTGGGGAAAACACATAGAAACATTATTGCCAAATTTCAAAACTGCCATATCAAAGACAAAATTTTGCAAGAAACAAGGGAAAAACCAATTCAAATATGTTGGAGCTACAATTAGAATTATATAGAATTGGAGAATTGTACATGTATTAAAATTGTATAGAGCAACCACAATAAAAGACAGCAGATCCTGCAATCATATCTACCAATAATCAAAAGAACTAGCCCTGCAGATGATTTCAGGGATGCCTGGAGAGACTTGCACTGATGCTGAGTGAAATGAGCAGAACCAGGAAATCATCATACATGGCAACAACAAGACTATATAGTGATCAATTCTGATGGACCTGGCTCTCTTCAATAATGAGATGATTCAGGCCAGTTCCAAGGATACTGAGTAGATGAGAGCCATCTACACCCAGAGAGAAGATTGTGGGAACTGAGTGTGGATCACAACATAGCATTTCACTCTTTTTATTGTTGGCTTGCATTTTATTTTCTTTCTCATTTTTTCCTGTTTGATTTGATTTTTCTTGTGCAGCAAGATAATTGTACAAATATGTATGAATATATTGGATTTAACATACATTTCTACCATGTTTAACATATATTGGACTACCTATTGTCTAGGGGAGGGGATGAGGAAAAAGGGGTGACATGTGTATGTATATATCTACATATGTATACATAAATATATCCTTTTTAACTATAAACGGCTTTTAGGATTGGGGGTGTATAAAAGGAAAAAAAGAATAAAGTAAAAAAGATATCAGCAAAGAACAAAAAAAAATTTACAAGGAAGTAAAGATGGACACTTTTGAATATAATTTCTTCCACATATAAATATATATAAATATATGTTTTCTTGAACTGGTATTTGTCATTATATATTTTGAATTCTCTTGCTGTTCTTCTGGACATAAGGCAATGGTCATTTTTGTTTTGTTTCATTTTGTTCTGTAATCTTTTTCTGTTTTTTTCTTTTTTCTTATTCTGTTTCTTTAAATAAAATAAATTTTGAAAAAATATATATTTTCAACATAGACATAAATGATCATTGAATGTGTATATATGTATATATGTGCATATACATAAATGTGTGTTTATGTATATGTGTATATTATATACATGTACATATAGACCTTATATGTATATACACATGTATTATATATGCATGTATGTATATAATACGTATGGCCATTTCCATCTGGTTTTTAAATAAACTTGATTATCACCCTTCCCCCTTCTTGTGTACTCTGCCAGCATTATTTGACTTTTTGCTTCAGAAGACAGGGGACAGAATCAGGGACTGAATATGACAGGGGAAATCTCCCTAGCCCAGGGGCTTACTAAGCCATTCAGGAATAGCACACTCAAAAGAAGCATCAGTTTTCATGGAGTGACATCTGTCAGAGGGCTGGGGAAGGAGGCTAGGTCATGTGGCTGGGACTTTGTGGGAATGTTAAGACCCTTCCCACTTTAGCCTCCCACTAAGTTATAGCAAGGGTGGGACCTCTTGTACAAGGTCAGAGACTCCCATGAACATTGGCAGGTTCTGAATGCTTATAAGGGCTCCAACAAGCTAAGAGAGAAGGTTTTGGCTTGCAGACAAATTCTCCTTCACTGTGAATACAAATATAGAGATCCACAACTAATGGACTCAATGTGCTCCTGTAACATTTCTGCACATCAGATTCTGTTTTCTCATTGATTTTCATTACACAATTGAAGTTGGACTGCTCTGGAAAAAGCATTGGCTCAAAGGCATAATAGGATCTCACTCAAGAATGCGATAAATCTTACAAAATCATATATTTTCTGATAAAATAATAATGATACTTAAAACAAGTCACCACAAAATCAATGCAAAGGCTTGACAGTTAATTTTGTTTGCAGATCAAGGCAAATAGATCCTTTTCCAAAGCAGATTATTATTCAAGAGGAGAGTGGCCTGTGCTCTTCATTACCATATTGAAACCTGGGGTCTTTTTCTTTGGGGGGTGAATATATGCTGGGGGGGGGGAACAGGGTAAAGGGTGCTTCCTCCACTCATTCCCCACCCCAGCCAACATATTTTCCCCTAAGTGCAAATGAGTATATCTCAGTCTGAGCACCATCCCTGTCTTAAGGCTCAGGCCAGTGACCTCTAATTGGATTTTCCTGCAGGCTATCACCAAGGGCATCGGACAGAGCTAGCATTCTGCTTTATTTTATAGAATTTATATTCTATAATTTACTCCCTTGTACACAGGATGCAAGGTGCTTTAATTGCCATCCAAAGGAATAGAGCAGAACCTCTATAAAGGAACACAATTCACACTTTCTGGATGTTAGCTATGCTTCCAATGTGCTCAGTAGGAGAGAAGGAGAAAACTAAATACTGTTCGTGAACAAGTTTTTAAAAGGTCGTTGACTCTAACAACAGGGCCAGTCTGATCTCAGAAACACTGTCATGGTGATGGAACCAAAGCAAAGGTTACAGCCCCCAAGAAAGGGGGAATCCCTTAGGAATCCTTAGTTTAAAAAAAAAAAAACCCTTAAAGGAAACTGCTGTGTTCGGGGTCAGCTTCTCAAAGGGACTGACAAAATTCTGACCAGATCGCCCTTCTTGGAGTATTGATGGAGTTTCACATCAATTTGTGGGTGAGATTTTTTAAATTTTATAACTACAATAAAAGAATCCCCCAAAAGGTACCTCTCCGCCAAAGAGAGAAAGAAAAGGAGAAAGTTGAATCCCCGAAAGGAAGGAGAAAGATGGGAACTAGAAGCGTATACCTCATGCTATGTTCTGGTCCTCAGTAGGAAGCCAAGAGGGACCATTGGTTTGGGGATGGTCAAAACTCAGTCTGATGGTAACAGTTCCAGAAAGCTGGTCCCCTGGGAACTGCCAAGGCGGGGGTGAAGGAAACTAGTCCAAGGTCAGTGTCCACAGGAAGAAGTGATGGGATAAATGAATGACAAAAAATGATTAAATGAGCAATGAATGAATGAATGAATGAAAAAGCTTTAAGTCCCTAAATATGGGCCAAGAAGGTGTTAAATGTTAGGGTTATAAATAGTAAGACTGTATCTGCTCTTAAGGAGCTCTCATTCAAGTAGGAGGAGACAAGAACAGAGGCAAGTGTCAGCTAGGGAAGTAAATTTCTGTTTGGGAATCTTGGAGGGAGTTCTCAGTGTTGTTTAAACAGGAAAATGTTTATTTGTAAACAAGAGGGGGAAAGTGAATGAAGGAGTATAGAAATCCCAGGATCACAGCAAATAAGAGTTGCTAACAACCTCAGGTAGCATTATAGTATCATGTTCAACCCATTGGCCAATACTGGAGAAAACTGAGGAACAGAGAACTAAAGCCACTCCCCCAAAGTTACTCAGTGAAACTCTCTCCTTCCATTTGGATGTTATCCAGAACTTCAACACTAGGCAACAGCTCTCCTATTCCCTACCCTTAAAGCTCGATCATCCTATAGTTAGAGAAAATTGAGACTTTGTCTCCATGATTTTGAAATCATGTAGTCCATCATTCCCCCCACACATCCTCCCATGAGGCAATGAGCTGAAAGTTGATTAACGTGCCCAGAGTAACACTGTGCAGCTCTATTTGCAAAGAACTTTGTTTTTTTTCTCCCTTCAGGTATGTCTTAACAACATCGACCCAGTGTCCTCCCTTCTGTTCTTTAAAGTGAAACAGCATAAATAAGAGCTAGAGATCTGGACCTAGAATCAGAAAAACCTCAAATCCCTTTTTGTCTGCCTCAGTTTCCTCCACTCTAAAATGAGGATAATAATAGCACCTGTTTCCTAAAGCTGTTGGAAAGATGCTTCGCTTGAATCTTCTCTTCTACAGATGGAACATACCCAGTTCCTCCAACTGATCATCATCCGTGAGGACTTTGGCCATCCTGCCTGCCTTCCTCCAGATGCTCTCTCCCTTCTCACCCTAAGTGAGGGTATCTGATGAAATAGAGCCTCCTCTTAGTGCAGACATATTGGCTTTCATCATTTGGACTGTGCCCATCCTGCCCCAGCAGACTCAAATCGAGCTCCTCTTCCATATGTCCATCACCTGTCCATACCTCATTACCTGAGCTATTTGATCTTGTCCCAAATTAGAAGGTTGGACACCGACACCTATTGAATCTTATCCCATTAGTTTCAGCCCTGTGTTTTAGTCTTTCAAGATCCTTTTGGAGCCTGATTCTATCATTCGAAGTCTTCACTAGCCTTCCTAGCTTAGCTTTGTGTCATTGGAAAATTAGGGAATCGCGACCTGCAGGCCTGGACCAAAATCACTGATTTAAAAACATACTAAATAATGCAAAATCCACTGGAGACCTACCTGCCAACATGATGACACCAAACCATTTTCAACAGTTTTAAATCCAGTCATCCAAGTAATTCTGGATGCATTTGATCGCATTCTCATCTAAAAACATCCATGTCTTTTCATTTTGTCTGGGAAAATTATGTGGTTTTTTTTAATCCAAAGCTTTGCTAAAATCTAGATAAAAAATATTTGTCAAATTCCTCTTATCTAATAGTTCAATGATACCACAAAAAAGAGCTTGCTCTGGGAGCATCATCTGTTCTTGAGGAAGTCAGGTTGGTTCTTTGAATCCTAGCTTTGCAACCATTTCTTTAGAAATCTATTAGATACTTTTCCCAGAAATCAAAGTCACGGTCACTGGATTAGGGTTAACAGACCTCAAAGTTGAAATGTTTTCCCTTGTCCAACTCTATGGTATCTTTCCCAGTTTCCATTATTACTGACAGTGAATCAACAATCATATTGGCCAGTTGTTTTCAGGGAAAAATCCTAATAATACCACCTCTGATTATATTGACATGTATATGGCGCTCCAAAGTTTGCAAAGCATTTTATAAACATTATTTCATCTTATCCTCACGGTGACCCTAGGAGGTAGTCATTGTGATTCTCTCTGTTTTACAGATTCCCTACAAACTGAAGTGGACAGAGTTTAAATGACTTGCCCAGAAGTCACCCAGCTAGGAAGAATCTAAGGCTGAATTTGAACTCAGGTATTCCTGGCTCCAAGCCCAATCCACCTGCCCTGCCCACCAGGAACCAGGGCATCAAGGAACTCACTTACTACCTCTGACTACTCTCTGGGACCAGCACCCCATGAGTCACGTGTTGATACTTCAGGACAAGGAAGAGGAAGCAGAAGCGACACCAGAACTGAGGACTCCTCACATCTCTTTCCTCAGCTGTCATTTCCCATCCTCCCAAAGCAGGGCTCTTGTCCCTGCTTCAAGTGACTCCTGATGGCTCAAAAACCACAGCTTTTGGGTTGACCTTTGCCTCCCTCCAACCTTGGCTTATTCTGGGCTTTGTCCTCCCAGAAACCATGTTTCCAGGCCCCTCTCAGAATTCTGACTGTATCCCCAGTGCCTGGCCCAGTGCTGGGCACATAGCAGACACAGAAGAAGAAATGTCTTTAGAATACAAATTGGATTTACAATGTAAATTATTGCATCCAAAGAAGGATCCATATTCAATTAAAGAAGATGAGGAAAATGGTGGAACAAAGAGGTAAGATGGGAGAAGAGATGAAAATAATTAAGACTGTCCTAATTATTGAGCTCAAGGCTACTTTTAGAATACCTTAATGACTTTGCCTGGTTGTTTTGTTTGTTTTGGAAAATAATATATGTTTAAGTACTTACATCTTCTTCTCCTCCACCCCCTAGATATGAATTTACAGAGATTTTCAGCAAAGTCATCAATCTCAACACTTACGATGTCCCCGGTGCTTCCTAATAGAAGGTCTACAGCTTTTCTATCAGTTTATAGATAGTGGTGTAGGACATAATTACCACTCGACACTGAGTACTAACAGAAACAGTGTGCCTTCCCCTGTGAGATTACTCTGTGTGGGTCTGCCTTTTCTTTCCTTCTCGGTACCCCCAGCATTTACACAAAGCCCTTAATAAATGCCTGTTGTTGTTGTTGTTATTCTGGGTGGACCTATATGAGCCCCCTCCCCATTAAAAGCAGAGACTATCTCCCTGTTGGGAACAAGGAGCCCTCCTCCCAGAAACAAATCTTCCTTCACTGGGGCTCATTGTCAATGTAATGTCTCTTCCCATTCCGAGAAGGCTCCTCCTCAAGGTGCTGCCCCGTTTCCAAGTAAGGAGACAGGACTCCTGTTGGAGGGAGAGAATGCTGAAGGCCGTCCTGCATAAAGCAGAAGGGGCTGTTGGCCAGGCATCGGGGAGAAGGTTTTTGAAGAAACAGTTGAGAAACACAAATCTCAAAAGGTCAAGGGGAAGGGTATAGCCACAGATGGAAGCTGTCCCTGATGATGTCCCTCAAATCCCCTTCCTGCAAACCTGACCCCCACTGAGAGAGCTTTCTCTGTCTCTGGTTTCAAGTGAGATCTCCTCTCATTCCCTGATTCTGTGTATTTTAAAGTCTATTCAAAGCTTTATAACTTCTCTGACTTCTAGCTACTTTCTTTGGGGGAAAAAAAGCTTGCTAACTATCTGGTGAGAAAGGACTAAATGTCCTCTCATTAGGTGAGCAGTATTTACACTTTAAAAGTGATCTGTGATGTGGACTCCATTCTGGCCCCTGCATCACACCCTTTGCTAGAGATCTCTGAGAGGAGTAGAAAGATATAGCTGGAGACCAATAACACTCTTGGAAACGGGAGAGATTGCCCAGCACTAACAGTCTCAGATCCTTCCTGCCTCTCCTGTGCAAGACGCTATGGGTAGGAACCCAGCCCTGCTTCCACCTCCTTTTGCAGTGGGCTGCGATGGGCCAAATCGGGTCACATGTGTCCACATCACCCACGACCCCGTCTGTTAGATTTACACACATAGACCTTGCATGAAGTCCTGACACTGGAGCTGCAAGAACACTCCAGGGTCTTGGTGTAGGCTTAGTTTAGCAACAAGGAAACTGAGGCCTAGAGAGGGAGACAAATGGACACCGATCTCAGAGGTCACAAGCATTCGAATGTGGATTTGAAGCTGGGGCCTTTGCTTCCAACTCCAAGTCATTTTCCAAAGCACCAATGTTGGGAGAAGTGTCAGTGCAAGTAGTTATGCTTTTGCTAGGGAGAGAGTCAGAGGAATGGAAAAGGATAAGAGGGAGAGAAAGAGAGAATGAAAGAGAAAAGAAAGAGGGAGGAGGGAGAGGAGAATGAAGAAAGAAAGGGGAGAGAGGGGAAGAAAGGAAGGAAAAGGAAGAAGGAGAGGAAAGACAGAAGAACAAGGGGGAAAGGAAGGAGGAAGAGAAAGAAAGAGAGAGGCAGAGACAGACAGGGAAAGAGAGGAAAGGAAGGAGGGAGAGGGCAAAAGAATGAGGGGGGTGAGGGGGAAATGGAGAAATTGAAAATAATAATGATGAAATCAGTAAATGACCCAAATTTGCTGTGGTTTGCATGATCCTTGGGAGCACCACTTGCCATGCTAGTGCTTTTTCATTTCTATTCATTAGCTTCATTAAGACTTAATCACTTTTTTGCATTTAATTATTAATAAAATGCCTTTCTCAAAAATGCTGAGATGATGAACAGCAAGGGTAGAAAAGCAGTATGAGGAAGGGGCTAGAGACAGGGGAAAACATCCAGGCTTTCTTTTCAATGGGGTCTACTGCAGGCAGTCTTTATTCTTCCACTGCTTCATTCCCTGCACTTCATTCATCTTATCAGAATTTCATGGTGGAGCATTGGAAAAGTAGGTACCTTGGAGCCCTGCTCCAGCTCTTTCCTCTTCACCTCCTTCTCTTTTATTCTTTCTAGCCTTCATTCCCTGTCACTAGCTATGATCAACCAAAGGTGTTTCCTCCCCTTCAGGCCCCATGAACCATGAAGCTGGCTCACAACACCCCTGCCACCTTTCAGCACCAAACTGGCTGCAGTCCATCACAGCCGGGCACTGGGGAAGACGGCTTTGTCCATCAACCACAATGCCCACTTCTAGCCTCAGGAAGCTTCAAGGGCAGGATCCCTGGCTAAGTATCTTACCCCCTTATCAGAGGATGGTGAAGTGGTTGGTGGTGGGGAGAGCAGTAAATTTCCCAAGCCTTGGCCAGTTCCCAAAGTTTCACTCCACTTTTTCTGACCAGACTGCTCGACTAGAGGAGCATTTAGAGGAATGTCGTGGCTAGAGTTCACTTGTATCACTCAGGTTTGTAAACCTGGAGTCCTTCCTAAAGAATCTTCCTTTTTCATCCTCTACATTAAGTCAGTTGAACAGGTCTTCTTAATTCCATCTCATCTATTCCCTTCTCTCCACTCACATAAGTATAGTCTAAACTGCAGGCTCTCATCACCTCTCATGGACTCTTCTGATAGCTTCCAACTGGTCTCCCTGCATCTGGTCCCTCTCCATTCCAATCTATGTTCCACACATCTGCCAAAATAATCTTCCTGACGTCCACATCCAACCATCTCACCCCTCTTAGGGTTCTGTGAAGATCTGCTCCAGAAGAGATTCACTCTATCAATAATCATATGAAAAAATATTCTAAATCTCTTAAAAATTAGAGAAATAAAATCTTAAAAAAAACTCTGAGATACTATTTCAAAATCATCAGGTTAGCTAAAGTAACAGAAAAATGGCAAATTCTAGAAGGGATATGAGAAAACAGATGCTCCAATATATTGTTGGTGGAGCTTTGAACTGGCCACCCATTCTGAAAAGCAGTCTGGAAATGCCCAACAATCTTAAACCACGTTCCCTTTGACCTAGCATTGCCACTAATCGTCCTAAACCTCAAATGGTCCCCCCCAAAATGAAGAAAAGTACCACGTACAAAAATATTTAGATTAGCTCCTTTTAGTAACAAGGAATGTCCAACTCAAGGTGTGTCTATTACCAAGGAAATGACTAAACAAGTTACGGTATAGGAATGAGATGGAATATTATTATACTGTAAAAAAAAAAAAAAAAAGATAAAGGGACTGGTTTAAAAAAACTGAGAAGTTTTGAATGAAATGATGCAAAATCAAGTGAGCAGAACTCAAGAAAATAATTTATACAATGACAATAATGTAAGAAATAGTTGACCTTGAAAGTCTTAGGAAACCTGAATAACACAATGACTGGGGACAATCCAAAAGACATGAAACATGCTTCAGATAGAGAACTGGTGGACTCAGTCGCGTCTGAAACCCAGTTTCTTTTCTTTCTTTTTGGTGGTGGGGTATGGAATGTGGCTAATGTGGAGAATTGTTTTATGTGATTTTGCATCTTTGTGGCAGGCTTTGGTTTTCTTACTTTCTTAATAGGAGAAGGAAAGAAAGAAAGAAACCAAATGGGAACTAAAAATAAAATGAGATTGAATTTACTAACTTGCCATGCTAGGATACGGCACAAATTCTTCTGCCTGGTGATTAAGACCCTCCACAATCAGGCTCTTGTCTACACATACTTTCTGGTTTCCCACAGTTCCTCTGCACACTCTCCATTGTCCAGATAAAAAGCATCTATAGTCAATCCCTATTCTCAGTGTTTCAGGATCAGTCCAGGGACACTTGCCCAGGCTAGTCTCCATATCTGGGATATATACTCCTTCTTCATCTTCTATGTTATAATTTCTAGGTTCAGTTAAGGTCATCTGCTGCACTCTCTCTAGCTCTGTATTAGCTCTGTTTGCCTTAATTTCCTAATCTGTAAAATGAAACAATAATCATATCTACCTCACATAAATATGAAATGAAAAGCCTTGAACACAAATAGCTACCTGCCCGCTTAGTGATGGCTACTATGATTCTTTTTTCATGGTTAGTGAAGACTTTCAAGTCTGTGGTTCTTTAGCACCTCCTCAGACAATTCTTCACTCTCTACAGGAACCATATTGAGTCTCAATCTTTCTGGCATTAAAGACTACTTTTTATGGGGTAATATAACAAAGTACCACTTTAGTCTACACACCTTGACCCTTTCATTCTCTTAAACTTAGTCTGGCCCAATCACTGATGCTCTTAAGTTACTTCCTTTGGACGATCAGATTTCTAAGATTCACTTTCTAAATTGCAAGCAGAGCTAAATCAAGCCACAATTTAGAAAATGCAGGTGTCTCTATCAATGAAGTCTCCTTGTTTAAAGTTAAAATTTTCTTTAAAGTATTCCACTTCTGTGCTAAATGCATGAAATAAGGTTTCTTTTTAATATATTCCTGAATTTCTTAGTCAAATAATGGTCCTTATGTTTCTCTTGGCAGTTCCGAATGAGGGGATGGACTCCATCTGGCCTAGAACCTTGATCAACCATCATTATCTTAAACCCTTGGTCATATGGACTGGGGCCATTCCTCTCTTTCTCCTTTCTTGTGCCATCCATGCCTGTCTTCTGATATTGTTGCCCATTTCACTTTGTGAACATGGCAGCAATTAATGTTCTCGAGATCCACAGTTTTTGTCAGAAAGCCAGAATCCTCTCCTTCTGCTACTCCTTTGGAGTTCACATTTCTCCTTCAAATGTCCTCCTATCATAGCCCTCTCTGGCTCAAGCTTCTGGGTACCAGTTAGCTTCTATTAAATAGGGTTTAATGAGCTTACCTAAGCCACCCCAATTATCTGATGAGAAAAAGCTTCTTAGCTGTTCTCAAATTTATGACCAGCATTCATCACAGAATTGGATACAAAGTGCCCTTTGGGACTGATGATATTTTCTTGGTCCTTAAACAAAAGTTGCAGAAAGTCTGGCCAGTAACTAAGTCTTTGCTATGTATCACTGGAAGCCTGGAGAGCTGAAAGCTAGTTTCTCCTTAGGACAGATCTGTGACCATTCTCAATGTCTCCCCCAAGCTGGTGTTCATTTGTAAAGAGGGAAGGAAATTAAGTCAGACCTTCAGGAGGAATCAATGTGAAAGAGACCAGAGAATGTGTGAAATTCTGTGCTTTCTCCCCTGGGTCATCTCAGAATCAGAGATATGGCTTAGTCTTGCCCAGCAAATTGGTGTTGTATTTGTCAAGGTGCTTTTTGAACTGGAACATAAGACTCCCCCAGCCTCCTCTGGGACTTCCTAGGACCCCCTTCCACAAGCTTCATGGCTTCTGGCATCCAGAGGTAATTCACCTTGTCTTCAGACTGTGAGTCTTCCTTAATGAACTTTTGCAGGACCTTGTTGCTACTTGCAACCAAGACTGCTCACAAACTGCCAGAGCCATTTGATTGTTTGTTGGTTGGTTTTAATGACATTGTATTCTTTGTACCAATAGGACTTTGAGGGGAAAATAGACACAACTTTTGTCTTGAGACTTAAACTAATATCACTGCAGCATGTGAGAGAACCAGAACCGAAGGCAGAGTTATGAGAGAATTCAGGACTTTTCTACATGAAAGGGAAAGCAGGAAGATATTAATGACGAGAATATCATGCTTTATGGGAAGGAAGAGCTAGATTCTCTCATAGCCTTTAATGCTTACTGGGATTCTCCTCTGAGCCCTAGATTCCTCATCTGGAAGTGGGGATAAAGAGAACAGTGTCCCTTCCAGGGATGCCGGGAGGCTTGAACAACATAATGTGTGTGGCACACAATGGAAACATTGGATGTGGAGTAAAAGTCAGTGAGTGAGCTTGGAAGCTGGCTCAACATAAGTTCCCAAGCAATTCATGCTGACAAACATACCCATGAGCAGTGATCATGTAGCTCCAGGCAGCATACAACTGTCTGAACAAGACCCGCTCCTTCTGTCCATCTGCCCTGTTTGGCCTTCCTACAACCTGCAGCCTCTGCCCTTTCCTGCCTGCTCCATCCAAGGCTCTGTCCTCTAGCTGGGCTGCTCCCAAAGGGGGTTCTGGAGGACGACAGAGAACTTGGAGCCTGACTGGACAGAGAGGAGGGGGCAATAGTCACGGGGGCTTTCTTGGCTTCTCTGCATGCTAGGGAGCTGGAGGCTAAGCAAGATGCAGACCTCCCATCGAGTCCCCGCTCCAGACCTGGCTGTTCTGGGCACAGGCGGGCAGCACTTTCAGAGTCCCACTGAGAGTGACCCGCAGGCCGCTTACCCAGGCCCCCTCTACCCCGCTTGTGGTGGTCGGGGCTGTTCAGCCACTTCAGCCCTGTTTGACTCTGTGATCCCATCTGGGGTTTTCTTGGCAGGGACACAGGAGGGGTTGGCCATTTCCTTCTCAGGCTCATTTTACAGATGAGGAAACTGAGGCAGAAAGAGTAGAGTCACTCAGCCCAGGTCTCAGCCAGTATCTGAGGCTGGATTTGAACTCTAGCCCTGGCCTTCTGCTCCCTTGCTCCCCTGTCCCCCAGCTGGGTGACATTCTAGCTCCAACCTGCAGGCCTCAGCCCGCGGTCCCCGAGCCTGGAGTTCTCTCCCTCCTGCTCAGCCCATGGCCCACCCCCACCCCCCTGAGGGCCTTCCACCATAACCTGTACATCTGTTTGCCTCCTCTTTGTCACTCACTGGAGTCAGGGGACTGAGGTCCAACGCCTCTCACCCAGCTTCCTGTCCCAGTCACTTAGCACTTGATCCCCAGCACTGGTGAGTGTATCTGGCTCATAATAGGCAGTTAAAACGTGCTTGTTCATTTGACTTTGCCAACCTGGACCTCAGTGAAACTTGGAGGCTGCTTCCAGTTCCCTGAGCCCCCTGTGTGAAGGCCCCCGGGAACAGCTGCCCTGGTTCTGTCATGGTGGCCCAGCTCCTGTTGGAGTGACTGGAACACACAGTAGGACCTCCAGGAAGAACCTGGTGACTTAAACTGATTCTGAAGAGGGACAAAGAGGAAGGCGCTTTTGTGCTTCTAGGCAGGATGGGAAGAAAGTGACTAAAATAATACAATACTGTTCCTCTTCAGGATCGCCATTTCGAAGGCATTTTGCTTCAAAAGGATTCTGCAGACGCCATCCAGGCAGGGCCCGTTCCCAGCAGAAGGAGGCCGGCTGCCTCCATCCCCCGTGGCGGAGACAAGCATGGGAGGATTGGGGACACAGCAGCAAGCGTCCTGGGAGGAGCCTTACCAGAGAAAGCCTTCCCTTAGCTGAGAATGAGGCGCTCAGCCCTGGCCTTCCCAGGCCTGGGTCCATTGGGCCTATGGCAGCCAGCCCTGGCCAGAACATGCCTCCAGAACCCCTGGGCCTGTCATTGCCCTCCAGGCTTCTCGGGTGCTCACAGCCGTGCCCTTTATTATCGATTCAAAGCAGCTGGGCTCATTCCTCAGCCCCTGGGCCCCAGGCCCAGCCAGGCCCTCTAACGGAAGGAGGTGGGGAGGCCTCAGAGGAGGCTCAGCTAGAACTAGGCACCCATGCTCTGGGCTGTCCGCGAAGCTGCTCACCCAGCTTGGCCTCTGGGTGCAGAGTGGCCCTCAGGCCCCAGAGAAGGAGATGAGCTGCCCCAGAAGGTCCTGCCCCTTTGGCAGGCAGGGGACTTCCTACTGGGAGGGACGGAATCCGTGGGTGTGCAGGGATAAGCACCCCTGTGCGCTCCTCCCAAAGACAGACTCATTGGGAGACTGGCTTATGATGGCCTGGGCCCCGCCCTTGCCATGATGCTTCTGATGTAAGGAAGGGGGGAGAGGGACCTCTTCAGGAGGGATGCTGAGCTGAGTCCCCCCTGGCTCCCTATTTCTGGCCCCTCTCAGTTTCAGAAGCCTGAGATTTCATGCTTCCGCAACTTTCCCTGGCAGATCAATAGATACTCATGGAGGCGCTCTCAACCCTTTTAAAAATGTATTTACTTAGAACATAAATACAAAATCGAAAAAGAAAAAAAAAAGCCGAAAAGGGGGAAACAGCAGAATATGAAGATTCAGAAGATGAAACAAGAATTTTCCATTTCAAGAAAGTGTATATAATAAATAGAACACGAAGTATTCAGGAGCGTCCACCTTTTCTTTGCTTCCTTGAAAGGCACTTCCAATTCTTCAGCAAAAATTAAGCCCCTTTTGGTTTGGGGATGGAAAGCTTTCCTCTGAGTCAAGCTAATCCCTTACTTCCAGGAACGGCCAATTTAGTTAGCCGGAAACACCTTTGGGGGGGGGGGAGGGTTAGAGTCTTAATCTTGGAAATGTGAATAGAGCATTTCCTCTATTTGATAAACAGAACAAGTGACAAAGACAGAAAACATTTTAGTGTTACGTTATGGCTGGTTACGAGGCAGACAAAGAGGAAGGGACGAAGGCAGCTCAATGGAGAAGGCAGCTGGCTCAGAGAGAAAGAGAAAGAGGGAGAAAGAGACAGGGACAGAGAGAGATGGGGAGAAAAAGATGGAGGGACTGAGAGACGGGGACAGAGAGAGATGGGGAGGAAAAGATGGAGGGACTGAGAGACGGGGACAGAGAGAGGTCAGGAGGAAAAGATGGAGGGACTGAGAGACAGAAACAGAGGAGAGAAACACCCTGGCTTTCTGGTGGCTGGGAGGAAGAGCTTGATGGACTTTAACACCAGAAAAGGGATTTCCAAGCTCATAATGTCAGGACAAGTGGGGACCTTGGACATCACAGCCCAGCAGGGCCAGAGGGGTCGGCCAGACCAAAAGGCTGTGCTAAGGCCGCTGCTGCCAAAAGAACCAAGAGCAAACTCTCGGTTCCTCCATTCCCCCTTCCTCCCCATCAAAGCTACGAGAGGCTAAGGTCTGATTCATTTCGAACCACAGAGAGTACCAGCTTTGGAGTTGGTGTCCCGGATTCAAATCCTACATCTACTGTTCACCCTTTGGCTCTCTTAAGGGAAATTTGCTTCCATTAGCAAGACCTCCATTTCTTCCTCTATGACCTCTGAGGTGGCCTTACCTTCAATTATCCTATTTCTTGTTCAATTTTGATCTTAAAGAATCTACTCCCTCCCCCCCAAAAAAGAAGGAAAACTATCAGAAAAGGGCATTTTTGAGTACTTAATTCTACATAGACTTTTTAGACTTAGAAATACAAATTTTTTTTTATTTATATTATTTAAAGTTCAGAATCATGTCATCTTGGAAATCTTCAAGTTCCCTCATTTTTGACAGAGAAACACTAAGTTCCCATTCAGAAGAGCACTGGAATGTCATCTTTGACAGCCCGGCTGAGAGGAGGGGCCGGGGAGGGAGAAGAAGGGTGAGGGCCTGGGCCTGACCCCCAGCCCTTTGAGCCTATTAGATTCAGCAAAGACAGAAGGGGTCCTCCGCCAAGGCTTAGAGGATGACCAAGAGCCACCTGACACTCGAAACATCATGAGGAAAAAGCTTGGACCTTGACAAGGACACACACACACACTTTCTCTCTCTCTCTCTCTCTCTCTCTCTCCCCCCCCTCAGATTATTCACACTCTCTCACCCTTTCCTGCATCTATAACACGCCACCTGGAGCTGATTTAAACTGTTTCTTAGGAATATCCTTCTGGGCCTCAGAGAGTATGTTTCCAAAGATCTCATTAACAATTCTCCCGCATGGGATGCCATGCAGAGGTCACGGTACATTTTGAGCTGTGGGCACAAGAGGTCAATGTACGTCACAGTGAAAGGAGAGAGAGACGGCTAAGGAAGAATGAAGTGACTCTGAGCCCCCAAAGGCCGAGGGTCTGGTCTGCATGGAGCAAATCTGGGAAAACACTAAAGAAGAGAGCCAAGAGAGCCGATGGCAGTCTAATCCATGGTTAAGATGACTGGCTTTACAAGTCTAAGAGGAAGGAAGTGTAGCTGGGAGCAGCAAGGCTATGACCCGAGGGACAGAGTGGACTGCAAATTCAAAATGATTCCGCTGTCTAACTCCTGGCCTGAATCCTATCTCCCCCGAATGATTTGTGAACAAAACTGCAGCTTTCTTGAAAGGCGGATGTTGCCAGGCTTAGTTAATGAAAAGTAAATGCATGATGGGTAATTCCTGGGAACTGAAATGAAGCCTGTCTCAGACTTCAAAGATGCTACCCTCTCCCATCTGGCTGCCAAAAGAATGCCTTGTCAAAGTGATTTTGGTGAATCAGCAGCAACATATTGTTTTCTGATTTTTTCCTATTTGTGCCGTGAGACCGACCACGACGATTTCCGGGGATCAGCCATGTGGTTCCAGACTTATAGAGTTATCATAAAGCGGAATAACATGGGCAAGGACAGTGAAAGTGATCCAGAGGCTCTGTCGAGTTACATACTCTCAATGATCTGGGGCTACCTCTCCGGTGTCAAAGCACACGGCTCATTCACAGTGGCCCCAGCTGTCCAGGCCCTCTCATCATGCCCCCCTTGGACATCCTCTTATGTTCTGGAGGAGCAAACTGTGCCCCAGCCTCCTACAAATGTAAATATGGAAAATAAACATAAATAAAGGCAATAGGCAATGTTTGCACAAACTATACGTCAAAGCTCAAATGGGACTAGGCAGGCCTCTGTCCACATGTCGCCCACTCATTTATCCATTCATCCAACCATCCATTCAAAAAACATTTCTTAGGCATCTTCTATGTGGCTGACCCTTCTCTAGGCAAGAGGGATGTAAAAACACCAAAAAAGGCCCTTGAGCAAGTTAGGAGATCATGAAAACTTAGCGATTTACTCTATTGTATTTTTGTACCTGCCTTCACTGTCTCCCTATTTGCCCGTTCTCCAAAGTTCCCGTCAGATTTTTGATAGATTTTTCCAAGTAAACATCAAATATAATGATTCATCATTATTTATAATGTGTACCAATAGTTAATCTTATGATATGCTTATTCCCAGATAGATAGCAAAAGTTCTTGAACCTATTGCCCACTCTGAATACTAATGGAATAGTGATTTCAACATAGGACTTCTATTTCCTGCACATAGGATTTGATTGAACTCCAACCACTCATTTGGATGGTATTGTGTTCCCTCTTTGCTTTTCCAGGTCTTTTAATGTCCCTCCTCTTCATCTATTAAGTATTGCTCTAGGCAGCTGTTAGATCCAATTAGACTGAGTTCTTTTGATAAGTCTGGATTTGGGAAACCCAATTTTTATTGGGGGATCAGTCAATGAAGCAGACGATAACTTTGATAGTGGTGGTACTGAGGATGAAAACGTGACACATTGTTCTATTGAAGAGATTTCAGCTGTTTCCCATCAGTCATTCTTAGCATCCTGCAGCTTTAAGGAAACTGAAAGTTTTGCAGAAGTATCAGAGGGAAAAATCAGATGCAGAAATGTTCTGAGATTAGAAAATAAAGAATCCCTAAATATTCGAAAGCCCTGGTCGTTGCCTTGACTGCTTATTATTCAGATATGATTTCAAGGGGGAATAATCACCCAGCTGTCCTTTTCCATGACACTGAAATGCTCCTTAATCAAAAGTGATGACTTGGGGAAAGGTTCTTTCCATCTGCAACAGTCTATGGAGAGTGGTTTTAGTCCATTTAAAAAGGAGGGGGAAGGAAATTATGTATCAATGACACTTTCTGATTTTCTGTGTTATGGATGCCAGAATTTTAATTTGGGATGAAAATTATTTTCTCTGCTATACTCACTGGTTATCCTTGAGGAAAAAAACAGAATTTCAAAATAACAGCAAACTGGTTAACCTCGAAGATAATGTTTGATTAGATTTAGTATCACATTTAAAAAAAATTGTCCACATCCAGTGCTATTATTTGGAAGCTCGTGCATCTTTTCTTGCATCTGAGCTTATTCCCACGATATGTAAACAAGAGGCTAGATATGCTTTTGTCTGTGAACATTAACAAATGCTGGGGTGAGGGTCCCCTAGTGAATGGATTCATTTCTGAATAGTTTGTTTCGATTTGCCTTTCTTATATCAAAATGCCACCCACACCAAAGCAGCCAAACCAGTGTTATTATCATTTTCAGTTCTTAATGACCTAGAACTGCTGATGCATTTTTTGCCCTTTATTCTTTAAAATGCATATGTACTTTGAGGGAAGAAGAGACTCTTAGTTCCTGTTTTTCAGCCTAGCACTCTAGTGGTACCTGCTAAGAATGAGCATGTGTTCCACTTTGGCCATGCATGGCTCCTTTGCAAAATTATTCCTTATTGATGCTCTGCAAAGTAGTGTCATTAATATCATTTATTTCAAATGAAGACCTCCATTCCTAAATCCATTTTGACAGAATGCCCTTTTACCCCTTCAGTCAGACATCCATATCTCAGCCATAGTGAAAGAGCTTCTGCTCTATCCCTACCATTGCTTTTGACACTCATCCTCCCTTCCAAGTCACAGTCATCCAGAGACTTCTCTCTCTCTCCTCTGGTTCCTTGCTGTCAAACCAGCCACAGATCCTCTTACATTCCCATGGGTGCCCTCACCAAACGACATGGCTCCCTCTCTCCTTTTTTCCTGTCCCTCACTTCTAGGGCTCAAGACTTATGTGGCACCCACGAAGGCGTATCATGGGACAGTAGATAGAGACCAGCAAGGATTTTCATTAGCCTAGTTCAATCCTTTCATTCAACAGGTGAGGAAAAACGAAACCAAGAGAAAGGAAGTAAATTGTCACACATAAGCAACAGGATCCAATCCATTTCAGTGAGCTTGACTAGCAGGGGGAAATCAAAGGCAAGGATCCAAACTGATCCGAGAACCTAAAAGTTTATTTCTTATAGAAAGAGTATACTACTCTGGGTCAGGAAATAGTAAGATCTTAATTATCCATATTTATGGAAGTGGGTACACCATCCATGAGTGGGTAATATAATAATCCTTGTGGATATTCCCAACTCATAAAAGAGATCCATTTGAAAAGGTCCTAGAAAAGCAGCAGAGTGAATGGGAAAATATTCATTTGGGGGAATTTGAGCTTCTGCCTCTCTAAAATGGAGGTAATCATACTTGCATTGCCTGCCTCCCAAGGCTGTGGTTATTGTTTTGTGATCCACAAAGTATGATATCCATAGGAAAAGATGTGAAGATGATTTTCTGTCTGCCCCTTGCTCCTGGTCCTGCCTAGAGAGGAACAGTGAAATTATTTTTTTTGAAAGAAGGCTGGGAGAGTCAGTTTGATGCTGCAGTAGGGAAAGGTTGGATCCTCTAGCCCAAAGACCCTCCTCAGACATTTCTTCCTCCATGAATCCCCAATCAGTGCTGAAGCTCATCTAAATTACTTTAATCTCAGAACATCCAGCCCATCACACACTATTAGGCAAACAGCCTGGTAAGGATTTCATAATGTACTTTGCATACTGTGTAAAGCCATTGGATAGAGAATTGTCTGACTATTTTTCCTTCTGATTAGCTGGTTTGGTAGTACTCAGAGAAAAGAACCCAGTGGAGTCTTGCTGGCACTTTCCATCAAAGATGAGATTTTTGGTAGGGGTATGAGGGAATATAGGGCTCAATCATTCTTCCCAACTGCTGCAAATGTTTGTATTATCTACCCATTCTTAGTCAATGGTCAAATGCCCTATGCTTTGAAGATCGAGAGGATGAGACTATCTTCACATATTATTTGGCCTTTTCATATTGAAAATTCAGCAGGAAAGTGTTTGATTCTGTGGAACGTCACCAGAATCAAGCCCTTCACCATAATTCCTCAAACCTTTGCCAAATGCATCCTCTAGAGCTTGACTCCATTAGGAGTGGTGGGAGGCAGGATTATTCAGTACATCAGGGATCCATGATTTCTTTGGTGTGAATGTCCCTGCCACAAATCAGTCAGTCAATAAGCATTTATGAAGTACCTACTATGTGTCAGGCACTGTGCTTAATACTGGGGACACAAAGGAAAGCAAAAGGAAATCCCTGCCCTTGAGGAACTTCCAGTATAATACTGCACATCAAGACCCACTAATGACTTAATTGTTGATCTGAAAGAGGTCAAAAATTACATCTCTCTTTGTCTCTTTGGCCAAATTAGGAATGATATTCTCTTCCCTCAATCACTACACACACACACACACACACACACACACACACACACACACACCTGGAACTTAGGCCAATTCTCATAGAGACTAATTGTTGTTGTACAGTCATTTTAGTTATGACCCCATTTGGGATTTTCTTAGCAAAGAAACTAAAATAGTTTGCCATTTCCTTCTCCAAAGGAAGAAGGAAACTGAGACAAATAGAGTGAAATTACTTGCCCAAGGTGACAGATCTATGAACTGTCAAAGCTCAGATCTGAATGTAGGCCTTCCTAAGTTCAGGTCCAGCATTTCATCTACTATGGCCCCAACTGCCCATATAGACTATGGTCACGAGTGAAACCATACTCTCTTGATAAAACCTCCCGGATTGTGAGTCTCATTGTTATAACATTTGAGAACCCAAGGTCATCTCCATATCTTGACAAAGCTATAGAGGAGGATGACAGTGGACATCAAAGACTTTTTTAAACATGGCAAAAGGATTCTGTGGAATTTCTTAGCCATCCTCTGCGGTCAAAAGGATTAACTATCAAGTTGATATCTCTTTGTGCCTATAGATACAAACAAGTATTAAGGCTGAAGTGGATTTTAAATTGGTATGAACTGCTAACATAAATTTAGCTTTTGAAAATAGATTCAAACCCATTGACTATGAGCCCGAGAGCTCAGATGAGTACAGAGCGACTGGTGGAGTGGCTCACTTTAATCCTAGAAAGATAATAGACTCGTTCTCTTGCCTACTAAATAATGGCCCTGATTCCTAATGTTCCCATTACTGCCAGGGGCACCAGGATACTCCTGAGTCCACAGGCTGGCAGCTACCCTTGACTTCTCCCCTTTCATTTTCTGAATCTTATGATAGAAAGCCTCAACAATCCTCCACTGACACAAAACTGAGCCTTTGCCCAAATAGGTAGTTTAATAAACTGCCCAAACACTAGTTCTTATATTCAGGTTGTGGATTCCAATTCCTTGACTCACTTGCCCAATAACAAAGACCTTTCAAGCTTCTTAATAATAACGATGGTGCAATTATGAGAGGACTTGCCCCAGATAGATAATAAGCTTACCATGCCACCTGGAAGGTAGGTGTTACAGAGGAGGTTTGCAGAGGAGGAAACAGGTTCAAAGAAATAGTGTCTTGCTCATGGTCATACAGTGGGTAAGTGTTGGAAGATACATTTGAACCCAAATTTTCCTGATTAAATCCAATGCTCCACCCCCTAGGTTACCTGGCTGGTTGATTTCTTACAGACTTGTTCACTCATTTTTTTAGTCATGTGTGACTTTTTGTGACTGATTTGGGGGCTTTTCTTGGTAAAGATACTTTTTCTTTTCCATTTCCTTCTCCATCTTATTTTATAGATGAGAAAAGTGAAGAAAACAGTGTTAAGTGATTAGTGACTTTGATTAGTCATACAGGTAGTCAATGTCTGAGGACAGATTTGAATTCAAAGGTAAGTCTTCCTGGATCCAGGCCCAGCACATCTGCTACCCTTCCTAGATACAGGTGGACCTTAATAAGGGCTTTTTGACTAACTGATGGACTAAAGCTACCTTATTGTTAATGAGGCAAAAACAAAAAACATTGTGCCAGCTCTGCTGCCAGCAAAGAGCTGTCCATGGTATCTGCATGGTCTTGTCTCATGGAAGATAGACCTCTGCTGGCTGTGTGTATCAGAGAGAGAGAGAGAGAGAGAGAGAGAGAGAGAGAGAGAGACAGAGAGACAGAGAGAGACAGAGAGAGAGAGAGAATGAATGAGAATGAATATGAACGTGGATCTCCTACCTATAAATCCAGTCTTCATTCCATGGCACCACACAGTTTTCCTCCATCGAATTTAATCTATTTTGCACCTACTTATAACCATGAGTGCCTATCCACAGCACAAGGCAGATCAGGAGAGATGAAAATAGTGATAGCTGATGTTTTAGATCCCCTTGGGAGCAGCCCTTAAGTGCCTGGTCATCACTCGGTCCTCTGTTCTTTGTGTGTGTGATTCTTTGCAAAAGGGCCATCGCTGAGTAGGGATGAGTCAGCTCCAAAGTGAAACACTTAACGGGATTGGGTCTGATGTAATCTCCAGCCAAGGGCTGGTTCAGAATGCATGAAATCTGTCCTGAAATATGCATTTTGAATTCTGTCCTGAAAAGATGGACAAAGTGAAGTTAAAAAGCTGCAACTGGGAAATCAGCCCAATTCGGCCTACACTCATGGCTACCTTCAGCCATAGAAAGTCCTACTCCTTGCAGTTCTTTCATGAGCCAGATGGGAGGGAGAAGCTAAGCCCAAGCCTTGTATCTGTTGCCCATTGACTGGCTTTTGAAAATCAACGTATTTGTCAAAAATGTAAAAAGGCAAAACAAAACCAAAGCTCAATTAGGTCTCCCATTCTGATGTTGATCAGCCCATCTACAAGAGTGATCCATTGCTACCCAGGTCATATATCCATGCAAGAAAGACTATACTCTCAGGCCTCATTACACTTTGTACAATGAAAGTCAGACCTGAAAATGGACTCAGCAAAGTGTAATGTCAAATATTCATTTATATAACATCAGAACTGGGGGGTTCAAGTACCCAAAATTTGGAGGTGGTATGGTCCACAGAAAGAGCATCAGAGAATCTGGCTCTGCCATTTGGCATCTGAGTGCTAAAAGTCCAAGTGAGCCCATCACTCGGCGTCTCAGGACATGTTTCCTCATCTATAAAATGAGGGAGGAGTGGATCAGGGGGTCTCTAAGACCCCTTTCCAACTCTGTGATGAGCTTCTTAAGAAAAATCAATAAATAAACAGCCCTTGGAAACAGTCATACCAAGGCTGGGGTGATTAGGATTCTTCCCAGGCACCAACATTTTAGAGGGCATCTATATGCCTTCAACAATAGAGAAATAATTCTGATTAGCACCCGCCTCTTCCAAATTGGGCCTGGCATCCTTCTGTGAAAGCTAGTTCCCTATGGGACATCACATGAGGGAATTAGATCCATTGTCCCCTAAGAGAAGCCTCATTTACATTTAGTGGGCTAGCCTGGGAACCAGAGCACCCCATTTCACCCTGTTCCTGGGGCACATAGTATACTCAACCAGACATGAAGCTCGGAGTCAGTTGGCCACTTTGAATCCTGAAGCTCTTTCGATGCCCTAACTCAGGGAGTCTTTCATCCTTTGCTAGGGAAAGGGGTTCATAGTGACCAACTGTGTTCATACAGCCTGCTGATAAAGCTTTAAATGGCTTCCATACAACAGACCACTGCCAGAGAAATCAGTTATTCAAAAGAGATGCTTATCCCCAACAATATTGCATTTATATCTTTTTCTGAAGGGCTATCAGACGCTGATCTCATTTTCTTCCCATATAATCTTTACAGTGTGGTTTAGGTAAATGGCAGCTTTCTAAAACCTCCCAGCAAGACAAAATGTTGCTCCAAGGCCCTGAGGTTCATCTGATGTTTCTTCAGAGGTTAAATCAGGACAGTTTTTTTTTTACACAGAAAGACAGATTCAAAGGTTGGAAAAGGCCTACACCAACTTATTCCTGCACAAGAATCCCCTCTACATTGTGCCCACAAACTCAGTGATTGGGCGCCCAGCACTCTCAGATCTCGTGTTTGAGCGCTTCCCTCCCTATGTGACTTTAGCCAAGGAAATTGAGGGGCTTCTCTTCATAATGCATCCTCTTGTGTATATGGCAAGAATGTTAATGCCCCTGTGATCTCATAATCCCACAAGGTAGCCAGCCCTGCAATACCCACACTCTCTCATTCATCTTCCCCAAATCCTTCTGTAAATCCTCCACAGGGGACTGCCACACAAAACGTGCTGGGGACCTTCCTCAGTATCAGTGCCTGGGGACCTTCCTCAGTATCACTGCACAGAGTATCACTACTGATAGAACCTATGGATTTTCCAACAATTTTCTTCACCTTCCACCATAAAAAAAAAATCCACCTTCTCCAGTCCCGCCTTTCTCTCACACAGTCCTGATCATGTGCTTCAGTCTACTTATGCCCCCCAAAGACCTTTCATTGTTCTTTGGGGCACTTGTTATATTCCATTAGTCATTGTCATCCAGAATCCATGGAAGGATTTTGTTGAGGATTTGGTCCCTTCTTAACAGACAGAAATAAAGTACTTCACTTCACAAAAGAAATCGAGTTGTATCCAGGTATAATCAAAATCTCAGTGCCTAGATTTTTCTACAGGCCTTCCGGGTCTAGTGCCACCAGATGAACAAGCATCTGACCATGGCCTCTTGGGAGTCCAATAGCATATGTGGACTGGTGGTGGAAACAAAAGAACATGTCCCCAACCTCAAGTGGACTTTTAGAAAATGGTCTCAAGTACTTTTGACATAGAACATAGAGTATTCATTAGAAGAGGGCATCTTGTCTCTACACACAGTACCCTACAAGGCTTTCCCTACCACTCCCCCAAAGTCAATTAGAAAGTAAACTTCCTATGATTCCCAGTACATAGCACAGTATCTGGCATTGAGTAAGCACTTAATAACTCATTATTAAGTGATTGATTTGGCTGGTATTGGGTTTATTGAGAAACAGAAAATGGTCATTCTAAGTTCATAAACTTAAAGAGTTTAGCTTTCTTCTCTTTATCCACAGGAAATGTGATGAGTCAGGAGGCTCATCAGCTAGGTGGTTAGACTTGGGGTCCCCCCAGGCACATTGCTGCAGTCTGTTGCTGGTTTGGGGCTCATCTCCCAGAGCTCTTGCTTTGCTTTCATGGGGCAGGCTGCTCGGCACCATCTGCTGTCCTCAGTCCGAGTTGCTTTTTCTAGTCCTCCCATCACCGTTGTTCTGCAGTCAAGCTGTTTGATCCAAACCAGATCATCAGCATCTTGACCATTTTTGCATTTCCCTCTCCATTTTCTTGAATGCTGCTTTAATTCACATGGAGATACAGCTGGTTTACTATGATGGTTTAAATTAATCCATTAGGTCCAGGTATAGTTTCAGCTCAGTTCTGATCCCTATTAACTATGTGACTCTCTCTGGTCAACTCACCCAATCACTGTAAGGCAAGGCTTTCCCATCCCCAAAAAGGAGAATATAATGCATGTTCTTCCAGCTCTCCAGTTAGAGAACTGGGCAAGCTACTGGGATGCTATAAAGTTATATGTTACATAATCAATGTTATTATAATAGAATTTGTGAGACATTATCTCCAGTGAGATCTTTTTTTCTGACTTGCATCTTCCTAACGAATTCTATCTCCAAGGTTTCACGAGCCTGCGGATTATGTCTCGCTTCCTTGTGTTGTGGAATACCTGCAAAGCTTTCTGGTGCTGGGTTATTGGAAAAGTTGGTGCGGTCCATTGAGGCACAGACAGGGATCACAGATAAGGGATCTGAGTGTGAATTATTCACGCATCCTGCTCTGAACCAAAAGAACCTTGTGACCCAAAGATGTCCCACTTATTCCCAAAGGGATGATGAAGCAGGACTACAGAGTTTAGAGGCTGATGTTTTTGTCCTGAGCTCTGTTCCTTATTCTTTAACTACCATTTCATTGACTCTCTTGTGGGGATGCATTATCTTCAGAGTTAGAGCTACCAATTCTGACCCCAGGGACAATTCCAGTGCAGTGAAGGGAGAAGGGACTGAGGGGGTAGAGCCCTCATCAAGAGGGGACACTTCCTGATACCAAAGAGCCCAGTCACTGTGCCTGTGGCTGGATGACTGATTCCCTATTCCTGGGAGAAAGTGGTCACCTAAGGGGTGGGGGGATGTCAGGTTCTAGATAAGAAGTGACAGCAATATAGCCTAGGGTTCTCAAGCCAGGATGAGACAAGGGAATGGGGGAGCCATATCACATGGCCTGGGAGCATCAAAGAACCTTGAGATCTGGACTGGCAAATGACAGGGTTCTCACAGGAAGGAAACACCTCCACCTCCAGCTGACATTAGCCTTCTGGGACATAGTTCTAATCACCCCAGCCTTGTTAGAGCTCTGACTGGACACGTGTTGCACTGTCTCACACTTGGCTTCATTGTCAAATAAGACAATCATTTTAGAGGGCTTAGCACAATTCCTGGCACATGATTTGTTTTATTATTATTATTACTGCAGCAAGGTGGCTCAGTTGTTAGATTGCTGGATGTAGAATCATGAAAACTCACCTTTGTGAATTCAAATTTAGCTGTAGATTCTTTGACCCTACAGAAGTCACTTAACTCTATTTGCCTCAGTTTCTTCATTTGTAAAATGGTCTGGAAAAGAAAATGACAAACCCCTCCAGTGTCTTTGCCAAGAAAACTCCAAATGGGATCATGAAGAGTCAGATACAAATGAAAAACAACTCAACAACAACACGTTATTATTGTTTAGGAAAGGTAGTAGATGAGCAAGCTGAAAAGCATGAGCAGAATCATACTGGCAAATGAACAACTTTGCCAATGGACCAGAACATTTCCCAGCCTTCTCTGCAAGGCGGCTTTCTCATCCACTTTCTTTAAGTGCTCCCAGGGTAGTTGTCCTAAGTTAAACTTGTGTTTAAAGTGAACACAGAGACAAACAGTGAGCGCTTCTCACTTACATTTGCTCAGGTTTCCCTGTGGGTGGCCGGGGAGCTGAGCGATTGAGTGAATGTGTCTCCTCAGCCTGGCCAGGCAAACAGCCAGCTCGGGAGGCAGCAGAACAGGACAGGAGCCTGCTCTCACATGGATCCAGGGCTGCTGGATTGGGGGTGCTTAAGCTCTAAACCAGTCATGGGACTTCCATGGTCCTAGATCCAAGCACGGGGCTCCCTTGTGCTTCCCACCCCTCCCTGGGGTTTCCACTGTGGTAGAACAAGTGAGGCCGAGTGATCCGGTGTGAAATCACAAAGGCCAGGAATGAAATCCGTCACCCCGTCCAAGAGAGAAAGGGCTATTCATCAGGCAGTAAAGTTTCTAGGAACCCCACCAAGGGCCCTTTCCTCCCTTCCTCAACAGTTCAGTGCCTGGCTCCTTGGGGTCTCCTTGACTCCTGCTCTCGATCCATATATTGATGGTCCCTCACATGCCCTAAAACTCCAATCCCTTAAAACTTGTTTCTCATAACCTGTTTCTCCATCTCACTGCAGGGATACACAAAGAAGGTCACCCTCCAACTATCCCTCTAACTCTAGGTTTTGTCTTCACTGCAATCTCTAGTCTCTCCATCCCTTATTCTTTCCCAAGCATCAGGACCTGTGATGGCTACACTCTCCTCCCTTTCCTACCCCAAACCCTTTGTCCATCACTTTAACCTAGATAGCCCTATACATTCATGTTCCTTGCCCCCTGTATTATTGCTGATGATGTCCTGACAAATTTCAACTTTGAATGATTCCCATCATCCACCAGTATGTCTCTATTCATGTACTGCTGAGCAAGGCTCAAGAAAAATCATGAATCCATGCTCGCTAGGTCCATCACAAATGTATATTACATAATCTCAACTGGGCCCTCACTACAGCAAGGCAGTTCTTTTCAAATTCAAGTTATCCATTTATTCCCCAATCATCCCAGCATCTCTTACAAACCCTGCCCTGTCGCAAACTTCCCCATTACATTTCAGGGCACATTGACTCTCCCACTCACCTAGGCTGGCAAATCCGGTGTCATCCTAACCTCCTCCCTTGCTCTCATCCCACTACCTCCCTCTCTATCTTCCCCTATCTTCTCATACAGTCTATACCTCGCAGCTGGACAATTGTCTCCTCATACAGTCTATACCTCACAGCTGGACAATTGCAATTCCCTTTTTGTTGGCTTCTGCCTCAAGCCTTGTTCACTTTGGTCAGTCCCCCTTCAGCTACCAATGATCTTCCCCAAATCCAGGTCTCGGGATGTAACCACCACCTACTCACCCTTCAACTCAAGAAATTCCAATTACTTTCTAGTATCTCCAGGTTCAAATGTAAAATCTTCTTTTTAGCATTTGAAGCCTTTCACAAAATCCAAGCTGCAATAAGAAAAGGTAGAAAATGCCATTCCAAATAAGGATAAATGTATAAAATGTTTACTAGTGAAACACTCAAAATACTCATAAATTTGGTTACAAAGTGTTCCTCAGAGCGGTAGCTGGAGGAGTTTTCAGTGCTCATTGCTAGGCCGTGCCAATAATAATAACAGCACTTTTGTATCACCAACATGAGCCAGGCATGTGCTCAGCACTTTACAAATATATCATTTGATCTTCACAACAACCGCGGGAGGAAGGCAGTGTTATTATCCCCATTTTACAATGGAGGAAACTGAAGCAAACTGAGTTATATGACTTACTTAAAGAACTCCCAGCCAGTCAGTGTCTAACCCAGTGAACTCAGGTCTTCACAACTCCGAGCTTGCACACTATCCACTGTAACACCTTGTGGTCCCAAAATGGCACACTGCCCAAGTTGACTTACACTTTTAATGCTCTGCCAATCAAATGGCTAAAGGGATGCTTTGTAGGTGATAAAATCATTTTTAAAAATGTCATTAAGATAAACAAAAGGTCTAGAATAGCAATGGTAGTGATGGGGGAAAAACCCATAGGGATAAAGAAGGAATAGTGCTTCCAGGCCCTAATGAAATTACAAAACAGAAGTCCTCAAACACATTTGTTATTGGTCAGAAACAGAAAGGCAGATCAATGGAACAGCCCAGACAACAGAGAATGAGAAACAAAGGCGCTCAATAACCCAGGGTGTGATCAACTGGAGAACATAAATTACTAAGGAAGAATTCCCCACCTGACAAGAACCACTCAGAAAACTGCAAGACAGACTGCAGGAAGGTGGCTCGGGCTAATGCCTTGCACCATGGTCCATAATAAAGGCAGGATGCACACATGATCTTAATACTGAGGATCACAAGATTTCCAAATAGACCAGAAGCTGAGCGTGCACTGCTCCCAGCTCTGGCTCGAAGATGGACTCTTAACCACATAAGAGATAGAGGGCATTATGGAAGATTTAAAGGAGATCTTTGACTACACAAAACATAAACCGAATTAGCATTCAAGATAAAAAGATAAATGGCCAGATTAAGGGGGAAATCTTTGTATCAAATTACTCAGAGAAGGGCTTTAATATCCAAGATATATAAATAGCTAATAGGGGTGTGTGTGTGTGTGTGTGTGTGTGCAGGACCAAAAGCTGTTCTTCAATTGTCAAAGGATACGAACAGAAAGTTCTCAATAGAATTGTAAACTATTAACATTCACCAGGGAAAAATGCTCCAAATCATTAATAATAAGAGAAACATCAATCACAACTCTTGAAGTTTCCCCTTACTTCCTGAACATTGACATAAATGACAAGAGGTGGGAAGAGTGAAAAGGGTGAGGATAGTGTAGGGGAAAGAGGTCCCCTCACCCCATTGTTGATGCTCAGTACAACCATTTAGGAATACAATTTGGAATTACACACATAAGGTGATTAAAATGTCAATAGATACTCCACTATCATGCTTCTACCCCAAGAAGGTCACTGGTAAAAGGAAAATCCCCATAACTACTAAAATATTAATAGCAGCATTTTTGTGATAGGAATGAATTGAAAACAAAATGGATTTCCATTAATTGGAGAATGGCTCAAGGAACTGTGGTCTGTGCACGTAATGGAATATTACTGTGCTCTTAAGAAATGATGAATGTGATGAATATAGAGAAGCTTGGAAAAATTTACACAATCTGATGTGTAAAGTGAGCGGGGCCAAGAAAACAATAGAACTTCCACAATTTAAGTTGAAAGAATAATCACAAAACAATCCAAAGATATTGTTAGAAAATTACAAAAACAAGCCTGCCTCCAAAGGAGAGCTAGAACCCCCCACCCCATTCTTTTGCAGAGCTAACCACAGGTGTGGTAAATTGCATATTTTTTATGTATTGATGGGTTTTGCTCATTTTTTTTCTCTAAAAATATTCTTTGCTCTACGGATAACTTCCCTGGGAAGGGCAGGAGCAGAAAGACTCGAAGAAATGTTGGAGATATTTGAAAAAAAACAATCTCGATAAAAATATATTAAATGTAATAATCTCCACTGAGGCTCTGACTGGCCACAAAGACCCTGGGAGTCATAATTCTGCCCAACTTGAAAAGAGAGGAAATTAACTTGAGATCCACCTTCAGGCTGGAGTTTAGAGGGACCCTTCGACGAGGACGAGGAGAGAAGGGAGAGATGGGGGCAGTCGCGTGTCTGCCACGTCACAGGTCCCTTCTTCCAACCTGTGAGAGATGGATTCTAAATGGCCAGGAGGAGACGGGACTTTTTACTATCCAGCAGCTAGACTGAGGAGACCAGACCAAGGCACTGGCTGTTCCGGTAACGAGAGCTCTTGCCAGAGTTCCCCTTATTTCTCATATTTCTAACAAGCCTTGTTTGCAGCAGGAGAGCCCAGGGGGCACCACGCTGGAGAGAGGGACCACTCCTAGCAGAGCTGAGGGCTCAGCACAGACAGTCCACGTTAGAGATGGACGCTCTCTAGGTAAGCACAAGCATGAGCCATTCCCCTGATTCCCTCCAAACACAAAATCTCTGAATCCCACTGTCCATCTGGGGCCATTTGGGGCGCTCTGTGCCCCCTCAACCCCACAAGTTCAAATCCAGCTTCCGACACTTCCTAGCAGTGAGACTCTGAACAGGTCTTGTTGCCTTGTCTGCCTAAGTTTCCTTTTACAGCTAGAGAAGAAAACAGCCAACTGCTTCACTCTCTGCCAAAAAAAGCCCCCGATGGGATCAGGAAGAATCAGACACAAATGAACGACTGATGAAGAACATCCACAACAGCCCTTAAATAGAAGCCTGAGAGTGACCACTGTTTTTCATCTTTCAGCCCCTGGCCACCTGCCTCCCTCCGCAGACTTCTCGCCCATCATTCCCCTGTCCACACTCTGCACTTCAGTGACACTGGCCCAGCCGTCCTCCCCCACGGCTGCATTGGTTGTCCTCCTCATTGCTACCCCTTAGCTCCCCAGGCTCCCTTAAGTCTTCAGTATCTTCTCGCTAGCTTCTCAGCGCCTTCCTGCCAAGCTCACCGCCCAGTCACAGTGGCCATGTCTCATTTCTCCCTAATTGTGACACAATCTCTCCCCTCAGAATGTGATTTCTTTGAGGGCAGGAAATGGGCTTTTTATTTTGTTTTTTGCCCTTTTATGAATCTCTAGTAGATAAGAAAGTGTCCAGTATATAGAAAGCACTTAATAAATGCTTGTACAAACACTGGAGGAATCTCCCCCTCTTATACATGAGCTCAGAGTACAAGGGGAGTTCTCCCTAAAACCCTCTCCTAAAGCAGCTATGAACACACATACAATCACTCACGCTCACACACACACACACACACACACACACACACTCACACTCACACATACACTCATAGACTCACTCACACACACAATCACATACACTCACACTCACAGACTCACTCACACACACAATCACATACACTCACACACACTCACACAGACACACACATATATTCACAGACTCACTCAAACATACACACAATCACACACATATACACAATCACACACTCACTCACATACACTTACACACTTGCACTCACACACACATACACATATACTCACACACACTTACACACACACACTCACACACACACACACTGTATGCATATATCACCAGTAATTTTCCTGAAAATTGCACATCAGCAGCCAATGCATCAAGAACCCTCGGTGGAATACAGATTAGGCAAAGGCTGCCTGGGGATGGCGCCCTGAGAGGTGCTCGGGTCTCTCTGCCAGGAGACCTGGCCAGAAAGGGTGGGGGAGGGAAAGGGGGAAGTGAAATGTCCCAGCAGCTGCTGCTGCTTCTAGAACCTGGGATTCCGCCACTTTCTGCTTTCCAGGACTCAGAACATTGGAGAAAATCCCCGTGAGCGCCCATAGAGTCCAGCGGAAGGCCCAAGGCCAGGCTCAGGAGGCCACTTCTTTGGAACAGCAGAGAGAGAAGCTTGAAAGACTCACGAACACGTCTTCGGAGGATGGCCACTGTCCGGCCACACTAAAACGGACCTGGTTCTCTCAGAGCTGAGGGCAGACCAAAGAGCCTTTGGTTCGCTGCTCTGTGAAGAGCCAGCTGCCCTCTCAGCCTGGAGGGGCTGCTAATTAGCCACTGTCCTCACTACACTGAGGAGAAAATATGAATTTGAGCCCCAGGTCTCACAGCTAGGAAGTTACCAAAGACAGATTTGAACTCGGCTCTTCCCGACACCACGCTGGCGCTCCCTCTGCCATGCCACTTGGCTGCCCTCCTACAGTAAAATGACAAGACTATCCAACTTAATTTATCCTTGTAATGCTGTACCTCGAGGCCCTAGCACAACATAGCAGCTATTTATTTTCCAGGCTCCAAACTGAGCTCTCAGGAAATCTCTGGCTGATCTCAGCAAGGTCAGAGGGGCCCACTGAACTCTGGACAGCTCTTGATCCATTCGGTTATGGCCAGCCACTTTAACAAATACCCAGCACGCCAAGTGCATCTGTGAATGCTGCTCAGGGAGCCCAGCTGGACCCCAGCAGGGCAAGCAGGAGGCTTTCCTTATTACGCTTTAGCTGCCTAACGGTCTCTGAGGGCTCCCTTGTGCTTCTCTCAGCCTGGGAGGCTTCAGACAAATCCCATGGCTCCAGTTAAGCTGGCATGTGTGTCTCGGGATTTGGGCCTGGTGGCTCCCAAGAATTCACACCCAAGCCATTCCCATTAGCTCCAGGAACAAACCCCCTGACAGGATGGGGATGTTCTCCCTCAGAAGGCAGCCTCTGAAGAAGCTCCATAGCACTAAGGCCCACTGGGAGCCCTGGTACTTGTGAGGGACGCTTGCCTCGGTTTCCTCCTTTATAAAATGTGTTAGAGAAGGAAATGGCCAACCACTCCAGTATTTCTGCCAAGAAAACCCTAAATAATGTCTTCCAGATGACTAAAAATGACTGAACAATAGTGAAACTCACTTCAGGAAATTCAGCTTGACACCTAAGTAGAGGCTAGCCTGGGGATGGGAGAAATTACAGGCAGGCTGAAAGGCTATTGCCATGGTTAAGGTGTGAAGTGATGAGGACTGTACCAGGGAAAAGCTAGAGGGCATATTGGAAAGATGTTTTAAGACAGAAACAACAGGATTTGGAGACTGATTGAATATGGAGGAAAGGGGGAAGGTGAAGACTCAAAAAGACACAAGGTTGTGATCCTGGGAGAGTAGTAATATGGCAGCACCATTGAAGGGAATGGGGAGTCAGAAAGAGGGAAAGACTTAGGAGAAAAGATACTGATTTGAGTTTTGGTCACGTTGAGTCTACAGAACATGGAGTTAGAGACATAGACTGAAGGTCATGGGAGAGGTTAGGATTAGACAAATGAATCTGAGAACCCCTGGAGAGAGATGGCTGGAATGGCTTTTCCAAAAACAAAGCAGTTAGGGTTTAAAAAGGGATCTAGGGTACCTAGATCCCCAAAAGCCTGGCCCACGACAAAGACAAATTACTCCGTGTCACCTGACAAGAAATGTCCGACTAGAACATTTCCACATCTAAGAAAGCCGTGATCGTGCTGCCGGCCACGTTTGGCAGGGTTCCAAAGCCCGTATGACAGCGTCGCTGGCAGACCGTTGGCCGGTAAATGGTTACCCACCAAAGGAGTCGTCGGCATCTTTTATATTCCTTTCTGCTCCTTCTCTCCCCACCACCACACAAGGCAATTAGTTCTGTTTACTCGATTCATCATGAATTTTGCCAAGAATTAGAAGGCATGTGGCCTTGACCAATCTCATTAGTTTAATGATACTGAGATAGATGAGGGAGCCGTCGTCCCACCCCGTGGGCTCTGGCTTCCAGGGGAGCAGGCAGCCATCAGCACACCTCATCATGAAAGACCAACGCTGCCTACCCCCTCTCTCAGCAGAGCAACAAGATTCCCCTCCCTTTCCATTCTTAACTGATCACCGTTTGTTTTTTCTGTCTATCACTTACATGTCCTTCTTAGGGCTGCTCAGCCTTATCACTGAATCCTGCAGACAGGAAGGGGCTCTTGCTGATGAAAGCCCACTGGATCGTCTTTGGGCTGTGTACAGCATGAAGCTTCCCTTTTTTTTCCTCTCCAGACCTTTTGTTGTTTCCTTTGCCCTTAAGAAATGTAGGTTCCGGGTTTCTAATGAAAAATGTTGAAAAAGCTTGCCCTTCCTCCCTTTTCTGTACCCCCCCCATTCTTCAATAGTTGCTTTTTTCCTGGATTACCCTTCTCTTCCTCATTACCGGGCACCCCACCTTGCAGATCTCTCCTAACATACTGTCATATTCCACAGTCAATAGGACGAGTGAGAGGTGGGCAATGCAGCTGCGATTCTCTCCAGAGATCAGTGCCAGGAACCCCTATCAAACATCTGGGACGTGTTTATTTGCACCCAGTCATTACTGTGCACGGTGAAAACCTTGGGAGAGAATATTAGGTATTTCTGAGTCATCCTCACATCTTCCATTTACATCTTCCTTGCTTTGATTTTTAACAGTCCAAGGATGAAAAAAAAAATTTTAAAGCCTTCCTTCTTCCCCATTATGTCTATGTCTATGTGTTTTTAAAATAATAATTTCAGGACATCCTCATGTGTTCTGCCGTCCTGATCTCTCCTTTAGGCTCTAGCAATTATCCCCATCTATGCCTGAACTAATCCACTAAGTCTAAACATCTCTCTTTCCCTTTTCTTCCCTTTTTATGCCCACGCAGTGCCTTTTATCCAAAGATCTCAAAGTGTTTCTTTCCTTCTAATATGCCTTTATCTTCCCTAAGAAGCAAAGAGGCTGCTTTTTTTGTTGTTGTTGCTCTGGCTTCCTTTGCTGGGTGAAATGGGCTCTGGTTGCTAAGTAGCCCTGATTTGAATATACCCTCATCATTTCTTCCCTTTTGCTTTTAAAATGGTCATTCCTTTTAATCCACTAAAGAGCATTTGACTATCTTTTTTTTTAAGTCTCCTTCTAAAAGGGGAATACTTCCAATGTTTCCCTTTTAGAAATGGACTCCAGTGAATGGAAACCCATGTAGCTTGTGAGACCCGAGGCCTCTGGCTTCCTGATCACCAATCGCTTCTTCTCTCCCCATAATGACACGCATCGGCCAACAGTTCCCAACGGACCCACTTTGGGCCGAGTCCTGACGTGAGAAATGGCCACGGACAGAGAACACATGGAGACAACAAAGAGGTCCATCGTTTATGGAAGAAGGAGCTGAGGGGGAGTAAATGAAGAAACCTTGCAAAGTCTGTGTTCCTTTCTCTATCCTTCATCAACACAAGGATGTTCGGATGTGCCGAGAGACTTCCCAACTTGCCTCGGCCACCCCACCTGACTCCCGAGGCTCCCGACATCTCGGTTAAACAGCATTTGTGGAGCCCAGACTCCAAGAGCCCGGAACCAGATATCTCTGAGCAAAGAACGGCTCAAAAATCTGAAGCCCCCTGATTCCTGGAGCCTAAAATATCCAATGCAAGGGAGGCACCACCTGCTGGTCAAGTGTGATACTGATTTCTGTTATAAGAGTCCATAGGAAGTGGGGGTGGGGGCAGGTGAGCAGAGATTCAGAGCATCTCCAAGCCCAGCAAAAACAAGAAAGAGAAAGGCACTGGCAGCCACAAGTAACAAGAGTGTTGGAAGGAAACAGAAAAGCCACGTTTAGGAAAGGCGGAGATTTGCTCTGCCCTATGGTTTTAAGACAATAGATGTAGCCACAGATTTGAGATAGGTGAACATGGCGGCTCAGGAAGTATCGCCAAAGCTTCAGCACCACCTGCTCTGGGAGAACTGCCCTAATCCCTGATGCTGCCTTAATTAGCTCAGGGCACATTTCTGTGGCTGGTACCTGCCCCACCACGCTACTCACCTGAGTGATCTGTATCTGCCTGAGTATTATCACGTGAGAGCTACCTCCCGGTCAGACGTCTCAGGACACTCCCTCCCAGGCCCATGGCAAGCATGGAATGAATGCCCAACTGGCATCGGAAGCCTGCTGAATGAGTGATCAGTCTCCTGACGGATTAGTATGGTGCTGTGGCTACTGTGCCGGGCTCAACTTAGCAACTACCTCACCAAAAGCTTCCCTCTCTACCCAAATCCAAGATGTATTCGTTAGTGAGAACTAATATTTACAGCACCTCTGTGCTGAGGGCCTTACAAACATTATCCCATTAGATCCTCACAGTAACCCAGTCTGACGGATGCCATTATATCCCCATTTTACAGAGAAGGAAAGTGAGGCAAATAGAGGTAAAGAGGCTTGTCTAAAATCACATAATTAGCCAGTGTCTATAGCAGATTTAAACTCGGGGCTTCCTGGCTCCAGGCCCAGCGCTGCATCCCTTGCTCCACCCAGTTACATTCTGAAAAGGATGCTCAGGCTCCCGACTCCCTCTGAGGCACCTTCTCCAATGAAACCGGCTGCAGGGATGCTAAGGGTTAATACATCCTCAAAGCTCTCCCAGAATCATTGCAAAACTCTTCAGCTTGACACTGATCAAGGATAACAGATGATACCTGAATCCTACAGAGGATTGGAGACATTTTATCCATTTTTGTGATAACCAGGAACCAAAGGCTTTGTCAAAACCCTCCGGTAATGAGGCAGATCTCTCTCCAGCTTCTAGTAAATGTTCTGAGAAATGGGAAACAGTCGAGTAAGAAGGAGTTTGGAGGCTTCTCTCAGAACAAGCCCCTCTTCGGGAGATCTGCAATTCATAGACTTTATAGTTGACTTGAGAGTGTCACAGCACATTTCTTTTAGTCACTGCAAGTGGTGGCAGTGCTTAATTGCCTGAAGAAGGGATTCATCATTCCCAGCCTGTCGTCGCATCACGGGGCCAAAGTCGACAGGAAACTTTCAAATCCCCACCCTGGCATTTTTGACCAGACCCTAAAGTGTGTGTGTGTGTGTATGAGAGAGAGAGAGACAGAGACAGAGACAGAGACAGAGACAGAGACAGAGACAGAGACAGAGACAGAGAGAGAGAGAGAGAGAGGCAGACAAAGAGTGAGTGAGTGAATGTGAGAGTGAGTGCATGTCTGAGTGTGTGTGTGGTGTGTGTGTGTTAGAGACTGAGAAGTAGGGCAACCCTAGCTAACACAGACATAAAAGAGAAACAAAGGAGGTTCAGAGGGAAACAAAGAAACTAATGTATGAAATGTGTTCTATTCTCTTAAAAATGAAAGTTGTTTTCAGAGATTTGTGGTTTCCTGTGCAATCCTCCTTCTCAGTTCATCCCATATCTATATCCACCACATTTCTCACCTCTGGCTTCTTTTCTTCACTCCCATGAGTCCCACAATGCTCAAACCCCCATTACTTCTTGCCTAAATTATTGCAATAATCTCCTAACTGGTCTCTCTGATTCAACTCTCTTAATACTCCAGGCTAGATAGAAATCAATGGCTGCAGATATATTTATGCATTCATGTATTAGTAGGTAACAAGATGCACTTCAGGAATATAATTACAGTTGAATGGTGTTGCTAATATGACTACTGGAGAGAAGGGAAACCCTGGAGAGGATGGGTGTCATGGTAGAAACAGCAGTAGCCCATGGTAAGAAAATTTCTTTAACTTATCACAGAAAGGAAGCAAGGAGGTAAGAAAGGGTTATCTAGACTTTTGAGTTAACTATAAGATATGGATTATTGCTGCCATTGCTTTGTTTTGATTGTGATATTGATGACTATTGTTTTTGCCTTATCGGTAAGGGAATATTTTATGTTTAAGATTTAATGGTGTCCTCATTGTGGCTACCAGACTCTACACAAATGGCCCTCGCAGACTGGCTTCCAATATGATTTCTGACTTTTGCATACTTTATTCATAAAACGCATGTCAGTTATTCTCTTAAACCAGCCTAACTTGGCCCAGTGAAGTGCTTAGGGGGCAAATGTCCACGATAAAAAATAATAAAGGCTGTAATGGAAATAAGATTTAAAATTATAACATCCCTGATTAAAGTCCAAGAAAACACTATGCCCTTTGCCTCTGCACTCATGAAAGCAATTAGTAATGCTAGGTCAGAAAGGTCTTGGCCCAGGGCAATGGGAACTCCATGAAACCTTTCAATTATGGCTGGAAGACTAGGCTTTTTTTATTCTTCAAGCAGTAATGATGCCAAAAAACCCTCCCTGCTCCATTAAAAGACTGGCCTATAGGCTAAAACGATCACATCTTTGCTGAAAAGGAAACAAAAATTTTCTTGGAGACATTTCACTTTTAAAATAATGCAATCCTAAATAACATAGAGAAGAAAAGGAAGTTAAGGCAAACAAAAATTTATTGTGTTCCTTTCTTCATGTGGATTAATGGAGGATACAATATCTTTCTTCCATCCCCCACTCACCACAAAATAAATGGAAAAATCACCAACAGGTAAAAAACCAAAAAATGAGAGTCAATGAGCTGCTTAAATCCTCCACAGTCTATAGAACCAGTCCTGGGATGTTAAGGAACTGGTAACATGTATCCCATTACAGCTGTCATCAATCCAAATAAAACAATAGTGGAAGAGGAAATAATCCTTCTTTTAGAGTCAAGAAGACATTTCCCTGTTATGGAAGGAAGGAAGGAAGGAAGGAAGGAAGGAAGGAAGGAAGGAAGGAAGGAAGGAAGGAAGGAAAGAAGGGAAGAAGGGAAGAAGGAAGGGAGGAAGAGAAGAAGGGAGGAAGGAAGGAAGGGAAGAAGGGAGGAAGGGAGGAAGGAAGGAAGGAAGGAAGGGAGGAAGGAAGGAAGGAAGGAAGGAAGGAAGGAAGGAAGGAAGGAAGGGAGGGAGGAAGTCAAAAGAGAAAAAAGGGAGAGGAGAGAAATTAAGTTTTGGTCTAATTTTCACTTCTCAGCAGTTGAATTTATCTTTAGATGTGATCCTGGACAAATCAATTACTTCTCAATGCCTCTAGGCAACTGTCTGAGATAGTAAATTAAGGAGTGGGTACAAATCTGCATTGGTTTATGGAGTTCCTTATGTCAGTGAAATCCTAGATTCCTGACAAAAATAAATTTCTTCAAATAAGGGAATGATCCTTTAAAGAAATAACCATAACAATTCCCTTTTCTAAACATTTCTTCTGAGAAATGCAGTTACTAAGTGTAATCATTTCATTTGCCTGGAACCAGGTCTGCTCATAGTTATAAGAAAAGTATTATTAAGGTTAAATATGACTCAGAATTCTGAGACAGCAGGTGTTCATTTGAATGTGACATATAATGCTGGAATGAATAGAAAGATATTACACTTTAATAATTTGCATATGAAGAACTGTAAACATGTGAACATAATATGGACACCAGAATTTTTCTGTGATTTGGTAACTTATTTTGTAAATTAGCAAACCATAGAAAATGGAAATTTGGTTTTTAACCATAAGCTAAGGTGAGGGTGTTTTCATGGAGAAGCCAGAATCTGAACCCAGAACGATGAGAAGCAAAAGAATCTATTTCAAAACTATATTTTAAAAGAGACCATAACTCTTTTCTCTATTATGTCAATTGTTTCTTGGTAGATTTGTTGGTCAACAATATCCCAGGATACCCTTTAATGCTACCTAATATTAAGACAAAAACTGTTCTTTACTATGACTTGCCGCTAAAATGAAGATTTAAGAAAGAGAAAAGTTGTAATTTTTTTTGCATTATCACCTATTGTTGCTAGGAGGTAGATACATAGAAGTAAAAAAAATCTTGCAAAGAAACAGAGTTGGAGGGGCTTTGGATAACTAAAATATAAAAGCGGCACTTTTTTCCAAATGTGTGTATTATTTCTTCAGCCAAAAGCATCAGCTAAGCCTGTACCTCAAAGCGATGTACACAATGGTTGCTGTTGATGAGTAAGACAAGTGAAGAGAGAAGCAGAGGATCATTTCTAGTAGTGGGAACATCTATTCCATACAGAAGCTGCATTTAAGGAGCTTTACTGATCACTCCTGATCGTTAAGAGACCAAAGAAGAGACCAAAATTGGCTGTTCCCAAGTTGCAAGTGACCCTTGGATTTCCTGCTCTTCTACTTTTCTGATGAGTTTCTCCGTATGCTCACTACTCCTTCCAATACTAAGGGCATTTGTCAGAGAATACAACTGGGGTTTATATACAAACTGATGCATCTATTTTTCCTTCATTAGTCATATAAGTATCTGTGATATTGTTTATACGTATTACTTGATTTGAGATTATTATTTGACAAATAGCTAGATGTTAAATCCGATATGACTTCTTTGTGAGTGACCGGGTTTATGATGAAGAAGCATACTAGTTGGGGCTCTGAGAGCTATTATAATCATTACAGAGGTATATCCTTCCACAACACGGTTATCCCTGGGATCCTAACAAATATATAGTGTGGGTCCTCCTCGGGGAGCTTAGTCCTGCCTGTGTGAGGGCGAGTAGGGTTGAATAAGCCAGCCCAGAGAAGAAGTAAGAAAATCATGATATGTAGACAATGCATATAAATAGAGCCCCAGCATCACTGAACCTCAAGCTCATATAAACCTTCAGTCTTTACACAGAGACTCCAGTCAATGAACATGATTTTATTATTAAAAAGACTCTTCTCTGCTGATCTTATTCTCTACTGCAATACTGCGATTGAAGGAAGTAGTTAAGAAGAGAGGCTGGGGTGGGCATCCAGTACAGGCAGATAACCCAGCTTCAGTCTGATCTGATGGAAGACGAGTGCCTCATGCCTACGGATCAGTGATCCATAGATAGCTCAGAACAGGCAGACTTTGCTTTGTTTAATGGTCACCAGCACTGATGGCCATCCAAATAGAAGACACAGACTTCCCAGACTCTTGAACGGGAAGAGGTCTCAGAGGCCGGAGCCTCCAGTTTTTACCCAATCCAGAATTCCTCCTGCCATGTTTAAAGTCATTTTTTGTAAAGGAACCATAAGACTTCCTTACAAGACAGGGATACGACCATATGGCCTTTCCCATAGAATGTATAGCTTAAAAACAATGTCAATTCCTAACATAGAGATTTTGAAATAAATTCTGAATCATCAACAGACCTCCGGGATGTTTAGAATCTAAGTAGACTTCTCAGGCACACAGAACACCCAGGATTCTTCGTGTGACTCCCCGGAACCCCAGAATCCAAGAATGGGGGGGGAGACCTCTGGGGTATCTGGCCATGTCCAGCCCTAAGCAAGCATGCTTCTTCTCCTCCCAAGCATGCAGCAAGGCTGACAACTGGCACAAAATGAATCTATTTTTTTGAAAGCTCTTTACTGAGTAATGGGAGAAATTTGGTGGGGGATGGGAAAGAGGGAGGAGACGGGTGCCCAATGGAAGGCCACTGTAGTTCTTGGATCTCCTTTCCAGTGTGAGTCACAGAACACTTCAGGAATCCTGGTGGAAATGATCCCCTGATTTCTCAGAGGATCCTTTAGCTCAAAAAAATACAGAAGAGTCATGTTCTACCGAAGCCAGGAATGACCTTGTCTTGTGCCTTAAAAGGCAAAACTCCAAGACCCTCAAACACCCATCTCTCTCTACCAGTGACCAACCATCACCTCTATCATTTTAATTATACAAACTCAGGAAAGGAGTCAGGCCGTGGCTTACCCAGGGCTGGCACACAAAGGAATGAGGCCATCTTTGGCAATGGCACTGCCAGGTGTGCCGGGGCCCAGGGGTCTCCATCAAAACATCAAGATGTCAGCTGGGAAATCTGTCCAATTGGCCTTCCCCTGGGTCTCTCAAGAATAAATCGGGAGGGACCCAAGCCAAAGGCCTGCCCACAATAAAGAAACCCACCCCCCACACCCCATGCTGCTCTTCAGTCATTTCAGGAATCAAAGGAAGGCATTAAGTTGGCTCGGCAGGATTTGTTTTCCATGAACCCACGTTGCTGACTAATTATCACATTATTTTCCTCCAGATGTTTGCAAATTGAGGGAACATAAAAATCATCTTTGTTAAAGGCTGACATGAAAGCCTTGGACACTGGGAGAAGTTTAATTCACTGGATGTGTGAGCATTTAAGACGGTGTGGATGAAGTTGAAAGAAAACATCACCACAGCTGAAAAAACCGAAAATGGGAGCCCAGAAAGTCGGCATCCTGGACGCAGAGCCCCTCGGCACCCTGCTGGCTGAGGAAAAGCGGGGGGGGGGAGCCTCCAAAGGGAAGAGAACAGCCACTGGCGTGGCGTGAGGGGGTGCACATGTATATTGACACAGAAGTCCCCTACCTTGATGAGATCACAGGTGTTTTTACTACTATGTGTACACACATATATAATTCTCACATCTGTGCAGCACATGCATACGTGCATATGCAGAATTACTTTTATCTTGTATGTGTGCATGTAGATACACCATGCATTCATTATAAAGAGAGAGAGAGAGAGAGAGAGAGAGAGAGAGAGAGAGAGAGAGAGAGAGAAACATTTTTTTATTGAACCCATGATTTCACTTGGCTTGAGGATTCCTAATCAGGGACTTCTTCAAACAAAGTAGATCAGCACCTTCATTGAGAGGTGAGAGCTAGCAAAGGGTCCTAGGAGGGACAGTGACTTATCCAGGGACATGAGATCAGATTCTCTTCTCTTTCTCCTACCCTCCCTTCTGTCTCTGTCTCTCTTTATCTTTATCTGTAGCTGTCTCTGCCACTCTTTCTATCTCTCCTCTGTCTCTCTCTGTCTCCTCCTCTGTCTCTCTGTACCTTTCTCCCTTTCTCTGTGTGTATATGTCTGTATGTCTCTCTGTGTTTCTGTCTCTATCTCTCTGTCTTTCTGTCTCTGTCTCCTTCTCTCTCTGTCTCTCTCTGTCCCTGTCTCTTAATCTGTCTGTCTCTGTCTCTCTCTGGGAGAAGAAGGTAAAGGGAGCCTGAAAGGAGGGAGTGGGATCCTCAGAGCTCACCCTGCTTCATAATTTTACCCTGTTCCCAAGGCTCACTGGCAGCGCCCTCCAGAACCAGGGGAAGCCTGGGCCCTTCCACCTGGCACAGCAGGCCAGAGTTGGAGTCAGTGAAGGGAGATGAGGAACACTCTCTATTTCATGTCCAGATAACTTCCTCTGTCCTCCTGAGCGCTGTTCAAGCCCAATTATAAATGAGGATCTGCCAGCTGAGCAAATGCAAGTGGTTGGTAATGATAATCTGGGTAGATGAGAAGGAGGGAGAAACAGAGTGTGTGTGTGTAGAGAGGGAAAGGGAGGGGGGAGAGAGAGAGAGAGAGAGAGAGAGAGAGAGAGAGAGAGAGAGAGAGCCTTCCATTGGACCCTAGTTGCAGAGAGTCTTCCACCCCCAGTGCTGGCTGGTGCAACATTTCATTATGCTCAGTACAAGTGACCCTAAGGTTCTTGTGCACGGTCCCATTTCTTCTTGGCCCTACTCCCTGTCACAGGGTAGGGTTCATTCTTGTACTCAGAGTTCCTGGAATAATAGGACTGTGGATTTAGCTCATGGGTCACCCCACGATGGAGGCGCAGCGGACAGAGCGCTGACCCTGGAGGCAGGAAGCCTTACCTTCCTGAATTCAAATCTGGTCTCAGACATTTCTCAAGCGTGTGGCCCTACACAAGTCACTTCTCCCCGTTTGCCTCAGTCCCTCATCTATAACATGAGCTAGAGAAGGAAATGGCCACTCCCTCCAGCATCTTTGCCAAGAAACCCTCAAATGGGGTCTGGGAGAGCCTGAAATGAGAGACAATGTCATATTCTAACTGCAATGCCCTGTGATTGAAGTGAAAGGGAGTGGAAGACTCCGGGTACCATGGAGAGTTCCTGCAGGGCCATCCCATCACAGCAGGCTCTTGCAAGTCTCTTGCTCCTACTTAGGCTAATTACAAGGCCTAATAAGGAGATTCCACCTAGTCCTGGGTCCTGTCCCTCCATGCTCCACTGAGACTGAGCATCTTGGAGCAGGATATGTCTGGGACCATTTTAAAGATGTTCTTAATCAGTCCCCAACTGAACCAAAAACATATTTCAAAAAGAAAAAATAGGATTAGGAGATTTCTATTTGAAATACAATCTTCTGAATTCCACACTTTGCCTAAAGGAGGCAGCTACTTCTGAATTCAGTCTCTAAGCAAGGGTCATTTCAACGCAGCCTCTCCCAAAATCAAATAAGGAAATTTTAATAATAAAATATCATCCCTAGCAAAGCACTGGGGAAAGGGAGGGTCAGAAAGAAGCAGATTTCTGTATTTCATCCCTGCAACCTCCAGCAGGAAGCAGGAGATTGAAACCTCCCTCTTCCAAAAGGGGCTAAAAGTGCAGAAATGGGGTCCTCGGCTGAGTTAAGGTTAGGAAAAAATCTGGGGCATGTGCTGTGCATGTTTTGGCGTGTATGTACACATGCTTGCACATATGCACGTGTGTGCTCGTGTGTAGCCCAGAACTCAGCAAGCCAAGTCCTTTCGGCTGGTTCCTCCTGGGACCTTGAAGCCGACTATGGCTGCCGGACAGAAGTGAACCAGAAGATGATGAGATGCTGGGTTTTGAAGGAGCATTTCCCTTTGTAACACTGGTTCAAAAACATCTCTATAAAAAGTCACCAGTCCTGGCAAACAGCTCTGTCTCTTGAGACTTGAGCCTTTGTCTGGAAGCCCAAGAGGCTTTGCTGCCATAATCTAAGCCCCATTTGTTCTCCCAAGATCTCCCTGAGTAGCCACCCCCACCTGCCTTTATTGGGGAGCACCCAGAGAAGCCCCCAGCCCCTCAACCTCTCTCCCTCTCGGTTGTCTTTGCCCTCAGAAGAAAACGGTCTGAGACAATGATGCAGCAATGGCTTCATTTGGGAATCCAAGGATGAAGGAGGGAAGGGGGAAAGTGAGGAGTCAAAAAGAGTCCAGGAAACTCTGGCCCAGGGAACCCAGATCACCCAGGGCCGGACAGAGTTGCCAGAGAGGGAATCCCACCAGAGCCGTTAAGAGGAAGCCAAGAGCAGGGGCCAGATTTGGGTTCTGAGACCCCAAGGGTGGGAAATGACCCCTCCCAGGAGCAAACACTCATGTCTGGACTCAGCTTTGAGGTTCCTGCGGTTCAGAATGGGGTCTGAAGACCACTCAGCAAACATGGACACGGGCCCAAGCTTTGGGTGAGGGCTATCCCATGGATCCAGCCCCCAATTTACAAAAACCAGCCACAAATAAACCAACCCAAGAAGGTCCCAGGCCGGCTCCACAGAGATAACCCCGGAGGCCCTGGACTCCCTCCGCCACATCTTCCAGAGCTCTGAGCTCCAACAAGAGAAGTCCAATCAGTCTGGATGCAAGAAGAGACCCTCGTGGGACCCCCAGAGGGGCTGACCTCCTGCAGAAACAGGGACATGGGACCAACCTCCCTGGAAAATCATCCCTGAGAGACCGACCCGCCGCCCAAGTGGCCGCTGCAGGAATCGGGCCGCCTTAGGTCTGGATGGAGGGTCTCAGGGTGAAGAAAACCAAGATGGCGCCCGAGAAGCCCGACCCCCTGAAGCTTCCTTTTATGATCCCCCAACAAGACGGATCCCCTCATACAGACACGCACGAGGCCCACATCACCCATGCACACGCACACACACACACAGACACTCACACACACAGACACACTCACACACACAGAGACACACACACACACAGACACTCACACTTACATTCACAAGCACAAATCTACACTTATCACGTACACAGACACACATCTACACCCCCCTCCAACATGGCCCCGCCCATGCCCACCCCAAGGCAGCGTCCATTCCCCACACACACACACTCCAAAGGCTGGAGCCCAGAGGAATGCAGCCACCCCCCCAATACAAAGCAGTGGGGAATGGGGGAGAAAGCTAAGGAGGAAGGCCCTTCTCCCCAGGGGGGCTGGAGGTCCTATTCAGCGGCTGCCTTGATCCCCAGGATGCTGGTGAATCAGCCCAGGAATGAGCCTCTTTTGACTGCTGGGCAGCAGAGCTGCTTTTGTGCTACTTTCTGGGGCCCCCAGGCAAAGGCCCCGGGGGCCTGGCGAGGGGGGGGGAAGATGAACAGCAGGGGGGCCCTGGTGGGGGGTGAACAGCAGGAGGGGCCCGGCAATGGGGGGGAATGAACAGCAAGGGAGTCCTGGTGGGGGGGTGTGAACAGCAGGGGAGGCCTGCCGGCTCCTCCAGATCCTCGCCCCAAGCAGGACCTGGGCCGTGCCCGCTGCAGTGCTTAATGAACAGCTCCCGGCCCTGGCAGTTGTTACACAATGTTTTTAATAGGGTCAGGGCAGGTCACTGCGAGCCCCCTGGCAATCAATAGGAACTATTTTTACCCAGTTAGGCAGGGCCAAAAGATGAATATTCAGAGGGATCTAATTAATTGTCTAGAAAGCGGCCTCCCTCCTGCCAGGGAAGAGCTTGTTTCATTTTCTCCTTCAGGCCGAGCTGGGAGGGGAGGGATCCAGGGGGAAGCCAAGGGAGACCCACGCTGGATTCCCATGGAAGCTCGCTCTGGGGTCCCGGGGAGGCTGATCTGGGGCTTGGTGAGCGGGGCCACATCCTCCGGCCCATCAGCCCAGCCCAGCCCAGCCCACATCCTCCGGCCCTCCTGGTGAGCCCAGCCCAGCCCAGCCCAGCCCACATCCTCCGGCCCTCCTGGTGAGCCCAGCCCAGCCCACATCCTCCGGCCCTCCTGGTGAGCCCAGCCCAGCCCACATCCTCCGGCCCTCCTGGTGAGCCCAGCCCAGGCCTGCCCGCATCCTCCCGACCTCCTTTTCTCCCTGGGCTGCTGTCTCCCCAGAGAGCTGAGTCTCCCAGTTTCCAGAGTGCTCCGGTTGGGAGAGCCAGGGTGAGCCCTTTGCAGTGAGCCCCAGTCTGAGCTCGGGACATCTGCAAACTCTTTATGTGCAGGACGCCTGCCTGAGTCAGGGAGGGTGACAGATGTTCCTCTGGTTATTCTGAACAGGGAGCAGCCTCCTCCCTCCCGGGGACCAGAAACCCGGGTGCTGGGGAGAGTGCTCAGCCCCGGGAGGACCCATTCCCGGCCCGCCCCCAGTGCTGTCTGTGACATCAACAGGCAATAACGAAGAGAGACCATTATTCCAGGGACCGGGACCGCACCATCTGGGAGCCATTGGCCTCTGCCATCCCCCAACTGGCGCTCACCAAGGCAGACTCCCCCATAGCCCCCTGCTCTCCGACTTGTGCGGCGGCTTCCAGTCCCCACAGCCCGGGGCCAGCTCCAGTGGCTCCTATTAGCATCCAGCATTAAGGACGGAGCCAAATGGACTAAATAAATGTCCTCTGAAATCCTCAAGTACCGGGCACAGGATCTGAAATCAATACAGCCGGCATAGCTCCACACGGCAGCTGCTCAGGGCGGCATCTGGGGCACTGAACTCGGGACAAGGAAGACACCGAGCGCTCCCCAAAGGGGAAAATCCCCCCCCACTGTGGAGGCAGAAGAGCAGTGGCTCCAGGGCTGTGAGAGCTCCCAGTGTAAAGGCTTAATGGACCATGCTGTCGCATGTGTGTGTGTGTGTGTGTGTGTAGAGATATGGAATGAAACGATCGGCGGTCATGAGAAAATGGAGGAGGGGCTCACGGGAATAGCACAGGCACAAGGGGAATGGCTTTGCTGGATTTTCCAGTGGATAGAAGGTGCAACTGCTCCTCCAGTGATTCAGCCTCTGCTGGGCAGTGCCCAGGGCTGAAAACATCAAGATAAAAAGAAACAGCCTCGTCCTCGTTCCATGAGGAGGAGACGATAGAGAGCTAGGAAAGTGCCCTTTCCTCCTTTCCTCCTGCTGCCCTCCCAGCTGCTGGTGCCAGGGCCTGCCCTCGCGAGGAGCCACAAGGACGCCAACCAAAAGTCATGGTTCTCTCTGTTGGTTATCAGAAGAGAGAAAGAGCACTGAGCAATTGGAGAGCTGAAAAATGCTTTTGTGACACGTGTCTCATGCACTGAACCTGAGGGAAGCCAAGGATTCTGAGAGGTCAAAGTCAAGAGGAGGAACAATTCGAACATGGAAGGGCTTCTTCAATGGCACTGAGGGAACTCAGGGAAGGCCAAGGTCCAGGACTAGCAGGAGGCAAATCTGGCTGCAATGGGTTCTGCAAAGGGGGGGATGTGTGAGGCTTGAAAAATAAGCTAGAGGTCATTTGGAAAGAGCTCAGTAGGTAGCCACTGGTGCTTCTTTAATGAAGAGAATGACATGGTCAGTGCTTCACACTTGACATTTTGGTAGCCCTGGGGACTCTGGGAGGTCAGTTTGGAGATCTGATGCAATGATTCAGGTGGGTGTTAATGAGGATCGGTGACCTTGTGTGCAGAAGATAGATACAAGAAAAATTGTCAAGGTAGAATTGACAAGATCTGGCAACCAATCCGGTTGGTAGGTGAGTAAAGGAATGAAGGAGGATGCAAATCTAGGGACAAGAAGAGACATTGCTGGGATGAAATCCTCATGGTTGCCAGAAACAAGACTTCAAATGTCTATGGCTCCGTGTGTGTGTGTGTGTGTGTGTGTGTGAGAGAGAGAGAGAGGGGGGGGGAGGAAGAGAGAGAGAGACAGAGAGAGAGAAGAAGAGAGGAAGGGAAAGAGAGGAGAGAGAAAGAGAGAGGGAGAGAGAGAGACAGGAAATTATTTCAATTCAATTCAGTTTATGAATTATGAATCAAAATAGTTTATTAAGTGCCTATAACATAGCAGTAAATTCAAGGGCTGTTTTGGCTAAAAAGATTCATCACCAGGTCATCAGCCAACCTTTTGAACTTCACTAAACTACCACTCAAACATGAGATTCATGGTCTACCCCAAGGTTGTGCCCTAAGTCTTATTCCTTTATTAGGCACTATCAGGATTTGTTTCTCCTGCACTAACTTAATGGTATTCAGACTCGGCTCCCCAACAGTATGAGGCCTTGGAGGAGAACAGAAGAAATGTCAGAAACAAATTAGAAAAGAAAACCTTCTAGCCCTTTCAAGGAGAACAATCTCTCAAGTAGGTAGCATGGCAAAGTAACAAAGAAAAAGATCGAACCGGGTGTGGTGTCAAAATTTAAAAAGAAAAGTCCCTAAAAGTCAAGAAAGCTAATCTTCTGAGACTTCTCAGAAACAGCCAAGGAAGACAGTGTGCTGATCAATATCCCTGAGGGAACAAACTCTCCCCATAAGTAGTTACCAACTGCTTAGCTACTAAGAAAAATAACTTTCTATCAAAAAGCCCAGAGCTGAACAGAACAAAAAGATCTGCTAGAAATCACTGAAAATCAAAAAGAATCATGCATCCCAGAAGAGTTAATGAAGGGCTCTGAAGGTTGCCACTGAGCTTGGGTGGGTGATCCACATAGGCTGAAATAGTCTTCTGGAGAAAAAGTTTGGTAACTAATCCTATACCAAGACTACAGCTCCCAGTTAAGGTTGATCCAACTTGGGTAATTTGGCCAAGAGGGCAAACCACCATTACCTCCATGATCACATCTTAGGAAGAGTCGGGACTACCGAGTTCATCAATTATTTGGCATGAACTGCTTGCTTCTGCCAAGGATATTTAAAACTTAACATGTGATTTTAGAAGCATAATTTGGCAAACAGGAAACTTTTCTGAAAGGTCAGAACGCTAGAGAAATGCCATTAATCGTGTAGTCCTATGGATCATTCACTTATTGACCTAAGGGGCTGAAAAGGAGCCTGCACGTGCACATGCTCACACACATCCCCAAAGCTCACCTCTCCCAGAGAGCAGCCATATTGATGGAATATCAAGGAAGAAGAACAGTGTCAAGATGATCAGCACACTTGTAGCATAAGGTCAGCCACCTGTTCACTATGGATTTTCTGCCCAAAATTTTACTGAAATGGATGAAAGCCAAGCTCTTTTTGGTGACCAGCAGAAGACAATGGGGCTACTTTCCTAAAAATCCTGCAGCTTGGGTTTAACAATGGTTCCTCGGGTCTCCTGAGGAAAAGAGAGCCAGGGGCAGTGGGAAATTGGAAGAGTAGAAATTGGTCTCAAAGAAAGGGATTTTAAAAATCAGCATTTAGTCAGAACTATCTCTAAGTTGATTAGCAATTCAAATCAAGAAACATTTAATCAGCACCCGCGATCTGTACATCACTGGGTAGGGATGAAGGATCCAAACAGAGGAAAGAGGCTCTACCATCAAGGAATGATTGTCATCCTCAGCATTGACTACGTGAAAGCAAGGATTGACCAGCAGACTTAGAAATGGTTCCAAGTTATATGATTTAAGTGCCACAGCTCTAGGTTTGGCAAAGAATTAACTCTGCCATCCTCACCCCACCCCACCCCACTCTGTCACTCAGATAGTTTTCTTCTTTAGTTCCTCCTAGACTCTTGCTCCTGTCTCTTGTGAACTTTTTGCTTTTCAGGGCTAATCAATTGCCATTTCCTGTTAGATTTTTCTGATTGATTTGAAATACTTTAAAATGGGTAATGATAATAAGTACCCTAACAAAAAGCCCATATAAAATATTAACAAAGCACCAAGATTCATCACCACAAAGCAGCTCTGGAAAGATTAGCCAATGCAGCTAATTCAAGGGAATGGTAGAAAATCTGCTCCCCATCTTTACAATGTGCAAATATGGAGAACTTAATCAATACTTAGACTCTAACACGGTGCAGGGTGCCATGCAGTTGTGGTTTAGTGGCTAGAATTATACACAAAAGGTTCATTATCTCTCAGAAATTAGTAAGCAATGAGTCATTATGATACCAATACAGAACTCAAAACATCATTGAGAATTCAACAAATAAATTGGTCTCCAACCACCATTTTCTCAGACAAACCTGTTGTCTACAATCACACTCACCCAGAACGGATCCAAAAGAAATTTAAGAGTGATTTGGATAGACTGGAACATGTCAAATGTTCATTATCTCCAGACTACGAGAAACAAAAACTTTTCCAAACTTAGATCCCTCATTGAAGAAATCCAAACTTTGTGAGAGCAGGATGGGGTCTATGTGAGCCTCTCATCCTGTTGGGAACCAAGGAAGTTCCAAAGACACTTTGAGTGACCTACAAAAGTTGGGCTTCCATCATTGTGACACAAAAAAATGAGTTTATTTATCTGTGAAAGAACCATAGAACATTAAATATGAAAGAATATTGGCAACAGAAAAATGCCCCAGCATCATTTCTTTCTGAACTCCATCAAAAGGGGGGAAATGATGTTATTATTAATAAAAAAAATGATGATGATAATAATGATGATGATGATGATGATGATAGTTAACATTGGCATAATGTTAGCAAAAGGAAACAAAAGCAAACAGGGGAAGTGACTTGCCTAGTGGCTAGTAAGTAGCTGAGAATTCCAACTTAGGTCTTGCTGACTCCATGTCTGACACTATGTACTGAAGCAGCTAATTGCCTATTTTCACCACCTAGTTAGATTCAGAATAACTAGCAAGAAATGTCCTAGTGGCAGGAAAGCTACATCAGGAGCTCTCTTTGCTTTTCTTGTTTTGATAGATGTCAAATCAGCATATCACAAATATAAACCTTAAGACTTCCTCGAACACTTACCAAGAAAAATGCAGTGAAACTGGATCATTACCACAGACCAAACTGGAGTCCAGTCACCTCGATATAACAATTTTCCATTAGAACAATATTTTAAATATATATCACCATTCCAAGAGTAGAAGCCCCCAAAGATCAAAACCATGTGGGAACAGAAAAAAAAAAATGCTTATTAGCTCTCGTGGCTTGTCTGCCTGGACTCATGCCAAGGTTGCCTTTGGTGAGAACAGAGGATGGATTGACATCCTGACACTTTTATTCATCTATAAAAGAAGCACTTATTTTAATCATCTGGGCAATAGTCCATAGAATATTACATGTTGTGTCCATATGTATATATTTATATATGTGGGGAGGGGGTGGACACTGACTTTTCTCAAGATCATTTCTATCTGTACAATACACAGAGAGAAGAGAAGAATATATCAACAATGGTTAAATGGACACTATGGTGCATAGTCCATAACTGCCAAATCAGTTACCGGGACCAAGTTAATCCAAGACTATAATAATAAACAGAACATTGCAATGGATGTCGAGAAAATCTGAGTTTGAATCCTGCCTCTTATGAACTGGGAAACCCTCAGGAAGGTATTTCATTTCTGTCCCTCTCAATCTTCCTTTGTAATGAACAGAAATAATATCCCTATCTTACAGGATTGTGAAATATAATAATAATAATAGTAATAATAAAGCAGATCTTAAAGTATATTATATGAAAATTAGCTATTGTGAGTTATAACATGCTCTTTGTGTTCTCTGGAGCTATTTGGCATACCTTTTTGATCTTTAGCCAATACACTGTTTTCTTATGTGATTACAGTTTGCTTTTTTAGTGATTAAAAAATATGAATTTTTTTAAGGTTCATAAACAGGCATATGGTATTGATTTGGAGGTTTCAAGGATGTTCTCATCTTTTAAGGGTAAAGATAGGTGATGCCTTTTGTTAAGAAAGAAGAGATTATATTTGCATTTGAAAGGAAAGTAGGAAAGTGCTCCCCTAGTAATGCTTGGGCTTTTATGAAGCATTTTATCTTATCTGGTCCCAACTGGGAAGACTTCCATTCACCTTCTTTGACATAATAGGGAGGCCTCTGAATCAGGCTTATTCATGTAATTCCAGAATATAAAATAGACTTAAGCATGGTGAGAATGTTGGTTTGTTTGTTGTTCATGTGGAAAGTAGATGCACTCAATGCACTCAGTTGATGCTCTCAAATGCACCCATGCACTCAAATGATGTCAAAAATCATTCATAGAAAATATATTTTCCAAGGAGACAGTTTGTTTTCTCTCCGTATACTAGCTTTATATCCATTATCATCACTCCTGAAAAGAACTGTATGTCAAAGAGTGAATCATACCAAAACATAACATTATTCACTTGATGTACATGGCTGACATCAAATTTGACGGCTCCACTAAAAAGCACATATAATAGCTCCTTCATCTCACAGAAACTTTCTCCAACAATGTCAAAATGTCATTTGAACTCAATAAGCAAAATTTTCTTAACTCATGACAAGGAAGATTGGAGAATAAAGACTTGAAGCTTGAATCTAGAGATCAAATTGAGTCAGTGAATGAAATTGATAAATACTCGGGTCTTATTTAGGCACAAGGCTACCAAAAAGAAAGCTCATAATGTGTATGTTAAGAGACAGACTGGCATCCTGAAGTCAAAACTGAATGGGAAGAATACATATAAAACAAATAAAAGCTAAATAATACTAGTCTTCACATATACTTTGAGCACAATAAAATGGACAGCAGAAGTTCTAGAAGATGGCCAAGCAAAAATTTGAACAATGTGAATAAAACACAAGATTTTTTACTCCAAAGGAAGGTCTAGAAATGTTACCATGTCTTCATCTCAAAAATTGGATATTAACAGATATCCTCAAAGAACATAATAAACACATTTAGAATCGACAGAAATACTTTCCATACAAATAAGGTCTCATTTCAAAAAACACTAATAAACACTGGCAACAGACATACACCAACAGATTTAGCAAACGTGAATAAGAATGATTTATCTCTGGTATCCTATGTCATGGCTAAGATGCTAAGATCCAAAAATAAATTATGACTTCCCATGGATAATGTCTACATGACCTTGAGCAACAGTCTGTCCCAGAAGACTGAGTGTCAGGAAGATTTGTTTATAAAAGTAATGGGATTTAAGGTACAGGATCAGGTTATTGTCACTAAAAATTATAGAAAGGTTATACTTAAAGATCTTGCACTTATTAACAAATGCCCATTGTGCCATGAAACAGTGAACTACAACAAAAATTGAGTTTCTACTGTACATTTACACAAGAAGTTTGCTATCATTTAAAAGCTAACAAATAGCTGATCCCTGTACTATAACTACAAATCCCCAAACATCCTTGGAAAATCAATAAATAAACTATATTATACTGGAAAGAGATTCTTACTGGAAATAATGATGTTGTCCACAACTGTCCAGACAAAACATTAGTCCATGAAACTTTAAGCATAATATTTCTATAGTTGACACCATATCGAAGATTCAAAATCACCAAAATACATGAAAAGAAAAGTTTTCAATATTAATTGCAAACATGCAACATATTTTGGGTCTGTTTCTACCCAAAATCCTTCAAAAAGTATTTAGAAGAATGATATAATAATAAATAAATAAATAATAATTATACCAGACCTATCCACAAAAGTATTAAACATCCACCAGTTCAATAGCCTACAAAATATGAAATATAAAATGCCAACAATAGGATAACAACTTCCTGGGACCATTTCTATCTAAGCTCCATCAAACACAATGAGAGGAATGAAACACATAACAGTTCATCTCAACTGTCATTTTAACACTTGCAGAGTCCTTTATGTCTCCTATTTCAGTGGAGCTTCATGAAAGTTCTTGTCGGCAGGTTTTATAGTTTTTATATTTCCCTTTCAGATGAGGAAATGGAGACAGAAAAAATGACTTGCCAAAGTCCCCCAATTCATAGGTATGTGACGCAGAATCTGAATCCAGAATATGAATCCAAACTCCAGACCCAATGCTCTCCCTACTCTGCCCTTCCAGATGAGCGGACAACATTTGGTGATCCTGTGTTTGATCATTAAACCACTCCTATAGACAATAAACCCGATGATTCTAAGACCCAGGATCACCTGGTGAGACTCTGTGACTGTCTACTTCCACAGCCTATACAAACAGGAATAGCAGAATAGGGGGGAAACTATTGCACATGAAACTTCAAATCAGAACTCTCACAACTATAGAGCCAAACAAAATCTCCTATCTGTATAATACGCCCATTGAGTCATCATACATGCATCTTGCTCTGGGAGCGCCCTCCTCTCCCACAATGAGCAAGAACTCACTCCATCACAAAGCCATTCATTCTATTCCTGGACAGCTCTAATTGTTCAATGGTCATCCTAAAGATCAAGTCTAAACTTGCCTCTTAGAAGTCTCTACCTGATTCTCCTAGTTCTCCTTCCTAGTGCCAAACCTCTTTTCCACATAGCATTCCTTTAAGTAGTAAAGGCATCTCTTGTGTCTTTTGCCTCTTGTCTTCATATCCCTGCCTTCAGATCTTCACCATTTCAGTTGTTCTGTGGCTATGATACAGCTTGCCCATGTCTTTCCTGAAATGTGGCACCCAGCAGAGAACCCGATGTCTAAGCAGGGTAGCTAATGGTGGGACTGTTGCCTCCCCAGCCTTGCTGGCTAGGAATAGCAGCCAAAGATCACAGTAGCCATCTTGCTTATAGTTCACTAAAGACATCTTAGTTCCAGGTAAACTTTTGTCTCCTCCATCTCCCCCACCTGGCACTGGTGAAGTTGATTTTTTGGACCACTGTAAGACTTTACATTTATCCCTGGTCAGAAGCACAGGAGGAGTTCAGTCAATCATGTACAGTCACTTTCCTCCACAGACTTTCCACTTTCTTCCATCATTCTCCATATGGCCACATTTGAGTGGCTAGAATGGAGACTTTCATGGCCCAGTATCAATGTGGAGCCATCAAGCATTTGGCAAAGAGAGCACATTCATCCTGGAGATGCCCAAAGCAGAGGGGCAGTTGATTGAATAGCACAAGAGGCAAGATTGGCCAAAAAGAGAGACTCAGAACTGGACGTCATAGGATGATATGCTCTCTAGTTTTGACTTTGCTTCTTCCTAGCCATGGGAGTTGGCTCAATTGTCTTATCCCTGAGCCACAGACTCTTTTATCTGTAAAATGATGGGCAGCGGGTTGTGGGAGACAAAGAATTGTCTTCAGACTCAAGGAGACCTGGGTTCAAGTTTTGATTTGGAACCTAGAACATTTCCCTTCCTCCACTCAGTGTCCCCAGACAATTTAGCCTCTTAAGTTGTAGAACAATTGGCAATGTCCCCTAGTGAAGGAAGTTTCCTCACCAGGAATCTCTGACATCATAGGTCAAGAACAAAAAAAAAAAAAAGGAAGTAGGGATGGACTAGACTCAATTCTATTGACAACAACCAATATTGATTTACCAGAACGACATTGTCCTGGGCACTGAGAATTACACAGATATCCAGATCAGGGAATTTAACGAAATCCTGGGGGACACTATCAGCAGAAGAACTCCGGATTCATGGAAAAGATGGCGCCTGATGACAGGGACCTTGAAAGACAAACTCTACTGGGGAGAACTGAAAAGTGGATGCTTGCTGGCCATGAAGATGAGGGTAAGAAAGGGGGGTTCATAGTTCACAGGCCAGGCGGGCTCCAACATTAAGTGCCTATGGAAAGATGAAGGAAGAGGATAGGGGCAAGAAGCAAGGAAGTCCTCAGGACATGATTTCAAGAGTCCCCAGGAGAGGGGACAGAGGCCTGACCAAGAGTAGTCATAGGAGCACAATCGAGGACCTAGCTGTGGACAGAATGGGAGAAGGAAACAAGGAGATAAGAGGGACTACACCTCCCAACTCTCTGAGTGAATGGAAAGTCACTGGGAATGACTGAAGGTAATAGGATCATCTACAGAAATAAAAAAGGTAGGAGGAAGCACTGAGTAAGAGACAATGTTCTTCACACTGACTCTGAAGTTAGAGGACCTGGGTTCAAATCCCTTACCATATAGGTAAATAAATCACTTACCATATGGGTAAATAAATCACTTACCATATGGGTGACTGTGGACTGTTTCTTCCTCTCTACATCTGTTACCTCATCTATAAGATGACAGGTTTCAGGGAGATGATTTCTAAGGTTCTTTACAGCTCCAAATCTAGGGTCCTATAAGATGGTGAGTTTATTTTTGGAAATGTTGAGTTTATGATGCTCCATCAAGATGGAGAGACCCAGATAGTAATTACAGATATGAAAAAGGGCTGTGAAGGTGAGGGTCTAACGAGGGGGCAAGGAAGGGTACAGATCAATCTCAATTAAACTACATTTATTGGGAATCCGCTACATGCAATACATGTCATTGAGATAGAAATCAAAGCAAGGAGAATGCTTGCCTTTGAAGGGCTCAAATTCTACCAGACACTTGAATGCCTCCACGTAGAGGGGACATTCAGCAAGGGAGGGGAGAGAGAAATACAAATAGAAACTGCTAATGGCTGTAGCCAAGACCTCTGGGGACGAGCCCCACATCCTCTCCAGCTCTTGCTATTTCTCTCTACAAAAGAAAAGCCCCAGATCCTAGAACTATCCTAGAGGTAGTCAAGGAAGGGCTATTCACCTAAGGATGCTTCTAAGGCACTTTCTAGCCTCAAAGCCCCTGCCAACTTTTAGATCCTGGGGTTCTCAGATTGTTATGAGAGGCAAGAAATTAAACAAGAATGGGAGCTGAATCTCCTTAATTCTGACTCCCCACCAAGCTAAGGGGGACTAAGTCTGTTTTCTCAAGATATATCAAGGAGGAGACTGGGGACTAAGGCATCCATTTGCAGCTGATTAGGCATTCTAGAACTCAGAATGGACACCACATGAAATACAAAAGAAAGGCCATCTAAGCCTAGTCATTTCCCCAGAATTCCTTCCTAGGAGCTCTACTCCTCCCAAATCCCTCTACAGAGAGCTGCTTAGATGCTGAGAAAAAATAATGGGACAATTTCATGGTGACATTAAGCAGCAGCTCATAATTGACCTCAATATGAATAGCAATAAAGTGGGCAAGAATGACATATGCTCTGTACAATTTCAGGCAGTGTGGGCAGGATTCCAGCCTTGGTGCCTTTAACTCTATCAAAGAAGGAAGAGACAAGAAAACTGCATCATAATGAGCCAAAGCCCGTCTACTCTCTGTAGCCCAGAGAGAGAGACTTTAGCCTCCTCCAGATTGACCGACTACATGGAAATGGCCAAACATCTAGAGACAACTCAAGCTGATTTTCGTCTAGTCAAGGACTCCACTGATTGACCATTCACTTCCCTGGAAATCCCAAATGGCCATCCAGCATTTGATTAAATATCCCAATCAAAAAGAGGCGATCTATAACCTCCCAGAGCCACTTATTCGATGCTTGGATGGCAATGGTTAGAAAGTTGAGTTGACTCCAAAGCCTTTTCTAATTCCAAAGAGGAATGAATTTTGACCTTCCCTTCCCCAGTCTATTATTTTATGTGTTGGATCCAAATGACCATACATGAATAGTACTAGATCTTTATCTACAATTAAGTGACCTCTCGTCACTCTTTAGGTTACCATCCTGAAGACCCAATTAGTTGACAGTTCAAAATGTCTAAAACACCAAAAAGGCCTTATGAGGTGAGAGTGACATTCCCACAATCACTCAGACAGGTTGATTTTCTGGATGGTCTGGAATCTCAAAATCACTGTGTGGCCAACAATGCTGTTGTTGGCAAACACAAAGCCCAACTATAACATCTTCTGAAAAAGAAGTACTCAGCTGGCATCCAAAGCCAGCTTCTGCAGGCTGGACCTGTCTCGGATGTCTCTAGAATTCAGAGTTTCTTTCTCGGGCTCCTCTCCATGTCTTCAGATACCCACAGTTTGGCTCTCTGCCCCAGTAATTTCAGGATACACCAAATCTTCAAGTGTCACTGCCACTGCCTGAGTTAGGGAGTGGAGATTTGAAAAAAGCTGAATATTGATCTAGGAAATTAAGAAATTTAGATCTGTTCTCAATTTTCCAGTTCAGAGTAGGAGAATTCTTTGGGCCTCAATTTCTCATCTAACAAACAGAACAACCTGTGTTCCAGAGACTGACAAACACCACAATGCTCTCAATTTTTCCATTTGTTAACGCACTTTAAGAAATGAATGTATTCCTAATAAGGGCTTTGTAAATACATTCAAAATTTCCATGCCAGTGTGGAGGTTGTAAGAGGTGGCAGGATTGCTGGCTATTCAGCTGGATACTGGAAAAAAAGCAAAGGGTTTTTTTTATTTCAATAGTATTTTATTTACTTTTAAAAATAGTTTTCAACATTCATTTTTATAAGATTTTGATTTCCAGTTTTTTTCTCCCTCCCTTCCTTATCTGCCTCTTCCCCAAGACAACAATCAATTTGATATGTTATGCCTACACAACCATTTTAAACATAGTTCCATAATGGTTATGTTGTGAAAGAAAAATCAGAACAAAAAGGGAAAATCATGTGAAGAAAAACAACCACAAAAAAGGTGAAACCGTTTGCTTCAATCCAGATTCGGTCTCCATAGTTCTTTCTCAGGATGTGAATGAAATTTTCTATCCCAAGTCTCTTAGAACTATTTTGGATCATTTTACTGCTAAGAAGAGCTGTCTATCATAGTTGGTCATCACATAATTTTGTTATTGTACACAATATTCTCCTGTTTGGTTACTTCACTCAGCATCAGTTCAAGTAACTTTATAGGCTTTTCTGAAATCAGCTTGCTCATCATTTCTCATAGAACAAGAATATTCCATAACATTCATTTACCATCACTCCTTCAGACATTCTCCAGCTGATGGGCAAACATTCACTTTCTAATTTTGTGCCACCACGAAAAAAGAGCTCTTACAAATATTTTTCCTCTCTTTTATGATCTCTTTGGGATACAGACCCAGTAGTGTCACTGCTGGATCAAAGGGTATATTTTATAGCCTTTTGGAAATAGTTTCACATTGCTCTCCAAAATCAATGAATCAATTCAGAACTCCATTTATCACTATCTTTTCCTTTCACCTTTCCCAATCTGATAGGTGTGAAATGGTACCTCAGAATTGTTTTAATTTGCATTTCTCTAATCAGTAGTGATATAGAATGTTTTTTCATATGACTATAGATGGCTTTAATTTCTTCATCTGAAAATCATTCATACCTTTAACCGTTTGTCAAGAGAAGAATGACTTGTATTCTTACAAATTTCACTCAGTTCTCTATTTTAGAAATGAAGCACAATGGGAAAATTTGACTCAGTTATACTATTTCACTCTCTTGAGTTAATCAAAACTGAGAAAGCTATACTTTAACCAAATGTCAGCTTTCCAATGAAAAGGAATATTGGAAGCAAAAAGTGCACATGGCCTCACTGGGACCCTCAATATCTCTTGATTCAATCATCAGACAATATGGAATCTTCTGCTCACAGCATTATCTTATAACTGTTCACAAATTTAAAAGAAAACACCAATTCTTTTATGTGAAGATTTTCCCTGAAGTCCTGTTCAGATCATGTCAACCAAAGGCCTGCCTCAGTAAATGTCTGTTCCTATCCTTAAAGATACCCATGCTGTGGTTACAACCTGTCTTCCAAATAGATCTCTTAGGAGTGAAATTATGTAGGTGGCCTAGTATTGATCCCAATTAAACTCATTACTATTTCCCTTTGAATATATCTGTTTCCCACTCTACAATTTGGCTCATGCAATTTCTCTTACCTAGAAATCCCCTCTTCAATAATCCCTCCAAATCCACCTTTTAAATACCCAGTCTTTAAGGGCCACCTAAAAAGGCCATTTTGGTCACAAATCTGATTAGCTATCTGGATAGCCTGGATCCAAGGCTGGCTCCCTTCTGGAGACATCATCTGTTCCCCATCCTGACTCAAAATATAGGTTTGTGTATATACCAAATCAACCATATGTTCCCTGATAAATTATCAACATTATCATCATCATCATCACCAGCAGCAGCACTTTAAGCAGTGCTTTAAAGTCGGCAAGGCTCTCAGCTAGTATGACCCCGTAAGAATCTTTAGAGATTGGTGCTACTTTTATTCTCATTTCACACATGAGGGAACTAAGGCATCCAGAGGGTCCTACTACCATCGTGTCCAAGAAGAAAAGCCCTAGGCTGCCATAACCTCAACAATTCCATGCAATCTCTTCTCCACAACGGAGCCTTTCCCTGAGATCTAGTGATTGGTGTAGTTAAGCAGAAGGAATAGAGATGATTCCCATAGAAAAGAAAAGCGATCATGCTCTGCACTTTCCGGGAGTGCAGCTGCTCGGGGGGCATTTGCTTAGCATCAGAGCCTTTGGAGTTAGACTAGCAAAATCTCCACAGGAATGCAATGCGAGATGTGCAAGGTCACACCAAACCTCTTGAGGGGCTAATTTGAATAGATTATACTTTTAATGGTCACCAGTGTACTACAGATGCCTACAAATGAGGCCCATGAAAAGGAAGGGAGATGACCCCAATAAATAACAAGAGCAGCAAAGTGCCCAATAATCAGAACATGTGGGAACAAGCTTCATTTTTCAGAATTTGTAATGGGAGGGGGGGAGAAAAATATATGGCTTTGTGCTTAAAATAAAGGAAATAAAATCTCACAGCAAGACCAAAGATGAAGCTTGGAGTCCATTTAGTGATGGCAGGTCAACCAGTGGGACAAGAACTGGAGGCCTGGATGGCTGAGCCCAGCCTCAATGAAGAGCTGGAGAAGCCAAAAAAAATCAGATTCGGGTTTCTTTCTTAGGAAACCATAGAACCTTTCAGTGGCGCCAAGTGACTCTCCTTGACATTGCCTTTGGAAAATCCTTCCAGACTAAGATAATGATGGAGGAGAATTCAAATTCAAAACTCTTGAATGCCTTTCGCTCCCTCTGCTACCCCTTCTCTTTTGCCATCATCACAAATATTTGTCTTGGTAGCCTTCCCACATATTGTGAGAATGATTAAGAACCTCATTGAGCTTTTCCCATTTATTTACTCATTTTTGTAGTTAAAAATCCTCAATTCACCTTTAATTGACTCCAGAGGCACAATTCTCAAAACCAGAAATGAAGCCTCCCCGGGGTTTGGGGACTGGCGGCAATTCACTGCAAGAAAGCAGACATTGTCTTTTTTGTGATTGGTGAGATTTGCATATGAAACTGGCTGGTGTGATCCTAATTCTGCAAATGCCACATGAAAGGCGCACCAAGCATTTTAATCATGCTGTAAATCACTCTTTGGGACCACATTTGAGGAAGCTAAATTATGCTGGCAATCTACATGAGATGGTTGGATGTTTCCAAAACCCTGCGAGCCAAAGTCACTTTGAGAGGCAAAGTTTGGAGGACGGTCAAGCAGCCAGTTGCCTCCGGGTAGCCGGGACCAAGAGGAGAGGAGCATGGGCAATCAGCGCCAGTTCGGACCCTGCCTTCCCAGGACTCTCACCTGGAGGAGCAGACATTCCCACCAAGGAAATGATCAGTTTAGAGCATCCACAGTAGAGCTGGAGGCCAGAGATCCAGGTCTGAGGCTGACGTCTGCCATTAATTGCATGGCTTTAGTCACACAACTTAACCTCACCCATAATAACAGTGAGCATTTATGTGGCACCTATTAAGTGCCAGGCCCTGGGCTAAGCATTTTACAGAGAGGATCTCATTTGATCCTCACAACTCGCCTAAAATATCCTTATTTTAGGGATGAGGAAGTGAAGTCTCATTTGAACTCAAGTCCCCCAGGCTGAGCACTCCATACCTCACTGCCTGAGGCTCTCTGATCTACAAAATGGGGCTAACATTTCTTATATCACCACCTATTTCACCCTCATTGTCAATCATACCATTTATCTCATAGAAGTTATGAGTGTTCCATTTTCCTTTGTGTTCTATGCCCCTATTTAACCACAAGGAGAAAGTGAAGGGAAATCCATTTTGCCACTGGCGGGATCAGACTCCCACAGACAGCCTGGGCTTACTGGAAGCAGCCAGATACATGCCCAAGAGTCCCAGAAGTGGGTTGTGGGAGAGCAGCTCACCATTGTTTCCTAGGGCCCAAACCAGTCTCACCAAGGTGCAGGCCCTTAGAAGCTCCTAGACAATGAAAGGCACTTCCACGAGAGGCTAAAATACATGAGAGAAACACAAAATCATCCTGACTCAAATAAGACAAAGGAAACTTGGCCTTCCACCTTCCCCCTCAAACCAGAATCAGAATGGCCACTAGGTTCCAAGAACCCATCAGAAGTAAAACCCAGCCTAGTTCAGCTAAGTTCTTTCTTGAGAATTGTCTACCTTGGCTGGGATTTCATGCAAGTGGGTCTTCCACTGAAAGGAGCAATTCAAAATCCATCTGCACCTTCTCATCCTGTGGGACCTGCCACAAATCCTCCACACCAGTTCCTAGGACCTTCCTCATGGTCCCTTGCTCCTGCCTGGACATTAGCAGAACCCCGACCCGAGTCAGTGCCCTCCCGACCTGAGTCAGTGCCCTCCAGACCCAAACTTCAGAAACCAAGTTGCCAGGCCAAGAATGAGCCAAATTTATTCACCTCAGGAACTTAGACCACAAGCTGTGCTATCTAATATCCCATGTATTCCCTTCTTCATTCATTGCTCATCCTTCACTTTGTTGGAGGACCAAAGACATCACAGGTGATATCCAAAGGCCTCAGGTAGTGAGGTATGGAGTGCTCAGCCTGGGGGACTTGAGTTCAAATGAGACTTCACTTCCTCATCCCTAAAATTAGGTGAGTTGTGAGGATCAAATGAGATCCTCTTTGTAAAATGCTTAGCCCAGGGCTTGGCACTTAATAGGTGCCATATAAATGGGATGTATCACATCCCATGTGTGAATGGGATTTAAGTGAAGGAGAGCTGTATGAAGTCTTTAATCTCACTCTCTCCTCTGAGTCATTGAGGTGCAGTGGAAGACAAAATTGGTGGGCTGATGGCTGGTGATGGTCTGAGAAGTTGGGGATGAGATTGGTCTCCTATGGCTGAGCAAGCTCTAAGCACTCCCCAGCACCTACTTCTGCTACTCCATGGCCATCAGAACAAATTGTTCTCATCCAGCCATTCTGCCAAAGGGAAGTCTCACTTGCTTGGGGTAGACATCTTCCTAACCCATTGGTGGATCTGGGATCTGTTGGTTACTCTCAAGATGGGTTTATCCCATCTGCCAAAATGGCTTTACCAGCGGTTTGGCCAATGGGCAAGCTCCAGCTTCTTGGAGCCACAGGTGAGAGTTAGGGGGGAAAGTAGACACCAAAGGTGGCTGAGCAGCCCTGAAAAGGGGTCAGCAAGGCCTCCCACCAGAGGAGCTAGTTGTCCTGAACACCCCATCTAACCATCCCCTTTCTAACTATCTAAGTCATCAGCCCTGTCGTGTTGACTCCCACCCCACCCTCAACACCTTCCACCTCTATGTATGGGCATAAGAATTAAACCAGCTTCCCATCCCTGTGACTCACCAGACCAAGCCTCCCTTCCCTAGTCATTCCTCCTTTCCTTGATTATCATTCACCTATTTGTATGATCCTAATATCACAGGAATATTCACCTAGAACTTAAAGGAAGCTCATAGATCACAGTGATATAGTTGTTCATGTGGGAGGGACCACAGAGGGGTCATTAAGGCAAACATCTTCTTTACACAAATGAAAACACTGATCTTCAGAGAGGCTAAGTGACATCCAAAGTCATGCAAGTAGTAAGCAGCAGAGCCAGATTTAGGTCTAAACGTCCAGTCTTGGGAGCCATTACTTTGGGTCCTATTAGACTGTCAATTCTTTGAGGATAAGGGCTATGTCACTTTTTTCTCTGTCTCCACAGAACTGCGGTGCCTGGTACTTGGTGTTTCATAATGCTTATTAAACCCTTCACACAGGCTCTCCACTGTCAATCCTTCTCTTGCCACACTAGCCAACTGACTCTTCCAGTCCCATTCAGCTCATAGAGACTCAGCTTTTGCCATTTTTCTCATAATAGAGTTGGTTGGCAATGAGCCACAGCAATAGCATTCCTTTCAGGTTCACCTTCGCTCTCTGCCTTGCCCTTTTTAAACCAGACAATAACTAGGGATTAAGTGCCCACTATGTGGCGGGGATACAAAGAAAGTCAAAAAAACAGTCCCTGCTTTCTAAGAGCTCGCAATCTCATGGGGGATTGAGTAACCTGTAATTTTGACTTCTCAGAGATTAGTGTATCCTATGAATTAAGTGGCTAGATGGCACAGTGGATAGAGTGCTGGACCTGGAGTGAGAAAGAACTGAATTGATATCTGGATGGAGTAGTTGTGTGATCACTTAAGTCTGTTTGCCTCAGTCCCCTCATCTGTTAGAGAAGGAAATGGCAAGTCACTCCAGTATCTTCTCCAAGAAGACCTCAAATGGGCTCATGGAATCAGACTCAACTAAAACAACTGAACAACAAATCAAAACCATACAGAATTGCTAATATTGGTACTTTTTTAAAAATAAGCATTTTGTTTTAGAGAAAGCACTGATGTGGTGAAAGCACTGCACAGTTTCCCAAGGTTAACCCAGCCTATTTTCTTCCTCCTATTCAGTTCTGGGCCCAACTTATCAACATTCACTGTGCCTGTCCAGGACATATATGTACACGGGACAGCTTTAGGTTCTGTTCCTTCATGGGTAAATAGTGTAATGCAGACAAGAAGTATTTTCATCCACTTGGTTTTTCCCGTGTGGATAGTTAGGTCAAACTCTCCTGAATGATGATAAATTTCACTGAGGAAGCTTTACATTTTTCTCAGGTTTGAAACAATCAGCAAATAATATCTACAAACTAGAGCATCTAGGAGTTTTCATCTTTTATAAGAGATCCCTCTTCCCTTTGGGCTCTGAGCTGGATATCCGCCATGCTGGAACAAATCTTTTGGCAAGCATATGTCGTCCTATTTATGCCTCAAACAATATGAATAATCAGACAATTGTCAAAGTGACCTCCCTTGTGACATTTTTCAAAGAATTTTTATGATATTAACAGAAACTTGGAAGACAGCTTAGCAGAAGAAAATTTAAGGTGTCCTCCTGATTCAACAAACATCTAGCCACTCTCCACACCAAAGAATACTATTTTTCTAAACCATTGACATGATCATACAACTCTCCAAATAAATAAACTCCAATAGCCTCCAACAACTCAAATTCATCTGTTTGACATCCATACCCCTTCATAACCTGCCCCGCTTTGATCCTTTCAAAGTTATTATATCCAAGTCCCCTAATACACTACAATCTAGATACATGACCTTTCTCATATCTGATCTATTTTCACTCACTGTCCCTTTGTTTTAACTGTCTCTATGGAAAAACACTCTCATCCTCTTAACCTCTCATCCTTAATTTATCTCAAGACTAGATTCATGCAATGGCTTCCACATTAGCAATTTCTTGAGCACCCTTAGTCCACCCTCTGCTGGTGCTAATTTCTTGATCCTCCAGCCCCAACAAATTACTCTGGGCCAATCTCACATAGGTTTTGAATATGCTAAAATATAACCATGTTGGTCTCCCCTAACAGAATGCAAAGTTTTTGAGAGAGAGGAAGAGTAGGCACTTTTTGTCTCTCCAGCACCTAGCCCTGTTGCTGGCACATCCTTGGCTTTTACTGAATTTTAAGTTAGCCTCCCGTCTATCCTGTGGGATTGGGAAGTTCTGGTCTGCCGCAGAATATCTGTTGTTGAAGACTATTTCCTATTCCTATCTCCATCAAGAACACCTGTGGTGTGTGTGCATGGGTTGTTCTAATAAAATCTTTGTACAGCTGAAAAAGTCAACTTCTTGGGTGGTGAATGATGGTTTCTCAGTCACCTCGATTGAATGATATCTCTTGGATTTCCTTACAAATGTCCCTTTGGTATAACTTTCCTTTTGACTGATGAGTCATGGAATAAAGAATAGACCTTGAACCTTTGCATGTCTTCTGTTTGTCTGATTCTGCTCAGGACCAAGGAGTTCTCTAGTCTAAGTTGGAGCTCTTTGGAAACTGCCTTGTCAAGTAGAAGGACTGGGTTTCACTGGTAACCCTGACATTTATTAGAAACAAACTGAAGAAGGAAGAACGCCCTTCAAGGCATCCTGAGAGCATCAGGTAGTCAGGGATGAGTTAAGAGTAAGCACCCTAACGAAGACTTCATTAGGAAAAGCTGTATTTCTTTGCTTTTTGAAGGTTTTAAAATGCCACACGCATGCTATCACTTTGACATCCACACTGATCTCAGAGGTAACTAAGGCAAATATTTGACAAAGAGTTAAACCGGGACTCAAAGGGGCTAAGTGCCTTTCCCCAAATCACACAAACTCCAAGTTCAGCATTCTTTCTATTGTTCCACAAGGCAACTAAGTGCTCCATAAAATGCTTCTTAAAAGTGATCAATGGAAAAGTAGGAAGTCAATGGATATTAGGAGAAGTGAGGTCCTTCTCTTTCTGAATTTGAATTGGCTTGGATCTGACTCCCTCCCACCTATTCCCTGAGGAAAAAATGGACAGAATGCACCATGCCTAATCTATAATACCCATTGGGTTAATATTGGGCAGAAGTCAGTTTGAGTTATGAAGCCAGTTTGAGACCCTAAGCAATCTGGGCACCAAGAAGAAACAAAGGGATTTGGTCCAAGGATTTTAGATGATTTCTTGTGGGTGTGAGGTAGAAGCTAGAGATTCAAAAGGCTGAGTCAGGAAGTTTCTTGAAGGATCATTGATTGGGTAGCTGTGGTTTTATTGCCAGTCCCATAGTATAATCCAGTCTACTATATATCTATAATATATTTAGTATAATCTAGTATAACCCCAGCCTTGTTGCAGAGTTGGAGGTAAAGTGACTTGCCCAACATTATGTAGGTAGCATGAGGCAGTTTGTAAATATAGGCAAGAGGAGGAGGAAGCAAAGGAAAAAGATCAGGAAGAAGAGATAGCCTAAGGAACTTATCCCAATATACTTGACATAGCAGATACTTTGCTCTTGTTATTATCTACCCTTTGTTTTCAAAGAAGACCAATAACATCACAGGTATTGTCTTGACTTGCACATGAAACGGATTAAATTGAGGCAAAGTTGCTCAAAGTTGGGGGTCTCATTCTCTCTCTCATTGAAATCCGGTGACCCGACAAAAGTCAAGATGGCTGACCATGTCCTGGGATGCAGTGGATACCTTGGGGTCTTAACCATCTCACCATCCTCTAAGTGCTTCACAGCAATTACTTCAGCCTCCTGCATGGCCATAGAAACAACTTGTTTTCATTAGGCCATTCCATCAGAGGAAGCCTTCAAATACTTGAGAAAATATTTATGGGTATTGAATAAATGTTTATTAACTGATTGAAAAGGCAGAAGAGAAGAAGGCAGAAGAGAAGGAGAAGGGAGAAGACAATGAAGAAAGTGGAGGAAATGAAGGTAGCAAGAAGTAATTGTTCCCACCCTCCCAAAATTGAACCCTCCTTTGTCCTGAAGAAAGCCAGTTAAATATAATTGCCCCAAGTGCCAGATATGTGATTCCAGCCTATTGCTCCTCATCCTCTCATGAACCTCTCCTTCCCTTCTCCAGGACCAGATTCGGTCTTCATAGTCACTTAGAGTTCAGATTTCTCTTGGTGTTGTCATATTCCCATTAGAAGAAACACTGATTATATTATTCTTCTGGATGGTTCATTTTCCTCTGTATTGGTTCCTGGATGAGTCTTCCCATGTTTGCGTGAGTGTCCCAGGGTTCTTATTTCTTATGGCACAGTAGCATCCATCACATTGCTAAGACACCGTTTTTAGTCATCTCCATTGATGGGCATCCAAGCTGCTTCCCATTCTTTGCCGCCACAAAGTCTACTATGAATATATGGACATCTCCCTGGTCCAGTGCTCATCAGTTTGCCGGCTGGGGGTGACTTTTTTTCAATGAGAAAATTTTCAAAACTAAGATAAGCAACTGTCTATAATGCTCAAAACAGAGCATTATGGGTTACAAGAGTCCCCACCATCCACAAGAGCCTTTTGGCAATCCAAGTTCATCCACAAACCACCTTTGTGACCTTGAGTATTGCGCTTGATCTGTAGATGACTTAATTTCATCCTCTACAATGGGAAAGGAACAGATCTGTTTCCATCTCCACAAATAATGTCCATGTTCCTCCAGTCCTTTAAAACTGGCAGAGAACTTTCAGCCTGTGCGACCCTCAGTACAGTTCTCTAAGGTAGACACTACAGGAGGCCAGGCCCTGATCACTTTACAGGCAGAGAAGACTGAGTTCCAAAAAGGCTACATGACTTACTGAGGCACTGCTAGCAAATATCAAGAGCACCCTCTCAACAACGCTGAGTCAGTGCTTTCCATGCTTCCTTACCAAGGCCATCCTGCCTCCAGACATCCAAAATTCTGGATTTGAGGTTGACTGGAACTAGGAAAGTGTAATGCAAAAAGCTAGGTCTAGATAGTATCTGCTCTTGACCTTCCCCCAAACACCTACCTGTCCCAGAGATAGTTCAGAATATATATTCTCTGAAAACCCTGTATCTGAAGGTCCTGTCACCAAAGCTCCCACTCCATCAAATTAGGGGATTTCAAGGGGAAAGAAACCTTCGAGGTCATCTAAAGCAATCTCTTCATTTTACAAATGCAGAAACTGAGTCCTAACATCAAAGGAATTTCCGTAGTCTACTAAGAAAAGATGGTCCTTTTGTGTCTTAAGATCTTTGAGTCTATGCTCAATTCCAATCCAAGTTTCTATTTTCTGGAGTCTAGCTTTGAGATTACTTCCCTTTTTAGAATATTAATTCATATGCTATGCTTCTTTCCCCATCCCAGAGGATAGGGAGAAATGTTTAGGAAGCTACAATTTATTTCTGAAGGTAAACTATCCAGGTGTGAAAACAAGCAAACAGTATTCCACCAGAAGCCTGCTCTGAATACTTTTTCTGCCTTGATAACCTGAAATGATTTTATTTTAAAATTACAGACTTGGCACTGAGTTTCATCTCACTAACCTTCATGCCCATGCTGCCTGTGGCAGAGGGCAAGGGGCTGGGGATGGTGATAACGGCATGCAAAGAGCTACCCTGCCCTGTCCATGTATAATAAGATACTTCCCCAGAGAGAAAAGCAATATGCCACAAATCACTTTTTCTAATTATATACTCACTGAATTGACAAGACCCTCTGAAATTAATCTCTCCTCTCTTTAAGTAGCACGTCAGGCTCCCTCGACACTTGGTTTTTAACTTTTCAAACCAAACATACAAGTGCAGAAATCCAAAGCAACACAAACTAGTCTAGATGAAATGCCCAGAAAGCGAGCTCTGGAACCCCATGCACATATGCCAGGGTCTTCGGAGAAGCCTTATTGCAGCCGACCTTCATCTGTGGATTACAGCTGAAACATCCTCCAGCCGGCTGTCAAACTCCTGAGCGCACACGCCGGGCATCCGGGAGGCTTCTGAATGTGCTGCTTCCCAGGGAGATGGACCAGGAAGCCACAAAATGGAAAACCAGAAAGCTTGGACTCTTGCGATTTCAGTGTGGGTACAATGGGAGAGGGGTTGCCTCGGTTACTGAGATCTGCGTGGGACCAAAAAGTTACCTCAACCAGCCAGGTCATCTCGGAGCAGTCTCTTCTCTGAGGACTAATTAGGGACTGTCTCTGTTATTGGAACAAGGGGTCAAAAGACCTGTCTTTTCTCATGGAGAGATGACAAGTGCCATGGGGAACCTGCCCTTAGGCAGGGAGAGTCCCAGCAGATATTCATTCCAAACAAAGACTCAGGGCTCTGCACACTCACCAATCTCGGTTCATCACCTCCCTGATCAGACCTTTTCACTGAATCTTCTTGACAAGTGAGATGGTCGAATAGTTGAACAAAGTCACTTGAGACTCGGTCGCATTGTGGGAAACAACAGGAGATGGTGTATTTTGCTGATTAAATGGGTTCAAGAAATCCCAGAGTCCTCGGCTTCTTGCCCAGTCCCAAGTTCAGGTCCCGCCTCCTCCTTCAGACCCTTCCTGAGCCACTGCACTTGTTAGCACTTGAACCCTCTGGAGATTATTCTATACATTCTTTGTTTTTATACAGTTTGTATCTCCCTGGCAGTCTCTAAATCCCTGAAGGCAGAAGCAGTTCCAGTTCTGTCCTTGGATCCTGAGCATCTAACACGGACCTTCATCTGAACTAAGTTTCTGATAATATTTGGGAAATTGGGTCGAAGCACTTGCATGTGCCTCTGAAAGTAGGAAGCAGGGCTCAGGGATATATATATAATATATATATGGTTTAAGGATAATATATAAATGGAATAATAGGGACGTTCTGTCCCCCTGCCTTCCCTCTCCAGCTCATAGCTGCAGAAAAGCAAGGCTCAATCTCCAGAGCACCTATAAGAGAGATGGGGGAGGAGGCAGGGACTCCAGGTCCCTGAATAAGGACAGACCAGATGTGAGGACCCTCTGGAGCCCCTTCCAGTCTCAGCTTCACTATCAGCCTATCCATCATCCAGGGCTGGAACCGGGAGCGATGACCAGACTCCTGAAGGATCGGGGGGGGTGGCTGCCTTGTCTGTGGGCCATGTGCCACATTCATACACACAAAGAGTTGAGTCTTGCCAGACATTCCCACAAGGCCAAGCTGACGTTTCCCACAGAGGGCAGAACTCACTCTCAGTAAATGTTCATTGACTGACAACAGACTCTTCCCCACCAAGAAGCGGACAATCCGCAGGTGGCTCCAAAGAGCATCTGCCCAGGGACACCCCGTGCCCCGGACGCACCCCATCCTCCACCTTTCCCCAACCTCTCCCAAGCCCCGGCTTCCCTCCAGGATTGGCTCAGGAACCCCTTGCTTTGCCAAGCCCCCTGGATGACCCAGCCAGGATGCTCTGTGTGTCCTGAATGTCTTCTCATTAGAAAGTATACCCTTGGAGGGGACAACTGCCCTGACCCAGAGCTGAAACGTAGAACGTCCTGGGTGGGTGATTGTATGTTTGAGTATGACTGTGCTGTGATTATGTGTATATGTGTTTATCTCTGTGTGTGATTGGGGGTATGTGTGATTGTGTGTGCATCTGTGTGTGATGATTGTGTGTGTGATTGTGTTTGTGTGTGATTGTGCTGTGATTATGTGTATGTGTTTATCTCTGTGTGTGATTGTGGGTATGTGTGATTTGTATGTGTGATTGTGTGCATGTGTGTATAATTGTGTTGTGGTTGTGTGTGTGTCTGTGTGTGATGATTGTGTGTATATGTGTAACTACTCACTCACCCATAAGCTCCCTGAGCCTCTTACCTTAACATTGCTCAGCACTCAACACCAAGCACAGAGCTCTGTGGGTTCTGATTAGATTAATGAGGGTGACAATGAGTATTTCAATACCACTTTCAGATTTGCAAAGCATGGGAGCCCATAGTTCCCTGGCAGGTGCTAGTATTCTGCCCATTTTACAGATGAGCAAAGTAAGAGGTTAAGTGACTTGCCCAGGATGACACAATAAAGTTTGAGTCAGAAAATGTTCAATAAATATCTATTGGGGCTTGCTTCCTAATCTTGTCTTATACTCGTTCTCAGTCATAGATCATTAGCTAGTCCCATATAGAACATGAAGAGTTTGCTTGGATTCCAAAGCCAGGAACCTGGGTCTGGCTCCCTCTGTTCTTTTGCTGAAACCGTGTCCAGAGAACTGGAGGCCCCTGTAGGTGACCTGCACTGACTGAGAGAAGCTGATAAGCTGAGACAGGGCAGAAGAGACCAGCCAGGACATTTGGTCATGTAGAGGACAGGTGGTGGAGCGGGGCAAGGGGGAGGGTGTCTGGTCAAAAGAATATATCCACCAGGTGGACAAAAAAAGCAAATCTAGTTCCCCACCCAAGGGAGAGCCCTTCAATTTTGTTTATGCTGTCGTCCCCCAAATCCTCCCCTAGGGAGATCAATAACCCCAGTTTGCTTCTACTTATGAGACAGCCTCCAGTCTCCTTGCCACCCTCATTGTCCCCTGAGTGTGCTTCACTTTATCATTGTCCTCCAAACGTCACATTGTGGTGGCCTTCCTTTGTAACCTCTGTCTTACCACAATTCATGGAACATTTTAGATTCCTGATGCAGGTTAGTTGACTTGTTGTAACTTGATATACAGAACTGAGGGCAATACTCCAAATGGGTTTTGCAATAATACAGAAGAAAGCTCATTTGGGGACATTTTGGACATTTTGCCTCATTGTATGAAACCTTAAAAAAGCATTAAAACAGTTTATTGTGATATCACACAATCAATTCGTCCTGAGCTTTCTGGCCCTGAAATCTTTTCTGCCTCACTTGCTGCTTAAACATACTTTCCCAATCAAGAATTTATGCGGTTGATTTTTTGAATATATTAAGGAATTTCCATTTATTCCTATTAAGTTTCATTGTATTAAACTCAGTTCAATGCTGAGATCTTGTTTGACCCCTTCTCTGTCATGCCGTGTGTTTGCTCACCACCCCCATTTTGAATTATCTACAATTTTGATAAGTAGTCACATGTTTTTCAAGTCACTTCAATGGAAGAAGGCCAGGAATAACTTCTTTGGTCACTTCATCAGAGATTACCTTCCACAATGACCTCAACTCATTATGTGACCTTTTGAGACCCTCCCCCTAATTGCACTCATCTGAACCCACTTTATGGCACTGTCACATAGCCCTTATCCCTTCATCGTGCCCACAAGGATAATAGAAGCCATCGCCCAAAGGTCCTGCAGAGCCAAGATGGCAGAGAAGAGACAGGACCTTGCCTGAGTTTTTCCTGGCTTCCCTCAGAATCAACACTAGATCAAGCCTCAGAACAGGTTTCAGAGTGACAGAAGCCACAAATATTCAGACAGAACCAACAAATCCCAACAGAAGATATCTTGGAAGGACTTCAGGAAAGGTCTGTTTCAATTGGGCAAGGCAGACATGGCCCAGTGCAGGTGCAGCATATGGGAAACCCAGGATGGAGAAGCCTCTACCCATTGTGAGAAGCTAATGGGAGACTCTTCGCCAAAATACAGTAGCATTGGCTACTCTGTCCTGGTTCAGAACCCAGTGGATCAGCAGACTAGCTGTGAGATCTATACAACCACAGAAAGAAAAAAGTGAGTCCCTGAACCCCAGCATAACAGGCAGGACTTGGTCAGGCCCACCCAGCACAGGAAGGAAGCCAGCAGCACTGGTCCCAGGGCAGCATAAAACCCCCGTCACTCTTTAGAGGAAGCTGGGGACAATCTCCTCTCTTCCCTAGGATCAGACCTCAACCTTTAAAAATGAGCTAAAAAGCAAAAAGAACTCTGACCATAGATAGCTTTTATGGAGACAGAGATCAGACCTCAAACCCTGAGGAAAAGCAAAATGCCTCCAGATGAAGCTTCAAAGAGAAAGATGAATTGATCTCCAACTCAAACGGCTCTCTTGTAAGAATTCAAAAAGGACCTTTTTCTTAAAGTTAGAAGAAAAATGGGGAAGGGAAATGAGAGCTTTGCAGGAGTTTGGAAAAAGAAACACAGAAATTGAAGAAAACAACTTAAAAATAGATCTGGCAAAATGAAAAAAGAAAACAACTCCTTGAAAAATAGAATTGGTAAAATGGGAAAAAATCCAATGAACAAACTTTTACTTATGAGCCATCTAACACATCCAAGTCATTGCCTAGTATAGGATACATGGAAAGGTCATTTGGGAGTTTATTTCCAAAAACGTGTCCACTTTATACATTGCTTTTGACACAAAAAGTCTAGGAGGATATGGTGGGAGCCTACATGATGCCGCGTGGACTGAAAAGTGCCAATTGTGGGAACATGAGCATTATAACTGATTACCTCAAATGTCAATGGACTTTATTATTTCCTGGGAATTGGGAAGCTAGCTTACCATTTTCCATTCCTAAGATTCTATTACTGATGCTAGAAAGCTACAGTGGAAGAAACATAGGTCATAATTACTAATGCAATGAGAAAATCAGCCCCATTTCATGATGGTGCATGTACTCTTGGAGTCACTCCAAGGAGAAGGAGAATGGGATGAGGGGGGAAAGTAGCCAAAGAAATGGACAGGAGTTGAGACCAACGAGATAAAGAGGAAACATCAGGAGGAAAGGATTGCAGAGGGACAAGAGAAGACAGGAAAAGACTTGCTGAAGATGATAAGATCATAGAACACTAGGGCTAAGACAGAGCTTGGAGATCATTTTCTCTACCCTTCCTGCTGATTTTTACAGATGATAAAACCAAAGAACAAAGAGATCAGATGGTCCATGGCTCCCCAGTAATTACAGTAATCTAAGATCAGAGCAGATTTCCTAGCTCCATCCCCTTTCATACCTCTGCAGTATAAACTGACTGTAAACTCCCCATCTCTGCTAAGAAAGAAATTCAGAATGGACGTTAGGATTGCTTTGTTCACTTTTTAAAGTTAAAATTAGCAAGCATGCCTCTGGTGCATCTTTTCCTTTTCTTTTGTGGAAATGAATTTTTTTTCTACCTCCAGGGATATTGTGCAAATATATTAAACTCTGCTGTTTTTTTTTTAGCTCTTTGGAGAAAATCTTAGCTAAAGACCTTCTGTTCGTGTCAAAGCTGAAATCACAATGATTTGTATTTTCATTGCCAATGTTTTTGACAGTTTTCTAAGACTGTGGTAAACACATGAATGATGATCATGAAACAATGAAGGACATCCCAAGGAAAGAGGGAGGGCCAGAGCAGCAACATCCCAAGAGTCAAAGGAGTAAAATTGATAGCATTCATAGACACAGAACTGTGTTCTTCCCTGGTCCCCCCCCACCATGCCAAAGACACAGATTCTGACTTGCCCAAGTTCAAAATCTAAGAAAGCCAACAGAAAGATGGAGTATTCAGAACATACTGTTAGGAGGTAGCATAGGCAAGGAGATGTTGGGCGGCAGGGAGTGGGGTACTAGTGCACTTTTGTAAAGCCCGTGCTGTCCCAGGTGATTCAGTCTATTCAAGGTGCTTTGGGAGCTAGATGAGAAGGGGTCTGAGCAAACCCTGTGGATCCGGAGGCCTCTCTCCCCACCTTGCACCACTGAGTCACAATCAGGGATGGTTCAGTAGCGCTTTAAAGCAAGCAAAGTCCTTGATGTGAACTCCATGACAATCCTGAAAGGTCAGCAACCTCTCAGATATTCCATCCCTGTTCATCATGCAGGGCATCAGTATACCACATAGGACCTACCCAGCATTCCTTTTTTTTCCTGATATTGGGGAATAGCAATGGAACATGAGCATTGTTCTCTCTATATTCCTGTCTGTCAATCTCTCTTTCTACATCTTTCTGTCTCTCCTGAGACAGGCCATCCCCTTTTCCACTCACATTTTTCCATGTATTTATCTAGATGCTCCTTTGTAATTCCTCATTTTTAATATATTGCAGTTTCTTCATGCCCACTATGTATTTCCTTATTTAGTTTTTTGATATTCTCATTTTTAAGTCATTCTCAATTCTTTGGAGAAATCCCATTCTTCATGTTACAGATGAGGAAAGTAAGGCTCAAGGTAAAGGATTTTTTGTGGATATAGATAGTAAATGGCAAGGATGCAGTTCAACCCAAAACTTCTGGAGTCCAAATCTCCAAAAAGAATCAAGATAGGAGGATTACAGAAAGGAAAGAGAGAGGAAGAAGAAAGAAGGAAAGAAGGGAAAGAGAGAAGAAAAGAAAAAAGGGAAGAAGAAAATGGATTAAGGATAAGTATAGCCAAAGATTCTCATCAATCAGGGTCTTAGCTTCTCTGGCTCTAAACTTGGACTGACATTCTGTTTCCCAACCTGAGCTTCAGAGAAGATCCAGGTGGGCCAAATGTTTGCCTTATTCCTCAGAAATGCTAGATCATGTTCTCTCTGGGCATTAGAGAAGTGCCTCACATTCAGAGGGAATAAGTCTCTTGGGCCATCCCAGGATAGAGCTAGAGCAGCGTCACCAAACTGAGAGCCAGCATATCCACAGGGATTCCTACCCAGCTCTCCCTGTGCCCATAAGTTAGGTCAATGGCTTAAACCCACTTGAAAGAGGTTTCATGTTTCATTTTCATTTCAGCAAATTCCAAACATGAGCTCCAACTTCCTATTAGAATCGCAGCACATAAAACAAAAGAATTTTAATGAGTTTTCTCCCCAAATACCCAGAGGTACTAATCCACATTAAAGATTAATGACCTGCCAACTTTTATTTAAAGCAGAAAAGAGGCATTTTAGTTATAGAAGTACAAAAATAAAAGAACCCAAAGCTGGAGAACTTGTTACTGCCTTTTCCCCCTTTTTTGTCATAAAAAAATTGACCTGATTTATTTGTTTTAAACTGAGCAAACGTAAAGTCCATGAATAGTCAGTCTTTTGAGTTAAAAATGTATCCTGGACTCTGTGCTAAACGACACAGCATAAACCAGACTCTCTTCCAGCCACTGAAACTGCCCCTTTTCACTCTTCTCTTTCATCAATCTTCTCATTCATCAGCCTACATCTATCTAGAACTTTCAGATGGGCAAAGTATTTTAAATGCATGATCTTATTTGATCCCTACAACAACACTGTGAGATAGGTGGTACCATTATGCCTGTTTTAATTGCAAGGATAGCTAGCATTTATGCAGTATCTCCTATGTGACAGTCTTCACAAATATTATCTCATTTGATATTTACAGCTCTAGGAGTTGTACTATTATCGTCAGTTGAGGAAACTGAGGCTGGCAGAGATCAAGTAATTTGCTCAAAGTTAGACAACTCTGGTCTGAAGCCAGACTTGAATGGAGATCTTCTTGATTCTAGGTCCAGTCCATCCACTAAGACATCTCATGTCTATTTTCAAGATGAGAAAACTGAGACAGAGAGAGATATTAGTTATTTGCTTAGGATCGCACAGCAAAGTTACCTAAGATACACCGACAGGTCTCAAACCCACTGAGGCAGGGGGATTCTACCCCAAGCACATGGAATGGGTGGATAAGAACAATCTATTCCAATGGCCATGAAAGCAGGGAAAACTGGTACTGTGAAGAGCTCCACATTTGGTCAGACACTGAAGACATGAAGATCATCTGCCGCATACCAGACCATGAACAGTCATCTTGACTTTTGCCCTGCTACTGGACTTTGACTTTGGAAAAAAGGATGAGGCTGATGACTTTGTGCAGCTCTGCCTCCGTTAAATCCAATTCACACGCAAGTGAAGACATTACCCTTAATGTCAATGGTCCTCTTTAAAAATGAAGGACAATCAACAAGACACAATCTTTTTGACTCCATGCATATTGCCACTCATCAAGAGTCATTCATAATCTAGAAAATAGAAAGCTCAGGGCTTTCAGTATTTTGGGGCCACCATATGCAATGCTCTCAAAGGACAACACTAGGGGTAATGGATGAAAAAGGTGAGGAAACAGATCTGAGATCAATATAAGGAAAAAGTTTTCACTATCCTGGAATGGAATGGTCAACCTTGAGAAGTACTGACCTCCCATCACCAAAGATGAAACCAAGTATGGTGGCCACCCATCAGGCATGTTGTACATACACAGATTGTTCAAGGGGAGGTTGGGCTGGATGCCCTCTGAGCACCCTTCCCAGCCTGGGTTTCTATAAGTAGAAGAGGTATTCAGTGCTTCCGATCTTAGAAAACATTCCCTGATCTTGCTGAGATGTTGAAGGGAACCAGACATGGCTGCTGGTTGTTGGCATTAAAAAAAAAACTTTTCTAGCTCTCTCAAACCTTCAGTGTGATTCTGCCCCTATTTATAAAAATCTTATCTATTTCAAGTACTGTGTAGTGGGGCTTTTTCTGATTCATTTACACTTAGTGCCTCATCACTCCAGAGAAGTGCTAGTTAAACTACAGGGAAAGGAGAGATACATCTTTTTCTTCTTTTTTTCCCCTTGACATGGGAAGTGATGTTTTGACAGCACCAGGCAGAATGCAAAGCCAGAAAAGATCAAGCTGAATTGCAGAGTTGGAGGTGACAAAGTTTCAAAGACTTTCCCGATTTAGAAACTCATATTGTCTCAGCCTCAGCATGGTCCCTCTTCAGAGGTACAAATGAGCACATGCACGTAAGGTAATGGGCCATCTCAAGACCACAGAGAAGAGTCAGTCAGAAGCTGCTGCTGCTGTGGATGACGATGGCCAATGACGATGACAACAAGGGGTGAGAACGCTATAAGAGAAGGGCCGCATCTAAAAGCTGAAAGGACTCCACCGTCTTTACCTACATCTCCCAGCACTGGCCACATGGAGAATGTGGAATGGCAGGAAAAGAGTTTCTTCTTAAATGACTACCAATCAATTAACTGATCATGTCTTAAGTGCTTACTCTGTGTGAAGCACTGAGTTAAGTGCTAGAGATACAAAGACAAAGCGATAACTAGTACCAATCGCTTAAATTTCTTCAGCACTTTAAAAATTATAAAATGTTTTCCTGTTTCAATAAAAATAGGTTTTGCAAATGTTATGTTCCCCGCTTTACAGGTAACAATATAGAGGTTCTAGGAAGTACAATAACTTGTCAAAGAGCACACAACTAATAATTGTCAGAGGGAAGATTTGAACCCAAAACTTTCTTAACCATGGGTATTATGTTGTGTCCATGAGCTAAACTGAATTTCCCATCACATGTCACTGGCTTGTGTGCAATCTTGTTCTAGTCATTCCCCAAAAGAAGCTAACAGATCTAATTTACATCCTCTGAGTACCTTCAATGAGAGTCACCATCTCATGCTTACTGAGAATCTGCCATTATGCTACATGAGACTGGAATTCCACCTTAATACGCATTTGGTGAAAACTGAGAAATATAAACACTCAAATATAAATATATGAAAAAGCTACACATTTGGAAAGCCATAGGTGAGAGATTTCATCCTTGCCTTCTTCTGCAAGTTTGGAGTCATGTAGATGCTCACCAAAAGCCCCTTGCTTCAGCCCCACCACCAACCTCTGGACTTTCTGAAGGGAAAGGAGCTTGTTATTCCTTGTGATTTCTGTGTTTTCATGCTTCTACCTCTGAGCTGGACACAGAGGTGGGGCTAGATTCACCACAAAGGCCCAAACCAAGAAACATCTCTTCATTGAGCTCCACAATGGGGCAGAAAGAGAGAAGTCAATTGAGATGAAGTATGGATCATATGACCTCAATTTATTTTGTTTTAAAATCCTGAGGGGACTCATGGTCACATCAGCTTCTATGGAGGTCTGGCTTACTGTAAGACTCAATAAAAGTGGGAGGTAGAATAGCAAGAATTCACATGAATTCTTTCCCAACCCCAGTGCATATCTTTAAATGATGATTCTAAATAAATTTTAGAGCATCAGAAATCACAAAAAGACAGTGAAACATTTTTCCAGTCTAGAACAACTTGGAAGATCACAGAAAAGGTCTGTCACATCAGACTGAGAGTGAGGCTCAGTCTACTTAGATTGTTCCAGCACATCCCAGGGTCTTAACAAACCAACAAAGAAGGCAACTGAATCAGGAGCAGGAGAGGAGTTTCCAGACCTCTCAGCACACAGATATCAAAGACAACTTAGAAGGTCAGCAGGAAAGGTTTTTTGGACTTGGGTAAGAGTGGAGCAGGCCACATGGCACGGCCTCTGCCCCAGGAAAATAGGAGTGGCCTTTGGAAGCAACTGAATCATCAATAGCAGTACTGGTTTTTAGAATCTCTAAATCTGCAAATGTTAAGAGGGTCAAACAACAGGAATATTACAGGAGTCTCTTTGCTACCACTGAGGCAGGACTCTGTTGTTTTGCCCATACACGGATCTGTCCCGGACGGCAGCCCCAAGACAAGGAGGAGGGCTAGTATACCATAACTTGTAGTACAGTAGAGCAGGAACTCTTTTCATGGTTCTAGGGCAGAAAGGAGTGTTTCTGATCACAGATCAAGAAAGTAGTAAAACACCTCTCCTTAGATCATAATACCTTGGAAGAAATGAAAACTTACAGGTCCCTGAAATATTTCTGAAAAGAGTTGCACAAAACCTGAATCTTGGGACAATGCGCCCTCCACCCTGGAAGCAAAGCTCTACTTTAACACAGAGTTAAAAGTCAAGTAATAGGCTGGGGAAATGAGCAAGCAACAGACAAAGATTCTGACCACAGAAAGTTACTATGGTGACAAAAAGGAAGATCAAAACATACTCAGAAGATAACAAAATTGGAGCTCCTACTTCCAAAGCCTAGGAGAAAAATATGAATTGGTCTTAGGTTATGGAAGACCCCAGAAAAGGATTTTAAAAATCAAGTAAGAGAGATAGACTAAAAAATAGGAGGAGAATGAGAATGTTGCAAGAAAATCATGAAAAACAAATGATCTTAATAAAAGTGAAATCAAAAAATACTGAAAAAAATAACACTTTTTTAAAAATTAAGTCAAATCTTAAGGAAGTGCAAAAACCTAAAGAGGAAAAGGGTGTCTTAAAAAGCAAAATTGGCCAAATGGAGGGGAGAGAGCCACTGAAGAAAACAACTCATTTAAAAGTAGAATTGGCCAAATGGAAAAGGAGGTACAAAAGCTCACTGAAGAAACTAATTCCTTAAAAATTAGAATTGAATAAAGGGAGGCTAATGACTTTCTGAGAAATCAAGAAACAAGAAAACAAAACCAAAAGAATGAAAAATAGAAGACATTGTGAAATATCTCACTGGGAAAACAACTGACCTGAAAAACAGATCCAGGAGAGATAACTGTCCAGATAACTGGACAACCTGAAAACCATAATCAAAAGGAAAAAAAAGAAATTAAACACCATCATTCAAAAAATTGTCAAGGTAAACTTCCCTGACATTCTGGAACCAGAGGGTAAAATAGAAATTGAAAGAATCCACCAATCACTTCCTGAAAGAGATCTCAAAATAAAAACTCCCAGGAATATATTATAACCAAATTTGAGAGTTCCCAAAGCAAGGAGAAAATAGTACAAGAAAAAACAATTTTGCAAAAAGAAACAAAATACTGTGGAGCCATAACAAGGTAACACAAGTTTTAGCAGCTTCTACAATAAATGATTGGAGGACCTGGAATATGATATTCCAGACAGAGGAGTTAGGATTACAGCTGAGTATAATTCTTTGCAAGGGGGAGGAGGGGGGAATGGATATTCATAGAAATAAAGGATTTTCAAGTATTCTTGATGAAAAGACCAGAGATGAATAGAAAATTTGACTTTCAAATACAAGACTCTTGAGAGACATAAAAAGGTAAACAGGAAAGGGAAATCATAAGGAATTTAATGAGGACTGCTTGTATTCCTATATAAGAAGATGATATTTGTAACTCTTAAGAACTTTCTTATTATTAAGGCAGTAAAATAGTATGTATAGACAGAGAACATAGGTGCTAATTGAATGTGAGGGGAGACTATCTAAAACATGAAAATAAGAGGAGAGAGAGATGTACCATGAAGAAGACAAAAGGAAGAGATAGAATAGGGTAAATTATCACATATGGAGGAGGCAAGAAGGCAGTTTTACAATGGAGGAAAATAAGGAGGAGATAAAGGGGAGTAAGTGAACCTTATTCTCATCATAATGGCTCAAATTGGGCATAGAAATCTATTTTATCCTATAGGATGGGGAGGGCAGAAGGGGAGGGAAAATTAAGGGAGGGCTAGTCAGGTGCAAAATTCCTGCCTCTGAGAAGGGATAGAATGAAAAAAGAGACAAATTAAAATAAACATGGGAAATACATTTAACAAGAGTAATTGTGAAAAAAAATTGAAGCAATTTTCTCTGAAAAAGGCATCATTTCTCAAACATAGAAAACTGAGCTAAATTTTTTTAATAACAAGAGCTATTCCACAATTGATAAATAATGAAAAGACAAATTTGCACATGAAGTAATCATAGTTACCTAAGTCATGTGAAAAAATGCTCTAATTCATTATTGATTGGAGAAATACAAACTAAAATAACTCTGAAGTACTATCACATACTTATCAGATTGGCTAATAGGACAGAAAGAGAAAATGATGAATAGCAGTAAGGATGTGGGGAAAAATAAGACATTAATCCATTGTCGGTGGAGTTCTGAATTTATTCAACCATTCTGTTGAACAATTTGGAACTATGCCCAGAGGGCTATAAAACCACTACTATATCTATATCCCAAAAGAGATTAACAAAAACAAAAAGGAAAAGGACGTATGTGTGCAAAAAATGTTTATAGCAACATTTTCTTGGGGGCAAGGAATTGTAAATTGAGGAGATGCCTGTCAATTGGGGAGAGGCTGACTTCACATAGCTAGGAAGTGTTAAGTGTCTGAAACTAGATTTGAATTCAGGTTGTCCTGTGTAATTATATAATAAAGATGAAATACTATTGTGGTATGAGAAATGATGAGCAAGTTGATCTTAGAAAAGTCTAGAAAGACTTCCATGAACTGATGCAAAGAGAAATGAACTGTGTACAAAGTAATAGCAATACTGTAAGATGATCATCTGTGAATGACATTCCCAGCAATATAATGATACAAGACAACTCTAGGACTTACTTATGATTTTTAAAAAATGCTATCCATACCCATAGAAGGAACTGTCTGAATGCAGATTAAAGCATACTTTTTTGCTTTATTTATTTTTCATGAGATTTTTTTTTGGTTTTTGTTTGATTGGTTTTTGGTCTGTTTTCTTTCATAACATGACTGTTATAAGAATGTTTTGCATGACTACGCATGTATAACCTATTGGATTGCCTGCATTATCAGTGAAGAAGAAAGGAAGGGAAAGATCTGAAGCTCAAAGTTTTTTTTTAAAAGAATGTTAAAATTTTTGAAATTGAAATGAATTTGAAATTGAAAATGAAAATATTTTTCATGTAACTAGAGGAAAATAAAATTCTAAATAAATAAAAAAGAATCAATAAAGCCTCTTTCTTTAAATAAAAAAGAATCGTAGATATTCTTTATAGTTTTTAGATCATCTTTGGAGGTTTCTGATTTTAAAGACTGAGTATTAAAATACAAAAAAAATCAGTACTGTTTATACCTTCAAAAGACTCAAATGATAAAAATTATTGTTCTTATATTGTCCATCTTCATTTAGAATGCTTCTAAACAGCCTGAACTGAAGGGTGTGAAACATGAGGAAATGCTTCCCATATGGAACATATGTGTGAATAACATCAGCTTTGGGGACAGAAAAATGATCTACTGTTACTGTGCCCAGAGCGCTGAATATATCATCTGTGAAAGACAAAAGGACATGGAAGAGAATCTCACAGGCTGAAAAAGTGGCATTTGGGCCAATGGAAGGGATCCCTAGCCTGACGTGGCCCCCAATCCACAACAAAGAGTCACAAAGTAATAACACAAGAGGTCATTTGTTTAATACACACCAAGTCCCTAAGTCAATTTGACATTGTTGTTGTTCAGTCATTCTGTGACCTGGGGAACATAGAGGCCCATACTGTCTCTGGGGTTTCCTTGGCAAAGATACTGAAATGGTTTGCCATTCCCTTCCCAATTTACAACCAGTAGAGATTATATGACTTGTTCAGGTCACCCAGCTAATGTCTGAAGCTGAATCTGAACTCAGAGCTTCCTGATTCTAGGCCCAGCCCTCTATCTACTGAGATACCTCATTGCCATCACCATGGGTCATTACCACTCACATTTCTAAGATGTTTCTGGCTTGGAAGAACTTTGCTCAGAGAATTTGTGTGATATAAATCACATGGGAGTTATTAGAACCATTTTACAGATGAAGAAACCAAGGATAAAAGCTTGAAAATTGCTCACTCATGTGAACATGGAAAACAAGATCCATGAACCAGATTTCAACCCAGTTCACCTGTGCCATAATGCATTTCTAGCAACACCATCCCAATTTGGTCATTTTTAACTGTGTGTTGAGGTCTAGGCTTTAAATACTAATTTCTTGCTCACTGGACAAGAGAGATGATGTAGCTCATTAAACATGGAGCTCACGGTGAGGGGACCAAATTTCAAGCATGATTATATCACAAACCAGCAATGAACTTTGACAAGTCTCTTCCATGCTCTGGGCCTCCGTTTGCCCATTTGTAAAATTAATGATAGGGAGAGACCAGGTGTATGACTGCATGATATAAAAGTGTTGGAGGAGAAATGCTGGGATTTTAACATTGGCCCATAAAGTAAGGAAAATCAGGCTTAATCCTCATCACAGATTTGTCTGTGGTATTTTTTCCCATTAGGCTACTGTGTGAGTTTGTGTTTAATATGCACATCGTTTTGTTTAGCTTTTTCAAAGTTATTTGATGCTTACCCTTCAAAAGTCTGACTGGCATATTCCAAGCAGCTGGAGGCATCTGACTTTGGCATATCCCAGGCAGCTGGAGGCTTACTGAAAGATTCCCAAATCTGGATTACGTGTTCAAACTTGGCACTCCAGAATGCTTCCCCTTGCCTCAGCAGACAGGCTCAGAGTAGGGCAGAAATCCCACACTCCAGCTTCCAAACTGTGTTCAGAAAAACTTCCCTGACTGAGGAAGCCAAGAAATTCATGCATTTTCCCTCCTGACTTTTCTGAGCTTTTCTGCCTAAATCTCCGTCAACTTCAGGCGGAAAGGTCTCGCCCAGCATAGCCAGTGTTACGGTGCCTTGATTGTTTTATATTTGTTTTGATACATTTATTCATGCAGAGGATCTAGGTACTTTTTACTGGGAAGAACGGTACTCTTGAGAATTCTGTCAAGCCTTCAGTTTGCACATAGAAAATGAATATGCCCTGGACCTCACTCTTTTGTGGAAAGGAAAGAGAGGAAGTTGGCTATGGAAGCAAGGGAAGACGATGCAGAAGGGCACGAAGTCCTGAAAATCACCAATCTACATATTTGCAACGCTTGCAATCATGACTATCTGAACCAGGGCGAATCTTGGCTGCCAGAAACCATTTTCACCTGGAGGGAGGGGTTAATAAGAAAGTTTAGCTCTATTCAGGACTTGGATGAGACTTGGACTAACTCACAGGAAGAGATGGGAGGTGGAGAGGGTTGCTGGCTGCCCTTATTGTGGTTCTGGAAACCAGCTGGACTCTGCAAAAGGGAGATAAGCTTCCCTTGTCGTCTTACTCAATGCCTTCCACCTGTCGTGTTGCTTGGTGGCTGAGCTAGGGGAGAGATCTGAAAGGATGAAGTGAGGCACGCCGTCCTGGCTCAGACACTGCTCGGGCCCCCACCCTCCGAAGTGATTTTCAACTCTAGGAAAAGGAAAGATGCCCATCCAGTTAGAATTGGCACGAGCTTACAGGACAGGCAGGTGGTTCTTTGTATCAGGTGTGAAAAGCATTCGGTCATTAACGCAATCAGAGGTGAGCCTGCTGTCTCTCGTATTTGGTAATGATGCAGACTTTATCTGGTGACAATGGGCAAAGTCCTTCAGGGACCCGAGTGAGATGGATCTCGGTGATCCACAGGAAAGAAAACAGCTCCATCCCTAGGGGCTACAAATGTATCCCCCCCTTTCAGAATGATATAGCTTATTGTTTTCAATGAAGTTACTTTTAGTAAGGACCTCCATCCATACTCTGCTATGCCAGGCACTCCATCAAATAGGGCCCTTCTTAGGGACTTATCAGCAAAAACACTGGCAGGCAGTGGATGCTGAAGAAATGCACAGTGTTAGCAGAAACACTGAGCTAACAAAGGAGCTTTCCTCCTTTCTGCTCACCTATTGAATGGAAAAGTAAATTGTGTCCCAAAGAAAAAAGCCGAGAGGGAATTCAGAAAGGCCAAAATGACAATGCAGTTAAATCACGGCGCTCTAATGTGGTAAGCCTACGTGTCCTGACCATGTTAAACACAGAGCACTTTAAGCCAGTGTCAACACCACTCGGCTCCCATCTGGATCACTGTGCTCACTTCTGGCAGGAAGCCATATTTTAGAAATGACGTTGACAAGCTGCAGAGCATATAGAGAAGGGGAGCCAGGAGGATGAAGAGACAGGAGGCTATGTCATGGGAGGATGTGGAGGGAACTGGGCATGGTTAGCCTGGAGAAATGACGATGACAGCAGGAAGGGGGGATGGGAATGATTGATGGATATCTTCAACTGTTTGAAGGGAAGAGGGATGAAACCTGTTCTTTCCAGGCTGACATGGCAGAACTAGTAATAATAAGTAGATATGATAAAAAGGCAAATTTCGGGGTTTGGGCCAGAATAGAAATATTTGATAACCACTAGGGCTCTCCCCAAATGGAATGGACTCCCCTGGAAATGCAGAAAGTTCCTCTTCACTGGGGTCATCAATTAAAGCAGGGCTTCCTAAACTTTTTCTACTTGTGACCCCTTTTCACACAAGAAATTTTTATGCGATCCCAGGTATAGAGGTATATAAAATAGGTATATAAATCAAAGTTATTGATAATAAATCATAATTTCTCAGCCCTGACATTCAGTTAAGAGACCCCAAATGGGATCACAAACCACAGCTTAAGAAGCTGGGAATTAAAGGATGTCTCATCCTGCTCATCCTAGTTTCATCCTGCTCAATACAAAATATGAACATCCTTTTATGTTAAAAAAACAAAAAAAAGAAAAGAAAAGAAACACATCCAAATAAGCCCAAGACTCAAAATTGTCTTTGTGTTGTTCAGTCATTTCAGTTTTTATGCATGGAGTAACTTGCCATTTCCTTCTCTAGCTCATTTTACAGATAAAGGAACTGAGGCAAGCAAGGTTAAGTGACCTTGCTCAAATCATACAGCTATTAAGTGTGTTAGGCTAGATTTGAACTCAGGCAGATGAGTCTTCCTGATTTCATTCCTGGTTTCCTATTCACTGCACCCACCTAGTTGCCTAAACCTTAATGGGATGTATGCCCCCCGTATGGGGACCAAGCAAAAATATTCTTTTCAGACAAGCTCATTCATGCCATTCTTCCTTTATTCAGGTCAAAAATTAGGCATGAATGACACCATGGCCATGGGTCTATGTCTTTGGAAGCTTCAGAAGAATTAGACAAAATCCCTGCCCTCATGGAACTACCAGCTCATTGATAAATAATACAAATAACCACAATACAGTGTGTGCATAAAAGACTCTCTGACACAATCTCCTTCCCCCAGTGAATCTTCTTCATCCCTAGTGGGGAGGGATAGCCCCTATAAGTATCATTGGTCCTGTTTCACATGAGCAGAAACCTTGGCAAGGTTAAATGGCACACCTTCAGGAACAAATCTTATAAGAGATAGTGAACACAGTTGTTTACATAATCCAATTCTAGAGCTTTCTCTGCTATACAACACTGATTTTCATGAGGGAAAGTGCAATAAGAGGGAGCCAAAATGTTACTATAGCTTAGAGATGGGCTGGGTTATGTTGAGCTAGAGAAAGCAAAGGAAAGAGAATGTAAGTGGAAATTTGGAGAATGACAAGAAATTAAAGTAACCTAGCTGGCAGTGAGAAAATTACAAAGACACAAAGTCGAGGCATCTCCCTCTTTTACCCCTCAAATAGGGGACAAGTTAGATAGTCTTGAATACTTAGGTAAATGACACTGTTTTCTTACACAAGGGAGTTTGGATGTTGTCTTTTATGTAATTAGAAGTCATTCTCTATTGTGGGGCTGGGAAGTGACCTGTTTAGATGGAAGACTTATGTCATAGTCGTCAATTATGAGTTCATGGAAAAACTGGTTAAACTGATTATTTTGCAGGACCCAGGCTATGGGGTTCAATTCCAAACCATGTTGCCTCTCAATGTCTAACATTCCCTCATTGATCAAAAATGTTATTTCCTGTAGACCATGGGAACCACAAACCTTCTCATGAACTATTTCAATATTCTACATAGGATTATGACTGAGAATCCAAATTGCTCTAAGACCCAGTTCATTCCAGAGCATAAAGAGCTTTTCAATAATGACCCCAAAAGTCCTGCATCCACCTTAATGAGGTCAAAAGAGAAACATTGGACACTTGAGGCACAAGCTTTCACTCTGCTTGAACGCTTTTCACCTTTCATGATCATGATGACCCGAAAAAGAACCCAGCAATCCAAAGATAAATGCATAAAAGGTGGGCAAAAAACAAAATCCTCTTCATCATTCCCAGGTAGTGAGTGCGCCCAAGAGGAAAGGAAAGGGTGATCTATTCAATTATTGAGTGACATTTTCCTTCTTTGAAAGGAGTTACATGCTGGGAAGTTTGGCTGGACTATCTCTAGTCTTACTCACTAAGTTTCTAAGAATGACCCTGAAATTTTTAGGCAAAATCACTAGAAAGGATGGGAGGCATCCCTCCTACTTTGAGGTAGCTGTTTGATGAGCCAAAGGTGACAAAGCTAGATGCATTTATCAAGAGAAGTCTCCTATTTTATCTCTGTGTCTCACATTGAAGGGAGGCTGCAGAGGACTATTCACAACTGCACTTCCTAAAGGGATCAGTCTACCACACAATCATCAGAGATGCCACAGAATGGGATGATAGTTCTAATGGAACTAACAACTCAAATGACAGAACAACAGAGAACAAGATAAGTCCACGCCCAAGGTGCCTTCTTCATCTGCTTCTAAGCAAAAGTCTTTTCAAGTCCTGGATCATTAAGAGCAAAGACTTTTCACTGCTACTGACCTTGGTAGAAATTCTCTACTGATGCAGAGTGAGCAAAGAAAATAGGCAGTGATGTTTAAAAATATATAACAAATATAACATTGGTAAAAAAAAAAATAAGAAAATGCAAGGGTCAAATTTCATCTGGTTGAAATCCTGACATGAAAGGAGGGCCTTGCTTTAAATAACCATAAATTATTCTTTCCTTCCTCATCAGGATTCATATTCATTTTCAATCTGTCAGGAAGCCTACAATGCTAACAAATCAAGAAGGCAGCCACAGTTCCTGGATTTTGAGATTGTTCATTTATTCTTTTCATTCATTCATTCACAATTGCATTTGTAGAGCATTTACTATCACAAGGCCCTTCTTGGGATACAACCATAAATGAGGCAGAACTCTGTTCTCTAAGACAGGATGAGGGGACATAAATAGAATGCAGGTATGAATATAAGAAAAGCTACAGTGTGAAATGGGCATTAAAGCAGCATACCTGGTAGTGAATTGATGTTAGTTAGTAGTGCTGACTTTCCATTGGGATGAATCTTTTAAATGACTGAGTTCAGCACCAAGGATAGCTGCCACTCCTTGTATGAGGAAACCGGCATGGGCAATGTTAAGGGCAGCAGTGAAAAGATGCGAAAATCAGGTCTTTTGTGTGAGATCCTTCAATCATGGAGGATTTCGGTACTCACTAACGGGTTCTTTTCAGGGCATGGAATTAATTTATTGCTACTATTTTCAAATAACTAGTCTGTTTTGCTAGAGGAGATTACAAGTTGATATGACCTCCTGGCAGAAGAAAAAAATCAACTTTCTACCTCCATGTCAAATAGAATCAAACTAGTTTTCTTGTGTTCAGAATGGATTTTTCCCAATTACATGTAAAAAATAAACTTTAATGTACATGTTTTTTAATGTGTTCCAAATTTTCTCCCTCTTTTACTCCACTCCACACTTTCCAAGAAGGGAAAAAATTTAATGTAGTTATACATGCTCATTGAGAAATATCTCACAGTAAAATAACTCATTATTGGTTGGGGAGAAAGTGGCTTATAGCAGAAAGAATACTGGCTTTTAGAACCAATTTAGAATCTTAATTCCAAACCTGAATGGCTGTGTAACCTAAGACTTTTGAAGTTCCTCACAACATGGTTCCAACTCAACTTTCTGGGATCCCTGGATATTGCTTCCCTTCCCCAATATAGACAATTCGCGCACTCCCTTTGTTTCTCTGCTCCTCATCCATGACATTCACATCATCTCCCTGTGTGCCTTTGCACTGGCTGTCCCCCATGACTGGTCTGCATGTCCTTCTCACTCCTGCCTCATTTGGTCTTGTTCTTCCTTTAGAAATCAGATCAAATACCACCTCTGGAAACTTTTCATGATGTCTTCCATTGCTAGTATCCTCTGACTCAAACAACTTGTACATAACTACTTGTATTTATTGTCTTTATATTTCTTTCTTTATATCCTTATATCTCCTTTGTATCCCCAGTGTCTATAACAGTGCCAGGAATGTAGTTTGTCTTTTATAAATGCATGGTAATTTATTAATTATAATTATAATTAGTTAGCTGATCATCAGTGAAGATGAAGGCAGATGATCATGCTTATGGTGTGATCCTTATGGTATATGACCTCTGCCATCTGCAACCTAGGAAAGTCAAAAAAACATAATTTGAGATAATTGGATTCTAGTCTGACATTAATTAGCAACATGAGATGCTGTGAATACCTCTCTAGGCCATCTCCATTTCCTGCTCTGAAAAAAATAAGTTCTTAAAAGAAGGAAGGCCTCCAAAGGCTAAAATTCTGTTTTCTCCACACTAAATAAACAGAAATTCTTTGGGCATTCCCAATATTTTGTTTGTTCTGTTTTCTTGAAATAACAATAAAAGGGACAATTTAGTAACTATATTTCATTAATTCATGGCAAGGATGGTTTTTGAATGTTATCCCAGGACTTGACATTATCGCTATTCTCTTTGGAACCTGTCCAGAAATTTTAGTTTCTGCAAGAACCCTTTCCCAAACCTATATAATGCCAGTGCCTTTGTTCTATTGATTATCTCCAGTTTATCCTGTATACAACTTATTTATACATAACAGTTTGTATGTCAACTCCTTCATTAAACTGTAAGATATTTGCAGTCAAATCCTGTCTTTTCCCTTTCTTGGTATCAATGGCACTTAGCAGAGTTCCTGACCCATAGCAGATACTTAATAAATGGTAATTTATTGGTTATCTAGTCTAAGTCCCTAACTTTATGGATGGGGAAATTAAGCAAGTCATTTAAAGTCATATAGCTAATATCAGATAGCTAGGGTATGGCCACACATACCCAGAGTTCTGTCCTACTCTATGTAACGTGCTTCCTGAAGATAACCTCCTGGAAGGTAAGCTGGCATCTGACACCAAGAGTTCTGACCATGTCATTTCCTTGATCCCTTTGATTTAATAAATCAAATAAAATCTAAATTCTAGAATAGATCTAGAAAAATCTAAAGTCTACAATAAAATATTGATCCCTTTGATTGGCATTGAAAGCCCTTCACAATTTTTCAACCCATCTTTTTCCTCTTGTTCCATGTTGCTCACCCACATCTTATATCCCAGGGAAATTAATCTGTTTGCTCTTGTCTGTATACCAGATTCCACCTTCTACCTCCATGTATTTTTTAAGTGAAAATGCTATGTTGTGATCCATACTCAGTTCCCACAGTCCTCTCTCTGGCTGTAGATGACTCTCATTATCATAAAATCATTGGAACTGGCTTGAATCATCTCATTGTTGTAAAGAGCCACATCTATCAGAAATGATCACTGTATAATCTTGCTGTTATCATGTACAATGATCTCCTGGTTCTGCTCATTTCCCTTAGTATCAGTAAATATAAGTCTCTCCAGGCCCCTCTGAAATCATCCTGCTGATCTTTTCTTACAGAACAATAATATTCCATAACATTCGTATACCATAACTTATTCAACCATTCTCCAGCTGATGGGCATCCACTCAGTTTCTAGTCTCTTGCCACTACAAACAGGGCTGCCACAAACATTTTTGCACTTGTGGGTCCCTTTCCCTCCTTTAAGATCTCTTTGGGATATAAACCCAGTAGAAACACTGCTGGGTCAAAGGGTATGCACAGTTTTCTAACCTTTTTGAGCATAGTTCCAAACTACTCTCCAGAATGGTTGGATTAATTCACAATTTCACCAATAATGTATTAGTGTCCTGGTTTTTCCACATCCCTTCCAACATCTGTCATCTTTTCCTGTCATCTTAGTCAATCTGAGAGGTATGTAGTGGTACCTCAGAGTTGTCTTAATTTGCATTTCTCTGATCAATAGTGATTTAGAGCACCTTTTCATATGACTAAAAATGGTTTCAATTTCTTCATCTGAAAATTTTCTGTTCATATCATTTGACCACTTATCAATTGGAGAGTGGCTTGAATTCTTATAAATTTGAGTCAATTCTCTCTATGTTTTAGAAATGAGGCCTTTCCCAGAATCTTGAATGTAAAAATGTTTTCCCAATTTATTGCTTCCCTTCAAATCTTGTCTGCATTGGTTTTGTTTGTACAAAAACTTTTAAACTTAATATAATCAAAATTATCTATTTGGTGTTCAATAATGATCTCCAATTCTTCTTTGGTCACAAATTCCTTCCTTCTCCACAGATGTGCATCTCCATGCTTTTGTTATTGTCACTAATGCTTTGAATGTATCCTCTTTTACCACCACTACTTGGAATCCTTAATTTTATTCAAGGTATATTGCAAGCATCATTCCCCACAAGAGCCTTTCAAAACACTTTCTTAGCTGTCATTAACACTCTCCCTGAAATTATTTGGGATATTTTTGCCTTTATCTGGGCAAATCTTGCTCCCACCCCTGCAAGTTCCTTCAGATCAAGAGCTGTGTAGTCCTGGCACCTAATCCACTGTGTAATTTATAGTAGATGCTGGTTAAAAGATGTGTCAGGATTATATCTGACTGAAGGAAAGAAAGAAGCCAGCACAACTCTGATATTCACTGGCTTTTATCAGAGGATCTGTTGGGGGATTTTTGGGTAAGGAAACTGAAGAAGGAAGTGCCAAAGGCTTCCCCTGAGAAATATAGCCAGAAATAAATTTTAAAATCTATCTCGCCGCTGCAAACAATGGCAGAGGTCTTTCAGGTGTATTGAATTGCTTCCATTAGTAAGCAATGGGTCAGTACCTCAAAAGATCCTCCCAATCGAACAGCCACCAGAAATCTAATTACATGTGACAATCTTCACATCCTTAACGACTCTGGCTGCTGACCTTTCTGAACATCCACATTGACAGGCATTGAGCCAGTGAACTTTCCAATATACTGAAGGATTCAGCCCAGTCTGCTGACTGGCTTTGGTTTGGCTTACTTCTAAAGAGTAGAACAAAGGTAGTGGCTCTTCTGGGGTTAGAGAGAATGTCGCTCCAGAATTGGGACCAGCTGCTTCTTAGCTGATATGGAAAACCTGGGAGGGGGAGAGGACCATGTTTAAAAAGGATCCTATAGATTTGGAAGGGGGCTTAAAGGAAAAACAAAAACAGACTTAAAATACAAAGGTGTATTTCAGCATTTCCCCAAATAAAAGAGGGCTTTCTTCCCTTGAATGGAGAGTATTTCATTGTGTTTACATAACAGCATTTGAAGAAAATTATTGCTGCTCTCTATCAACAGCCAAAGGTCCTTTCTAGTCCTGCCTAAGAATCCTTGTTGTTTGATCCATTGTACTTGAAGAGAAACAAGATGACATCACCGCGTTGAGTCAGGGAACTGTTTCTGACCAGATCAGTAGGAATTCAGAAGGCTCTGCCACAGCTCAGACACCAGCAGTCCATGCAAACCTTTGCAGCAGAGATGTCTCTACAGCTGCACATCTCATGTTTCTCATGAGCTACTGCAATTCTGGTTTGATCATAGAGCACAGTGCCTTCTTTGGAGTGGGGGCACCGTGCTGGGCAGACCAGGGCCAGTGTCTGCCATGTCACACTGTTGATGTCAAAGTTCTTCAGAGAGACCTTGAGAGTGTCCCTGTAGTTCTTCTTCTGACCTCCATGACAGCACCTGCCCTGTTTGAGTTCTCTGAAAGTTGTCTTTTAGGCACGTATACTTTGGGCATTCGGACAACGTGGCCAGCTCAACAGAACTGTGCTCTCTGCAGGAGAGTTTGAAGATGTGGCAGTTCAGCTTGAGAAAGGACCCAGGTGCTTGATCCTTATCTCACCACGTGTTCTTCAGAATCTCCCTGAGACAATTCAGATGGAAGCGATTCCCTTACTGGGTGTGGTGCTGGTCCACTCCCAGGCATACAACAAGGTCAGCATCAAGGCTCTGGGGCCCTCAGTGTGACAGTCATTCTAATACTTCTTCTCTCCCACACTTTCCCTCAGAGCCTCTCCAACACTGAGCTAGCTCTGGCAATTGTTGCTGCTGGGGGCAGCCCTGGAACGTGTACCGCCAAGGTAAGTGAGCTCGTCCACAGCAACCAACATTTCTCCTGTTAGCCTTCATCCAGCCTCCCCTCCCCTCCCAACACTCCTTCTTATGGTTCAGATGGACACCCTGAATCCCTGTAGTTATCTTGGGAAAGGACAGAGCTAACAAAGTCTAAGGCCCACAGCATCCAGACTCAGAATTGGAAAGGACCCCACACATACACAAGTTTTCCAGGGATGGGAAGCCCATTACCCCCCAAGGCAACCCAAGCTCCTTGGGCTTAGTTCTCATGAAATGCTCAGAAATCAAAGCAAAAATCCCCCTTTTTCTCATTTCTGCTCCTACTTCTGCCATCTGAGCCGAGCAACACCTGTATGGCCACTCTCCCTTCCATATGGTTCATTCAGATAAAGGAGATTTTCAAAAAGGGAAAATGGCTTTTCCATGGTAACACCACTAGTCAGTGGACTGGAAGAGGTAGGATTTGCTCCATCACAGCAGGAAAGCAGTGAGCTCCAAGCCTGGGCATTGCTCACACATGCTGCCCCCCTCACCATCCATCACCAAGGACAGGTTGGCTGTGCCCAAATATTCCTAATTCACACACTCTTTCTTTTTTCTCTTTTGTAAACTCCCTACTCAGAACATCTGCAAAGGACCAAGATTTTAACTCTTAAGTCTCCCTTTCCTCCGAACCCAAAACTTATCCTTGTGAACATATAGGTGACCACCTAGTTGGCAACATAGGCTTTCTTGTCACTCAACACCAGGTACCATGGAGTGTCAGCCAGATGGCAGTTGTTACTGTAACCAAAGTGGGCATGGGACCATATAGTCCTGGTCCCGGCGCTCTTTGGAGTGTCACATGGAAAGTATTTAGCTTTCACCTTGTATTGTTTTGAGGCAGCTGGGTGGGGCAGTGGATTGATCTGGGTCTGGAATCAGGACAACCTGAGTTCAAATCTAGTTCAAATCTATCAGACATTTGCTACTAGTTGGGAAAGTTATTTAACTTCTCTTTGCCTCAGTTTCCCCAACTGTAAAATGGAAATAAAAACAGTCTCACAGGATTGTTGTGAGAATCAAATGAAATGGTATTTGAATAAAGCCTCTTGTACAGTATGAGACACATAGTAGGACAAATAAATTCTCGTTCCCTTCTCTCCCCCTCTTTTCGACGTATTCTGTTCTCACGGGTGAATTAATAATAATGACCTGCCTTCAATAACATTACCATCCCCAGGACTGGGGCTTGTTCCTGGCTCCTGGTAGGTACCTAATTGATGATTGTTGATTGAATTATTTCAGAAAAACAACCAGTTTGTGTATTAGAGCACATTATATGGAAACAGATGATCCCATCAAGTGGCAGTGACCTGAAGGTGAACTAATGACAGACAAGTCAGTCACTCATCAGTAACGCGTCCTTGGAAGAGAGCCACTGAACTTGGGCCTCAGAGTGGCTCCCGGGAAGCTGGGATATGGCAGGGCGCTCAAGGACTTTGGGCAAATCATTTATCTTTGTAAAACAAGGGAATTAAACTAGCTGGCCTCAAATCCCCCTCCCCAACTCCTGCCCAATAAGCCTCTGACTTGGGAAAAAATGGCAAAAGAGAGAGAGAAGTCATGGATCTCCACTGACCTCTCCACTGTATCCCTGTGACTGTCTCAAAAACGAAGCAGGCTTCCAAAGGTGCCAAATGGAGTCATGGTTTGCATTTGTTTGTTTTCACATTCTGGGGGCAAAACCAAAACACTGCACTGTGTCTGCGCTTCCCAGGGGTCAACAGACTAAGCTGCCAACTGAGGACAGGCTGGAGAATGGGCAAAAATCAGCTTCCTGGGAAATGGGGAGAGCAGATCTCCCTCTGACGAGGCAGAATCCGCTGAGAGCAATCCCGCCGGGATTTCAACCAGCCTTTCGTTGCTGGGGCAAATTCCTCCTCTGCCAGAAGCAAGAGGGGGAAGCAGGAAAGCTCTTTCCCGGTGCCTTCATCTCTAGTTCGAGCTTTACCAGCCCTATCAGGGAAGGAAGTCTTCTTGTTCCCCTTTCACAGGGGTACAAATCCTTGAGATAGGTGACTTTGGAGAGTCAGAGAGAAAAGGAGCCAGAATCTAAGTCCGCTCCCACTGACTTCCCCTTCTTGACACCGACTCCAGCTCAAAACTCTCCACACTCTCAGGACCTGAGAGATGGAGATAAATTGATCTCCAAGGGCATTCTGCAGTTTCCTGGGTGTTCTAGAGACCTTCCAGGAGGTCAAAAACATCCTCAGGGTAATTTTAATAATAGTATTTTATTTTTTCCCAGTTTCGTGCCAGGCCAACTTCGAAGCATTCATTTGTACAGGATTTTAAGTTCCAACTGTTTCTCCCTCTCTTGCTCCCATTCCCCCTCCTCTTCCTAAAATGGCGAGCAAGTGCACGCGCTGTTGTATGAAACATTAATTCTAAGAGTTTTAATTTCTAATGTGAGCATCAGTAACTAGAACCCACATAAGCAAAAGCTCTTGGTGGAGTGGGGGCCCAGGGAGCCTCAAAGGGGGTTCTAAATGGAAGCATTGAGGACTGCTGGTGTGGACCAGCCCCTCCCTTGACAGTTGAGGGGGCCAAAGCACAGTGAGGCATACAAGCCAATGTCACACAGGTGGTTAAGGAGCTGGTTAGTTCCTAGGTCTCCTGCCTCGGGACCATAGAGCGCCACCCAAACCCTCCCCATCTCCAAAAGCCTCCTAGGAGACTTTTTCTGTTCTTTTGGACTCATCAGCCCCTTGGGTGGCTTGCCATGAACCTGGCTGGGGCCGCAAGCTCTTCCCCACCCTGGCACTCCTAATTCACTGAGCACCTCGGACTTGGAAAGAACAGAAAATACAGCCCTTTCCGGCTCCCCCCCTTTCCTCCGCTTTGATTTGCTTAAATGTGTAACAAACATAATGTCCTGAAATACAGCCTCCTGAGAGTTACCACAAGCAGCTTTCCATTAAGGGCAACAAAATGGTGACATTGAACCAGTATCGGAAATAAACATGGCACAGTAATCATGCAAAACATCAAATCTGCAACAAATTGGATTGTTCTGTGGCCCCGCGGCCACACGCCCACAAGGAGAACTTCAGGGCACGCGGGCTATTTCCCGACGATGAAGCAGATTGCCCAGGGTGGAGAGGAAACAGTTTAAGAAATCATAACTCCGCTCGGTACAAGGCTAATACTGTTTGAAACGCGAGATCCAGGGAGCCATTACGGCCATTGTCTGGTCCCTTTGAGCCTTCCCCCATCCAGGACCAGATGCATTTATCTTTTACCTTGACGTCTGATTGCTGTGCTAATGCCATTTACAACTAGATGGAAGAAAATTATCTTCTCCCAAGGACTCGGCTGATTCTTTTCTTTAAAGAGGAAGGAAAAATGAAGCCCTTTTCATTTGTGGGAAGTCCTGCATAGAAAGCCGTGTGCATAAATCGCATTAGGCCCCCACAATTTGTCCCTGGCTCTCGGTTATTGCTGGGATAAATGCACGGAAACATGATTTATGTAACTGGCAGCAGCACCAGCCCTGGACCAAGGACTGAGCCCTCCCACGGAGGAACACAAATCACCGCTCGCCCTCCGCTTGGGGCCTCTTTGCCTCCGAGTCGAGGGTGTGGAGCCAAGTGTTCTAATTATTCTCTGCCTCTGGAAGTTCGAGCTAATTTCTGGGCGAGAAAAGCAGATTCCGCCACTAGGTCAGCGTGCCCCTCATTATTTAGGGAGAAGGGCTAGAGCTTTGGGGTACCTGCCTACAGAAGGGGGGCACTCCCAATACCCCAGGGACCCAGCAGCAAAGGTGAGAGAATGAAAAAAGAGAAAACCACTCAGCTGTTTAACTCGAGAACCGGGACTCGGCCCGGCCCAGCCTAGTTTGGGATGTTTTTGGCGTGGGCCCCCAGGAAATGAATGAAGAAGGCAGAAGTCGATGTACCCGGGGCCATGAGCACAGGAGGACATCCAGGATCTCCTGCTCCCCTGCCTCCCCCAACGTCTCCAGCCTTTTAATGGATAACAAAGTCCTTCCCTCACAACGACCCTCTAACAGGGAGTACAAGAGAGGGAAAGTACAATGCCCATTTTATAGATGATGAAACTGATTAAGTGAGCTCATTTAGGGAGGGGATTGCCTCATGTCTTGGGGTGGGCAGCAAGTGGCAAGGACAGAGTCAGCATTTAGTAAGTGCTGATGGTTTGCTTGACTCTCACTGACCTCTCTCTGGAGTCCCCCATCCTCCCCTACAGCCCCAAATCATCATCATGTTCAGAGCTGAGAACCTGAAAGCAGAAGGCCAGATCTCAGCTGGTAAATTAGGCGACCACCTCTTGGCCGGCTTTCCAATTAAATTGAATAAATCTGTGAGGTTCTCTCGTGATGACAGATGAGGAGGTTATCAGGCTCACGTGCCATTAGGCTTCCCACTGCAGGCCTTCTGAGCCCGGGCACGACCTGCCTGCTCCATATGGGATTGCTTTGGAGAAGAGCGGGGATCATTAGGCAGAGGGTCCTTGCCTCCCCCGGGGGACTGCACACGAATCCCTGACAGTCGGGGGCACCGAAGGACGGAGGTCCCGTCTATAGGTTTCAGAGGCCCCACCAAGATGGTTGGGAGAGGCCCCCAAACTGCCGTGGCCCCGGCCTCGCCCCAGAACCTGAAGCTGGGGGAGCAGCCGGGTTCTTTCTGCGCTCCAGCACTGTTGGTCTCAGGCTGCGAGGCGCCTCGCGGCCCAATCGGAGCAGATTTGAAATAATTACATTTCCCTTTGTCTCATGTCAGCCAACAAGTGAGCTCAGCACATTTTAATGGGATCCAGCCTCGCCTCCTGCTCTTAATGAGGCCCCATTTTGATAAGAGACTCTGGTGAGATCAGGAATCATAACAGCCATGAGAGCCAAGGTTGGGATTCTTGGTTCATTAGGCAACAAGAATAGCTCTTCAGAATACTTGTTCCCAAAGAGAATGAAAGGGCCAAGTTGCCAGGGGCCTGGGGGGGCAAGTGGGGAGTCGACAGGCTTCCATCTGGATTATCCGGAGAGCGTCCTGCGGCTGTTCCATGAGAACCTGTCAGGAGGACGTGGCCTGAGGGAGTGGGACGGCAACTGGGCGGGGAGCCCGAAACGCTGGGCTTCAGATGGAGTCACTCTTACTAACTGTGATCCTGAAGAGATCGCTTCACCTCTCAGGGTCTCAGCTTCCCCATTTGGAAAATGGTTAGATTTGGACCAGATGGTGTGAAAACTAAGAGTCAGGAGAGAAACACTCTCATTCTGCCAAATCTGCCACTGACCAGTGATGGGATCGAAGGACAGTCTCCTTCTCTCTGGGCTTCAATTACAAAAAAAAAGATGAGGATGGGCTCCTGGGGTCACAGCATTGGAAACTGGAAGATACTTTGAAGGCATCTGGCCTAAACCTTTCTGGGTCTCAGTTTCCCCACCTGTAAAAGAGGGAAGTGGAACTAGAGACCACAGAGGCCCTTTCCAGGTCTATGCCTCTGGATTAAGGAAGTAAGGCCCTGGGACTTTCTTGAGATTATCCAGGGACTGTCCTGGATAATCAGTCCTTCCAGGGCTGATTGAACACGGTGGTTCATTTTTTTTTAATTTTCAGAACTGGACAAAACTTTAGAAATGCTCCAATTCCCTTATTTCCCTGGTGTTAAAACTGAAGCAGAACGACTTGGCCATGATGGCCAAGCCAGGGTGTGACAGAGCAGAGATCAGAGTTGGGGCATTTTTTTGCAAGGAGCCCCCCTGTCTCTCTGATCCTGCAGCCGAGGGAGAGGCTGGAGGAAGCCAGAAAGGCTCCTGCCTTCCCTGAAACCTCCACTCTGCGTGGCATTTCTTCAAGCTTTGCTCGAGACCAGGGCACAATTATTGCCCCCAAACAGCTTGGGTCCTAAAATGGAAAACGACCCATGGAGGGCAGTGATTCTAGAGACTTTTATCAAGAAAGCCATAGGCCTGATGAATAGAGTCAGAAAGGAGAGGTTTGTTACAGTCCATCCAAGACCCAGGGCACGGGGATTTGTAATGGCTCAGAATTTAAGGACTGGGCTTGGCAGTAGGGAGAGGAAAGGGCATGAACATGGCACGAGGGCAGTTGGCAAGGAGAAGGCAGAGGAAGTGATTGGAGAGGAAGAAATGATTCAGGGAATCATGGGAGCTGTGGCTTTCCTAACTGTTCTCAGAGCATAAAAATATATTGGGCACTGATCTAAGTGCGTTACATTTACTATATCACTTGATCTTCACAACCCTGGGAGGTGATAGTGATGGGAGTGATAGTGATGATGATGAATAGTAATAGTACTGAAAGCTCATACTTATAGAGCACTTACAATGTGCCAGGCACTGTGTGACACACCTTAGAGTTATTATTTCACTGGATCCTCACAAGAGCCCTGGCTGATAATGAGGAGGAGAAGGAGGAGGAAGAGGAGGAAGAGGATAATAATGACTAGTAACAGTAAAAATAACTAAAATTTCTATAGCACTTACTATGTACCAAGTATTATGTAAGCACTTTACAAATACTTTCTTATTTGATCATCACAATTTTGAGAGGTCGGTGCTATTATTATCCCTATTTTACAGATGAGGAAACCGAGGCAAACAGAAGTTAAATGACTCTCACAGAGCTAGCAAGCTAGAACTCGGGTCTTCTTGACTTCAAGCCCTGGGCCACCTCATTACCAGGACTACCGTAGAGAGGACTGTTGCAGGTGGAGTATGGATGAGATTGCTACAGGAACCCCTTCAAAATCTATAAGGCAGATTGAATCCTAGCCCCAATGATTCAGAGTCACTCTTGAATACTAAGACCCAAATGATTGTTTTTGTTTTTTCAACATGAACTGATGATATCTGAGAATATTTTTCCTAGGCAATGTTGTTGCTGTTGACTTTTTACTCTAAAGGTTGAACTTTGCCATTATTCCCAGTACATTTGGATTCAATCGATCCTCCCATAGGTGCAAAGTCATCCCGGGTCCCAACTCTGTCATCCTATAAACGTTGTGCTATTTCCAGCTTCCTGCAATCTGTCAGTAGAATGAATAGACCTTCCCAGTCTTCATCTCTGTGAATGGAAAAATGCAGAAGACAGAGGAAAAGCCCTGTAAGAGCACATCCTTCAAGACCAGCTCCTTGATTGTTAACAGTTCATTAGCTAAGATTGGAAGCCTTGCCCACTCAATAGCCATGAGGCCACCTGACAATTCCATTTATAAACGGCCAGTACAAAAACCCCATCACCGAGGATTTCACCAAAAATGCTGCTGGCTATCTTGCTGGATGTTTCGACAATTCCCTTTGTTTCATTCTCAAGAGCTAATAGACTAGTGCTAGATTGACATAGTGGAAATATAGGTTGAGCAATAATTGAAAATGACATCAAAGTCATCATCCAAAAGGATGCCGGTGAGCTCAAGAGAAATAGAGAAGTTAAGGAGATGACAATGACTGGGACAACTAAAGGAAGAGGCAAAACACCTCCAGAGAAAGAGAAAGAGATGATGAGTGGAAATAAGCACATACAGTCTTACATATATGTGTATGTATTTTATATCTTTGTTTATAGATATCTCTGTACATATACATTTTTGTATATATGTGTGTATATGTATGTGAATGTATATGTATACATATATACATATATATGTTTAATTGTAGCCTCTGTTAGGGAAGGGGGAAGGAGGAGGGAAAATAAAGCAAAAAGTACACAGCAGAGAACAAAAGAAAACCTAAAAGGAAGCAAAGAACCACAATGTATAACATTTATTATATAGGTTTTCTTGAAATGGAAATTTATCGTTTTATACTAAATCATCTTTTATGTGTATCTGTCCATTTTTTTCTTTTCTTGTTTTGTATTTAAGTTTAAAATAAATTATAAAAAAATAAAAGCTTTTGGGAAAAGATGCTTTAAAAGAAGCTAAGATTGAGAGGGGGTCAGGAATGGTGAGTTCCGTTTGGGATATGTTCTATTTGAGTTGCCCAAAGAACATCCAATTGAAAATAATTTATAGGCACATTTGGTGATGAGTTTAGGAAAGCTATAAAGGCTTGATAGATAGCTATAGGCGTGTTCTGCAGAGGGAAGATAATGGAGATCATGTGACTTGATGAGGTCTGTATAGAGGAGGGAAAAGGAAGTAAGAAAGACTCCAAATAGAACCTTGGGCTCTATCCCAAATTAGGGGGCGAGACATAGATTATGATCCAGCAAAGAACACCAGGAAAGAATGGTTAGACAGAAAGGAGAAGAACCAAGAGAAGGGAGAAACCAGAGAAGAGAGATGATCCAAGAGGAAGGGTGTTCGGGGGTATCAGATACTGGAAATGGCCATTATGAGTAACTTTGAAGAAAGTGGTTTCCCTGGCATGGTGAGGTCAGAAGCCAGACGGCAGAAGGTTAAGAGAGGCGAAGAGCAGGACTATAGACGACACGTTGGACTGACTCTTTTGAAGAGCTAAACTGTGAAAGAGATATATGCTAAACCCAACCATGAAGAAGTCTCCAACGAGATTTAGGAAAGATCTGCTTAAACCCTGCTCCCCCAGGACACATGATGCTCACTACTTGGGCAGTTGCCCTTCATGGATGGAGAAAGGGAAATACCACTAAGACACTCTATTTGTGAAGAAATAAAAGAAGTCCTAAGGATGCTCTTAGAACATCCATGGCGAAGATCCCTCTGTGAATACTCCTCACACTTAAGCACTAATTGAGGGCCTGAAATAACTGTTCTTGAGCAAAAGAAAGGACATCTCTCACTTCATTACCCTTGATACAAAAGCAAAGTGAGAAGCCATAAGCATGTGTAAATATTGAGATGAATCCCCAGTGGAGCAGGGCTTCTGAAACCCTTTCCCCTCACAACCCCTTTTTCCCAAGAAATGTTTATGCACTCAGGGTATAAAGGTATGTAAAATAAGCACCCAGATCAGACATCGACTGATAAGAAATCAGAATTTTCTGTCCCCCACATTGAGTGACACAACCCCATGTGGTTAAGCCAGAGCACCCCTGGCCAGCGGATCTTTGAGCTGCACTCAAAGGCTCAAAGAAAGAGACTTTAAAATGACTCAACACCATTAGTCCAGATGGATCAATTATCCACAGAAGCCTGGGGCTCTGAGCACACTGGTGTGACATCTTGACAAAATCAAGTTAAAACTGACAGTTTGGACTAAATGAGAAAATCCACACGAGCCTCGGAAACGCCAGCTCCTTCGAATGTCCAGTACCCTGCTCCAACTCCAGGCTGTGGATATTTCCCATCCTCTCTATCGCAATTATGAAAATCATCAATAGCACCGTAATTGAGCATTTCCTTTAAACAATCAGACATTATTTGAACTGGCTCAGCTCAGTCCAGGGCCAGGAGCGCATTAGCAACACTAAAACTGTCCAGTGCCTTGGCGGGGATCATTCTTTCAGTGTGCCTTGAGCAAGCCTGGGAGGGCCCCACCTTCTCCCGAAGCAGCTTTCTCAGGAGTGCCGCTCCCATGACCGTGTCCCCACTGAAGGGGCATCTACACTGGTCGTCCATCTGGCTGCTGAAATGGCTTCCTCTGGGATGCTGGGGCCAGCTGCAACAGTGACGTGCTGGAGTTAATGATCACAGGCAGCGACATGTTATATTAGAGCTTTGCCTTGCAGTCAGGAGGACTGGAATCCAAATCCTGCCTCACACACTGACACTTGGTTTCCTCACATGTAAAATGAAAATAACCATGTTGTTCTAAGGATCCAATGAGTAATGATACATGTAGAATATCTCAATCTTCTAGGTGCTATAGAAATGATAGCTTACTCTTAGATCATAACATCCTAGAACCAGACAGAGGTTGTTGGTTTAACCAAGGGTTTTTTTAGATGGAAATAGAGACCAACATTCAAAGTCAAGGGAAACGAGCTCCAAGCCTCCTGTCATCAATGCAATGTTTACCCTTCCCATTCTGCAGGGCCAGCACCATCTAACTTTCTCATTTGGAAGATAATCCCCCTTTTAAAAACATTATTTCATGCATATATCTTATAAATAAAAAGCTATAATAAAAAATAAAAATAAAATAAAAAATATTTCCCCCTTAATCATATGAGGTCAAAGAAGAAAGAAGTGGGGCACAGTGAACAATAGCAGGCAAAAACTTATTAATAAGTCTCCCTTCTGGGGATAGGGGTTTCCACACTAGGAGTTTCCTTCTGCCCCCTTGTAAATAAATTCACATGACTGAGGCTCAGTGCCCGGCACATAATAGGTGCTTTGTAGTTATTATTATCATTGTCATTATCACTATGATGATGATGATGATGACTAATCCCATGCTCCTATATTTATAGTAGCTGATTTGGCTGCTTCTCTCATCACCATTTGAACATGAATGACTGGTCCTATGGCTAACATGAAAGAAGGCACATGATTAGTGCAAAATCTCATCCCATGGAATCACAGAAGATGAAAGGTGAAAGGTGAAAGGAACCTTGGAGATCTTCTCACTGCCCTCAATCTATAGATGAGGACATTGAAAAGTAAGAGAAGATCTGGCCTGAAATCTGCAGGGATCTCTTTCTATGGAAGGTCAACTGTGTCAAAGGCCTTGCAAACAACAAGAGGAACTAGGACCTTAGAAGTCCTGAAGGCTCTCCAGCTAAGTCTTTCCAAGTCAGTAGCTCTAGCCTTGGTCCACAGTTGAGGGAACCCAAAGTTTCCATTTGAGAGATGTTCAAAAATGGAACATGGCAGAGGTAAAGAAACTTGGCTCTCAAGTCTTGCAGACTAAAAGAAAGAGATCAGGCATGTGCCCATCTCTGGCTCACTCTGAACTGGAAGATATCCTTAAGCCCATAATGGCATAATTTTGTTTGTAAATACTCTAGGGCATCCTCACTCCTGAATCCTCCAAAATATAAAGTCTTGCTCCCTCTCCCTTCTCCCCCTTTCATGGCATGAACACTTTTTCACGTTTTGCCAAGAGAGTTAAAAACTATTAGCAACCCCCATCTCAGAGTAGCAAACCACATCACCTAATGGGTTATAACAACGAAGGCCAAAGCTCTCCCCAATCAATCAATCAATCAGTCAGTAAGCATTTATTAAGCATCTACTATGTGCAAGGTCTAGGACTGCAAAGAAAAGCAAAAACTCCCGGCTGCCAAAATCTCAAAATCCAGTGATGGAGGGTGGGGGAGGACACACTATGCAAACAATTAGATACAAATCAGAACCTCCGTCCATCGGACAGAGTAGCTGAGCACATTTCGGTTTTTAACTGATGCTGAACCTGAGCTACAGAGAAGATCCCAGAAGAATATCAATAAAAACCAGAATGGTAAAATGAAAAAACCATAACATGGGGACCAGGAAGCCTGGGTTCTCTTCCACACCTACCCAGAATTTCTCTGGGTTCTCTTTGCAACCCTCTCTATATTTCTTTAAAGTTTGAAAATTACTTGACACATTATACTACTTGAATCTCACCATAACTTTGCCTTGTATTACTATCCAAAAGAGAGTCAGCTCACCCCTCTGTTCCAAGGCAGGGAAACCAATACAAATCATGAGTCGTGTCTACAACACTCCCTCCAACATTCAGCCTCTGCTGGAAGACCTCCCTCATTAAGGCAGCGCATTCACTTTGGACGGTTCTAACCATGAGGAAGGTTCCCAAATGGCAGAATGTTAAATCCTATTCCACATCACAAATTGTTGGAGAGAGTTGTCATCTTCCTTTGACTTCTCCTTCAAACAGCCATTATACTGGGTCACACACTTTCTTCAATAACTTCAGAAAACAGAAAAGAAAACTACTTGTTGGGTGCACATAAGACACCAGAATATCCCCAACTAATCCTTGGATGTTGGGAAGTTTAGATTTATAAATGCATTGGATGAGGAGTAAGGTTCTTTGTGTGGTGTCCAATTGAATGAGGGAATCAGTGAAGGAACAAAGGCAAAAAAAGAGAATTTTCAAATGAATCTGATCCATCTAAATAACCTTCATCCAAATCCTAAAGTCTCTGATTTTTCTCAGTGACACAAATTATTTGCCTGAGTAATTCTGAACTTCCTTTGGTATGTACCTAGTATTCTCTGTACAAAGGCAGAATGGCTGCAAAGTCTGACTGTACAGCCCTCATTCACACTGCTTCATGGGTCATGAGATGATCCCTCCATACTTCTGTTGGTTCTTCCATTAGTGTACCCATGGGCCACAAATTCAAATGGAAATAACAAGATTTCTTTGGGATCCTCCTGCCCCATTAGCAAATCATGCAGCGGATGTGCTATGATACCAATGCTTGTCTTCTCCAAATCCATCTCAACAGGAGTAATTATGGGAAGGTTACGATGGATGCCCTTGTTCTCTGGGAAAGTGCCTATCCAAGTGTGAACATGAAGGTTAAGGGTGTCAATTCTGTGGCTAATTATGCTAGCAGGAGCTGTCAAACATTCCAGGAGAGAAATCCCTTTATATGTTCTGTGTGACCAGGCAACATAGTGAAAGACCACTGATCCTAGAGTAAAGAACCTCTCTGACCTCAGCTTCCTCGGGTGTGAAATGAGAGGGCATGTACTCAAGAGCCTTTGAGACCTTTCTAGCTCCAGAGTTGATGGGACCTTGACTCCCCCTCACAAATGGGTCTGTGTGATCTGCTATTGAGAAGCCAAGGACCTATTGTTGGGGTGTGGCACTAGCCCGTTACCTGAGCAACCAGAAGAGTGTGATCCAATACTATGTTTCCAAGTCAACAAAACTCCTCCCTCTCTATCTCAAGGCTTCTTAAACATTTCCCATTCATGATCCCTATTTGCCCAAGAAATCAGTATACAAATCAAAGGTTTACTGATAATAAATCATAATTTGTGTCTCCACATTCAGTTACAAGGACCCAAGCTGGGCTCTGTGAAACCTCCCTGGGCAAAGTGACTTTGGAAGTCGATGGCTTTCGATGTTTTGGCAGGCATGGAGGTTGGGTTGGTTGTGGCTGTATTGCACTACAAGACCAAATTGATTGAAAATGTTTAGCCTTCTTCATGATCAATTATGTGATGAACAATAATAAATAAATAATATCTAATTTCAAGGAAAATTTTACCAGCTCAAACCTGCTATCATTTACTGCTGCTTTTTTATCCAGATTCCATGTTTAATATCTCCTCAAACAAGGGGACTAGTGACCAAGACTTATTAAATACATGCTGGGTCTAAAGGAAAACAATGAGGTTTTCCAATGTAGTAAGAAGACATCCCACAAATAGCCATTTCTGATAACTCATGATGGCCTGAAGGCAAGGAAGATTCTTGAAAGTTGTATTAGGGAGAGCACCAGTCATTCCAAAGACTCCACAACAGAGGGATGACCAAGGAGGACTATGTTACAGGTGCCTTCACCTATTAGGAAATGGAAGGTACACTAAGTGGTGGGCTTGCCCCACCATCAATTAAATCATAGATGTGTAAGTCTTGCTTCAATAACTGCATACGCCAAAGAAATACTCAAGATCTTGAGTTTTACTTCTGGTTCTATTCCTGACTTCATCTGTACTTCAAAACCATGTCCCTTTGGAAGCCCCTTCATCTGTCTCATGCCTGTTTTCAGCTGTTTTGTATACTGTTTTCTCCTACTAGAATATCAGCTCTTTGAGGTCGGAAACTATCTTTTTGCTTATATTTGTATCCATGGCACTTACAGTGCCTGGCACTGTGTGTATTTTCTTCCTTCTTTCCTCCATTTCTTTCTTCCTTCCTTCTATATTCTCGATATTTTTTGACCATGTAAGTACTGACCATGTAAGTTATCCAATCAAGTGTACATCCCACTGTGGACAGCAAGCATTTTATCATCCACTTAGTTTGTCCAATGTAGATAATCAAACAATTCTTTTAAACAAATGGGGATTTCACTTAGGACCCTCTGCAGCATTCTGGGGCTCAATATAGTCAGAACAATGCCATCTGAAAGCAGAAGAATATGGAAAGACTTCACCAACTGGGGGGAAGCTTTCCCCTACTTGGACTTTGCACTGGACCTACTGAGGGCAAAAACTTTTGACAAACATCAGCCTCCCAGCCTTGTGCCTTGCTTATTATTCCTAATGGGAGAGTTGGCAAAGTTGTTTTATTACATAGTTCAAGGAAACTTTGATTTTGACACAAACGTGAAAAAATATTTTGTTGCTAAAGATCTTTTAAGACGGCTTTTTGCCCTATATCAAACGCTTTCTTGTATCCTCAAACAATAAGGAAGGCCAAGGGGATTCTATATTGCTTATCAGGAAACAGTAAATTATTTATTTTGTGCCTCTCCAATGCTATAAACCAAAGGTTACCAGGAGGTGAACACTTAATGCTTCTGTGAGAGCTCTCTCTCTTCAAAAAGGCTTTTTGCCATCGCCAAGCCAAACAAGATAGTGTGAAGTGCCTCGTGCTTTCCATCTCCCACCACCTGACAGTAGTCATTCGTCATGACCCGGAGCAATTCTGCTTTTCACAGAGTCCATGTTGTTCCTGTAGTAAAAAGCAATGCAAGGATTGAGCCCGATTTCGCCGTCAGGAAGAGGATGTGGCTCCTGAACCACTCAGAAATAGGGACCTCGGGAGAGATTGTAGTCAAAGCACATATCACAAGCTGCAGCCAGTCCATTGGGGAGCCCAGGAACTAGACCCACTATCTGCCTGTCATGAGAAATGTATGTGGTCATTCGGTGAGCCGGGTACAAAGTTTGGCACATAGTAGGTGCTTAGTAAGTGTACATCGGGGCCATTAAACTTGCCCTTCCTCCATTTCCCCGTCTACCACAAAGCAGGCACAGCAGCTGTCCTGCCTCTGTGTGGGGCTCTTGTGGGGGAGAGTGAGGTAGAGATGGCATCAGTGGACAAACAGAAGGCACGGCCAGGGGGGCTGCCCCGTGCTGATTTCCTAGTTACGCTGCTTAAGGCTCCGTCCTTTTGCACTCGTGAGGAGCTTATGACAGCATCTCTTCCTATTGTGGAAGCTTTGTATTCTCTACAAAAGACCAGGCAGCCCCACTGGCCCCACTGCCCTTATCCCATTAACTGCCAGCCAGGCCCATTTCCAAGGAGCTCTGCGCATCAGTGGGGCTGGGGAGCGATTACCCGAAGAAGGCCCCACCGCACAATCTGCTTTTGGGTCTTCCAGCAGAGCCCGCGCCTTGGAGTCAGAGGATTTCACCACGCTAACTCAGCACTGAGGCAGGAGGAAGTCTCGGGAAATTGGATGTTTCCAGTGGCTCTTTTATGTGACTGAAAAGTACAACAATCATTTTTTCAATCCTTCGCCTTTTACAAAATGGCAGCTTCAGAGCCTCCTTTGAGGACCCAGTCGTTACATCCATCTGCTCCGACCCATAACTGTACATTATGGAACCAAGACAAGTCAGTCTTCAAGGGGGGGGAGAGCTCCTGGGTCAGCAAACTGGGAGTTTCATCTACTTCGTTAGCAAACGATGGGTCTGATTTGTTCTTTTCACTGGGCACTGGTTGCTTCGGAAGCTGATTGCTCACCCACTGATGAGACTGGGAAACGGGGATTCACTCTGGGTCAGAGTTAGAACTGCTGCTTCCTCTGTGCCTCCAGGGTTTTAGATAAAGCCTGGCCCAGTGCACAAAGCGCCAATCTTGGGGTCAGTCAGGAGAAAACCGGTTGTTCGAGGTTGGCCACTTTCTAGTTGTGTGGTCCTCGGTCATTGCTCTCTCCCTGTAAAATGGGGATAATAACAGGCCTCCTTTCTGCTGCAAAGGATGATTGTGAGGAAGTTCTATGGGTTTTAGCACTATGGGAAAACGTGCTTTTTATTTTAATTGGGGAAAGTACCACAGGGTATTCTTTCCTATAGGGAATGGAGGTGGCCAATGGCTTGGAAAAATGCACAGCCAGTTCCTGGGCTTTCAAATTTCCACCTGGCTTCTGATTTCCCTTTGGCTCTGCTTGATTCCCCTCCAACCCTGAACCATAGCCCTGGACTGACCAAGGAACCCCTTTCGCTGCCACTGCTTTGGAAGACTGGAAGTTTGCAGGATGAGGATGGGGGGGTTCAGTGTTCCTTGACAAATCAACTTGTCTGAGACTTTCATTTTCTAAGAAAAAACACAGGAGCCCCAAGACCTGAAAGAAGATCCAGATGACACTAGAAGCTTTGCTTTTTAACAGGAAGGGTTAAGAGTGGAGGATGTGAGGAAGGAAGGGGGCTGCCAGAAACACCACTTTACCAGAGCTGAAGCCCCAACTCAAATCACAAAAGCTTTGGGCAATTTTGCCAGAAGAGGCCCAGTCTCCAGTTTTCCCTTAGGCCCCAAGCCATGTATGTAAGCTGTGCTCTCTGCCATTTAACAAGGGGGCACTAAATAAACAGGAGAAGCATCTTTAGCAGTCCCTCCGCTGCAGGGACAAATCCCTGAGGTCCAAGGACAGGGCCAAGGCGGCGGAGAGCAGGCTACCATCTTCTTTCCCACATGCAAGCGTCTGCTTACGGGGGATTGATCGTCCCCTTCCAGTTGATGGGTTGATTCATAGATTTAATTATACAGTGCATTTCCCCATCAATCCAGCTTTGCAGCTAGTTGAGATTCAGCCTGGGTGCCAGATTGAATCAAATGGTTTTTTAAAGCCTATAAAGTAGCCGATATCTTCCCCTGGTTGGTATTTCTCTCATATTGGTTAATAAGCATCTGTAAGCTGGAGTGGGCTGTAAAGTTCATTTTCCAGCCTGATTGGACTTTTATAGCTACTCGCACTTTATGGAGAACACAGAGGGGTGACTGACAATGCCGCTGACCTGGAGACCCTGAAGCTGTTTAGGCTTCGCCTCTTTCCCCTGGAGTTGGGAGAGATTCTCACAGAGGGGGAAGAAGGAGCCCCTCTCCCTGCTCCAGGCCAGCCCGTAAGAGGGGGCTCCCAGGAGACTCGGGCGCAAAGAGAGCGACCCACCCACGTCCTAGGATGCACCGGGTCCCTGCCCAGGCAGGGTAGAGGCGGCGGTGATCTCGCTGCCACAGCCCATGGTCTCCCAGGAGGATTTGCAGATGATTCTTTTGATGACATTCTTGGGTTTGGGGACGCTTCTATCTAGGTGCAAATCTCCTTCTGCTCTTTGCTGCCAGGATGGCCTCAAAATGAGTGGGTGTGAGTAGCCGAGGTCCTTCAGAGCTCAGAATGCTGATGCCAGCATCAGCCTGAGCCCTCCGAGCCCTGCGCCAGGCGACTTTATGATCTCATTCCCCACTGGTGCAGGATGGTCCTCCACACAGCTTCATGGATGTCATCTGATTGGGTCCCTCCTGTCCTGCTCCTCCCCAGTGCTCCACAGACCCACAGAGACCTGAAGTAGTCAGGTCATCTAGGCCTGGTCAAGGCAGAATGTTGGAGGTGGCCCATGAAGTGGACGGGACAAGACCAGATCTCGGCTCTTTCTCTGCCATCTTCCCCCTGATCCTCCTCACTCCTAATCAAACCGTCCCCAGCAAGGTGGGGAGATCGTCTCCACTCGCCGAAAAGTGAGCATTAAACTCATCATTCTGAGGGGAAGAGTTTAACCCCCCTTGCACACGCCAGCAGTGAGTCTTCCTTTCTCTGAACTAAATCTCCCGGGTCTTTCAGCCCAGCTCTGTGGAACTTGGGATCAAGGTCCTTCTCCGCCTTCTGGAAATGCTCTGGCTCCTTTCCTGATGCATGAACCCACACAGAGTCAGCCCGGTTTCCCACATGGGCCCGGACAGGACGAGGGACAGAGGGGAGCTCAGCTCACAGGACGGTCCCTCCTTGGATATCAGCATCTGGTCGTCCATGAACGTCCTGCTAATGCAGCAAACTCTGTGTCCAGAATTAAACCCCCACCTCCCCCAGCCAGTCCAGACCTTTGCCACCACTTAGTGTCCCTATATCTGCGGCATCTGTGACCTCTCTCAGGTCCCCAAACAGAAACCTTGCAATCCTCCTGACCACTCGCCTCCTCTCGCGCCCACATCCATGAGGTAACAAGAGTCAGGGAGCAAACAGGCAAACAAACCCCCTTCTGTCCGAAGAGGGATGGCCCGGGGCATTCAGGCTCTGGAGTGAGCCCCTGCTCCCAGGACGGACGGGGGTGTTCACGGCCTCCCTCACAGATGTGAGAGAACGCTTTCAGGGCCTGGCTCAGAGAAGCTGCCCCAGCAGCAGAAGGCCCCATCTGCCCCTGCACCCACCCACCCCCCATGGCTGAGCTCGGGCACAATGCCCTACGGCACTGGGACTGAGAGGGAAACTACCCCAGCAGCAGGAGGCCCCGTCTGCCCCTGTGCCCACCCCCTGATGGCTGAGCTCGGGCACAATGCCCCACGGCACCAGACTGAGTCTGCTTCCCTTCTTGCACAGCTTGTCCCCATTTCTCCCACACAGAGAGAGAGCAAGAAGTTCTCTACCCTAAGGGTAAGTCAGCCACCGGTCAGGTTCTGATTGTGGCAATGCCGGCCGAGACGCAGCCCCCTAGATGCTGCTCCTTGAATCTGCACTCATCTTGTATGTGACTTGGGGAGCATGGTGCCTCAGTTTCCCCTCCTAGAAAGTAGGGGAAACAATGCTTATACCATGTATCCCACAGAATTGTTGTAAGGCAAGTTCTTGGTACATCCTAGAGAATGACAGAAACAGGGGTTGTTATTCTGTCCTCCCCACATGTCTCCCCACGGCATGGAGGTGAGGCTGGCTCCCGGCAGCTTCTCACAGGCCCCTCCGGCCAGAAAGGTTCGGCGGCCCAGGCAGCAGAGCCCCCCGTGAGCCCTAGAGGCAAGGACACCCGAGTCCACACCCAATGTCCGAAGCACATGTGAGCTGCGCACACCCCAGACCGCCAGGTGTGCGGGGATGGTCCTGCCCACCAATCACATCCTTCCTCTGTGGGGGAATTCTGCTGGATTCAGTCCCAGCTCCCCCAGAAAGTCTTCCCACCAGATCCCACCCCCAGCTTGGAGGCCAGCGCCCGCCACTCACACTTTGTTGCTCTGTCTGGGGCCATTTCTTGTTTTCAGGGTTTTATAGAATGACAGTGGGGGAGCCGGGGTCCCTCCAACTGACGCTCCGTGTGAGGAGCCCTGAATCCAGGACAGAACCCAGGTCTGAGAGCAGACAGGAAGGCTAAGAGGGTAAGATTCCCCTTCTCTGCTCTCCTGGGACACTGGGACACAGCCCGAGCCCCCGCCTCTTGGCCCCTCTGGATCCTGCTCCCCATCCCAGAGCTCCCGAGGCACATGACAGTGGGGGTGGGGCACAGTTCCTTGGAGGAGTTTGAACCAAAGCTTCCTGGCAGAGAGAGGATGCCCTTCCCCCAGGATGCCAAGGGACTGAGCCATCCCCAGCCCAGGGCTGCCCAGCTCAGCCCCCCCGGTCAGACCGACACCTGCAAAGTGGGGGCCCGAAGTCTGTCCTTGGTGGGCAGGAAGTGGTCCCGAAATGATGTCATCCCAGGCCCCAGACAAAGGCTCGGGAGAGAGCATGTCCTCGGGCACCTCGGGCTGCCTTTTCTCCCTCCCCAAGAGCGTTTGTGGAACTGCCAGGGGAAAGTCAGGCAGGAAGCGGAATATTTCTTATTGATTTTCCCCTTTGTCAGAGGATGAATGGGCGCTTTCTCCAGCCCAGGCTGAAAGACCGCAAGCCAATGCCTCAGTCACAGGGTCTTGGCTTGGCACAGGGAAGGAAAGTGCGGGTCCGGCCCCCGCCCCACAGACACCGGCCGAGGGAAGGCCGCCTGCCCAAGGTCAGACAGCGTGTGGGCAGGAGTTGAACCCGGGGATCCTCAGACCCCAGAGCCAGCATTTCTGCAATTGCAGAGTAGTACGCCTCCTAAAAATGCTGTGGAGGAGCATGTGCCCCCCGCCTACCGACCAAGTCACACTCCTTTTTCTGCATTCAAGGTCCTCACTCACACTGAGCCACCCGGCCTTTTTCACACTACTCCCCCTCATCTCCCCATCGTACTCCCCTCCATCTCTCCCACACCTCCCCATCCTACTCCCCTCCAAATTCTCCACACCTCCCCATAATCCCCCCCACACTTTCAAGTTCATCATCCCACTTCACACATCCTTCCCCATCTCCTCTCCTGCATGACATCCCCACTTCCATAATTGGGATCTTCCCCAAGATTTGGTCCCCTTCAGGAAGGACAGAGAGAGGAAAGCCTAGTGGGTTCAGCAAAAATTGGGGTCCACCCAGAAACAAGCAGCTGTCTGAACTCCAGGACACGTCCGGAAGAAGGGAAGCTTGATGACTTCTGGGCAGACCCTCGAACCCAAGCCCCGCCAAAAGTGTTTCTGAATCACTGCTCAGTGGAGCTGAGAGCACTGGGCTAATCCACTTTATTGGAAGACACTCATAGGAGGGGAAAGGCGTGGATGGGTTGCTACCTGCGCCAAAGGAGGCCCACAATGACAAGATTGCAGATGACCAAGATACCAATCCGTTCAAACCCCAGAAGCAGCCTGGGATGGGAAAGAGCCTGGGATGGATCTGCCACGTGCTGGCTGCTCCAGCCAAGCCCCACATAAGCATTTTCATGCTTTCTGTTCTGGGGTAGGGGGGGAGATATAACAATAACTAAACAGACAAGGAAGGTATATTGATCACAAAGTGGAGAGCAAGGACGCAGCCCTGACACCTCAGGGGAAGAGAAAGATTTCCCCAGAGGGGGAGCTGACCTGAGCTCCTTGGACCCTGGGCTCTGGCCGTGGCAACAAACTCCAGGGGCTCTCTCTGGCCTCCAGATCACTGAGTCACTGAAGCATTGATTGGGGGAGTCTCGGCAAGTCTATTAAGAGCCTCAGTTTTCCCATCCATAAAATTGGAGAAAAGATGTCAGAGGACCCATTCTGAGCACGGGCCTGCTCTCGTCCAAAGCCCTTGTAAACACTTAGACCAAATCTGATGGAGAAGCCCCGGTTCCTAAGCTACTGGCCCCCCAAAGATGGGGCTCATGAAGCGGTTTTCTCTCTGGTGAGCACAGTCAGAGCTCTAGAAGCTGCCACGGGATGGTTCTTTTTCTGGAAGATGCTCTTCCCAGATCTTTTCCTCAACAACAGATGAGGCAGACATGCGATGATTCTCCCACTGAGAGAATGCTTTGCACACGTGATTTCTCCTGAACGTGGCCCAGGAGGAAGGAGCGCAAGTGGCATCACCCACGTTTACAGAGAAGAGCACAGGAACTCATCAAAGTTGAGCAAGTTGTCGAAGTCCCACCACAAACATTGTCCTCATTTTACAGGGAGGGAAACTGAGGCTTAGAAGGATTGAACGACCTGCTCAGAGGCAGCCTCCAGGCATCGATATCACCATTTCACAAATGAGGATGTGACTTACTAAATGTCGTGCTGTAAGTATCCTAATTCTCTAAATGAAGAAAGAGACTCATTGGCTCCCGCACATCAATGACAATAATGATAATATATTTATCTAATGCTTTAAGATTTTCAAAATGCTTTACAAACATTTTATTTTACCTTCACAATAACCCTGAAAGGATCTTATTGCCCCCATTTCACAGCAGAGGAAACTGAGGCATAGGGAGGCTAAGTTTCTTGCCCACACAGTTAATAAATGATGGGGGTCAGATTTTAACTCAGCTCCATCAGGTCCAGCACCCCTCCACTATGGCATGGCCCTGAGCCACAGAATAAAATATTGAAAGGGAAAAATAATCAAATGAGGAAACTGAGTCAGATAAAAATTGAATGACTGGTTCAGGACCACACAACTAGCAATGTCCGAGTCTGAATTACAGTCCTGATGCAGGCATCTATTCAGAAAGACCAGAGCAGAATCCCTGTTGGAGAGACTATAGCATGATATTCACCAACATCAATTTCTCCCTTCAATTTCCTGATGGAGAGGAAGCCTTTCCGATTGCCCTCCTCCTTCTCCTTTCCTTCCTCTTCCTCCTCCTCCTCCTCCTCTTCATCATCATTATCATTATCATTATCATCTCTGACACCGCCTTGGGTCTCCCTTCGAGCCCCACTAGGAGGGACAACAATGGATAAAAGTGACCCTCAGGCGCCACAACATTGTCCTGCCAGTGCAAAGGAAGCTTGAAACCAGATGACAGCATCTCTCTTATCCCTGGTTGACATTCAGCTGTAGCCACAGCCAGCCCTGCTCAGCCTCCACCTGGGGCCAGAGGCCGGGAACATTCCGGACCTTGAACCACAGCAACATCTCCACACACCACGTATTCTTTCTCTCTGTGTCTCTCTGTGTGTCTCTGTCTCTCTCTCTCTCTCTCTCTCCCTCCTCTCTATCTCTCTTTATCTGTCTCTCTGTCTCTCTCTCTCTATCTGTCTTTCTCTCTGTCTCTCTCTCTCTCTATGTCTCTGTGTTTCTGTGTCTCTATGTCTCTCTCTCTCTGTGTCTTTGTCTCTGTCTCTCTCTCTCTGTCTCTGTCTCTCACTCTCTCATACTGTCTCTGTCTGTCTGTCTGTCTCTCTCTCTGTCTCTCTTTCTCTCTCTCTCTCTCTCACACTCACATACACACACACACATACACTCACATACACACACTCACACACACACACACATACACTCACACACACACACTCACACACACACACTCACACACACACACACTCACACACACACACACTCACATACACACACACTCACACACACACACTCACACACACACACTCACACACACACTCACACACACACATTCTCATTCACACGCACACTCACACACACACACACTCTCTCTCTCACGCACTCTTCTCAAACTCATTTTCTTGGATCTTTCCCTCTCCCATACCTTCCTGAGATCAGTGCAGGAGATCTTGCACAACTTAGGCATGAAGAGAGTCAACCTGGAGAGGCCTGGGTGTGACTTCTTCCCGCTCCCCTGGGATCCAGCTTCCTCCTCTTGCTCTGGGACCGTCATCAAATGAATTGCTTCTGGCAGGGGGGGCCACAATTCACTTCACTGTGGTTCCACTTGATGCCATCCAGAGAAGGCAACCCCAGTTCCTTTCCCTGATCTCCCTTCCCTTAGATGGACTGTCTCCCAGACAAAATGCAAGCTTCCTAATGCCTCATTATTGCCTCTGTCCTCCTGCTCATTGCCTAGTCTGATGCCTTCATGTAGTAGGCCCTTAGCACCCGTGTTGTCATTTATTTGGGGAACAGGAAAGTGAAAAGGTTCCTGCCTCCCTTTAGGGAGCCATGAGCCCCGCGCACCTGTGCCGGAGGCTATGAACCGCAGAGGCGTGCCCCTGCGTTCAGGGCAGAGAGGAGACAAAGGTGGGGGCAAGAATGCCCTGGAGCCACAGCCTGGCGCATCCTGGGTGGGAAAGGGCTTCCTGTGTGGCGTTATTTCTGGTCCTCGCAGCATCCTTCCAACAAAGGGATTTTATAAAAGAGGAAACAGGCCGATTTGTCCAGGGTCTTACAACTGACAAGGTCTGAAACGTTATTTGAACCCAGGTGTTCCTGGCTCCCACTCCAGATTTTAAGCTGCAATGTCATGCTTCTCTCAGCACTTCAGGCCTACACTGACCATGGTCTGAGGGCTCCTAAGACTAAATTTGGAGCTGGAAAGGATCCCCAGAGCCCCAGACTATGGAGTTCAACCATCTTACTTAACAGATAAAGAATCCAAGCCGATCCCCCGCCCCCAAAAGGGCAAGACTCAGTTGAATGCAGGTCCTAGGACTGTGTCTGGGAAGCCCAGCATCCTCAAAAGTGAATGGGAGATGCGGGCACCTAAAGACAAGCCAGTTGCAAAGCTTAGGGCCATGCTTTCCTCGCAGGAGCCTGTAATGTCCATCAGGCTCCGGAATTAGAAGCTGTTCTCCAGGGACTTGCCTTTCTAAGCGCAGCCTTGCCCATCCTGGATGTTCTTGCAGCCTCCCCTCCCCATTTGCCCATATCTCACTTAGTGCAGGAATAAGAGTTTGGGCTTAACTTTGAGCCTGTCTCTGAATTCCCCTCCCATTCCAACAATCCTTCACCGGAGCACTGACCTCTGGGTACTTCTCATGGCAACTTGGTGACTATGTGAAAGGGGGCAGCCTCAACGCTACTTCCCTCAGGGCATGAGACCCAAACCCTAACCCGACTCCCAGCTCTGCCAACCTGAGGAAAAACAGGCTTTGGGATCTCTAGTCCTTGGCTTCATCTCAACTTAGATGACAGGATGAATTTAACGCATCATCATGAAGTGAGTACACCACATAAAACATGGTAGGAACCCTAAAGGCCAGGATGGGTGTAACTAAGGAAGAAGATGAAGGATAATCGAGGTAGAAGACAGTCCACTCAAATTGCCCAAGACGTGAATGTGGTCAGTGCACTCACTAAATGTAGGTGGACAGACAGACAGATGAATAGGGTTAGAGAGAAGGAGTGAGATGCACAAAAGGAGACAGAAAGAAAAAAAGGATCAAAGGGACAGAGGAGCCAACCATACCCCATCCCGTTATCTCCCAAGTCCTCTCTGTCACTCAAAATAAACACACTGCTCCATGTCGGTGAGCTCGCTGACTCATTTCTCATGAGAGTAGTCACCTCCTTCCACGTACCAGCCACCAGAAGGTGAGGACGGGACCCCCTAAATGGCAAGCCTAGAATAAAAGTGGGTTGAATATGATAACCAAGTGCCGGGCGTAATTGTTCCAGATGCTCACTCTTTTTGACTGCCATCAAAATGACTCTCAGAACGTTGAATGGATTTCAGCTGGTGAATTCACGGTAAGACGGGGCAGCCACGGATAACTGGCTGCTTCCATCATAAGAAGGAACACATCTATCTATTAAATTGTGCATCTGAATACCAGTATAGGAGTACTGTGATCAATTTTCAAAAACACTTTGGATTGAAGGCTGATTTTTTTAATTTACATACATATACAATTATGCTATGTGAATACGTGTTTCCAAAGTCAAAATGGAGCTGTAAGTTTTAAAGGTTATTCCCATTTCCATTACTGAGCTAGCAAGTCACCTTAGTCACTCACATGCCCTTCATCTAGAGACTGAAGACTCCAATCTAGAAAGGCAAAAACCAACTCTGAGATTCCACTACACACCTGTCAGATTGGCTAAGATGACAGGAAAAAATAATGATGAGTGTTGGAGGGGACGTGGGAAAACTGGGACACTGATACATTGTTGGTGGAGCTGTGAACGAATCCAACCATTCTGAGAGCAATCTGGAATTATGCCCCAAAAGTTATCAAACTGTGCATACCCTTTGATCCAGCAGTGTTTCTACTGGGCTTATACCCCAAGGAGATACTAAAGAAGGGAAAGGGACCTGTATGTGCCAAAATGTTTGTGGCAGCCCTGTTTGTAGTGGCTAGAAGCTGGAAACTGAGTGGCTGCCCATCAATTGGAGAATGGTTGGGTAAATTGAGGTATATGAATGTTATGGAATATTATTGTTCTGTAAGAAATGACCAGCAAGATGAATACAGAGAAGCTTGGAGAGAATTACATGAACTGATGCGGAGTGAAATGAGCAGAACCAAGAGATCATTATATACGTCAACAACGATACTGTATGAAGATGTAATCTGATGGAAGTGGATTTCTTTGACAAAGAGACCTAATTCAGTTTCATTTGATCAATGATGGACAGAAGCAGCTACACCCAAAGAAAAAACACTGGGAAATGAATGTAAACTGTTTGCATTTTTGTTTCTCTTCCCGGGTTATTTTTACCTTCTGAATCCAATTCTCCCTGTGCAATAAGAAAACTGTTTGGATCTGCACACATACATTGTATCTAGGATATACTAGGACATATTCAACACATATAGGACTGCTTGCCATCTAGGGAAGGGGGTGGAGGGTGGGAGGGAAAAATCGGAACAGAAGTGAGTGCAAGGGATAATGTTGTAAAAAAAAAAAATTACCCTGGCATGGATTCTGTCAATAAAAAGTTACTATAATAAAAAAAAAAAAAAAAAGGCAAAAACCCTTAGACAAAAACCCAAGAAATTGGGAGTTTCTTGAGGGCAGGGACTGTCTCATTTTGGTCACAGGCTCACCAGTCTGAGGCGCTTTCTGACTCCATGTCTACCCTTTACCCACAGTCCCAGCCATGAGCTGATAGTGGAATTGTACAAAAGCCTTGCCCACAGGAAAACTGAAGCAATGAAGCAGAATGAAGACACGCCTCTGTCCACTTGGAGTAGTGCTGAATGAGCTTTCTTTTCAAAGGGGTCATTGAGCATCCCTAGCCTTTTCTCCTGTTACTGGGCAGGTCGGAGGAATTTTTTTCCCAAAAATTCACTCCAGTCTCTTTCATCAAGCCCAACCAGGATGGCTGCCCTGCCATCAAGCCAATTCCCCCAGGACATTATTCAGCATTTGCTACACCCCCGGTGCTACAACACAAGGCAAAGACCAAAATGGAATTGTCCCTGCTTTCAGAGAGCTTCCATTCTCCTGTCACCAGAGTGAGTAGCAACCTCAAGCAAATCCAACAGAGGTGGAAAACTCTGGCTGCATTTCTTGTACTCCTCAAGCACGTGATAACATATGGGTACCTCCATCCATCCATCTATTCATTCACTGGACCAACATTCAGTGAACACCTGCCTTGTGTTGAGCCTGTGCCAGGCATTGGACATATAATGCAGGATGAGCTCTGGGTCTGCCCTCCAGGAGCTTCCCACAAAGAGCCTGCCACAAGGATCAGTAATATAAATGATAACAAATGTCTGGGAACTCACAAATCTGCTGCTACTGACCTCTCCACAGAGCATCTCTCTGGAAATGTCTGGATTCCCTCTGACCAGAACCAAAACCATCAGCTTCAGCTCCAGGAAGCTGGCCTGGAACATGAGAAGTTAGGCTCCCATGCAAGACAGGAAAATCCATTTTTGGTTCAATTCAATCACTCCAATAAGCTCAATAAGATGCCTCTTCTATGCCAGGCACTGTGCTAACAGCTTTCTAGCAAGAGTGGAGTGCTGGGGATTATGGGGAAGTACTAGGTGAAAATGGAGTTAGATGCTATTGGCAAACCTGTAATTCAGAACTGGCAACACACTGTAAAGTACTCGGCAAGGAGACTCCGCAGGATCTCTTCTCCGGCAAGCAACAGCCCCTCCTCATCACTAGGCTTTCATCCAGGATTTCACTGATATTACTTACACATAGAAGCCTGTGTCACACAACTGCAAGACACTCAAGCCTTGCCCAAGAGGGTACATGGCCAGCAGTTCAACTTAAGACCTCAAGCCTGGGTCTGCTTCCACTGAGGAAAAAAATTCTTCCCATTGGGAGAACTTAAAAAAAATATTCCTCACATATAACAACATTAAACAGAAAGGCATAAATAGGAAAACAGAACCATACCAGGGAGGAAAATCTCCTTAGGTTGCTCATGCAAAAAAGCCTTAGAATTTGGATTCAGATCCTGCCTCTGCCACTGCAGGACTGTGTAACCTCGGGCAGGGCAACTACCTGGGCTTCCACTTTCTCCTTAATTTGGGATCTGTGAACTCAGTTTCTCTTTAAATATTTTTAAAAGGATTTCAACACTCTCAATTTCCTTTGCAATCCAATGTATTTTACTTGATGCATTTAAAACCCTGCTTTTAAGGAGGAGTTCCAATTCACTGCCCAAGGAATCCAAGATTCAGCAAAGGTGAAGAATCCCCGTATTCTTTGGTGCCTGGGGAATCTCTCAGCTCTAGTTCCTGAGGGCTAATCTTTGAGCTCTGATCTCACATGGGCAACTGGCAAGATGGGTGTTTATGGCATCTTGGCTGGTCCCCAGCCCGCAGGCTGCTGTCATGCTAATAGGAAAATGGGAATGTTCTGCTCTCGATAGTCATTGTCGAGGCCATAGATTGCTCTCTCATTAAACCCATCCCATAAACCAGCTTCTCACCGTATCTTACTCTATTCCTCATTATAACATACCCAGTGCCTTCTGGGTATTCACAGGATGTTCCCACAGATCATGATTCTTGCTTCATCTCCCTAACAATCCCGTCAGCTCTGTAACTTGGGGCGCATTTCAAAAATGAGGAAACTGTGACCCAGTGGCTTTAAGAGACTTTGAGTGACTACTTACAGTCACCCAGGGCTCAGTGAGTGACTAAGGTAGGAAGAGTTAGGGGCTAGACCCAACTCACTGTCTAGGGTGCTTTCCTGCCCAAATCTGCATGACTTCAGTCAGTGGGAATCACGCCACTCAAATAATGCTCTGAGAAGGGTATTTCCTATTTGAGTTAAAATCAGACATTCTCAGTGGCCACAAGCAGGTCAGATGGACAGGCCGTGGCCCCAAGGCCTGGTTCTAATACTTTTAATTTCTAACCTGTGGATCAGGTCCTGAGCTCTGCATTGGGCACAAACCAATTTCAAGACTTCTAGCTCTATTACCTTGACATTCAGCATTGGGTTAGAAAGGGCTTTAGCCTCAGTGCCTTAAGCGGTATGTGCTGCCCAACAGCAAATGATCGTGAAGAAGGTTGCAAGGAACAGGATACCTCCCACCAGGGACATCGTGGCCTTGTCCAAAGGAAACCAAGGGATGGAAACTGTTCAAAAGCTGTGTGCAAACCCTGTCATTCTGAATTTATCCAACCCTTCAGCCTGATCCCTAATCTCCATATCTTCATTTACCTGTTTGATTTCAATCATCTGCCTCCATTTCTGCCTTTGCCCCTGGCTCAGTGCATTGTCTCCCAAACAACAGACTTGGGCTCTCCATGACCAATGATCAGTCAGACTCTAACCACAGTTATTTTAATAGCCATAAAACCCTACAAGGCTCTCATATCTAATCAGACTTAAGACCAGACCTTATCGCAGTCCCCACATGAGGGCAAGAGGAAAACAAGATTTGAACACGTCATTTAATTTCTGCATCTCAGTTTCCCAAATATTGTAGTAAAGAAAGTGGTTCATATGTCCTCTGGGAAATTCTTCCAGCTCAGACTACCAAAAATCCTAGCACACAGAGTCAAGCAATGAGCTATGGTGTCATGAAGGGCTGCCTATGGAAATCATGTCTTCTGGCCATGGCTCAAGATGCTCTGGGACATGCCAAAGGGCACTCACTATTTGTTTTCTACTTGTTTCATTAATTGGAGTGTGTGATTTTTAAATTATCTTTTGCAAAGACTCAAATTCAATTTCATGGAGACATCGTTCAGCGCAGAGGACTCAGGTGAGACTTGGGGGCTCCAGATGCTGGGCTTTGAAATGGTCAGATGATGGCTGTCCATTCCACTGCCAATGACTGACTGCCCAACTGGTTTCTCAGAGAAATATCATCAAGGGCATTTAGCTCTGATTCAGTCTCTATACTGTTCAAACAAAGCAGGACATCATTGCCCAACATTTGTAGCAACTGGGTCACAGGGGACAGCAGGCTGTGAAGGCACAGGATCAACCTTCAACCAGCAAAGCTATCATCCACGGCACAATCTTATGGAAATCCTACTGGGGTGAACAGAGACATGACCTTGACTATGAAACCAGGTGCAGCATGTCACCTCTGTGAGCTGTAAGCAAATCTCTGAGGAAGACCCCACCTGACTCTGGGAATTAAATGATTTTATGAACAACTTAGATTTGGAAAATGGAAGGAATTGGTTCTGTTTCTTCCATCCAACAATACAGGGCTGATTCTGTTTCGATAGGGAGGTACATGATCAGATGGCCAATAAATTATGCTCCTTTGAGCCCAGTCAGGAAAAAGATACCTCAGGAAAAGCACTTATTATAGTCCCAGACCTTCCCTTCACGGGTAGGAGGACTTTATATCTAATATCCATATATTGTAATCCTCATTAAGTTACCAGCATCTCAAGTTGGAGTTGTTCCATCTTGTCATGTACCCTTCTGGCAGGGCCTAAGATTTATGCTTTCCTAAAGAATACATCATAACAAGGGTGGTTTCTGATAATACTTTAATTTACAGATTGGATGCCAAATTAATCAGATTATCCAAGAAATACTTGACAAAGTTATAACAAATAATTGTACTAATCATTTGGAGGAGCAAAAAATTCAGACTGTCAAGGCATATAATAGAAAAAGAGATAAAACTTCCAGACCCCAAACTATTGTAAAGAAGCAGTCATCAAAACCATTAGGATTGGTTGAAAATTGGAAAAGCAGATCAATAAAACAGACTTGACGAGGAAGAGTCAGAAATAACTTAGCTCAACAATGCAGTGTTCAACACAACAAGCGAGGAATATTTAATGAGAACTATTGGAGAAAACGAGAAAACAGCCTGGCAGAAATTAGATTTAGACCAATATCTTACACCATACTCCCCAATAAATTCAAAATGGATATGTGAGTTGAATATTAAGATTAAACCTTTAAAAAAATTTTTTAAATAGATCTTATACTACAGTACATCTAGGTATAGAGCGGGTAGAACACCAAGTTTGAAATCAGGAAAACTCATCTTATTGAGTTAAACCATCTCAATATCTCTGGAATCAGAAACCAAATTGTCAAACACTTTCTGGATTATGGAGAAAACAAAGGAATTCCAGAAAGAAAGATCTACTTCTACTTAATTGACAACACTAAAGTCTTTAATTTATGAACAGAAGAAAATGGGGCAAGTCCTCAAAGAGATGGAAATATCAGATCATCTTATTTATCTCTTACAGATCTAATTTATGGGCCAAGAAGCAACAATTAGAACTTAACACGGAACAACTGAATGGTTTCAAATTGGAAAAGGAGTATGACAAAGCTGTATATTGTCATATTATTTGTTTAACTGACATGCCTAGTAGTTCATGCAACATGCTAGACTGAATGAATCAAAAGTAGGAATTATGAATTCCAAGAGAAATATCAATCCTCAAAGGGGTAGACAACAATACTCTGATAACAGAAAGTGAAGAATAAGGAAGCCTTTTGATGAAGGTAAAAGGCAAGTAGGTATAAGCTGACTTGAAGCTTAACATCAAAAAAACTAAGATCCTGGCAACTGGTCCTATCACTTTCTGGCAAATAGAGGGAGAAAAATTGGAAGCAGTGTCAAATAGCATATTCTTGGGCTCAAAGATCATTGAAAATGGCAACTACAGACATGAAATTAAAAGACACTTGTTCTTGGGAGGAAAGTTCTGACAAATCTGGACAGCAGATTTAAAACAAAAGTATCCCCTTGCCTACAAGGGTGTGTATGGTCAAAACCATGGGTTTTCCAATAGCAATTCATGGTTGTGAATGTTGTGAAAACTGAGTACCGAAGAGTCAACACTTTCAAATTGTGGTGTCTGGTGTGAAAAAGTGTTCTGAGAGTAGCCTGGACAAAAAGGAAATCAAATTATTCAAAATCTAAAGAAATGAATTCAAACTATTCATTGGATAGTCAAACACTAAACCTGAAACATAAATACTTTGGCCACATGATGAGAGATGAGACTCACTGGAAAAGGTCCTGATATTGAGAATGACTGAAGCCAAAAGGAAAGGACAGAAGAAAATGAGATGGATAGATAGTGTCATGGAAACAACAAACATGAACTTGGATCGACTTCAAGGTATAGTGAGGATAGAAGAGCCTGATGTGTTATGGTCCATAGGGTCATGAAGAATCAGGATGAGTGAATGACTGAACAACAACAAAGATACAATATTTTAGAGTCATGGGTGGCAGAGTGAGTTTGTAACTAAACAAGGGATAGAGTAGGTTACAAATGAGAAAATAGCCACGGCTATTATCAAATTACATGAATTTGAAAAGATTTAACATAAACAAAAATAATGCATCTGGGATGAGGAGAGCAGTCAACTGGAAAAAAATCTTCATATTAAACATCTCTGGTGACAGGTTGACATCCACATTAAATAGATGACTAACTGAAATAGCTAAGACCAAAAGCCATTCCTCAATAGAGAAATTTTCAAAGGATATAAACTCAGTTATTTAAAAAAAACTATAATCTATTAACAACCATATGAAAGAATACTTCAGATCTCTAATAAGAGAAATGTAGAACAGAATAACCCCAGGGTTTTACATCACATTCATCATGTTGTCTAAAGTGACACAATATGAATGGTTAACATTGAAGGGAGTGTGGCGAGATGGCACGTGAATACTGAATTAGTGGAGCTATGAATTGGAAGAAAGCAATTTAGAAGTATCCAAAGTGACTAAAATGTCCACACCCTTTGACCCAGAGATTTCTCTGCTAGGCATATAACCTTGACTTAAAAAGGGTTCTATATACACCAGGTTTTTTTTTAATTTGACTTTCTTCATGGTAGCAAAAAACTGGGAACAAAGGAGATGCCCATCAATTTGTGAATGACTATACAAAATATGGTATGCATTGGTGAGAGGATATTATAGAAGTACAGAAAGTTAGAAGCATGATTAATAAAAGAGTAGCATGGGAAAACTTATGAGTAGATGCCCAGTGAAGTAGAACCAAGAAAACAACATATAGAATTATTATAACAATGTAAATGAAAAGAATAGCCCCAGAACTCAAACTAGAACATTATGAAATTATAAAGAACAAGCTCAAGCTCAAAGGAGAGATATGGGAAAATACCTTTCCTTATGTTTTGCAAAAACTTATGCTGCTGGTATGGAACTTACTTTGCATGTCATTTGTTGATGTATTAATTGCCTTTGCTTGATTCTTCACTACTTTTCTAAAAAGGTAATTATCCGGGATGACTCTGTTGGAAGGGAAAAGGGAAGAAAGAAAGGGGGAAATCTCCGGTTGTCAATAGACATCTTATTTTTTCCAACTGTCGCTTCAGGTTCTTGGAGCAGTGCCTTGGTATCAGTGATGCCCAACAAAAAGGATGACTATTGGCTGCACGCATTATCACTTTTATATATCACATGGGAGGTTCCACGAGAGAGAAATCATTTTTCAAAAAAGTTGGTACTAATATGAAATAACCATAATCTCACCAATGTGTAGCCCTTCTCAAAATGGGTTCATACAGGAGAAATTGCCTCCAAGCTTGTTATCCCTTACTTCTTACCTCTCCCATACAACCTAATAGGCACCTCATTACAGGACCTTAAGACTTAGAGTTTAGGACTAAGGAGAAGAAGCCTTGGAGATCATCAAAGATCCTGAAAGATAATGATGGTAGACTTTAAATAAGAGTGAGCATTTATATAGGGTTTTAAGATTTTCAATGCAGTGTACAAATTGTTCTTCAGAAGAATCATGTGAAATAGATGCTATTATTAACTCCCTTTTACATATGAGGAAACAGAGACAGAGTTTTGTCAAGATCACACTACTAGTAACAACAAGAAACCGGATTCAAATTTTCTAATTCCAACTGCAACTCTCTAGCTGCTATACTACCTGGCTGCCTTTGGATATTTGGTGGATTCTCATATGGATATAGGCTCTCCACATTTAGTTCTAGCTGATAGTGTGTGATAAAAGCTTACAGAGCTACATAAAAGAAGCCAGAAGAAGGACAGAGTATCCAGGGCTTTGTCCCAAGACATTAACACCTTAGAAAAGGATTCTCCACAGGGAAAGTGGCACAATGCTCTACTCATGGCAGTATGGAAAACACCATCCCCATCTCTTGCATTTCACAATCCTGATCTTGCCCTCCCTGAGAGTCTAAACACTAGAACTCTTCCCCTTTCTAGAGCCATTTCTTTGGGGATGCTAAGGTCACTGCAAGGGGAAAGACCAGTCTATCTCCTAGAGCTTGTTCACTCTTATTGAGACTGAACAATGCCACGTCCAACTAGCCTAGGCGCCATCACTGCTGGGACCTCCAACTTTTTGGCCCAAATCCAAATATCCTTACTCTTAGTGAGGGTGTGTGACCCAATGCCAATAATCATCACTGTATTTTCGTGCTGACCTCGGTGAGCTGAAAACTTATAATTTATTTCCTTCTCCAAGAAGGGAAAGATTGGGGCAGACCTTCTCCCTAGGCAGGAATGACAGCAGAGAAGACTCTACCAAATGCCCAGCATCGGGACTGGAACATTTGTTCAGTCATATCAGTTGTGTCCAGCTCTTTGTGACTTTATTTGAGATTTTCTTGGCAAAGATACTAGAATGACTTGCTATTACCTTCTCCAGCTCATTTATAATTGAGGAAACTGAGAGAGGGTTAAGTGAACTGCCCAGGATCACATGGCTAGTGTCTAAGGACAGATTAAAATTATCAGGTCTTCCTGATTCCAGGACCAGTATTCTATTCATTGCACCACCTAGCTGCCCAAGGATTGACACCTAGTGGCCTCTTAACAAAAGCTTTTTGTTTGCTTGGGTGGTTGGTTGGTTCCTTTTTTATTATCATCAAGGCTTCTGGTGCTAAAGTAGGAGATTTGGCTCCCATGGCTTTCTTCATCAATGATGAAATGCCCACAGCTAGAAAATTGGACTCTCCACTGCCCTCACTGATTTCCTCAGTGATCAGGACAGAAGACTGGATTGCCACTGTCACTGGAACAATCCCATCTCCAGCAACAGAGGGCTAATTCAAGCAACAAGTTTTGCTCTTTGAAAGGGCACTTAGGTTCAACTTAGGTTCATGTGATTTGTAGGAAATCACTTAACCCTCTTGAGGGTTCAGTCTCTTCCTCTGTGAAATGAGGGCTCAGGCAATACATCCCCAAAGATCCCCCTCAGTTCTCTATTCATGATCCCATGACTCTATGAGCCATCCTTACAGACATCAGTACCATAACAAGATTTTCCAATGGGATAAGAGTAGCTACATTACTTTTGTGCATTGTGAGGGGGCAGGGGAAGGGGACATTCATTTTTCACTGGCAGCAACAATCAGGGCAGATGCAAGGAACAAGATCTGGGAAGATGTAAGTCACAAAAGTTTAAGATCAAATCACCAAAAGCAGCTCTGAAAGGAGTCAAGTTCAAGAGATGGACCAGTATTCATCAAATTAGAGATCAGGGCCAACAGCCACATATTTCCTTGAAAGATCCTCTGGAAAAAAACCATGCACTGGAGATCAATATCTTTCCAGAGGTCAGTGGTACAAACTGTGACCCCACTGGAGTCAGGCCACATGTTGTGTATAGTGATTGCATTTTCCAGACGGTGGAGACGAGCTTTGGTCTGCATTGATTTTGAACATAAACTAAAAGGTGACAAGAAGAAACAAGCAAGGCTTTGTGTGATGGGGGCAGTTAGCTGGAGCTGCAAAAGGAAATGGAAATTGGGTCAGGGAATGTGATCGATTCACATTTCCTGGGAAATGAATGTAGACACTTGATGACTTCCATCAAGAGGCAGCAGCAAAACTGGAAAGGTAAAAGTGGGAATTCCTGGTCAGCACAGAGGTAATAGGGGACCGTTCCCTGGGATTTAAGACTCGGGGTCAAAATCTGGCCCAATGGAGCCTTTCTTGGGCTCCCTCTATTCTGGATGCCATGGGAATGCCTCATGAGCCAAGGGAAGAGAATATCTGTGCTCTTATTATTGCGTTTCACCTATCTCTGGAATTCAAGATGTAACTCACTGAGGATCATCCTACAATCTGGGATCTTCACCACGTTGCCAGCATTTGTAACTTTCAGGAGCAGCTTTTCCAAGCATTATTCTTTTGATTTCCTTCACTTCTTCATGCCCTTCACAGCCCGCAGAGCTGACGGGATGTTAATGCGGCAGAACCACTCCGTACCCTTTTTCAAGGCCAATTTTGCAATATGGGCAAAATGATTGGAAATGTCGTCCTGAAAAAGCTTAAGCCATCTGTCAGGGACTCCACAAAAAAAGATCCATGCTGTTTCTCAGCCAAGGATGTGGATAAATTATGCCTGGCTGGAAATGTCCAGGCATGGAGGTTACTATTTGAGTTTATTAGGACAAATTACACATTTTTTTATTGTTTATTGCCCTAGGAAGAGCATCTTTTCCAGTGCTAATAAGCCATAAGCCATGCTGATAGGAAAGAAGGCAAATGATAAGCAGCAGCAAGAGTGACTGGGATGAAAAAGGGGAGGGAGTTGCTGCGTCACCAGCCAAATGTACAAGCCCCCCAGAGTATGTCTGGTGGCCTATTTACATTCCCAGGCACACCCCTGTGAACGGTTCCTTTGAGCTTTATAAAAATAACCCCGTTAATATTTCATGGCAAACTCCAAAAGTACTTGGTGAATATTTATTCATGAAATGTATTCGGTGAAATCTTTAAGAGTGGGAGGGTGGAGCTGCTGTGATTAAATTATAGAGTTGGGGATGTGGCTCTTTGGAATAAGGGAAATGATTCACCCCTTTCTTCTCTGAAACATAAAAATATTACCATTCAACAGAGCTAACGGTGAGTCCCACACATTGGGTAATTGGGGAGTCTTGTGCGGGTAAATGGTGAAGGGAAAGCTGTGAGTTCTCCTCCCAAAGCTCAGACAGGACCGGTCTTAGAAGCCATCGAGGTGCATCCTTGCTTTTACCTAGGGACAAAATTAAGTGAACCATGGGCGCAAGCTTTCCAGTTTGGGGCAAGGTAGGCTCCCTGCCCTGAAAGGCCTGGAAAAGGCTTATGTGGAGTCTGCAGACAGGGAATGAAAAGGATTCGTTTTGTTTTGTCTTGTTTTTGAAAGCTCCGCATCTGTGTCCACATTCAAATCTTTGAACCTGGCCTCCTGCCACCACTTTGGACCGATGCCATTAGAAGAGAACCCTGGGAATTGGTACAAACGAGAACACCGCAAGTGGGCACTTTCTGCTTCTCCTGATTTCTGCCATTTGTCTTCATCTGAGGTGCTGTCATGGTGGTTCAGTTGATTTTCCACTGAGCCACACTTGCTTAGGGTGTTTGGAGAGGGAGTGATGGGAAATGGGAACTTGGGGCATTCGAGAGGATGCAATTCAAAAAAATTCCCATCCAAGCTGCTCCTCCAGAGAAATAAACAAATAAATCGACAAGACCCTTCCACCATAGCTCTACTTCAGAAAGCAAATATCTAAAAAGTTAAAAAGAATTATGCTGAATCCTGCAATACCTGGAGAGAGCAAGAAGCCCGCCCACATCAACCCACTCACAGCCACCCAGCCACATTGCCTGGAGTCATAGAATCCAAAGCACAGAAAGCATCTCAGCAGCCACCTAATGTGCACTGCCCTTGAAAAGCACTCCTCCCCTACTAATACACCAAGCAAGTCATCACTGAGCCTTTGCCTGAAGACCTCCAAGGAGCGAGAACCCAATCTGTCCCAAAGGAAGCCATTGCGCTTTTGCATCATTAAGAAGTCATTCTTTGCCGTAAACCTAAATTTTCCTCTTAGAAGCTTTCTCCCTCCAACCAGTCCTTCTTTGTGGGACCAAAATGAGCAACAATACCAGCACCTATATTTCATAGGGTTGTTGTGAGAGCCAAATGAGATAATTCACATAAAGTGCTTCACAAACCTTAAAAAAAAAAAACTATAGAAATACTTAATGTTAAGTGTAGAACATTTTTTCCATATTTGAAGGATGTGATTTTAATTCCTTGAAAATGGACAATTATGCTCCACCTCCCCTACCTGCAGTCTTCTCTTTTCCGTGTCAACCCCCTGCCTTCCCTTAATGGTCTGATACAGCACAAACATGAAGTCCTTCCCAGAGCCTCGAGGACCTTGCTTTCAATGACCTTCCTAAGACAATGCTCAAAGTATTGTAGAATAAAGACAGAAGATGGAAGGATTTCACTTCTCTCTGTTCTTGTGGAGGCTCTGCCTCTTTTCATACTTTTTTCCTATAGTCTAAGATCGCCTTGCCTTTCTTAGCTGACTCGGACACCGGAGATTCATGGTGAACTAATGTGAGTCCACCAAGCACCCCCCACCTCATCCCAGACCATGCTCAGAAAATCCATCGTCCCTCTATGCTTCCACCACTGTGGACCCAGACTGAATTGTTAAACCCAAGAGCAAGAGTTTACAATTGTCCCATAGCCTCCCGCTTACTGAATTCAGTACAACATTAAACCCACTGAGATCTCTTTGGATTCTGGCTCTGCCATCCAGGTATCAGCCATCCATCCTACTCAGGTTTATGTTATCTGAGAACTGGGTAAGCGTGACATCCACGGCCTTATCCAACCCTTTGATCAAAATGTTAAACAACTCAAAATTAAGACCAAGTCTCTGGGGGGGGGGGTATTCCAGCAGAGACCTCCTTTCTAGATGAGTAGACTATTAATAATTCCTCTGCCTTCAGCCATTCAACCCCAACTCCAGTGCAGTAAGACAGAGAATCCCATTTAAACCCAGGGGTCAATTATCTAGAGAAACCTTTAAGATCTGAGTTTTCTTTACACTGTTTCACCTGGTTCCACTGTTGACCAACTCAGGCAGGAACTGACTATATAGTCCAGTAACCTCTGGACAGTGGTGCTGTCTTATTTTTAAAAAGTCCTTGAACTTCTCTGCAGATTTCAGGAAGTCAAAAGTGGCCACAGAAGGTGAGAATCAAAGCTCTGTAGTGGGAAGGGACCTCAGAAGCCAAGTCTCCCTTTTTACAATGAAGATACTGAGGTCCAGAGAGGCAGCTCTCTGCTCATACAACCAGCCCCTTGGGTCCTCATCATGGCTCACTTAGATTACAGAACTGACTCGTCCCTGCCCTCCTGCCTCCAGCCGATGCCCATTTTGGTTCTTCCTCCAAAGCCAAGGTCTCTGAAGCAGAGACTGGACCATGTTCCTCCCCTATTCGGGACATGCTGGTGGCTCCCTAAAGCCTCCGAAATCAAAGGTAAACTTCTTGCTTTTGCTTTTCATGCCTTCCACGATAGGGCTCCAGCCATCCACTCTCTCCAAGTTCCTTAACGGAACTTTACTCCCACTCTGCCTCTCTGCGATTCAGCCCAGCGGCTGCTCTAGAATCCTCACACACCTTCTCCCCTTCCCTCTACCTAGTCCAAGATGTGGCTCAAGAACCATCTGCTGCATAAAGTCCTTCCTGATCCCCTTCCCCAAGTGGTCACTCCTTTGAGAGGCAACTGGAGACACACTGGAGAGAGGGCTTGGGCTCAGAGCCAGGAAGCCTGACTTCATTGCATCAGTCACTTACCGTGGATGACCCTGAAAAGCCATTTAATTAGTGCTTGTCTTAGTTTCCTCATCTCTACATGGGGGATAATAACGGCCCCTACCCCACAGAGTTGTGAGGAATAAATAAGATTATACTTGTAAAAGGCAAACAGCCATCGCTGACGTGGACAGAGTCTGAGATAGACCCATAGCCCATCTAGGGCTCAGTCTCATGGACTCTGTGGTCTCAGTGCCCAGAGCAAATCTGCTTCCAAATGTGAAGATGAGGCTGGAAATAAGCTTCATCCTGATCAGCAGCCAGTTTCCGGGGATGACATCATTCCCAGCTGTGCTGGTCTGGGGGGCCGCATCACTGGGAGGAAGGGCCCTAATCAATACATAAGGTCAGGAAGCTGATGAGCCATTGCCTCCCTGTCTTCCTGGATCACCTTATTCCCAGAAAGAGGAAAAGTTCCATTTCCATATGGGTCTCTATGCACATGTGTCAGTGCAGAGAGAGCACCCATCAACCAATTAATCAACAAGCATTTATTAAACCCTTACTATGTACCTGGGAGGTTTTGAACCCTGTAAATACAGAGACAAAGCAAACAGTCCCTGCCCTCGTGGAACTTGTGCTCCATCAGGAGAGAAACATTTGTAAGTGTCTGGGTAGGGGAAAATTAACCAATCATCACTGGTAGGAAGCCACTAGCAGGAGTAGGGACATTACAAAGGCCTCATATCAAAGAGGCATTGGAAAGACTCAAATAAAATCAGGGATTCTCCAAGGTAGAAGCTTGAGTGAGAACAGTTCAGACGGCCCAAGCTAAGTCACAGAAGTGGGAAATGAAGTTTAGAGAATGGGGAATAGTAAGAAAGCCAATTCAACCAGACCAGAATAAGGATGAGAAGGAAGGGGCCAGTGTAGGAAAAGATTTCATTGCCAAAAAGAAGAGTTTTAATTTTATTCTAGAGATAAGGAGGAGCCACTGGGAATTTATGGAGTAAAAAAGTGCCGTAGTTAGATCTGCACCTTAGGAAAATCACTTTGGCAGCTTCACAGGCAGTGAGTCAAGGTGAGGAGGAAAGGAGTGACCTGAAACGGGAAAGGGGAAAGACAAGGAGGCCGTACCTAGAATGGCAACTGCAAGGCAGAGAGGAAAGAACATGCCTCAGGGACAGCAGAGGGGTTGTAGAAGTAGAAATAAGATCGTTCGACTAATCGAATCTGTGGGAGAGGGACACAAACTGGAAGGAAGAGGAAAAGCTGCAAAGGGGATGGTTTGGGGAGTAACAAGGAGGTTTATGGGGGAGATGACAGAGATAGACAGATACATAGACAAACAGATGGATAAATAAGGGAGAGAGAGAGACAGAGAGAGAGGATAGGTGATAGAGCTGCATAGATAGGAGAGGGAGATATGATTTATAACTAATAGACAGAGATGCATGCTTAAATGACAGATAGAAAGACAGATGAGAGAGAAAGAGAAGAGACAGAGACAGACAGAGAAAGAGAGAGAGAGAGACAGAGAGAGACACAGAGACACACGGAGAGAGAGAGAGAGACAGAGAGAGAACCACTAAAGTTTTCATGAGATCTAGAGTGAATAGCATCCTCAGGGCTTAGTCCATCCTGGCATGTAATAAACACTTAACAAATGCTACCTGTTGTAAATTGTATATTATTTGACTGAAGTTAACTAATACTAAACTAAAGCAGAGAAACATTCTGGCCACAAAGAAATAACTGATCATGGGAAATCACAGAAATTCTTCCTAAGATGGCAACTCAGAGCTCTTGCCCATTGCCCTGGGGCTGAACTGAGGGAATGTCTCCCACGTGAGTCCTGACGGGAACCTTGGTCTCAGGTGGGAAGCGTGTGGCAGGCCCGTGGGCAGTGTGGCAAAGTGTGGGGGGCCCCCCAGATCTCTGTTGGCCTCTTCTTCCCTGTGTAACCCTAGCAAGCTCCCTGCTCCCTCTCGGCCTCCTCCGGCCACAGGCACATGAAGCTTTGGCCCAATGACCTCGAAGGCCCTTCCTGCTCCTGCCGCTGCTTTCCGGTCTCCCTCGGCCCAGAGTGGGGAGCTGTGAGGGTGGGGCCCGTGGGGGTCCCCAGAGCACATTCCCTCCTCCCAAGGGCGCCCAATCCGTGCTTCCGCTGGTGAGGATTCGCCTCCATCCTGGCCCCCCTGATTCTAGGTCAGGGTCTCTGTCTCTAACTCCAGCATGTGATAATGATGAAAACCATAGCAATAATAACCAGCCCTGACATGGCGCTTCACAGTTTCGACTGTGTCTGTCCGGCGCGGCCGTCGCACACGAGGGTTTGCACAATCCTTGAGAAATATGATCTCCTCAAGCCTCGCAACAAGCTGGGGCAGGAGCTGTTGTTGTTACCCACTGGGGCAAGTGGGAGAACATGATTTCCCTGCTCACACAGCATGTGTCTGTTGAGGGTGTCAGGTCTTCTGTCCCAGGGCCCACTGGGCATGGGAACAAGAAGGAAAGATGCACCCTCTGAAGGCAGAAGGCCTCCCTCAGGGAGAGGGAGGGGGCCCAGGGTCAGGAGGGAGCAATGGACAAGAGGGTCTTGGACTCCCCCCCAATCAGGAGTCAGAAAGGATCCCTGAAAGGCCCCTCGGTCGGTGCAGACCCCGCCCCCAGCCTGCTCCTCCCTATCATCCAACTGGCTCAGGACCTTCTCGCTTGTCCCCCATCTACCACAGCTCCTCGCTGACCTGCCAGGCTCCCTGACCAGGACTTTCAGTCACCCCGGACCCCCCAGAGCTTTCCATCACTCACCAAATAAGGAGCGGCCTCCATTCCCCAGTGAGGAGGGGCCTCGGAATATCCGAAGCCAGAGGGAGATCTCGAGGACCATCTTGTCCATGTTACAGATGGGGACACTGAGTCAAGGGCCCGATGTCACACAAGCAGCTGAATGGAACCTGGGTCTTGACCCCAAACCCCACAGGGCAGAAGCTCACAGACACTTCCACAGACAGAGCTCCCCAAAACAGAGCTCCCAGCAAAAAGCACCTGATGGACACACAGACTCAGCGCTCACTGCCTTCCTGGTGCGTGCATCCAAACTCAGAACAAATCGGGAAATCAGGAAAACAAGCCCATTCCTGGCCGCCCATGCTGGGCCCTGTCGGAGGGCGGCCGTTCTTGGCTCCCTCTGTAGGGCCCAGCTGAAGCTCCTTTCCCACGTTCTCTCCCTCCACAGCTGATGGCCATCCGAGAGAAAGGCCATGGCAGGCACCTGGAGACCACTCTGCCGGCCCTGCGTGGTCACTCCCTCACTCTCTCCATCACCATCGGCCTGCCCAGAGAAATGAGCACGAGCCATTCAGGAAAGCCCCAGCCTGGAGGCCAAGGGTCTGAGTTCAAGTCCCTGAGCCTCAGACTTGGGGGGGCACACACCCGTCCCTGAGCCTTGGGGCTCACATGAAACAGGGCTCTCAGTGCTCCCAGGCCTGCCTACCTCCCAGGGCTGCTCTGAGACTCCATGGGGATGAGGAGAGGAACTGGAATAGAAAGGGGGCTTTATCACCATGAGTTATAAAAATGAGCTCTTCTCTGTGAAGCTTCTGCTGGGCCTCCTCCGGCCCTGCCCATTGCTTCTTCCTGCCCACTGCTCCTTGCGGCCCTAGATGTCCACTACAAAAGACACTCTCGGGGTTCTCCCCCCTGCCAAGAGCCCCTCAGGAACTGAAAAGTCCAGAAGACAAAAGGTTCTGAGGAAGAAATGAAAGAGGGGGAAATCCCATAGGAAATTCAATCTCGAACCCAACAGAGCCCGACCTCTCCCTGGGAATTCGGCTTGGGTTTCCCAGCCGGCTTGGGACAAGCTGGTTCTGTGGAGGGAGCAGAGTCCTGGGGACAATGCCCAGAGGACAAAGTTTGCCTCCCAGCAGGAGCCAGAATGGGAGCAGCCACTTTGGAGGGGCTCAGTCCCCTGGGAGGCAGCCCAGGGTAGACAGACTGACTCAAGGGAACTCAGCGGGGAGGGTCCGAGTCTTCCCTGGGCTGAAAAGTCTGGACGGCAGGAAAGAAGTGCTTCCCTGGGAACGCCGCAGCGGCTCCGGTTTCTCCTCCCGGGGCTTAGTCTCCTGTACGGGCCAGAAAGCTCCCAAGCCTCACTCATGGGCAAGGATGGCCCTGATGGTGTCAAGGGGCAGAGGGGGGCGCATCCAGGCCTTTACAGACTAGGAAAGTGAGCCCTAAGGGAAGCTTCTGGGCCAAGGGGCCCCTGACAGGCAAGACCAGGAGAGCCCCCAGGGCCAAATGTCCAGGCCAGAGCCTTCTCTTTCCTAGTTTGTGTCTTTCTGCACCTGAAGAAAAGCTGCATCAGAGAGAAAAAGCAGCTGCCCCACAAGGGCACGTGCTCGTTCCTGGGGCCATTGGGAAGGACATGGGAAAAGACAGCCCAGCCGGGGACGGCCTCATGGGAACTTCTGTAATGGAGAAAGGGTGTTTGGGGCCAAGATGGAGGCCTTCAGGGGTTTGAAGGCTCTGGCCCTGGAGGGCAGAACGAGCAGCCCAGGCTGTTAGTTGGAAAGAGGCAGATGTGAATCCTAATGACAGGCTGTGGGGCTGGGGGGCCGTGGGCCAGGGGTCTCAGGGGCCCTTCAGTGGCTCCCAGAACCAGCCATTCCATTCAGGCAAGTTTAGACTAGAGGTCCCAGAGCCCCGGCATCCTTGAGGGACAGGCCTTAACCTGCCTTGCCCTCTGTGCCCTGAGATCTCTTTTTTACTCTTCCCAGGAAGATGCACAAGCAGCACCCTCCGTTAGGAAGGGCTCCAGCACCCTGGGAAATGCCGGGGAGGTCACTTCTCTCTGGGAGGCAGCGGAACAGCCTCCTCCTCGCACTTCTCACGGAAAGGGCTCCAGACGGCCCTCTATGAAAGCATGTGAGGGAACAAGAGCCAGCCATGGAATCGGCAGCACACCCTGCCCTCCCCCTACCCCACCTTCCACAGGCACATCTGCTGCCATGTCCCAGGGAGAGCGGCCTCTGGGAAGGGCACATGAAGAGGGCTGTGGGCGCCCCCGTCTGGGGCTGACACGAGGCTCAAACGGGTCCAGGGAGAGGCCGCTCTGCCCACTTGGGAGGACCATGGGGATGCATCTGGGGTCTGGGGTGTCTGTTCCCACCCCAAAACCCATCCTCCTGCCTCTGGTGGCTTTGTTCTCTGCCATCTCACAGGTGGGGTGTGCTCGCTGTGCCATGAGTAGTGTGGCTGCTCTGTGCCACTGTGGTGTGGGCGGGGCATGCCGAGCCATGTGTGATACGGGAGCTCCATGCCACGTGTGGTGTGGATGTGGTGTGCCATGTGTGGGGTATGGGCGTGGCTGCCAAGTATGGTGTGGGCATGGTGTGCCATGTGTGGGGTGGGTGAGGTGTGCCACATGTGGCATGGACATTCTGTGCCACACATGGCATGGGCTGTCATGCCACATGTGGTGTGAAGGTGGTGTGGCCATGCAGTGCCATATGTGGTACAGGGCATGCCGAGCCATGTATGATGTGAGAGCTCCATGCCATGTGTGGGGTGTGGGTGAGGTGTGCATGTGTGGCATGGACATTCTGTGCCATGTGTGTGGTATGGGCGTGGCTGCCACGTGTGGGGTGGGCATGGTGTGCCATGCTTTTTTTCTCTCCCCCCACGAGCCCTGTTTCTCTCCCTGAAGAGTCAGAGGTGGGCACCCAAGGCCGGGCACCCAGAAAGCCAGGCCTAAATTTCAAGCTCTTGTTCAGTCAGCATCTGCACGACTACGTCATCCTCCTCTTCCCCCTCCCTCTTGCACTTGGCACCTGGGGGGCATCGATCCCCAAAGACTTTCCAAGCTCGTCTTTGCCAGGTACTGCGCTACCCACTGGGGACAAGAACCAAAAGGCGCTTACACTCAATGGGACTGAAACCAACTATAGACACAAGACGACTCTGCACAGGAGAAAGAGGGAATGATGAACCGGGGAAGGCACCGGAATCCAGAGGAAGCTTCCTGTAGGCGACGGGGCTCGAGGGAGAGCAGGAAGGTCAGTAAGTGGAGATGGGAGAGAGAAGGCCCTGAGCCGAGCGCTGGAGGCTCTAGTTCTCTGAACGCTGGAGTGAAGGGGCTGAAGAAAACTGGGAAAGCAGGAGAGCACATCTGGGGAAGGGCTTTGAATGGCCCTTTGGGATTGGGTCCTGAAGGCAATGGAGGGGGCGGGAAGGTGGCCCCGTGACCGGCTGTAGTCCAGGAAAGTCCCTCTGGTAGCGGAGTGGAGGCCGGGCTGGAGAGGGCAGACCTGGAGGCAGGATGGCCTCCTGCAGCCCTTGTGTGAAGTGGCAAAAGGCTGCACCGGGCTGGGGGCTAAGGAACTGTGAGGGACTGAGATGAAGAAAGACCAGAGAAGCAGACGGCTCCCTTCCCCCCAGCCAGGCCATGAGCAAGGACTAATGAGAGTGGGGTCCGGGGCTGCTCACACCAAGCTGGTACCGGTCATGGGGCCTTCCACGCGTCCCGGCCCGTTTCCCTCTTTATTTTCCTCGCCAACCTTGGGAAGGCCGCATTTTCAGCTGGAGTCAGCGTCAGTACTCGAGTGGGAAAGAGGGTCCCAGAGCACCTGAATGGGAGAGAGGAGCCAAGAGAGGAAGAAGTCCCCCTCCGGGGACCAAGGCCCTCCAGAAAATGAGCAACCAAAGGGTTGCCTCAGATTTGCATGAGATTTAATTAAGAAAAGTCTCTTTCCAAAGCATCCACACATATCCACACTGATACACAAACACACAATATACAGATACACACACTCAACACTCAGATACACACAGATACACCTGCACATCCACACACACAACCCACAGATAAACACACACACAACCACACTCCTCTACTTCCTGATTTATCTCGTTTTCCCCATTTCCCCACAATTAGAGCCTTAGATACTAGATCCTTTGCATGCATTTAGAAAGATAAAAGTGAACCAAATATTCTGTGACTAACTTTTAGCTAGTTAGTAGTTGGAAAGAAATGTAGAAAGCAGCCAGAAAGCGCCTGGTCCCGGCCCCCCGGCAGCCACACCATGGACCACATTGGGTCTAGCCGGGTGGAGGAAGGGGCGTTCTCTTCCACGAAACTGCTCAGCTCTCACCCCCCCCCCCCGGGACTCGGAGTCGGTGCTATGTCAGCTCCCAGAGAGCAGACTGGTGTTCATGTTTATGCAAGTGCCTGCCAGTGTCATGTACACAGTAGTCACTTCATAAATGTTTGCTGAATTAAATTAATTCAAACTGCATCTTTGCTCCTCCATTCAACACAATCTGATCTGCTCAGTCTCGTGGGACAAGAGCTGAGGCCATGCAGCCGAGGGCAGTTCTGAGAGCAGAAATCCAGGGTTTAATTTATGGTTGTGCCCCATCAAGGAGACAGATTCAAGAGGTGCAGGAAGACGGGGAGGAGGACTGACAAACAGGATGCTCTCACAATCTAGTGGCTGAGTTTGGACGGGCAGGAGCCTGTTTGTGAGTAAATCCTCCAGGGCCATGATGCTTGGGAAGCCCCAGTCATGGTCATGGTGCCCAGGATGCCCCATCTGTGGTCATGGTGCCCAAGAGGCTCCATTTGTGACCATAGTGACGGGGATGTGCCATTCATGGTCATAGTGTCCAGGAGGCTCATTTGTGGTCATAGTGCCTGAGATGCCCCATTCATGGCCATGGTGCCTGGGATGCCCCATCTGTGGTCATGGTGCCCGGGATGCCCCATCTATGGTCATGGTGCCTGGGATGCCCCATTCGTGGCCATGGTGCCTGGGAGCCTCCATCATTCATCATCAAGTGCAGATTGATTCTACCTCCGCATCCAATGCCTCTCAACCCGTTATTTTCCCCACACCTGCTGTATCTCAAACATCATCATGGCTCAGTCAATTTTTATTGAATTATGTTTATTACCTTTTTTTAAACTTTGTTCTAAGGCAATTGCCCACTTTAATATCGGCTTCGTGTTTGCTTGAGTCTTTCTACTTTGACAGGGATTTATTTTGATATTCAAGAATGTGGAAATTTTAGACAAAAATGGGAAGGAGGAAAAAGAGCCCGACTCACACGTGGGGAAGACTGTATTCCTGCAGCACTTTACAACGTGGAGCGGCCTCTCCTCACGGCAGCCCCAGGGAGCTAGGAATCACTGCCCGCAATTTGTGCATGAGGGGGCTCTCAGGAGGGAGCACTAGAAGGTCACTCTGTGATGACCCCATTTTTCAGATGAGGAAAGTGGGGCTCAGAAAGTGGCTGGCACAGATGACAGCAGGGGAGGCAAAGCACGGAGGGAGACACAAAAGCACGGCGATGTGAAAATCCTTCCGGGGTCGCCTGCGCCCATGACACTTACAAACTGCAAGGGGCACTAAGGGCTGGCACAGCTCCACTATCAGGTGCGTGTCGTCCTGCCAGGTGCACAGATAAAGTGTCACCAGGCCCCGAATCAATAGAAAAGTCAAGTGATTTTGCCCTCAAAAACTGAAGTGGGGCAGAGATGCTTGTGTGCTTGTGTGTGTGTAGGTGTACATGTGTATGTGCAGTGTGTGCTTGTATCTATTTGTGTGTCCATATGTTTGTATGTGTGCATGATTGTGTGTATTTGTATTGTACAGTGTGGTACAATGTGTATGTGCAGTGCGTGTGTGTTTGTATGTTTGTGTGTATACATATGTTTGTGTGTATATGTGTGATTGTGTGCATATGTGCAGTGTGTGCTTATGTGTTTGTATGTGTGCATGGTTGTGCACATGTATGTATGCAGTGAGTACAGTGTGCAGTGTTTGTGTGCAGAGTATGAGCAATGTGTGGGTATGCAGTGTATGTGCAGTGTTTGTGTGCAGTGTGTGCTTATGTGTTTGTGTGTACATGTTGTGTTTGTGTGCATGTGTGGTTGTGTGTCCATGTATGTGTGTGCAGTGTGTTGCAGTGTGTGTTTGTGTGTACATGTTGTGTTTGTGTGTGTGCACGGTTGTGTGTCCATGTATGTGTGCACTATGTGTGTGTGCAGCATGTTGCAGTGTGTGTGCGCCGTATGAAGCAGCTCCCCAACGGTCTTTAGCCCCCTTGACTCCATTGAGACTTGGCGCTTCCTCACAGGCCCATAATTAAAAGAAAGATGGAGAGGGAAAAGCAGAACATACGAGACCTTTACAATTCAGGCCCCGGAAAAGGCATCATTGAGAATTGATGGGGCAACATTTTGTTGTTAATTAGCCTCCCCCGTCAGATGGAAGCCTAATAGTCACCACAGACCTGGGAAGATTGGCTAATGAGGTGTCTGCTGGCCGGCCCATCCGTCACCCATCAAGGCGCCGGCTACTGGGAAGGGAGCTCCGGCCTCGCTCCCAGAGGCCCCCTCACCTGGCAAAGGCTGGCAGAGGCTCAGGGCGGGCAGAGAGCCTGTCGGGGCAGCCAGGGTGGGAACGTGGCCCAGAGGCTATGCTGAGTAAGCGTGGAGAGCCAAGGAAGGTCCCAGGCTCCCACGGGAGCACTTGAGTGTGACCCTGGCCACGCTGGCCCGCAGCCGCCCACTCGGCTTCTATATAATACGGGCCCCAGCTTGGGGTCAGTGTGGGGAGCCACTATGTGACGGCCCAGAACACCTAGCCCCCAGGAGTAAAATTCCCCAATTAGCCTGATTAATCCTCATCAAACCTCTTAATAACCGAGCTGATAAGTGCTTTCTTTGGTATCTCAGCATTCTCTTGGAGAATGGGCACAATAGGGCAGAACAGAGCCTCCTCCTTACACTTGGCACAGTGGGCGGGAAAGCCTGCCCCCATCACAGAGATCCCAACGTGTCAAGGATCCTCCTTCTCATTGGCCAAATGCCATCGTCGGGCAGCTCAGTCAGCCCTCCTTGCTTACTCCTGGGTCTAGTGAGGGAGACCTGGGGAAAGGGGTGCTGAGGAGAAACCCAAAGAGAGAGACCGAGGGCGAAACAAAGGGGGCAGCACCACAGACGACAGCAGGAGGGGCAAAGCACCGAGGGAGACACAAAAGCACGGCGATGTGAAAATCCTTCTGGGGTCGCCTGCGCCCATGACACTTACAAACTGCAAGGGGCACTAAGGGCTGGCACAGCTCCACTATCAGGTGCACATCGTCCTGCCAGGTGCACAGATAAAGTGTCACCAGGCCCCGAATCAAGAGCAATGGAGAACAGCTTGCTGGGCCATTTGTGGCAGAGAGCGGTGCCAGGGTGTGGCTCATCTAAGGAAGCACCTGAGAGGAGGCTGCGGGCAGCGACCAGCTGCAGTGTCCCAGGCTCAAGACCGGCTCCCTGGCACACGGCATTGCCCCTGAGGGGCCAGCATTTCTCTGCCTAACAGGATCTGCCCAAGGGGGCCACCCACCCACTCAGTGCAGGCAAGCAAGCCTGTGCGCACACACACATACACACACACACACACACACACACACACACACATCTTCAAAAACCTGCCTGGCAGAAGAGGAAGAATGGTCAGTCCACATCACCTATGACAGCCGCGCAGGCACACCTGTGGGACAGGACAAACGGGGGTCTCTCAATGCTAAGATCTCCTGACTTTGGCTTCCAAAGCTGGGCAGGCTGACAGGGCAACAACCTTCTAAGGCCTTTGGTCCCTTCTGAGGTCAGAAAAACAATATCTGTGCAAGCACCCGAATTAGCCCTGCTGGGTCTCCATGGTAAATGCAATCAGGGAGCCAAGAGCAGCTCTCCTGGCTCCTGCAATGACAGAAGGTGGGAAACCCAGGACAAGGGGATGAAATAGAGTGATTGATCCCCATCATTCTGGACTCTTGTAGCACTTCATGCTCATTCTACCTTGCTCTAGTAATCAGCTCTCTCTGTCTTTCCGTCTCTCTCTGTTTCTGTGTCTCTGTCTCTCTCTGTCTCTCTCTCTCTCTCTCTTTCTCTTTCTGTCTCTCTCTTTCTCTGTCTCTCTCTCCTTCTCCCTCACCCCCCCTTTCAAATTATCTTGTGCACAAGCTGTAGCCTGCAGGAGAATGGAAGGTCTTTGAGTGCAGGACACTGGCCTTGTATTGTCTTTATCCTCCCGAACCTAACATGGTACTTTAGATATAGTGAGGGCATCATAAATAGGTGCCAGTTAAACAAAGACTAATGGAACAACTTTAGGAAAATAACTTTAAGTCTTATCAGGGAAATGATGCCGACATCTTCTCTATTGAAGTTCTTTAAGAATCAGGTCAAGTCAGACATGTTCTTTGAAAACTACCGAACATCAGAATTTCTGGGAAAGAAGAGCCCGGCCGGTCTTGGCCCTCATTGTCTACATCAGGCACCAGGTCCCAAGTGTTTGCTGTGATTGGATCCCAGATATCTGGCCAGTATATGGCCGGGACCAACAGAAAGGCTCTATGGATAGAAAGCATTTTAATTAAGCCTCATTCTAGTTTGGCACCAGGGAGAACACTTTTAAAAAGAGATAATTCTGTATCTAGTGGGAGAAAGTGTCCAGAACTCTTGGAACCAGGACAAGGAAGGTGATAGAAAAAGACAATGATAGTGAAAAAAGATAGAAATAGGAGAAAGAGAAAGTGAAGAAAGGGAGGGAAAAGGAAAGGAAAGAAGGAAGGAGGAAGGAATAGAGGGAAGGAGGGAGGAGGGAGAAAATGTTAGGAGGGAGGGAGGAGAGCTCTAAGGATTCTCTCTATTATGAAGAAGTGACTAAAAGCAAAGAATAAAATCTATAACACAATATTTTAATTCTATTTAACAGCAATTCTTAAATGCCTACTATGTGTCAAGCAAATTTCTGGGCCCTAGGGATACAGACAAAAGTATAAATTTGCTTTCCTCAAGGAACTTCCCTTTTATTGATGTACCCAGAGGAGCCCACACAAGGCAGTACAACTGGAAGATAGAACAACTAAGAGAAGCCCAGTTGTCTCTTTCACTCTCATCAAGTGTCCAAGCTGGCTCTTTCCCGGCTCTCTAGCCAACATGCTAGCAAGTATGGCCGGGCCCTGCTGGAGTGAGCACGCACACTAAGTAGGATTCAGAGACCCGAAAGAATTGAGGCAGAAGAAAGTGAACACGTCTGCCTCCTACAGAAAAGGCATTTTCTTCAACTAATCAGAAGTGACCCTGTGTGGCCTGAAACAGAAACTTGCTTCAGCTTCACACTGTTTATTTGTCATCTGGCACAATTTCTCTAAGAGTTTTGAAGATTCTTCCAGACTATTGATCAAGTCCAGTGTTTCTCTTCATAAAAAAGGCCGCCCAGTCTCCTGGTTCATTAGGAATGTTAACCTCATCCTCGGACACCTCTAGTAGGATCAACAAGACTCCCTTGATACCTTCCTAACACCACCTTTGGCATACAAAGCAATCCCACCCCCACTGATCTGCCCCTTTACTGGCCGATGTAGTCGTCCCTCCCACACCTCCACTACCACCACCATGATTTCTCCTTGGCAGAAGAGCCGAGACGATGTCTCCCATCAGTGTGGATGGGTCAGAGGTGACAAGGCCGAAGAGAGAAAGGTGTAGAGCTGGACCAAGGAGCAAATCTCACCCGCCTGGGTGAATTCCATGCTGGGACTCCATTCCAACACTTGCTTCAGCCCGGCTGACAAGGACATACTGCCTGCATTTCCGGGGCTGATATTTGCAAAGACTAATTGCAGGATGTATTTCACACTTTATGAACAACAAAAATATGCGATCCGTCAGCATGTGCCTCATATTTTATTAAAGAGAAAGAAAAACCTTTAATTTTTCCCTAATTTTTGTTAAACTGTCTCAATCTTGTCTATTCTTAGAGATGAGAAGCAGCTTTAAATGTGTTGGTTTAGAAAATGGCATAAAGCAAAAAGACAATACATCACCAGGAAGATGCTTTTCATTTAGAAAAATGTCTCTATTCTATTTCTGAATTCGAAAGACGGAAGACCTTTAGGGTTGGGGGTTTTTTAAGAAATGGAAAAGAGAGAAGGAAAAGAAGAGGGGATGGGGAGAAGCCTTGAAAATTTCTACCAGCTGCTGTTTTTCCACAATCCCCCCAGAACCCACTGTGCCCCCCTCCCCAGAACTCACCAGGTACTCTTCCACCTCCTCCCTGATAAACTTCTCAGCTTTCCTTTTTCCAATCTTCAAAGACTCTTCTTACCTCTGTGAGGGGGGGGGGGGGGTTAGGAGAGGAGGAGGGGGCAGGCAGCACCAAGCTAATCAGATTAAGCAGGCTCACAAACAATGGCAGGGCCAACCCTTAGCCACATAGCCATGTGCTACCATCCATCCTTCTGTTGTCTATCATCTTCCTGCCTTCACCTGATGCCCTGGGACCTCCCCACTCACTGGAAAGAGCCCTGAATTTGGAGTCCACTTCCTTCTTGTATAAAGGATAAGTGTCACTTAGTCTCTCTGGTGGGCTTTTGCCCTGTCTGTAAAATGAGAGCTGACTTGGATGCCTTCCAGGGTGGACAACTTCCTCAGAACTCTGGATGTCATTTAAGGTCCCTTCCAAGGCTAATATCATGATCCTCTTGCTTTTATCCTCTGCCCTCTACCCCACAATACCACTTTGTGTATATTTTCTTTGCATATACGTTGTATGATATATGTCTTTTATATATATATACTTTGTATATATTTTGTATGATACTTTTCTTTTATATACATTTTGTATATATTTTATAAGATACTTCTCTTTTGCATACACTTTGTATATATTCTGTGGATACTTTTGTATATATTTTGTAAGATACTTCTCTTCTGTATACACTTTGTATATACTTTATAGATACTTTTCTTTTGTATATACTTTGTATATATTTTGTAGGATACATGTCTTTTGTATATATTTTGTAAGATACTTCTCTTCTGTATATACTTTGTATATATATTTTGTGGATACTTTTCTTTTATATACATTTTGTATATATATGATAAAATACTTCTCTTTTGCATACACTTTGTATATATTTTGTGGATACTTTTCTTTTGTATATACTTTGTATATATTTTGTAGGATACATGTCTTTTGTATATATTTTGTAAGATACTTCTCTTCTGTATATACTTTGTATATATTTTGTGGATACTTTTCTTTTGTATACACTTTGTATATATTTTGTAGGATACTTTTCTCACTCAGGCTGCGATGCCAATGTGTGAGTTTCCTAGGTGGTAAACCTCACCCTGTGTGTCCTGCCAGCAAGGATGCCTTCTGTTGACAGGACTCCTGTCTCTAGGGAACACTAAGCCTTATGCTCAGAATACAGTGAAGATGCTAGAACCCTAGGAAGCCAATTAGAAAGTGATTGAGGAGGGTCCTAAAGAAGAGAGTTGCTCGCTAAACCCTCCTTGCTGAGGGACAGAGGATAGGGCTATCCTATCATTTCCTTCAACCAGAACAGAACCATGAAGCTTGGTGTAGGAGCTGAGCTCCCCCAACCCCAGGCAGTCCTCCAGTCTCTAAGCAGAGGAGAGGCCCAGAAAGGAGCCCTGGGGACATCCCACAGCTGGCCGGCACTGCCCCAGAGCAAGTCCCAAAAGCACATAAGAGGTGCTGGGAGATGGCCAAGCACCCAGAGGGCGTCCCTTGAATCTCAGGTCAGTGACTCCTCACACTTAGAGGGAAGAAATGTCCTGGAAGTGATCCCACAAGGACATATATAAGAGGTCTACAAGGGGCAGTAGCTTCAAAGAAGAATGTATAAAGGTGCCCTTTGGGAACCCCTGAAGCCCCCCTCATCAGCCTGGGCCAGACTGGACTGGGAAGCTGCAAAGGGAAGAGGCCGGCTTCCTCTTCTCCTGGACTCCCCTGGGCTCCCACCACCTTCCCTCCAGCTTGATTTCCACCTGGGATTCTGTAAGCAGGGCCGACCTTCAGGTCTTCCAGTGACAGTCATTCCACCTTGATGCAGCAGCCTTTCCATCCATTCCCTCGCCTCATTTAAACAGAGGCACAATATCCACGTTGTCTTTTTTTCCCTTTCATCTTTGCACAATTTATCACACAACTAAATGCTCAATAAACTTTATTAATTAACTGCATAAAAATTATGGGCATCTATAGAGAGTGCAATCAATAACACTGATAGTATGAGGTGCCTGAAAAGCTTAGAATTGGCCTCAAAATAAATAGCCTGGATGGGTAATAAATTCTCTAGGACCAAGTTGGCAGAATCTTGGGTGGTGACACTCTTCCTCTGAGACAAAGTCTCCGAGATTGTTTCCTTTAAATCAAAAGTTCTCCAGGGAGAGTGGCTGAGGTTTTGTCCTCAGCCCAGTGCCTCTGGCTCTGGGAGACACCTGGATACAGCTGCCCCTGCTAGGCTGGGGTAGCTACCCTCCTTGAAGATAACAAGCCTTACCCAAGAATCAAGAGCTCAAAGAACTTCGGAGCTAGAAGTTCTTCAAATTCAACTCCTATATTTTACAGAATAAACAACAGGCGCCCTGGGGGTTGCAGACTATTTCAAATGTCCAAATGGGGACCCATCAAAGACATTCACTGACCTCACCTCTATCGGCCTTCACGTCTCTCCCTGACTGAACAATCTGCTCCAGCAGAATGGAACTCCTTTGCAGGCAGGGCCCATTCCCCAAGGCCCATGTCCCCAAGACTTTTATAGATGCTTGATGGTAGCCTTACTAATTGATTAGTTATTTTTTAAACCAGATATATACGTTTAGAAGAAAAGAGAAATCAGGAGATGCAAAATTAATGATACAACAGTCAGAATTCAACCAGGAAATGCCTGGGAATTGGCAACAATTTAGGGAGCCAATGGGAAAAGGACTGGGTCTAGGATTCTGGACGTGGCTCTGTGGCTTCTGGCACTGGGTGATCCTGGGCCTAAATTCTCTCATCTGCTAAGTGAAGAGGGATTGTAACAGATGATCTTTGAATTAGCTGATATCCCACTGGATCCCAATAGGCACAGAACTTTTAGGAAAATACCAAGAAAGGCCCAAAGGCCTGCTAGATCTCAAGGCCCCTGCCACCAGGTTTACCTAATGATACTTTTCCCACAGACTCACTAAAGACAGAAAAGGTTTAGTCCACTAGCCCAGGAAACAAGGATTTGGAATCAAGCCAAAGCCGAGAGATGGCCTTTCCTGAGACGAGGTGCAGAACAGGGATGAGAAAGGTTGCAATTCAGAGGCATCTGCCCCAGGCTGGTGTACAGGTAGTGTAAGAGAACGTTAGCCCAGGGCTCATTAGCTCTGGAATAAGGAGGGAGGTGGAGGATCACCTGGAAGGGAGTCCAGGATGGGAGTCCAGGATGGTGAGATCTCTAGTGACTTTGCATCTTTTTATACAGGCCCACTGACAAAGAAGCTCTCCTGAGGCACGGCTATTACATTAACACCTAATTGAGAATGATCAAAGATCAGGAAGTGGGAAGCCAGGTCTTTGAGCTGGGCCCAGCAAAGGATGAAGACATCACTTTGGGGGGAAATTCTCATAGCCAGCATGGACCCAAAAAGAGGATGACATGAGAGTACGGCTCTGCTCATCAGGGAGATGACGAGGGAGAGACACATCCTCTTCCACATCCAGGGAGCCATTGGATCATGGGTGGGCAGAGGCACATTGTACTCACATGCCCTCTTACCCACAGTGGGCTGGGAAGAGGAGGAAGTTCTTTGGCCCAAGCTGGAGAAAGACATTGGCAGGCTCTTTGAGCCCCATGCAGAAGAGGTCCACTCGGCCAAGTAGTGGGACTTCCTGAAGCAAGATAGAGCACTTGGCCCCAGCACATGGAGGGGCGGCAAGCACAGAACCAAAGCACCTGATGCGAAAACCACCCCCTTGAGATTTAAGCCAATCCACACATGCTCAAAGTTTGAGATGTTGGGCCAGGGATTGCACTAAGAATATCCAGCAACTGGTACAATTAGATCACTTTTCTAAGAAATTTGAACACAAAAAAAGCAGCTCCAGCACACATTTCCAACATCTTAATCCTTCCTATCTAGGGCATATCTTCAAACTTTAGGGTGCTTTAATCATAAAAATTCATAATTAAAACTCTGAAGAGAAGCCCAATGTATTCTCTCATTTCAATGCCTCTATTCATCACTCATTTTGCCAAGCTCATAAAAATAGTTCTGCGTTCCCACCCTCACTGGCAGCCTGATTGCTGATGAGCCGGTGTCCATTTTGTATATGGAGCATTCGCCAGAGTGAACCTATCAACCTCATTAGCTGCTTAATGCTATCTCCAGGGTTCCACAAAGCCTCTCGAAAGGGCCACATCAGCAAAATTCCCTGACAAAAGCACAATCTCGCCAGGCCGTAGTCCCTGGAACTCGGGCAAACTTTCAAAAGATATTTAACCCCTTTACAAGAAACCCTGAAAAGAAAAGGGAACAGAGGAAGAGCCTGCAGAACCAATAGCCTTTGCCATGGAAGGCTCTCCCTGGGGAATTGTGTCCGTAGGAGACCAAGAGGAAGTCATACCCCGGTGTCCAAGATCAGATCTGATGTCCATTTGTCTCAAACACAAGCATGGCATAAAAGGGGGAATTTTGTTGTCACCAAAAAAAATCCTTCAAGACTCCTCTGTAGCCTCACCAGTGCTCCTGGAAGTCACCATCACCTCCAGTATCTCCCCAAAAGGAGCTAATATTTATAATGCACTGACCATGTATCAGGTACTGGGCTAATCACTCATCTGGAAAATGTGTCTGTTATCACTGAGGCACAAAGACTTAGTGAATTTTTAGAATCAGGAGATTTGATTTTTAATATTTCCTGCCATCTTCCTATGGTTTTTATAACTTCTAGACAAAAGCCTTGACAAGGAAAACAGAATCATGGGTGGGCACTCACACAGCCATGTTTCCCACTTTATAGCTCTTCCACAGGGCCCCCTGACCTATCCAAGCATCCTGAAGATACTCATCTAATGGCACCATCAAGAAAAGCAGGGCTTCTCTGTCACAGACCTTGTGAGTGGGAGCTAGGAAAGTCTTCCTACTTCCAGATGAGGAAGAGCTGGACCATGACCTGAGAGGATGAAAGTTTCTAGGGAAAGGGGCCTCAGAGAACTAATGAATTCTCTAGGAAAGCTTCCAATAAAGTAGTCTTTAACCAAGAAGTGCTATCAAGAAAATCTAGAGCCGGTGGTCACCTAGGCAGGAAAAAGCAAGCCCCATGCACACATCCAAGAGCCATCCTCCTGACCAGGGAACCAGCAGGGTGAGGCTCACTGCAAATGCCAGGTGAGTTGGGAGAAAGCCTGTGACAGACATTGAAGATCATAATGTTCTGGTTACCTTTCTGGAGGTCTTGGGACCAGCCTTGTTTTCAGCAGAGTAATCACCACCAGAATAGCCAGGAATGAAGTCCAAAGTCTTTATTGTCTCCCTCACAGTCTGTCTCCTTTACCTGGGGCTCGGAATGGGCAGGAAGCAGGAGAGCCATCGGGAGCCTGATCAAAGATGGAATGTCTCTCTCCCAGTCCTTGTTGGCTCTTATATACTCTGTTATAATTACGTCCTCGTAGGTGGGGATCTTGTAGAATAGGTGTGAATCTTGTAGAACTATGCTAAGTACTAAGTACATGTAAACTAGAGAATCATTTTCTTAATTCCACTGAGTTAGCACCTTGTTTCAAGTACACTTCTCCAGAGTTTTGCCCTTTACAGAAGATGCCATGAGAGATTTAATAGGATTTCTTCCCTACTCTACCTGAAGACAGTGGTGGACAGTTGAGCCCATACCTGACAAAGGATCTCATTAAACTCTTAAACAGGATCAAAGGGATCCTTCCCTTGCCGTGTTCTTTCCAGACTCATGGTGATCGTGCCAGCTCAAGTTCTGACCACACCAGTATTCACTGTTCTAACCATGTGATTATTCAGCCTTTCCCAGGTTCTCCCCCTTCCATCTACCACCACCACCATTCCCTACATCCAGGGCTCTGCTAATAAACATTTAACAACCAGTTTTTAAGTGGGGGAATTATGCGTGACACAGTTTTAGGCTTGATCTACATTATTAGCATTTTTCCAACACTTTCTGATTCTTGATAATCAACAAAGCAATAAATCAATGATGGAATTTTGTAGCATTTGCCAGTTTCCGAGGTGTAAATGCTCATACTGACCATTTAACAATCAGCTCTACATACTCCACCTCAATACACTGATCTTAGGAACTGCTACCCTACTAAGGCACAGCCCTGACCATCTCATACACGTGGTCAAAGATCTTCAATGGCTCCCCATTACCAACTGAAAGTCAAACCCCTTGGCCTGACCTTCCTGTTCTGACCCTGATTTACATTTCCTTGTGATCTTGTCAAAGAAGTACCTGCTCCAACAAGGGTGATTCTTTTCTAACTCTTGGCCTCTATTTTCAATATACTTTCCCACCTGTCTAAACCCTCCCTGTCCTCAAGAACCAAAGCACATCTCACCTCCTCTGGGAAACCCACCTAATAGCCTTATATGGAGATTACTCCCATCTCTAGACTCCTCCAACATTTCTTGTTTTGTTGGTCCCTTGACAATTACTGTTCAGATTCTACTGGATTTCCTTTTCTTCTGAACATGACGTGTGTCCAAGTAGATTGGTATCTCCTAGAGTACCCTGACTATTTTATGCATCTCTATACCTCTCTGCCTTGCACATGGTAGGGTTCCCAATCAGTCTTTGTTGGTAGACAAATGGATGAATAGATTAATGGGTGGATGGGTGGGTAGAATAAGGATTATAAGGGCCAGATAAATGGAGAAATGATTTTGATGGAAATGATAAGTATATCTAAGTGGCTCTTTTGATTCTTGTCAACATAATATTTAATCTTTGAACTGTTTTTAAGTGTTTTTCAGTACAATTAAACATGTGTACTAGAAAAGGCCATAATAACTTCTGAAGTATAGATACAACACAATTCAACCTCAGAAATATAATTCAACTCAAGTTTATGAAAGTCCGAATGTTTACACATCTATCCATTCTACTGGAGAAATCAAGAAATCTCTATATTTTCTTCTTAATCATCATCCAATCTCAGGGAGGTATAGGATTTATATATCAAATCGATTAATAGAAATTCTGGGTCCCAAGACATTTATTTCTGTATTCATATTCTCATGAACCATATTTATATTAGGAAAATACACTGTTATTAGTGATAAAGTGTAGGTTGTCATTGACCACATCTCACAGAGAGGTCTTCCAAAATCAAATGATAATATAACAGATGTGGAGATGATATATGGGACGGGGAAGTGCCCATCTTTAACACGAAGAGTTCCTCAGCCACCCAACAAAGTGGAAATTGTGCTTTAGAACACTACTGGCTCAACAAAACAGTTGGATTGTGAACAAAGCACGGGAAAAGGAAGAGAGTGGGCAAATCAAAACATAGACGGTTTAGCAGAGATAAAGAACTTCCAAAGGGCTAGGGGCCAAGAACAACCGGTTCTCAATGGGAACCTTTCTTTTGTTTCTTTATGACCTTCACATCTAAATGCCAAGCCAAGAGTCAGGAAGATCCGAGATCAAAACAAATCACTAAGCCTCTGTTTGCCTCAGTTCTTTTATCTATAAAATGGAACTAATGAGAAAATCTATCTCAAAAGATTATTGTAAGGATCAAATGAGATAAGAGCAAAGCACACGATAAGTACAAAGACTTTATTTATTACAATAAGTACTGTATAAATAGCAGTTACCATTATAATTTACAGGCTAAACAATTGGTGTTTTTCTCTCTGCCCTTGCTCTAGCAAACTACCAACTTGGATTTTCACCTTCTGAGCTTACTTTGGTGTTCCAGGAAGGTTTTCCATGGGCAAGAGTTTTTCACTGTGGGTCATTAATTTAGCTCCATTTCCCATTAGTTGGGTCACTGTGAGCTCACCGTTCCTAAGAAGTGATTGCACCATGGATAAGCTAAGCTAAGCTTCTGACCAGTTAGGAACCACCCTGGTCTGAAAAGGAGGCCACCCCCATGGATGGCTTTAACCTGGCCCAAGTAGTAGGTCTTTCAGCAAGTTATTTCATTCATCTTGTTCTCAAAATCATCTTCTGTAAACTGAAATGAGACTAATTCGGCTCCCTACTTCTAGACAAAAGATAAATGGCTCTTGGAGAAATCCTGGTCGAAAAGGATCTAACCAGATTTCTTGGGGCCTCCCTAAAGCATCTTGACAAGTGATATGCTAAGCTTCCTCCAGTTGTTGGAAAAGCCCCAGGTGAGGAGCTTCATTTCCATATGATATTCAAATCTGACTCTCCCCCTGGTATACATCCTGTTACTTAGGCCTGAAGGCAGAAGCTTTTGCTCCATTGTAGCCCAGCCCAGAAAGCAGCCCCTTCCAGCCTCAAGGAAAGGTCTTCAATGGGCCCTTTGAACAGCCCCTCCTCAAGATAGCCTTCTCGCTGCTGAAAAGGGTGGTTCTGGCTTTGGCATCACTACTGCTAAATGGAAGCCTGTGCCCGAGCCAAAGCCAATTAGGTCCTTTCCCGAAGGAAGCTGCAGATGCTGTTTCACATTTCCAAACTGTAGTTCTCAGAGTTGTTGTCTCTGTTGATGAAACTGTAATTGTTCTATTGGGTGATTTAATTAACTTTGTGTTTTATTACTGAAGTCCACGATGTAACCGAAAGAGAGTTAAATTAATGGGACATAAAGAGGTTTGTCACATCTCCAATAATTTTTGTGAAGGGCCTTTGGCTTTAATTTGTACAATCCGGTAAAATCTCTGCATGATAAAGTTAACCACTCTTTTCTCATGTCATTTCAGCTCCAAAGCAGGTAGAAAATGGGTCTTGTTAGTTGCTCATTAACTGCTTTACTGGAAAGATACTAAAATTCTCAGATCAGCATTTAACTACTAGAGGCCATGGACCACTCGGGATACTCATTTAGTTAAGCCCAAAATCTCCTTAGATAAATCCAAAGAAAACAGTGACAGGGTCAGAATTCAGAAAGCCTTTCCTTTGTGCGGCAGACAGTTGTTGGGTGGGAAGGGAAGCTAAATGTTGAGGCTGGGGGCTGGATGTGGAGTCAGGAAGACCTGGCCCGACTCCCACATCCAGAACTTCCTGTGGTGAGAGCATTGTGACAATGTAAGATGGATAAGTTTGATTATTTTAAATTTAAATTTTCTTGTATGAATAAAATCTATGCATCCAAGAATGGAAGGAAGGCAGAATAATGGGGATGGAAAACTTTCCTTTATAAGCTTTCAGAGAGAATATGATTGGGTTAAAATATTGCTGCGGTCTAGGAAACAATGAGCTGGTTGATTTAGAAAAACATGAAAAGACTTGGACTTATGAAGGAAGATGCTCGCCACCTCTAGGGAAATAGATGACAAGTGGAAATAAGCATAGTATGGTCTTACCTATAAGTATATCAGTGAGTGTATGTGTATATATATATATATGTAGGTTTGTAGATTTATATGTTTGTATATGTCTGTGTATATGTGTGTGTATGTTGTGTCCTATCTAATTGGAGTCTTCTTTGGGAGGGGAGGGAAGAGGGGGGGATAAAGTAAAAAATGCACACAGAGAACATGAGAAAACTTATAAAGAAGCAAAGAAAAGCTGAACTACTTTGAAAATACTTGAAGTAAGATTTATTATCTAGGTTTTCCATTGACATGGAAATTTATTGCTTTATATTGAATCCACTCTTATTTTTTGCCATATACATGGCATTTTTCGTCTCTTATTTTGGACTTAAAATAAATTTTAATTTTTTAAAAGATACAATTTCCTGTGTGAATGTGAACAAATCGTTGACCTTTTCCTCCTCTATAAAATGGATTTGCCAATAGCCGTCATATCTATTTAGAGAAACTTTTGTGAGACCCAAATAGTAAGCCATTTGTGATGTTTGTGCTAGCCTATAGGCATCAGTTCTGCTTATGACTCACAGCCATTTTGACCCAAACTTAACAATCTGTAAAAGATCTTCACAGTCATCCCTATATCCTGCTACTCTTTAAAATCTAGATCCCAAACAACTTTTTCTTTGGAAGCAAATTTTCCAAATTTTACCCAAACTGATCCCATTGAAGGATCAACATGACTGACTGCTTCCTTTGTCTTCACTTTCTGTCTCCCATCCTAAGAGCTCTCATAGGATTAGAACCAGGTCAGGTTTCCTGGTCACTACAATTCTAGTATCTTCCACCACTACCCTAACCCCCCCCCCCCACTGCCATTCCACTAAGAGAATGAAAAAAAAGAGATGTAATTCCTACCAACAGCTTCCCATAAAGACCAAATAAAGAATGGAAAAAAGAGGCAGGGCATCCCTATGATACTTCAGTAGGAACCCGGATTTCTACGGCAAGAAGGCGATCTGCCCCTGGCTCCCATCCTGAGCAGAAAGAAGCACCTTTCCTTGTATCTCCAGTCATGTCTGATTGGACAGATTCTTTGTGGCGTTCTAGAACAAAGGCACAGAATTACAGACTCTCCAAGCCCTCCCAGGGACATCAGAGGCCAGCCAGTCAAAAGCCATAGAAGAAGAAGAATCCTTGATCTCTTAAACCCAACATGTGGCCATCCAGGTTTTGTCTGAATGCCTCCAGTAAGGGGGAAGCCACTCCCTTCCAAGATAACACAATCTGCCTAGGGATTGTTCTAATTATTTGGCAGTTTCTCTTGGTCTACAGTCTGATTTCCCATTTTTCAACTCTTCCTGCCCCATTCCTCCAAAGTCTCTTCTTTGGGACCAAACAGAGCAAAGCTAACCCCTCTTCTAAGGGACAGCCCTTGCAAAACTTAAAGACAATGATCATGCCATGTTCTCTTATCCTGAATTTTCTATCATCCTGACCATTTGAATTACTCGGTACTCAATATTAATTGGTTCCAGAAGGCACGAGTGGCAAACACTGATGAGTACCAAACAGATTTTTTCCCATAAGCAGTACATCTCCACTTCGAAGCCTAACCATCCCTCTCCACCCAATTCCCCAGAGGAGCAAGTGGGGATTCTAGCTGCAGAAAAACAAGCTGCTTCAATTCAGCCCAGCCTAGCTGAGCTCCTTTCTTCTTAACCCAACTCACTTTCTGGGAGGAACCACAACCTTTATGCACTCCTATCATGCTCCCACTCCACATGGTCCAAGCTTCCCGGGAGGGGAGAAGGCCCTGGATGTGGAGGCAGAAGCTATAGTCCCTTGTCCTCTACTGCCCAGGGCTCTGGTCACGCCAGGCTTGGGTCTGCCACGAATCCTAGATCCTCTTCTTGCCACCTTTGGTCTCCTCCACCTGGGCTCCCCCCACTGCAGCTTGAACCACCACCTTTGTTCCCATTTCTGCTACTTCTCCTACTGAGCGCCCCTGCCACTCCATGCCCCTTCCAGTACAACTGTTTGGGAGCCAAGAGACTATACATCCTGAAGGAACTGGCCCACAACCCGCCTGCTGACACTTCGGCATCCTGGGCTCCAACCTGACAGGACTGAGTCCCACTGCCCTCCCCGGGGAGGAACTGCCCATGGCTAAGGGCAATGGCAGCTGTGCTGGGGGCCAGGCGGTATCCCTGTTGCTCAGCCAAAACAACAGCCAACGGCCCAGCAAGCATCAAGTGCTGAAGCAATTTTTTCTTGTCAAATTGCATCAAGCGCTGAATTTGACAAGTTCTTAAGGAGACAAATGCCGAGGTACCACTCAGTACCTTGCAATGGGAGTGTTCCCTTGGATCGCCAGGTAGGTAACAGCCAGAGGAAAAGAACATGACCCTCACTCCCCCCAAACCACCAGAAGGCATCCTTTTTCTTGCCTTTGTCACCTGCTAATCCTCCCCAAACCATCCTGTGGGGCCAGGCGGATCACCATTTTCACCACTTCCCTACAGGGCAGGGCTCCCCAAGCTAGAGCAGAGGTAAAGCCATAACTACCCGGGCCTCTTTTTTACAGATGAGAACACTGGGACAAGCAGAAGGGAAGTGACTTGACCAGGATCACATAGCTAGTGAGTGTCCGGGGCAGTTAAATCCAAAATCACTACATCACCTTACTCACTACACCATCTACCTGCCTCACTAAGGGAGTCTGAGAGGGAAATATGATGACCCAGGAGAAGAAGACTCTGGGAAAGGCTGAGGAAGAAGACATCCTGTTAACTGAGGGAACCCATGAAGGCTTGGAAGAGAATATGGCGCCTGAACAATGGCCAAAATGCCCGGGACTCTTTAAGGTTTGCCAAGACCCACAACCCTGTGCCAGGAACTAGAGCTCTTAGGTCCGTGGATGGAGAAGCTTCAACTCCAGAAAGGCAAGGAGGCGACTTTCTCATGTTACACAAGTATCAGAGTCAGAACTGGAACGCATATTCTGGACTCCTAGCACATCTCCACACGCGGCCTCTCCATAGGAACTGAGCCTGGGTAGAAAATAAAGGTTCTGGGTGGCCAAGAAGGGGAGGGAGCATGTTCTAGACAAGAGGAAGGACCCAAACCAGCAGGTGGCAGAGTTCAGGGAATGTCTGGTTGATGAGAATGCATGAATGAAAGTAAGTGCAGCATAATAAGCAGCCCAGTCACAGATAGGAAGAGTTGCTCTAGTTCTCTCCTTAAATAAGGCAACAGGGACCCACTAACCATTTTCGAGCAGAGGAGCAAACCTACTCCTCGGGAAGATTATTTTGACAAATCTGTGACAAGAGAGACCAGAAGCAGGAACACTAGTAAGAAGAAACCGCAATGGTCCATCTAGGCAAGGATTAATGAGGGCCTGCAAAAAGGTGATGGGGAAGGGAGTGAAAAGGAGGGGACAGGGAAGAGGAGGGGGCTGTTGGGGAGATAGAAGTAAAAAAGACTTAGCAATGAGGCAGGGGAAGGGAGAGGGGAGAGAAGAGTAAGAATATGCATCTGGGGACTAAGAGGCAGTTTCTCTATCTGTCCCACATGGCCTGAAATTTATACAGGGATTAAAGGTTTACAAAGGGTTTACCTACATTGTCTCACTGACAGTAGGAATTTAATAACTACTGACTGACTCGTTTTAGACATTTCCCTTCTATTTCTCCTTTGCCACAACCCAGAGCTGCCGGTCACTGCTCCTCTACCAATTGTCACCCCCTATCTGAAGGGAGGCTTCTTCCTCCACGTGCTTGCCAGGTTTCTCCTCAGTATCATTCAGCCAGCAGAACTGCCAACCGAATTCAGGAAGGCTCTGAGACCATTTAAGAAATAAATGGCACAGGAGGGAAATAGGCATCAGGCTATCTCTAGGCACCCATGTTTGTTAAAAATGAAAGAAAGAAAGAAAGAAAGAAAGAAAGAAAGAAAGAAAGAAAGAAAGAAAGAAAGAAAGAAAGAAAGAAAGAAAGAAAGAAAGAAAGAAAGAAAGAAAGAAAGAAAAAGGAAGGAAAGAAGAAAGGAACCTTAATGCCCTAATAAATTATTTGGGATAAAATAAATGGTCTCCCACATCCCCCCTCCCCCCAGCAGCATCAATCAAGAAGTCAGCATTTATTAAGTGTTTCATATGTGCCAGGGATACAAAGCAAAAGGTCAAATGTCTATTGCCCTTGAGGCTCTTTCACACTAATCAGGATGATGAGCAAATTTGAATAGGTATTTGCAAGAGAAGTGGAGTGCAGATATCTTGGGAAAGAGACTTGCAAACCTGTAGATAGAACATCCCAAGGGAGCAGGAAAGAAATGTCCCCTGGTAGATGTGAATGTTTAGCTGATCTGTAGGATTGAGGGACTTTGAGATCTAATAATGAGAAGCAAAAGATACTCAAGGTAAAAGTGGTCCTTGCACTGAGCTACTTTGGAGGAATATTCAAAGAAAGGGAAATTGGTGAACAGGCAGATGAATGAGTTAAGGAAAATGAGAGTCGAGCAGAGGTATCATTTTCATCCTGCTGGATTTCACCAAATCCTAGGGGGGAAACCATTGCTGAAATGAGAATATTCTCCCAAATCTTGGATTTGACCTCATTTTAGTTTAGTTCAACTTGTTGGGATCTTTCTTTCCATTTTATACTGGCTAACCAAGACCAAGTACTATCTGAAGTCATCTAACTATTCTGGATGGATGAATGGATCCATTGACAGATGAACACATAGACATATACAGTTTTATATTGTGTGTGTGTGTATATATATATATATATATATATATATCATAGTTTATATACACATATATGGATATATGTACATATCTTGATTTTGTGTTATTATCACAGCTGGGACATGAGCACCTTGAAAGCAAGAACTGGTTTTTGCCTTTAACACATTAAGCAGTTAAGAAATGATTGTGGAATGACAGATATTTTCACCTCAAAGAAGTCAATAAGCAAGGGAAAAAGTTCAGGCCGGCAGCCTGCTAATCTCCCTCCCCAGCTTATCTGTACAGAGATTGCCATCCCATCTGCCTGGAAGAGAAGCCAACATCCCTCGGAGAAGAACTTGGTTTCCTTGACCCTGCAGTTGCACTCATCATGTCAGTTCCACACCGAACAGACAAGGCCACTTGGGCCAAACCAAGGTCCTGTGACCTCTATTGATTGGGAAGAACTGAGCCCCATAATTCTATGATTCTGTGAAATTACCCAACAGTAAACTTGGTGGGATCAAAAGCAAGCTTTGACTCAAGAGCTATACAGTAAGCAAAAATGTTTCCCAACAACTAATTATTGCCAGGGGAGATGCTGGTTCCCTCATGGCCTTAGAGACAAGAAGACTGGACATTTAGTAACCAGGTTTGTATTGCTCCCTAATAAAGCCTGAAGGTAACAAAACTGACCAAAATGAGGAGTTTGAGATAGCAATGAGTTCTAATGGGAAGAAGCTGTTTTGGCAATCAGGAGAACTTGGTTCTAGATTCTACTACATCATGCTGAAGCAGCCACAGTTCTCTGTAGCTCAGGTCCCCTACCTGTAAAATAGAGCTAACCATACCCCTACTCCTCACACTGCCCCCAAACAACACGACAGAATTCTTCACATTCATGGAAGTCCTTGGAAGGAAGATACCATAACCATCTAAAGACGGACAACTGAGGCAATCAGCTTAAGCATTCCTGATAGCTCCCCGGGAAGACGATGATCCCTAGGAGGGGTTTGGGAAAGACCAACAAAGGAGGAAAACAAGTGGATGGCAGGACTTTGAGCCCCTTGAAAATCCCTCTGGCCGAGGAACTCGTATGCATACATAAGGACCAGCCACTTGGCATCTCATAGGTCAAAAGAAAGACCAACTTCCAGCATCTGTGAATGCTGAAGAGGGTGGGAATGGGGTCCTTTGCTTCTCTTTTAGAAGAAGCAGCAAAAAGTAGACATTGATAAGAAAGCAATTTCCTCCTAACAATTGTGTACAAATGGCTTGTGAAGGCAAAACTCCCAAGCCCCGCACAGAGCTCAATTCTTATTCATTCTGAGAAGCTGAGCCAGCCAAGGCCTGCTTGTCTCACAAAAGACCAGGGTCTTCTCTTATTCTGAGATGAGGTGACGGGCCTGGGATGAGAGCTTCACTCTCCCCTTCATGTTAATCTCAAAGAAAATGACTGCCAAACAAATGCTTTCTCTTTCACTGGGCAGTGGGGAGCCAGAAGTTACTCCCCGAAGCATAGCTTTGGGGACAGTATCGGTTTTCAGAGTGCTTTGTATATCACTGGTCTTGAATTAATAAACACAGGATTCTCCATATGATAGGGCCAGCCTCACATGCAGGGCACCGAGGGACAGAAATAGCACAGCGGTGCATACTTGGGTGTCCCTTCAAGGTTTACATGACACAATCCTGTGGACTCAGTGGCAACCAAGCAGTTGACAAATGAGGAAAGTCAAGGTCCATAGAGTTTAAATAACCAGCCTAGGGACACAGAGTATGTGGCAGAGCTGGGAACTGACGCCTCCCTCTCTCCTACCTCCAACCCCATCCCACTCACTGCTGAACCAGGCAGTGGAAAGACATAGCCACCACCCTGTCCTCATGTTCTTCCCTCTGCCTGCCCACAGAAGGAAAGCATGCAGGTTATGGATCACAAATCAGTGGGCTTTATTTTTTAAGAGTGGGGGTGCTGATGAGCCCACCTTCCTTTTGAAGATGTCACTTGACGGTCAACGCTAGCAGAGGATCCCAAGATTAGCCAGCACCACAAAAAGGGGCTCTTTCAGTTAGAGGTTAGGGAAGGCAGGAATGAGATGCACCCATTATTGTTGCAACTGCTGGACCAGCTTTGTTCTGTATGTTAAAGGCAAGATTCTTGAAAGGAGTCACAAGCCATGGAAAGAAGGATAATCAGTAACGGGGCCATTAATTCTCCTGCAAACAATCCCTCCAAACTCCTTCCTACCATGGGGAGAGGTATGGCCGGCCAATGCTGCTCTCTTCCTTTTGCACCACACACACACACACACACACACACACACACACACACACACACACACCATTCAGGGGAAGGTCTATAAAGGGAACAATAAGCAAGAACCACTCCAAAGCTAAAAGAAAAGGGAGGGAGGGCTCAAAACCTTCCAAAAGCCCCTTCTCCTCTCCCCGCTAACGTTGGCAGGCCCATATTTCAGAGGACGAAGAAGAACATGTATTCTGGGAAGGCTCGGCATTTTAAAAAGTTCAAAGTTGACTAAGCTGAGTGGCCATTCTATAAATAAATCCACAATGAAGCGCAGAAAGGTTTATTTCTGATTTCTTATTTCACAAACTAGGAACGAGGCATAAAAATATTGGGTCATAAAATGCTTAAAAAGTAGATTACTAGAAACTAATAGAAGCCATGATTATCTATTGAGCCAATGATGGGTCAAACGGCATTTGGAATTCTTGCAGAGAATATGAATCTGACCTTCATGTAGACCATTTACAGAAAGCAATTTTATTTACATTTTTAAATCCACATAAAGGTGAAAGATGATACTGCTGCAAAATGGAACATTTAATTTTTTGCCCCAAGGCATTACTAAGCTCTCCCAAGGTCAAATGTAGTACAGGACTGAAATGAAGCCAGACTCTCCCCTCGTCTGCTGTCAGTGCACAGGCTCACTATGTCCGCCTAGAGGCAACACCAAGACTCCACTTTCAAAAGCAAAAAGGGTCCTTAAAACTAACAGAATTCACTGAGAAATTGAGAAATTATTGGAAAATAGCTTGCTTTATCCTGCCCAATCCTTTCAGGGATGGCTTTTCATCCCAGACATTCAAATGCAATTGATGGAATCCCAGATTTAGGCCAGGAAGAATCCTTGGAGACCATTTGGCTCCAAACTCTGTCCCCTTCCATGTTATAGATAGACAAACCAAAATCAGATAAATGGAGTAAGTTGTCTCAGGGCGAACAACTGATTAAGAGACAAAGCTGGGACTCAGACTCTCATGACAAACCTAGTACACTTTCCATTAGGCTATACTACCTCTCAAGAATACATGACAGGGGAGGAGAGGATTAATTTTGCCAAAGAACTCAGTAATGAAAGCTTTGTTTTGGGTTTTGATTTTTATTTGTTAAGTAGGAGGAGAAACAGCCTGATAATATGTATGTGTGTATATATATATATATATATATATATATATATATATATATATATATCTTAATCAAATTAAACTATAACAGTGTCACCAGATTCAACTAAATGGGAAAGATGTGAGCATTGTGATCTTTGCAATATATCATCTGATTTTGCAGTTCCAATGTTAGCACTCCTATATGGAATCACTTAGGCTAAATAGTCCTAATGACTAAAAATATAGAAACAATGGCAGACCGCTTGAACTTCTCCTCTGTCCTGCCTCATTTTGATCCTGTATCAAGGGTCAACAACCACAGCTTCTGATTGGTGGAACTCCCAGGATACATCCAGAGGCTTCAAGCTACACTTATTCCTGGGTTCTAGAAACTCTGCCACCCAAACCTCATCTCCTTAATCTACTGAGGAATTTCCCCACCACATCTGGATCTGGTTCAGAATGCCCCTCACCCCCACATCTGACATCTCTGACCTGCTCTCAGTCAAGTCCATTTTAAGGTATAAAAGTTCCCTACACAGAATCCTACTTCCAAAGAGCACATACTTCCATTGAGATCTTGGGCACTGTACATGTATGTCTTCATCCTCCTCGAGTGCGTGGGGCTGAGCCTCTGTCTGTCTGTATTGCCATATGGTGTGTGTATCTTGTCGGGTTTCTTGGTCCGCTTGCGATGTCACATAATAATAAAGCTCATGCTTGTTCTACCTTCTCGGGTCCCAATTTCTTATAAATCCCTCAATGGGAGTCTGGTCTAATCCAGACTAATATGGGAAAAGGGACGACTTTTATTTAATCCTTACAGAATGTTTAGTTGAATCTGGTGACACTGTTATAGTTTAATTTGATTAAGATTAAATTTTATTTTATTCTAAGTTATATGAATCTACATGACTCTGTAGTTTATATCTTTGAAGAGATCATGGGACTTGGTTCTCCACTTAGCACCTGGGAGTTTGGTAGTGAAAGTCTTCCCTAATTCCCAGACGAGAGGAGAGCTTCTCTCTATCCCTGTTCATCTCCAGTTCCTCTCTCCCTCACATTGGCAGGAAGAGTCAGATGTTCTAAACTGTTTTCAACCAGGCAAGAGAAGTATGATGGTGTCCTGTTGGTTGCCCAGCCTCATCCATTCTCTAATTCACAGACCCATCCATTAGATCAATAGATGTAACCACATCAAGAGATAATGGTCCAGAAGCTACCAGCAGGGCACACCATCAGCTCCATTAATATCCAAACCACACTGGAAAGAATGAAACTACTCAAAAGGAAGTCTGGTGCTAGACAAGAGTCATTTGACCAGGGTTGGACAGCGCCCAATGCACTACCTTGTACTCTCTTGACCATGAAGGGAAGTGTAGTGTTGGCAATGACAATGAAGACCCTCTAACCATGGGTCCCTCTATGTACTCTGACCCTCCTCAACAGATTGAGATACTTAACTAAATGTACCAAGGGAGGAAAGAACTATTTGGACCACCTGAGATTCGTCCCAAAGCATCAGAAGGCTTCTGGGCAAAATCTACATGGGCCATGTATGGCCCTATGCAAGGTCTAGAAGGAGGGGGCTTCTGCCAGATCTCACAGCACCTGCCTCTGAGGGACTTTCTCAACTCCATTTCAGCTTGTGAATCAAGGTGAAGAGGGATCCTTTTGAGAGAAATTTGGGAGGGAACAAATGGGTAGGCAGGGATAGTTTAATTCACTACTCCTAGAAGAAGCTAATACCGTGACTTTATTAGGTTTATAGCCAACATCTAAGTCCAGGAACTTTTATGCCTTGTGACCAGATCTTAAGACTTTCCATCAGAAAGGAAAGAATCATGGATGGAAATCTTCATTATACATTTTTCTAAAAAAGTTAATTGTTGAGGAAAGAAATATAAATAAAACTATCATGCCCCACTTAATCAATATTTAAATAGAGATTGAAAGATGCCCATGGTAAGTGCCAGCCCAAAAGAAGGCCTTTGCAGAGCTCTTGCTTTGTAGAAAAGATTCAAATAGGGATCTGGAAGTTGCTGGTGCATCTCATATAACCTTTGGCCTTGACTATGGAAAAAAACAATTCTCCCTTCACTGGAACAACAATGAACTAGAGCCAGATTAAATGCATATGACCTTCTTAGCTCTGTGGTGACTGCAAAGCAATCCATCAGCTACAGAAGAAAAACAAAAGGTATTATAGCCTCAGAGTAGAATGAGCCCTGTTCAAAAACATGCCAGGAGTTCACTACACCTATACCAGAAACCTCGGACTTCAGAGTACAGAGCACTGTTCTTTGCCTCTCCTGTACCTTTTGTCCTAAAAACTATATCCAATTATAAGTACCCAGCTTCCCTCAAAGCAGAAATGAGAGAAGCCCTTGCCCAGCCATCATTGTGGGAGAGAGAAGCCTTCTTCACCTTTGTTCTGGTCATCCCTGGGAGTTCTAGAGACCTACTTTCTTTGCTGAGGCTGCTTCTGACTTTAATTCCGCTTCAATGTATGGGAACAACAGGATGGTCTTTGGACCTATGGCCACTCCTGCCTAGACAGGTGGTGGCCTTTTCCTGGCACTTCCTATAATCTTTGGCCACACAGCTTTTTGGCTGCTCTTTTTATTTGCTATTCTTTTGAGACAAAGCTAAAAATAATAGGAATTGATCTCAGTGGCCAATGCGTAACCGGTCAATGACAAACTAGTCAATGACAGAACCACTTATTCCCAAGGGTGCAAATACCCAGTGCCGTCTGAGATAATTTTCCCATTTCTTCACTTGGGAAGATGTCTCCTGCCCTCCAAAAACTAAAGAGGCATTTTGGCTTAGCTGACATCACCAGTTCTTCATTTGGCCCAGATGTTCAGCCACAGACCAACTCTTATGGGAATCTATTTATCAATTCTTACTCGTTAAATACAAAGAAGTAAAAAAATGACATAAAATTAAGCTTGAATACTTTTCAGTTATATGTTCTGATGCAATGGTCAACATGTCTGCCGTATATTGCAAGATCTTTGCATTCATAATAATTAAACTGGAAAGATAAAAGCAGAAAAATCCTGCACTGATTAGACACAAATAATTGACTACAAGATGAGGGATTGGAGAAGAAAGAGGACAGTGATGAGGGTATCTTTCCTTGTAAGACTTTAAATGATGGAACCCTGATACTATGAAATTTTGGAATAAATGCCAAAAGGCATTTCCTCTTAGGGGCTATAGGCAATGTCTCATTCCCTGAGCCTGAAAACCACTTCTAACCCATAGAGAATCACAACTACTCAGCCCTCTGCAAAGAGGCTTCAGGCTCAAACCTGGGATTAATTATGACATTTTCATTTCTCTCTTTCCTCCTCCCTGTCATAAGAATGTAGACAAAATCAGGTACAATTTATCCTGTGATTTCAAGATCTGACTATGAACCACTGAGAGTGTCCCTATATGTTTGCAGTGAGCTCCTAAGGCAGATCATTGTTCACCTGGGCCATGGGAATCTCACGGTGAAGTGCTTAAGCAAGATAATATGTGAATCTCTTTCTGTTGTTGTTTGCTTGCGCTTTGGTTTTTCTTCCCACGTTATTTTTACCTTCTTTCTAAATACAATTTTTCTTATACAATAAGATAACTGTATAAATATGTGTATATATATATTGTATTTAACATATAATTTAACATATTTAACATGTATGGGACTGCCTGCCATCTAGGGGAGAGCGTGGGGGGAAGGAAGGGAAAAGTTGGAACAGAAGTTTTTGTCTGAGTCATTGTTGAAAAATTACCCATGCATATGTTTTGTCAATAAAAAGCTTTCATAAAAAAATAAATAGAAGTGAAGAAGGAAAAAAAGATAATATATGAATATTCTAGATAAACCCAGAAGATGAAGAAAGCTAGAACACTTTTCAAGGGCCACCAACAGAAGAGTTTTGTTTTCCTCCTGAAGCTCATCGCAAAGACATCACAGTTTTAAAATGTGCTATCCAAACACACACACACACGCACACGCACACACACACAATGAGAGAAGAAAACAGGAAAGGCTGTTGAGGATCTGTGCCATTTAACAAAGACCCAGGAAATGGGAAGCTGGGAAGTGGGGACAATGTGCTACAGGGGCTGGGTCTCAGGTAGAGGAAACAAGAGAACTGGTTCATGGCTGTCAGTGTAATCTGAGAAGGTACAAGGAGTCCCAGCATCACTTCCCAATAGCCTCTTCTTTTCTTACAGATTCCTTTCACCATAATTTTTTTTAAAAACTGTCTTTTCCTTTCTTACAAATGATCTCTGCTCACACTAGCACTGCCTGATGTTAAAGAATGTACTGAGCAAAGAGAGAGATTTTCCATCTTCAGACTAGATGATGAAACTGAGTGGAACCAGGCTTGCTGGAGACTTCCTTGCTCCTAACCTCATTTGGAGCCCGCTCTATCTGTCAGGCCCACATAGGCAGCTTTCCTCCACAGCTGATCACTTGGGTGTTTCCAGGAATTTTTACCATCAGTCCTCCAACAGGAAAGTAGCATAAAAGAAACAAGTGAAGAAGCAGAGGCTCTGAACAACTGGTCAGAGCACAAAGCCTGCCCATAAATTTCCATTGCCCTGTCAGGCGGACCCGAGAAACAATCCGATATCTCTCGTCATCGTTTACAGCTATTGATTGTGCACCTAACTTGGCTTTATAATCTTCCTGCTTTAAGGAGATGCAATATTTTTCAAGGACTTCCCACACTGAGAATGAGCCTGCAGATGTAAAGCAGGCCATTAATTTTATACAAGCTGGTTTATATACCTGTGGGCCCCGATCACATTGTGCTACAAGGGAGAGCCGCCTAGAAAAAGGGACACTGAATAAGTTCAGTGGGAGAACCTCCTGGGCAAGGAGCAATAAGCAGTTATCTATTTGATGATTATCCAACCACGCCTGTCTTTGGGGCCACAATCACCTTGCCTGTACCTGAGTAGAAGCCACGGATCGTGACATACAGTGCAGGTCCAGAGCAAAGATAGAGCTTTGCTGCTGGCAAAAGGAAGGTGGAATCTCAGACCAGCACTTTCTAAGCCTGGCATCCAGGGGAACACTATCCCAATCCTCCCCTTCTTGGGATTCTCTCGGGCAGCTGGAAAAACAAAAAATGAGGCCCACAGAAGGTGGGATCTTTATCACTGAGAAGCCATTTTACAAATCAGGGGGGGAAATCACATTCCTCGAGAAGTTTCTATATTCACCATCACTGAGGCCATGACTCATCAGCTAGCACGTCGCCTGTCTCAGTCTCTCTCATTGTACTTTCCATTGCCGATGAAATTCTTATTGGCCAATGTTCGCATCAGCCTGATTTCATCAATATTTTGACCCGTGCTACATTTTATATTTTTGACAAGTGGGGAGCAAAAAAGAGGGGGGAAAAGGAGATGGCAAAGGAGGGGACAAGGGGAGAAAAGAGGGGAAAGAGGATAACATATATCCTCTTTCTTTCTGCTGAGATAGATGTATCCAAAGGCAGTTTTTTGCAGAATCCTGCTAATGGAGACTTTGGCCTTTTATGCTTGTAGGACAGTCTGAGTTTATCAATGTCTCTCGACATTCTGCGCAAGCCTTCTTCTCTGGAGGCGAAAACTAAGGTCAGATTGCAGCCAGGTTTCTTTTCCTTGGACAACAGAATGCCGCGGAATCTCGGGGCTGGCAGAGAGTGACCTTAGAAGAGAACCTGGGATGTCAGAGCCTTAGTCATCATCTAGTCCAAACCTTCTTTTTATAGAGGACATATGCTAGAAGGGTAAATATAAAAGACATTTCCTCCAAAAACATAAAAACAAAAACTAAGTCAGTGAGCCCTCAGTAGAAGCACTTGCTTGCTGACCAGCCCTCCTATTAAAGGTAAACTACAGAAAACTATGGGCTTTAATGACAGCCCCTGTAGGGGGAGCAGGAGAAAGGGATGCTTCCGGTGGCTTCTTGCACTGTTGGCCTCGTGTTGGCAACTTTCCCTGACATTAAAGACAAAACATTGGGATGGTTCACAATCCGCTGTAAAAGGTTAGGTTGCCTGGCAAAGGCAAGCAGAGGCATTTCCATTCCCACCGCATTTCCAAAGTCCCTCAGCTTTGTCTCTGTCTTTATCATTTGTTTTCCTCTAATCACTATTGAAGGTGATTCAGAGTAATCTAGAGAGGCAGGGAAAAGTCCCAAAAGAGACTGGTTTAAGGTCCAGGACACTCCCTAAAAAAGGAGCTTTCTAATAAGGAAGCTCAGACTCTCACCCACAGAGATGAGAGGAAAATTGCCTCCAGGAAACATATCCTGACCTAACCTTAAATAAGTGTCGACTAGATGAGCTGTGTGCTGAGTACCCCGGGGGAAGCCAGGTCAGCCTCCCCCACGAAGGGGTGTCCCTCCACACATTTGAAGCTCCCCACAGACATCACTCCCCAGGCTTGAGAGAGGGCAGAAAGGAGCTTACCACTAGAGGGCAGCAAAAACACAGACATCCCCTTTAGGGAGAGTTATTTTGCAAAGGAGGGAAGGAAATGGAAAGTCCACAATAGCCTAGTGGAGACACCCGATTCAACTGGGGATGAGCCAGAATGGAGAAAAGACTAGAAAAAAGCCTCTCTTTCTCTTAAAATAAGCCGGAGAGCCCCAGGCTGAGGCCTAGGGAAGGAAGTAGCACATTTAAGCCCTTCATTAACACTTCCCATCACAAACCCAGGAGACTAGAAATCTAACTGAACAAAGAAGAGGGGAAAAGCCCCTTTGCCCTGATTTTCCCCTGCTTGTGGCCTCTCTACTCTGGCTCTTTCCCGTTCTGATCTGCTGGAATCCCTCAGCGCAGCTTTCCTCACCAGATCCTGTCTTTGACTACAACCTGCCAAATACAGATTTACCGGAGCTGTGGAGCCCCAGGGGAGTCGGGAGCGGCAAAAATACAGATCAGTGACGGTCGCCCGTTTTGAGTCCCGAGGACAGCGAGCAGACCCTTTAGGCCGCTTATGTTTTGGTCCAGATATTGCCCTCTGGCTTTCTGAGAGGAGTCCCCTGATCTGCCCCTGGGAGCCCTCTTGGCTGATTCTGAAGTCGCCGAGGCAGCGACTCCGCAGCTAAGGACCAGGGGACGGGCGGGGGCCGAAAGTTACCGGGGCGTGGTCCTCAAGAATCGGCCCCCAGGAGATGCTGAAAGGCGGAGGAGCGACCTGGGGGGGGGGGGGGGAGTGCGTGTTAGCTGACCTCCCCTAGACTAGTTGCTCACGTCTAATGATGATAAATAAAATCAAGTTTGCCTTAGCTTCCCGCTGAGGCCGCGGAGCCCCGGGGAATAATGAGGGCTGCGCCCCCATCTGTCTACATTAACAGGGAGTTGGGCACTTCCCATAGCGAAGGGATCGATTTTCCTAGCCGGAGCAGAGGTTTCCCGACTCCTCGTGAATAATCGCCGCCCTCTGTGAAATTCGTAATAATTAGTAGGAGACTCCCCCCCCGCCCCCGCCTCCCTTTTCCCTGGAGGCCGGAACCAGGAGATCGCCCGGGGACTCTTGGAGAGCCTCAGCTCTAAGCCAAGTCCCTAAACTGGGAAGGAGGAGCGGGACGAGAAGCCCGGCTAAGTCCGAAGGCTAAGGGATCGGGGCCCGGCCTTGCCCAGGGCGGGCAGGCGGGGGAGGTGCTGAGGGCCAAGGGGTAAGGAACGTTCGGCCTCCGGAAAAAATAACAACCACGGTCCTCGTCTCGGAGGGCCTGAGCCCCCGGCACTGGGGGCTGACCAGGCAACTTCCAGTCGCTTTGTCAAAGCCCAGCCTAGGGGAAAGCCCGCGGCCTAGGGCCGGGGCCGGGTGTGAGGGGGCGGGCTGCGCAAAGGAGAAGCCCTGGAGCGTCCCCCAGGAGAGCGGGATGTCCGATGGAGGGAGACGGGCTCCCTGCGGGTCTCCCACGGACCGCGCTTGGGGCTGCCTCGGATTTTCTGGGACTCAGTCCCCGGCCCTGCAGGACCGAAGGAGCGGGTCACTCACTGCCCGAGACCTAAACAAAAACCCAGGCTTGGCCAGGAGCCTAAAAGTCCCGGTGTTCTGGGATCGAGAAGGGAATGAGGCCCGAGCAGGATGAGGAAGAAAACTCAGAAGCAGGGGCGCGGCAGCTGCTGCCGGGCTGAGAAACCACTCAGCCGGGGCTGGAGCTGACTCCCACATTCCCAGGGAGGCGCGGAGTCCCAGGCACTGGGGGTGGACCAGGGAAGCCTGGAAGCAGGAAAGAGGCTCTGTCCGTGGTGCTGAAAGAGCGATTCTCTACACACTAACGCACTCACACTCTCTTACACACACACTCACACACACACATACACGCACTCTCTCTCTCTCTCTCTCACACACACACACACACACACACACACACACACACACTCCCACCCTACTCCCCAGTGGTATTGCCACCGAGCTTACTCCGCATGCAGGGACTGGAATCAAAAGCCAAAAGAGGATTAGAGGGAAAGTGCAAAGCCGGGGGCGGCGGCTGTCCGCGGTGCTGAAAGAGGGAGCCAGCGTGCAGGGCACTGGAGCTTCAGAGCCCTGTCTGGGGCGAGCTGGCTGCGCCCCGCTGCTGGCTGGCTGCTCTCAACCTGGGCGCCCCAACTTTACCCAGCAGATAAGGCACGGAAGTTTCAGGAGAGAAGCACACTTGTCTGCATTATCTGCTGCGCAAAGTGGGCTATGAGGAGGCTCCTCGGAAGGCGAGAAGGCACAAGCCTTTCCTGTAAACCTTCCCTCAAACGCAGCCAGACGTTGCGGGATCCCAGAAGTAACTATGTGGGGCAAGCCAACGGGGAAGTTCACCCCCGTTTAGCGGAGGTGACTGAGCCTTCTTCCTCTGAGCATTCAATGGCTGAGCCAGAGGCGAATAGTCGCTAGTCAAATGGCTTCACCTCACGCCCTAGAAAGTCCTCCTTCCCCAACTTTACCGGAAGATTTAAAAATAGCTTGAAGGCTTAGGGAAGGATCGGGATGAGTGTCTGACCTCTCTGTCTCTTCTTTCAGTGGCCTGTGTACAGAACATTGAGATCCCGCACCGCGTCCTGAGATTCTCTCCCTGCCTTAGCGCGCCAGGCAATCTCTCTCCATCTCTAGACTCTGGGAAGTCTGAGACAGGGATTGAAGAGGAAAGCAGTGAAAGGCAAACTGCGGCCTGAGGAGCCCGGAGGAGCCCAGGGCCAAGGAAGGAAAAAGGAAGAAAGGGATGGAGGGAGGATGGTGCAAAACTCAGAACAGAGAGAAGCGCAACGAGGGACCGGTTTCTAAGGAAACACTGTGCTTGACTAAGCGGCGATTTGACTATGGGGGGAAAAATGCAAAAGGGGAAGTCACTGTCTCTCTTCCTCTTTTCCTCCTTCCCTCAATTTCTTTTTTTCTCCATCATCTACCTCCCTCCTTTTTTTTTCCTCCCTCGCTCCCTTCCTCCTCTCTCTCCCTCTCCTTCCTCTCTCCTCCTACATCTCCCTCTTTTTCCTTTCTCTCACTCCTCCTCTCCCCACTTTGATTTAAAGTTTCCATGATTCAGAGCGGTCTCAGGTTCACGGAGCAGGAGGGCGAATGGGGGTTGGGGAAGGATATCAGTCACGGCTGAAAACTGAAACTGAGAAAACGCCCTCAGATAACTGTGGGTGGCTGAGTATTCTTTGAGAGAGCAGAACACCCAGACACCCCATAGAAGAGTTGTAACCTCTCTGAGAACCTCACAAGCGCACCCCACTTGCTGAACTTCCTTTGAAAAAAATCCTTGGGGCCTCTTAAGAAGGTGTGTGTGTGTGTGTGTGTGTGTGTGTATGGTTAGATAGAGATAGATATAGATATAAAGAAATCCTGTTTGCCCCATTTCCTGAGCTTGTAGCTCCAAGATGAAAGAAACTTCTGGCACTTATTTACAGCCACTGTGGTTCAGTTTACAGCGAGAGACTGGGACAGGGCTCACGCTACAGCCTCAGCCAACACCCGCAGGGGTCAGACCTTCGCCTCTGCTCCAGGACTTGTTTCCCTCCTCCTTCCACCCCCACGACTCCTTCCTCCCTCATTCCTCGCTGTACCTCGATCCTCCACCCAACCCTCTCCGTCCCTCACTCTATCTTTCCGGGCCATACCTGGGTTGGGCTGGGGGGTGGGGGGGAAGAGGGGGGAAGGAGAGGCGGGGCGCATCATGCCTTGTACCCGCCTGGAGAATCGGCCGGTCTGGGTCGGCTAGCCCAGGGCTCCTCCGCCCCCGAGCTGGCACAGAGAGCGAGTGAGCTTGGCGATCTTTGCAGCTAGGGCCTGGCATTTCCTCCTATCAGCCTGACAGAGCCAAGGCCGGAAATTGCCGGTAATATTCATCTGGGGAGCACTTTCATTAAACGTAATTCATTCGACTTTCACTATAAATTGAGTGACATCCTTACAGCGGAACCCTTTTATCCTTGATTAAGTGCTTGCCAAGCTTTGGTTTTTCTCTTTATTGTCACATTCCTTCAAGCGGAGTCGTCAACATGCCAATCTGCCGCATAAAAACGCGAGCGTCGTGTTTACAAAGCACCCGAGAGCTTGTTTAACGCTGACTTCCAGGAAGAGCTCGCGGGGAGCTGAGAAATCGCCACAGCCCCTCGACACAAACCGACCCGGGCCCCGGAGGCGGCCGCCCGGGATCGAGAGGGCGGAGGGAAGCAACCGGGACCCCGGAAAAGGGAAACAAACTCGCTGTCTTGGGGGACCAGAATCGGGCAGCTTTCCTTTTATTCATTAAAATGGCGCTTGGAGAGACCAAGTAGGTCATCCCGGCGCTTCTAGTGGATGACTGCAAGTCCAGGGTTCGGCTAGCTCTGGGCCTCTTCATGATGTGACTCGAGGGAAGCCGCCCTCTACTCAAAGTGTGAAAGTGGAGAGTTCAAAGCCTTTCTTGGGTCAGCAAGTGAGCAGCAGACAGCCATCCTCAAACAAACACACACACACACACACACACACACACTCACACACACTCACTCACACACACACATTCACACACACACATACACACACACACAGCTCTTTCCAGATGGTGTCAAGAAATCCAGACACAGATTCAACCTCTTTACATAACTGCTTAACAAACAGTCCTAAGACAACCACAAAAATCCTGTCTGAGCAGTATTGACAACAAAGTAGACTCTATTCCAAAAAGAGAAGGAAGAGAAAGTGAAGGGTTCAAAGAGAGGTCCCCTTCAAGCTGGGTATTCTTACTAAACATCCAAGAGCCCCCCAAAATCCTGAAACTGAGAGAGCTGAACACCACAGCTTTCTGTTGTGTTCACCTTGAAAGATCGCCCTCCCTTTCAGCCTCTCCTTCCTTAAAATCGAAGACGTAAAAGACAGAAAATTACTTATTTGACAAAGCAATACCCAAATGCTTTCATCACAAAAGTGCCTTTTGGAAAATACAGCAGACAGTTGTTATTACTGGACAATGCTGTCAATTTCTTTGGTCTGCAGAAAATCTCCCCTCACATAGAAAAGTAGGCCATGGGCCCATATCACAAAAATCAGCCGATTTCCTTCCCTGCCACCTGATCTATTTTTCACTGACAACACTTTCATTAAAGGGGAAATCACCATCCAAAACTCAAAGCCAAATAGAAGCACAGAGACTGGGGCCATGAACTTAATGGGGTTTTTTTTTCCCCAGAAGAAAAAAAAATGCACTTCAGGATGGCTTAGCAAAAACCAAGCCACTTACCTTCCTCCCAAAGCCTCCACACTTTCTCCTAACCCATCCCCAAGATGAGCACGAGGCCAGGGTCTCTGCAAATGGACCATGACCAGGTTGGGCCCTCCAAAGGGATTTCTGCTTCAATGGAAAGCTTATTCCCCCCCCTTCCCTCCAGGAAAAATATTTGATCTCCGAGGATGTTTGTTCATCCAGAGACCATATTTTCTACCATATCTTGGAGCTAGGGTACTCAGGTCCTGTCCTAAATCAGAGTTGTGAAGGGGCAGTGCGTGACTGGCCACGTCCATTATGCTCTTGACCTTTTCAGTCTGACTTAGAGAACTGGCCTTATTAGGGAAATCACCAGCTGAGAATGAGGTGTGGCGCTGTGGGGATTCTTTTCTGTCCTTTTCAAGGACAAAATAAATAAATAAATAAACCTATCAAAGACAGTCTCTTTAAAAAATATATTTGATTTAAAACGTTGGTGGTAGTTCAGTTTGTAGTCCCTGAAAATTACCAAAAGCCAAACCAAAGAGGTGAAGCTCCCCATTCCTGCCCAACCCTGCTCTCTCTTCCTCAGCCTCCCTTCTCCCACAGTGCTGGCAGCTTGCTAGGACACCGTTCACAAAAGAGTATGCAGGAAATTATTGTGTCTCCCAATAGCTCAGAGCACAGATATTCCACCGACTCCAAGATCTGGCATGTAGTGAGAGGTCACGAGTCAGGCAGCCTTATCCAAAATCTTTCCCTACCTTGGTTTGTTAGAAGCTCCATTCTACTCAGAAAGCGAGTTCTAGATTTTGACAGGTTTTTGCCTTTTTCACCAGAGAAGGTCCCCCTGGGGTTCATTTTTCCCCTGAGGGCAATAATATGCACGTACAGGAGCTACCTCAGTGACCCTTCAACAAGTCATTTTTGTCTCCGTGTTACTGGGGACTGCTTCAGAGACCTCTGAGTTCCCTCCCAAACTAGATTCCTCCAGCAGCTCTAAGAAAATGTTCTCTGGAGTCCCTTGTTCTCGAGCTGCCCAAAGGAGAAATAACTCCAGCTGAGAGGCCCATTTCTCTAACCCAGTAACCACTCGCTTCTCCCCTCGATCTCCTTCCTTTAGGGGAAAAAAGGGAGGTAAGCGCCTGTCTGCTTGCTCTCTCCTGACGGCGACACCTAAAGGGTCATGGGGAAGCTATCAGAGAGCGTCTAGCCTGGGAGGGAGTGAAATCCTGCCACCTCTTTTTCTGGGAGGTTTCGCAGCCAAGCGATTGGCCCAAACGACTCCGAAATACGCAGGAGCAGGGGCCCCTGTCCGCTTCCAGCTCCCGGCCTATGCTTTTGCTTTCACTCGAAGGAGCGCTCAGGTGGTCGGCCCCCTTGCGAGCTCAGATGGTCTGCTAGCAGAGAAGCTTTCTAAGTGAACTTGGGGAGCCGTTTTCTGCTCCATTTCCGGGAGAAAACGACTCTTGCTTGGAAGCTAGAAGCCCATCCTGCTGGACTCTCCTCACAGCTGCTTCCCTCCTTAACTACCCTCACTTCTACCCCCGTCCCTCGGTTTATACCCAAGACACCCTGCAATGGGCGTAGATCAGCCCCAATTCCTCCCGAGCTTCTTGCTCCACAGAGTCGAAATCGGGAGCCAAGAAAGCGATCGCTCGGCTCGGCAGGGAGCGGGTCACAGGCGCTGGAGAAGGGAGAGCAAAGGGCCGTGGGCCGACGGGGCAAATCAAGGCAGCACAGGCAAGAAGGGGGAAGTCTGGGAGTGCTCGGCTTCTGGCCCTAGTTCCCTGGGCCTCTGGCTTCCGCAAGCAGATATTCCACCCTCCCCGGGCATCTTCTGTGCCGTCCTAGGCCAGATCGGTTCGGCCCGGGCCGCGCGAGCGAACCCGAGAGCCGCTCCCCGCTGCCGGCCTCGCTTCCGCGCCTCGGGTCACGTATGCGCTAGCCGCCGGGCGACGGGGTCCGCCGTGGGTGGGAGTGGAAAGAAGCAGAGGACAACGAACGTTCAGGCTTCCTCTGCGGGCCCTCCCGGAAGGCGGGTGTCCCCGGAAGCAGGCTGCCGGAGGAGCCCCGCGGGCCCGGGGGGCGCGGAGGGAAAAGCGCGGACACCGGCCGACAAGGCCTGCTTGGGTCTCGGAGCGCCGGAAAGCCCCTCTCCGCGGGGAGAAATCCGCAGGCGCCCTGGCTTCGGAACGGCGCCGCTCCCGCGGCCCGACGGGCCCTCCCCAGGAGAGCTGAATCTCTGCCCGCCGCGACCACAGGGGCTCGGGGGCGAAGCTCGAAGGAGCCGCGGAGCCCCGACCCCCAACCGGACGGAGTACGGTCCGAGCGCGAGGGCTGGGAGGGAAAACCGGAGGCCGGCCGGCCTCGCGCCCCGCCAACACGCGCCCTTTGGCTGCGTCTCCCGCTCCCCTTCCAGCTGCCAGGGCGGCGTTATTGTTCACTTCGGGGATTGTTTGGCAGAAATTGGGAAATCGCCCCTTCCCCCCGCGCTGCCGAGAGGCGAGCAGGTAATGAAGTCTACCAGGGAGCCGTAATTGGATCCGCCTAATTTGCTCCCGGAATGGGTCTCCCCAGCTCCCCGTTTACAATTAAAGGAGATGGGGGGGGCTGCACTGGGGCTCCGAAGGCAGCGGGGGGAGCCGGGCTGGGGGGCTCCGGGTTGGGGAGAGACCTCGCTGTGCGCGCGCGGCACACACACACGCACACACACAGACACACGCACACACACAGACACACGCACACACACAGACACACGCACACACACAGACACACGCACACACACAGACACACGCACACATGCGCACACACGCACACCCCAATATTTGCTGCAGCTTTCTGTCGGACTATGAAATGTCTCTGGTCAAGACTAGGAAGAGGCTGAGCTCAGCCCGTCAAGGAACTCCAGGTCTTACTTTGTGAGGAGCCCTGCTTCCCTAGCTCGCTGCCTGCAGAAGGCTTGGAGAGCCCTTCAGGGCCTCAGCATAAAGGGCGTCCTTCCCTCCTTCCGCCCAAGCCTAGCGGCCGGCCTGTCCAGCCCCTCCAGAGTTAAGCTTCCCTTGAGCTCAGACCTCTCCTCTCGGGCTTCGTGTTCTCCCCCTGCAAGGCTTCCTGTCCACCTTCCCACCACGCGCGCGCCCACACACGCACACACGCACATGCACATATACACGCACACACATGCACCTATACACGCGCACACACATGCCACATAACGCGCACCACTTACACACCCACCACAGACACAACCCACCCTCTTTTCCACTGCCCAAACGCGTTTGTCCGGTAAGGGGGGAGGGAAAAGGAAGAACACTGGAATGCGGAGCCTGAAAGAATCCCCAGAGACCGCTCGTGCTGTAGAACACAAAAAGAGTGGACCCAACCGTCCCCTCACCCCGCCCCCTACTTCCTTTTCCCCTAGGTACAAAACCCGAGAGGCTGACGCCCCCCTCGGCCCCTGAATCGCCAAGAAGGAGAAAATCGTCACGGAGGAAGTGGGGAGGTAGATTTTACCCCAAGCCGCTGAGGGCTGCTGCTTTCTCTCCCTCCCCCCTCCCTCTCTGTCTCTCTCCTTCTCTCCTCCCCCCTTTCCCTCTCTCTGTCTTTCTGTCTCTTTGTCTCTCTGAGTCTCCCCCTGTCTCTGTCTCTCCCTCTCTCTGTCTCTGTGTCTCTGTGTCCTCTCTGTCTCTGTCTTTCTGTCTCTCTCTCTCTCCCGCCCTAAAGTCGAACCCCACAAGCCCGGTCTGGTGGTGTCCACGCCTTCCCTGAGAGTCCTTGACCCAGATGGAGCCCCTGATCCAGAAGCTGGGGTGTCCAAGCTGGGAACCCCTGAACGCGGGCTGGCCACCGGCACCAAGCCCAGGCCAGAGAGAGCCTTCCTAGCCAAGCCTGTGCCTGACCTCCCATCCTCGGGTTAAGAATCGCCGTCCAGAAGCCGGGACCAGGACGGAAAGCCCTGTTGAGTCTCAGGGCGCCGGCAGACTAACAGCCGACCAGAAACGGGAGGGCAGCGCAGCTCTCAAGGGTGCAGAAGGAATGAAGCTCTGCTGAGACCTGTCGAAGCCGCCAGCTGTGCCCCTGGCACAAGTGCCAGGATGAGGAACCTCCCCGAAGAGCGGACGGGGGCAAAGGGGTCCTTGGCCCCGGAGAGGCCGTGAGATGGGAGAGAAAGGGCCTGCGTTCTCACATTTCTGGATGCTGGGAAGGGCTTAGGTGAAACCCTTAAGCGTTCATGGCTGACACTGAGTTGGCCGCACACTCCTCTTGGGCGAGCCCTACAACTCGGAGAAAGTTACCTCCCCCTCCCCATCCCAGCTGGAAAACTTTCAAAGTCACCGCTCTGGCGCAAGGTCTCTGCCTCCCTCTAGTAATTATCTGGACCAGAAACTCCCTGAGCCCTCTGTGCCCTCTGTGGCCCTTCTCCCTCCGAGCCCTTCCTCTCCCCTCAGGGAAAGCACATATACACGCGCGGGCACGCACACACACACACACACACACACACACACATCCCTCAGCCTTTCCCTCCGCATCTGGAAAGATGGGGTTCAGGGCCCTCTCAGAGCTTCCTTCTCGGAAGCACGAAAAAGAGGGAGAGAAGGGTTGAGGGACCCCACTGCCAATCGAGCCGGAGGTGGGCGGCCAACGTGGCCCCACAGTCCTGCCGAATCCTCCTCCTCGCCTAGCTCTCAGAAGCCAGCCGGCGAAGCATGTCCCCCTGCCCCCGAGCGCGGTCCCCCCGCCCTCGGGCTCCCCAGCCTCCCCGGCCCGGCGCTTCCCTTTCTTCCCCGGGCACGCCAGCAGAACCGAGCCAGTGCGAACTCACCAGGTAGAGAGTAGGCTGCCAGAGGAGAAGGACGAAAACGAGGATTCCGTTCAAATTTTTCCCTGGGTGAGACTTGTTTCAAGAAATAGATGTGATGTCATTTCGGGGGAGGAGGTTTAATAAAAGAAAAGAAATTTGAAATGAAACCCAAAAGTTAGGCAGACAAGGGGAACCCGGGGGTGCGGGAAGAAAGGGGAACCCCGAGAGAAGAATAAAGGGTTTTGGGGGGGAAGGAACTGGGGGGCGGGGTCCGGCGGGCTTGGCAGGGTGGGGGCGGGAAAGCGGGGGGCCAGGGAGGGGGGGGGGTATGGGCTGGGGGGCCCCACTGGCCCAAGTGCCTTTTTCGTTTTATAAAGTGGGGACCCGGACCGGGGTTGTAGTTTAGCGCAGCCAGTTCTTTAACCACCAAGCACAGAGAGATCGGTCGGGGGGGAAGGAAAGGGAGAGGAGGAGAGGGGGGAGGGAAGAAAAGTGGAGAAGGGGGGGGGGGGAGAGGAAGAGAGAGAGAGAGAGAGAGAGAGAGAGAGAGAGAGAGAGAGAGAGAGAGAGAGAGAGAGAGAGAGAGAGAGAAAGAGACAGAGAGACAGAGACAGAGAGAGGGGGGAAGAAGAGACAGAGAGACAGAAGAGGGGGGGAAGGAGAGAGAGAGAGAGACAGAAGAGAGGGGGGAAGGAGAGAGAGACATAGGGGGGAAGGAGAGAGAGATTGAGAAAGAGGCGAGGCGACAGAGTGAGAGACAGAGAGACAGAGAGAGACAGAGAGATTGAGAGAGAGAAACAGAGACAGAGAGAGAGAAGAGAAGAGAGAGAGAAAGAGAGAGAAAGAGACAGAGAGAAGAGAAGAGAGGGGGGGAAGAAGAGACAGAGAGAAGAAGGGGAAGGAGAGAGAGAGACAGAAGAGGGGGGGGGGAACATAGGGGAAGGAGAAAGGGAGAAAGAGGCGAGGCGACAGGTGGGAAGAAGAGAAAGAGAACAGAGAATTGAGAGAGAAAAGAGACAGAGAGAGAAGAGAGAGGGAGAAAAGAGAAAAAAAGGAGGAAGAGAGGGGATAAAAGGAGAGAAGAGACAGAAGGGCTTCCCAGACGTGGGGAGGTCGTGATTTAACAGAAAAATGAAGAAAAAAGGTGACATACGACCCCCCATATCAATTCAACAAACAATACACACGGGTTCAGACACCAGCCCCAGATAAACGCCCGTCGCTAACTTCTGGCGTAGCTCTAGAAAGGGGTGTAGGTGCTAAGGGTCGCCCCAAGTATTTGCTCCTTTTTCCTCTACTTTCCCTTCTTTCTCCCTTCTAACCCAGTCTATGGAGCAGAGGGAGGGAGAGCAGAGGAGGGAGAGGACGGAGGCCGAGGGAAGAGCCGAGGGAGAGAGGAGGCAGGGGCAGCGGCCCCTCACACGTACCGCACCGAGCAGAGTGGGAAGGCGAGCGGGTCCCCCTCCTGGAAGGCTCCATGTAGCATAGAGCTAGAGGGGCTGCTGCCGGGTGGCGGGCCGGCGGTCCCCCGGCGGGCGCTTCGCCTCCATGCCTCAGCACAGGCGGGCGGCTTCCTCGGACTTGCCCAGCCTGAGAGGAAGCGAGTGCGGAGCCTCCGCTGCTCGCACCCAAGGGTGGGCGCAGCGCAAGGAAGCCCGAGGCCGCCCCGATGCCGGCTGGATTCACATCGCAGGAAAGTGAAGAGCTCGGGAGGCTGGGAAGGCGAGAGGAGGCTCCGGCGAGGGCGAGAGAGAGGGAGCCGGGGCCCAAACTGACGCGCAGGGAGCCCGAGGGAGATCAGCTCTGGGCCCTAGACAGGCAGGGACTGAGCCCCTCCAGGGCATGCACTGGGAGGCGGGACACGAAGTCCGGGGCAGCGGCGGCGGCGGCGGGCGCGGGAGGAGGAGGAGCCCGAGCCGCCGCCTCTCCCAGCTTTCCCGGCCGTTCGTCTCCGCGGCTGGAAAGCAGTGGGGCTGAGGGGTGGGGGACGGCACAGGGGGAGGAGGAGGGGGAGGTGGCCAACCCGCTGGGCGGCAACTTCCAAGGCAGATCCTGGTGGGAGGGAGGACAGGGAGAGCAAGGCTTGAGCCTTTGGGGAGTGAAGTGACGAGCTGGGGGGAACCTTGTTTTCCCTAGAGCCGGGGGGAGGGGGAAGAGGGGAGGAGGGAGGGGAGGACGAAGGGAGAGGGGAAGGCTGACAACCTCCAGGCCCGCGAGCCAGCGTTTTCGGCCGCCCCCCCCCACTTCCCGTCCTTGCCCCCTCCTTTCCCCTTTTCCCTCCCTCCTCTCTCCTCTCCTCCAGGGCCGCCCCGTCGCCATCAGTCACCCAAGGAGGAGGACGACCACCTTCCCTATCACAGCCACCCCTTATATTTGACCTCATCTCCCAGCCCCAAACCCGAAGCTCCCTTCCTCCTAGCGGCGCCCAGCGGCCCGCGACTTCGGCTGCATAGACGGGGCGAGAACTTTGGGCTCCGAATCCCTAGCTCTCTCCGCCTCGGGGGCTTGGGGGAAGCGAGTAGGGAGGAAGCGAGGGGGGCTGGATAACATTCTGGGGGTGGGGAGTTCAAGAGAGCTGCATGGGGGCTCAGGAAGCCACTGGCCTGCAGGCCCCACATGGTCCTCGGAACTCCCAGGCCTGCCTCAGAGCGGGTGGGACAGGAGGGGTTGCCAGAGCTTTGCCGGATCCCGAACGAGAAAGGTGGGGAGGAGGTCTGGTAAACTGATCCTCCCGTCCCCCTCCCCAGTTTCTCTCTGTGTCTCTGTGTGTGTCTCTGTCTCTGTGTCTCTAAGTCTCTTTCTCTCCTTACCCCCCCTTTTTCGTCCTCCCCTTTTTTGCCCTCTTCTTTTCTGTCTCTCTTGCGTCTCTGAATTCCTTTCTTTATTTTCTCTATCCCAGGAAACCTAAATAATCCCGGTTCTCCTGTCAACGAGTGAGAGGGTCGGGTCAAGTAGTCACTCCCTCCTTCCCCTCCTACTCCCCTTCCTCTGACACTAGAGGACCAGAATCGACCCCTTCCTGCTTGATGTCTTCAGGCCTGAGCTGAGGCTTGAGTAGCTAGTTCCAAGGGGAGTGCCCCTCCCGCCTTCCTTCCCTCCCCACATCTCCCCGCCCCGTCCAGGACAGCCCGCACATCATCAAGCCTGTTTTGACCCTAGTCTTTCATCGAGACAGCGTGGACCGGGGTGAGCCCAGCCCCGGCACCTGCCCGGAACTGTCCAAGGGGTCAATCGCCAATGGTGTCTGTCCAACCAGCCCTTGCCGGGAGCGAGATCCAGCCGCCTCCACCCGGCGGGGCAGACGGGGCTGCTCTGGGGGTGTCGGGCAGCCAGCGCCTGCTCCCCGAACGGCCTGGGTCGTTTCGGCTCCGGGAGACCCGTGGCGAAGCTCTCGGCCACAGCGAAGGGGGCAACGGCGCCTCCTAAAGAGACTACGGAGCTGCTCGCCCGCCTCCCACGCTCCCCTTCTGGCTTGACGGGGCTCCAGTGACTCCAGAAAAGCCGCCACCGCCGCCGCCGCCGCCACTGCCACTATTAGCTTTCTGCCTCTTGGGATCTTCGTGGACAAAGGAAAACCCAGACAGAGGAACATCTGCCTAAGCCCCTGCCAGCTTTGGGGCTGGGGGAGAGGCGCTATTGGAGAGAGAGTGTATTACATATATAATTATATATATATATATATATATATATATATATATATATATATTCCCTCGCTGTACTTACCAGAATTTCCATACTCTAGGAGAAAAAAAAGTAGCGTCTGATTTGGGTTGTTCCTTCTCTCCCAGTAGAAGGGAAGCCCCTGCGGAGGAGGACTGTTGGATTTACTAAAAATCTGCTGGCCGGTTGAAGGATCTGTCGTAAATAGAACTCAGTATCCTCTTTTTGCAGGCGAGGAAACTGAGGCCGCAACAAGGAGAAATGGGCTGTGTAAGCTCACCCGGGGAGTAAATAAAATAGTCCCACTCGCTCTTTGAATTTCAAATCCAGCTCACTCTGCTGCTTCTCCGACTTAAAATGAAGAGCAGCAGTTTTGTAGTCATAGCTCTACTGAGGGAGCTGCTGAGCTCCTACTCACAAACCTCCCAGAGCCCTCTAGGACCCCCAGGATAAAGTCAAAGCGCCTGTGCCTGGCATTCAGTACCCTCCACATCTAGAGGGAGCCTGCCTCTCTCCACTCAACAGATTCAATCACACCTAATTATCTGGCTCTCCAAACTCTCTCCCCTGAACTTGCCTATTTTTGTTGTTGAGCCGTCCCAGTTTCGGTCATGTCCAACTCTTCCAGACCCAATTCGGAGCTTTCTTGGCAAAGATCCTGCAGTGGCTTGCCGTTTCCATCTCTATCTCATTTTACAGATGAGGAATTGAAGCAAATAGAAGGAAGTGACCTGTCCAGGGTCACACAGCTAATGTTTGAGGCCAGCTTTGAACTCAACATTTGTCTTGTTGACTTCCAATTCAGTGCTCTATCCACTGCACCACCCAGCAACTTTCCTGAGCTTACTATTACTGACAAGAACCCCGCCATCCCTTGTCACAAAAGATTTGATCTCCTTGGTCCTCCTCAACCTGTGTCCAAAGTGTTACCGACTCTGTGTTTCTACCTGACACCTTCCTCATCCGAGTGCACTTCACTAGCACAGTCAGTATGGTTAGAACGTGCCCTCCTCCCCATCCACTCTGTCTCACCTTCCTCAAATCTATCACTAGACACTCACTAGTTGTTTAACCCTGGGCTTTTCCCAAAGGATTCCGGATTCTGGCTGCCAAAGGGACGTTTTTCTCAAAAGTAGCCTTGATGGTGTTACACGTACACAATAAAGTCCATGGCTCACTCTCACTTCCCTAAGCAACTGAAAAACATTTAGCGTTGAGAGCTTGTACAACTGCCCCCTTCCTACCTTTCGAGTCTTCTTAAACTTGACTCCCTTTCATACACTGTAGGGTTAGCTGCTGTTCCTCACTCAACCCTCTGCCCTGGCTCTTCTCCATGGCCGAAATGCTCACCCACCTCATCCCTGCCTCTTAACTCCTGTAAGATTCAGCTCAAACCTTCCCTTCCAAGAAAGGTCTTTTCCAGGCTCCATCTCCACCCCTCCTCTAACCTTCCCTCTGAGGTTACCTTCCTTTGGTGTTCGTAGATAATTGCCCCCTTTTCTCCTTGAGGATGCTGTTGTTCTGCCCAATCTGATTCTTCCTGACCCCATTTGGAGTTGTCTTGGCAAGGACATGGAGCAGTTTGCCATTTCCTTTTCTGGTTTATTTCATAGATGAGGAAATGGAAGCCAACAAAGTTAAGTTGCCCAGGGTCACACAGCTAGTAAGTGTCCAAGGGCAGATTTGAACTCATTTCCCTGACTCCAGGACCTGGATTTCACCCACTATGATACCCCTACTGGCCGCCTGCTTCTCTTGGTATTCCCCCTGAACATATGACCTGACCCGTAAGTGTTTCATAAACATCTGTGAGCAGACTACGTGACTGACTGACTCTGGGCTTCAACAGATCTGGGCTCGGATTCCAGCTCTCCCCTTTCCTAGAGCTCCATGCATGACCCTTCACCATGCTGGACCTCAGTTTCCTCATCTGTCAAATGAGAAGATTGGCCTGGATTCTCTGAGGTCTGCTCCAGCTCTAAGTCTATAAAAGATGCCCACAGCTTTAATAGGTACTTGGCAAATGTGGAATTTAACTGAGTTTGCTCCCTAAAATTCAAAAGGAGGGCTCGCTCCAAACCTTGTCATTCATTCACTCCCAGTTTGGAAGTCCCTAAAAACTGTGAGCTTCAAAGCCTTACTGGGAGGGTAAGAAGAGTATCATCTGCATCATGGTCATAGTAAATCCCAGAAAAGACCAGTTTCTCAGAAGACAGTCACCTTGGCAAAGATGACTTTATGTGTGTGTGTCTATCTGAATCTCTGTCTTGCCTGTCTCTCTGGGTCTGTCTGTCTCTGTCTCTCTGCTTCTGTCTCTGTCTTTCTCTGTGTCTGTGTCTTCTCTCTCTCTCTCTCTCTCTCTCTCTCTCTCTCTCTCTCTCTCTCTCTCTCTCTCTGGAAAATGTCAGGCTTGTTACTCACCCTCACTTCAAAAACATGCTCATTGCACACTCTTTCACCTTTGAGAACACAGATTCATAAAATCTGATTCTAAAATAGAAAGGATCAAATACCTTTCAATTTCATCTTGCATAGAACTGACAATGTTGAAAAAGAAGCCACACAGGAGCCCACTAATGGGGATGAATCAGCATCTTGCGCTGTAGAAACAGAGAGCCCAGATACCTTTTCTAGGAAGACATGACAGCCTGGAGTCAAGCATTTAACTTTTACATGAGCTTTACATAAGTCTTTTGCTCTAGAACTAGGCTTGGGCCAGGAAGTTCTAGATTCAAATCCTGTCGCTGACACTCACGAGTTGTTTAACCTTAGGCTTTTCCCAAAGGATTCTGGATCACATCTATAGAGCTCACCTCTACAGAGCATGTAAAGTTCTGATGAACACTAGAGACATTATCTTATTTGATCTTTATAATTGGTAGGTGTTAGTATTATCCCCGTTCTACAGATAAGGAAATTGAGGCTGAGAAATGGTGAATTACTTGTTCAGGGTCCCACTTTATCTACTCATTTCTTCCTCTCTTAACTCCAGTTTCCTCATAGTAAAATGAGATTAATAATAGCACTTATCTGGGCATGGTTATTTTGAGGATTAAATGAACTAATGTAGTCAAAGTGTTTTGTAAACCTGCGTGTTAGTAATTAAAGCTGACATATAGGTTTACAAATAAATGTTATTGTCTTCACTAATCTAATTTTTTATTATGTTATCATTTAATGTTATTACTAATTTTAGTATTTATTGTTTATTTATTATCATTATTATTACTCATCTAATTTTCCTCTCTTTCAGAGGAGTTCACATAGAAATTATTCTGGGCCACATCCATATCTACTGTCATTCTCTAATATTTCATGTTATTTAGACTTTTCTCCAGGTGAATCAGATGACTGCTTTTGTGATTGAATAAAAACAGTGGAAGGTCGACTGCTCTTCAGGCTGAGAATTATCCAGTAGTATGGCTCCCACTGAGTTGGCAGCAAACAATATCATTTTCTAAGGGTTGACACCATCCAAAAAGAATACTATGAGATGTCTTACTTTGGAGTCAGGAAGAGCCGAGTACCAATTCTGCTCTAACATACTTTAATATCTGGATCTAGGACCATCCTTGTGTACAAACCCTACAGTTAAACAAAGATTCTACTGCTTCTTTAAAGACCTATGCCAGTCAAATCAGGCACTTTGTCACTTTGAAGGTCCTCAGACCTCTCTCTGAGGAGGAGTTTCTATTCTTCATCAACTGAGGGACAGAATCCTCACACCAGGATATCATCACATTAATGAATCACCTATCCAGACCCAAAACAAATGCACTTATTGAAGGCCAATACATCCCTACTGGGTGTCACCGAGGTAATCAACAATGAAGATCCACCGTCAGGATCAACTTTTACTCATCATTGTAATTTTTATAAACCATTAGAAATTCCTTCCCCCAAATCTTGTCTGACGTTTTTAAAGGCATGTGCAAAATTAGCAAGCATCATTTCCTTGCTCAATAGGAAAAAATGGAGAAAACCAAGGACGTCTACTCCAGGAAAACTTGAACACAGATCTAAACTGAGCACGGCAAGTGAGCTCCATGCCCATGCAAAGTGAAGCAAGTTTCCTTATACATCTATAATCTTCCTCTACCCCCACCCCCCAAAAAGATTCATTTGAAAATTCCCAATGTTCCTGGGGAATGAGTTGAATTTTTGTGATGGGACGGGGTGGGACATGGAGAGAAATGTTAAGAACAAAAATGGAGGTGATCTGAATGACCATCTCCATTCTATAATTCTTTCTGCATCAATAGCAAAAACAAGATTTGCTTTTTTTCTAGTGAAAAAATTCTGCCCTGAATTAAATCAGTCAGCTAGAAAATCATCAGGATTAACTTAGCAAACAAAGGAAGTCCTAGACTTTATATCTGAACCTCAATAGACCATGGTTCTGGTTGGAGAGCAAACCCTCTCACCTTATTTGTTTAAGTGTGCCTGTACTACAGGACCTTAAATTAGTCTCTTTGTCTCTTGGTGCCTCACTTTACTCATTGGGAAAATTGTAGAGACTGAGCAAGATAACTTCTAACATTCCTAATTAACTCAACATCCTAGGTTTTATTATTCTGAATTTCTGTAAAGTTGATATGGGAAAGCATCAATTTTTACTCTTGGGAACTTAAAAAATCAACTTTTCAAATGCAAAATGGTTCGTGATGAGTTTGTTTACAAAAGATATGTGGATTTTAGTGGTCTGTAAGCTCAGTAAGAAGCAGTCATGTGATATGAAAGCCTAAAAGGCTTTGGACTTTGTTGGACTAAACTAAATGACATATTGCTTCCAGGAAAGTTAAGGTGATAGACTCTTAGAAGTCTATCCCTTTTGAATCCTTTTCTGAAAATTTGTTCTCAATTCTAAGCATCACATTTTGGGAAGGATTTTGATAAGCTGGAGAGCATCCACTGGGAAGCATTTAGGATGGTGAAAGAGTCATGATTCCAAGCATGTAAAGATCATTTCAGGATTATTTATCTTAAAGAAGGTTCAGCTAAGGACCACTATGACCGCTCTATTCAATATTAAAAAGACTGTCTTGTAAAAGAGAATAGAACCAGGACAAAAGCATGAAAAGTGAAAAAGAGCAAATGCAGACTTGAGATTAGAAAAGCTTTTCTTACAATGAGAGCTAACACAAAATATAGTAGCCCTCAAGTAGTAGATTCTTTTGCATCAAAAATCTTCAAGAAGAGCCTTGAAAACCATTTGACAGGAATGCTATATTGGAGATTACTTCCAGGAATGGGGTAAATTGGGGGCCTTCCTAATACTGAGATTCTTTGAACCCCTTAAAAAAGGAAATTCCCTAGTTAAATGATAAAGCTGTGACTTGATAAGCAAGCATATTCAATTTCATTAAGAAATGCAAAGATTTTTATCAAGTCTCCAAACAGCTACAGTGTTTATCCATTATGGTCACTGGCCAGCATACACAAAATCCAAAGAAAAGAAGGTTTCCTTGCTTTCCCTATGGAAAGATTCTCCAAAATCTCCTCTTGACACATGGTGTTACACGGACTGCATCAAACCATGAAATATTACATAGCCTTCTCAGTAAGAGAGGAAAGAGGCCGTTCTATCCATCTACACTAGAATACCAAAGCCCATACTGCCCCACAGCTGCATGAGCTATGGGGTCCATCATTTCAAGTATATTTGTTAGAAGTTAATGAAAGGTAAATAATAAGCTAAGCCCAGAAGCGAGGAGGAAGAATTAGACTGAATCATTTTTTGGAAAATGGTGTGACAAAGCTTTCCCTGTTCCCAAACTGTGCCCATTTCTCCGTACCAATATTCTCCCTGGGATTTCAGATGACTGAAAAACAGGATCTTAGAAGACTCAAAATAAGAAATCATTCAAAGTTCAATGGGAAGATACATAGTGGTGGGGCAGGAATTGGGGAGCAGGAATTGAGCTATCTGCAGATCCTATCTGTCCTCAGAAATTAGAGCATATGGTCTAGAGCAAAGTAAGTGCTTAAATGATTGTTCTTGATCAATTGATTGATTATTGTAGCATGTTGCCATCCATGCAAGGAAAGAACTGACACCTACATCCAACCTTTTAATAAGTTTAATAAGCCATGTTTCAAGCCTAATTCGCTCTGAGCTCACTAGCAGGTTTTCTTTCCCATCGAGCCATACATCCTCCAGGAAATGAAAAGCCAAAAGTTTCTTTATTTGGGACTTTGAGCTAAAACTTTATGCATTCTCTTTCTGAGTTTTCTTTTTGTAACCTTTCCTCTGGGTTATGAGGTGACTCCTTGGAGGCCTCTTTTCAAAAACTTCTTTTGAGCAGATTTTTCCTGACATTAGGCTAAGATTTCCAGTACATAGATGGCCATACTTACAGGTATGGTCCCCAAGGTCCTTCCAGATCCCTCATTCTAGGATTTTGTTTTGCATCATTTGTGGATATTTGCAGATGGGAGAACTTAAACCTGGCATTTTTACTACTTTCAAGAAAGTCTTGGACTGTGCCTAGGTTAGCCAAGATTTTCTAGAAGGCATTTTAGTAATCCCAAATAGAAAGGGGATGCAATTGGAGGGTGTAGAAAAAGTAAAAATAAAGGGCTTTTTACAGGCCCGGGACTATTATTATTGGACTGTAGCAGAACTTCATTGGAAACCAAGGGGTAGATTCATGAGATTACCTTGTCAAGAATGCTTTAATACTAACATCCCTGAACTAGTTGGAGAAAGTAGCTGCCAAGCTCTGGAGTAAGGAAGCTGAGAGATTCCAGAACCTTTCCAAGCTCAGACCCTCTTTTTTAGCATACTTTATATGCCTTGTCCTTAAGTCCACTTTTCACTTATTCTACCTATAGTAGGATACACAAGTGGGAAGATATAATTTTCATAAATTAATTACACCAAAAAAATTGCAAAAGGTCCAGGCAGCTAGGTGGCGCAGTGTATAGAGCACCAGCCCTGAAGTCAGGAGAATCTGAGTTCAAATCTCAGGGTCTCAGTCACTTAACATTCCCTAGTTGTGTGACCCTGGACAAGTTGACTCAGCAAAAATTAAAAAATAAAAAGATACGGTCCATATCAGACAAGAAGAGGCTAGAAGCAAGTGGAAAGTCAGTTACTCCTTAAAAGGGAAAATCTGGGTCAAAAGATAGAATTAAATTTGAAAAAACCATTTCAATGTTGCATTCCATTCATATGTCAAGACTCATTCCTGGTGTTCCCTCCGGGGAGCATTAACACAGACTTTCTGAAGATCAGATTATTGAAGATAAAAAAAACTGTGAGAGGAGAATTCTTTCAATGAAGTCAAGATCTTGCTTTTCTGGCCAGAGAGTCTGCCTGGGATTCAGTGATGGATGGAAGAAACTCCCAATAACACGGTTATTTTTGTCTACAGGAAACCTCAGAGTGAGCTCAAGAAGTTTGATCACCGGAAGAGTTGACATTTCTGCAGTGATTTCACACTTACAAGATATTTTATACACATTATTGTATGTAAATCTCACAACTCTGTAAAGCAGGAATTATAGGTATTATTAAACCCACTTTGCACGTCAGAAAACTGAGACTCAGAAAGGTTCCATGACTTGCCCAGTTGAACAGAGCTGGCAAATGCTGAAGGGGGAATATAAATCCAGACCTTCCGGGCTGCAAGTTCAAAGTTCTCTGCTACATTAGATAGCCTTACTTGTTCGTATCAAATGTCTGGATATTTAGAGACGTAGATGCTTCCCTTGATACCCAATAAGGGCCTATAAAGAGCTATATCTGGCATTGGCTTTATGGTCATCTCCCTAGATGGCAGTTAGTCAATCAACAATCATTTATAAGCTTTGGTATGTTCTAGGCACTGGAGAGAGAGAGAGAGAGAGAGAGAGAGAGAGAGAGAGAGAGAGAGAGAGAGACAGGCAGTAACAATCCCTGCTTTTCAAGAAGCTTACATTCAAATGGGCTCTCTTCTCTTTTCTCGCTGTCATTTTGTGAACTCCACAGTAGATTCAGTGATCATCTCTACACAATTGATATCCAGGTCTACATATTCTGTCAGTTTTCATCTCTAAGTTCAGTCCTAATCACCACCTGCCTCCTGGTCATCTTGAAGGAGATATCTTCCAAAGTCTGTCCAAAACCAAAATCATTTCCTTTCCTCTAAAATTCTTCCCTTGTCTGACCTTCCCCATTACTGCCAAGAGCATCACCTTCATCATTCAGAGTCACTGCTATTTACAACCTCAATGTCTTGCCTCTCACCGACCCTATGCAACCATTCTATGGCCAGATCTTGTCACTGCTTCGTTACCAACATCTCTCCTATATTAGTAACAGCCTTCTTCATAATTCTACAAGCCATTGTCGCTGATATTAATAAAATAATCACATCATTCCCATCCCCCACTTAGTTCACTTTAGTGGCTCTTTATCACCTGAAAGTCATTAGCTTGGCACATGAAGGTCTTCCCAACCTAGTTCTTTCTCATCTTCCCAGTCTGCTTACTCTTTATTCCCCTCCAAACAGGTGATCTAAATCCAACCTATTCTTTGAACAGGACACTCTGCAGTCAAGCATCAACATAGGTTGCTAGAGTTTTCTCTTCTAAGATGACTTTCCATCTACTCAGTATTTATCCTGTATTTAGCAATGGACACATGTGTCATCTCCCTCATAAAATGTAAGTTCTTTGAGGACAGAATTTTTTTTTGCTTTTACCCCAGTACCTAATAAATAGTAAGCACTTAAAGCAGATTTGATGATTGCCTCAGTGGCCGCTTTGCCTAGCAGTAGTATTGCTCATTCAAAGAATAAACACAGCTCAGTGATTTGGGGGGATACAATTCTAATTTCCCTTCCATAATGGTTGAATTTAGGATTAGGATTCTAGCCCTACCAACAGCATTGTGTGCCTATCTTGCCAAAGCTCCTCCAACAAGAGCTATTTTTCTTTTTACCACCTTTCCTTATCAGCTGGGTGTGAAGTAGAATGTAAAACTTGCTTTAATTTGTATGGATCTTATTATTAGTGATTTGAAATTTTTTTCATATACTTATTGTGAGGGATGTAGAAGACCCTCATCCAAAATGATTACTCAGAGATCACTCAGTAGAAGGCAGAAAAGTTGTTTATTAAAAACCTCCGGAGGATGAGCCGTCCCATCGTGAGATAAGAAAGAGAAAGCTTGTGATAGGAGGGCTAAAAAAGTAGTAAAGATACATAGCTTTTATACAAGAGATTACATCACAAGTAAGAGAGCATTGAGAAGGGGAGGGGGGAGGCATCTAATTGGTTGTTGCTATTCGGAGAGATTGGAATGGAAGGTTTCTGTTTCCCTGAAATCTCCTGATTTCTAGGAAACAGAAAATCAGGCCTTCAGGCTTAATCAAGCAGATAGTGGTCCAGCTAATAGACTAAATATCGATAAATGTCAAATACTGATAAATGTCATCAGCTCAAGTTAAGTAAATGTGTTTATAGCTGGCCAAGGCTCGAGTAAATATGAGCCTGCACATGTTATACAGGTCATAGAGGAAACACAGAAAAAATGAAAATAAAATACAGAAAAAAATTCATACATTCCTATAAGTTCTTCACCTTATCTCTCTCTATTCCACACATTGTTAATAGCTTATACTTCTCCTTTTGAAAACTCATTTTCTTTAACCAATTATCTATTGAGGAATGGCTCTTTTTGTCCTATATCTTCCTCAGGTCCCTATATAGTATGACTCAAAATTCTTAGAGTAATTTTAAGCTATTAAAGTTTAAAATTTTAGGCATCCCAGAATTCTGAGACACTATCTTTGACTGAAGACCTTTATTAGAAAGATTTTGTATACATTATTTTTTTCCTTGTTAAATATTTACCTCCAGTTATATTTGCATTAATGTTGTTTGTGCAGAATTTTCTCCTTTTTCTTTTGTGATCACTTGTGTCCCTTGTTTAGCCAAGAATTCTTCTCCTATCCATAGTTTCTCTATATCTCTTGCAATTTATTGATTATGTGATTTTTTTATTTAGATCAGAAGTGTCGAATTTAAAGCCCAAATCAGATTAACACTTAGTTTAGACATGTTCAGCAAAATAAATAAAATATAATAAAACATTTGTTGTTTTCTAAATCAATATACAGCCCACATGGGATCAAGTAACTATCTGCAGTTTATTGTGGTATCTGGTGGGAAATGTTGATCTAGTCCTAATTCTCCTCTTCACTATTTTCTTTCTCTTCCAGAAATACTCTAATTTTGATTCTGTTCTCTAAATCTTAAAAGGCAGTGAATATGTGCACACCCTCTCAAGTTAAATACAGAAAAGTCTTCTACTCACCACCTGCATCCAGCCTGGCTAGAATCAGTCAAATTAGAGACCTCTTTGGTCATTGCATGCATCATGCATGGAGACTCTGAGAAACCCATTGCAATCAATCTTGCTCTGAGAAGCCCCCAGGGGGTTGTTTGGGAATTGAGAGATGATCACTGATTCAGAGATGATTGGAGAGATGTAACAGACAAAACTCATTTCTTCTATACCAATACTCCTTCCATTTTCATTATCTCTAAGATCTCTTCCAGCTCTAAGAACATCATTTTAGAAATGTGACAATCTTCTCTTTGCCTCTTTCCTTGTCTTTCTCTGTGTCTATCTAGCCCAGGGTCATCTACATATCATAATGAGGCATTAAAGGAGGACATCAATGGAGAAGGGATGGTGATTGTTTGCACGTGGACAGCACTGCATTATTTACAAAACGCTTTCCTCACATTTCCTCCCTCTTAAAGAGGGAATGTAAAACTCCCCATCCTTATTTTACAGAAAAGGAAGCAGTCTTATAGAGGTGAATTGACTTCAAGATATCCAATGTTCTTTCCATTTTACCATGCTATCTCTTTTAAAACTATGTACTTATGAATAATTTAGGCCATGAATCCACTTTCCTCTTCCCTCCCCAATGGCCCTCCTTAGTTATCATTTTCTGAACTTTTAAATGGGAATAACTATCCTACCCTACCTAAATCACAGAGTTGCTATAATTAAAGTATTCTACCAACTTTGAAATGATGGAGAAATAGGAGGTCTGCTTACTAGGCTTGTCTTTTCACTGACCATCTCTTCTTCATTATGCCATCTTGCCTCTGCCTCCATCACCACACTAAGTCTCTTAGTAGTCTCCTTCTAGAAATGAAATCTATTGGCTTTCTTCTTCATTTTCACTTTTCTCCTCTACCTCTCCAATGTATATATGTATATAATTCCATTGAACACCTTCTTTGGAAATAATTTTATAGTCCTTTCCTTGATTACTACTCCTCTTTGACGTCTAAGAATTATTTTCTTCTACTGACTAACTTACTTCCTGGAAATACATGCCTCTCTTGGGGGTCTATGACCCTACTTTTCTTCTGATTTTGATCCTTTCTCTCAGAAGCACTGAAATTCATAATTGGGAAGGACCCCTGTGACTATCTGCTCTAAAACATACTTGGAAAAAAGCCTCAGCTCAACAACATCCCCTAAAAGTGATTGTACAACCTTTGCTAGAAAACCTGCAAAAAAGGTAAAAAACCATTGTCTCATCAAGACAGCCTATCCCCTTTTGATATAGTTCCAGCAGTTAGGGTATTTCTTACATCAAACGTTATAAGTTTCTTCACAATTTCCCTTCCTGGCTCATGGTCTGTCTTCTTGGGCCAAACACCACTTCTCTTCATGTCCTTCTCCCAAAATCTCACTTCTATCATCCTCCCTAGTTTATATCTCTTTTCCCACTACTTTATCAAGCTCCAGCCCTGCCTACATGATTCTCCATTTAGATGTCCCATCATTTCTTCAAAACAAACTTATCATTTCTGCCACGCCACTTGTTTGCCTTCCCTACTTCCCAGCCAGGCTGCCACTGTTCTAAGATAGATTACTGCTATCTATAGAGCACTTTAGCACCCATTATTTCATTAGAGTTTCACAACAACCTTGCAAAATAGGCAGGAAAGGTATTATTAGCCCAATTTTACAAAGGAGGAAAATGAAGTCTAGGGAGATTTGGTGGCTTGTCCATAGTCACACAGGTAGCAGGTACTAAAGGTGAATTTTAAGTTCCAGATGGATCCTCACTCCAACTCCCTCTGCTTTTCTCTGTACAATATTAGTCAGAGAACTCTGAAGTCATCAAATCACTATCAGTTATATCTTCTTTCTTATCCTCCATATCCAAACAGTCATTAAGTCCTCTTATTTATTCCAACAAAATAGCTGTCATACTCAATACCTTCTTCTCCATCCCACACTATGAATGAGTCTGGTTTGGATTTTTTTTTGTCTGTTTATCCTCAATAACAAGTAAAGTGCCTTGTAAGTAATGGCTGTTTAATAAATGTGTTTTGAATGAAATAAATCTTTTATCAGGAGTCCTTCTTTCGGACACCTCAGAACCTCAGAACTTCCACCACAAATGAATAGTTCCATGTATCAAGTAAGGCTTCATCTCCCAAACTTGATGCTAAACCTTTAGAAGGGAGAGTTGATGATGACTTTGTATCTTTATGGATGTGGATAGCACAGAGCTATGCACACAACCAATGTGGCTTTTTTGTGGCTACAGGAAGGACTTCTGTGACCCTTTGTTTTCTTGGTTATCTTACTCCTCTAACCACCTTGTCCTTGGCTTCCCACCCCCATCCTGAGCATCCCAGGAGAAAGAAATCTCCTCGAAAGCAAGCACTACCTTTTTCCTTTGTGTCTTCAGAACCTAGGACAGTGACTGGCACAGAGAATGTGCTTGATGAATATTCGTTAAATTGAATCAACAGTGTGATGTCCTCTTAACCTAACAACCATCATGGCTTATGTACTATCAGCAAGTACAGGAATTCTTGCACTTCATTTTATTGCGCTTCACAGATATTGCTTTTTTTTCTTTTTAGCAAACCGAAAGATTGTGGCAACCTTATATTGAACAAATCTTTAGGTGCCGTGTTTCTAACAGCATGTGCTCACATCGTGTCTCTGTATCATGATTTGGTAATCCCCACAATACTTGCAACTTTTCCATCATCATCACCATCATCATCATTATTATATCTGTTATCCTGACCTAGGGATCTATAATCTTTGATGTTATGATTGTAATTGTTTCAATGCCAATATGAGACATTAAACTTAACAGATAAATGCTGTGTGTGTTCCGACTGCTCCACTTACAGGCTGTTTCCTCATCTCTCTCCCTGTCCTCAGACCTTCTTTGTCCTTGAAACACAACAATATTGAAATTAGATCAATTAATAATCCTACTCTGGCTTCCAAGTGTTCAAGTGAAAGGAAGGGTCACTTGATAAAGTAAACTTTGTTGTTGTCTTATTTTAAGAAACCGTCACAGCCAACCCAACTTTCAACAGCCACCACACCCTGATCAGTTTGCAACCAACAACAAGCAACAAAAAGGCAGGATCCTTCACCAGCAAAAATATTACAACTTGTTTATGGCTCAAATGATGGGTAGCACTTTTTGAAACCAATGAAGTATTTTTAAATTAAAGCATTTGTTTTTTATTCATAATATTATTACACACTTAAGAGACTATAGTACAGTGTAAACCTAGCTTGTATATGTCCTGGGAAACAAAAGAATTCATGGAACTTGCTTTATTGCAAGATCCACCTTATTGCTGTGGTCTGGAACCAGACACACAATGTCACTGAGATATGAGATATTTAGAAATGTTCAGCAAAATAAATGAAAATATAATAAAACATATAGTTTGGGGCAGGATACCCCCCCACAAAGCCAGAGAATCTAACTCACATCAGCAAAATTACTTAAAGCACTTCAGTGACAACTTAGAAAACACTGAGACATGATTAGCATCTTCTTCATTGGTAGTGGACTGTTAGGGCCACACATGCATTGGCCTTTACTATGTTTGAAGCATTTCCTCCCATGCACTGGGTAAGATTCACAACATTCCTCAGAGGAAAGCAATTTAGAGGTTACCGTGTTCATCAGACCACTAAAGAAACTAAGGCCCACAGAGATGAATGACTTGCTCAAAGTCATACAACAGATTTGTGGCAGGCAGTGCACACCATCCCTGTGTTCCTATCTCCTAGTCCAGTGTTTTTCCCACTCCACTGCATAGACTTTTCCCAAAAGTAAAAGTATTATGAGATTGTGGGTTTCTAGAGTTAGAATGGAAAGGGAATTTGGTTTTGGGCCATTGAGTCCAACTCCCTATTTTACAGATAGAGAAACTGAGATCCAGGTAAAGGTAGTGACTTGTCCAAAGCCTCAGAGAGAGATTGTTAACCAGATGCTCTGTCATTGCACTAGGCCATAGTGCCTCCACATTGTGAGTTTTATAAATAAAAGTTTTCATGGTACTTTTGATGAAAGCTTTTCCATTTTTGTTATTGCTGAATCAATAGACTAAAGCCAATGGAAGAACAACCAACAAATATCTGCTTTCCCCAGAGCACTGTGCTCTACTCTGAAGGAGACACAGAGTTTAGAGGAGATGAGTTCTTGGCTTTGGAGAACTCCCAGTCAGTCTAGAGGAGATCAAGTGCACCAACATGAGTAATCCTAATCCACCATACATAACACATGTTCTGTAGAATGACAAAACAAAGTGCCCAAAGTCTTGAGGGGAAAAGTTTTATCAATGCAGAGACCCAAGGTGGGCTTCCTGGAAGAGGTCATGTTGGAAATAGTCTTTAAGAGAGTTAAACTGTTGAAATAGGCAAGACATTCCAGGTACGATGAACCATTGAAACAAAGATGCCGAATATATTCAGGGAACAAATAACTGTTCTGCTTGGGAGAGCTTATAAGACCTAAAAAGTTAAAAGATGGAGCTCTAAGAAAGGGCAACTCTAAGGTTCAGGTGGGCTGGAATGGCAGGAGTGGGAGGCTGAAAGTCATTCAGGTATAATTGGGAGAGTGAAGAAGGTTTTTTAGTTGCACAGTTGAATAGCCAGCTCTACATCACAGAAAGATTGTTCTGATGTTAGTCTGAAAGACAGTTTGGAGGCACCAGGCAGGAAATATCTGTAGGTAAAACCCAAGCAATGAGAATGAACACCTGCCCTTGGGGGTTGTCAGAAGAAGGTATGGATGGAGACAATTTTCCTTTTAAAAAGTGAGGAAGGTATCACGAGAAGGAATTCTGAAAGGTAAATAGTATTTTTGCAGACCCTGCACAATCTCAGGAAAAATTTTAAATCAAAATTAGGCTTTGGTTATATAACAGACAGTATTTGTATGATCATAATAAGAAAAACCCCTCAATGAAATAATTTTCAAAAGAAGATTTCTGTGAAGAATGGAAATGGTCAACATGAACACCATGTTTCATCCCCTCAAAAAAAAAATAAAGTGGGGAAAGATAAAGAAGTGATGGACCTTTGCCTTTTATCAGTATTTCCAAGAGCCTGGGATTTGACAGAAAAAGGAGAAAGGCCGATGCTTGGGGGGGAAGGGGGGGGAACGCACAGGCATAGAGCTGTCCATGGTCCTCCCTAGCCCTTACCTTAGGAGACTTCAATGAGATGGAAGTGATGTTTTGGGAAAATCCCGACAGCCAGGACTAGAAGGGTCAGGAAAGAGGAGAAGGGAACAGAGACAAGGGGGGATGGTGGGACCGAGGGGGGGGGGGGGGGGAGAGAGAGAGAGAGAGAGAGAGAGAGAGAGAGAACGGAGACTGAAATCCCATTTCTTTACAGATTTAAACCCTCCTGTGTATAACCTAAGATAGCCCTTGCTCTTCAGATAGCTCTAGCCTGAAGCGTTGCAAAAAAGGAAATCATATTTAGGGGAAAAAAGACATTCTCATCTTCAAAGCTGGGCTTATCTTCAGGTCCAAATCTCCGCCCAACACCACTACCACCCAGCCTCACCTGCTTCTCTGTTCTAGGGAGTTCTCAGGATTCCAGAGGAAGTAATTGTGGTCAATTATTGTAGTCCTGCAGCACCACCTCATGTAGCCAAGTGGCACTGCAGCCCTGATTATATCCTTTCTCTTCATTTCTTTTTATTATTATTTTTTTCCATTTAAATATATTCTTTTTCCCCAATTACATGTAAAGCTAATAAACATTCACTTATTATAAGATTTTGAGTTCCAACTTTTTTCTCCCTCCTTCTCTACCTTCCCCCTTCCCCAAGATGGCAAGCAATCTGATTTAGGTTATACGTATACAATTATATTAAGCATATTTTCACATTAGAAAGAAGAATCAAAACAAAAAGGAAAAACCCATAGAAAAAAATTTTTAAATAAAAATAGAATGTTCTGATCTGCATTCAGACTCCATAGTTCTTTCTCTGTAAGTGAACAGCATTTTCTATCATGAGTCTTTTGGAAGTCTTGGATCATTTTTTAGAAGAGCTAAATCTAAGATCATTAATCATTGTACATTATTGCTCTTGTTGTGTACAATGTTCTCCTGGTTCTGCTCATTTGCTCAGCATCAATTCATGTAAATCTTTCCAGGTTTTTCTGAAGTCAGCCTGATCTTCATTTCTTATAGCACAATAGCCTTCCATTGCATTCATATATTACAATTTTTTCACCCATTCCCCAATGAAATGAAAGTGGGACCTCTCAATTTTGAACTCTTTGACACCACAGATTGAGCTGCTATATAAATTTTTGTCATGTTGGTCCTTTCCCTTTTTAAAAAAGATTTCTTTGGGATACAGATCTAGTAGTGGTATTTCTGGATGCCCTTTGTACATAGTTCCAAATTGCTCTCCAGAATAGTTGGATCAGTTCAAAACTCACCCACAATGCATTAGTGTCCCAGATTTCCCACATCCTCTCCACCATCTATCACTTCCCCTTTCTGTCATATTAACCAATCTGATAGGTGGAAGGTAGTACCTTATAGTTGTTTTAATTTGCATTTCTTTAATCAATAATGATTTGGAACATTTTTTCATATAACTATGGATAGCTTTAACTTCTTCATCTGAAAATTGCCAATTCATTTAGGCATAAAGAGTGATATTATAAGCAAATTAGAAAAACAAAAAATAGTTTACCTCTCAGATCTGTGAAGAAGGAAGGAATTTGTAGCCAAAGAAGAACTAGAGTACATTATTGAATACAAAATAGATAATTTTGATTATCTTAAGTTTAAAAGGTTTTGTACAAACAAGACCAATGAAGACAAGATGAGAAGGGAAGCAATAAACTGAAAAAAATATTTTTACATTCAAGGGTTCTGATAAAGGTCTCATTTCTAAAATATATAGAGAATTGATTCAAATTTGTAAGAATTCAAGCCATTCTCCAATGGATAAATGGTCAAAGGATATGAACAATTTTCAGATGAAGAAATTGAAACCATTTCTAGTGATATAAAAAGATGCTCTAAATCACTATGGATCAGAGAAATACAAATTAAGACAACTCTGAGGTATCACTACACACTGCTCAATTGGCTAAGATGACAGGAAAAAATAATGATGAATTTTGGAGGGGATGTGGGCAAGTTGAGACACTAATGCATTGTTGGTGGGTTCAACCATTCTGGCGAACAATTTGGAATTATCCCCAAAGAGTTATCAAACTGTGCATATCCTTTGACTTTGCAGTGTTTCTACTGGGCCATCTTAAAGGAGGGAAAGGGACTCACATGTGCAAACATGTTTGTGGCAATCCTTTTTGTGGTGGCAAGAAATGGAAACTGAGTGGATGGCCATCAATTGGAAAATGGCTGAATAAGTGACGATATATGAATATTATGGAATATTATTGTTCTGTGAGAAACAATCAGCAAGATGATTTCAGAAAGACCTGGAGAGACTTACATGAGCTGATGCTCAGTGAAATGAGCAGAACTTGGAGATCATTGTACATAGCAACAACAAGACTATTTGATGATCAATTCTGATGGACGTGGCTCTTTTCAGCAGTGAGATGATTCAGACCAGTTCCAAGGATCTTATGATGAAGAGAGACATCTACAACCAGAGAGAGGACTGTGGGAACTGAGTGTGGACCACAACACTTTTTTGTTGTTTGTTTACATTTTGTGTTCTTTCTCATTTTTTTTCCTTTTTGATCTCATTTTTCTTGTGCAACATATTGTAGAAATATGTACAGAAGAATTGCACATGTTTAACATGTATTGGATACTTGCCATCTAGGAGAGGGGTGGATGGAAGAGGGGAAAAACTTGGAACACAAGGTTTTGCAAGTGTCAATGTTAAAAAAAATTATCCATTCATATATTTGGAAAATAAAAGGTTTTAATTTTTTAATTGCCTATTCATATAATGACTTTTTTTATAAATCTGACCCAACTCTATATATTTTTAAAATGAGGCCTCTATAAAAATAGTTTCCCAGCTTTTGGCTTCCCTTCTAATCTTTGGTTGTATTGGCTTTGTGCAAAATCTTTTTTAATTTAATGTAATCAAAATTATCCATTTGTATCCTCTGTCTTCTGTTTGGTAATAAATTCTTTGCTTCTCCATATATCTGACTATTCCTTGCTCTAATTTATGGTATCACTCTTTATGTCTGATCTTATCTTAGTATAGTATGAGATGTTGATCAATGACTAGTTTCTGCCATACAATTTTTCCAGTTTTTCCAGCAATTTTTTCAAATAGTGAAACTTTAAAGTAGAGAATTATTCAAAGGATAGAGGAGAGGTACATGGTGGACAGGAATCACATAGTGTAATCAAAGAGTGTAAAATGTCATCTGAGGGATATAGGACTTTAAAAAATGATGGTCTCATCATTTATAAAGCAAAGGTTAACTGAGGGACAGCCCACATGATCCAGTGGTTTCCATACAACTTAAAAAGCATGCAAGAAAACTCTGTCCTCCTCCTAACCAAGGATAGGCAGGGATAGTGACCTGTTGCATCACTGACAGGAATATCCACAGACGTGAGATCAAAGATCCATTATTCATATTCAGATGAACTTTGGGCTGAATAACTTATACAGTTTATTCAGAGTGAATGAATGGGGGTTGGGAATAGCAAAATGGGCCACTTCCTAGTAGTTTTCCAGATTATAGCATGCACTTCCCTAGGAGAAGGGAAAAGGCAATATCCCCACTTTTAGCAGAGCCAAAGTGCTAGTTACAAATTCCTCAGAGACAGCCATAATACCACAAACCAAGGATGCAGTCATGAAGCGGAGGAGACAAACCAGAGGAAATTTCAAACTAATTCTAAAATTAAACACATCCATGGATTTATACATCAACACACATCCAGAATACATCTACACAGCTAATAAGATTCACTAGTGAGGGATACATGAGATACTCACAGTACCAGATACCGCTTTCAGGAGGTTTTTCCTGATCATATTAGTCGGCATGTGACTAGAACTCCGGTGGTGGGTACTGAGGTCACATCTGCTGCTGCTTCCCTGGCAAGACATCCATAGTAACAACAAAACTCGTACTTAATAACTGCAGTCCTGGTATCTTCTTAGTTTGGGTAAAAGCCCTGTCCATTTGACCTATCTCATTGTTTAGATTCTGCCATCCCATAGCTCTCTAGCATTCATCCAAGTCTCACAGAAGGAAAAGAAGACTCATGCTCAGTGGCTTCCTTCTAGTAACTGTAACAGAAGAAAGTGTTACAGCAACAACAAGATTATGTTATGATCAATTCTGATGGATGTGGCTCTTTTCAACAGTGAGCCATCTGCACCCAGAATGAAGACTATGCGAACTGAGTTTGGATCACAACATAGCATTTTCACTCTTTTTCCTGTTTTTTGCTTGCATTTTATTTTCCTTTTGATCTGATTTTTCTTGTGCAGAATAATAATTGTGGAAATATGTAAAGAAGAATGGCACTTCTTTAACATATATTGGATTACTTGCCTTCTAGAAAAAGGGGTTGGGGGAAGGAAGGGAAAAAATTTGGAAAACAAGCTTTTGCAAGGGTGAATGTTGAAACTATGCATGTGCTTTGAAAATAAAAAAGTTTTATTTAAAAAAGAAAAAGAAGAAAGTGTGAGAGGAGTTTTGATCTTCCTCCACTTAATCTTTATGGTTCTTCTTTATGACAATTCAGAAAGGATCAAATGGTCATGTTAGATTTTCTAGCATTTCTTAATCTTTTTCAAAATCAACTACCAGTGTCCAGTGATGCAGAACTGAAAAGTAAGATAACACTAGGCTAGGAACATGGGGTGGCAGGATGGTACATCTAGTTAATGTGCAAGATACTATTAGAAGTCCTCTAACATTTGCTAGTTCCTTTCAGAGAAAAGGATAACTAGATATTCTTAGGTAGTTTATGTCTTTCTATTTATTTTGTGGCATATTTAAGTGATAGAGTTGCTCTCATATGAAACCTGTTTTTTAAGCACAAGAAATAATCACAGGGGATTCCTTCCCAGGCTTTTCTCCACTTGGAAAATAAGCAAAATCATTCCCACATTAGGGAGAACCATAAAATAGCCACCTACTTTATTAATTGAGAGTCGGACTCTTATTAATTCAGAGGATCACCTATGAGGCAGGTCCCTCAAATCCCATCTTTATTCTCATGAATAGTGACAAAATCCAGAGATTTCTGGGTGATCTGATCTGTTAGAATGCCAATCTATCTATGCCTGTACCACAGTGTTCTGTAAAGGAAAGTTCACTGCCCAGGAAGTTATATCATACAATTTTGACTTGTAAAGATCTTGGAGTTAGTCTGAACCATCAATTCAGATCCCCCAGAGGTTGACTTTATCACAGGGGCTGAAGACAGCTCCATGGAAAGAAGATGGGGTTTCAAATCAATGGACCTGATTCTGTACTCTTCATTCTCTTTCCAGCTGCCTGTGTAACCCTAGGCAAATGATTAAAACTTTCTAATTCTCCATTTCTTCATCTGAAAAATGATAATAGTAACAATAGCTAGCGTGTATGTAGGAAGATTTACAAAGTGCTTTACATGGAACTCGTAGTCCTTCCATCAACCTTAACAGCTGCTTAAATTTTTCCCATTTTACAAATGAGGAAGCAGAGTAGAAAAGAGCTAAATGGCTTGTTCAAGGTCACACAACCAGTAAATGAAGGACATTCAACTAGAGGATCTCTTAGATTCCTTCTAGTTGGAATTCTGGGTGGAATTTTTGGCTTGTCTAATCGCTCTTCCTTCAGTTCCCTGATGATAATAGGTAAGTCCATAAAGACCTACAAAGGCACCACAGAAGAGGGGGGGCCCCCAGCAGGTATAACAGGCAGCAGCACTGCACCAGAAAGAAGTGCCCAGGGGGCACATAGCAAGTCTCAGCAGAGAGAGTGTGGCCAGAAAAGGAGGCAGGCGATGAGATCACAGAATGAGGAACATCCAGTGAAGACCATGGGTCCTGTCAAGAGAACGGGTGGCAACCCACTATGTGACTTCCCTCCCTCCTGCCACCCATATCATGAAAAGACGGAGATAACATAGCAAGGTGCACTAACAGGCTCATCAAGGAAAGTATTCAAAGTCAAGCATCCATGAGGAGGAAGGGCAAGGTGAGCTCATTTGTGGAATCATTTTTGGAACAGCTCGAAGGAGGAGGGCTTATAGCTCTGAGGCAACTTGCGAAGCCTTCTTCAGAGCTCCTCACCCCTCAAGGATGTCCCCCTGTCATTCAACTCTCCCATGAGACTCCAAGAAGCCGGCGTGTGCCCAGTAGCCCCGTCCTGACAAAAACATCTCAGCACGTGGGCTCAGCCAGTCTGAGGGTAGCCAAGAGGCTTCAACCCTGTGGCTGAGAAGGGAGCATGTCTGCCCCAAGCAGGTGAATTGGCGGACAAGAAAGCTCTGTCCCAAAAACCCCGGAGGCAGTTAAAGCAGGAGCTGTGGACTGCATGGGGGTTGGTCAGATGCTGAAGCTGCTGGGTCACCTAGTGCATCCTGGGCCATCTCCAGGCACTCTGACTGTTTGTTGGATGGGACTTCCATGTCTCCAAGGCTGATGACCTTGTGAAACAGCCTCACTTCATTCAGTCTCAAGTTAAGACATTACCCTATGCTATCATTGATCCTCTTCAGAAATAAAGGACAAACAAGCTTCTTCTCTCATGTAAGAGCAATTCTGCAAACAGTGGAAGGTGAGAAGCTTGTGCAAAGAAAATGTGGGGGGCTTTTCTAAATATCAAGCTCTTTGAAATCAATGGTCTGTCATGTCATAGGAGCTCAGAGCTCTCTGCAGTTAATGGAGGTCACCCTGTCACGTGGTCAAAAGGGAGAGCATCATCCAAGTTCGGGGATCCTTCCCAGAGCGTCCAGAGACACTGCCTTCCTGACTCCACTGGCTGCTCTTTAACTCCCCCCTCCCCGCTCTGAGGGGGACTCACTCTGGACACGACCAAAGCCAGGCAAGGGGGGGCAATTCTTAGAAAGGGAAGTGGAAGCTCTGTCCTTCCTCCCCAGGATGAGCTCCTGAAGCCTCGTAGCTTGTTCTGTAGAAGGGCAGGAAAGCAGGAAATTGTTAAGGTGCCATGTAGGTTTAGGAGAAGAAGCACCAAATAGGAAGGCAGGGAAAGAAGCTTTTCACCAAATGGAGCTGGGAATTTTTCCAGAACACAAACCCAAACCTAAAACATCAAAAGCAACACATGTGGAAACAAAACATAATCTACTTAATTACCGATTTTAGCTCGATCAGCCTTTAAGCATTGTAGAGATATTCAATAATCCTATTAGAGAAACAAACGAGCGAATGTTCCCCTGGCATTAATTTTCCCTGGCCCAGTTCTGGGCTCCCATGCACTCCCCTGGCTGCTATGCCAGCTGTTAGCGGGCCCCATGAAGAATGCATAGGCTAGCTATGTTCCAAGCTCACATCTGTGTTTGCCTTTCCTAGTTAATGTTCATAGCAATGTTTGGGGCACTAGATTTGGAATTAGAAAGACTTGATTGGCTGTTTCTTATTCTCCAGGTGCTATTGGTAATTCAGGCTCACTTTTTAGACCCTTGGGTTCCACAACTAAAGGATATTATCTGACTGCCTGCTTGCCTTATTTTTCAGAAACATTATGAGAATCTGAGAAAGCCTTTATGAGAAGTTGTCCAAACTGGGAAGTTTTGCCATAGAAATCTCTGCATGAAGTGCCATGTAAATGATCATGATGTGGTGGCGAGGACATGGGATAGTACCAAATCCCAGAATCTTAAAGCTAGGCGGGACCTGGGAGACTAACCGGTCAGGCTACTGTCTGTAAGATCCTCTACAATTTACTCTACTTGAGAACTTTCCATAGGAGGCCAAATACTCCCAAGACAGTCCAATCTTCTCCTTGGAAAAGCCATCTGTAAGATTTTCCTGGTGTCAGACTTTAACCTTTCACTTGACAGCTTTACCCATTGCTCTGATTTCTGCCCTCTGGAGCTAACCAAGTGTGTTTAATTTTTTTTGTCCATATGACAGCCCTTCAAATATTTCAACACAGCTGTTATGGCTTCCCCAAGTCCTTTCTTCTTTAGTATAAATATATCCATTTCCTCCAATTGCTCCTCAAAGACCATGAAATCAAGGTCTTCATCATTTATTCAAATATCTTATTGAATCTTGTATCAAATCTAAATTCCTCTACTTGGTATTTAAAACCTTTCACAACCTCACTGTGGCCCCAACCTGCCCTCCCAGCATTCTGCTGCACTCTTTCTCTTTACTCATCCTTTAGTGACTTTCACATTGTTTTTCATTCACCATATTATGACTTTCATTTCTCTTCCATGGTACCGGCTAACTCTGGAACGTTCTCCCTTCTCACCTTGGCTTCCTAGAATTCAGTCACCTTCAAGACTCAGCCCAAGTGCCATAAACCTTCCAGTTATTAGTATTCTTTCTCCCCAGATCACTGTGAGAGTATGAGACCAGAAGCGGTAGCAATGGCTTTGGTAGGTGCAAGAGATAATGACAGAGGAAGCAAAGGCAGAAGGAAGCCAGCCACCCAAGGACGACGACAATCAGCTTCAATGATGATGATACTTCATGACGAGAGAATCACCCACTATGGGCTCTTTGATAGATGATGATTCTTAAAACTCATCTTGGGTTATAACTGAGAGAAACTGAGGATTTCACAAAAGAAAGGAACTTCAAGGACCAGCAAGTGGGAAAGACCTATTTCCTATATGTGTTCTCTCTATATGTACCTCATTATCATTATATTTTTAGTATAAGCTCACTCTTCCTAGGGACCTTTGTACAAGGGAAGACTATATCTCAGATTTAGAAGGAATTGGGTTTTTTCCACCTTTTTTAAGTAAATTCTAAGAGGGTAACTACACATAGAAAAAAGAGCTATATAGCAGATGTAGAACCTGAATATACCTTAGAGACAATCCACTTTATCAGTGAGAAAAGTGAAGTCCAGAGGAATGAAATCCCTTGCCCAGAGTCAGATAATTGAGCAAGAATGGCTTAGATGCAATCCATATTAGCTACCTCCATCCCCATCCTCCCTGCATCATTGCTGCGGAGAATGTCCTTCCGATCTCCAAATATAAACAATTGAGACTGAGGCTCCCTGTGAGGGCAGAAAGAGGCAGGGCTGATTCTACAGAACCTAAAGGGGAAGAAAAAGAACACATGGCATTAAGTGAGGAAATGGGAGACCAGCATTTGACAGAAATGGAACTGGGAGAAGCCAGAACTGCTCTCCCTATGAGGCAGCCTGGAAATGAGAAGTGCAGGAGGGAAGCCCCTGGAGGGAAGCATGACAGGATAGAATGGAAGGAGGGTGAAGGAGACAATCAAGAAGATAGAAAGGGATTCACTCAAACTCTCTAGAGAAACAAAAGACTCCTGGGACAAAGAAGATTTAGAATTCCTGAGGGAAGAGAACAGATCTCAGGCCAAAACCTTGCGACTTCCATCATGGGGAAAGCTCCCTGGAGAAGTCGGTCACAACCCTCAGAGGGCAGGAGGCAGGTAGCTGTCATTCTCTAGGCCCTTGAGGGGGGTTTGCCGAGACTCGTGAGTCAGGTGGTGATGGGAGTTGCCCATGGCCCTCGTGCCTGCCACTCATATTGGGCTGGGGAGACTCAGGAGAAATACCACATGGACCACACATTGACACTAAACACAGTGGGTTGAGCTGGGGAATGGGAGAGGGCGAGCATCCCCCCAGAAAATCTGCAGTGTGGGACGGGAGTGAGGGCAGAAGAATAATGACACCCTGTGAAATTCAGGTAGAGAGAGGCCATGAGAAGTCATATACAAGGAAAGCCCAGCATGGCAATGGAACAGATCACCAAGGCTATCACAGCCCCTTCCTCATTGTTAGCAAGGGCACCAGCCTGAAAGTCAACTCCCAGAGGACTGGGTATCATGTCCCACCCACCTCCTCCTCCACTTACAACGGATCTTTCTAATCTGTTTCCTTTTGCCCCCTCCCTGGCACTAATTACCTCCTAATTTGAGCAAAGTCTTCTCTCCCTACCTAAATGTAGCCCCTTTGAAAAGAAAGAGTGGAGAGTTCTGCCTTTTACTGGCCCTTATTTGTTTATTGAATTGATTCTGCATTGCCCAATGAGCTGCAAAACCTTCCTCCATGTGTAAGGCAGCTTCTATTTGCTTTTCAGGGAACATCTGCCAAACACTCCTGATCATTTAGGATAAACTATAAGAATTCAATATGTTAACCACGCAGTATATTTAGTGTCTCTGAGAAGAAAAGTGTAAAACTCAGGGAAATTGCCTTGGGGCGTTCTGGGATGCTTTCAACTGAATAAGTGAAGCTTCAGCCTCAGTCCTTGTACTCAGTCTTAAAGTCTCTAAGTTCAGGTTTTGCCACAAAGCAGCTGTTGTAGAATTAAATCAGTACAAAGATGAAAAGAGAGAGACAGAGACAGAGACAGAGACAGAGAGAGAGAGAGAGAGAGAGAGAGAGAGAGAGAGAGAGAGAGAGAGAGAGAAACACAAAAAGAACATTTAGTAAGTAATCAGTTTGTATGTGCCAGGCACTAGATTAAGTACTGCAGATACTAATTTTTTTAAAAGCAAATAAGATAGACCCTACTCTCAAGAAACTTATATTCCAACAGAAGAATACAAAGTATAAAGAGAAGCTAGGAAGTGGATGGGGGAGGTACCCGTGCTGAAGCCAAGAAGCTGGTGAGGAAGGGGAGAAATCTTGAATGTGTTTGAGGAAAGGTGAAATAAACATGGTTGTGGCTCCTCCCGAAAGAGGGGATTGACTAAGGTGGTCACCAATCAGGAGAGTGGGGTCTCAGGGAACAAGTTTCTCCAGGGAGAGAAAGTTCCTAGAAGCAAAGGGGAAGAGACGGGATCTGGAACATGATCCAGTTGGCAGAATCTCCAAATAGTGAGCCTCTTGTTTCATCCTGGCTTGACATGACGAATTCCCCAATGGCCACAGAGCCAGAGTAACAATGAGGGAACCCCAAAGGGGAGTGTCAAGTGAGATAGGGATGGTCAATGCATTCTGTGGTCAGTAGCCCAATGTGGTCATAGCAAATGGAGCCGAAGCAAATTTTCCCATGAGGAAAGAAAACATTTCCTAGTACTTCAGAGTAGCAATGTCTAGCCTGCTCATAGCCCTTTTCATTGATTCTCTAGCAGCAAGATCAAATAAGAAGGCCCGAATCCTGATTCCACACAGGTAACAGCTTTTGGACTGCCTTGCAGTCAGATGCTCAGACTCTTGGGGATGAAGGATCATGGAACTTTTGGCTTTGTGAAGCAAACGGAAGAGAAACTTAGAGAAGCGAGCTAAAGCCATCAATCAATGTAGATTCCACAAATAGAACCATATTTTGCCCTATAAACGAAATGGGGGCATTTTGGACAGTTTCCTAGAGATTTTCATAAAACAACTATAAGAATTGCATGGTGGAATGTCTCCAACTCCACTGGACCACTCTCACCATAAAGAAATTCAAGATGCGATGTCTGGAGTCTCCTGCAATAGAAATGCAGTCAAAAGGAAAGTCCAGAGCAATGGACTTGTCCCTGACCAACACATAGTTACCACCAGAAAAATAGGGAAGAGCTTTCAACAACTGGAAACTGGGGCTCTATTTCTTATGCACAGAACATGTCTAACATCTCAGCTCTCCGTGTGACTCAGACGTGAAACCTGGGGATGTACTAACCATTGAATACACTTATTGGAAAAGGGGATTCACTGACTGTTTTATAGATAAGAGTATTATCCCTCGGTCCTTCATTGTCCTCTGGGACATCAAAAGTTAAATAATGATATCACAGCTGTCATACATTTTTACAATTTTCCTATAATTTTTTAAAATGCAGAATAGCTTCATCTAGAACCTAAAAGTACTTTTTCCACATGAATTGTTTCTCCAATTAGTGAAAAATGACAATGCTAAAAAAAATTCTGTCTGTGCATTTTCAGACATCTTGCCTTTAACAGAAAAAGGGAAGAATTTACAAGGGTTTCATGCATGAAATTCCTCCTGTATAACTTATTAAAGGTGTATCTCCACCAAGAAATTGGAAGATTATCATTTTCACAGTGAGACTGGGGGCAAAAAGTTATAAAAGGGGGGGGGGACTTTCAGTGCTGTTTATTGGAATGTTGCCAATGGATTTGGGTCCAATTGGGTTGGAATCATTGAACTGGGGTTTTCCTTCAGAGAGAACACTGAGAGGTCAAAGTTCCTTGAATCCCTGTGTTAACCTAAAGAAGCCTCTCATAGTTCAACTCGTTAATTGGAAAACAGAGTAGTTTATCTTCACCAAATGTGAAATAACTCAGCATCCACATGGGAAAGAGGTTTGTGAGCCTGGAAAATCATTCCTCCCAGAAGACAAGCCCAAAAATGACTTACAGGTATTGCAAAAGTACACAAAGGAAACGCTGCTTGCCTGAATCTGCTGGAAGGTGAGAAACTGTCAGACACTGCTCCCCTTGGGACAACCCAATTAAGAAAAGAAACTTGCAAAAGTGAAAGGACTAAGCTGGTGACACTCCTCCTCTTCCTTGATAAGAAATAGCGAGCTATATGGCCCAACTGTGAATTATTTATATTCTTCTCCATAACCTCAGTGGGATGATTAATCCATCTCCTCCACACAGGATTTCAAAGCCTATCCTCTAGAGCTGGCCATCAGCACCAAGTTCAGGCATTGCCTTTTTTACTCTCTGCTCAATATAAGTCATCCTGCTCTTCCACCTTCCAAACATGAAGGAGGCTCACCTAAAACTCTGTCCGACCTCTCAGACTGTTTGGTGACAATTCTATGCTGGGGGAAGACATATGGATGCCAGAGGTGAGCAAGGGGAGGGGGAAAGAGGCAAGCATGGACCATAAAGGAGTCAAGCAGATTTGAAAACTTGTGTTATATATGTGAGGGATGTAGAAGACCCTTACCCAAAATGGTTACTCAGAGATCACTCAGTAGAAAGCAGAAAAGTTGTTTATTAAAAACCTCTGGAGAATGAGCCGTCCCATCATAAGATAAGAAAGAGAAAGCTCGGGGTAGGAGGGCTAAAGAAGTAGTAAAGATACACAGCTTTTATACAAGAGATTACATCACAAGTAAGAGAGCCTTGAGAAGGGGAGGGGGAGGCATCTAATTGGTTATGATATTCGGGGAGATTGGAATGGAAGGTTTCTGTTTCCCTGAAATCTCCTCATTTCTAGGAAATAGAAAACAGGCCTTCAGGCTTAATCAAGCAAACAGTGGTCAAGCTAATAGACTCAATATCGATAAATGTCAAATACCGATAAATGTCATCGGTTCAGGTTAGTAAATGTGTTTATAGCTGGCCAAGGCTCGAGTAAATATGAGTCTGCACATATTATACTGATCAGAGGGGAAACACAGAAATAATGAAAATAAAATACAGGAAAAGAATTCATACATTCCTGTTAGTTCTTCACCTTATCTCTCTCTATTCCACACATATAGAAACTGCCTTTGCCTCATGATTGAGTTCCATTCTGAGCAGCAAATTTAAGGATAAATATGCACAAAGCCTCCAAAGGAGAACACTTAGGATTGGAAAGGACCCTGCGATTTTGCCATACAGAGATAAACTGAAGGAACAAGGGACATTTATCCTGGAGAAAAAAGATCTAGCAAAGTCATTAAGAAGTCTACTCAAGAATTTAAGAGATTATTGAATGGAAGGATACAAGATCTGTTTTACTTGACAGAACTAATGGTCATTATATATAGGAGAGTTTCAACTTGATATGAGGAGGAAACAAAACCCAATTTGAATCACCGAATTTCAGGAGCTAGTGAGGTCGCAATGTAACCATCTATTCAAGCCATACATGAAACAGAACCCTTTTTGTAACCGACCTAATAGATGCTCCCCTAGCTCCTACTTGAAATCTCCCCAGTGAGGGCAAAGAACCTTCCTCAAAGGTCTATTACATTCATATATACCTAATTTTTCCCATTTTAACTTGTTTCACTTAAACATGTATTTTCTCTCTCCCATCCCTTCAATTTAAAAGAAAAACATGGAAAAACAAAACTAACCCCAAACCCTGGAAAGTAAGGGAGTAACCATCGATGTGGACTGGCTGGATCAATTATTGGATATGAATGCACTGGAAAACTAGTGTTCTGTGAGAGATGGTTTCACTCAAACCTTGGAAGACTTTTCTGCACTGATAGTGAATGAGCAGACCCAAGAGAGCAACGTCTCCAACAACAACCATATAATAAAGAAAAATTGTTTGGAAAGACTAAGGATTCTGATCAGTGCAATAATCCTAATGGCAGAAAACTAAGACATGCTGCCCACCCCCTGAACATAGAGGTGACAAATTATTTGTTCTTCTTTTTTTTTCTATGAAGAGATTGCAAAACAATGGTTTTGAAGAAGGCTACAGGCAGACATAATACAATGTAATATATAACATGTAAAAGAAAATGCACAAAAGGAAATGGAAGGTTAGGAAAAAAACCAGATAAGCATGAATTCTTCAAAGAATGTGGACTATAAACATACATCGTATGTGTTTTAAAGCAAGCTCTTGGAATAAAGATGCATGGATTCACATGCAAACCACATTTCTGTTCCTTGAATATGGGAATGTTGGTTCTATTTTAAAAGTAAATATAGAATTTTATTTGGCAAAAGGCAAGAGTACATAAAGGAGAATAATGTGAAATGAGCCTGGAAATTTGAGTTGGACTCAGCCTATGAAAGACTTTAAATGACAAAAAGAGTCTTTCTTTTATAAAACCTAGAGATAACAGGGAGCCACCACCAGTTCTTGAGGAAGGAACTCAGATTTGGGCTTTGTAGGTGATTGTGGAAGATCAGCTGGAAGCAGCGAGACCAGTGAAAGAGGTGATGAAGTTCTGAGTAAAGGGTTGGCTCTGTGAATAGATGCAGGCTAGAATTAACAGGCTGGCATCGTGAAGACACACCAAATACCGCTCTCATGATTCTGGGGCCAGGATCTAACTCTCCAGTCTTCTGCTGCAATTCTTCTGGGCACCAAATGGGAAGCTCGGCCAGCCCTTAACAAAGCCAGTGAAGGCTCTAATTGCTCGCACACATTATAAGAGCTTCAGGTGAGCAGAGTGCAAGCATCAGGACCTCAAGCAGAGACTTTTCTTTATCCTTTTCTTGAAATGGCTTTGCTGTCACCCTGTGTTATCTTGCTGTTTGGGGCAGTTTGAAGCCTCCCCAGAAGGCCCAGATCAAGCACTGACCTGTCAACCAAAAGCATCAGCTCGAGGTCTTTGAATGATATTTTCCAGGTCGAAAGAGCAATTAGAGGGTTACTACAGGTTAGACTTAGCTGGATTTCAATCCAATTAACTTTATAAATGAAGAGCTGTTGGGGCTGTTTCCGGGCAATGCCACGATGCTTAATTGGTGAATTTGTAGTTTCTGCTCTTGGGAATTTCTTATTTTCTGACAATTAGAAGGGAATGGGGACATTTAACCTAAAGAAGAAAAGACTCAGGGGGACATAATTTCTGTGTTCAAGTATTTGAAGGGCTGTCACATGGAAAAAGCAGGAGACACACAATTTGGTCTAGAGGAGAGAATGAAGCTTAGTGGGAAGACATGCTGAGGAGATGGCTATAGGCTGTGTGTGTGTGTGTGTGTGTGTGTGTGTGTGTGTGTGTGTGGTGTGTGAGAGAGAGAACGAGAGAGAACGAATGAGAGAAAGAGAGAACAAAAGAGAGAGAAAGAATGAGAGAACAAGAGAAAAAGAATGAGAGAGAGAGAACAAGAGAGAAGGAGAGAGAGAGAGAGAGAGAGAGAGAGAGAGAGAGAGAGAGAGAGAGAAAGGAGAGAGAGAGAGGGAGGAGAGAGAGAGAGAAAGAGGGAGAGAAAGAGAGAAAAAGAGAGAAAGAATAAGAGAGAGAACGAGAGAAAAAGAATGAGGGAGAGAAAGAGAGAGAGAGGAGAGAGACAGAGACAGAGAGAAATCAAGATATATTAGGCACCTACTATGTTCCAGGCATTGGACTAAATGTCTATAGATCAGTTTGGTAAGAACATCTGAAACAAAGCTATCCAGAAGAGGATGGGGCATCTTCAAAAACCTGCTCACTTGACATCTTCCAGCAAGTGTTCAAATGTTCCTGGGTCAGAAAAGGAAAATCAAAGGATCCATAAGAGGCACAGGAGCTTAAGGTAGAAAGCCTGAGCACTGACAACTCACCAGTCCAGTGACTGGCAGAGGATGGTCAAGTTTCAGCTACTCCCCAATATTGTATACCGAAAGACATGTGTAGAGCACCAAGAGACTGTCAAGAGTAACCTTTGCATCCATCTACAAATACAGAAGAAGCAACCCTGGAAGCCGGCAACTTCTGAGCCATTCTCCCAGAGCTCCAATGCTTGAGTTGGGGTGGGGGGTGGGGAGGGTGATGAGTAACTGCATACTAGGATCACATTTCATCAAATTAGAAATCAGGACCAGATCAAAGGATTTTACTCCCAAACATCTCCTGGCTCGCCTCTGCTGAAAAGCTAACCCATGGATTCTGGAAAGGAGTGAAGACAAACGAGCAGTGCTCATCTGGAGTATCTTTAAAGACCTGCAGTACCCCCACAAGAGGGGACACCAAACCCAACCTCCTTTAGAAAGTCCCTAACGAATGAGCAGGCTGATTTCCGAGAGGCCTGGAGAGACCTGCATGAACTGGTGCTGAGTGAAGAGAACAGAACCAAGAGAACTTGGTACAAGAAATCGACTGTGATAGATGGGGCTCTTTTCAACAATGAGGTGATTCAGGTCAATTCCAAAGACTTATAAAGGACAGAGCCATCTGCATCCAGAAAGAGGAACATGGGTACTGAATGTGGAACACAACATAGTATTTTGAGCTTTTTTGTTGCTTGCTTGGTTTTTTTCTTTCTCATTTTCCCCTTTTTTAATCTGATTTTTTTGTGTAGCATGACAAATATCAAAATATGTTTAGAAGAATTAAATGTTTAATCTATATTGGATTACTTGTTTTCTAGGGAAGGAGGTGGGAGGAAGGGAGAGAAAAAAAATTGGAACACAAGGTTTTGCAAGGGCGAATGTTAAAAACTAGCTCTGCATATATTTTGAAAAATAAAAAAGCTATTATTATTTTTTTAAATCCCTAAAGTCACAAGCTATCTTCTCCTTTGCTCTCTCTAATTACAACAGATTTTTTTCTTCAAGTACCAGAACTTTGAGGAGGTCAAATCTCAGGGCTTCTTCTTTACATTTCTCATACGCTGGAAAACTTGCAGGACTATTTCCCAATTTTTTCAATGTTTCTTTCTCCCACAGGTGCAGGCTGCCCTGGTTGATATCCAAACCACTCTTTAGAACGTTTGTTCAGGTCAGAGAGTACATTTAGAGTGTCCAAAAACCACTTCCAGAGAAATAGTGGGAATGGGGCTTCTTTTCCCCTCGGGGACTACTGACATTATGCCCTTAGGTCACTGAGCCCCAGTGAAGAAACTACATGTGGGGTAGAGGAAGTGGGCAGCACCTCAGCATGAAAGACATCCTGTCTTTGGAGTTGAGATTTCGAAGACAACGTCAGGCCCAAACAGAATGAAAGCTCCATGGAGGTAGAAATGGAAGGTTTTTGTCTCTTGTTTTTCCCCATGTGTGACACTGAGTAGATCCTTAATCAATGTTTATTGAGTGATTGAGAGGAAGGAGTAGATTTCCAGCCCATGTACCAAGTCACCCAGTGGAAATGTGGCGAGAAAAACCTACTCCCAGCACTAGCTCTGCCTTAGCAACTCCAGTTCTTCAGGTGGTTTTCGGTGTAGATTCCATTCTTTATTTCTAGGCAGGAAAGCAATCTTCGGGCCAAAGCCGCCTGTCAATGATGAAGAAGGTGGGTGCAAATGGAGATGATTAGAAGAGGTTTGCCCCTCAAACTGCCTTAGAAGGCCAAGCTGAGTAGGAACTTGGAGTCAGAGAGGAGCCGTAGGAGAAAATGGCCTTAGACGTCTATTCTTGGCTTCCCAGGCCCATTGGAAGGCCCAGCTCATGGGCTCCAGACTCATCCCCGAGAGCACAGTGGCTGCCCCCTAAATGCTACTGATTACTAGCTATTCAGTTAAAAGTACTCTGCTTTTTCCTGGGACAATTTTTCCCTAAATTATCCCACTCCCTACTTACTTCTCAATAGCTGAAATCCTGAACTCCCTTAATTAAAAGAGAGAGGAAACAAAAAATGACCCATCCCACTCCTGTATCCACTCAGTAGTCTTGGGTAGTGAAAGCTTTCCTCAAACCTAAGGATAAGGCTCAGCTGGCAGCAATGTTACCATAATTCTTTCTCCCTCTTTCCTCTCCCTTCTCTTTGTCTCTGCCTCTCTGTTTCTGTCTCTGCCTCTCCATCTCTCTGCCTCTTTCTCTCTGTTTTGGTCTCTATGTCTCCCTCTCTCTCCTTCTCTGGCTGACTCTCACTCTATGTCTGTCTCTCTGTTTCTGTCTCTCTCTCTCTTCCGGGACTCTCATTATCACTCTCTCCCTCTCTCTTCCTATCGATGACAGTGACAAGTCATCACTCCGCATCTTTGCTCTCCTGGCCTCATATCTAGGATTACTGTGAAGGGATCCCAAAGGTCTCCAAGGAGCAAAGCAGCCAAGGTGACATATGCAATCCCAGGGGCTGACCAGCCTCCTTTGAAGATTTTTCTCAAAGAACGCGAAGTTCCGGGTTCACACTTTGGCCTTGTCTTCCTCTCCTGAGGGCCACCATTTTCAGTCAATAGGGGCGACCTCTGAACTCAAGTCACTCTGGGAAAGACTTAAGATACCAAAGAACTCTATCAAACTCAATGGGTGAAAACTTGCTATTAGGTTTCTTAATTTTCCAGGGCTTTCTACCACCATGATGACCCACTGAAATCCCTGAAACCAAACTAGAACTGGGCCCTTGGTAATTCTGGACCTTGGGGAGGGCACCTGGAAACACTGTCGTAGAAACTAGGGGCAGCACAATGACACCCAAGAAGAATACTGGTCCTTCGCTGGGTCCCGTGTCACCCCGAGTCCTGAACTCTATCTGCTTAAGCCAGTGGATCCCCTAGCATCTAGCCTGTAAAAACAAGCTGTTTTTCCACATCTTCCCCTGCTTAGCTAATTAAACTGTTGCTCTCAGGATAAAGAGGGCATGGCTTAGCCCTCAGATAATTCCTCCCCTTCAAAGTGAGCGTCTGACATAGATCCGTCCAAGTGGAAAACACTGGGACCTTTGACAAAGACGTGGTCCCAATCCCAGATCTCCTCTATTCAATCTCAGGCCAGTTACCTAAGTTCCCCAAGCCTCAGTGATTCCTAAACATAAAATGAGAATAATAATGATATGTATAGTCCATTATAGCTCTGATGAGGTCGTTTCTGTGAAGGACTCTGCAAATACTAAGGCCCTCTGTTCTTGCCCATCACGGAGATTCTAGCTAAATGACAAAATTTCTTTTATAGAAACAGGTTTTTTCCCTCCTTCCTGGAAATAGTTCTTCCCTGTAACAGTGCAGCTGCAAAATACCTCAGCTCACTGGCTCAGAAATATGGGAGGCATTTGGCCCTAATGGCCATTTTTCCTCCGCTGCTGTCACCCCTTATCTCTGCTGCCTGATGGTGGGTGGCCAGGCCCACAGCTCTGACTTATTCTGTTTATGTGACAAAGGCAAACCGGCAAGGTCAGAGCTGGGGGCCATGCATCATAGTGCCAATATGGTGGCTGTGAGGGATGGGGATGGGGGGACACGCCGCAAGGTCCTGGACTTCTCGGAAGTCACATTTTCACCTCCCGCTCTGACACACAATCTTACCCCACTTCCCACAGACAGCCTGCTTACCCTGGCTCAAGGTTGAATCGGCTTTACTGTAGGGGTACAGAGAGAGGCCATGACGTGTTCAGCTTTTAAAACATTAAACAATCTTCATTCCTTCTTCTTAAAAAAACAGCCTATTCGGGCAAGTTTTCATTTTCCCTTTTTCCTTTGTTTGTGTCTTCTTGTACAAAATGACTAATGTGGAAATGTTTTACATGATTGCACAGGTCTAACCTATATCTGATTGCTTACCATCTCACAGAAGGGGAAAGGGGGAAGGGAGAAGGAAGGAAGGAAAGAAGAAGAGACTCTGAAACTGGAAATTTTGAATAAAAATGTTTTTTTAATTTGGAAGAATAAAAATAGCTTATCTATGTCTTTTGTTCCTACACTAGTCAAATCCACATTACCCCTTATACATACCCCAAATGAGTCACTTCTTACAACAAAGAAAAGCACTTAAGAAAAACTGAGCAACATAGTGAGTGTACTTGGTGGTGACTGCACTATTCTCCCCCCGCTCCCAGAGACCACCAGCCTCTCTGCCAAAGAAGGGAGAAGCTGCTCTATAGATTCGGTCAGGATATTTATTCCTCCCTGGACTTCACTGAAGAGGCTTTTGCACTCGCACTGTTAGAGGTAACAGGTATTTTATTAACAGGTATTCACTCTGCATCAGTTCAAGTAAATCTCCCATGCTTCTCTGCATTCTTTGTGGCCACTGATACATAAGGCTCAGCAATGATGAGTCAGATCCTGTGCTCCAACTCACCTGTGGTCAGTTGTATTCCTCTGATCTCCTCCAAGGAATATCCCTCAAGAAACCAAATGGATGGAGCCCAGCCAAGCATGTCAGTGGCAGGGGAGCTACCCAAAATTACCAAGACTGCTGCTTGCAAGATGCACAAAAAGGCAGGGCGTCAAGGCAGGGGTGGGTGGTCCTGCCGGCTTCAGGTGTTTCTTCTTGGCCCAGAATAACTTCCTTGGTGACACCGAAGAACATCCTGGAGACTGAGGGGTTCTCCAGCTAGATGCACATAATTCCTTGGGATTTTGGTGGATGGAGCCTGGGTTGGTTTGAGAAGATAGAAAACTAATAGTATGGAATTCAAAAGAAGCTTAACCCCAAGTCAGAGAGCAGGCTGGGGCCAGAGACTCTCAGCAATAGTAAGAGAGAGTCATCCATTCTTGGGGCAGCTAGTTGGTGTATGGCTAAAGCACCAGCCCTGAAGTCCGTAGGACCTGAATTCAAATCTGGCCTCAGAAACTTAACATTTCCTGGCTGTGTGACCTGGGCAAGTCATTTAACCCCAATTGCCCCCCCCCAAAAAAAAGTACTTCTTATCCAAGAGGCTGTGCTGGCTTTTGGCCTGACCATAGTGTGAAAATGCCATCTCCAGCATCTCTGTATCCCTCACCAAGGACAAAGACATCCCAAAATGGACCTGAAGGTGAACTTCAGGCTCTGAGAATCCCTAGTTTCATCCCAGCCTCAGTTCAAACACCATCTCCTTTGGAGAACCTGCTGAAGCTGCCCCTGTCCTTCACCGCAAGTTAGCGTGCTTCCCTCCCACCCCTGACCCAGTGATCTTGCATTTCTTTTGTATTCATTTTATATGCACATGTCCACATGTCCTCTCATACGTATACTCACACACATACACACGCACTCCCTAACAAGAAAGCTCTATGAAAAGATTGCTTCTTTTTTTCCTTTATATCCCCAGTACCTAGGACAGCGCACATGTCCATACTAATAAATGCCTGTCTTTTGATTGGAAGGCAGATGTATCTTTCCTGTTATGGTGCTTTTTTTTTTTAATGATACATCCTGGATAATTCCCCAGACACTAAACTAGGGATGGTATCAGTAAAATCATTGTAGGACTGGAAAATATTAGCCTTTAAGATAAAAAAGGAATAACTTCCATGCTTCAAAAAAAAAAAAAACCCAGAACCATTCATATTTAGAATTCAGATCCTAAACTATTGGAATACACGGGAGCCACCTGCCAGTGGCTGCTGGAGATCCAACCCGGAATGGATCCTCTTGTGAGAGGATGGTATAAGGAGACTGAGAGGCCGTTGCTGTTCTCTGATCTCTCTGAGAGGCCGTTGCATTGTCTGACCTCTCTCCTCTTCCCCCTGCCTCCAATTTATTTTATTCCCAGTCCACAAGCAACACCTGTGTCAGCAAAGGCTGCCCTGCAGCTCCTTCACATGCGGTGGAGAGGCTGTGGAGACTCTTGGAGCACTGACCTGTCCCTTAACACTAAACCTGTTTGCAGGTTCCAACACACTGGAGACACGTGTGTGTGTCCATGCACATGCACATATATGTTTGGGGTTAGCAGTGGTCATGGTGACTTTTAATCAGGGCCTCACTCTGGCTCCAGATCCTGTTAAATTAGAGACAGAAAGCTCTTTTGTCCTCACATCGCTTTCAGAAAAATCCATTGCAGCACCTAAAATTGTCTGAGGGGAAACTGACTCCCAACCCAAAGGTCCCTCCTTGCCGTTGCTGCCAGCTGTCTCTCTGGCTCAGCCCCCCTCAGCAGCCAAGGGGAGAGTGCTGTGGGATCAGCTCCAGGGAAGCTGCCTGAGGTGGTATCATGAGCACCCATTTAGGGCTGGAACACAGGCAAAGCCCACGTCTGAGACACCATCCTTCTGTGGAGTCCTCAGTGCTTCTAGCACAGGGACAGGACAAGGGAGGCCAGCAGCCAGAAGGGGAAGGAGATGGGAGGAGAGAGAATTGGGGAGACAAGAAGAAAGATGAGGGTCATTTACTCTCTTGGTTCTGTTCATGTATAGAGAGCAGGTAGGGATTTGCCTTTCTTCGAGACTATTTACTGAAACCTGGAGGGGACCAGAAATCACTGAAAGAAAGCACAGACAGACATTTTTAATTGCACCTGCTCTTGGTCTCCCTCATCTTCCTGCTATTGACGGCTCCCCCTGACACCATCACCCCACCCTTGAGCTGCAGCAGGAACTATCCAAATACTAAATATGCCCATACTTGGGCACTCAAGCTAAAGGCAAGGCTCAAAGGCAGTGTCCCCCGGCCCCCATCCAGCAAGTCAGTCCAGCCACCGCCCAGACTACCGTGCCAGTGCAGCGGCAGCTTTTTGCACATTTTCAGCAACAAAGAGCTCTGACCGAAAGGTCCACAAACATCCCTTCCACCTGCAGCTGCTGCAAGAGGCCGATTCTCATTTTCTTCGGCTTGATTTAAAAAATCGTCTTGCTCTGTTGACAAAGCCCCCGGTGGAGCGTGGGCCAGTTGGCCCTGCCCAGGGTTTGTGTACCTCATTTCTTTCCACAGCCATCTATCTGGATTTAATTCTCTGATAATTCTATCAGCTTCCCAAGTTTGGCAGCAGCCGTTTCAGAGCATCTTTTATATTTCTCACGGATGTTAACTCTTCCAGGGACAGTGTCCAGACTTGGAAATTTTCTAAGGAAGTACCCCGGCCCTTTGGAGCAGTCCCCAAAATTCAGCCCCTCCTACAAGCTCTCTTGGCCAGGGTTTTGGAGTTCCTTAGAATTGTGGACAAACCTACACCAAATAGGCTTCTTCAGCCCACCTTCTAGTCATGGCACCCCTGGGAGCCCAAGTCTGAGAATCCAGCAGCCCTGGGTCCTGGCTCAGAGATTACCAAACCACAGTTCTGGGCTCAATGTCATCTACGAAATGGAGCTGCTAATCCTGACATCACTCCTCTCGCTGGATTATTGGTTTTTTAATCACTTTGTAAAAGCTAAACACAGTCCTACAGTTACTGGGATTGTTGATGGCATCTTTAAAGTAATTCAGTCACAATCTCAGGCCATTAGGGTGGTGAAACCCTCCTGGTTTTTTAAGATGAATTTCTTGATCACTTCACTACACTTATAAGGTGGTTGGGGTTTTTTCCCCATTACAAAACAAAACAATGGCATAATTAAAATAGAAAAAATGGTCCCAGATTGAAAAAACAACAGATTCCCACTCCTCTAATTCAGTCCAGCCTTTTTTTGCTCTTTGCACAAAACCTAGGACAGGCCCAAGCTTTGACTGTGCAACTACAGCCTTTCCTCACTGAAGCCATGGACCCCTGAGAAATGTACAGGTCAAATCTCTGTCCCAGAATGTTCCCGGTCATCCTTAATCAACAAGATATGGATTAAAGCAGCTCTGAGGGGCAACCTCATGTCCATTAAACTGGCAAAGATCCTACAGAAGTCTAAAAATTAATGCTGGAGGCGCTCTAGAGAAATAGAGCCAGGCTTTCAGTATTGGGGGAATCTTTCTAGAGAACAATATGGCGGCAGGCAAAGTTAACAAAATAATCATAATCTTCATCCACAGACTCCACTGCTGGTCCGTGCCTGAAAAGTGTTTCTTCCTTTTTTCTATTTGTCTTTTTTTGTTTTCATTCTTTCTTCCTTTTCCCTCCTTCCTTTCTTCTTTCCTTTCTTTCTTCCTTTCTTTATTCTCTTTCCTTCCTGTTTCTTTCATTCACATGAGCTACCTCTTCAAAATGTTCACAACAATATTATTTTCATTATACCACAAACAAGTTAAATATCTAACAAGGGACAAATTAGACGATTTTGGTACATAAACATAATGCCATTAACATCGACAAGTATGGAGAACATAAGAAATATATGGAAATATCTAAGAAATAATGCAAAGCTGCCCGGAAGAATGGCATATACTGGAACTCCAACTAAGAAGGAATAAAGTGAATGGGAATGAATGGATTAAACAAAGAATCCCAGTGGTGAGTCAGAGGGAATACATTAAAAGTTCCCCTGTTTAGGAGGGATAAAGTGCATCTATTCAAAGGAATGCAATTTCAAAGACATCATAATTGACTATTGCTGCAAAATATTTTGCATTAGAAATCATTAGAGACCATTATAATCAGGTGTGTGCTAGAACCACTCTCAAGAGAAAGCCAATTGTTTAATGTTCAGTGGCAGCATTTATACCTTGGAAATCAGCCAATACTACAAATCAGGGCTTGGGTTTTTTGTTGTGTTGATTAACTGTACTTCAGCAAATAATGGAGAAAATAATAATAATGCTTGTTAAAATTTACAATGTATTGTGCACATATTTTTAGCAAGAGAGCTGGTTGTTAAACACTTACAAGCACGTTGCTGACTCTAATGCCACAGAAAGCATAAGGAAGTTTGTGTTGATCCCTGGGCATGAAAGGAATCCTGTTTAGGCAGTTCTGGCCTAACCGGCCTTGGTTATCTGATTGGCTGAACATACTTCCTTGCCAGACTGCTCAACCCAAACCAGTAGAAAGAAGCTGTTCTTACCAGAGAGGGGCTCCAGGAAGAGCTGCTGGAGTCCCGGTGTTACAGCTCAGCTGCTCTTGGGACCCTGGCCGGCGCTCAGGCTTCCTTCAGTCGCCACCAAAACTCCGGGGCCAGGAGTTGTCCGGAGCAGGCCTGCTTTGGAAGGGCCTTTCACAGCTGTCTCTATTTGTAGGATTATGAAGGAAGCACCGAAGTGGATCAGTGCAGGCCCCTTGGGGTCTCCGAAAGGCAGGAAGGAACCTTAGACAAGCAACTCAGGGCATCTGAAAACCTGCTGTATTGAAGCAAAAGCCCAGGAACTTGGCAAAGAATGACGGACCTGGACTCAGAAGATGGCTGGAGTGGGCAGGCAGGAGGTTAGTCCCTTCTTTTACCCCTGCTGTTCTGTGAGCTTGGCTACCCTTGCCCTTGGACACCCTGCCCCTCCGCTCATTCCCTGGACACCCATCCTCTGGGCATGGCTTGCCTTCCAGTTCAAACCTGGGAAGACGGCAGAGGCCCTGCCTTAGTGCAGCAGCCTCACCCCTGCTGCCCCATCCCTTAGGAGAGCCCCCATAAAGTGTTCTACTCCAGGAAAGGAGTAACTGGAACCTCTCGGCCATAGCTGAGACCCTAGCCGGAGGTTTCTGGCAAACCGCCTCCCTGTCTGCTCAGACTCTGCCCCGGTGTCTCCTCTCTGTTTCATTTGAACAATGATATACACGGATTAGCAATGTGGTTAACAGATTTTATCAAAGTGGAGCTCAAAAGCCAAAGCAAATATTTAACTCAGAAAGGTGAACAAGCTTGTAAGGAGGAGACTTTTCCTCACTGGGGAACTCATGGAAGAAAGACTGAAGTGCTGGTCCATGCTGGCGATGCAAATTCTGCCCGTGTCTTCCTCGGGATTTCTTCTGGCCGTCTCCGGCTCAGGGCTTCCAGGGCCTTGGAGTGACCATCCCCTGGGGCTTCCGTCATCCACACCACTGCCAACCCCATGGCTCCCTGCAGCCCCCGGTGGGAGGGGTCACGGCAGCCAATTACAGGTCTCTAGTCCCAAGGTCAGGACAATGCTCACCAAGGAGTGGAGGGAAGGAGGGAACACTGAAAGACTCCAGGGATTCAGTATTCCACTCTTTGGCAGGCCCTAGAAAGTTGTGACCTTGCAATGGTACATAACAGCTACTTCGTTCTTTTGCTGCACCCATAGAGGGCATCCGGGCTGAGCCGAGACCGTTAGACACGAATGCCAGTCATCTCGATATAACAATAGATGCCAGTATCTGGAAAATGGAGAAAATGATGATGAAATAGGGCATCTCACTGGGAGCTGAGGGAGGGCAGGAACTCAGCCATCACTCATCTCTATGTCTCACTCCCAGCCTGTTCTCTCTGCTGACCCAACGGCAGAGAACCCTGCAGGGAAATGAAGCCAGAGGAGCCCAAAGGAGTGTTCTCTGCCTAAACCTGAATTAGCCCTGGTCACCCCTGAATTTCCGTGGGACCCTGATTTTCACCCCTGATTTTCCATGGGACCCTGATTTTCACCCCTGATTTCCTGTGGGACCCTGATTTTCACCCCTGATTTTCCATGGGACAGTGCCTTTGTCCTAACTAGAGTGCACTCCTCATTGGTGAAGTCATACAATTAGAGTAGACGGCTTGAAAGAGCAAGCCAGGGCTGCCTGTCTCAGACTAGCTCCATCTATCCAGGATGAGAGAAACAAGGTACAAAAAAGAAGGCTTTGAAAAAACACTCCCCCCCCCCAATTCTGGACAGGCAACCAAGGCGCTCCTCATCCTTGACACACTGGGGTTCGAGATAGCTCATGCGCTGGCCTGAAGCCTGATCCGATTTTTTTGCTATTCCCCCCCCCCAAGCTGCCTTGGAATAGTGACCCCCGATGACAGTTTCAGATACTAGCACTGGGGGCAAGCCGAGACTTATTCAGCACCATAGCAGGGACAGCCCTAACCTGGCTCAAGGGAAAAGGTTGGGGCCGCCTGTGTCCCTGTCCAAGGTGCGGGCCGAGAGGCACTTCCCAGGTGTTTGGCTCAAATGTACTAAGACCCTTAAACAGGACCCCGGCAGCCCCAGGGGCTGGGATCTTGGACAATGATGGCTCACCTCATTAAGTGAAATCAATGACAAATATTAACTACTTAATCAGTTACAAATATTAACTACTTCCATTAAGTGCAAGCAATGTGAGGGGGGCTCAGTCACCCATAAACACTGGGGGAAACAGTGCTGGGGTGGGGGGAAGGGAAGGCACAGGGAGGGGGTTCAGGAAGGGGCTCTTCCTTCTCACTGTCCTTCACTCCTCAGGGGCAGCCATGAAAAGAGCCAATCTGTCCCCTAAACACAACCAGAATGGGCATTTACATGAGGCTGCTTTTAAATGGCGCCCGGCTGACTTCTGCTGAGATGGGAGCGTGGAGCTGCTCCCTCCAGGCTGTCGGGGTGCTCCGTCTTTGTCAGAGAGGCCGGCTCCCGGGGACGTGGAACTGCTCAGCCAGCAACAAGTTGGAAGAGGGAAAAGACAAAGGACCCACTACATAAATCACAGGTGTCTGCCTGATGGAAAGCTAATGATGCCGGGAGAAGGCCTTCACCTGGAAAAACTTCACCTCAAACCAGGCAAGCTGTGGGCTCCCAAGTCCTCCAGGCCCAAGGCCATCCCCCCCAGGGGTGTCCGGGGACCCCACACACACGCTTCCTGCTGTCAGAGCTTAGCCCTGGGAAAGTGACTGCGTCCCCGGGTCTGGGAATGTGTGTGTGTGTGAGACTGTGTACATGTGTGTGTGAATATGTGCAGGATTGTGCCTCTGTGTCTATGAATGTGTGTGCATGACTGTGTACATGTGTGTTAATATGTGCAAGACTGTGTCCCTATGCTGTGAATGTGTGTACATGTGTGTGACTATGTGCAGGATTGTGTTCAAATGTCTGTGAATGTGGGCGTGACTGTACTTTGTATGTGTGTGAATGTGTGTGCAGAATGTGTACATGTATTTGTGAATGTGTATGTATGGTACGTGCATGTGTTTCTGTGTGTTTGTGACTGTGTTGTGATTGTGTATGTGTGTTTTTGTGTGTGGATGTGTATTGTGATTTTGTGCATGTATTTGTGAATATGTGTACATCTATAAGAGTCTGGACTAGACAGCACTGAGAGCATCTACACCAGTGCAGAGGGGTCTGGAAAATCCATTTAGAGAGACTGGGTTTGGGCCAAGCCTAACATTGGGTCTCCGTGGACCACAACATAATATTTTCTCTCTTTTTGTTGTTTGCTTGCATTTTGTTTTCTTTGTCATTTTTTTTCCTTTTTGATCTGATTTTGCCCGTGCAGCATAATAATTGTGGAAAATGTATAGAGGAATTGCACGTGTTTAACATATATTGTATCACTTGCTGACTGGAGGGGGGTGGGGAGAAGGGAAGGAAAAATTTGAACACAGAGTTTTGTAGGGTCAATGTCAAAAATTATCCATGTATATATTTTGAAAATAACAAGTTTTAATAAAAAAAGAATGATTGACTCAGTTCACAGGTCCACCCACAGTGCATTAATGTCTCCTTTTCCCCACATCCCTTCCAATACTGGTCAGTTTCTTTTTCTGTCCTATTAGTCAATCTAATAGATATAAGGCAGTATATCAGAATTGTTTGAATTGGCATTTCTCCAATGAATAGTGAGTCAGAGCATTTTATATGGTTATAGATAGCTTTGATTACTTGATATGAAAAGTGGTCATGTTTTTGTCTTTTGTCGTTTGGGGAATAGCACTTATTTTTTGTAAATTTGATTCAGTTCTCTATATGTTTGAGAAGTGAGACCTTTATCAAAGAAGCTAGTTTAATTTTTTTACAGTTACAATTGCTAACTGTATTTCCCTTGATATGGTAGAGACAAGATGCCAAAGTAAAGGCAGGGACCTGACAAGTCCCTCCAAAAACCTTTAAATAACGACTCTAAACAAAATCTAGAGCAGCAGAACTCACAAAAAGGATGGAGTAAAACAATTTTCCAGTCAGAGACAACTCTGAAGCAAAGAGCTGTTGTACCAGGTTGAGAGTGGAGGACAGTTAGGTTCAGTGCAACCATAACAGCACAGCCTGGGATCCCAGCAAACCAGGAGAGAGCCCTACGGAATCAACAGCAGCAGCAGGGGGTCCCTGCTCCACTGTGGCTGCAAACTCGGGTGTGCTGGTGGAACTGCCTGCAACATGAACCTGATTATTGACCAAGGAACAGAGTCCTGCCTCAGGGCCAGCAAAAAGACCTCTTTAAACTCCTTCTGACTAGTTGTTTGACCCCCTTCTCATGCATGGGATGAGAGCTCTGGAAGCCACAGCTGCCACTGAATTGGACCTGTCTCTTTCATCCAATAGAAAATTTTCATTAAAAAGAAGAAAAGGATTCCTCATGCCATATATGTAAGAGGCTCCCGTGGACAGCAAAGTCTGCCATGATGGAATATGGGTGATTTTCGCAAAGCCATTAGCTTTGTACATTTACTCTTTGTTCCTCATTTTTATTGGGGGAAGGGTTAAGCAAAAACTTTCATTTGCCATAAGAAATAAGTACTTATTGCTATGGGCTAGACACAGTGCCAAGCACTGGGGATGCAAAGGAAGGCTAAAAAATCCAGTCCGTTCTCTCAAGGAGTTCATGTTCTAATGAGGGAAACAATATGCAAATGATGGAGTTCATAGAGCTACATCCAGAGTGGATGGAAGCTTATTTGAGAAGGGATGAAGGAGAGCCTTCCAGACAAGGGGGACTGCTAATAAAGGGGTGTGGAGACAGGAGAAGGAATGCCATCTTCTAGGAGCAGCAAGTAAATCAGCAGAAATCCCTAGAGTGTATGGACTAGAGAAAAGTTTTAAGATTTAAGTAGGAAGGAGACAGATTGTTAAGAGGTTTTTATATGACAGAGAATTTACATTTGATATTGGAGGTAATAAGGAGCTACTGAAGTTTCCTGAGTATCACAGTGACATGGTCAGGCCTCTGCTTTAGAAAAATCATTTTGGCAGCTGATGAAGAGGATGGATTGGAGTGGGGGAGATGTGGGAAAATAATGCCTCACCTGGGGACCTACCTGTGCTGCTCTCCTGCCTCCAGATACAATGAGAGAGCATAACTTAGCTCATCTTATCTCGGTGGACATCAATTAACTTATCAAACTTTACTGACCTCAGACTGCAATTCAGGTTCTGAAAGCAAGAGCTAAATGAACTGCAATGGAGGTGGGTGGGAAAGGGGTGGGCTTTAACAAGATGGAGTGCTGGTTACTGGGCAATGTGAAGTTTGCCATTCACAGCCCACCATGACATCCAGGCAAGTTCATCCTAGATTACACCATTCAACCCTCCATTGAAGTATTCCTCACATCCTGGAGGTTTTCCAGATGACCAGGCTCACATGCCTAAGGGGCTCATTTAGCCAGAGTGCAGGCAGTGAAGGAACTTCCCAAATGGCAAGTAATAAATGCCATGTCTACTTTATGGATCAATTTCTGTATTTGCCTTTCCCTCCCTTTGGGAGCTCTAGTTAGATGCAGCTGGGCGAACCCAAATGTTCACAGTGGAAGTTGAGGACAAAGCATTTCTCTAAAAGGCAATAAAAAGAAGCCTCCAAGTATTCTTGATTGGAGACAGTTGGAAATATCCTCTTGGGGAAAAGAAGAATCAGAATTCAAAACTTTAGCAGAAGTGAAAAGTGAATATTGAGATAGAAAGGAATTGGCTCTGCTTTGGGAATAACTCTTCCCGTGTCACGGAGATGGGGGGGAAGCCATTTCTGCTGCCAAGTACTCATTTAGGGACTGTCTTAGAACATCGCCTGAAAGTTAAACACATTATCTTCTTTCTCCATTTCCTTCAGTCGTGTCCCCTCCCCTTTGCCTCCCCCTCTATCTCTGAAGCAGTGAGATGCAAGAGAGAGCTAGACTCAAAGACAAGAAAATCTAAGTGAAGTTTCCACCTCGGATACATGCTGGATGACCTTGGACAAGTGGACATCCTTTCAGGCCTCTAAAAAATATTCAGATAGCAAGTTAATAGAGAAGGAGCTAATCAACACTGGTAGAGGAAATTTATTTCCTGGAAGTTCCCCGTCTCAGTGGAATGACAAGTCCACTCCCTATACCTATCCCCTTTTATTCCTCTAAGAGAATGTCACTTGAAGCAGGAAATAAAAGTTTATATTCTTTGAAATCTTGGGCTTCAGTTGCAGTGAATTTATCTGACCTTGTTTTCCTTCATATAGTCTATATTCCATCTTCCCTCTACAATCTGTTGGGAAGATATCCCCTAAACTGATTCTAACTTAGTACAATCAAGCAATGCTAATTAAGCCAGGAGCCCCAAGGAATCTCTAACCCAAAGTTAAAGTGAGGCTTCTGAAACAGGTGTCATCCTCGGGGAAGCTCAGATTTTAAAAGGGTCCAAAACTTTGCTCAAATATATGCCAATCAATCTGACGATCTAAATGAAATGGATGAATATTTACAACATTTTTAATTGCCCAAATTAACAGAACAGGAAATAAAATACTTAAGAAGGAAGACCTTCAGGGTTTCTGGCTAAGTCAGAAACAACTGCTATTTATACTCACTCGGAGAATAAATGACCAAATGAGGATTGGGCTGGAACGTATTGTTGGCCAATGAGTGAGAGAGAGGCAGAGTGATTTGGGTTTGAGGTATGGTCCTTAAGAATGAAATCTAGCCTGTAAACCCCAAGAAATCTTTCAAGGTTCCAACAATTCAAATTGACATTTCTTTGGGTAGAGCATCCACAGGTAAGGATGTGATACCCTATGTGCATGGAGGGAAAGCTGAGCCGATATAATAAAAATGACAATTGTGCCTAAGTTAAGTTAATTATTCAGCTCCATAACAACCAAACTACCCAAAATTATTTTGTAGAGCTAGAAAAAGGCAAAACAAAATTCATCTGGAAAAATAAACGATCAAGAATATCATGAGAATCAATGGCCTAGCTATAGCAGATTTCAAACAACATTATAAATCGATAATTATCAAAATAATCTGGTACTGATTAAGACTATAGTAGTGGATCTGTGGAATCCATTAGATTCCTAATACAATGTAAAAAATGATTTTAATAATCTAGTATTTGATAAACCCAAAGATCCAAGCTTTGGGTACAAAAACTCATTATTTGACGAAAACTGCTGGGGAAACTGGAAAATAGTATGGCAGAAACTAGGTATATAATAAGAAAATCAAAATGAGTACGTGATTTAGACATAAAGGATGATACCATAAGGAAATTAGGAGAACATAAAATAGCTTATATATTAAATCTATGGATAAGGGAAGAATTTAGGAACAAACAAACTATAGAGAGCATTACAAAAGTAAAATGGATATTTTTGATTATACAAAATCAAAAATTTGCACAAATAAAACCAAAGCAATTAAAATTAGAAGGAAAGCAGAAAACTGGGAGGAGGGCGAGTTTTACAAGTGTCTCTGATAAACACCTCATTTTTCAAACATATAGAGAACTAAGTCAAATGTATAATAATTCAAATCATTCCCCAATTGATAAATGGTAAAAGGAGATGATCAGGCAGTTTCCAGATGAAGAAATCACAGCTGTCTATGAAAAGTGTTTTAAATCACTATTGATTAAAGAAAATTAAACAACTCTTGAGATACCATTAAATTAAAACAACTCTGAGATACCACTTCACACCTATCAGATTGATTAATATGACAAAAAAAAGGAAACTGATAAATGTTTAAGGGGATTGGGAAAACTGGGACATTAATGACTGTTGGAATTGTACATTGATGATCCAAACATTCTAGAGAACAATCTGAAACTGTACCCAAAGGACATATAAAACCATGCTTATCATTTGATCCAACAATACCACTACTATGTCTATAACCCAAAGAGATAACAGGAAGAAAAACCTATTTGTGCAAAAATAATTGTAGCAGGTAAAAAGATTTATAGCAGATTTTTGTGGTGGCTAAGAATTGGAAATTGAAAGGATGTCTATCACTCGGGGAGCGACTGAAAAAGTCATGGTATATAATTGTAATGAAATATTGTGCTGTAAGAAATGACAAGCAGGATAATTGAAGAAAAATTTGGAAAGACTTACATGACCTGATGCAAAATGAAGTGATAAGAAGCAGAAGAACATTGCACACAGTAACAGCAAGATTGTATGATGAACCATTAACAGCTTAGCTGTTCTCAGCAATACAATGATCTAAAACAATCCCAAAGGACTCGTGATGACGAAATGCTGTCTGTCTTCAATAAAGAACTGATGTTGTCTGAAGACAGACCGAAGCATATTATTTTCACTCATTCTCTCTTGTCTTCTTGCACAAACTAATATAGAAATGTTTTACATTGCTACATATAGATACCATATATCAGATTGCTTACCAGTTCAGGGAAGTGGAAGATGAGGGAAAAAGAGACAGTATTTGAAACTCAAAACTTTGGGGAGGAAATGAAAAAAGTTATTTTTACATTTAATTTGGGGGAAAATAAAATATCATTTTTAAAGTACCGAAAGCCTGAAGGTTCTCCTTGTGGAAAGAAAATGTCCATCCCACCTAAAACTAGGAGAAACAGAGAGAGCCCACTCCCTTTGGGCAAAAAGCTGCTGAAGGATCATTCTTCCCTAATCTGATTAACTGGTCTTTGATTTTTCAAAAGAGGTAGAGAAAAAGTAATGTTTTTTGAGCTGTTTCTAATCTGAGAGGAATACCAGTGCTGTCCTTCCTCTCCTGAGGTAAATGTGGAAGCCCAGATAAAGCCAAAACTTGGAATCGGAGAAAAGTTTTGCAGCCTCGGGTTCAATGAAGTCATGGCTGACCACCTCTTTGGGTCAGAGGAGCACTGTGGAACAACCCACACAAGATGAGCAGAAATAAACGCCCAGGAGAAATTAGACTCCATGTCCGTGTCCGATATAAGCCACATGCCCAGTGAAATCTCCTGAAAGTCATCCCCTCTGAGCAGCACGAGAATATCGTCAGAAGACACAGTCCCTGCAGAGCTGAAGGGAGATGCCTTGTACATGGCATACTTTATATGGAGACGTGACAGAGAGGATTGGGCCATCTCCCCAGGTTCTTCATCATTTTCTCCCACACCACCTCTGATCTCCAATTGTTGAAGACCCTGTATCTTCTAAGGCCCAATTCAGATGTCACTTCTTCTATAAAGTCTGCCCTCAGTCCCCCAGCTGGAAAGGATCTCCCCCTCCCCAAATGGCCCTTAAGGCATTTGGCCTAAATCTCTCTTCATGTCTTTGTATCCTAGATATTTACATACTTCTCCCTAAACCCTTTGGAATCATGGGATTTTAAGCTCGTCCAAACCTCTCATTTTGTGGATGAACATACTCATGCTCAGTAGTTATTGAGAAAATGGGCACAGCAAGTCTATATTTGAAAGTATCTCCTTTTGAGTTGGGAGGGGCCACAAAGGAGATGGTGGGGATTCCCTGCGGAGCACAGCAGTAGAGCATTAGTGTGGGACTTCCATGGAAATTCATATGGCTACATAATAAAGATGGTGGACAGGATCATCCTCGCTTTTGCTTTTTAAGTCAGCAGCCTTTGAGCAAAGAAAACAGGGGAAAACTTTGGATGACAAGGAATATTTTTCAGGAACTTCTTGCAAAGTAGGTTGAGACAGAAAAACTCCTCATCTTAACAGGAGCATTTGTGGCTTCAAGTGCCGGAACGCATCTCTTCATCTTCTTTTAATTACAGAGCCACGCTGGAGACACCGAGCCATTTGTCGAGGCAGCCACCATGTAAGAGCAGTTTGTCATGGAAACTTGGAAAACAAGTCCGAGAAGGAACTCTTCTCTTGGGAACCGAAGCCCCTTCGCTAGTTTCTTGGCTCCCCACTCAGCGGACAAGAGGCTGAAGAGAGAGGAGCCCGACACAGCCCATAGATCTTGGCCACTCTTGTCTTAGGCATTCACCAGCTTGGGTGGGACTGGCTTGATTCCAAGGAATAGCCAGGCTGTGCCTCTCAGGGCCATAGAATATCGTTCTGTGCTCTTCCCTTACACCATGAAAATAGAGGATGTGGACTTGCCCACACTGCCCTCCCCCTGAGAAAAATGAAATATGTGAGCTCTTGACAAAAATCCCTAGTTCAATACAGATATGTCCAAAGCTACCCTTTCTTCCTCCTCCAGGGCCCTGCACTGGCTGTCCCCAGTGCCCAGACAACTCTTTCTTTCCACCTTCCGTTTTCCTGCTTTCAGCTGGAATCCCCCCTTCTCCAGGAAGCATCTCCTGAATGCCCTTAATTCTAGCACCCTCCCTCGGAGGATTATTTCCTTTTCATGCTGTATGCTCTGGATTCATCTGTAGACTGTGAGCATCTCTAGGGCAGGAAGAGTCTCATGCCTCTCTTTATATTTCCAACACTTAGCAAAGTGTCTGGCACATGACGGGCACTGAATCAGTGTTTATTGACAGACTTTACAGTGGGAATGACAGGCTCTTTAAATATAAAGTACAAACATTTCTGAAAGGAGAACATCAATATCTTTTCCCCCAATGGCCCAACTTGATCTCCCAGTAGATGAGGTCGTACCATGGAGAGAGAGCTTTTGTTCATCCTCTTTCATCTCAGAGATCCTGTGATTCTGAGGTCAAGCAGACTTCTCTCTTCTAAATAGAGAGAGAACAAAAATTAGACAAAGAAGAAGAGACTCCTGGTGAGTCATCATTTATCAGAAGAATATCTAACTAACCATGGCCACAGAAAATCTGCACCATGAGGCTCTTCCTGCTGCTTCATCCTATAGAAGAGGAGGAGAACCAGACCAACAGAGACAGACAGAAAATCCAGAGACCTCTGCTCTCTTGTCTGCTGGGAGAGAAGGGAAGGAGCATAGGGGACTCCAGAAGACCTCTTTCAAAGCCAACCCAAGGCACATTGCGTGCTATGGTCCAAGGCAAACTTTCTACTCTCAGTGTTCTATGCAATCTAAGGGACTGTGCCCCTCTCCTACTTGGCCCACTCCTCTTTCCCAAAAAAACTAAGTCATTTCGAGGGTGCCTTGTCACATGATAAACAAAAAGCTGCCTCCTAAACTTGAGTCAAATGACTTGTTTTCTATCACCTTATTATGAATGGAGCTGACCAGAGGAGGGGCAGTTACATGGTGTAGTGGATAGAGTGTGGGACCTGAGGTCAGGAAGTGTCATCTTCCCAAGTTCAAATATGACTTCTGTACTTGTCAACTTGCCTGGGTAGGTCACTTAACCTGTCTGCCTCAATTTCCCCATCTGTAAAATGAGCTGGAGAAGGAAATAAAAAACTACTATCATATCTTTGCTAAGAAAACCCCAAACGGGGTCACAAAGAATTGGACATGATTGAACATGACTAACAACGACCGCCTGAGTCAAGAATAGGTGTTAGATATACACCCTTCACCCTACAGCCAACTCCACCATCACAAACAGTCAGAAGGTCTCAGTGTAAGCTGTGATTCTTTACCAAGAATGGCTACACAGCCAGACTTCCAGCAAACTCTTGGAACGTATCCAACTCCACTAGTCAGGAACATGTCATTTATGGTAACCATCTTATTTAGTAGCAAATAACCCCGGTCAGACTCAGCCCATGATACCCTAAGAGGGATCCTGTGTGAACTGGTGAGCTCTTATCCAATCCCTTATCGTCTCTCTGGCTTTGTGAAGGAAATAGGGCCTAGACATGGGAAATAGTCTTTTGACAAAGACACCAAACTCTGGTTCTTGTCAAAGGTGGACAGCCTTCCAGGGCTGCTCCTGGTGCTATCACTTACTCTTTTGGAAACCCCCTGCACGTAAGGACAGTCACGTAGTAACAGAAAATGTCATCTCTGGCTGTGTTGTCTTATATGTAAATTGTCCCAATGGTCTACAAGCAGATGCTCAGCTTACACCTGGTTATAAGGAGGCTGTCTCGGGGGCACTTCCCCTCCTGACTAGTACAGACCATAGGAGACAGCCAGCCTCGGTATATACCTGGTGAAAGAATGGTGTCAATGAGTGAATTGGGGCAAAGTTGTGTGGGGCAAGGGTGTCTGGGGATTTTCCTAGAGAAGTAATGCATACACAGCCCACACTCACACACACACTGTAGAACACAGAAGGGTTCCAGGGCACTTTATCAAAGTTTCTGCATGAATGTCACCATCACAGGTGAAATATAAATAGTTTCATTTTCATAAAGAGACAAATTCATTCCTGTTTTCTGTGGAGGAAAACAGTTTGCTTGCCCAGAGGACCATGTCCTCGGAGAGTGTCAGAAGGGGTTGCCATTCATGCCAGAGAAATACAGAAGGCTGGGGAATCTGACATGCAATAAGGACAACCAAATGTCAGCCCCCGGACCTTAATGAGAATGGCTTGTGTTGCTTTCATCTCCTGTTCTCCCACCTCATTATATTCATTTTCAAGAAAATGGTTTTGCATTAAATGACTTTCTCTCTTTACAATCTTTGACACGAGGGGAGGTGCCAGATCTTAATAACTTCATTATTTAAACATTTTTGATCTTCCCTAGATTTTAACTGAACTTGCCATTTTCCTCTCTGGCTCCTTAAAACTTGGGCCAGGAACAGGAATTGGCTGAATCAGATCAGAGAAACTCCGCAAAGTCACAACATCAGGGAGTGTTCCTGATCCCGATGAACGTAAGCCCAGGAGGAATCATGAGGAGTCAATGGCCAGTGCTCGGGAGCAGAGTCCAGAGGCTTCCTCAGGAGCAGGAGGTCTCCAGTATATTGACAAGGTCCCAGCATTACTTTGTCCTCGGTGTTTTTTTCTAATACTCCAATACGTTCAGCAGTTTTCCATGTGAATTTTAAGGTTTGCAAAATACTCTGAAAACTAAATTTTGCTTAATCTGCACAACACTTGTCAGGTAGACACATTATTTTATGCACTTCATAGATAAGAAAACTAAGTAAGGAGAAGTGGTGTCTGGCTCAGGGTCCCACAGCTTCCATCAGAGGCAGGACTCAAATTCATGTCTTCTTACCCCAAAACAGCCTCCCTAAAACCCCGCCATCTGAGTGATTCTGATTCAGACTTGGGCAGTTCATGTTCATCTCCTTAACACCCAAGGGAATCTGCATTTTGGACCCATCTCTGACTCTCCCGCGCTATCTTTTTCCTTTGCGATGGCCGATTCAAGCATCAGAACCCGTCCTCAGACCCCACACATGAGGCTCTCATTAACAGGTTCTCTCCTGTTTTAAAAGTAAAGTTTCACTCTAGGGATAGTAATAACGGGACTGGCATCATCTCTGACGTTATGTCCTGCCCAGAAGCTGGAGAATCACGCGTCCAAGTGCTGAGAGCCTGTGATAAGGTCAGGGATTTGAATGGCCAATGCCTGAAGCAGTCAGTCCCCTATTGTTGGGGGCGAACAAGGCAGCGATCATAACTCGGGGGGAGAAGGTACTTGGCAATCTTCAGGCCCGGCCTCCTCCACGTGAATATGATAGATCAGAGACCGGAGAACTAAGAGCTCATCCGGGCCAATGTGTCCGTAAGACATTCCCTTCCAGCTCACCAGGGAACTGTCCTCCCTCCCGGCTCTGGCCTCAGCCTGAAAGTGCGTCTCAGAGGCTGCCCTGAGGCTCCCCCAGCCCGGAGCTTCTGGGCTCCATCGCAAGGCCCTGAGCCGCCCCCAGCCTCCCTGTGGGGCCCAGAGCCAAAGGTCCAGCTCCCCGGGTCCTTCCCGAGAGGAGCAGAAGCTTCGGGCTGATGCCAGCACTGAAGTCTCAGGAGAGGGAGAAATCCCGGCGCTGTTAGAAAGCAGGAGAGCGGCGGCCCTACCCAGAGCCCGGGCAAGCACCGGCCGGGAAACGGGGCACGATATTCCCGAGCTTCAAAGGCGACCAGAGTTTGCCACGAGCTTCTGGAAGCCCTCATGACCAACAGTGTCAAAGGCCTCGGTCAGGTGAATGACCGTCGTACACGGGCCTGCTCTGCTTGGGGATCGGTGGCTGTCATACACGGGCCTGTTCTGCTCAGGGGGATCGGTGACCCCTCGTACACGGGCTTGTTCTGCTGGGGGGGGGGAGGGAAATCGGTGACCCTCGTACAGGGGCCTGTTCTGCTCCTGGTATTTTTCCCCGAGTTGTTGATCAGCAAACACACACCAAAAACTGTTCCTCGGTCCTTGCGGAAGCCACACTGACTCTGGAGAAGGCGGCTATCTTCCAGAGGAAGGATCCGTCTATTAAGGAGGACTCTGGCAAGAATCTTGCTGACAATTACTAAGAGACATACGCAGATCCACATGATTGCCGCAGGATAATCTGTTCCCTTTATCTTTACACAGCTGGACAATGGCGTTATCCTTGAACACCTAGAGGTTAACTTCTGCCTGCCCCGTAACTGGAAAATTTTCTATCAGCTTTTGGCTGCGCATTGGGCCCCCTGCCTTAAAAACCTCAGCTGGACTAGAATCAGCAGCAGGTGCTTTGCATAAGAGAGGAGCCGATGCGTTCAAAATCTCTTCTTCAGTTGGAAATTCAGCTAGAAAGGGACTACTTCAACTTGAGGTAAACAGCTCTGGCAAGATCATCATGCAGTTATCAGGGGCATCTCCAGGAGCCCTGATCTCCATGGTCAGAAGCACCAGACCGGTTCTGGGAAGATCATAGCACAGTTATCAGGGGCATCTCCAGGAGCCCTGCTCTGTTTCCCCACAGCTCTGCCAAGATCAACATGCAGTTATCAGGGCCATCTCCAGGCGTGCCGATCTCTATCTGGCCACTGGGCCCAGGTGGCCCTTGAAGAAGAGAGGGTAAGATGGGTGACCTGGCCCAGCCCTCCCTCCCTCCAATCTAATTCACTCACATGTCCTGGGTCACCTCCCTGATCATGGTCCTTTTTGTGAGGAAGAACAAACCACCAGTGCAGTTATCCACCAGATGTCACTCTCTGTTTAAACAAATAGGCTTTATTCAGCTTGGGATCCCAGCTGAAGAGAAGCTGGACAACTTCTGAGATGGTTTCATCAACCCCTCAACCTGCAGAGGAGGGCAAAGAACCTGGAGAGAAGGGCAAAGAGCCTGCAGAGAAGGGCAAAGAACCTGGAGAGAAGCTCACTCTGCAGCCAGAACGAGCTCAGAGGGGACTAGCAGCATGGGGTCCCAAGCTCCAGGCTGTCCCCCTGCTGTCCTGCCTCAAATTTAAAACCAAAGCAGAGAAGCGATGCTGGGTTTCTCTCAGGGAGGGGGCAATCACCATAGTTGTCTCAATCCACTTATGAAGAAGCTGTTGCCATGGGAATGGAGATCCATGAGATCCTCGCCTCACTACTAGCAGAGCCAAAGGCTAAAGAAATTCCCCTTCAAAGGTTCAATTAAAAAGTCTGCTTTCAGGCCACAGCACAGCCGAGGAATCCCTGGGAAGCAGTTCACATTTCCAAAAGAGAAAATTGACCTTTCCATTATCCGGGCATGCTGAGCGTCGTGCCAGCTGAATATTGAGTCTGGTTTTCATTTTGGAGTAAGTACCAAGTGAGACTGAGCTCCTATGGAGCTGCATTGGGGTGTCAAGGGAACCCCAGGCTCTGTAGGGCTTTGGGGGAGACCTAAGCTCTGCCGGGGACCACCAAGCTGGGGATGCAAGAAGTGATGCTTACTTGCTGAGCACCCCTTAAGCTAAGGGCACAGAAGCTCTGCACCAGCAAGCTGCCAGATCTGGGATGACTTGAAAGGAAATAAAATAAAACAGGTTTGAGGGCCTCCTCTACTTCTACAAGAACAGAAGGGAAAAGACAAGAGAAGGCAAGAAAGGATGAAGGGTAGAGCTCATGGTCACCCAGTTTCAATATGATTCCACTGTGGCAGATTCAAGGAACACTGACAAGGCTGAGAATGGAAAGCTGATGATCAATGAGAAAATCATTACCATCTTCTAGGAGTGGAAGCTGGAACTAAGTATGTCATCGAGGTCACTGGTGTTTTGGGCAGTGGAAAAGCCTAAAGGATGGAACTAAGCAGGCCATTATCTCTGCATTCCCAATCCAAAACCACTTTTCTTTTTTACTATTAGGAGACACCTAGATTCTCAAAGCTAAGACCCAACATGAAAGCTGTGCCTTGAGCTTTGCATAACAACATAACAAATAAGAGAGATGCAAGAAAATTTAAGAATAACTAACAGCTTAGTAAAAGAAGCATTAAAAATACAGAAGAAAATAACACCTTAAAAAACAGAATTGGACTAAGGATAAAAAAAGGTACAAAATTTCACTAAAGAAAAGAACTCCTTAAAAAGCAGAATAGAGCAAAAATCTCACTGAAGAAAATAATTCCTTAGAAATTAGAACTAAACAACTGCAAGCTAATGACATAAGATGTTTAGAAACAATAAAATAAAGTCAAAAGATGAAAAAGTAGAAAAAGTATGAAAAATCTCATCAGAAAAACAATTTTTCTGGAAAATATATTGAGGAGAGATAATTTTAAAATTATTGGACTACCTAAAAGTTATGACAAAATCATATGTCAAGAAATTCTTAAGGAAAACTGCTCTGATATCTTAGAGCTAGAGTTGTCTTTTCATCAAGAATGCTTGACAATTCTCTATTTCGTTGAATATTTTTCCCCTTAAAGAATTATACTCAATTTTGCTGAGCCATTTGCCTCTTAACAGTCAAAAGATATAAGCAATTTTCAAAAAAATAAATCAAATCTATTTATAGTCACATAAAAAATGATCCAAATCATTATTGGATTAGAGAGGCATATTCAAACATTTCTGAGGTAACAATTCACACCTATCAGAACTGATATTAGAATTGTTGGAAGGGTAAAGTACACTAATGAACTGATGGTGGAGCAGTGAACTGGTCCAATAATTCTAGATAAAAATTTGGACTCATAAAACTATATGTACTCTTTGACTCAGCAATACCACTTCCAAGTCTGTATCCCAAAATTATTATGAAAAGGGAAAAGACCCACATATGCAAAAATATATGTGTGACACAGTGACCCATAATCAGATTTAAATCAGAAACTCTCAAGGTAAAAAACAAAAAGGATTTATTATGAGAAAGGGCAGCTACCAATCACAGCAGTGTTAGTATAGAAATGCAAAGCACAAGCTACAAAACACAGGATTATATAGACCTTAACACGGAAGCCCCACCCCCTTCTTAACTTTTCACCCATTGACTGGAAGTCCAGGCTTATATTCTAAGACGTGGAAATCTACTCAGAGACTAAAAATCTGCCCAGATGATGTGGGTTAAGTCTGTAAAAATTGCATCCCCTTTGAGCTGCAAAAGAAGAGAGATTGGGGTCTCCCAGGCTCCAAAGAGTCTAGGAGAAAACATACTTTCCAGGCTGGTCTTTTTCTAAGGCAAATCACCCCCCATTGATCTTTTTGGGAAACTGGATCCCCCATTCATGCTGAAAAAGCCTTCAAAGTGATTTTCATTCAATTGAGAGATCTGGGTCTGATATTGAGTGGCTTGAAACTCCAAGTATTCTAGGCCTGGGACCAGTAACAACATTGAAGGAATTTCATTCAATTGAAACTTCAGTCTCAGATTTCCTATTAAAGAGCCATTTTAAACTCATTTCTTTGCAGAATGTCCAAAGCAGGATTATGCCTTGTCAAAGAACTTCTTTCCCTGGCATAGCAGGACTCCTGCCCGCTGTGAAGAGACCCTCTTCTCAGTGGAAAAACCTTTTGTCATTTCTCTACCAGGACCTTGCCACTGAGGAAGTCAGTCTCTGAACAAAGGTGACTTCTGCAGTGCCAGTGAAACTTCCTTTTTGCCATTAATATTTTGGGTTCATGAATTCTTTCACATTGAACCTGTGCTGACCAGAAGGGGATTCTCACACTTAAATTCTCTGCACTGCCACTGGAACAGCATCACAGAGACCAACTAAAAAGCTGCCCAGACACAAAGAACACTATCCAATGACACATTCTTACCATCAGTAACACATCATATTAAGAATTTAATGCTAATTGTGGCAAAGAAAGGGCAGGGAGAAGAGGAGGGAAATGCATATTTATCTAAGCTAACACTTTTGGCTATAGCACAACTTGTTATTGCAAAGTTTCAAGTTATACTTAGGGTACAAGTCAAGTCTACATTCTTATGAGAAGTCTTCACTCAGTTTATCCCATTCAATATTTATAGCAGATTTTTTGTGATGGCAAAGAATTGGAAAATGAGGAGATGCTCATCAGGGAATGGCTCACCAAGTAATATATATGATTATGATGGAGTACTCTTGTGCTATGGGAAATGACAAGTCTCAAAATAACATGGTAAGACCTATCTGAACTTATGCAAAGTAAAGTGAGAAGAAGTGGGAGAGCATTGTGCTCCATAACAGCAAAGCTGTGGTGACCATTAACTGAGAAAGACTTGTCTACTATGATCAATACAACGATTCGAGAATTCCAATGTACTTATGATAAAAACAAAAAATTCTGCCTATCTCCAGGGAGAGAACTGATGAACTCTGAATACAGATTGAAACATAATTTTCTTACTTTCTTTACTTTTCCTGCTTTTTAAAAATATGGTTAATATGGAAATACATTTTGTATGCTTTTACAAGTATATTTGTTATATTGCTTGCCTTCTCAGTAGGGAGGAAGTATGGGGGAGGGATTCAGAACTAAAAATATAAAAAGAATGTTAAAAATACCAAATCATAAATGGACAATGGCTGCACCACATCAATCTTTATTGCTATAGACGCTCTGCTAGCCTTCTTTCCCAGGCATTTTCCTGGGTTCCTCACTCTCCAACCCCCCCTCATCTCCAGCTGGCAAATCTGGCCATTTTTACCTTCATATCTCTCATCTCTGAGCCCTTCTTTCAACCCTATTCAGGCCCTCATCACCCCTTACCTAGATGATGGCAGCAAAGCCCACTGGCTCTCTATTGCCCCTCATCGAGGATGAAATATAACTGTCCTGTCAGGTTTCCCAGTCTCTCTTTTTTGGCTCCTTCTTCACTCTGAGGGGCCAAACTGGCTTCTCTCCTTCCATGACACACCTCTGTGCCTTTCAGGTACCACACAAGCCCCATATTCTATCTGCTAACGCCCCTCCTGCCACGTGGTATCTCTGCATTTACATATGAACTTGTCATCTTCCCCACTCCAACAAAGGACAATGTCTAGCACATAGGAGGTGCTTAATAAGTGCTTGTTTGGTTAATTGCTTATCCTCAGTGAACAAGGGAAGAGGGGAGAACGAGGAGACAGTGTGGTACCGGGGTCAGACAACCAGACTTGGGTCAGACCACCTGGATTGGAATCTCTTTCTGACATTGGGCAAGCCATTTAACCTTCTGGGGCCCGGGGAGGGGTCCTGATCTATAAAAGGAGAAAGCAGACAGTGGCAGGACCCCTTCCCCTTATTATTCCTCAAGATGGAGGAACACGATGCCATTGGGAATTGCCTGGGAAAGATTGTTTCCTCTAAATCACCAGCTCAATTCTTGGTGTGTCATTAGCCCTTGAGTTTGTTTTCGTTTTTGCCTTGCATTGAATTACATTCATTGTTCAAAGCAAAACACCAAGGAATTATGCAGAACTGCGGGAACAAAAACCCATTTAGTTAAGTTGGAGAAACAATAGGAAAAGAGTTTGACTAAAATTTGCTGCTGAAAAACAGAGCATTAAAGACCATTTAAAGCTCCTCAGTTCCCACCTGCAGTGCAGTCATTCATCCCAGTTTAATGGGCCTTCGGACCGACTTTCTCTCTAAGGGGCCATCAGCGACCTCTCAGATGCACAAATAAAGGGCTGTCTCATCAGCAATCACACTGATGGTCAATGAGTTGAGAAATGGAGAACTTTGGAAATGTGTATTTCCCATTCTCTTCCAAATGAGCTGCACATCACAGCTCATTGCCCAGAAGTCTATTGATCTAATTTCATTGTTCTCGGTGGAGAGAAGTGGGGAGACTGTTTCTTGAAAAATAAATGTTACCTTGTAGGATGAGGCTCGAGATCTCTGGAGCACTCCATGCAGACTTGAAGGCTGGGTCCCCAGACGGTAGCATGACTCCTCTCCTCCTCAGATTTTCAGGTATAACTCTGAGGTTGGGGGTAGTTTTCCCTAGAATCATCTATGAACCCACCACCCATGTGAATGCCCCAAAATCGATCAACTCGTTAAAATATCTCCAATTATTATTGGAGATTAATTATTATTCTTAAAATAACATGCGTAAACCAATTAATATCTATTACATTTTACAAAGGACTATATATCAGTGTAGCGATACCCAGACTCACTCTCCCAGGGCAAGACGAACTACATCGCCCAATCAAGAATCTAACCTCCCTGATAAACATGGGGGAGGGGTCTCTTTTCTAGTGTCATTGACTCAACCCTCATTATGGAGAATGTGTGAATTGGTCAATAAACATCTTGCTGATGTTGAATCATTTGAGTTTTGTCCAATTCTTCCTGACACCATTTGGGTTGGGGGGGGGGGGGAAAGAAATTATTGTGTCACGGTTTCCTTTTATTGTCCTCCCTCAGTTTCCCTAAGTTGTCCTGTCTCAGTTCTTTGAATTGTTCTGCCTCAATCCCCGTGGTTGCAACACCCCTTCCTGTTCATTAGGACTGAGATAATTAGGGCTGTGGAGATCTGGCCACTCTGGCCTTCCAAAAGATAAGACTCCAGATGTCCTATACAGATACCAACTGGCATCCCCTATCTCTAAGTTCCAGACTTTCTGTCTCTAACTAACTACTCCCTTCACTCCCAGTTTATCAGATTTCTGTTCCTACCCCCAGCCTGTCAGAACCGAATTGATGGTCCCTGCCTGGACTCCCCCCCCCTTGCCTTTGTTTCCCAATCTTGGGGTCATATATAATTCACTGGAATCTCACATTCAGGGCTGCTGCTGCTGTTGCTGAATGCTTTAAGACATCAGCCCTGGGACAAAAATGGATCCTTTGGTCCCAGAAAATCTCTCCCTCTCAGAAATCCAAATAAAATATTAAAAACTCTCTAATCTCTATCTTGCCTCAGTTTCTCCGGCATTACAATACTGGGGTGGGCTGCCATTTCCTTCGCCAGCTCATTTTACAAGTGAGGAAACTGGGATAAATAGGGCTAAGTGACTTGCCCAGAGTTACCCAGCTTTTAAGTTTCTCAGGTAAGATTTGAACTCGGGTCTTCCTGACTCAAGGAATAGTGCTCTATTCACTTCATCACTTCTCTGCTCAAATAAGTACTTATGAAATGCCCATTGTGTGCTAGACATTGAGGTAAGAGCTGGGCATTCAAAGAAAGGAACTAGTCATCCGGGGTTACTGGATGTCCGGGTGTATGAGGGTGCATCCTCCCGGAGGGGGGATGGAGTAAACTATAAAAAGACCAGAAAAAGTCATGCCCAGAATTGGATGTGAGAAAGAGAGAACAGTATTAGACTGCTCCTCTCAAGCTGGCCGGGGGATCTGCAGCCAGGACTGAGCTCACGGTGGGTACAGCTGCAGGGGGTTAGAGAGACAAAAAACCCCAGAGGGGAGGTTCAGGCAATAGCATCATGACCTCATCAGGGCCTGCCATCGGGGTCCCCCGGGTCCCCCACGGGTCCTTGGTTCGTTGGGGGTCAGCATGAGCTAGTCTGAGCCAGTACAGCAGAGGGAGCTCTGAGTTCAGCAAGCAAACAAAGGAACTTGGGATGCCCAGTTCAAGGGATGCTCAGTCTGCCTCCTGATTGGCTGATTCTAGTTCCCAGGTTAATCCAGCCTCCTCTGGACAATAAAGGAGTGGGGTCAAATTAAGATGATTAGTAGTCATTAACTGCCTCAGTTTCACCACAGCTAGGAAAGAGCTCGCTCATAAAGGGAGTTAAGTACCAAAACAGAGGATTTTATATTTGATCCTGGAGGCGACAGGGAACCATCAGAACTGGCTGAACAGTGGGGGGCGCTCAGATTTGTGATTTATGAAGCTCAATTTGATGGGTTAGTGGAGGATGGCCTAAAGAAGGGGGAACCTTGAGGTAGGATGATCAGCCAGTGGACTATGTCAGTTCAGAGGTGACGGGATATATCAAAGAAAACACTGAACCCCAGTGAGGAGCATCCCCTGCACTTCTAATGTATAAATATCTTCTGTTCATACAGAGAGAAACAGAGGGAGAAACAGAGACAGACAGACAGAGAGAATTGCCAACTCAACTACTTCATTTCATTCTATTGAACATTCAACTTAATCAATACTTGTAAAAACCAACAACAACCACCTGCTATCTGATGCTGGGCACTCCGAAAGAGTTACTGGCCACAAGGGAATCCCAGTGTTCCTGGGCAAACGAGGAGAACCCCCTCGATGGCAGCTGCTGCTAGACCAAAGGGATCTTCGAGGCCCTCTTGTGTCCAGCCCTAGGCCCAGCCTCCCTCACTCATTCCGGCTCAGCCTTAGCAGCTAGCCAGGCTGGGTGCCCTACAAACTTCTAAAGAACAAACAGACTGAGGGAATCACCATTAACTATTAAGCAGGCATTTTGAGTTTGGCTCATCATCTCCTGTCCATATTTCATTTATCTTCACACATCTTTTTCTATGCTTAGGACAGCTCTTTAAATACAGTCAGCACTTAATAAATGCTGTGAATTCGCATTTGTCTTTTGTACCTATCGTGACCTTCAAACAGCTCAGTGGTGCAGTTTCTAACCCCAGAATGTCAGAGTTGGAAGAAACTCCGAGACATATCATCCAGTCTGGACCTGGAAAGAAATCCTTCTGTGGCGTACCTGTCAAGTGGTCACTCAGGTTTTGATGGAAAACTAAGATTGAGGAGAAAGTCATTATCTCCTAAGAGAGAAAGGAAGAAAGAGAAAAATTCAAATAGAAGAGGCCAATTTAAAATCCAGATCTCATTTGTACAATCCATTCCAATGGGCTTATAAATATCACTCTGGTTGTTAAACTTGAATTCATTATCCCATACGTCATTATAGAACCTCCGAGCTGAAAGGAATTTGAGAGGCCATTCATTCCAAGTCTTGGACAAACATAGATATGGGAGATTTGTTTTTCCTTCTCCACCCTGACCCAACGCTCCAAACTCGCTTTAGTCTGGTGTCCATCCTAACCTCTTTGGGAAAGATTTGGGTCTTTCTAGGGTTAATTGGAACACTGAGAGGACCATTCTTTGAGAAACACAGATCCAGAGTGGAAGCTGTTTGTTGCGGACCGAGGAAAGGAAGGGATGGCTTCAATAATTACCCTATTCCAGGTATAATCATGAAATGCTTTATTTGAAATAAACGGCAATCACATGGGAAGAACTAAGAAGTCAGAACAATAGACTCAGCAGCTCCAGCACTTTTAAGAAATTGGATTAGGAGCAAAAATTATTTAGTCTTAACAATTTGGGACTTTACAGCAGCTATGTTATGGAAAGGGAAAAAATGGTTAACCGAAAAAGAGCTAACCTATAAATCTTTACAGGCTTTGGACCATAAAAGCAGTGACTAAGCCCCCAAAATAAATCTGAGGATGAAAGCTTACATTACAAAAGAGTGGTAAGGGATGGGAATGTTACAGAACACAGTGAAAAACGGATCTACTTAAGAAAGCTGGCTGTCAGAAGCAGAGCTAAGATGAACCAAGTCAATAACTGGAGCTGATCAGCAACAGAACTGATCGGGAACTTAATGGAAAATCTCCAGAGAGCTGCTCCCAGCTGCCCCTGCTCCTGAGGGGATGCTGAGGAGTTTGGGGGCTCATAGGTGGGGCCATGCCCACCTGCACCTGATCCTGGGGGGATGCTGAGGAGTTTGGGGGCTCATAGGTGGGGCCATGCCCAACTGTACCTGTTTCTGGGGGGTTGCTTGAGGGCAGCAGCTCTTGGACAGGAGAAGAGGGACTCCTAGACTTTCCCCCAATTGTGAAAGGGAGGGCCAGCTAGGGTAGCTTCTTCACTAGGTCTGTGTCTGTAGGTAGGGATGTGGCAATAGTAACTAACTCTTTGGTGGAGGGACCCCGAGGTCCTGCTTAGTCCTGTAAGAAGACTTGCCTCTCCTCCTCCTAATATGTGCCTTTCCTCTGGCCCCCATTTCTCCTATGTGGTCATCACTGCTTGTATGTTATCTCCTCATTACACTGTGAGCCCCTCAAAGACCATTCTCAGAAAAGATCCTGGAGGACTTGCCATTTCCTTCTCCAGATCATTTTACAGCTGAGGAAACTGAGGCAAACAAGGTTAAGTGACTTTTCCAGGATCACAGAGCTATGATTTTGACCTCGTGAAGATGAGTCTTCCTGACTGCAGGCCAGTATCCTATCCATTGTGCTAGCTCACCGGCCTTCTTTGAAGCCAGACACTTTTTCCTTTCTTTGTATTCCTAGTGGTACATGATAGGTGTTCAATAAATGTTTATTGATGAAGTGACTGATGGAAATGACTTCAGCAGGCTAATTATATTTGCAGGGAGTCTGAGCAGGAGTAACCTGGAAACTCCTATGGGGGTCTGGGAATGAGACATGGATGACGTCTCCTTGACATAATGTTTCCACTCACTTTAATGGCCACAAGAAATGTCCTGGGAAGTGCCGGTGACCCCTGTGTACTCCTTCTTGATGGGACTGAGTTCTGAGTTATTTCATTGGCTCATTCTAGTGTATACCTGGGCACGCCTAGGAGTTCTAGTCTATGAAAGGGACCGGTGAGATCTTCAGGAGATCTGAATGGAGATCCAGAGAGTCTGTACTGCAAGATACAGGCAGACCCAAGAAACCAGAGCCCAGAGGGTGAGTTATGTTAAAAATCTCCCCAGGGAAGTCCCTCAGTCTCAGAGACAGTAGCCACAGAAAGGCAAGTGAGGGGAATCATGGAGGAGGGCAAGGAAGTTGAAGGGTTCACACTCACTGGGTGTAAGGTTAATCTAGGTTCAGAATTCTCATTCAACAGGCACAGACTTAAAAGGGGAGGAGTCCAAGTTTACTGCTCAGAACTTTGATTCAAACAAGACAGAGGGGAAGAAAAACCCTAACATAAAAATAATACACAACCAACAGATGCAGGGATCATTATAATAACAAAGACAATATAAGAAACAAACAAACAACATACATCATCACGACTCGGGGAAGCACCAACATCTGAGTTTCTTGGCTGGGGAATCCCACTCATAGCCCTCAGGGTTCCAGGTGGAAGGGTCCCAGGCAAGGACTTCCTGGGTAAGATCCCAAAGTCCCTTTCCCACTAAGGGGTTTTTATGGGATAAGAACAAAGAATGCAATACACTAGGCAGTCTCTTTTGATATGTGACTTTTGAGACAAAGCAGCCCTCCAGGGCAGGGGACTCTGTCTCAAGGGACCCAACAAGGAGAATATTGTTCATTCTTTTACTCAGAGTTTTACTCAGAGAATTTACTCAGGGAACTGGCCAGGTTTCCAGAGCAAATACAGGTCAGAAATGAAGAAAGCGTATTAATCGATGCACAAAGAAAGTGTCCTTCCCTCCCTGCACTTCCTGGCATCTTATCAGATAACTGCAAGCATGTTCCCATGGTCTCGGTGAAAAGTTACACAAAGGACATGGATGAAGTTCACTAGTATTCCTTCCACTGGAATAGACAGTTTATAATGGAATGGAAGTGTGTAAATCATTGAGGAAGGAGACTTCAGAGGTCAGGAAGCTATGTGTGGCTGGAAAGGGTAGGGCAGGTCCAAGTCAATCCCTGAGGAGTTACAGGGGACTGAAGAGGGAGGGTAGCTGGAGCAGGAGGAGTCTTATGGAATGGCTACTTAGCTTAGCAGTCACTCCTAACAGCCCAGGGAGTTAGGGGCTCTTACTATCCTCATATTAATAGGCAAGGAAACTAAGGCATACACACTTGAAGTTCTTTGCCTAGAATCACACCTCTAGTAAGTGTCTAAGATGATATTTGCCCTTTGGGTCTTCCTGACTTCAGGCCCAGTATTCTGTGCTCTGTACCAGCTAACAGCCTGACAGAAGAATCTGCAATTATTCGGCGTTCCAAGGTTTCCAACACTAGGTCAGTGAGACCTCAATGGCGTTCTTCCCTTTATCACAGACAGTTGACACTAGTTACCTGGTTACACTTAATTATCTTTTAGAAATGAAGTGTTGGAATGCCTCCTCCCATGAGCCCTCAGATTAACTTCTGGAGCCCTGAGGGGAGGGGAAGTAGCCAGACTCTGGACTCTCAGCCTGGCAATGGGAACCAGAGCTTCTGAGGGTAGCCCCAGAGTAAGCATTGCCACCCTGCCAGAGCCGCATCTGGAAGAAAGTCAGATTTTCTGAGACAGAGGCAAGGAAGAACTCCCAGGGGTGGGAGATGGCGTGCAGGCTGAAGGAACAGGGACAAGGCCAGTTTGGCCAGATGGCAGATTGAGGGAAGTGGAGTCATCTATAAAGAGCTAGAGAAAGAAGTTGGGTTCAGACCACAAAGCATTTTCCAAGCCAATCAGGGAGGCTTTTCTCTGAGCTTAAAGGCAATAGTCAAGGCAACAAGCATCTATTAGGGCTTTCTGTATGCCGGGCAATGTGCCGAGTGCTGGAGATAAGCCCTGCTGGCCAGGAACTCCTAGTCTAATGGGAGAGCAGCATACAAACCACCTCGTACAAAGAGGAGATGTGCAGGAGAGAGCAGAGCCCATCGATGGAGGGAAGCCATCGTCATGGAGAAAGCGGAGGAGGGAAGCCTGGAGATGAGGAGGAAGAGAATCTCAGGCAGGGGGCTACCCAGGACAGGACAAAGGCACTGAGGTGGGACTTGGAGTGCAGTGCAGAATACATGGGGGAGCAGCAGAGGAGAAAGGCAGCTTATGGAGGGTTTTAAGAGTCACAAAAGGATTTGATCCCAGAGGTAACTGGGCTACTTTATTGGAAAGGAAAGTGGCATGGTCAGAACACACCTTGGAAGGTCACTGAGAGCTGGCTGCAGTGGGGAGAGACTTGAGGCACGCTGCCCACCAAAGGATACGGTGAGTCCCAGATGGCAGTGGATAAGGACTTGGTCGTGTCAGAGGTCAGATGTTCTATTCAAGAGACAACACGAAGGTTGAAGCAACAGGATTTGACCAATGATTGCACATGTGATTGGGAAATTGGGAGCAAATGAGAAGTGGGAAATGGCACCTGGGCTGGAGCCTGAGTACATGGGGCAGTGGGGCCCATGACAAGCTAGGAAGGAGGAGGTACTGGGGGCCTTTTGATCTACTGAAGTTGACTGAGTAGGGGAGTGACATTTAAGGAGTCTCATGTTGGCAGCTAGGAGCAGTTCCTCTCTCTATAGCGTGGCTCAAGACTTGAGGCAAGGAGACCAGGTAAGAGGCCATTGAAATAGTCCAGGTGAGAGATATGGAAGTCGGAACTGAGGCAACATTGACGTGAATAGAGAGAAGAGGTCAGAGGCAAGGATGCTGTGAAAGATTGGACAACTGGTTGGCTATGGAAGGTGAGGAGAGGGCGGAGTCAGAGAGCACTCCCAAGACCCCCAGCCCGTGCCTCTCATCTCTTCCCCAGCAGGGTCCTGGGCACATTTGGAATTCTGCACTCCCCAGCACTTATCAGTCTCACTTCTGCAGGTATAACACAAACCTGGGGGAAATCCCATTTCATTCCTTCCGTGTCATGTCTGCGTTAAGCCACCAGATGGTGCACTTCCCAAACGGTTCTTTCCCGGGTCCCTCCTGCAGGGCCTGGGATGGGCGGCAGCCGGTTGTAGTACCCGCCGTGGCCACTCGGGAGGGAGAGAACCAGCAGAGACCTGAGCTGCTCCCTTAGACACGGCACCCCAACTCCTCACCGTCCCAAGTCAGCTCCAGGAAAGCAAACTTGGACAGAGCATGAAACGTGAAACGGAATTATTTGGGGCTCTGCTCCCACCTTTTCAGGGTGATTCCTCTCCACTTCTCTTCCTTCTCTGGCTGCAATGATTTGCTTCACAGGATACTTGGGTCTGGTGCTGGAAGGGTCCCGAGGGGCCATCGAGTCCAGTTCCTTCATTTCTATAAGACAAAGACCAGGGACATTAAGTCAGTCGGTCACCCAAGTAGGAAGGTCAGCAGACTCCTCCAGCTCCACGGATTCTGGCGCAGGCTGTTCCCAGGGCATCTCTCAGGGCCCCCTCAATGAATTAGGAAAACGGCAATAGGTTTTCCATTGAGGAAGACGTCATGGGTCACTGAGAAATGGGAAGAGGATGGAGTGAAAGCACGGATACTTTTCTATTCAAACGGCAAAGGAAAATGTACCTGCAACAACAAAGATGTCAAGATCGGATCCGAAGGGACCCGGAGAAGGACATCGGGACTCCTGAAATGGCCCGCTTCAAAATCCCAGCCTTTGGTCAGGGAAGATGCATGAGATACCAATGCGTCTTCCATTGAGAACTTTAATATGTTGGTACTATGTCTGCCTCGTTGGGCTCCTGGAAGACTTTCAGGCAGTAATCCCCCTGCAGACCCTGAGTAAAGATCGTCACCTCAAAGTAAATATATAGAAAAAGCTGACACGACTTTTCCAGGAAACAGAAGCTTCAGAGGAAACTAAGGACAAGCCCCTAATGATCCAATCAAGGGATCCACTTGGGGCTGTCCCAAGATTTTTCAAAGCCAAAGGTCAGGCATCCTAAAGGATGAGCAGAATAGATGGGATCTCTTTAAAGCCAGGACCTCTTTCCCGATTAAAAGGGAGTTGGGGAGCTGGAAATGCTTCCCACTTCTGTGCACATAGAAAATTCCCCCCTGAGCAATGATGGAGTGGAGACAAGCAAGCAAGGAGTCTGAGACACCTCAGCTAGCCAATTTAACATTTGCAAATTCTGGTCACGGGTGCTGTCCTTAGTACTGAGGAAACAATCACAAAAGAACAGTCCCTATATTCAAAGTGCTTACATTGCTCTGGGAGGCACAACATGGACACTGATAAATGGGAGGGAGGGAGAAGGAGGTAGGGCTCACTAAGCACTGGGAGAGGGGAGCAGGGCAAGTTTCATGGAGGAAGAAAAAGTCTCAAACCCGTATTTATGAAAATTCCAAGTATTTCCTCTTTAGACATTCTGAGTTCAGAATAAATATGACTGTTTCACAAAAAGCAGATGTAACCCTTGTGTTGGTGACTTGATTCTCATGGGACTCAAAGGGGCTCTTGGAGGAAATTCTCTCTGCTCTGGCTCTTGGAGCCCACCAGAAGATCTGGGAGCTTCACTAATGACAGCACCAGTGTCCTTCTCCCAATTCCCATTATAAGCACATGACTCCCAATGCTCAACATAGGATCAAGAAAACAGAATGAAACTTAGAACAGAGGTTAGAGGAAATGAATACACCATGTGTCCCACTCCCCAAGGAACTGAGCAGAGCCTCATACTCTAGGTGGGGCTCACAGCAGGTAGCAAACCTCCCATTTCCCCCACGGAGCCTCCTATGTCTCAGACTTCCTTCCCAGAGAACACTTTTTCCAGAGAAAAGACCTTCATTCATTACAGTTACTATGCCAGCACTGCAAGGAGGCAAGTTCCTAATTATCAGGGGCCCCCTAATTTGGAAAGCTTGCTTTTCTCCACACATTTCTTTTGTAAAGCGAACATTTGATCTTAGAGCAACTGATGGTGATTTCAGGAAGGATGACCAGCAGTCATGATATTCCTCTGATTATCATAACCTTCAAGTTCTCCAAGCCCCAAGCCCAACTTTTGCCTCTATATCATGTTGACCACAAACATGATTTTTATTCCATCTTCACTCTCAAATTATTCCCCTTCTATATAAACTCTGATTTGGCACTATCTGTCTTTTTCCCTTTCTAAACCTAATCTCCATCATGAATTCTAGTCTCGCCACCCTTTCTTGCTCTTTGAGTCTATCACCCCTGTTCTGACCATATATGAACTTCCTTATATTCCGGAATCCCTTGCCCTTAGCACCACTGACACCCTGTCCATCCTTGATGTTAGTTAACTCTCAATATCCATTTTCTTAGATCCTAGAATTGTACGTTTGCCAGAAGTCACTAAACAGAGACCACTGATCCCTCTACAAAATTTATTCTATCTAGTTTCAAGTAGGCCCTCCCATAATATGGCAGCCTTATTCTCCCCACTCTTTCTGCTGAGATCATTAACTCCATATAATCAACTAATCATGGGGTTTTTTTATTAGTTATCACTACACAGACTCTCAGATTTAAATTTCTAGCCCTAGTCTCACTCCTGAACTCTAGTCCCACATTGCCTATTCTCCAGGGCAGATCTCCAAATAAGCAGCTCATTATTTTCTCAAGCTACACATATTCAAAACAGAAGCAAATGTTTCCCCCCCTGTATATTCCCTTTTTCCAAACCTCCTTACTTCGGTTGAGCCACCATCCCAATCCTGGAATTTTTGCAATCCTGGAATTATTCTTAATCCTCTTCTCTTCCTAATTCCTGCCATGTGGTTGGTTCCCAAGTCCTATCTCTGACTCCTCAAGATTGCCCATATCCCTCTCCTCCACTACCTCAATCACACTGCTCGTTCTGGCCCTTTTGACTTCTTGGCAGATTTTTTGAATATCCTCCTACCTTCTGTCCCATTTCCAGTCTCTCCCTTTTAGTACCTTTTTTCCACCTTCTTGCCAAAATTGTCTTTTGAATACCCAGGTTTAACCATGACATTCGTCTCCTCAAAAATCTAAGTGGCTCCTTATTACAGCCAGGATAAAATGCAGTCTCCCTGACTTGGTTTCCTAGAATGTCTACCTAACTGACTTCAGCTTGGAGACCACCTCCTCCATGAAGCCTTCTCAGATGTTCCCAATCAGTGACGTCCCCTCTCTCCTTAAATCACTTTGGTTTTCCTTATTCCTATACACTCTATCCCTCCCCGAGAATGTAAGTCCTGGGCAGGGCTTTGTTTCTGTTCTGTTGAGGGAGGGTTGTTGGATTCTTTTTGTCTGCTTTACCCAGAGTAGGAGCTTAGGAACTGTGTCACTGGCTTGAATTAGGGGAGGGAAATGGAAGGTCACACAGGCCAGCATGGCTCAAGGAGCTGATGGCTTCCTTCAGTTCTTCCAACCTGTCTAGGTGTAGCACGTCTCTGCGGAGGGGCTGGAGCTCTGGAGTCTTTCCTTTCAGGGGGTTGCTGCTTTTTCTTAGAAGCACCCCACGACCTCATCCCAGAGGCGTGTTGCATCCTAGCTACCCCTAACCCAATGAGGCTTGTTTCTGAAGTACTTTCCCCAAGAATGGAGGTGACGACTGAGGGCCGGAGGGCCGGCCCATGGCCTTCGGGCCAGCTCCTGAGTCGGCCTTAATAATCAGTGGCATACGATGCCATCAGTGTCCTTGGTGGCTTCCCAGGCGCCCAGTGCCCGGCAGAGAACCCGTTCCCTGGAGCTGCGGGATCCCAAGCGGGCCCCGCCTTTGGACAGCGTCCCTTTGACACCCATTGAGACTGGGACACGACTGACTGGAGGGAGGCAGGAAGGCGCTTCTCCTCCAAAGGCAAATATTTGTGAGCTAGATCCTGGTTTGCCTGGCTCGCCCAATCGGCTCCCAGCATCTTTGGGCTGTGCCCGGGCCAGGGGCTGCTGCCGGGGCTGGCTCCCCTGGGCCTGCCCGGGCGGAGGCTGCCTTCTGAATAATTGATCAGAGCGGCATCTTGTCTGCGAGGAAGTTCAATGATCCCTCTGTGGCAGCTGGAGGCTCGACTCCTCCCCGTGGCTCTGCTCGGTGCAGGAAGTGCAGGCAGCCCGGGCAAACAATGGAACAGGTTGTGTGAGGTCCGGCAAACGGCAGCAGTCGCCAGGTGGACTCGGTAATGACTTGGCCCGGCCCCTCGGCAATGATTAACCCGGCGAGCTCCCGAGGCCCAGGGGGCCGCTGTGGCACTTTGGGCCCCTGAGTTACAGACCTCACGATGAGGGTCCATGTTCGATTGGCCCCAGACTGGGGAATGGCCTCCTCCCTCCCTCCCTCCCCACCCCCAGGTTCTTGAGGTGGAGGCTGCAGATCAGCAGGGGCCGCCCATTAGCCCAGGGAGTCTCCTGAGCAGACCGTGGAGAAAGGGAAATAATGAGGCTGGAAACTTTCTCCACAGTCGGCCTTCACCTCAGTTTCCTCACATGTATAATGAATATGTTAGACTGTTCTGAGATCCTCTCTGTCTGTCTCTGTCTCTGTCTCTGTCTCTCTCTGTCTCTGTCTGTGTGGGTGACTCACACACAAAAGTATTGGTGACAGGCATTATGTCGATCAATCGGGGACTAATTGAGCACCTACTATGTGCCAGGTGCTGAGGATCCAATCATAGAAACCTGGCTTTGGAAGCAGAAGGGGCCTCCAAGAATACTAGTCCATTCTGCGAAGGGAGAGGGCCTGAAGTCACACACCAGTGACTGGCATGGGCAGGATTGAATGCCCGGGCCCGTGGGCTCCCGAGCCAGGAGTCACACAGTCTCAGAGCAGGAGCACTAAGAGTGATCTTGTGACCCACCTGGCTCAACCATCCCATTCCTGGGGATGAGCAAACTGAGGCCAGGGTACTGTGACTTAGTTCAAACTGAGGCTTGAAACAGAAGTGTCGGGGGCTCCTGGGACAGTCCCAAACACAAGTCAGATATTCTGGGTTCTAAGTGTCGGGGGCTCCTGAGAGAACCCCAAACACAAGTCAGATATTCTGGGTTCTAAGTTTTGGAGGCTCCTGGGACAGCCCCGGACCCGAGTCAGATATTCTGGGTTCTAGGCTCAATCTGCTTTGGGCTTCAACTGTAGTAGCCGCAAAAGGAAAGAGTTGGCAGAAATGACCTCTTGGAGCTCCTTCCAGCTCCAAACCAAACTTGCTCCCCCAGTTCACCCACACTTCCTAGATTCCTGGGCCTTGGGGTGATTCAGCAAGTTTCTGAAACCCAAGCCGGCCTCCCTGGAGGCTCCGGCACCACCCTGGCCTCTTGTTTCAGCCTCCCGGGCAGCCGGCCCCTGCCACAGTTAACCCTGTGTGGGTCATTGTAGGTCTTGCCTCTGCCTCCGCCTGAGCCCAGGGACCTGTCCCACTCAGGCTTGGGGACAGGGGCAGGGCAGCAAGGCCAGAGGGATCTCCAGCAGGAAGAGAACTTGTCGTCCTCGCTTGGAGCTCATCACCCTTACTCTTGCCCAAAACTCAGTGAGTCCAGAGCAGGAGGTTGTGAAGCGAAGATGCACAGAGCAGCCTCGAGGGAGAAAAACCTTCCTTCTCTCCGACTTCTCGTTTCCTTCGGCTGGGATGGAGGCCACGAGCAGCATGTTGTGGAAGGAACGCAGCGGCGGCGTCCCAGGGCCAGCAGGATCCACAACACCCAAAGGGTGGCCGACCTGGCTGTAGAGAGCAGAAAATCCGTGGGAAAACAAGACCCCCAAAAGCTCTTCTAGAGGGACTGCCGTGTCCTTCTTCCTCATGGTCCTCACCCACCTCCACGAGCTCAGGGCCAGCGGGAGCGGGGCCATGTGCTCTTGTCTCCCCGTGCCGGAGGGCCCCGTCGGCTCTCGGGACCCGCTGTCGGCTCTCGGGACCGTCATCCCCAGGCCAAACCCCACTGGTTCCTTCCCGATGGGCTGCAGCCCACTGCACAGACAGGAGGAAAGCTCGGCTGAATGCTGGCTCCCTCTTCCTGGCTCTGGGACCCTCGGGAAGTCGCTTCTCTCCGCTTCAGTTTCCTGGGTCCACAGGGGAGCCCTCCTTCCTAGGCTTGAAGTGAGAGGCCATGACCAAGCAAGAAAATGACCCCGGGTGCCAAGCTCAAGTTCCAACTGGCCCCTGCAGACCCCAAACTCGACCGCAGGGGTCCGGGTCGGGCCTGGAAGGCAAAGGCTCAGTGGGCACTTCCAAATCTGCTGCTGGACGGTCACTGGCAGGCAACACTACCCTGTTCTACTGTAGTGCTACCACCTAGGGAGGGGTTCTAGCTCGTCTCTCCCTCAGAAGCCCCCACCTTCCTTCTCAGGAAGACCCTTTGGGCCCAGCGAATGGATCAAGGGAGATAGGGAGGGGGGGGAAGAGGAGGGGGAGGAGGGGGGAAGAGGAAGGAGAAAGAGGAGGAAAAAGAGGGGGAGGAGGAGGGGGAGGAGGGAAATAGAAAAGAGAAAGAGGAGGGGGAGGAGGAGGAGGGGAGGAGGGGGGAAGAGGAAGGAGAAAGAGGAGGAAAAAGGGGAGGAGGGGGAGGGGGAGGAGGGAAATAGAAAAGAGAAAGAGGAGGGGGAGGAGGAGGAGGGGAGGAGGGGGGAAGAGGAAGGAGAAAGAGGAGGAAGAGGAGGAGGAGGAGGAGGGGGAGGAGGGGGAGGAAGGAGGAGAAAGAGGAGGAGGGGGATCAAAGAGAATGTGATGGGAGCCTGAACACTTTTCTGTCCCTGTTTGGTGTTTGGCTTGGGAAGCCCAGAGGGGACAATGATCAAAAGTGAGAGAGGAGCTACATGAGTTAAGAGCAGGGGGATGGAGCGATAAGCACGACCTCCCACCCACACAAACATGTACACACTCACACACACTCAGGCTCACACACTCTCCCACGCGCACGCAGGCGCGGAAGCCCCAGCAGGAGCCCGTGCGCTCCCTCCCTGGGGCCAGGAGCGCAGGCCGGGCAGTCCACGCGCATTGTCATTAATCGCTCACTGTGTGCCAGGCAATGCGCCAGGGCAGACACACGCACCCACGCACCCACGCACGCAACTCCCGGCCCGGAATACCTGGCGGAGCAGGGGAAGGGAAAGAGGGAGGGAGGAGGGGGCCGCCCGAGGGAGGGGCCTAGGGGACTCCCGGGGAACAGTTGCTGGGGCGTCTACAGTGAGCCAGCGTTGGTGGCCCCGCCCGCCAGGCGCAGGTGAGGCCCCCCTTTCTCCCTCCTCCCCCGCCGTGATTCTCTAACCGGTTGGCCCTGAGCGTCGGGGGGCCTTGCTGGCCGGGCCGGCCCTCCGGCCCTTCGCCCCTCCCGGCGCCTCGCACATCCCTCCTCCTCCTGCTCCCTCCTCCCCCTCCTCCTCCCGCTGCTGCCAGGGCCGCTGCTCCCGCCGGGGACCGTGCTGACGCCAGCGGGACGGACCCAGGGCCGCAGGCCCGGCAGGCGCCGGGAGAGCGGGCCACGGGGCTCCAGGTACCGGCCGCGGCTCGGTCTGGGAGCGGGGGGTCTGGGCGGGGAGCGGGGGAGGGGGGGGGATCTGGGCCGGGAGCGGGGGGGGGGGGGGATCTGGGCCGGGAGCGGGGATCCGGAGCCGGCTGCTGGCAGGCGGGGCGCTGGGGTCGCTGCGGTCGGTGGGGTGTCTCTCCCAGCTCCCTCCTCTGTCGGGGGCCGGGGCCGGGGCCGGGGCCGGGGCCGGGGCCGGGGCGCGGGGAGGGGGCTTGTCGCGGAGCCTCCGGGCCGGCTGGGGGTGGACAAGAAGGCGGGGGGAGGGGGACAGGGGGCGCTTGGGGCCATCCCGGCCGCGGTCCGTGTGGACGCGCCGCACCTGCCGCCACCTGGCAGGTCCGCGGGCGGCCGGGACAGGCCGCGGGACATCTCTGCTGGGGGCGGGGGAGGCGGCCATCCCCATGGGGCCGGGCCTGGCCGGGCGGCTCCCGGAGGCTTCCCCCAACCCCCTCCCCCAGCACAGCTGCCTCCCGGGGCAGGGACAGAGGCCGCGGCGGAGGGAGGAGGGAGGCGGCCGAGGATGCTGGGGCCCCGCCTGGACCCCTCGCTGCCTCAGCCCGGGGCGGGGGTGTCCGGCTCCTCGCTGCCTCAGCCGGGGCGGGGGTGGGGGGGTGTCCCTGGCTCCTCACTGTCCAAACCCTTCAGGGACCGAGCTGTCACGGGGGGGGGGGCTCCTTCGGAGAAGTGGAACCCGGCCCGGGACTGGGGCACTGGCCGGAAAAGGAAAGCTCCTTGGCCCGAGGTGTGTGCGGGCAGGGGGAGAGCCCAGGGAAGGAAGGAAGGAAGGGAGGGAGGAAGGGAGGGAGAAGGGAGGCCCCCGAGGCCGGCTGCTGATTGGTGGCCGCGGGCAGCCCCGGCCCCAGGGCCCCCAAGCTCCGGCTTCTGGGCCCAGAGACTCCGGAAGGCGGCTGAGGCAGGAAGGGGCCCGCTCTGCCCGGGGCTCAAGATCCAGGCCCGATTTCCCAGCCCTCGGGGCCCAGAAAGGACAGTGCCTGAGGAAAGGGCAACTTCTCCAAGTTTCCCAATTGAACAAGTGCTTGCCCCTCAAGGGGCTTGGTTCCACCTCTGGTGTAAACTGAGGCAGGAGCCCGCTCAATCAGCAATGGGGCCGGGAACAGATACAGGGTATGGGGGGCGAGAGCAGCGGGGATTGGGGTGAAAAGGGCTTCTCGGAGAAGGGAACCCAATCAGTCAGTTGGCATCGAGGAAGTGCCTACTATGTGCCAGGCACTGTGCCAAGCACCGGGCATGCAGGGAAGGGCCAAAGATATGCTCGCCCCACCCCCACCCCCCACGAGCTCCCAGTCAAAGGAGTCAAGTCTCCAAGGAAAAAGCAAGAATTCCAAGGGGGGCACATCCCACCCCCACCCCCAGAAATGGCTTTCCCAAGGAAAGGGGACAATGCTGGGGCCCAGGGCCAGGGAGCTGCAGCGGGCATCGAGGTCCTTGGAGCCCATCTGCGGACCTGCCCACGGCCGCCCAGTCTCAGGCGGGCCCTCAGCACCTCCCGCCTGGGCCCCGAGTGCCCAGAGTGACTCAGAAGCATGAGTCTGAGCTCCTCTTACCCCCTCCAGAAGCTCCCAGTCCCCGATGCCTTTAGGAGGAACACAGAACTGCTAGGGAGTGAAGCCCTTTACTGCGTGACTGGGGCCGCTCCAGCCTGTTCTAGCCTCATTCCAGTCTCCCCTTCATTCACTCTAGTTCTGGCCCCTCAGACTTCCTCCCGCATGACCCTCCATTTCCATCTCCACCCTTGCCCAGTCTGGCCCAAGAAGGTCCTTTCTGCCCATTTCGGCCTCTTGGAATCCCCAGCTCCCTTTATGTCCCAGCAAGCCTTTCCCGATTCCCCCTGGAGATCCCCCGCCCAAATAAAAGGCCCTTGTATTGCCTTTGTTTCTCTATTCCCCTCAGAGGCCATGGGGACTAGATGGAGCCCTGGCCAAGTGGGAGGAATCAGCAGTTAAGCACCTACTATGTGCCCAGCAGTGCTCAGAGCTGGGGATAATACAAAGACCAAAGGTAGACAGTCCCGCCCTCAGAGGGCTTGCATTCTGCCCTAGAGGGGGCGTCTTCAGGGAGCAGGGCACACAGGCCAGACCCAAGGCAAGCACAGACCAACAAGCCCCCCATTGTTCTGGGCCCTGGAGACCCACAAACAGAGAATCCCTGCCTTGGAGAAGCTTCCCTTCTCTGGAGGGGGAGAGAATGGGCACAGGTGCACACACACATGACTGGGTACATAGGGACTGTGCAAAACAAATCCCTAAACACAAGGGGATTAATTGGAGGGGGCAACCGAAGGCCTGGGGGAGGCAGGGCTCAAATGCAAGCAGATCTCAGAGCCTAATGGGGAGGTGGGTCAGGGGCACCTGCGCAAGGTGGGAGAGCGGAGGAAGGGGCCTGTGGCAGCAGCAGTGAGAAGGCCGGCCTGTGGAGGCTGGAGGATCCTGTACACAGACACACAGGTTTAATCCAACGTGACGCACGTGGGGCCCCCATCATGTGTGTCTGTATGACTGGAAAGGAGGATTGGTCGGGTCTGGAAGGGCTGCAGAAGCCTGAGTCGTTTGAAATGGGAGCCTGTGGTCGTGGGGATCCACTGGGGCTGATGGGGCAACTGCCATTTAGGGTTAGAGCCCAAGGCTTGGGGGTAGGAGGCAATCTGTGAGGAGAAGAGCCCAAGGGGAACTTGGGAGAAGGAGGTCATCTGTGAGGAGAAGGACCCAAGGGGAGCTTGGGAGCCTGGAGAGCCCTTTGGGAGCCTGTCAGAGCGGATACCTGCACTGGTCATAAAGTACATGGGGGACATTTTAGGGATGGGATTTCCCCATTTATATATATATTTCATTTCCATGGACAGTTCTTGGAAGCACTTCCCAAGTACCTCTGGAACTTTCACAGGCCAGGAAGGGGAGGTAACCAGGCCCAGGGGCTTGCTGAGGTCTCACAGCCCCTCCCGCAGGGCAGGTCTTGGGGCCCCGGGCCCACTTCTCCCCCCGTCCGGCCCAGACAGCGCAGTGTCCAGCCCTGGGGCTTGTGCCCATTCCTGTGCTGGGGCCCAGGGTCCCAACCCTTGGGGAGGCCCTGGGACAGGAGACGCAGCTTGCCTGCTTGTGAGCTGTGTGTGAATCCGCACCTGTGTGCACACGGACTCTGATGACTTTAAGCTTCTGAGGCTGATCCTGCCAGAAGGACATTGTCGGGCCTTGGAGAGAGCCCTGGGCCGAGCTGCTGGGATGACACCCAGGGGGCTGAGGGGCAGACAGACAGATGGGGAGCAAGGAGCAAGTGGGCACCTGCGGGCATCCTGGCTCCTCCCTCCAGACCCGCTGCCCTTCTGAGCTGGTACTCGGTGTGTGATCCTGCCACATCCCCCTCCGGCCCAGAATGCTCTCCCTCCTCCACTCCTCCAGGAAGCCTCCCAGGTTTGGGCTTGAGATGGACGCATTGCTAAGGCACACATTAAGTGGATGCTTGTGAGCCCTCCTGCTTTTGCACACGCGCGCACACACAAGCTCCTTCAAGGCAGGGAACAGTTCCTTTTGTGTCCAGGTATCGGGCACATGGGGGCTCAGGAAATGCCCCGGGGAGGGGGGGGGGTGTGGGGCCACCCCTGGTCCCTGGAGCTCTTCTCTGGGAGGGTCCCGCCCGGGATCACAGGAGCGCTTTCCTCTGGCCCACCTCCTTTGGGCCAGGGGCAATGGAGGTTTTCTGGCCCTTAGTGGGACTCGGGGGTCAGTCCCAGGATCCAGGGGAAAGGTCAGGCTTCCCAGCATTTCCACTTGGGTTGGGGGTGTGTGGCCAGTCGCCTCATCCCATCATTGGTGCTAAAGGGACCCTTGCAGCCAGTCTGACCCCACCAGAAAATGGGCCCGTGGGGGCGGTGACTTGCCCAGAGTCACACAGCTGGGAAGAGGCTGAGCTGGAGCCCTGTTCTGACCACTGGGCTCTGAAGATGTCAGCTGGTCCCAGATTCCGGATCAGGCTGGTTCACTGAGTAAAGGGGCCACAGGGATGGGCCCCTCCTGGGAAGGCCGGGGGCCCGGACCAGGGCTTCCCCATCAGATGCCTCCAGGGGCCTTCAGGGCCAGAACCTCGGCCCGGCTCCCCAGGGGTCTCGGGGTCTTGCCCCTCTGAGTCTCGCCCAGTGCCCAGCTGCTGCTGATCCTGTGTCAGCTTCACACAGTGTCTTTGTTCCCAGAAACAGCCCTCGGCTGGCACAGAGGACAATAGGGAACTGTGAAGCCCGGGCGGGCGGGAGCACCTCCCCTCCCACACCAGGCCTGAGCTCAGCCCCAGCGGATGCCCTGTTGGGCAGCCCGAGGTTAGAGCCTGCCCTGTGCTGTCTCCAGCAGGAGGGCGGGAAGGGCCCGAGAACGGCCCTGGGGGCCAGCCTGTCCTTCCAGGCCGAGACACTGAGAACTGGGGGGAGGGAGGGAGGCGGCTTCTCTGCCAAGCTCCAGGGGGTCCGAAGGCTGCCCTCCAAGACATCCCAGAGAAAATGACCTGGAACTTGAGGGGGAAGGGCCCAGGTCTCAGTCTGAGGGGCGCCAGCCCTTGGAAGGAAGCCATTTGTCCCTTGTCCACAGGACCTGGCTGGGGGAGAGGTTAGAAACGACTCCATTTGGCAGCTACCCATCTTTTAAGAAATCACTTAATGTAAGGAGGGAGTGACTAAAAGTGAAATCCAGGAAGATTTGATAAGATAATTAGGGGGCAGGCACAGGCATTGGGACCCCCAAGGGAGAACTTCCCTGCCCATGGCTGCGATTTCTCCTCTTACCCATAAGCAGCCTGGGCTGAGAGCTCCGGGACCTGCCTAGGGTCTCCCAGCAGTCTGTCCCAAAGACGAGATGTGGTCCTCTGGCTTCTGGGCCTGCTCCCTGGCCACTGCCCCAAGGTAGGTCTAGGGTCCAACGCTTGGGGCCAGATTAACATGTCATTAGGAAATGAAAAGGAACCCAGCAGCTGGAGCCCAGAGGAGTGTGACTCTGGCTCTCAGAGTCGGTGTGATCTGCAGGGATCGAGTCCTTAAGCACCCCTCCTGCCTCCAAACAATCACCGGGATGCGTTCTGGAAAAGCCGGTCAATGCTAGGTGTAGTTTGGGCTTATTCCTTATGATTTACTCTTTCATTTATTTAGCTGCTAAAACAAAGCCTGATACATCAACGTGGGACTATTCGGGATGTCTCTGTGGCTCTGTTGGCCCAAGGAGGGCAGAGGCAAAGTGAGACAGTCCCTTACACCCTCTGAGGGGCTATAGGAAATACAAGCCCATTTCCTAGGAGCCCGGGCCCTGAGCTCAGACATGCCATCCGTGACTGTGGGCCCAGGACCAGCTGGAAGAGAGGGGAAGCAGCTGGGGAGGCAGCTGGGGCCCGATGGGAACAAGCCAGGGGTGCTCGGGGCAAACCTGATGGGCTGGGGAAATAGGGGGACAGCATTGCTGAGCCTGTCTGGGGAGGGGCCCCCCGGGTCTGGCTTCCCTTTCCCCTGCCTGACCACAGACAGGGGTCTCGGGACGTTGTTTCTTATTTGGGGAGTCTCTGCCGGCTGCTCCCCACACTGGTTCCGCTCCAGATTCTGTAGGGGCAGCCAGAAGCCCAAAGGCAGGTAGGGACGGTGGGGAATGGCGCAGCTCAGGCTCTCCGAGTTTTCACTTTGGGGTCTGTTCTCTCTAGTCTGGTCCCTTAGTGGGGTGACTGCCCCAAGTTGGGTGGTCCCCCTCTAGAGGGACCATCCCACTCCCTTCTCTGGTCCCCACACCCCTGCAAGCAGCTCTTCCTGTGGCTCAGCTCTGTGGCTGGCTCTTTCCCGATTCATCCCCACTAGAGCCTTCCTCTTCTTCCTGGACTAACCTCGGGTCTGCCTTTTACCTCGTGTCATTCTGGGCCCCAGGTGAGCGCCCCCTCTCCACAGAGACCCCTGAGGACAGCAGCTCCCTCCGGGAAGCTTCTCTGTGGCAGGGACGGGCTCCCTTTTGCAGCATCAGGGTCTGGAGCTGGGACTGGTGTGTGCCTTAGCAAAAATGAAATGGGGGAGGTGGGCTCACTGGAGGCACCAGGCTGAGAAGCAGGGGACTCCTGGTGGCTCACAGCCTTTCTATCTCCCTCTGGACATCCCTCATTCAGGCAGGAGAGGAGCCCCCCCTTCTCTGTTAACCTGGGGAGAGGCCCCTTCTTGGGGGGCAGTGATCCACCCCTACAGTGTGGGGCTGATGGGGTGCTTGTGTGCCAGCCAAGTGAGAGGCGTGACCCTGTGAGCCCGTCCCACAGGCAGAGACTGGCCTGGGGGCTGGGAGGAGCGCGGGAGCCCCGGGCAGCCTGGTGGGTCCAGTGTTTGTTTGACCAGGGCTCCCAACTCAAGTCAGGCTGAGCCGTCGGCAGCATTATCATCCCGGTCCCCCCCTGGGGGTCCCACTGTCCCTGTGTTCTCAAGCCCAGGGTCTTCTTGGTCCCTCCCCAAACTGTCCCCCCGCCTCTGAGCGCCCCCTCCCACGTCTGCCCAGCCCCTCCTCCTCACCTTTCTCTGCCGGGCTGCATCAGGGCTGCTCTGGGGCATTCTTTGTCCCAACCATGCCTAGAAGCCTTGTAAAGCACCTACTGTGTGCCTGCAGCCCCTGTGCTGGGGGTCCCCATGCAGACCGCATCTGCTCGCCAGACTCCCGTTGACCCCAGTGCCCTTCAGTTAGAAGCGCTTTTGCTCAGGGTTTCACAGAAAAGTGAGTTAAGGGGCCTGCGGCTGCCTTCAGGGCTCTTCCCTCTTTGCAGGCGGGTTCCGGTTGATGTCCTCCTGCCCCTACCCCGGAATCATCGGCGAGTGAAGGCGAAAGGCAACATGGAAGGACACAAGTGGTGAGTGCGTTCCTCCTGCTGCCCCACTGTGGGCAGGCACCTTTGTGACAAGCCCCATGCAGTCAGACAAGCACCTACTGTGCGCCAGGCAAAGGGATGAGCCCTGGGGCCCCAAAGAAAGGCCCGGGTCGGTCCCTGCCCTCGAGGAGCTTGCACTCAGAGGGGCCACGGACGGGCGGCTCAGACCCAAGGGCTGCAGTGCTCCTGGGAGGACTTGGGGTTCCCAGCTTTCCTCTCCTCCACGCAAGTTCAGGCCGATGATAGCGTCGGTCACCAGTAATTCTGCGTCTGGTGGCAGTTGGTCCTTCGGGAGCACCTCCCCAGCTCAGGGACCCGCAGTGGCGGAGGCGGGGACGACAGGCGCGTCCCGGGAAGCCCTGGGCCCTTCCGCTGCGGCGAGCGGCGAGGACGGGACGCGGGCGGTGAGGGCGGCCCGAGCCCTGGCTGCTGAGATGCGGAACAGCCAAGGGGTTCTGGGGGCACGCCACGTTCTCAGGGGGAGCGGGGTCTCCCAGGGCTTTCCTGTTCCCAGTCTCCTTGCCTACCCGACACTCCCCGACTGTTCCAGAATGCTTTCCTAAGCCAATGGGATCCTGGGCCCGGTAACCTAGACGGCCAGTCCCTAGCTTGCCTGGAGTCAGCCTCGGGAAGTTGGGGCTCGCTAGTCCGGGGGACGCAGGTGAGGGCCTCACAGTCTGCGGCAGCAGGGCCCCGATCCCCGGGCAGGTCCAGGCCTCCGAGGAAGGGCCGGAGCAGGAAGGCGAGGGGCCCCGGCCGGAGGCGGCCCTTGGTCAGCGGGACGGGCCCCGCTGTTCTTCTGACCGTCCAATCACAGAACTTCTTTTCCTGTCTGTTGACATAGTCTTGAAAGAATGCTTTTCAGGACGCTCCCCCTTAGGGGCGACATTTTGCCCGTTACTTTTTCTCTATTTAAAATGTTACAGATTTCATGATTAAAATGTGACCTTCTCAAGCATCTCACCTCCCCCCTACATATGCACCTTTTGGGGCACGGCCATTGTCCCTCGAGCGTCAGGGGCAACATGGCAGAAAGGAGAGAGCCCTGGGCTTGAGGCTCAGAGCCCCGAGTTCTGATCCTGGCTCTGCCGGGAAGTGGTCAGCCTGGGAGGGGCCCCTCTCTGGGGGTCTTAGCCTCGACCCCTGAGGTCCCGGACAGCTCTCAAGCCGAGGTCTCGTACGGAAATGTCATTCTGTAAAAGATTTTGGCAGATATCGAACCGTGTCCCTTCCTGTTAGTCACATGACTAGGCTGAGAGAGACCTTCCTACCCGGCCCAGACCCTTGTTGGCACCTGAAGGCGCCCGCGTGTCCCAGAAGTCCCCTCGCGGCTTCCTCCCTCTTGTAATTGTTGGCCTGTCCTCGGCAGCTACTCCAGGGAGTTTTATGACCAATATGCCCAAAGTCAAGACAAGTCGGTTGTGAATAAGATGCAACAGAAATATTGGAAAACAAAGCAGGCCCTCATCAAGGCGACGGGCAAGAAGGAAGATGAGCATGTGGTCGCCTCTGACGCAGACCTGGACGCCAAGCTGGAGGTGGGTGGGCCCCTGCGGTAGCTCTAGTGGCTGCTGGGGGGCTACAGTAACTCTGGTGGCCATGGGGCAGGGGACAACAGTAACTCTGGTGGTTGTGGGGCAGGGGACAACAGTAACTCTGGTGGCTGTGAGGCAGGGGGCTACAGTAACTCTGGTGGTTGTGGGGCAGGGGACAACAGTAACTCTGGTGGTTGTGGGGCAGGGGACAACAGTAACTCTGGTGGCTGTGAGGTAGGGGGCTACAGTAACTCTGGTGGCCGTGGGCCAGGGGACTACAGTAACTCTGGTGGTTGTGGGCCAGGGGGCTACAGTAACTCTGGTGGTTGTGGGGCAGGGGCACAGTAACTCTGGTGTGTGGGAGGGGGCTACAGTAACTCTGGTGGGTGGGGCAGGGGGCTACAGTAACTCTGGTGGTGTGGGCAGGGGCACAGTAACTCTGGTGGTTGTGGGGCAGGGGGCTACAGTAACTCTGGTAGTTGTGGGGCAGGGGGCTACCGTAACTCTGGTGGCCGTGAGGCAGGGGGCTACCGTAACTCTGGTGGTTGTGGGCCAGGGGGCTACAGTAACTCTGGTGGTTGTGGGGCAGGGGGCTACAGTAACTCTGGTGGTCGTGGGGCAAGGGGGCTACAGTAACTCTGGTGGTTGTGGGGCAGGGGACTACAGTAACTCTGGTGGTCGTGGGGCAAGGGGCTACTGTAACTCTGGTGTCTGCAGAGCAGGGGACTACAGTAACTGGTGGTCATGGGGCAGGGGACTACAGTAACTCTAGTGGTTGTGGGCCAGGGGGCTACTGTAACTCTGGTGGCCGTGAGGCAGGCACATCCCTGCAATAACTGGTGGTCATGAGATGGGCACAACCTAGTAGGAACACTGGTAATTGTGGTGAGTTAGAGGGCCCTACAGTAATTCTGGGGGTCATGGGGTGGGCACAGCCCTGCAGTAACTCTGGTAAGCATGGGGGAAGGGGACTTTGGTGGGCATGGGGTGGGTGAGACATATCCATTGACAGCATAGGGGGTGGGCAAGGGGAAGAACTTACAAAAGGACACAGACCATTGGACAAGGAAAGAAGGCATCAGGCAGGGAGCGGACACCAAATACTATTAAGTGCTGAAAACATGACAAAAAAGTTGGTCCCTGTCTCAAGGAGCTGACATTTTACTGGCAGCTGGACAGCGGGGGAGGGCTTGACCAGTACTGGGGGGCCCTGTGGGGGTGGAGCAGGCAGGGGGGTTCCTGACGCTGTGAAGGTTCCAGGCAGGGACTCACAAGTCATGGAGCTGTCTCATGGCAGAGGCATCCCCTGGGGCCAGAGAGGGTGTAGGATGAGCCGGACCGGAGAGTGTAATTGGATTAGGTTGGAACACAAAGTGGTAAATTGGGCAAAGCTGGCCTGTCATGGAGCCGGGCACTTATTCACGCCTTTCCTGCCAGCCCTGGGGCCGGTCAGGATGAGTCTGGGCTGGGTGATTCACAGGGAGGAGCCCTTGGAGCTAAGTAAGTAAGTAAGTAAGTGGGAACCCACCAGGAAGAGGCGGCTGGGGCTCTGTCCTTGGTCCTGCCGGGAGACATTTTCATCCATTCTCTGTGTAAAGGGCGTCTAGGTTTGAGGCTGACACGCGGGGGTGGCCAGAGACTTGGAGGACACAGTCGAGATCCAGAGATGGTCTCCAATAGGGACAAGTGTAAAGTCTTCCCCTTGTGTCCAAAAACTCAGTTGTGCCAGGTGAGGAGACAGAGGAGCGCCCCAGGAGGCCGCCCCCTTACCCCAAGCCAAGGACGGGAGGTGGCGGCAGGAAACCCAATGGCCCCGGCCTCATCTCGTGCCCGGCCGCATCCAGAGATGCTCCAGCTCTGCTCTTCAGACGACTCCTAGAGGGCGGAGCTAAATGGGGGGCCACGTGGCGGGAGGGACATGGAAAACCCTGAAGCGCATCAGAGAGTGGAGAGGAGGCCGCCAGCCGGGCCATCTGGGAGGGATAGTTAAGGGACATCTGCAGATAGTTGTGAGGAGGCAGTGAGCGCCCCAGTGCTGAGAGAGCCGGCCAGCCCGGGATCCGGGCCTTGGCTCTGGACTCCCTGGCGGGGGTCCGGGCCAGTCACAAGCTCTCAGGTCAGAATCAAACACAACATACACATCCCTAACCCTAAATGCGGGTGCGGTAACATCATTTACATCCCACTGTATGTTATTTACTTCTGGATCATTTCCCCATTACACTGTACATCTGGAGGCAACTCCCAGGACCCCCCATTGTTGAGAAAGGGCTTCTCTTCCCTCAGGGAAGGAGTCACTTAACCCCAATTGTCTCAACAAAAAAGAAAGAAAGAGGGGGGGGAGGGAAGAAGGAAGGAAGGAAGGAAGGAAGGAAGGAAGGAAGGAAGGAAGGAAGGAAGGGAGGGAGGGAGGGAAGAAGGAAGGAAAAAAGAAAGGAAGGAGGGAAGAAGGAAGGAAGGAAGGAAGGAAGGAAGGAAGGAAGGAAGGAAGGAAGGAAGGAAGGAAGGAAGATCCACAGATCCTTGGGGGAGTGAAATATCATGGTCATTTGCCTTGGAATCATTTCTTAAAACCATCTTCTAAAAATGTTTGCTCTCACATATATTTATAATATTACAGACTGAGGAGAAGCTGTTGGTCAACTGCCCACAAGCATTGGCTAAAAAATCAGTGACTCTGTTGGGTTTCTTAAGGGGCTGAGGTATAACCCCCACCTTTCGGGGTCTTCCCCCCTTGATTACTGGTGCGTGGGGTTGGGGACTAGGACTTGGTCCTTTTCCTTAAGGTCTTCATTCCTGTTAAGGATACAAATGCTCCTGAAGAGGAGGTAAAACCGAGGCTATAATCAGTCATTCACACTTTAGTGGGAATGAGTTTGAGGATGTTATTGATAGTCCTCCAGGGGTCTGTAAAGAAGAGGGAAGTGACCTAAAGGGCTGTCTGGAGAGCCCGGGTTAGCCCATGGGAGGGATGAAGGCCAGTGACAGGAGGGATGAAGGCCAGTGACCGCAGGGCTGTCCGGAGAGCCTGGGTTAGCCCATGGGAGGGATGAAGGCCAGTGACCGCAGGGCTGTCCGGAGAGCCTGGGTTAGCCCATGGGAGGGATGAAGGCCAGTGACCGCAGGGCTGTCCGGAGAGCCTGGGTTAGCCCATGGGAGGGATGAAGGCCAGTGACCGCAGGGCTGTTCGGAGAGCCTGGGTTAGCCCCCAGGTCACTAAATGCATCTTTTTCCTCCCGACCGGTCACTCCCCGGAGGGCGCAGTTTTTGGGAGCGCCTGCTCTGGGCCCTCACTGTTGTGTTTAGTTGAAACCTTTCTCTGAAACAAAGCTCTGGCTGACGGAGTGGGGCTGGGCCCTTGCCCACAAAGGGGCAGTTCAGGTCCAGTCAGCAAGCTGCCTCGGGCCCCTGCTCAGGAGAGAGGGGGGAGGGGAGCATGGCCTGGCACTCCCCCCCACACATGGACTGGCCTCTGTGCCATCCTTCGGCATCCTTTGCCCAGGGACTTGGAGAGCTTAGCCGCCAGCCACAAGGCCCTTGGCAGACACAGGCCTTTGTGCCCCAGGGGCTGCCTCTATTTGTTGCCATTTGGCATCTTGGGGGGGTGGGTCTGTGGCCCTGGGAGGCGCTCCTGCTGCCCTGCCCACCATGTGTGACTTCCCTGCTGCCTCAGAGGCCGCCACACTTTGGGGAAGTGAGAGGGAACTTGCTGGGCCGGGGGTGGGGGAGAAGGGGGGAGGGCTAGATGGGTCCCCTCCCCCTTTAGCTGCCACAGTCGCTGTCCGGAACCTCGGCTCCCTTGCTTTCTCTGGGTCCCTAGTCCCTCCTTCCCAGGGGGCGTCCTTTCCTTCCTCCCATGGCCGTCCATAGTCCACCTTGATGCCAGAGCTGGCGCTCCCTCTGCCTGGTGCTCCCTCTGCCTGGTGCTCCCTCTGTCTGTGCTCCCTCTTCCCGTGCTCCCTCTGCCTGATGCTCCCTCTGCCTGATGCTCCCTCTGCCTGATACTCATACTCCCTCTGTCCATGCTCCCTCTGCCTATCCTCCCTCTGTCTGGTGCTCCCTCTGCCCATGCTCCCTGCCTCCAGCCTCACAAAGACCCCCCGGGGGCCCTGCTCTCATTATCTGGGGGAGAACCATTCATGGCCGCGCTCTGTGGGCTTTGGGCGGGGAGCCCCCTCGTGGCGCCTGGTCCAGCGTGTGACCCCCTGTCCCTGTGTTTGCCCCAGCTGTTCCACTCCATCCAGAGGACGTGCATGGAGCTCCTCAAAGCCATAGAACTCTACCAGAAGAGGATTTGCTGTGAGTACGGCCCTGAGACCCCGGGTGCCCACAGAAGACCCAGCAGGGAGGCCCTGGAGCGCCCAGGCTGGGCCTGGGAGTGGGACTGACCCGGGCAGGGCACCCATTTGAGGGAGCAGCGATGGGCTCCCCAGCAACAAAGGGCCAGGCTCCCTGGCTGGCCATCCCTGATATCGGGGCTCTCCTCTGAGAATCCTCAGGCTGGGGGGGGGGGCCGGACTCGCTCTGGGTCCTTGGCTCACGCACTCCCCCCACTCGGGCTGCTCACTCTCGTCTCTCTTCCCCTCAGTCCTGTCCCAAGAAGAAAGCGAGCTGGGGAGGTTCCTCCGCTCCCAGGGCTCCCAGGACAAAACCCGCGCAGGGAAGATGATGCAGGCCACGGGGAAGGCTCTGTGCTTTTCCTCCCAGCAGAGGTGGGTAGCCTTCCTTCGCCGCACACTCTCGGGGGCGAGGTCCCGCGGCTCGCCACCTCAGACGCTCAGGGCTTCTGCCAGACAGGCCGCTCCGAGGAGGGGCCGCCCTCGCTCCGTCCCAAGGAGGGGCCACCCTCGCTCCATCCCGAGGAGGAGCCGCCATCGCTCCGTCCCTACCGAGAGTTTGCTCTGGAAAAGCGCCCAGCCCTGGTTCTCACAGGGGCCGGGCGCTCTTCCATACAAGCCCTCGGGTAAAGCTGTCCTCCTGGATGCCCCCGGGACCTTCAGCCCTCAGAGAATCCTGGGGCTCATGGGAGCCAATAACAATGCAGATCTTAACCCTTAAAGGATTCAGAAAGCCACTTAGCGGCCACGGCTAATTTTTCTCCTTTCTTGTTTTACTAAGTTTTTCAGACAGAAACGCATCTTTCCCTTTGACCTCTATCTTATCCCCACCCCCCAATGAGAAAGCCAGAAAAACAGAATCGCCATTGCAAGCATATCTTGGCAGGCAAAGAAGATTCCCCTCCTGGCCGTGGCAAACGCCCTGCCCCCCTCTCTCCCCCAGTCCTCCCAGCTCTGTCAGAAGGTGGGAAGTCGTGAGAACTTTGGGATTTCAGCCGTAATCAGTGGACGCGGTTGGCCCTCTCTCCTGGCTTCTGACTTTCTTCAGGGTCCCCAGTCTCTCGGGCACTTGAACTCCAGCTGGAAAGGAAACCTGATGGAGGCTTCTAGATTAGACTCCATTCCCAGATTCAGCCCCACACTGGTGAGATCCGAGCCGCCGGAAAGAAAGGCCGCTCCCCGTAGAATCGGCCCCAAACCGAGACTTAGTATTGACCTGGGAATTCCCTTAATAAAAAGTTTTGTTAGGGACTCTCCCCCTGGCCGTGCCCCCCGGAACTGCCCCATGCACTGGATTGAGCTTCCAGATTTCTGAGCAAAAGCTCCGGCTGATTTTTCTTGCGGTCTGTGCCTTCATTCCATGACATCCACTGAACCAAAAGGGGAATTGTGGGGACGGAACTTTTCTTAGCCGGAGCTGGCTCAATTTAGCCCATCAGGGTTAGTAGCGGTCAGCCTCCGCCCATTAACTCAGCTGGTTGGATCAGGAGGCCAGGGTCCGAGGTCAGTGGTCTGAATGTGTCCGGTGAGCCACAGCATCCCAGAATGCATAGCTCTGTCCCACAGCCTACAAGGTCCTTTCATTCAGGACACTCCCCCACTAAGATGGAGGCTGCGACTCCGGTGCCATTGGCCCGTGGCTGCCTTTAAAAAGATGGCAATTGGAGCTCAAAGACCATCAAGGAACGTGCATTGGTCTTGCCCGGGAGCTGGCCCCAAGATAAACGTAGATCAGTGAAGACAGAGGCTGGTCCAAGCCTGCGCAGTAGACCCTCGACGAGCCGTCCAAAGCTAAAAAGCTAATTGGCCTCTGTCATGTTGGGGCCCCTTCTGTAGGCTCCTGTGAGGGGTGAGTCATTCATCTCAGGTCACGAGGAAGAGCTGAGGTCCACAGACCTTTTAATAAAGCGCCACTGGCCCGAGCTCTGCTCAGGCCCTCTTATTGTAAGTGGGATCATTTTAATTCCCATACTTCCTTGTAAAGCCCACTTCTCTCAATAATTTTCCCTTTTTAACAGGCTTCGAAAGCGCCTGTTTGCAGCAGGTATCCAGGAATTCCCAAGGCATTGCCAGGTTTTTAGGTCACAGAGAAAGAGGACAGAAGGGGACCCTCAAAGGGTTACATTTCCCGAGGTCTCCAACCGCCTGGTTTTCCAGGAATCACCCTCTGGAGTCCTTCATGGCTTTGGGCCATGCCCCTTCACCTCACCTGGGTGAAGGTGAGAAGGGGTCACCTCCCCACCCCACTCTTGATCATTTAACCTTCATCCTTTATTCTGAAACTTTGCCGAATTTTTGTTTTTCTTATTTTCATAACAAAAGCAAAAAATCGGTCAGTTAATAAACATTTATTAAGAGCTTACTATGTGCCAGGCTAAGTGTTGGAGATAACACAAGAGCCAGATGCCCTTGAGGAGTTTATAGTTTCATGGGGAGGGGGAGGAGAGGATAAGCGGATGCATCCTTTAGAATCCACGTGTGGGATAAAAAAGAAGGAAAAGGTGTGGAAAATAAGGCAGAGGTCTTAAAACCCAAGTGGAAAAGCTGGCTGAGTCACACCTTGCACTTGGCTGGAATGGTTCATCAGCCCAGCCCAGCGCCCTCCGCGCTCTCCCCACAGAAGCCGCCTCCTTTCCACCTTCCGTGGAGGCAAATGGCGGGGACTAGCACCACGGCCAGAGCCATCTATGCTGAAATCCACGGGGGCTTTTGTCCGAATCTTGGCTTTTAAAACTTTGGGAGAAAAACACAATTTAATTGTTTCGAAAGGTCGTTCTCCCTTTGGTCGTGTATGGAAAAAAGGGTTTTGAAAAACAATTTCTTAAGCCAGGAATAAAACCGAATCCCTTCTGAATGGTTCAAGCAGCGAGCGGAAGAAACGACTGGGGGAAGGGGGAACAGAAGGAAAGACAGTCAGGGGCGACAGAAGAAAACGAGAAAAAAAAATTTTTAATTTAGGAAAAGGCTGGGTCTCTCCCTCAGGAGTTTTTCTTGGGGGAAAAAGTGGAATCACAGCAAGGAGGGAAAAATCAGCCAAATCCCTTCCTGGTTGGGTTCTTCCCCCAACAAACAAAAACCCCAAACAGAACCTTAAGAAACCCAAAAAACAACAACAACGAAAACAACCCAATTTAAAATGAAAATCCCTAAAAACCCAGATCAAAATTACCTCCCCAACCCTGGGACAAATTTTCCCACCAAATAAACCATCACCCTCAACACCAAACCTGTCCCTTCCCTATTCCACACCCCACACACCACCCACCCTCCACACCCTAACTTCCCATACCTCACCAACACTCCACACACACCCCATGTAAACCCACTTCCAATACCTCCCCCACACTACAACCCCACCTCCCCCACTGTTTCCATCCCCATCACCTCCAACCCCTCCCACGGGTCCCCATTCCATTCCCTCCTCCCCTTCCCTCCCATCCTCCCACTCCACACCACCTCCCATACACATTCCCTTACCTCACACTGACACCCCCTCCACCTCACACACACCACCAAATTCCCCCCACCACACACACCGTTCTTTCTCCCTCCTAATCAATCACTGGGGCGAGGGCTCCCACCAGGACCAAGGGAACGGGCCTTGGGGAGGCCTGAGCAAACCAAACCAGATTTCAGCATTGGGAAACCAGATACATGAGGAGCCCTCTGCTGGAGGGGAAGGGTCGGGGGAGTCGCAACTCCTCGGCTCTTCCTCCAAAACGGGGCGACCCTCAGAGGAAGGAGAGCCAGGCGGGCCTGCGGGGGGCAGGCTGTCGGCGGGGTTTACCACCCGGGAGGTGAGGGGCGGGCCCGGCAAAACCCCCTCCCTGCACCTCTGGAGGGAGGCGAGGATAGGACCGGGGAACCACGGAAAGCCTTTGAACTGGACTGGGTTTACCCGGGGTGCCCTTCCAGCCTGTTTTCTATTTTTGCTCCTGCGGTGGGGCGGTGAGATTCCTCTCCCCTCTCCCTTGGTCCCTGCGGTCCTTGGCTCCTCCATGACGTCATTCCCGCGCTCTGGTCCCGGCCCCCGCGGGGACACGGGGCTCCGGGCGCGTGGGAAACCCTCCTCCGGGCGGGCGGGTCTCGCCCCGGCCCATCCCTGGGGCGGAGGCAGCGGGGGCCTTCGCATCCCTGGCTTCCCCCAGGCTGGCCTTGCGGAGCCCCCTGTGCCGGCTCTACCAGGAGGTGGAGACGTTCCGGTACCGGGCCATCTCGGACACCTGGCTGACCGTGAAGCTGGGGCAGTCCCGGACCCAGTCCGGCCTCTCTGGATGGGGGCGTGTGGGGGCCGACCGGACCACAAGCAGATGGAAAGTTCGGAAGGGGGGGGGCCCGATGCCCTTCTCCACGGGCAGGGAGGCGGCCCGGGGGCAGGCCGGGCTCCCGCCGGGGTGACAGGGAAAGCCTGGGGGCTGGTGCTGCTGACGTTCTAAACAGAAAGCGGGCTGGGGAAGGGTAAGCAGGGCCCGGAAGGGGCCGGCGCCATTGCCCCCCCCAAAAAGCCGCCCGAGGGAGGCGGGGGCCAGGCGGGGAAAGAGCCGGCCCGGGTTCCAGCAGGCGGGGGTGTGGCCCCGGGGTGGGGGGGGGGTGGGAGGGATCCTGGGGTTCCCCAGCCCCAGGCGTGTCTGGGGGGCGGGGCGGCGGATGGCAGGATGGCCGGAGGGTGTGGATGGGCACGGATGGGCACAGATGGGCACGGAGGGTGTGGATGGGCACAGATGGGCACGGAGGGTATGGATGGGCACGGAGGGTGTGGATGGGCACGGATGGGCACGGAAGGTGTGGATGGGCACGGAGGGTGTGGATGGGCACGGATGGGCACGGAGGGTGTGGATGGGCACGGATGGGCACAGATGGGCACGGAGGGTGTGGATGGGCACGGATGGGCACAGATGGGCACGGAGGGTATGGATGGGCACGGATGACGCGGAGGGGATTTGCTTTGGGATTGAAATGTACTAGACGGTGAAACTCCCGATTTTGATCCGTTTCGGGTTCAGGGATGATGGATCCCGAGGTCACAGTGCTTTAAGTTGACTCTTAGGTTACTTTCTAAGCGTATCCGTTTTACGTCCCCAAATTCCCAGACGCCTCCGGTTCCTCACTTAGGCTCTCCCCCTGACAGAAGAAGGAAAGGGGCCGTCCCGAGAGTGATGCAGGGGGCGCCCTGCCCCGCCGTCCGCCCCGCCCCCACAGTCCGCCCCTCGGCCAGCTGAGGCGGGGGTGGGGGGGGGTGGGGGGGGGAGGGGGGAAGGGGCTCGGGACCCTCCTCCGCCTCGGGGCTGGTCATCGAGGTTCCCAGAATGCCGAGCCGCAATAATTGAAGGCGTCCTACTGCAAGGACGGGCGCCACCACGAGGGGGCAGCCTTGCCCCAGCACTTCCTCCGCCCCAATGGCCGAAGTGCCGAGGGATTGGCGGAGCCCGAGCACGTGACCGGCTCGTGGCAGAAGACTTCTCGAGGATCGTTCTCCGTGACCTCTCTGAGCATGCTCAGTCAGTGGTTAGCGAGCACGCGTGCGCGGGGGCGGGGCCAGAGCCTCCGGGCCGCTAACGCTCCCGAGGCCGGCGGGCTTCTGGTTCCCGGAGCGGGCGCCCGCGGGCCCGGGGGAGGGACTTGCCCGGCCAGAGCCTCCGGGCTTTTCCCGGGGGAGGCTGAGGGAGAGCGGCGCGTCGGGAGGAGCCGCGGCTGCCCGAGCTTTTCTCCCTCCGCCTCGCCCTTAGGCCCGAGGCCCGCGGGGTCTGGCTCCTGCCGGGGGCGGCCGGGGCCGGGGAGCGACCGCTTCGGGGCCTCCCACGGCCCCAGGCCCGCCTCGGGCTCCTTCCCGGGCCTTCTCCTCCTCTGCGGCCCGGAGGGCGGATCTCCCCTCGGGACTCTGGGCGGGGAGGCGCCGGGCCGGGGTCAGGAGTGGCGAGCGCTTACAAAAGGGGGGGGGTGGGGAGGGGCTTCCGGGTGGGCCAGGGGACAGGAGGGGGCTCCGCCGTCTGGGGCCTGGGCCCGGGGGGGGGAGGCGGGGGCCCCCCAAAACTATTTACCCCTCACAGCTGGTGGGTGTTCCCCCAGCCACCTCAGTCAGCCCAAACCGGAAAAGTAACCCAAAGAAGCGGGGGCCTCCGGGAGGGGGCGGGGGGAAACCGCCTCATTCCTCCCAACCGGGTCCCCATCCTCATGTCCCTCATCTTAAATGGACCCGGAAAAAACAACCCTTCCCCCAACAAAAACCCCAAATGGGGCAAAAATTGGACCCAAAGGGAACAAGAAAAAGGGAAAAAAATTTTCTTCTTAAGGGAAAAAAAAAAAAAAATTCTCAAGGGAAAGGGAAACCTCAAAGGGTCAAAACATTGGACACCCCAGGAAATACCTTCTCTCTCCCCGGGGAAAACCCCTCCCAGGGGACTCCTGGGGAACCTCCCCTTGGGCATCCGGATACCATCACACAATTTGGCACTGGAAAATCCCCTCAGGGCGCAAACCCTAAACTTTGTGGAGGGAAAACTCTCTGGCAAAACTCCTAGGTCTTTTCACTGGAAATATCCCTCCATGGTAAAGGGACTCCTACATTTTAGCTATATCTCTCATGGCTTTATCCCCTCACTTTTAACATTCACCCCCAATTGGGGTCTTCCAAAAATCTTTTCCGGGTCACTTCAGAAGGTTCCTTCACTCAACTAACAAAAATTCCAAAACCCCCTCCAAACCTTTCATACATAAAACACCACCCTCATCCCAACCACCGGGAAACCACTTGTTGGGGGAAAGAAAAAAGGTAGGGTTGGACCATTTTTATAAACTTATTCCTTACACCCTCCTCTTTTTTATCTCCCCCAATCCTGACAAAACACAAAAACTGATTATTCTTTCCCTCATTTTCCCCCCCTTGGGTTCCCCCTCCTCACTCATTTTGTCATTGTCCAGCTTGTCCCTTCTTCTCTCCCCAAAACCCGGCTTTTCCCACAAACCAGGGAAAGGGAACCTTTAACCAACAAAAATTCGGGAAAACCTTTCCAAAACCCCCTCCTAACTCTCCCACAAACACCATCTTCGGGCAAAACTAAATCTCCCTTCCAAACTCTCCAACCTCCCATTCTTGGCCCTCCCCAACTCCCCTTCAAAACCCCAAATGGAACTCCATATACATGGGGCTTTTTCATTCTCCCTTGGCCAAAACCCCTTTCAACAACCACCATCATTTTAATTTTACATTGCATCCCTTTTTCTGGGCCCTCCCCAATCATCATTTTCTTTTTCCAAAACCCTCCAAACCGAAAAAAACCTCCCTAAGAAACCCTCAACAAACTCCCCCCCCCCCAAAAAGGGGGAACAAAAAAAACCAAAAACCACCAATCCTGGCTCTCCCCCCAAAATCTCATCCTGGGACAGGAGAAATCCCAAAAAATAAGGGCAAAGTAAGAGAAAATTCAACACACTCCTTCCCCACAACCAAATTCCCAGGGCTAACTCCTCCAAACCATGGGCATCCCACATCAACATCACACTCTTTAACTCTCCCACACACAATTACAATTAAAAAACTTACTCAAGTTTCCAAAACCCCAAGTCAATTCCCCACATCAAAACTCCTCCCTGTAGTTTTTTTACAACTTTTTTCAATTTAAAAGGAACAAAAAAAATTTTTTGCAAAAATAATTTTAAAAAATTCACATTTTTCTTAAAAATTCTTCTTGGGGAAAATAAAGGGAGGAAAATTTAAAACAAAATTTACAAAAGAATTAAAAAATCTTTAATATATTTGGAAAAAAAAATACTGTCGAAAAATGGAACATTCTTCAAAAATTCCAAATTTTCTCCCCCTTTATCCCTCTTCCCTAAAAACAACTCTCATATATGAACATGGAAAATCCAAACATTTCATATTGGGAAAAAATCAACAAAAAAACAAAAAAAAAAATATACAGTCATTCAACTAAATTTCTTTTCTATGGGACTTTTTCCTCAAGGTCTTTTTAATTTCTCCCAAAAAAAACTAATTTAATATCACCACCATTTCTTTTAAATTCTTCTTTCCATTCTAACCACTTACTTTCATTTTGAAATTCTTTTCTTCCAATATTTTTAACACAATTTTCCCTTCCCCAGAAACATCTCCCTTTTTTAATTCTTGCCATCACAAACTTTTTTTTCTTCCTTTCCCCCTTTTAATTCTCTAAACAAACCTATTTATTATTAAACATAGTTTATGCTTTCATCTAAATTAAAAAATTCTTTCTTATCTTTCTAACCCCGTCAATATTTAAAAAACCAAAAAATAGGGAAAATTTCCCATTAACATTATTTCCCATTCTTTAATTCTTAATGTTAACTGTCCAAATTCCCAAACAAATTTAAACCCCCCTCCTCCCATAATGCCATCCGGGAAAAGAAACATCCCGACTAAATCCATGGACGTTTGTTCAGTTCTGCCCTGTGAAGAGCCTGGATTCTACTCCTGCTTCATGAAGAGACAGTGCTCTGCTCACAGTGCTCGTTTGTCCCAAATGGAAATTAAAACATCAATGGAAATGCCGTGGAAGGCTCCGAACTTTCAATTTGTTGGGACAATTCCCTTTATTAAGGGTGACATCCTCCCATGATTGCCTTCATTTCTCCCCTGCTCAGACGTTGCCTTGCAGAAACAAATTGATGAGAGGTGTGTCAGATAATAAGCCTGTGTGAATATTTTGTTTACTTAAGAGACAAAATATATACATATATATACTTACACACACACACACACATACATTCATATAATCAGAAAGGAAGCCTGAGAAGAATAGCTCTAAGAGAAATGAAATGAAAGGAAATTAAAGTATTTTTTTCCACTTAATAGTATTTCATTTTTTCTAGTTACATATTTTTACATGTAGGATTTTTTGTAGGATTGTAGGATTTTTTGGTAGGATTTTCAGTTCCAGTATTTTTCCTTCCTCCCTTCCTCACCTCTTCAAGACAGTAAGCAATCTGATAGAGATTACAAATGTACAATCATTTTAAACATATTTCCATCTTAATCATGTTGCAAAAAAATCAAAGGGGGAAAACCACAAGAAAGAAGGAAAAAAGATGAAAATATTATGCTTCCATCTCCATTCAGTTTCCATAGTTATTTATCTGGATGCAGATAACATTTTCCATCCCAAGTCTCTTGGAATCGACTTGGATTGCTGAATTTCTGAGAAGAGCTAAATTGAGTATTTGTATCTGATAAAATTGGATTCGAGGTTTCTCAACACTAAGTTATATGGGTCAATACACATGATGAGCCCCTAGTTTGAGACATGAAAGGCCAGCAACTTGAGAAGACACAAAGAAGCTAATGACAGAAGCTTCTTCAAGAATCTTAAAACCTCAACACTCGCGTGTACAAAAATGTTTGTGGCAGCAAGTGACGAGGATCTGGAAACTGAGTGGCTGCCCATGATTTATAGAGTGACTGAATAAGTGATGGTATATGAATGTTATGGAATGTTATTATTCGTTAAGAAACAATCAGTAGGAATGGATGTCCATCAGTTGGAGAATGGCTGAATAAATTGTGGTATATGAAAATTATGGAATATTACTGTTCTGTAAGAAATGACCAACAGGATGATTTCAGAAAGGCCTGGAGAGACTTACACGAACTGATGCTGAGTGAAATGAGCAGGACCAGGAGATCATTATATACTTCAACAACAATACTAGATGATGACCAGTTCTGATGGATCAGGCCATCCTCAGCAACAAGATCAACCAAATCATTTCTAATGGAGCAGTAATGAACTGAACTAGCTATACCCAGAAAAAGAACTCTGGGAGATGACTAAAAACCATTACATTGAATTCCCAATCCCTATATTTATGCACACCTGCATTTTTGATTTCCTTCACAAGCTAATTGTACAATATTTCAGAGTCTGATTCTTTTTGTACAGCAAAATAACGTTTTGGTCATGTATACTTATTGTGTATCTAATTTATATTTTAATATATTTAACATCTACTGGTCATCCTGCCATCTAGGGGAGGGGGTGGGGGGGTAAGAGGTGAAAAATTGGAACAAGAGGTTTGGCAATTGTTAATGCTGTAAAGTTACCCATGTATATATCCTGTAAATAAAAGGCTATTAAATAAAAAATAAAAAAAATAAAAAAAAAGAAAGAAACAATCAGTAGGAGGATTTCAGAGAGGCCTGGGGAGACCTACAGGAACCAATGCTGAGTGAAATGAGCAGAACCAGGAATTGTACATGGCAACAAGAATATGCGATCATCAACTGTGGTGAACTTGGCTTTTCTCTGTAATCCCAGTAGATTTGTGATGGAAAGTGTCATTCACATGCAGAGAGAACTGTAGAGACTGATTGTGGATCAAAGCATAGTTTTTCAACTTTTTGGGTTTTTTTCTTTCTTGTGATTTTTCCCTTTTGATCTGATTTTTCTTATTTCAGCAGGCTAAAAATGGAAATATGTTTAAAAGAATTGCACATGTTTAACCTATATTGGATTCCTTGCTGTCTGGGAAGGGAGAGAGGAAGAGAAAATTTTGAAACATAAGGTTTTGCAGAGGTGAATGTTGAAAACACTCCTTGCATATTATTTGGAAAAATCAAATACTATTCAAAAGAAAAAAAAGAATCCAAGACCTCAGAAACCAGAAGAGCACAGAACAAAAAAATGGCCTTGAGTTGAGCATGGCTGAGTAGAGGCAGGCAGGTTTTGTAGTGCATAGAGATGATGTGACTGGAGGAAAGCATTGGTTCCGGGAGCTGACTGGGAGTTGCCATGGGAGGAGACGGCCGAGGACGGGCTGCCTGGTTCTCCAGCATCTTCTATATCCTGAGAGAGGAAACTCTGACATCTTGGAGGACTGTGAGTGAGTGCAGTTGTCCCTCTGTCTCATAGATTAAAAACTTGAAGGGACAGTAGCTACTACATATACCAGAGCACCCTGGACAGCGCCGAGTCGGCCGTATTCGTAGGTGATACTTGTTACATGTTTATCCGCTCCCTCATCCACCAAGATGGATGCACTGGGGATACTTTTCCCCCGGGAGCCTCCACAGCAGCTGGCCTGCAACTTGTCCCATCGGGCAGAAGGGTCCTAAGGCAACTTCACCAGTGGTGGGCCACCTAAGTCTGCAGAGCGTCACCCGGACCTGGGTCTGAATGTCACTTAGAGCGTACCTCTGTGGCGAGGTTCTCACGTGCTGCTGCGCTTGGGTTAAGTGAGAAGGCTGCGCCCAGGAGAGTGTAGTGCTGCAAGGAATCCTGGGTTCAAGTCCTCCTCAGCTACTCACCAGCCAAGAGAATCCAAAGCCACACCGCCATGCTGAGGCTCAGTGCCTCGTCTGCTAAAGGGGGACCATCGTAGCACCTGCCCCCCAGGGCTGTTATGGAACCCAAATGGACCAAGGACAATGTAAGTCAGCCATGGATCTCTCAAGTGCTGAAGCCTCCCATGAGACTGAAGTGCTTCCATGCACGCCCTCCCACACCAACTCCCAGCCCTCCTACCAGGCTCCCAGCAGCCCTTGGAAGCTAGCTCTGTGCAGCGAATGTCATAGGAGCAGTTGGTCATTCTTGGGGTCTTCCACGGAAGCAAGGCTGGGCTCTCAGTGCAGGTCAGGTGCAGACACTAACCAAGTCTGATCCGGTCCAGTCTAGTAAATAAGGGTGACCCATCCTGGGTCATTCTCCTGGCAGGAACCTCATCCCACGCCCATGGCTCATCCCTAAGTAGTCAAAATGCGTTTGCACCCATAAGGGTCTCTAGGCAGTTTTAGTTTATTGCTCGTGCTCTGTACATCCATGAATGGGATGCAAAGCCGTGGGCTGGATTTTTGTCTCCCACAGATTGTGGGCTCACCATGCCATCACAATTCTCCAGGATGTCAGCTTTAACGGGTGACCAGAGGTAGGCTTTCTTTGCCGTCGGCCATGTTCAAACTATTGGCTACGGCTCTCTCCTCAGTAACCAACGCAGTGCCTTGTATACAGTCGGACCTTAATCACTGTGAATTGACTTGGATTGAGTGAATGATTTGTACACACTAAAGTGGGTTAGCTTGGTGTCTTCCTCCGAGGTCAGGTCACATGAAGGTCCTGTCAACCTGGCAATTAGAAGTAAGCTGCTAACGTTCCCTTCTCTACAGAGTTCTAGCTCAATAAGCAAGCGGGGGTTGACAGTGGCTGATGTGGCGTCGTCTCTTCCTGGCGCGCTCCTTACATGGGGGTTAGGGGGGTTCCTCCCTCAGTCTTGTGAATTCTTCTGGTGATTTGAGCAACTTCCAGAAGAAATGGAGAAGTTGCAAAATCTTTTCAAAAGTTAAAGACTGAAGCAAAGCCATGACTTGGGCCAGGTGGGACGGCCGGTTCAGCCTGAGGGGATCTGACTCATGGACAGGATGGCTCCTGGCCATCCCTCTGAATGGGTCCATAGCATCTTCCTCAGTCCGCCCCAGGCTCAAAGTCAGAAGGAGTCGAGCTTCAGTAGGGGAGTTCAGTAAGGCGGGACCTAAAGAATAAGCAAGAGCAGCTGGAAGACAAATGCCAATTTTTCAAAGACTGGAAAATGGCACTGATGGTGACAACTGGCCGGAGCTTCTGCTGGTCCACTCCCCAATCCTTGCCGTGGGTCCCGAACCTCCAGCTCCCTCCACAGCATGACATCTGTTTGTAAGGACTTGTGACAGAAGCTAGAGTTGGGGTCCTTCTACTGGAACCATGAACATCCCTTCCTCTTCGACCTGGAGACCTCAGCTGTCTTGTCCCACCCACCCACTCTCTCCCTGCCACTGTTTCTTTCCTATAACAATGTAATAGACATTTAACAAATATCTTTTTATTCGAGTTGGGTTATTGGATTGTTGATATTGAACCTGTCGTGTGGCAGGAGAACTAAGGTATTACTCCCTTCTGGACTCTGAATTTTAGAAAACACGTTGATCCCACTAAGGAATGAAGGGGTAAGATGGGGGGTGTGATGTCCGTGCCATATGACAATCAGATAAAAGGAACGAAGAATACTTATTTTGCTTGGAGTATTGAGTATCCTATTTTTTCCCAGCAACACGTAAAGAAAATTTTTGATATTCTTTTTTATTTGAGAGACAACTGGGGTTGAGTGACTTGCCCAGGAGCACACAGCAGTGGTCGGAGGCCAGATTTGAACTCAGCTCCTCCTGCCTCCAGGGCCAGTGCTCTATCCCCCGCACCATCCAGCTGCCCCCTCACCATTCATTTTTAAAGAAATTTCAAGTTAGTATTTTCTCCATCCCTCCCTCGCCTCCCTTTCCCGAGAGAGTAAGCAGTTTATGGAAGTTACACAAGTACAATCCTCAGACTACTTTTGTATCGGTCACGTTCCGGAAGAACGTCTCCTGTGAACCTTCCAGGTCCAAGCCCAAGTGCGCCACGCCAAGCTCAACTTTGACCAGCTCAAGAACGACGTCTGTCAAAAAGTGGACCTCCTTGGAGCCAGCAGATGTAACCTCCTGTCCCACATTCTCACAACGTATCAGGTAGCTCCCCAGGTGGGGACGCTGGCGCGGGGGGCGGGCAGGGGGCTTGGCTAGCCAGGAGAAGAGTGGGGGAGACCCAGCGGCACCAGACTGACCGCAAGGACCGTCCCACTCGGCCGGGCTCAAGCCAAGGGGTTTGGGCAGATCGGGCTGGGGGGTCCCTCAGCACAAACCCAGCAAACCCGAAAGCTGGCGCTGGGCGGAGCCGGAGTGCCCTGGGTTTGGCTATTCCCAGACTCTCTCTTTACAGACCACCTTGCTTCACTTCTGGGAGAAAACCTCCCACACTATGGCCGCCATCCACGAAAGTTTCAAAGGCTACCAGCCCTATGAGTTTACTATGCTGAAGGTAAGGACGCGGGGCCCCGTCCCTCATTTTGGCTGAACGCTGGACAGGCTCTCGCTCGGGGCCCACATCTGCCCCAATCCGATCCCAGAACTGTGGGCATTGGGAACTTTTAGCCTCCCACCGGAGCCCTGGCCCACGCTCCCACTCAGCTTAGCTGTCTTGCTGCAGCTCGGCACTCCCAGCGTCCTTGGCGCACCCAGGACACGTCTGCCCCCCCCCCCTCCACTCTATCCATCTGGGGCACAGCGACCACTCCCACTGTAACACTATCACCTCCCGGAGGAGTAGGGAGGGAGCTCAGAGGCTCCTGACTGTGTGAGGATCCTGAGTCTCAGGCCCGACAGTGCCGTGTCCAGCATTCATAATGACTAAGGGCAGTCTGGACTCCCCAGCCTGATGCTGGATTCCCTCAAGCCCCAGCTCGAGAACTTCCAAATGGAAGAGAACCTGTTAGCCCTCACCGAGAACATTCACTGAGAAGAAGTGCTCACTTTGGGGTTTCTCCCATTACTTAAATCAGTGATTCTCTGTGTTGGCCAGGCCAATGGGAGGGGGATGCAAGCGGGGGCCGAGCCCCTGCTTGGGTTGGAGTTCAAGGTTCAGAAGGTCAGAGGAACAGGGTAGCACTGTACTGAGTGGAGGGAGTGGCCCGAAGAGGTGAAAGGGAATTGTGGAAAAGCCAGGGTGCTCAGGCTAGAGAGGGGGTCCCGGGGGATACCCCAAGAAGCCCTAGAAAATAGAGGCCATTCCTGGAATCAAGGATGCTGCTTCTTTGCCCCACATCAGTGGAAGGAAGTATTCAGACTGTCTGCGGGGTGCTTTAGCCCTCCTCTGCCTGCAGGTTCCTCTGTCTGGGGAGCTCCCTTCAATAGTGCAGCCCTGGGAGTGATGCCCTGAGAGGCTGCTGCTGCTACAAGCCCTCACTACTCTCCCCTGTACCCCGGGTGCTGGCTCTGGAGTGGGGGTTGCTCTCCCCACCTCCTGCTGCCCAGTCACCCCAGTCCGTTCCATCCTTAGGAGCCACTCGCTGGATTCTTCCATGTCCACTAGGAAGGGCCCCATGTCATCCCAATGCCGGGAAAGAGTCTGGGCTTCCATATCCCCTCTCCTCCCTCCCCATTCCCTCTCTGTGTGTCTCTGTCTCTCTCCCTCCCCCTCTCCCTCTCTCTCTCTGTCTCTCTCCCTTTCCCGTTTCTCTCTCTCTCTCTTTCCTCTTTCTCTTTCTCTTTCTCTTTCTCTTTCTCTTTCTCTTCTCTTTCTCTTTTCTCTCTCTCTCTCTCTCTCTCTCTCTCTCTCTCTCTCCCTCCCTCCCTCCCTCCCTCCCTCCTCCTCCCTCTCTCTCTCTCTCTCCCTCTCTCTCTCCCTCTCCCTCTCTCTCCCTCCAGATTTCCCTGCAGGCTCTGGCCCAACTGCCCAGCCCAGGTTCTCCCAGCTGCCCCACTGTCCCTCCTCCGTCTTGCCGAGTATGCAGGCGTCTCTGTGTATTTGGGGGCCCCCTTCCTCTCTCACCCACTCCCCAATCCCCTCAGCTCCCACAGGCTCCATGATCTCCAAGCAGACGCTCCCATGTGTCTGGCCCTGGGCTCTGGGGATGTCCCTGTTTATTCCAAACTCCTTCTCCCTGAAATGGAGCTCACCCCTCGGGGCGGCCTCCCCCATGGCCTCCCGTGTCTGGCCCCTTCCGGCCTGGGGTGTGGGCCCCTCCCGCCCCTCCTCAGCTCCTCAGGTCGGGGGTCGCTGCCCTGAGCCCCTCCCCTGCCCCTCTGCTCCCCACTAACACAACCTGGCTATTCCTCAAGCCAGGGGCTGTTTTTCTTTATATTTCTGCACACACTCTCACACACTGTATGTCGGGGCAATGACGTTACTGGCCACGGCCTGACCATTCTCCTTTGGCCCTGAGCTTCAGGCCCTGGTCTCTCCTGGCCACATGGGGCAGGGGCAGGGGCAGAGCCCTCCGGGCACTGGGGCCCCCAGGGCAGAGCCAGGCTCCTCCCCCTTTCCAAGCCCTCCAGGCACTGGGGCCCCCAGGACAGAGCCTCCCCCCCCCAGGTTTCCTCGGAGCCCATGGCTCCGGCTGGATCCCTGGGCTCTGCAGGCCCGGCCAGGGCACTTTGACATCTCTGTATTTCCCCTTTTCCTGTGCCGGGATCGGGATTCAGAGCCTACAGGACCCCGTAAACAAGCTCATTGAAAACGCAGAAAAGAAGGAAGAAGCGCAGCAGGAAAGCTCGGAGAGTGAGGACTCCCAGCAGCCAGACTCGTGAGTGGAGGCTGAGCCTCGGCCCCAGCCTGGGAAGCAGTCCCTGGCCTCTGGGACTTCGGTGGTATTGGGGGGTGGGGGGTCTGTCCTCCGCCAGGCCTTTCCTTGCCTCCTGTTTCCCAGACCGAGGGGACCGGCCCTGGCGGAGGGAAGATTTCTGGGATGGAGGCTGGGAGGCGCATGCAGCAGGTGCTTAATAAGAGATGCTCCCTAGGCGATCGCAGGGACTGAGCGGGCTTTGTGTTCCCTTGCAGGCTGATATCACTGGACGTGGAGAACCCTGACCAGAAATCCGCTTTCCTGAGTAAGTTTTGCCTTCCTTTACCCCCTCAGGGGCCCGGCCGCTCTTGCCCTGCCTTGGATTTTGGGGCGCTCGGGCTTGGGTTTTTCAAAAGTCAAAGGAGAATGGGGGGATCCTGGGAAGGGGGCCCCTGCTCCGGAGGTCAGCCAAGCCACAAAGAAGGCCCCAGAGCCCGAGGAGCCTTCCCAGGAGCGCCCCAGGTGTGCTCTGGGGATCCTTCCTGAAGCAGCTTGTGGCCCCCCTTCTTCCCCCTGCTTCCTCCCCTCCTTTTTGCTCCCCTTTGGGGGGGTGATTGCAGCTGGGGCAGGAGCCTAAAGCCTGCTTCTGCCGCTTGCCTGTGCGGCCTTGGGCCTCGGTGCCCCCAGAGCCCCCCGGAGCTTCCTTCCCGTGGGGGATGCTGGGATTGAGGTGGCCACTGCTCCAGGCTGCTGGGTCCCCCCCCCCCATGCCGGGAGGCACAGGACAGGGATGAGTGTGGGCCAGGGCCTCCAGGACACCCTCTCCCGGGGACTGAGCTTGTGGGGGAACCTCCCCAGTGATGCTTCTGGGGGAGCCACTCCTCTGCCAGCCTGTCACCTTCTCAGGACACCAGGGCGGTCATCCTGTCTGGGACAGTGGCCAGGGGGGACAGGAAGAGGCTGCAGGGGCAGGAGCCAGGCCAGGCACCTGCAGAGCCAAGTGAACAGGCTGTGGGGCCTCCCTGAAGGTCCTGGCCCACCCTCCGAGAGAGCCTGGGCCACCCACAGAGAGCCTGGGCTGCCCCGGGAGAGCCTGGGCCACCCACGGGAGCCTGGGCCACCCACAGAGAGCCTGGGACACCCCGAGAGAGCCTGGGCCACCCACGGGAGCCTGGGCCACCCACAGAGAGCCTGGGCCACCCACGGGAGCCTGGGCCACCCACAGAGAGCCTAGGACACCCACAGGAGCCTAGGCCACTCTGGGAGAGCCTGGGCCGCCCCGAGGGAACCTGGGCCACCCCCGAGAGCCTGGGCCACCCCAAGAGAACCTGGGACACCCCGAGAGAGCCTGGGCCATCCCAAAGGAGCCGGGAGGTCCCTCCAGATCCAGGCCCCATTAGGGCAGAGGCCACTGTAACTGTGTGGAGACCTGGTGCTTAGGGCAGAGCCTGGAACATGGGCCTGGCGTCCTCACCATTGCCTGGGTTGGCAGCCGAGGACAGAACCTTTTGCCAGTTTTGTCCAGTGTCTGCCGGGCCCATTCCTACACCTGCCTGTGTTTCAGGGCTTCTTCCCAGGGGCTCCCTTCCTAAGGCCGGGCGGGGCCGGGCTATGCCCCAAAAAGAGATCCTGCCCGCTGCCCGCTGTGGGACACCCCCCAGGCTAACCCACGCCATGTTCCCAGGGGTTTGGGTGTCCCTTCTGGGCCAAGGTAGTCCCTGGGTACGGTGTCTGTGGGCACTGGGCACCTGGGAGGGGCGGACCATGAGCGTGGCCCAGAGCCCCCAGCTCCCCGGGCATGCGCAGCCCCCCATGAAGCAGCGGGCGCCCCCCAGGAGGCCCCAGTGGGGCACTGAGCAGCCCTCTCGCTCTGATTCCAGCTGAGGACGGGAAGGACGGCTTCTCCACCCTGGAAGGGCAATGTGACCACCTCCAGTGCTCCGGCAGTCGTGAGTAAGGGCCGGGCTCCGGTTGTGGCGTTGGGCAGAGGCCCCTCAGGAAATCGGAGCTGACGGGCTTTTGTTTCTCCCCCTCCCAAGGAGCCATCGAGGAGCTGCTGGACCTGAAGCCCGCGGACACAGGTGAGAGCCGGCACTGCCCAGACGCCTCAGTGGCACAAAGTGGCCTTTTAAGGGGGGGCTTTGTCAGTGCCTGTGACCTGAGCTGGGGAAGGTCGGAGACGGCCCAGCCTCTGCTGCCCCCCCCCAGCTCTGGGCCCTGGCCTCCCCAAGCTTGGCCCTGCCTTGGGGGGGCTGAGAAAGATCAGTGAGCCCTGGGGGCCCCAAAACGTGCTGGGGCCTGACCAGGGACCATCTGGAGGGCTTTCCTGCCTCCGGGCCATCCCAACGTAGGCGTGGGCGGCTCCTGAAGCTCTCTGGCACAGGCTGCCAGGCTGAGGCCGTCCATGGTCAGGTCCCTCAGAGGCTCTGCACCACCCGCCCTGCTCCTCCGGGGTGCCACACTGTGCCCCCCACCCTGCCCCTCTGGGGCTCCACAATGTGCCCACCGCCCTGCCCCTTCGGGACACCCCCCGCCCTACCCCCTGCCCTGCCCTGCCCTGCCCCCTGGGGCTCCACAATGTGCCCCCCACCCTGCTCCTTCGGGACACCTCCCACCCTGTCCCTCCCGGGTGCCACACTGTGCCCTCCACCCTGCCCCTCTGGGGCTCCACAATGTGCCCCCCGCCCTGCCCCCTGCACCCCCCTGCCCTGCCCCCTGGGGCTCTACAATGTGCCCCCCACCCTGCCCCTTCGGGACACCCCCCGCCCTGCCCCTCTGGGGTGCCACACTGTGCCCCCCACCCTGCCCCTTTGGGACACCCCCCACCCTGCCCCTCCCAGGCGCCACAATGTACCCCCGCCCTGTCCCTGCACCCCCCCCGCCCTACCCCTCCCGGGCGCCGCACTGGGCTGCGGGTGGGAGGCAGGGGAGGCCGGGGCACCCAGCCAGGACAGAAAGGCCGTCTCTTGGCCTCCTCCCTGGATGTGCCGGGGGGCACGTGATGGGCCTGCCTGTGGTCCGTGGGTAGAGGGCGAGGGTCCCAGCCAGTCTCTCCAGGGGGGCTCAGCAGCTTTTGCCATGGGGGCGCTTGTGCCTCTCACATTCCCCAAAGGCCGCCATGACCTTCCTGGGGTGGTAGGACCAGTAGAGAGCAGGCAGATGGCACAGGTGCCCCTGCCCTCCGCACGCATGTCTGGTTCAGCAGCCATGGGCAGTCGGCCGTCCCTGTGTGACGCCATCTTGGCTGCATCCCACCAGAAGAGCTGGGGTCCTGCTGGGCTTCGGCCCGTCGGCGCACACCCGGGGCCTGTGTCTGGCTGCGGACGCAGCGTGGCTGAGGGCCCCGCCACAGGGAGGCGGGCTGAAGGCGCAGTGAGCCTTAGGGAGGACATGACTGTCCCCTTTTCCGTCTGGTCGTGGTGGGCGACAGCGGGAGCCGTGGCAGAGGCAACGGAGGCTCCTTCCCCCCTGCGGCAGTCCCGGTGGGGGTGGGCTGCCTCGGCATCGGGAGGAAGAAGAGCCCCAGCCGAGCCTGAGGGAGGGGTCCTCCTGAGAAGAGTAGCACCCAGGGCTTCTCAAGCCCCTCTGAGGCTCTCCTGATGGTCTCGGCACCCTGGGCAGCCGCCTTCATGAGGGGTCTCCAGCCTTGGCGGGAGCCCGGCAGCGGCTCTTGGGCAAGCTCGGTTCTGGGGATGGACAGGCGGCCATTCCCCTGCTGCCCCCTGGTGCCGCCCACGGCAGGCCAGCGGACCAGGGGTGGAACAGGGCCCAAGGTCTGCTTGCTCCTGCCCCCCTTGCCCAGACCAGCATCCCCCGGCCAGGGCTCCATCACCTTTGTTTCCAGGGGGTGGATCTGACAGAGGAAGAAGCTGAAAGTTACAGCGGGGCCGTGGCGATTGTCTGAGGGGGCTCCTTCTCCGAGCTCTTTCCTGAGAGTGCCACGGTGCTTTTGTTTCTGCTGCGGTGCATCCTGGGAGATGCAAGCCACGGTTTTGTAAAAGGGGGCGCTGGGGAGGAGAGTCCTTGAGAATCCTTAGAAGGTCAGGGGGTCTTCGGGAAGCGCTGCTCTAAAGGCGATGGAGGTTCTGCCCTGGGCCTGGGGCTGCGGAGCCAAGGAAGTCCCCCTTGGCCCACAGAAGGCCTGAGCCTGGAGGAGAAGCTGGAGGAGGGTGGGGAGGAGGAGGGTGGGGAGGAGGAGGGTGGGGAGGAGCGCTTTCCAGGCATGGAACACAGCCTGCTCAGAGGCTGGGAGGCTGGAGACGGAAGGAACATGTGCCTGTCGGATACTTTGCAGGTTCCTCGGAGTCGGAAGTGAGTGAGAAGGACGACATGCAGCTGCTCAACGAGATCCTCAACGCGTCGTCCCTGGACGAGGGGGACTTCAGCAAAGAGTGGACGGCTGTCTTTGGGGATCAGCAGATCCCCGAGCCCACAGCCATGTCCGCACAGGGAGAGCCGGAGCCCGGGCCCCCTGCGTCCTCCAGTTTCCTCCCTTCCCAGCTCCTGGACAAGAATATGCATGACTTGCAGTCATCCCTGCAAGGTCAGTGTCCCAGCTGCCTTTGGGGGACAGAAGAGCCCCAGGCCCCTCCCCACGGCCACGGCCACAAGAATCAGAATCGCTTTCTGGGTCATTAGATTTAAAATGTTCCTCAAGGTTTTCTCCCCTCATCAGCTCATCTCTTAAGCCAAGGCCGTGCCAGGCCGGACAGGGCAGGCGGGCCTGGACAGGGCAGCTGGACCAGACAGGGCAGCCAGGCTCAGATGGGGCAGCTGGGCCGGACAGGGCAGCTGGGCCCTTGCCCCGAGGGGAAGCAGCAGGGAAAGCCGAGGGCTGGCCAGGGGTGGGAAGGCAGAGTCAGAGCAAGAAAAGCTGGGGGTCAAGTCAGTGGACATTTATTTGGCACCGACTTTGTGCCAGACTCCAGGCTAAGTTAATGGGGGTGCAAAGGCAGGACCCTCATCCCTGCTCTGGAGGAGCTCACTTTTAATGGGGGAGACAACCCCCTGGGAAGAGGGAGAACACGATCATCTCAGAGGGGTCGTCTCCCTTGGGGAGTCAGGCTGGAGGAAGCCTGGGAAGTGGTGAGTGCGGCTTGAAGGCAACAAGGAGCCTCCTGCCCAGGAAGCCGCCGGCGGCTTCCTCTCCCTCCGGGAGAGGGGGCTGAGGAAAGGGCGGGTGCAGAGCGAGGCAGACCCTCGCCGCCCTGCCCAACACAGGGCCCTTGTGGGATTTCAGGCTGGAGAGAGAGCCCAGGGGGCCCTCCGTCCATCTGGAAGGCAGCCGGGACCCCCAAGCCCTTGAGCCAGAGCAGCAGCTTGGCCCCTGTGAAAGGTGAGTGGGGGGGGGCGACTGAGCCCTCTGACCTTCCCGCCTACTCAGGGACCCTCGTGGTGGGTTCCACTGGCCCTGGCCCTCCTGGCCTTGGTTCCCCCAGCCCCAGCAAGGGCCCTCAGGCTCGCGTGGAGAGCCCCCCACCCCGGCCCCTTCCAGCCCTGACTGGATGACCCAGGGCCCCCTCCCGAAGGGCACTTAGCGGCCGGGCCCCTGAGCTCAGTTTCTTCCTCTAATGGCAGTTACCCTTCTCCCCGGCAGGGAGGGCACAGGGGAGGGCAGGAGGGAGGGAGGGCACAGGGGAGGGCAGGAGGGAGGGAGGGCACAGGGGAGGGCAGGAGGGAGGGAGGGCACAGGGGAGGGCAGGAGGGAGGGAGGGCACAGGGGAGGGCAGGAGGGAGGGAGGACCCGACTGGGGGTGGGCGGGGGAGGGGGGGAGGCGAGGGCGGAGGGTCCCTGGGCCGACGGTCCGCCTCCTCCCCCAGAGCCCGAGAAGAGCGCCCGCGATCTCACCGCCTGGTTCAGCCTCTTTGCCGACCTGGACCCGCTGTCCAACCCGGACGCCGTGGGGAAGACGGACAAGGAGCACGAGCTGCTCAATGCCTGAGGGCCCGGGCAGGACCGGGCGGGCCCCGCCGCCACTGCCGCCGCCCCGCGGGTCGTGTCTGCGCCGCGACAATAAAAGGGGAGGCTGAGAAGCCCTTTTAACCAGGGCCGCGGGTGCTTCCTGGGGGCCGGGGCGCCGGGAGCCGGGAGAGACGCGGGGAGACCCGGGGAGATGCGGGGAGGCCTGGGGAGCGGGGAAAGGCGGAGAGACCAGAGGCGCCGCCTGCGGCCCCGGGCACTGCCCTTGGCCAGGGCTGCCAGGCCCGGGGGCCCCGCCCGGCCAAGGGAGACAAAGCGGGCCCCTCCCTGGGGGACAAGGGAGCCCCCGGGGGCCGGAGCAGCCCCCGCGCCGCTTCTAGGCCCGGCTCCCTCCGAGCCCGGCGGGGGGCGCACCAGGGGTGCTGACCGGCGGGCGGCCGGGCACGTCCCGCCCGGAGGGGCCGGTCCCGGTGACACCTCGGATCCCAGCGCCTGCCCCGCCTAGCACGGGAGCGGGGAGCCCAGGTCCGAGGGCGGGGGGGCTGAGCCGGGAAAGGGGGGCCCTTCCCAGCCGGGCACCGCACGAGCCGGGGGGGAGGGGCCCGGACGGGGAGGGGGGGCGGGGTAGGGCAGGATCCGCCCCCACGCAGGAGCGGAGCGGCCCCTGGGCTTTAGTGGGAGCACGGGGAGGGGGGGGAAATGGGAGTGGGGGAGGGGGGGGGGGGAGGGAAGCCAAGGGCCCCACCCAGCCCCCCGCCCCCCAGAACGAGCCCGCCTGGGGCCCCCGGCCCAACCCTAACCCCCCTGGGCCTGGGGCTGGCCTGCCACCTCCTGGGGGAGGCAGGATGGCGGGAGGGCTCCCCTTTGCGGCCCTGGTGTGGCAGCTCCCAGGGCCATGGCCAGGGGGCACCTGCGGGTTCCGGGCCCTGGTTCCGTCCCCCCCCCCCAGTGATAGCGCCCATTGAAGGTTCTCCAGAATCTCTGGGTCCCTCCGCGGCCCCCCAACAATGGAGCACCTCGGGGTGACTTTGCCCGCCTTGCGCAGCTCCTGGGAGGGGGGCCGGCCTGTTTCTGGCCCTGCCCCAGCCCCCGGGACCTCCCCGAACTTTGGTGTGGGCAGCCGGGTGCCGGGGACCCGGGGAGGGGAGGACGCCGCCAGCCCTCCCGCTTTGGCATGGGCCGGGCAGGAGCCTCGGGCCCTTGGTGCAGCGGGACTGCCCGGAGGGAGGCGGCTCCAGCCAACAGCCAGGCCGGCAGCCCGACCCTAGGGACGGCTTTGCCCCAAAGCACTTTACTTCCAGACAAGGATACATTCCGGAGCCGCCGCGGGAAACGAACCGAGCGCTGTGGGAGTCGCGGAGCAATCCGGCCGCGGCAGAGCTGAAACCAGGCCCAAAAATCAGCCCTTTGTCGCCCGGGCCCGGTTGGGCGAAGGGAGGAAGGGGCCCCTTGTGGCCCCCTGGGGCGGGGACCTGGCGCCCATCGGCCGGAGAACGGCTGGGCAAGTTCTGGTCTGCGGGGGTTCCGTAAGAAAGGACAGCAGGAGGATTTCGGGGAGGCCTGGGAGACCAAGGGGAAGGAGGGAAAGGAGGAGCCGGAGATCATTATAAGGGCACAAGGACCAACTGGACGCCGCGGCCTCTTTTCCAAGAGGCCATGATCCAAGGCGGTTCCAACGGACGTGGATGGGAAGTCGTCGCACCCAGAGATGGAGACTGAACGTGGATCGAAGCGCGGCGTTTCCACTTTTTTGTTCTTTTTTCCTTTCCCGTTTTTTCCCTTTTGGTCTGATCCTTCTTGCACAGGACAAATAAGCAAATTGTTTAAAGAATTGCACATATTTAACCTACAACAAATTACTGGCTGTCTGGGGGAGGAGGGAGATGAGGGAGAAAAACTTGGAACACAAAGTCTTATAAAACAAATGCTGAAAAATATCTTTATGTGTATTGGGAAAATACTGAGGAAAAGCCTTCAAATCTTCTGGATATAAAGTCAGGGAGTTCTGCTTCTCACAGGACGCCCCGAGTGTGTACCAGGTCCTAAATAGGAAACATCGCAGTCCATCCCGTGGCTTTTCTCGGGAAAGCAAGTGTGAGACCTAATGAGCCCCCACGTGACCCTTCCATGAGAATACACGCTGGAAGTCACCTCCAGAGGCGTTCCCTTAGCGGGCAAACATGCCCGCCCGTCCCCCAGAAGTTTGTATGCCCTTTCTAAAACACAGCCCCAGCCCAGGCACACGCCACACATGACACCGGGACTCCTTTTTACTAATAGCTTTATTTAAATAAGACACGGGGATTTCTCTACTGGAAAAGTACAAAACAAAAGCCACATCTGTCCTCACGTAAAGAAGGCCCGGCCTCGGGACCCCGGGATTCAGAGGACTCAACGGACAAGACCCAGACAGCTCGGAAAGGCCCCGGGCCCCACTTCCCGGGGCTCTCGGGGACCGGCGGAAGCTCCCACGCGGCGAGTCCAAACCTTCAGATGCACCAGACAAACGGGCAGCACGACTACGGGCTCCTCCCGGGAAAGGGGAGGCGGGGAATGGCGCCCAATCTCCCGGCCGAGCCCCCTCCTCCTCCTGGCCCAGCCCCCGGGGGCGCCCAGCCCCGGGCCCCACCAACGGGCCCTCCCTCCCTCCCTTCCGAGGCCCGACAGCATCACCGAATAAGTGGTTCCAAAGCCCCCCTCCCCCCCCAAATGGCAGAAGGGCCCGTCCTCGCTCCTCGAGAGGTTCTTCCTGCGGAGCCCGGGCCGCTGCTGGGGCGGAGCCGGAATAGCCGCGGGGATGGGGGGGGTGGCGGCCCCTGGTGGTGGGAGCGGGGAGCGGAGCCTCCCCGGGGAGTGACCGGCGGGCGGGAGCCCTCATCCTTCCCAGGATCCCGGGCGGCTCCTCCCTCCCACGCCCCCACCCCCCGCGGAGGGGACCGGCAGGAACGCGCGCTGACCCGGGGGCCCCTGCTCCCGGAGCCCCCGGAACCATCTGCCGCCGGAAGCGCCTCTGGCCCCGAGTGTGGCTGTGCTCACGGGAAGCCGGGGAGGGCGGGGGGGCCACAAAGCAGGGAGCTTGTTCCCTCCGGCCAGAAAAGGCCGGGGCGGGTCTCCAAGGGGAAGGCCACAGGAGCCTGCTGAGCCGGGGGCGGCACTTCCGGGGAACCCCCGCCTTCTGGCCCCGCCCCCGCCTGCTGGAGCCCTGGCACTCAGCGGGAAGAACGCCCCCCGCGGCCCAGTGCCCGGCCGCCCCGCCCACTCGCCCTCTCGCTTCCAAGGAAGTGGGATGAGGGAGGGTTAAGGGGCGTGGCTGGGACCCCGTCTTCGCCTTGTGATTTACATTCCGAGTTCCCTGAGTTAACTTCAGCTGAAGTGCCCGGAACGAGGCCCAGGGAGGGCGCGCGCGGGGCTCGGGTCGGGCGGCCTGGGCATGGCGAGCGTCACCGACCCCCGCAGCGCGGCGCCCCCGCAGCGCAGCCAGAAGCTTCTGGGGGGGGGCGGGCGCGGCCGAAAATGCGGGGGGGAGGGGCGCCGGGCGGGCGGGGCCGCGCCCCACACGGAAGAGAACCCCCCCCCCCCCCCCCGCGGTCCGGAGGGGCCCCGCCCCCGGGCCGGGCCCGGCGCCCTCAGATGGCCACGAAGCCCTGGGCCGAGGCGCGCTCCTCGGGCGGCGGCGGGACCTCGGCCACGGCGTCCCCCGCGCCGGGGTCGTCGGCCAGGGAGGAGAAGGCCACGCGGGCCGAGAGCTGCTCCACGGCCAGCGCGCTCAGAATGGGGCTCTGGCCCGCGCCCGGGGAGCTCTTGAGCATCAGGTCCGAGGCGGGCAGGAGGGGCCCCAGCAGCCTCACGGGGCAGAAGGCGGAGCCGGTGGGGATGAAGTTCACCTTGTTCTTGTCGGGACACGAGAAGAGAGGGGCCGAGAGGGGCTGGCGGGCCCTGCGGCGGGACAGAAAGCTCCATGAACCCGGGGGGGGGGGGGGGGGGGGGGGGGGGGGGGGGCGCCTTTCCCAGGCCTCTTTCCTCCTCCATGCGGCCCTTCCCCGAGCCCCGCCGCCCGCCGCCACTGGCCGGGAAGCTGCCCGGGCCCGGGGGGGGGGGGGGGGTACTTACGCCATCTCCTCGAAAACCTTGACTCGCTCGCAGCCCTCCGGCGGCTCCCGCTTGAACATGTAGCTGTTGTTGGGCTTGGGGGAGGAGGCGTACTTGGGCAGCGGCGAGCTGCTCCCGCTGTCTGCAAGGGTAACGCGGGCGGTGAGAAGCCCGAGGGGCCCCGGGACCCCCACCGAGGGGCCCCGCGCCCCGAGCTCTCCCCCCTCAGGGGCACCCGAGCTCCGAGGCCAGACCGCCGGCCCGCAGTCACCGTGCCCCCCGAAGCCAGGTGAACAGGAGGCCCCAACCCGGGCCTTCTCAGGCGCCCTTTAACGGCCTGGAACCCAGCGGCACTTTCACTACAGCCCAGGCCCGAGCAGGCCAGAGGCCGGAGCAGGCCAGAGTCCTGGCGCCCGCAAGCCAGAGGGGACCAGACCCCCCCCCCCCAGCTCTGGGGGGGCTGCACAGGGAGAGAAAAGCTCCGCAAAGCCCTGTGGGCGCCGGTATCCTCAGGGACCACCTGGGCAGGAAGGAGCCCCAGAGGCAGCTTTCTCATGAAAAGAAACAAGTAGAACAGGAGCTCCAGAATCTTAAGGAAGAAAATGATTCCTTGAAAACTAGACCTGCACGAGGGGAAGTTGGCAACGTCATAAGAGGCCAAGAAACTGTAAAACAAAATAGAATGAAAAGATAGAAGAGAATGTGAGACATCTCCCCCCCAAAAAAAAGATAAAAGAATTTTTAAAAATGGATTATCTGAAAGTTACAATAAAAAAATACATTGTTACAATAGTACAAGAAATAATTAAAGAAAATTGTCCTCAAGGGTTAGAACCCGAAGGGAAAATAGAACTAGGAAAAAATCCACCCATCGCCACCTCAGAGATCCTACAAGGGAAACCTACAGGAGCGTTATCATGAAATTCTGAGAGCCCTGAATCAGAGAGAAAATATTACAATCGGCAAGAAAAAACACCAACCGCAAACTGAGAAAGCCACATTAGAAAGAACAAGACCTAGCTGCAACAAACTTAAAAGACAATATTGAAGAGCAGAAGAACCAGGGTTCCAGCTCCTCAATGGGGAAAACAAAAACAAAAAACTTTCAATGAACTGTCAGATTTTCAGGATTTTGTTGCAAAAAGATCTGCACTTAAAAGAAAATTTGACATATAAAACGATAGAGAAATATACTGCAAACAACAACAGAAATGTGAACCATACGTCCTGATTATCATTAGTAATTGGGCAATTCAAAAAAAAAGACTGGGATAGAATTGAATATAAAGTGATTCTAGAAAGCAAAACCATGTAGAAAGAGGTAAGACTTGTAATTGCGTTATATGAATGAGATATAAAAGGAAGAAATAACAAAGGGGAATTAGATGGGAAAAGGTCTCATAGTTCTGAAATCCTACTCACAGTGAGAATGATAAATGGGATAAAAAGGGAGGGAAAAGATGGGGAGGAAGATAAGGAAGGGATTCTTGGGGGGGGGGGGGAGGTTAAGTAATACCAGTGCAAAGGAGAGAATAGAAGTAAAGCAGAGGAGTCAGCAGGGAAAGGAAATATACATAATGATGGTGATCAGGAGTAGTAATCCTGGATCTTAGTCAAAAAAGTTTAAAGAGTTAATCAAAAGAAAAAAGGAAACTACACTATGTGTCAGCTACGTTAAAATATTGCTTTAGACCATTTGAAATAACCTGATGGTATAAGGTTGCAATACCGCTAGAGTATAGAAAATGATGAGTTGGTAGATTTAGAAAAATAGGAAAATACTTGGACTTGATGAAGGATGCTGTTATCCACATTCAGAGAAACAGGACAAACAAATGTAGTACAGTCCCCCATACATGTATATGAATGTATATGCAAACAGCTGTGTATGACTAGAGATACATACATGTACATATATGTGTGTATATATTTCTCTCTATATAAATATCATCCATGCTTAGTTACAGCCTTCTTAGGGAAAGGAAGAGGGAGGAAAGGAGAAAAAATTTTAAAAGTGCCCAGCGGAGAACAAAAGAAAGCCTACAATTGTGGAAACAAAGATGGACAGCTCTGAACACAATGTGCAGTATTTACTAGACAGGCTTTCTTGAAATGGAAATTTATTGTTTCACATTTTGTAGTCTCTCATGTTCTGCTATGCATATGGCAATGTGTTTTTTTTCCTTTTTTCTATTTTTCTATTTGTTTTAATAAATATTTTAAAAATTATTAAGGAAAGTTGTCCTGAAGTTTCATTATTAGAAAGTAAAATAAATAACATGTATAGGACTGCTTGCCATCTGGGGGAGGGGGGGAGAGAAGGAGGGGAAAAATCAGAACAGAAGTGAGTACAAGGGATAATGTTGTAAAAAATTACCCAGGCATGGGTTCTCTCAATAAAAAGTTATAATTATGAAAAAAAAAGTAAAAAATTGGAAAAATCCACTGATTACCATTGAACGATCCAAGAAAAAAAATCACAGAAACATTCACTATAGTTGAATTTCAAAGTTCCAGCTTAAGGAGAAACATCACAAACAAGGGAAAGAAAAGATTTAAATATTGTAGAACTAAGTCAGGATACCACAAGATTTAGCAGGTTCTGCATTAAAAGACCAAAGGGCACAGAACATGACATTTTCAGGAACAAGTCAACTGGGTTTGCAACCAAGCAAAGCTAAGTATAATCCTGCACGGAAATAAATGGATATTTAATTAATTAAAGGACTTTTGGTTATTTGTGAGGAAAAGACCAGCACTGAGCAGAAAATCTGACCTACAAGAATTGGGAAAAATACAAGGAGGTATACCGTACCAATTATAAGGAACGTAGTAAAGTCAAACTGTTTACTTCTTCCATGAGAAAATATAATCTCTACTCTAAATTATCCCTCCTAGGGTCGTTTGCCAGAGCACATATAGAAGGCTTGGGGTTGAGCTGAGTATGATGGGATGATCCTAAAAAAGAAAGCTGGGTGGAGAGTGGTAAAATGGACCAACTGTCTCATACAAATGAGGTGTGAATGGAAGAGAGGGTACAGTGGAGGGGTTGGGGAGGGGAAGACTGGTAATGGTAGAATGTCATCCTTATCAGAACTGGGTTAAAGAAGGACTAACATGTTACCTAGAAGGGTATAAAGGTGCATTTTCTTAATGTAAGAGAAGTAGGAAATTCTAAAAACTAAAGGTGAGATAAATAAAACGGAATATAAGAAAATCATTTAATGAATTAAATAAAACTAGGAACTGACTGAAATTGGACATTGAAGGGCTGTCCATCAATTGGGAAACGGCTAAACAATCCGTGGCACACGGCTGTGACGGGATGCTACTCTGTTGTAAGAAAGGACAGGCAGGATGATTTTAGAAAAACACAGAGGGACCCCCATGAAGTACTGAAGTGAGCAGGACAAGAGAAAGCTGCCTGAAGAACTGGGAAGGCCTGGGCTACTCTATGGATTGTAAACATTTAAATCAGCTACAAAGATCTAGGAAGGAAGATGCTGCCCACCTTGGGGGGGGGGGTGGTAATGCTAAACACAATTACAGCTAGAGATCAATATCTGACTATCTGCAGTGCAGAGGGCAGGGAAGGAGAAAGAGGGACATTCTGAAAAATAGAAGGAACGGAAGTCCTCGGCAGAGACGATGGGAAAACAGAATGAACACTGTGGGAAGCTTGAGAAGGGTGATCAAGTTTGGACCATACATGCTGGGGAGGGGGAAATAAGGATCATCTCCCGCAGGGAGGGCTCAGTTGAGATGATGTGACAAACTGGTACTGCTGCGTCTAAGGCTCCCCCAGCTCCTTCCCACACACTAGGAACCACAGCGGAGAAGTGGGTGGGGGGAGCAATCCCGAGGCATGGCCAACTGTGGCCTGCAAGAGGACAAGGAGCCCTAGCACAGTCTGGAGGTGAACTGGGTTGCCAAGGGGAAGGGAGGGAGGGCAGCCCCAGGGTGGGGTGAAAACAAGGGGGCAAATGGCCACCTCCCCTGGACCAGCTCCCACTGACCTCTCCCCTCTCCAGCCCATCCCCCCAAGGCCCACAAGATCTTTTCACATGCTGTCAATGACTCCTTGGAAACAAGAGCCCCGGGGGGAAGAGGAGCCGAGGGCAATCCCAGGATGCCTGGGGCAGCATCTGAGCTCGGGCCTTCCTGGGGTGCCCCCAGCTTTCCCCCGCCCCAGGGCTCCACCTCTGGCCCCAGCCCCCCTCCCCCAGTCTAGCCCCCCTGGAAGGAGCCCAAGCAGCATCCTGATGCAGGAGCTTGCCGGAGGCACCTACGGGGCGGGCTAAGCTCTGGTGCTTCTAGTCCCGAGTCCCCCTGGGGAGGTCCGAGCCATTCTCGGCCGGGAACCTGCACCGGGCGGCCGTGGGTGGCTGGCCTGGGTCCCCCGCCATCCCCCCAGTGGCCTGGGCCTCCTCCCCGCCCTCCATCTCTCCCTCCCAATGGCGTCTCCATCCCCAGCCTGCCCCCCCCCCCCCACCCCCTCCACTACCACCACCCCCCTGGGGGCAGGAGGTGAGCCCTGACAGGGCGGCCCCAGCGCGAGGCAGAACCCCAACGGCAGAGAGCAAGGTCCTCCCAGGTCACCTTGGGAGGACGATGCTGCGGGCCAGCGGCAGGTCCGGGGCAAGGCCCTGCGAGCCATGTCCCGGCCCTAAACGGCGCCGCCCAGGACCAGAGCCCTGTTCCTGGGCTAGGACCGGGGCTCCAGGCCATGGCTGGGACTCAGTCCCGGCTCCTTCAGTCTGGTTTGGCCGCCCGCCAGTCCCAGGGTCTCCTCCAGCCTGCATCCAGTGGTCCATTTTGTCCCAGGCCTAATCCAACCTACAGCAGCCCTGACCCAGTCACAGGGACGAGGCCGGGCCTCACGCCCTGGGCCCGGAAGCCAGGCTGCAGCCGGGCTGGAGGAGCAGATTCCCCCCACACTGGGACCACCCAGAGCCAACGCTGCCTGCAAGTCCAGCACCGACCCACTGCTCCCCCCCATGTCGGTCCTCAGACAATCCCTAAGGGGGGAGCGCCCTGTCTGTCCCCAGTGCAGGAAGAGCTGGGCCGGGCAGTGGGGAGCCCAGCTGCTCCTGAGGGAGAGGGGCTGAGGGGACCCTGCCTCTGCCGTTCCCTCCCTTCACACCCTGTGAGGCTCCCGAAGCCCTTCCTAAACGCGCCCCTCCAGCACTCAGCGGCCAGAGAGAACTCCCCGTCCCAGATGCGCTGGCAGTTCCCAGGGGACATCAGCCTCAGAGGAAAGGGTCTCCCCTTGAAGTGTCCACAAAAGCTGCCATTTCAAGCTCCTGGGGGAGGAGGGTACCCATGTGCCCTCTCTAAGCCCAGAGGGCACATGGGGAAATGGGGTTGGGGGGCACGGGGAGACCACCTGCAGCTGGAGGTCAAGAAAGGCTCTGGGCCATCAGAGCTGTGGGAACAAGCGGCCAGCTCTCTGAGGAGGCGGGGAGCCTTCCTGGGAGGAGGTGGCCATGTCACAAACCCCACCCTGGCCAGGGAGAAGCTGGACGAGCTGGTCACTGGCACAGTGAGACCGACTACCCCCTCTTCAGCCTCTTCAAAACAAAACCCAAAACACTCCAGACTGAAAAGGGGCCTCCCAGGGAGCCAAGGAACGCAGAAACTACGCCAGCAGAAATGCCGCTGGCCTTGGGTCCAGTCAGGATCCTGCCCGGAAAGGAGCCCACGGGGCCTTTGGGTCAGTGCCCAGCCCACTAATCAGCCCCGAAAGACATTTGGCCAGCCAGTGGACAGCAGGAGGAAGGGGGAGGGGTCCAGTGGGGTGCCACAGGGCTTCACCAAGCCTTGACACCAGTCCCCTGCATTGCCCCCCCCAAAGGGCCACGCGGGCCATACACTTAGGCCATCCGGGGAGGCTCCTGAGTGTGGCACAGAGATGGGAGCCAGAAAGGGCTAGCCTGGGAGCCAGAAAGGGATAGTCTGGGAGCCAGAAAGGGTTAGCCTGGGAGCCAGAAAGAGCTAGCCTGGGAGCCATAAAGGGATAGTCTGGGAGCCAGAAAGGGCTAGCCTGGGAGTCAGAAAGGGTTAGCCTCAGAACCCCACCTCAGAGCTTTCTGAAATGTGTGTGGGAAGGACAGCTGCCTCCTCAGACTCCTATGAGCCTCCGAGGAAGAAAGTTGGCCAGCATACATTACACACATGTTACCATTATCATGATGAATTTCCCATTCATCTTTAATTAATAATAAAAGGTAAGTCCCAGTAACAAACTTTCGGGGCTGGTGGGCAGCCAGCAGTAAGGACACAGACCCCAGAAGGGTTCTGTCACTCGACAAGGGAGGCTGGGGGAAGAGGGAAAGGCTAGCCCAAATCTCATTACAGAACCCTTACCTGAAATGACACAGGTACCAGTGATCAGAAATGGAGAAAAACTAGCAGTCCAATCTTCCAATGAATTTTCTGGGGGCTACTTGGGAAATGGCTTTCCCCCCAAGCCATGCCGACTCCCCCACGCACTCCAAAGCATGACAAATACACAAATTGGCCACGATGGTGATGGTCATTTGGAATTCTGGGCAACGTCAAGGTCAAAACAGGAGCCACCAGCTCCAAGAGCTTCCTGGCCAGACAGCCACAGCTGCCCACCACACATAGAAGAGGATCGGGAAATCCAGGGAAGGCCGCCGCAGCTATGAGAGCCCTCCCCGCGCCCGCCGCTGCCCCCCAAGAGAAAGAAGTGCCCATGAGGACCGCTCAGCCCAAGGCAGCGCCCGGCCCCCTCACCTTTGTCGCGGTCGTAGAGCAAGTCTTCGGTGGAACACGGGCTGCCGTCCTGAGACACGCAGGGCGAGTGGCTGCTGCTACAGCTGCTGCTGCGCTCCGGCACCGACGGCGTCTGTGTGTCTACGCTGCGGGTGCCGCTGCTGCTGCTGCGGTACTGGGCGGGCGGTGGGGCGCGACGGCCGTCGGGAACGTCCAGGGGCTGGAACACAAACGGCGCCCCAAGAGGTCACTCCACCTGGTCCCCACACATCTGGGACGGTCAGGGAGCCGGCCCCAAGAAGCACCGTCTGCTCAGGGCCTCCGGCCGACAAAGGGACTGTGTCTTCTCCAGCATTGAGGTGCGCCTTGTTCTCTCGTCTCCATTCCTGTGACACACTGAGGCGGGACAGGGGGTACAACTCTTGTCAACTCCACACCCACTGCCCCAACTCTAAGCGGTGCCAGGCGATCTGCCCACATGATTGCACAGAGAGGGCAGACGAATCTCTGAAACAGCCTGAGTCGGGCCCCTGAGCTGAAATCCCTGCGGGCTTTTTGGCTCAGTTTAGAGATTTACTCATGGAGGAGAGGGCCCCGAGGGCAGGGGCTGCTAGGGCCCTTCCTCCCAGCCCAGGGCTTGGCCCAGCGCAGGATCAGGGGAGCACTGGCTGACTGGCCCAATCTGGGAGCTCTCGCCAAGTGGGCCTGGCCATTTACAGACCACACTGCCATGTTTGGTGTAATTATCTGTGTGAACCCATCACCAAGCACAGGCCCCGGGGGCCCCAATTGCTGCTCGGTGTCTTTGTCCCTGACGCCCAGCTGGGTCCCGGCGGAAAGAAAGCATCCCCCCAAATCCGCGTCATCCTGGGACTTCTCAGTCGGGTTTCCCCTCATGGGGAAAAGCTGAGTCAAAGCCTCATCAGGAGACCCGGCCCTCACCCTTCGGCCCCCTCTTCAAGTGGAGGCATCTTAAAGCTCTCAGAGAGCCCCAAAGCGCAGAAAGGGCAAAAAGGGCAAAAGTCTTTGAATCCCGTATTTGGACACAAGGCCTGGGCTGAGCTGCCGGGAAGGCCTCCTGGGCCCCCCAAACCCCCTTCACAGCTGAGGGCCCACCACTGGGAGGGTCGGAGGCTAGGTTTGCACCAGGGTCTGGTGCAGCCCAGTGGGCGGGTCCTGAGGTAACAGGGAGCCAGGGGCTTCCTGAGCCAAGGAGCCAGGGTCCGCTCTCCTGGAGCGTCGTGGAGGCCGGGGGCTGCTGGAGAGGCTCAAGGCTGCGACTCCACAGATTGTGGCCAAGTGCACCACAGAGGGGAGCTCCAAGAGATGCCGCCCAGCCCAGGGCGGGCGTTCTGCAACAACTGGGGGAGTGGCTCAGAAAACAGGCTTCCCTTTCAGACGCTCTCGGGTCCATCTCCCCACCCAAGGCAGCCCCTGCTCTCTCCCCCCAAGACAAAGGGGATGTTCATGGAGCTCCAGACACGGAAGGGGCCTCGGGAGCACCAAGTCAGGCCCGGTTTTATGGAGGAGGAACTTGCTTGAGCAGCGGGGGTGGGGAGTCAGAGCTCCCCTGCCATTGGCCCACAACCGGCCCCCTGACCCCTCAGATACCACCCGTGCCAACAAATGGGGCAACCTCCCACCCAGGACCCACAGGAGGAGGCATGGCGGGTGCATCCTTCCCAAAGGGACAAGTGCTCTGGAGCCAGCTCCCCTGTGGTGCCTTCAGAGGCAGCGGGAGACGAGGTGCCCAGGGCATGGGGGCCTGAGGGAGAAGGGACCCGGGGGCCGAGGGGCCAAGGGCACGGGGGCCTGAGGGACAAAGGGCACAGGGGACAAGGAGCCCAGGAGACACGGCTCAGAGTGCCCCACACCAAACAAGGCATCTCTGCCCCAGCCAGGTGGGCTAAAGTGCGAGTCTCCCCCATGGGGCTGTCTGGGGACAGAGCTCAGGGCAGGCCCCCAGTGTCTGGCCTCCAGCAGAGACATGACTAGGAACCTGTCTGCAGCACTCTGAGCCTCTTCAGATCCCCTCCACCCCTTTGCCCCCCGCCCCCTTGTCTTTTCATTGTCTCCCCCTTTTCCCAGTCTCTTGCCCCCTTCCCCCTCGCCCCCACCCTCTCTCTCACCTTGCCCCCTTCCTCCTTGGCGCTGCTGTCCTTAATGAACACCTTCTCCAGCTCCGGGCTGATCCCTTCGACGCTGCAGGGCACCCGGGAGACGGCTGACTTGGGCCCGGAGACACACTTGGAGCCAGCAGCCTGAAAAGACAAGCAGCATGGGTGGCAGCTCGGGGGGAGGGGGGCAGGGAGGGCACCTCTGGCCTCTTGTCCGTTCACCCCCTGCAGCCGCTCTCAGGATCCCAACCCCAACCCAAGTTAGCCCACATGGGGCTCAGGAAGCACGTGGGGGACAGAGTGCTGAGAGCCTGGAGGGTTCAACACTCAGTGGGCGCAGATCAGTCTCCAGCTGAGAGATTTGCCGGCCTCTTCTGGAGCAGAAATGGGGCACGAACCACCCCCAGCCCCTCTTCCTCTGGGTCGGCGTCCATCAGCACCACGTATGTTTGGTCAAGGAGACGGGGTCTGGGCCTTCAAAAGCTAACAGTGGGGGAGGGGGAGATGCACCCCAAACTAGGACGTGGGGAAAGCAAAGGTCAGGGGTAAGAGTTCACAGAAGGGGAGTCACAGCTAGTAAACAACAGGCTAGAGAGAGGGAGAATGTCTGAGGACGTCCCCCAGAAGAATATGTCAACCATATTTCCTTATCAGTCATTTTGTGGAAGAAAAACCAAGGGAAAGAAGGAGGGAGGAAGGGAAAAAGGGAGAGAGGAAGAGAGGAAGGGAGGGAAGGGAAGGAGGGAGGGAGGAAGGTTCGCCCTGCATTCCAATGCCTTCAAGCCCTTCCTGGAGGCTTCCTCCTGAGCTGTCGTGGGACTGTCTTATCAGGACCCTGATAAGCTGAGAACAGCCAAGTCAGTCCCCCTTCTTCACTGACCAACATTGCCCATGACTGTGTCCAATGCTCTCCCCATAGACCTGTCAGAGAAACTTCCATACTCCCTAATTTGCTCAATGTATCACCCTTTATGTGTAAATCGGGCCCCCATTTTGACCTTATCTCAGTATACGGTGTGAGCTGTGAGTTTTCACTACATTTAAAGGGACACCATGTAAAGAAAACCTTTAAAAGTTTTCCACTAATGACCAAGGCTGACTCAGAAGTAATAACAATGCTCCACTCACTTCACTTCCCATCAGTCCCTGTCCGTTTTCTCAGGTTTTTCTGAACTCTTTCTGCTCATCCTTTCTTACAACACCATAATATGCCTTACAATCACACCAGCTTGTCCAGCTGTGGAACAGCTGATGGGGAATCGGGTTCAAAAACCAAAAGCTGCCATCAGTACGGTCCAGAGGCTCCTTTCCCTTCTTTATGCTCTCTCTGGGATGCAGACCTAGCAGAGGTATTTGGGGATCAAAAGCGACGCACTCGATAACCTTCGAGCCACGGTTCCAAGGGGCGGCTCTCCGGGACGGCTGGATCGCTTCACCGCTCCAACAGTGCAATGGTGGTCCAATTTCCTCACGCTCCCTCCAACGTTTGTCATTTTCGCTTCGGTATTAGCCAATCTGGCAGACGTGAGGTGGTCCCTCGGAGTCGTTTTAATTTGAATTTCTCTAATCAATGGTGATTCAGAGTATTTTTATATGATGATAGATGGCTTTGCTTTCTTTGTCTGAAAACTGCCTGTTCTATCTTTTGGCCATTTATCTAGTGTGCAAAGATTTGTATTATTATAAATGCGAATCAATTCTCTATATTTGAAAAACAAGATCTTGTTGGGGACACCTGCTGTAAAAATTGTTTTCAGCTTTCTGCTTTCCTTCTAATCTTAGTTACATTGATTTTGTTCATGCAAAAACTTTTTAAATGTAATAATCTTGTTTCAATTAAATTCTCCATTTCCATGTCACAAAGCTCTCTCTATTTTTTGTTTGGCCCTAAATGCCTTCCTCCCCCATAGACCTGTCAGAGAAACTTCCATACTCCCTAATTTGCTCAATGTATCACCCTTTATGTGTAAATCGGGCCCCCATTTTGACCTTATCTCAGTATACGGTGTGAGCTGTGAGTTTTCACTACATTTAAAGGGACACCATGTAAAGAAAACCTTTAAAAGTTTTCCACTAATGACCAAGGCTGACTCAGAAGTAATAACAAGTCTCACCGCATTCTGAAGATTTTGTTTTCAAAACTTTTACATATAAAGGGCTTCCCCTGGTGGGGGGGTTCCCATCCCCGCTGCAGACCGCAGCCCCCTGCTCACCTGCGTCTGGCTGCCGGCCGCGGGGTGACCGTGCAGGGGGGAGTGCCGGTCCTTGTCTCGGTGCCCGTGCCGGCCGCTGCTCTGCTTCCCGCGCTGCAGCTGCTGCTTCAGCTTGGCGATCTGCTGGAGAAACAAGGAGACGCGGGTGAATGGAGCTCCCCAAATCTGGGTGATTTCGGCGCTCTGACAGCCACATGATCCCACGGCAGCACCGATGGCCCATTGCTGCTGCCATGTCTCCTGGGTGCAGTAGCCCTTCTGACAGCCCCAACCCCCACCCGGACCGCTATGGGACACCCTGGCTCTGCCGCCGCCCGCGGGTTTGCCATCACACCTGGCAGTGCCTTTGGAGCATGAAGGGAGATCCAACCAATCAACCCATCAGCCCACATCTGTGAAACGCCTCCTGGGTGCCGGACACTGGCCCAAGCCCCGAGGACAGACAGAAGGGAGGCCGGAGCTGGCCTCTGCCCCACAGAGAGGACAACCTGGGGGCGTGGAAGGGGAGCCCCCCAGGCAGAAACGGGGACCCCAGCCGGCTTTCCTCCTCCCAAGTTCAGCTGCTGCCCTTGAGCCGAGCACCTGTGGGAGACGGCGAGTGGGCCGGGGAGCAGATATCTGTGGGAAAAGAAGCCCTTCTTCGAGGCCATGGTGCTGTTTTAACAGTAAGGGAGAGAGTGGCCAGGCACTAGCAACTGTACAAAGGAGTCATCCGGAGGGACCCATCGGCACGGCAGGTGAGACGCTCCGTGCCCCCTTAGGGCTTTCCCAGGATTTCCCTTTGGAGAACTTCTGGCCCCAATCCCGCGCTTTAAATAATGCCGCTGCAGAGTTAAAATAAAAGCCGAGGCCCAGACCCGTGTCGGAGTGCTCTGGGGAAACACGCGCTTCTCCAGCTTTTCCCTCCTGGGGAGAAGTTAATCATCCCATAGTACCAAAGGCTCTTCCGGGCCAAGTGCTGAGTAGATGCAGAAAGCTGTATTTGCCTGTTCAGAGTCACGGGTGCTGCTGATGCAAAATAAAGACCAGCCCTAACAAAAAACAAACTAAAACAAACAAACAAAAAAAAAAAAACCCAAAACTCTAATTTTTAAATTTAATTTGACTTAAAACCGGCCCAGCTGAGCTGTCACTGGATGGAGATGGTGCTTCCACTGCTGACAACTCAGAGTCTGGCTGAGATCCCACCTCGCCCCAGACACAAGTCCGGGCGCGCATCCACATTAAGAGTGAGCCCAAGGAGCTCTAGGCAAGGGGCCGGCTCAGGTGCCCTCACAGGACCCCTAAAGAGGTTTCCTTTGCTTCTGTGGCCAGCCCCGAGCCAGCGCCTTTCCCCTTCAGACTCGCATGCTGTCCGATACGGCTTTCTCTTTGCACCTTTGGGGAGTCCCACAAGCGGGGTTTGCCTTGGGCTCCCAGTCCCCGGCACCTTCTCCACCACATACTCCTCTGGCTCCGCTTCCTCCACAATCCTACTCTTGCCATTCTGTTCCCGGCCCATCTTTTGCGATGTACTTTTTTGGAGGCCATTTTTTATTGCAGACATGAAGGGTTTTATTCACCCCGGCTCCGGTTCCAGGCCGCGGCCGCTGCCGCCACCACTCTCACATTTTATTAAAACATTTTCCAGTTACCATCAGGTTCATTCAGTAACTTACAGACTCCCTCAGGCCCTGAATTATCAAACCAAGGATGGGGAGGGGGCTCTCCCTGATGCGGGAGTTCTTGCCCAGAGGCCACCCCGAGACACCCACTCTCCCTGTCTGACCCCCGATGGGAGCCGCCAGGAGGGAGTGGAGTCAATGGGACGCGCTGACGGTCATGGCGCCCTCGGAGCCTGGGGACAAGGAGGAGGGGATGGGATTCAAATGCACACCTGAGCAGGGAAGGGGCCACCTCCATTCTGAGGGGACAGTCTCTGGGGCAAGAAGAGAAGGTTTGGGGCAGTCGCCAGGTGGGAAGGAACAGAAGCGCAAAGGGGGAGGCGGCCACCAACAGGAGCTGGGGCCTTCCCCACAGGTAGGATTCGTCATGGCCATGGAGGTGCAGGCTGCCTTCCCCACAGGGGGGCCTCCTTTCCCACAGGTGGGCTTCCTCATGGCCGTGGGTGAAGGGCAGGTAGGGTCCCTTGGGTCCCTTCATGGCCAGAGAGGCTCTTTGGCCCGTGGACACACAGTCTCAGAGGCAGCTTCCTTTCACCCTCAGAACCCCTGTAGGGCAGGGGCCACTACTCCTGCCATTGCTCCATTTTCTAGTAGAGAACCCCAGGGTAGGCAGAGGCCATGTGACTTGGGCCAGATCACGCCGCTCATAATCTGAGGCTGACCCCAGCCCCCCCGCCCCCCGCTCTGGAAGGTTCCCTAAAGTCGCCCCTGTGTCCCCTTGAGCATCCTGCCCTGAGGAGGGAACCTGGACCCTCTGACTAGCTGTGACGGGGACCCCCTCTCTCTCCTAGAGGGTCGTCCCTTTAGCCTGGCCCTGAGGCCGTGTCCCCAGACTGCAGCCGCCCACTCCATGCAGCCGTGAGAGCCATGTCCTAGCCCAGGAGAGGGGAGCCTGAGCACAGAAGGCCTCGGGCCCCTCCAGTTGGAGGGGAACCTTGCACTCGGCCTCCACTAGCACGGGACCCTGGGAGCACAAGGGGGCAACTCCCAGAGCCCCGGGGGCAGTGGAGGATCGCGGGGGCCCAAGTACTTGTGGGGAGGAGGCTGAGGGAGCTCCCGGAGCTCAACTGCCTTGTCTGAGGCCCCAGAGCCAGGAACAAAGCCTCTGCTGGGAAATATGGGAATGGATTTGAGGGGGGTGTAGAAAAAAAGCTGAGATCAGCTAAGTGCCAAAGGGAGGTGGGCGGATTTGAATGGGGAGAGGCACCCAAAGCTCTCTGGGCTTCCTGGGAGCTGGGCCGGACACTGAAGCTGAGGAGATTCTGTTTCCCCCCCCCCCCCCCCCCCCGCCCATCACAGGGATCCCTCACCTCCTTCAGCTGATCTGAGCTGCCCCACGATGCCGATCGCTGATGAGATTTCTTCTCGGACCCCTCTTCGGCCCAACAGCTCGGGGTCTGACGGAAGAAAAATGTGTCACCGTCATTGTGTCCCCCAGAGATGGCCCCGACCCAAGACTGAACCATCTCGACGCAATCTCAGAGCTTCCCACCCCGGGAGCAGACCCAGGCGAAATCACCAGAAAACCCAGAAAGAGGCGTCAGCATTTCTGCAGCCAGCGCGCCACGCCGTCCCCGGGGGAGCCCCCTCCACGTCCCAGAAACACAAGAGACAGAGCACCGAAGCAGGGAGGAGGGCAGAGAAGGCTGAGGGGTCAGAAAATGGACTCCCCAAGTCTGCAGGAGCCGTCACTCCTCGGACAAAGAAAGAAAAGGGGCAGATCGCCGCCACCCTCTGTCCTCTGCCCTCCGCCCGCTGCCCAACCACCAACAATGGGGGAGACGGGACCTTCCTGGGCCTGGCCGTTTAAATGCTGCTGAGCCGGCGGGTAAAGCGATCCCTCACCTGGGTCTCCCCCAGAGCTCTCCAAATCGCACTAAGTGGCTTCAAGTAAAGCTGCACTTAGGTCGTAGGAGCCTCTGACTACCTGGCCAGGTGGCTGCAGGAGGTGGAGGACGTTGGGGAGCCCTGACAGATACCCCCCCTCCCAGGCAGCCTGCGCCCATCCCTCCCCTGCTGGGGAGCTCTGACAGAGCCCCCCCCCCAAGCAGCCTGCGCTTGCCCCTCCCCTGCTGGGGAGCCCACGATGGGGCTGGGCTGGAGGTAATAAATGCTCGTTCCCAAATAAAAAACAAGAACAAATCCCTCAAGGCCCAGACACACGGCCTGCCAAGCACGGGCCCACAAAGCGGGTGCCTCCCAGGACAGCGAGGGGCCCTTCTCCCTGAAGCGCGATCCCCCCCACTCCCTCCCGTGCAGGGGAGCGGCCTCCCAGGAGCTTCGGCCGTCCACCCCTTGCCAGGGAGCACTTGCCGGCCATGCCGGCCAGGGAGGACCCCCACCGAGCTCTCTGTCTCCGGCCCCAGAAAGGACCCTGGCGCTCTGTGCCCAAAGGTCACTGGGGGGAGCTCTGAGCAGTTCTCAGCCGAGAACACTGGCCTTCGCGGACCCGCCAACGTCGCCACTCTCCTCTCACTCTAGCAGGTGAAGGCAACCTCAAACTTGCTTCAATCTGGTTTCCTCTGAGTATTAATGATTCAAAGCATTTTCCCCCATTAACTGTTAACAACCTGGAATTCTTCCTTTGAAACCCGCCCGGCCCAGCCTGCAGACGAGCCGAGAGGGCACAAAGAGATACAGGCAAACGTCGGAGGGTGGGAGAGAACCGAGTCACTAACGTATGTGGGTGGGACTGTGAGCGGATCCGGCCTCTGACCCAGCCGCGTTTGCCGTATCCCAGAGAGAGACTAAAGGAGGGAAAGGGGCCCATATGTGCAACAGTGTTGGTGGCGGCCCCTTTGTGGGGGGAAAGAACGGGAATCCGGGTGGCCGCCCCCCAGCCGGACAATGGCCGAGTGAGTCGTGGTACATGGATGTGATGGGATGTCACTGCTCTATAAGAAATGATCCGCAGGAGGGCTCCAGAGTGGCCTGGGGGGGTTACGGGGACTGGTGGCTCTTGCCCCGGCCACACTGGGGGTTCACACGAGCAGCCACAGCAACCCCACACGTTACCTGAGTAGCCTTGTCTTTCATGCACAAGGGGAAGGGTCCATGGGGGTCCCGCGGCCACTGCCCGGTGAGGTAAGGTCCCGTGATGGCATCTAGAGAAGAGGTTCGTCTGATGGAGCTGGAGGTCCTCACGTGCTGAGACTGGGGCCGGTCACCTGCAAGAACAAACCGGACACAAACGGGCTGGGACCTGTCTGAAGGAGGAAGACAGCAGACGACCGGAAGCCAGGGGCCCCCAACAGCGGCCCTCCAATAGCAGCCCACTCATGGCAGCCCCCCACAATAGCCCCCAATGGCGGCCTCCCCATGGCAGGCCCCCCCCAATGGCAGCCCCCCAAACAGCTGTGCCCCCCAGTGATGGCAATTAATCCCAATTAAGCCCCTTCACAATAGTCCCCCAACAGTGGCCCTCCCTGCCCTGTCCCCCAAGACAGCCCCCACCCCCAAAGCTCTACGAGGAGGACAATTTCAGAGGACAAATAGGGGAATCACGTCGCCCAGTTGTGAAGGAGGATAAGAGAGGAGGGGCCAGAAGGCTGAGCGGGGGCCACCTAGGGACAGGGTCCTGGGGCTGGCGTCTGTCCCCTGCCTGAGAGGTCTCTACCCAGCAGCCCCAACCAAGACCCCACCCCAAGACTAGTGGCCACCAGACAAAGCAGAGAAGGTAAGAGAGACTCCCCTCACTAGTCTCCTCCCGGCCCAGTGCTGTCCCCGGGGGTCCTTTTTAGCACTGGGGGTCCGGAGTGCTACAGTGACCTCCCCACTGGCCTGCCCTGCCTGGCTCTCTTAGCGAGCGGTACGAGGTCCCCGTCTAAATCCCATTGCCGGCAGCCCGGCTTCCGGTTTGGCTGGCAGTCTGTGCCGATCGTGAGCAAGCTGCTCCTCCGGGGGACTCTGACCGTCAGTCCCCGGCTCTCTGCCTCGGCCGGCACCGAGCGGTAATTTAAACTGTGAGTCCCATCCCATACATAACTGAATGAGGGGCGGGTGTGTGTAAAAAAAATCCTAAAAGGTGTCAAAAAACGAAGCCACAATCAAACGCGCACTGAATCTAGTCCGATCAGGTGCGAACAAGCATGACATCATTTTCATTACAATTTGAGAGTTCAGTTTGACATCAGGTCTTACCAAGTCCCTTTCCTTCCTACTGTTTTCTCATTGTTTTCCTTGAGATTCCCGATCTTTGGTCTAAACGAATTCCAATTTTTCTACCTCTATAAAGTAATTTTTCGGTACAGTGAATAGATAGATTAGGCGGAATTGGCATTTTTACGATATTGGCTCATCCTAACCATGAATAATTAATATTCCTATAATGACTTTCGATCTGCCTTTATTTCTGTAAAGGATGCTTTGTTTAGCTGCATCCGGGCAATCCCTGAGTGTATCTTCCTCAGGAGATTCTCCACTATTTTATTACTCTCTGGTTATCTGGAATGGAATTTCTCTTTCAATGCCTTCCTCCTGGGTTTTATTGGCAAAATGAAGTGGTGGATACTTATATGGATTTACTTTCTATCCTGTAATTTTGCAGAAGTTATAGTTACCATTAATTTTTACTTGAATCAGGGTTGTGTGAGCCCTCATACCATTTGCAAAAGAATCGATGATTTTGTTCCCTCTTTGCCTGTCCGACAGCTGGGCTTTACGCCTGATTTTATCAGAGACTTCTCGCTCATCCTCATTACATAGAAATCTAGGTTTGAGACACAAACTTTTCACCACATCAAGGAAAGGTCTATTTAGTCCTGAGTTTTCTGATGCATTTTTTATGCACGTGTGGTAGTTGTTTTTAAATAGAGACAGACATGACGTTTGGTTGAGTCTGCACCTCTGAAATCCTATTTGTTGCAGTCGCTGTTATGTTGAGTATTTTTATTGTTTTCCTAAGACTGGGACAACTCTGAATTCCTGGTATAAGCCCAACTGGTATAATCTTGATTTTAGATGCCATTGGAGCTTCTTGACTAATCTGTTATTTAAAACTTTTGCTTCAGTGGTCATTAGGGCACTGCTGAAGTTTTCTCACTCTCTTTATTCTTCTTGCTTCAGGTATGAAGACCACATTTGTATCACAGAAGGAAACTGGCAGGATCCCTTTTTATATTTTTGTTTATATAGCATTGGAATGAGCTCTTTGAAGGTTTGACAGAATTTACTTGTAAGTCTGTTAGGCCTTAAGGAGTATTTGTTAGGATTTCATTTATGCTTTAATTTCTTTTCTTGTGATTCATTTATTTAAGTTTTCTGTTTCTTGTTCTATTAATCTGAACAGTGGGGGGATAATTTCAAGGAGACACTGGAGAATCCATCTCCCACCAAAGCTTCTCTCCACATTCTGCTCCCACCACGGTCTGCCGCCGACCTTCGCCTCTGTCCTCTGCCTCCTCACCCTCCAGTAGACATTGGAGCATTTTAATGCAGGAGTGGAAATGCAGATGGCTATGCATGAATTATTTCTTCAGTACAACAAACTGTTTCCTGATTACAGTTGTGATTAGAGGTTCTATTTAGTTGTGAATCGAGCAATCAAAATATTTCCCTAATTATTATGGAATTGCCTCATCTCAAATGAGTCAAAAGGGAAAATATTAGGTGTTCCTATTAGTCCGGAAGTACCCTCAGTACTTGGCAGGGAGAAGCACACCTTCCCCTTCCTCCCCCCCCACCAAGAGCTCCTGCGAGGAGACAGATCCCGGCTGACCACGTACTAGGCCGTTTCCTGGAAAACACAAGGAGATCTAAGAACCTGGGAAAGGAGTAAGGAAAGGAAGCCACGGCAGGAAGCTTACAAAGGGAGGGCAGCACTGCGCACCAATAAAGTAAATAAAGTACCCACTGGCCTTAGTGGGGCAAAAACAAACCTCTGCTTCTATTTGGCCTGACCAGTGTCTACTCCGGCCTGCTGAGTCCACAAGAAAACACGGAGCTCCTGCCCGCCGCCGGAGAACCTGGAAGTCCCTTTTTCTGCCCCATACGGGCTGGGCCCACGACTCGGGGCTCGCAAAATCTGAATCCAAAGCTGGGCTCGGACACTGATGTCACCCTGGGCACGTCACTCAACGTGCTCGCCTCGGTCTCATCATCTGTGAAACAGTGACTGTGGTCGGAACAGTGCTTCTACGAAGCACTTGAACTTGGAGGTGCCGTGGAACTGTGATTACTGTGCCATGGTACTGATGCCCGTTGCCAGGACGGTTCCCACGTACACAGTCAACTGGAAATGAATTTCCCTGGAGACATCAAAGGGAAGAGTCTGCAGCACTTTCCCACCGTGCTTCAGCCCCGAATGCTCGGGGCTGATGCCTCCCTATAGGATGGGGGGGAACAAGCTCCCCAAGACCACCAAGAGAGCCCCAAGATGCCTCCACGGGCAGCAGGCCGCCAAGTTCGGCTCTCTCGGACTGAATACGTGGGGTGGGCTCAGCTCTGCCTAGTGGGGTTCCTGGTTTTGCGACTATTATTTGATCTGAAAGATTCAGATGTCGCTTTGTGGCTCCTCCTCACCTGGCAGGGGGATTACCTCGCCAAACCCCAGAAGCCTCAGTAAGTCCGTGCCCAAGCTGGCCACGGCCCGCGGCCTTTCGCCGGTCTGGCGGGCGTTAGAATTCGCCTGGGCACATGGAGGATGTGCTGCACAAGATCCGGTCGGCACAGCTCCGTCGTCCTCCCTGACAAGCAGGAGCACGGCCAAAACCATGGAAGGAAAATAACCGGCCTCGGCTGGACATCTGTCCCAACCTAAGGACGGCACAGAGGGAACCGGGACAGATCCAAGGTCATCTCTCCCATGAAAAGGCCATCTGTCATCCCCTCCCTAGAAGCTGGACCCGATTCACAAAAGGTCTCGACAGTGCCCCCAAAGGGAGGCTGAGGGAAAAGCAAGCGACAGAGAGCACCATCTGGGACGCATCAGAAAGTCAGCCTGTGTCTCAAACCTCCCAAGTCCTTCCTGAGCTTAGGGGCTAAGTGGAGTCCAGCGGGGGGAGGAACAGCCAGAGCAGAGGCTGGACGGCCACTCTGGCAGGGCAGGGGCACCCCACGTCGGCCGAGAAAGGCCCAACCCCCAGGCGCTGTGCTTATGGGTGCACCCGAGCCCAGGGTCTGCTCGGCCAGAGAATCGGCCGGACTGCCCGGACCCGCCAAAGCCCAGAGCAGGGTCTCTCTGGGTGTCCCCAAGGGGCGGGCCACAGGGCCCGCTGCCCCCTGACCTCGGTGGGCTCCGGCTCCTCCGAAGCGCCACTGCACAGCAGGAGCTCCCAGGAGTCACAGGCCCGGCCCGGCGCACAGTGAGCACTCCTGAGGCAGCAAACCCTGGAGGGTTCCCAGGCTCTGCCAAGCACCGAGGAACTGCAGAAATACCAGCCTTGGAGCTGTGAGTTTAGGGACCTGATCGTTTCCATGAGAAGAAAGTTATTTTGTAAGATCCGAGGCTGTTGCAGCGAGGGAGGAGGCTGCCTGGGAAACAGCCCCCAGCACCTGCTCTTGGGACACCCCTGACCACCATCCGCTCTGCTCAAAGGCTGGCCTGCAGCAATCACAGAAAAAAGTGAAACTCATGGCATAGCCATGGCGCCGTCTACACCAAACTCGCCATGCAAACGGCGGCACTGACCGCACACGCAGACACAGGGGTCTCTCTCAGGAAAAGCCTGCCTCCTGATCACCCCATCATTTCCATCAGCTACAAGGATCAATGAAGAAAAAAGAGATCAGCCCGTTCCTAAGTCTCTCTTACTGGAAGCAATCAGAATCCATATGGTTACCGGTCCCCTGGACCCAGAGCATCATCACAAAAGAAAATCACTCCATGCAAAAATCTGCGTTTAGGAAACCTCCAAAAGGAGCTACGCTACCGAGGCAAGAGGGCAGCTTCCTCATGTTGTCAGTGAACAGCATGAGGGTCCACGGGCATGGGCTCTGCCGACACACCCAAAGGCAGCTTCTTGAGAATCCCCATCAGGTGACGGGAAAAGATGTCAACAAATGTTGGAGGGGATATGGGGAAACCGGGTTGCTGATACATTGTCGGTGGAGTTGTAAACAGATCCAACCATTCTGGAGAGCAATAGGGAACTGTTCCCAAACAGCTGTCAAATGATATACCCTTTGACCCAACAGTGTTTCTACTGGGATTAACTCCCAAAGAGATCTTAAAGGAGGGAAAAGTACCCACATGTGCAAAATGTTTGTAGCAGCCGCTTTGTAGTGGCCAGAAACTGGAAACTGAGTGGCTGCCCATCAATTGGAGAATGGTTGGATAAATTGTGGTATATGAATGTTATGGAATATTATTGTTCTGTAAAAAACGACCAACAGGATAATTTCAGAAAGACCTGGAGAGGCTCACACCAACTGATGCTGAGGGAAATGAGCAGGACCAGGAGATCATGGTACACGGCAACAAGATTATACAAAGCAATTCTGATGGACACAGCTCTCCTGAACAATGTGGTGACTCGAGGCAAGGATGGAAAATGCCATTCACCTTCAAAGAACTATGGACACTGAGTGTGATCACATTGTTTTCACTTTGGGTTTGTTTCTTTTTTTGTGATTTTTTTCCCCTTCTGGCCTGATTTTTTTGGCACAAGACAAATGTGAAATTATATTTTAAAGAACTGCACATATTGGGGAGGGGAAAGGTAAGGGAGAGAGGAAGAAAAATTCAGAACACAAAGTCTTACAAGAACGAATGCTGAGAACTATCTTGACATGTGGTTGGAAAACAAAATACTTTTGAAAACTGAAACACACATAAACTGGGCTTACACCCCAAAGAGATATTAAAGAAGGGAAAAGCACCCGTACGTGCAAAAAATGTTTGTGGCAACCCTTTTTGTAGTGGCCAGAAAGTGAGTGGCTGCCCATCAATTGGAGAATGGCTGAATAAGTTGTGGTATATGAATGTTATGGAATATTATTGTTCTGTAAGAAATGACCAGCAGGAGGATTTCAGAAAGGCCTGGGGAGACTGACATGAACTGATGCTGATCCGTCCCAATAGAGCAATAATGAACTGAACCAGCTACACCCAGGGGAAGAACACTGGGAAATGAATGTGGACCACAACATAGCATTTCCACTCTTTGTTACTGTTTGCTTGCATCTTTGTTTTTCTTCCCAGGTTATTTTTACCTTCTTTCTAAATCCGATCTTTCCTGTGCAACAAGATAACTGTATAAATATGGATATATATATTGGATTTAACATATATTTTAACATATGTAACATGTATGGGACTACCTGCCATATAGGGGAGGGGTTGGGGGAAGTAGGAAAAAAGTTGGAACAGAAGGTTTTGCAGAGGTCAGTGTTGAAAAATTACCCATGCATATGTTTTGTCAATAAAAAGCTTTAATAAAAAATAAAATCTAATTAAAAAAAGAAAATTGAAACACACAGAGAGAATTTCCACCAGGCCTGAAGATGTGGGAGAACCCATCTGGAACTGGCCCACGGCCTCCACAAAGGGGATATTCTCTCCAGATCGGCACTGTCCAAGAAATAATGCGGAGGTGAGGCCAGGTCAGAGGTGAAAGGGGACGCGGATCCAAGCCGATATAAAGCATCTACTTTCTTGGGCTGAGGACACAAGGACAAACCTCCAGGACCTTCCCCTGGACTGGGGGCAGAAGGCGCCGAGGGACAACACACCCAGAGCCGAGTCCGAACAGAATAAGCTGAGATAGGTGGGATAGGGGAGGAGTGGGGCGAGAAAAGGCTTCTAGGATAGCTCAGGGGGAATACCAAGCCTTGGATAAGTGGGAGCACCAGCACTGACTTCCCAGGGACTCTACCGGCACTAGGGGGCACCAGGGGGCACAAAGCCTCAGACTCATGCCAGCTGGGCAAGCCCCAGCACCCCCATCTGCCTCCATTTCTCAATCTGTAAAGTGGGCAGGAGAAGGAAATGGCAACCCCCCCCAAACACCTCTGCCAAATGGAGTCACGGAGAGCCAGACTTGCCGAAAGGACCCCGGGACCCAGCGGCAGGCACCCTCCAGGACTTTGTGCCGGGGCCTCCTGTGCCCTTCCTCTCCTTCCCACCTCTCAGCTAAGCCTTCTGGGAACATCTCTGCTCATCTCCAGACCCCAACTTGGCCACTGATGAGACCACCCCAAACTCTGGCACCCAGCCCCTCCTCTTCCAGACTCCCTGTTCACTTTCTTTTCATGTTCATCAGCTTCTTAAATAATTTAAACTTTTTTCATTTCAAACTTAAAATATATAGACAAAAAAAGAACATTTCCAAGCCTTCGGCACACCCTAAAAGGAGGATTCCCTACAAAGCTACGAATTTACATTTCACTTGACTGTTTTTGAAAATCTGTGTAAGTAGCTCTGGTGATTTTCAAAGCTCCTTCTACATTTCCTTTCCTCTGCTGTGCACTTTTAATATATTTTCCTTCCCTCCTCAAATGCCCCAGCCTACAGATGGCTGTTAGACACAAATATATGTGTATAAATGTTTGTATATATATATATATATATATATATATATATATATATATATATATACACACGTTAGTGCATGTGTGTGTATGTATGTATGTAAAACCACTCTGCTATTTATCAGTTCTTTCTCGCGTTCCTCCCTAGATCCTTTGTAGTTAATTTGGGTATTTATAATAATTAAAATGACTTATTTGCCCAAAGTTGTTCTTAAAACAATAGATTAATTCTTCTCAGCAATCCAGCAATCCAAGAAAATTCCAATCTAGGATGGAAAAAGAGGCCGCATCCAGAGAAAGAACTATGGAGACTGACCGCAGATTGAAGCAGGCCATTTCTAGTTTTTTGTTGCTTTTTTCTTTTTCGTGGTTTTTCCCTTCTGTTTTGATTTTTCTTTCACAACATATATGTATATATACTCGTCTATATATATGTATATATATATATATATACACATATTATATATATATGAATATATATATATACATATATTTAAATATCTTGCTGTCTTGGGGAGAGGGAAAAAATTTGGAACTCAAAAATCTTAAAAAAAGTAAATGCTGAAAACTATCTTTATGTGTAATTGGAAAAAAACACAATATTGCTGTTACTATATACAATGTTCTCTTCATTATTTCATGCAGGTCTTTCTGTGTTTTTCTATAGTTACTGAGCTCATCATTTCTTATAACACAGTAGTATTCCATCACGATCATATACCACAACTGGTCCAGCCATTCTCCAATAGATGGCCATCTCAGCAATTTCCAGTTCTTTGCAACCACAAAGAGAGCTGCTAGCAGTATTTTAGAACACATGGTTCTTTTCCTTTTTGCTGATCACCTTGGGACACACATTTGATAATGGTATTGCCAGATCAAAGGGTATGCACGGTTTTATAATAGTTTGGGTATAATTCCAGATTGTTCTTCAAAATGGTTGCATCAACTCAACTTCACCAACAGTGAAATGATGTCCCCATTTTTCTCATCTTCTCCAATACTTGTCACTTTCCTTTTTAGTCATTTTAGCCAATCTGATAAATGCAAAATGACACCTCAAGGTTGTTTTAATTTGCATCCTCTTGTCAGTAATGATTTTGTTTTCATCAGAAATCTACCTGTTCATATTCTTTCTCATTTAACAACTAGAGAATGATTATTTTCTTCTAGATTTGGCAAAGTTTTTACATATTTGAGACATGAGACCTTACTATATATAAATTTTCCCCAAATAATTCTGTTTTTCTTTTGATCTTAGTTACATTGGTTTTCTTTGTAATAAGCCTGTTAATTTGAAATAATAAGATGATCCATTTATATTGGACAATGCTCTATTTCTTGTGCATTCCTAAATTGTTCACCTGTCCATAAGTCTGCTAGGTAATATATTCCATGTTCTTCAATTTTTCTTGTAATATGTCCTTTTAGACCCAGGATCAGTTATCTATTTTAACCTTATTTTGGTAAATGGCATAAGATACTGGTCTATATCCAATTTCTGCCAGACTGTTTTCTAGTTTTCCCAACAATTTTCCCCAATGAATTCTCATTCCTAAAACTTAAGTCTTTACATTTGTCAAACACAAGGTTACTATGGTCATTTGCTGTTGAGGTGTCTACTCTCTTCTACTAATCTCCATTTCTATTTCTTAGCCAGTACCAGATAGTTTTGATAATTACTGCTTATAGTGTAGTTTTAAGAGCTGGTACTGCTAACCTTATTTCCTTTACATTTTCTTCTTTAGTTCCTTGGATATTTTTGATTTCTTGTTCTTCCAATGAATTTTGTTATTATCTTTCCTAATTCAGTAAAATAATTTTTTTGGTAATTTAATTGGGATGACATTGAATAAATAGAATATGGTAACACTGTCATTTGTTTTATATTGGCCCTGACTACCCATAAATACAACGATATTTCTCCAATTATTTTAAATTGACTTTATTTGGATAAAAAGGGTTGTGTGTTTTTTTTTTTAAATAATTTTGTTCATATAGTTCCTGAATTTGTTTTCACAGGTGTATTCCTAAGTTTTTTGTTTTGTTTTTTTACTGTCTCCAGTTATTTTAAATGGGGTATCTCTTACTATCTTCTTGCAGGGGTTTGTTGGTGATCATATAGGAATGCTAATGATTTATGTGGGTTTACTTTATGTCCTGCTACTTTGCTAAAATTGTTGTTGCAACTTTTAGTTTATTATGATTCTCCATATATATATTATATTATCACCTATAAAAAGAGATAGTTTTTTTTTTTTTAACTTATAACCCATTTTGATTCCTTCTATTTCTTTTTTCCTCTTATTGTTATTGCTAGGATTTCCAATATAATATTGAAATAATACTGGTGACAGGTGACCTTACTAGAAAGACTTCTAACTTATCCTTATTACAAATAATGCTTGCTGATGGTTTTAGGGAGATGCTTTTTATCATTTGAAGGGAAAATACATCTCTACCTGGGCTTTTAAGTCCTTTAAATAGGAATGAGTGGGGTTTTTTTAATCAAAAGCTTTTTCTGCATCTATTGATTTCTCTGTGTTCACTCTTCCTGGTTTAGGCATCAATATCATCTTTGTTTCATAAAAGGACTTTGGTAGGAGCCCTTCTTTGCTTATTATTCCAAATCATTTATTTAATACTGGAATTAGCTGATCCTTAAATGTTTGAGAGAATTTATTTGGAAACTCATCTGGCCCATTTTTTCTTGGGAGGCTCAATTATGACTTGTTCAATTTCTTTCTCCCAAATTAGTTTATTTAGCTAGTCCACGTCCTCTTCTGCTAGTCTAGGCAATTTACATTTTTGCAAATATTCTTCCATTTCACTCAAAGAGCTAAATTTATTAGCAAAATAATTACTTGAGATTGCTTTGATTTCCTCTTCTCCTTTCTAATTCCAGCCACCTGGTCACCTTCTCTACCCAATGACTCTCGAGTGTCCCGCCACGGTCCCCGTCCCCACATCGCCGGACCCTCACACTCTCACGCTGCTCCCACCTTGGGCAGGTCCTGCCTGGACTCCTGAACAGCTGCGGGGGGGCTGCCCCCTCCGTGCCCACCAGCTACTTGCACAACACCGGGGGGCCCCTCTGGCCTCCAGGAGCAACCCCAACAGTCTGTCTGGCCCTCCCTGTGGCCATGGCTCACCCTACCCCGTCCTCTGAGCCCCCCGGCCTCCCCGTGGTGGCTCCCCTCCCGGCCTCCCCACTTCCCTGCCTCCTTTCAACCTCTCAGCTTCCTTCGAGCCCAGCCAAGGTCCTGCTGACCCTTCCCCACCCATGACTCAAGCCCCCGCTGCTGCTTTTCCCCAAGGTAGCCTGCCGACGGCATTTTAGGGCCCGAGTCCCCCATGTGGGATCACGAGCTCCCAGAGGGCCAGCACCTCTTCACCCTTCTACCTCCGGCAGCACTTAGCCCAGAGCTTGGCACACGGCACGGTGGGCACAAGTCCCTAAAACCCAGGGCTAGGAAAAAATGATGCTTAGGCCGTGCCCTGGCAGGTGCCAGGTGGGCAGGGGCAGAGACTTCTGGCTCAGAAACCGTGGGCCTGTGCAGGGCGAGGCTCCGAGAAGGGCGAGGCCATGGTCGGGGGCAGGGAGGCCCGAGCAGGCGCGATGGGCGCCATGGAGCTGGCCATGAAAAGCAGGTACAAAAACCTCGTGGGGCCTCCCCACATGCCACGCCATGGGCTTGCTAAGAAACAGGTGGTTCTCCAGTCCCCAGTCCTGGCGCCACTCGGAGCCAAGGGCCTGGCTAAGGAGGGTCTCCAGATTTCCAGGATTGCCAGGGCCCCCTCCCAGAGTCGGACTACCTCCACCTCCTGTCTGCCCATCTCCCTTTCCTCTTCCCTCCTTTGCTCAGAGCCCTCCCCTCTTCCAAGTGCCCCCTGAAGAGGGTGGTAGGCAGGAGGTGGCACCTCACAGGGCCTGACAGATGTTCCCTCCACCTTATCAGGCCCTTCCCTACCAGCTTGGAGGAACCTCTCCTTCCCCCAACATAGTTTGGGGCTCTGCCAGTTATGCCAGCCCATCCTGCCCTTGCCCCTCATGTCTGGTGCCCACTCAGGAGAATCTGGGGAGGGAAACCTGGGCAGGGGGAGTGCAGGGCCATGAGCACATGGGCTTGGAGCCAGACTCTTCGCTTGGGGTCTGCGACCCAGTAGGGGGTCTAGGAACGCCGGCTCACCATGACTCAGAGTTGGGTCTGCCTCCCCCACAGCGGGGGGCCCCGGGAATACCCCATTACAAGAGGTCAGGAGTAGAACAAACCGAAGGCAAGGTGGCCAGAGCCACTTCCCGAAGGCGTGGGAGGCCTCCAGGGGGTTGTGGCCGGCCCTCTGGCTGCCTCCATCCTGACCACCTCTGGCCTTCCCGCTGCCTCTGTCCCTATGACCACCTCCAGCCCGGCCGCCTCCGGCCCTCCAGCCACAGTTTAGACACCTACAACTTCTTCCTTGATAACTGATGGGGTGGAGCCGACACCAGGGGCATCGCCCTTTTCCTCTCCACAAGTAGTCTCCATGGCTCCACCACAGCCCCATTCTCTCAAGGACACCCCCCTTTTCTGTGAAAGACGCGGCTCTGGCTTTCTGAGACCCAAAGCAAAGGCCAGGAGGGCACCCTCTGCCTCTTTGCGTCCCATCAAAGCTGGCCACAATGAGTCGTCCAAACTGAAGGAGAGACTAGGGAAGCCTGGGGAAGGGCCCCTCAGCCTGGGCCCACCCAAGAAAACAATTCTGCTTGCGTGGTTGGATTGAAAGCCCACCGGGCAGCGCAGGGACCCAGTGTGCCCGGGGTTGGGGGGGGGTGCCTCCCCGACATTTTTAGCAAAAACCACTTCTCCTAATTAAGCAGCACACATGGAGTGGGCTGACAGGGTCCAAAGTCCCTGCTGCCTATGGCTGGGGGCCAAGGGGGCCTGGGCACGGGGGTCCCGCCAGGGCCGGCCTTCACTCCCAAAGGACCAAGAGAGGCAAACCCATCTCCATGTGAGGAGTATTGCTAGTTAACAGATGAACCTGCAGGAGCAGTCTGATCACCCAGGGCCTTTTTTTCTCTCAAGAATGGGCTCTGGGGAAGGAAATGTACTAATTTAACGTGGATTAACTAGACTGAGCCAGTCCATGCGATTTCTGATCCCCTCTGCCGGGGGATCCCCGAGGCTGGCCGTCGATTCTCTGCCGCTTGAGCCAGGGAAAAGCTGCTGGGCACCCGGACGTGGTGAAGTGGGTCTAGTTGGCTCCGGATGAGGCTGGTTTCTGGCCCGTCCCCAGGCCCAGACCCGGCCTCTGCTGCATTTCTCACCCACGATTCTCCTACGAGAGCTTCCCGCTGGGCATTCCCAAAGAGCCTGCTGGGACCAACTGAAGGCGCCCAACTGAAGACGCCCGACGCGGGGACGGCTGCCGATGGCTCCGGCCCCGGCCCCAAGCCCGCCATGGGAGAGCTGGAAGCTCCTGCTCCCAGGGTGTCGCTTCTTGGGGAAAAGAGAACAAAGTCCCGGCTCGGTCCAAAGCGCAGGAGGCGCCACGTGTCCACCGAAGACCACCAAGAGAGGGCCCTGGCGGCTCTGCCCAGGAGCGGGCTGCTTAAGCGCCCCTGATCCACTTCTACCCCGGCCCCCGGCCCCTTGCCTGCCTCTTCCGGCCCTTGGCTCCCAGCCGGGAACAACAGGCAAAGCGGCCCCAGGCTCAAGCCTCCAGGGAGCACTTGCAGTCACTGCGCTAAGGGCACAGAGAGGGAGGAGGGCAGCTCCTGCCCCCAAGGAGTCCGCCGTCTGAGTGAGAAAAGGAAGAAGGGGCAAAGGGGAGGCAAGGACCACCGCCCCTGCAGGGCTGGGGGCACTCGGGGCCCACTCCCCAACATGCTCCCGGAGCTTTCTCAGATGCCTGCAGGCCTTTCTTGGTGTTCTGGCCCCCGAGGAGAGAGAGTGACGGATGGATGGAGCGGGAAGTTCTGCAAAGCAGCCAGTCCCCACCATGGGATGTCGGGGCCTCCTCCTGAGGCGTCGGTGAGAGCACCGACTTTGTGCCCAGGCTCGTGTGCCAGGCTGGCTTTGTGCCCAGGCTCGTGTGCTAGGCGTTCCAAAGGGCTGGAGGGGCGAGTCACCGGGAAACACATGCACATACAGCCACAAACATGAACAATATGCACACACATGTATGTGCACACACGGCCACACATGCATGTGCTCACACGTGTGCGTGCGCACACATATGTACAGTATGCACACACAACCACATGCGTGCACAGTGAACACACCACCCAGGCATACACGCATGCACACGTGATGCTGCATTGTGTGGAAACTGGAGAAGGAAGCGGCTTTCCCGGCATGAAAGCCAAGGAGCTCTGTCACAAAGGGAGACTGAATTTCTCCCAGCTCCTGGGACGGTGCCTGGAAATGGCCAGGACCAATCGAATGACCGGGACGTTCACGTTATGGCTAATGACGCATTCCCATGCCGGCGTCCTAAAAAAGCACAAAGACTAAAAGCCCCCAACCACACATGTGAGTTCTTTAAAATGAACCAGTCGCGCCTCCAAACTCACGAAGCGCCTGCTCCGCGGCCCGAGCTGGCCATAAATAAGCCCACAGCAGTACGGAAGGGCAAGCCGCGTGCTCCAGCCGCAAAGCCCCCTCCTTCCAGGTCCTGCCTGAGGCAGCCTCGCTTCCCAAAGGCCGTTTCCACGAGGAGAAGCCTAATTCCGGATGGGGCCCGGGCTGAGGAACGCTGCTAAGGACACGGACCTCTCTGGGAGTCCCAGAGCTCGGTGCAGGCCCAAGGCAAGCCAGCAAAGCCCATGGGAGGCGTCAGAGCCAGGCGCGCGGCTCCGGGCATGCAAAACGAAAGAACCCAGGCGGCCCTTGCCATCCATCAGCTACCTGGGAGGCCCCTCCGCAGCAGCCAAGTCCAGCCATGGGCACCGGAAGAGCGCCAGGGGTCACATCTTCCCCCTAATTCTGGAAAATCTGGTCCCTGGTTCAAAGGGGAATCTCAACGAGGGACTCCCTCATTCACAGTAACTGGAGGCCTTTCAGGGTTCTGGTTTTCCACAACTGGAACAAGTCTGAGGAGAGCGAGTCTCCCCAGCCACGAGCCCCTGCAGGGAGGAGCCGCCTTACTTTCGGATGCCTCTGGCAAGAGCCACCGGGGAGAAGTTTCGAAAGAAACAAACCAACTCCTTCCCCTTCCGCTCCGCCACTTAGCCCTAGTTTCGGGAAATCGGGGTCTTCCTGGGGCCCCACCCCCACAAGCGGGGAACAGGCTGATCAGCATGAAAGACTCCCAATGTCCCGGATTTGGGGCCAAGAACCCCCCACCGTTCCGACGTGTGAAGCCGCCTCCCGGAGACGGGGCAATCTCACAGTGGGGGAAGGCTCCGTGGGAAGCAACAAAGTCGGGAGCAAACCGCTTGTAAATCCCCCCTGCCGTCAGGTCAGCGAGGGGGGAGCCAGAGGCCGCCCGCCGCCCTCCCGGCCCTGACTCAGGAGCCCAGGGCCCTTCCCCCTCCCCCAGGCTGAGCTGCCCAGGTGCCACACTGGGGGAGGGGGCCCGCCGGGTTCATTCATCAGCGGCTGGAGTGACGTCACGGCAGCAGGAGTAGCCGGGCCTGCCTGGCCCGGGATCCCGGGATCGGCCGCTGCTCCTGCAGGGAGGGGGCCCGGGGCTCCCGAAGCCTCCCAGGGACACCGCGGGACCTCACGCGCGACGTGGCGAGTCCCGGGGGGGGGGGGGCTCGGGACAGGGCATCTCCCGCGCACGCGTGGCCATTGTCAGGGCGATCACGTCGCTTTCATTCATTCATCCCCGATCTTCGGGAGCTTGTCAGTTTCCGCAGCAGCTGGCGATGGGGGCGGGGCAGGGGAGGGGGCCCCCGCGCGGTGTGACCAGGGGCAGTCGGGGCAGCCAGGGGCGCTGCCGGCCCAGCGCGGTGTGACCAGGGGCAGCCGGGGGCGCCGCTGGCCCAGAAGCCCCCCGCGGCGCTGCCCGCCCAGCGCGGTATGACCAGGGGCAGTCCGGGCTCCGCTGGCCCAGAAGCCCCCCGCGGCGCATCCCCCCCATCCCTGAGGGGCTCCGCCAGCCCCTCCCCTTCCCACACCCCCCGGAGGGGAGGCTCCCTTGGCCACGCCCCCACGCCTCTGCCCCCAGCGCCCTTACCTCGGGGCTCCGGGGAGCCGCTCCTGCGCCGGGGACGGCCCTGGGGCCTCGGGGGGTCGGGGGCCGGAGGGCTGGGCCCCCCGCGCAGCAGCTGGAAGGGCACCGTGGCGCGGATGGGCTGCAGCAGGCGGCCGGCGCCCGGGGCCGTGGGGGAGCTGGCGGCGCTGCGCCGCATCCGGGGCCCCGCGGGGGCCGGCGGGGGCGGGGGCTGCGCGGGGCCGGGGCCCGGACCCCCGGCCGAGCCCGCTGCGCCCCCAGCAGCCGCCGCGGCCGACATGGCCCCGGGAAGGGGAGGGGGCGAGGAGGAGAGAGGGGAGGGCGCGCCGCGGGAGCGAGGGCGCGTGCCCGGCGGGCGTGGGCGGGGCGCGCCCTGGGGTGGGCTCGGCTCCTCGGGCTCAAGGCCGTCTCAGCCGCCGCTGCCACCCGGAACCAGAGCCGGAGCCGGGGCCGGGGCCGGGGCCGGGGCCCGGCGCCCCCATGGCGCCGCCGACAGGACCCGCTTGGGCGCCCGCTCACATCGTCTGTGTCCGCCTCCGCCTCCGCTCCCGCAGCTCCTCGGAGCAGCCTCCGTAGTCACCGCCGCCGCCTCCTGTCACCGCCCCCCGGTGCCGCGCCTTCATTGGCCCCGGCTCGGGAGCGACGGGCGCGTCGACCAATGGAGGGTGCGGGTGGCGCCGCGGAGGCGGGGCGTGCGCGGGAAAGAAGGGGGCGGGGCGCCCGACTGACAGCCGTGGAGGGAAGGCGGGGTCTGCGCGTGCGCGCTCCTCTCCTGGCTCCGCCCTCCTCCCGGGCGCACCTGCCCATGCTGGGCCGCCAGAAGCTGGAAGACCCCGAGGCTGGAGACCAGCCTTACCTGGGCCAGGTTCCTGCGGCTGGCCCGGCTCCCAGAAGGACCCCCGAATGCTGAGGCAGCCAGGAAGGGACAGGAATCCGCACATTGCGGGCGGGGGAGGCGCGGCTCCTCCTGCGATGTCACCTTCCCACCTGCGGGCAGGTGGCTCCGAGCGCGGGTGGCCTCGCCCAGCCCCCTCCCTTCTGCTCCCTGACGTCAGCGAGCTCTGACCGCGAAGGATAAACAGCAGCGAGGAAGCGCCAGCTGCGTTCTGGGCCCTGGGCGTCGGGCCCTGCGCGGGGCCCGGGGCAGCGCCCGGGGGGGGGGGGGGGGGGGGGGCTGGGAAGGAGGGCCCTCGGGCAGCCGGGATGGGCGGCAGAGCAGGCAGGTCGCGAATCTGGGCGGGCGGCGGGACCGCCGGGGGCCCTCCCCACCATGAGGAGGGAGCGAGCCGGGCGGGGCAAGATGGAGGCCCCCGGAGGCTGCGTGGGGGTGCGGAGGGCCCGGCCTCCCCTTGGGCCACGCTCCCGCCGTCCACGCTCAGGGTCCATGGCCCGGACCAAGTCCCCTCGGCACCGGCAGCGGCAGCGGCAGCGGCAGCGGCACGGGCCGGGCGCGGCGGCCTCCTCCCGGGCTGCGGCCCTGGCCTCCCCTGGGGCCCGAGTGGGGCGGCCACAGGCCGAGGGAGAGGGAAAGCCTCCCCGGGAAGCCTGCGTCTCCTCCGCCGCGCGGCCGGCAGCTCCTGCCTCTCCCCCAGCCGGGGGCGCGCTGAGAGGGCGGGGACCGGCAGCAGGCAGCCTGGGAGGAGGCGCGGAGCCCGGAGGGAGCGGATGCAGCAGAGGCGTCGGGCCCGGGGAGCAGGGAGAGGCCGGGGGAGGGGGGGGCGCTGGAGACGGCAAGGAACGGACCCGGGGAAGCAGGGGGGCCTTCGGAGAGGGCGGTGTCGGGCGTCCAGGGCCGCCCGCAGGAGGCACCATCAGGGCCTCTGGTTTAACCACGGTTAGATCCTTGGGCCGCTTGGAGAGGGCGGGCGGCCCGCGCTTGCCTGGGGCGGTCAGAGCTGCAGAAGTCTGGGCGAGGAAAGCAAAGCGCCGCGTGCCCAGAGACTTCCCGGGGGAAGGTCCGCCCGGAGGCTAGCTCAAGGATGGCAGGTTGGAAAAGGGCAGGCAAGAGCCGCCGGGCTCCGTCCTCTGGGCAGAGAGGGCCGCCGCCTGGGCAGCAGCTCCCTCCGAGCGCTACTCCCGACCCTCCAACTGCACCTGTGGGAGGGCCCTCCTCTCGGGCAGCCCGGCGGAGGCGCTGGAGACGGGCCTGCCCGCCTGGGGGCTCTGGGGGGCCTTCCCATTCTGTGCTGGTCATAATAAGGACACGGATACAGGGAATCCAGGAACCCCCCCCCCCGAGAGTGGAGAGCGGAAAGAGAAATGGGGTTGCTCCAAGGTGAAGGGAAGAGGGGGGGCACTGCAGGCACAGAGGCGGCAACGGAGGCTTGTCTGGGAGTCAAGGAGGCCCATTAAATGAGACTCTGAAACTCAAAGGAGAAATGAATAAAATTGAAACTAAAAAACAATTGAACTAATAAAAAGAGTTGGTTTGGGGGGGGGGGGGGAGGACCAAAATAGATAAACGTTTGGTTAATTTGATTAGAAAAAGAAAAGAAATGAATCAACAGCATCAAAAAATCAAAAGAGAAACAGCACCAATGGAAACGAAATTAAAGCGTTGATTACAAGCTATTTTGCCCAACTGTCTGCCAGCAAATCCGACAATCTAACCAACATGGATGGATTTTTACAAAAATATAAGTTGTCCAGATTAACAGAAAAGGAAATAAATTACTTAAATAGTCCCATTTCTTGGGGGGGGGGGGAAACTGAAGCCATTAGTGAACTCCCTAAAAATAATCTCCAGGACTAAATGGATTCACAAGTGAACTCTATCAGACATTTAAAGAATAATTAGTTCCACTACTATGTAAACTATTTGGATAAATGGGTAAAGAAGTCCTGCCAAATTGCTTCTATGACACAAATATGGTACTTATACCTAAACCTGGAAGAGCTGAAACAGATAATTACTATATTGATGCAAAAAATTTCAATAAAATCTTAGCAAAGAGATTACAGCAACTTATCAGCAGGTTAATACATTATGACCAAGTAGGATTTATACCAGGAATGCACAATTGGTTCATTATCAGGAAAACTATTACCACAATCCACCATTTCAAGAACAAAATCAACAGAAATCATATGATAATCTCAATAGATGCAGAAAAGGCTTCTGACAAAATAAAACACCCATTCCAATTAAAAACACTGTAGAGCACAGGGATAAAGGGAGCTTGCCTTAAAATCATAAGCAGTATTTATCTAAAACCAACAGAAAGCACGTGGAAGGAAAAGGTACAAAATTTGGCACAGACGAGAAGCAGGGGGTCATTGTGAGGGACAAGTTCGGTTTGTGAGCCCAGCTGGTGGGAGGCTGGCGGGTGTACAAAATGAGCTCTGCTCAGACATTCTGAACTGGAGAAATCAAGCTCAGCAAGGAACCTTTAAGGGGATTGCATTCTAACAGGGGAATACACAAGTTAAGACAGAGTGGGTGGGGGCAACGTGAACAGCTGTATGAATATTAGCCAAAAATAAATAATTGGAGAAGGGAAGGCACTAGTAAGTGGCAGAGAGGGGAAATGACCCAGCAAAGAGCTCCAGCAGAAAATGGTGCTTGAATTGAGTTTTGAAGGAAACCATAAATTCTGAGAGACAGAGGCAAAGATCATGGCAAGCAAAAGCACTGAGCTGGCCAATGGAGTACTGGGAATGAGCAACGGCAACAGGCTGGTTTGAAGTCTTTTTTCTTGAAGATAGATATAGTCTCTACCCACATCCTTCTCACTGAGCAACTGAAACTACTTGAAATTCTTTCTTAATGATCTTTTCCCCAATTACATATAAAGACAGTCTTTTAACACCCATTTAAAACATAATTGTCCAAATTTGCTTTCCTTTCCCCTCCCTGAGGGGAGATAAGTTTATACCATATGCAGTCATGCAAAACATGTTTCTATATTAGTTATGTTATGAAAGAAAACACAGACCAATAACTTTTTAAAAAGGAAGTGAACAAAAGTAAGTTTTGATCGGCACTTGGACTCCAACAGTTCTTTCTCTGGGGATGGACAGCATTTTTTCACCGTGTCTTTCTGAATCGTCCTGGATCATTGAATTGCTGAGGAGCCATATCTATAATAGGTCCCGTTACTGTGCACAACATTCTCCGGGTTCTGCTCTCTTTGTTCTGCATCAGCTCACGTAAATTATCCAGGTTTTTCTGAAACTGTCTTGCTCGTCATGTCTTACTACGGTTGATTCTAAAAGCCCATGACCACTGAGTGTGGCTGGTGCTAGCAAGCTAGAAAGGATTAATGTCTTGAAGAGGAATCACGGGTAGTTAAGAGAACTGCCCCCTAAAGTCACCCTGCGAGCCATGTGCACAGCAGTGACCCCAGACTTTCCTCCCCTCCGTGATGGACTGGATACCTGCTGCTCGAGGGCCAGCCAGCCTCAGCACAGCTAAGTTTTCCACCTGGTTGGCCACAGTGAGTCTTGGGAAGCCCAAGGATGAGCCTTGGGGGAGTGAGACCTTCCACAGAGATGAGAAATTCTCCGCATCCTGAGACAAGAGGGCTGCCCGCTCTGTCCTTTTGGAAGGGAGCGCTGGTGAGAGAGTAAGCACAGAGGGTTTTAAATGACTCTGAAGGAGTAATCAACTTCCGTTTGCCTCAGTTTCATCATTTGTAAGGTGGGGTAATAATAGCTACTACTTTGCTCATATCCTTTCCACACTTCAGTCCATCCTCCTCTGTCAAACTGACTGATTGACGAATTAATCAATCAATAAACATTCGCCACAAACCTATTATGTTAATCAGTGGGGATCCAAGAGGCAAAAGGCAGAATCTACCCTTGAGGCACTCACAAGCTGATGATGAAGATAAATGCAAACCCGTATATACAAAAAACTTGGTACAGGGCAAATAAAAGAAATAATTAACAGAGAGAAGGCACTGGAATTAAGGAAGGCTTCCTCAAAGAACGGACTTAAAGCTGGGAGGCAGAGTTGAGAAGGATAAGGGTCCAGGATGCGGGCCAAGCAGAGCTAAGGTGGGGTGTCGGCATGGAGATGTCACTGACACCCTCGGGAGCTGTCACAGGCACTGCGCACTTGACACATGGGATGATAACTGTAAAGTAATCAGTGCCTATTACATAACTTCTGGGTAAGTGTGAGCTATTATTATTATTAGCTATTATTTTAAACGAGAATAAAGGAACGAGCCAGAGTGTTCTCTGCCTACGATCACAGAGGGACAGAGGCTGTTGAATTCCCCCCCTTAGTGTTATAAATGAGGAGACTTGGACTGCGCCTGATGACCCGCAAGTGCTGAGAATGCACTGAGGGAGTCGCCAGCAGCCTGAAGGTCAGGTTCAGAGGTCATCTTGGACACTATCCACAAGGTGAGCCAAGCCTCTGAGTGCCCTGAACCTGCAGAGTGTAGGCAGAAGGGAACAGTCAGACTGTTACAAGTCCTCCTCGGTCCTCAATCAAGAGCCATCCCTTTACAAGTGACATAGCACTTTACAAACCCATCGCTCTCAGGAAGGCTCTGCCATCAGTCCGGTTCCGATGTTCTTCAGTGCTGGGGCCGTTCTGCTTCTGAACAAGCCAAATGGTGCCATGGAACTGGAGGCCTCCTGTGACTGCCTTTGATATTACTTCAAGGGGAGGTTCACAGTCATGAACTCTGGTCTTCAAAGCAAAGTTCACATATGAGATCAAGAGAATGACTGGGGATAAAACCTACTGATGTCTAAGATGATTACTGAGGACTGGCTTCAGTCCTTAAATGCTCCTTCCGAGATTCCTTCGCTGGGTCTCCCTTCAGGTCCATCAAGCAACATCTTTTAGTCAATAGACCTCTTCTCATAGTAAAGTTCTTCAATGTCTCTAATAAAACGTATGGGATTATAGAGGAAACCAATTATATTGAAATCAGTCTCTAGATAGGAAGATTGTGATCATGTGATCATGACCTGCAATAACCCTAATAAGCAGTCATTTCATGGTAGTGATCATTGTAAACAACACTTTTAGACACCTGCAACATTGGTGATGTGATTTGGAAATATCTGGGATTTCTAGTGGTGACAAAATCACAGGGACTATGATTGATCCTACTGTGATTTGTTTCCTATATTCATAATGGAAGCAAATGCTCCATTTCAAGTAGAGATTAGTGAAAAGAAAGATGTGTTTTCCTATTGTTGTCGCAGAGCCCCTAAAATCAAACCAGGCCCTAGATAAAGAACTTCTGCCCTAATGGTTCTGAAGCTGTGTCTAGTCAGACTAAATTTCTTCTCCATGGGCCAGAAGTTCTGATAACAAAAAACCTTCCCCGAATGAGGGTCAAATATTTCCCAGGCAGTTCATCTAAGAGTTTTCAGGCAAAGCTGCTTCTCTGGCTGTTTAAAGATGAGAAAAGCTCAGTGACTCAAATGAATATACACAAAAAAATAATTTTAAAACAATCATCCTTCACTTTAATGTTATCTGTAAAATAAACCTCAGGTTCCAAGAAGGAGTTCCCAACACAGCTTGTCATTGTGGAGAAAGCACCAGTCTCCCAATAAGCATTTCAGGGATTCTGACACAGGGAAGGAGCCAGTGTGGCTGAAGAATGTGAAGCTTTCACAATGGCCCAGCAGCCTAAAACACAGCAGGAAGCTGAGGCAGCTTTAATTTCATAACTGTTCGTCTGCAAGGCTGTGAACACTGGGAGAAGGGGAAAAGCCTTCTACAGTTTACCAGACCCTTTTGTGTGGGGGGAAAAAAGTCCTCAAAAGTATAGGAACCAAGGAGTTATTAAAATGATCAAGAAGAAATATTTAAAACGAGTACTTACAAATTAGGCACAGACCAATATCTCCCACTGTATATCAAGATAAGATCAAAATGGAAAAATGATTTAGACGTAAAGGATGATGTCATGAGCAAATTAGGGGAGTTTACCTGTTGGATCTATGGAAAAGGGAAGGGTCTATGATGAAACAAGAGGTAAAGGGGAGCACAGGAAGTAAAATAGAACATCTTGATTATATGAAATTAAAAAGCTTTTACACTAACAAAACTAGTGTAGTCAAAATCGGAAAACGGGAAGTTGGAGGAAAAAAATGCATAGCAAGTTACTGTGATAAAAGTGTCATTTCTCAAACACAAGGGAACTGAGACAAATTTATAAAAATAAAAGTCATCCCCCAGTTGACAAGTGGTCAAAGATATGAACAGTTTTCAGAAAAAGAAATCAAAGCTATGGATAGCCACATTAAAAAATGTTCTAACTCACTATTAATCAGAGAAATGAAAATTAAAGCAATTTCTCACCAGGCAAATTGGCTAACATGACTAATGCCGTAGGGAATGGGAAAAAATAGGCCCACTGATTCATTGTCGGTAGAGTTGTGGACAGATCCAACCATTCTGGACAGCAATCGAAACCATATTAAACTGTGCATTTTCTTTGATCCAGAAGTGCTACTCCTAGATCTGTATCCCAAAGACAACCAAAAAGAGGGAGAAAAGACTTACATGTACAAAAACATTTACAGCTGCTCTTTTTGCGATAGCAAAAATTGGAAAGTGGTTCCCCATCAATTGGGGAAAGACGGAACAAGTTGTAGCATATGATTGAGATGTAATACTATTGTACTTTAGAAAATAATAAGCTGGATTATTTCAGAAAAATCTGGAACTTACATGAAATCAGCCAAACCAGGAGAACATTGTACCCAGAAACAACAATACTGATGCAAGATCAGCTGTGCTATTCTCAGCAATACGATGATCCAAGGATACTCAGAAAGACGATGAAAAATCCTATCATCTGCCTCCAGAGGAAGACTGGGTAAAGCTTGAAACATGCATTTTAAGTTTCATTTTCTTGGTTTTTGTTGTCGTTGCAATATGGGTAACATGGAAATGTTTTGCCAAAGTTCACATGTACAATTTATATCATCTTGCTTGTCTTCTCAACGCAGAAGGGAATTAGTCATTTGGAACTCAAAAAAAATTTTAATGACAAAAAATAAATTCACAAATAAAACAAGAGCATGCGATGCAACTGGATCATTCTAGAAGTTTTCCTTCTAGTACAGTACAGGAGTAAGACAAGGAAGTCCCCTCTGCACAATTTTTTGGAACAAAGATCTACAAATGTTATTAATAGTCCTTTGAAAAGAAAGAGCAGTTAACATCCTACATCAGCAAAGAGGAGACAATTATCCTTTTGCAGAAAGCATGGGAGTTTACTTAGAAATGTTTCCAAACATATAATGGAACGAACGAATCAGGATAGCGAATGGCAAAAGTAACTTCAGTAAAAGGGCCAGAACAAAATAAACCCACAGAAATCATGGGCCCTTCTACGGTCGGCTGCCAAGCCCCAACAAAAAGAGAAATTCCACTACCAACAACAACAAAAAATCATTATCTTTGTTTTAACTGCCTGGAAGCATTCGCTATTTACATAAGTACAATGACAGAACTAAAAGAAGCAGTAAATAACGGGGAGCGACTTGTTGACCCGACTTACCACCAAATTGATTTATACAAGTCGTGCTCCGCCAAACAGAAGAAATTACTTTGTGGAAAAAGAATAAAAACCAATTTTATTTGGAGGAAGAAAGGGTCTGCAATCCCAAGGGGGTCAATGAACAAAAAATTAAGGAAGCAGTTGGGGCCGTTGCCGAGAGCCGTGGCGGGGCAGGACTGGAGACTGAGTCCCGGCTCCGTCACCTGCCATCTGTGGGATCACGGGCAAACGGCTCCACTGCTCCAGCCTGTTTCCTCATCTGCCAGAGGAGGGGGTTGGGGGTCCCTCCCGGCGCTGGGCTCCCTCTCTCCCTCCCCCTCACGTTAACGGACTGGTGCTGGAAGGGTTTGGAGCCCCGAAGGCGCCGGAAGGTCTGCCTTACAACAGCCCTGGAAGGCAGGTGCTCCATTTGACAGGTGACCAACGGCCGACGGGTTACGGGACTTGCCCGGGCAGTCTGTGTCTGAGGCCAGACTGGAGTCCCAGTTGCCACCCGATTCCCAGGGCTGCCCCAGGAGCCAGCAGCCTGCTAACGCTCGGAAGCGGCCGTCGGTGGTGCTGAGGCTCCGAGGTCCCGGCATCGCGGGGTGAAGGGCCCCCCAGGACAGGTCCGGCTCCTTTCCCTCTCCCCAGCCCCGTTCACCCAGCCCCCCGCAGTGGGCTGCCCAGGCTTCGGCTGATCGACAGCTGCTCCCCGCCCCAGGCTCGGGAGCCTGCTCAGAGCTTTGGGGGGCCGCCTGCCCTGCAGCCACAGCCCTTTGGGGGCCTGGAGCTCTTCTCCGGGGATGCTCCCGCAGAGTCAGGGCAGAGCTGGGACGGGCCCCCGGCTCGTGGAAGGCCAGGGAGGACACGGGACCAGAGCGGGCTGGAGATCGGAGGGCGGGGGGAGGAAGGAGCCTCGGCTGCGGAAGCTCTCGCGTCTCCTTCGTGGCTCCGGACCCTCGAGGAAGCGCGAGGTCACCGCCGGCCGCCCCACGGGACCCAATCCGGGCCACTCGTGCGTGCTGCCTCCCAATCAATAGGCACCACTGGGCGCCCGCAGTGTGGGACCGGGCTAACTGTGGCCTTCTCTTCGGGGAGCTCGCCCCCCATCTGGGGGGGGAGGGGGAGAGGGTCTGAGCAGCTGATCTCCCCGCAGGGCACCTCAGAGGGGCTGGGGGAAGGCACCTGAGTTAGAGGGTCCCGCTAACAGAGAGGAAGCTCTCTTCCCCTTTGGGGAGTCCTGGCAAAGTTCCTCTTGGGGAGGGGAGGCTTTCTGCCAGGCTCCCAGGGGACTTCCGGCCCCAGAACCCTCTGCTTTTATGTGGGGGAACACTGGCCTCCCCTGGGGCCCTCCTGGCACAGGCCTCTGCTCTCTGGGGTGGGGCTGCCTCTGGCACTGGCGGGTTCTGGCTTTCCCCATGAGGAAGCAAGGTGGCCCTGCTTGAAGAGGCTCCCATCAGGCTCTTAGCTCCCTGCTCATCTCTCAGTGTGGGCAGAGACACAAGGGGTAACCTGCCCTTCTGCTGGGCCTGTGGGGGCCATTGTCCCGGCAGCCACGCGGGCTGTCCGCTGGGCATCTCACACGGCCACGTGGCCGGTCCTCTTTCTCCCAGGCTCCTCCGGTTGCCAACGACATTCTCTCTAGGTGTGGAACAGCCCCGGTCCTTCCCGTGTCTGCCCATCAGCCCCTGGAGCCAGACTGGCATTGTGTGACTCACAGGCATGAGCTGATGTGATTCAATTCCATACACATTTAGGAAGCACCCATGGGCGCTGGAGACAGGGAGACAAAAAGGAAATGCCCTCGGGACCTAACGTCCGCCTGGAGGAATCATGCAGTGATGTGGGGCAAAAAAAGCACATACAAAGATATTGGGGAGGCATGTGTGTGTGAGAGAAAGACAGAGACAGAGCCAGAGAGATAGAGCCAGAGAGAGATAGAGCCAGAGACAGAAACAGAAAGACAGAGACAGAGAGAGAAAGAGAAAGAGAAGGTGGGAGGGAGGGAGAGAGAAAGGAGAAAAAAAGAGGAGAAAGAAACAGAGACAGAGACAGAGAGAGAACTAATAACTGGGGCAGGAGTGGGAGGGCAGCTGAGAGGAAAACCAGGAGAGGCCCCAGATCTGAACTCTGAGGGGAGGCAGAAGCAGGAGGTCGGCCTGTAGGAGGCACTCCGGTGGCAGATGGCCGGCCTGCCTGACCAGCAGTAAGGAGGAGGAGGCTGGAGGGAGGGGAGCTTCCGGCCAGGTGGGAAGGGCTCACAAAGACCTGAAGTAGAGGGATTTCACAAGCGACTTCCTTGGAGGAGGCAGCTGCCTTTGGACCTTCCCTGCCTTGGTCCGGCTTCTATTCTGCCTAATCCCTCCCTTGCTAAAGCCCAGCCACCACGGGAGACAAGACTCCAACCTGCCAGCAGATCTGCTAAAATGCAGAGACAGAAGCTCCGATGGGAGGCCATGCGTGCCCTTCATATTTAGCTACAGCTTTATTTCCCCTGCATTCCCTTTTGCTCTCTCCCTGTCTCCTCTTTCTCCTCCTCAATAACAAAAAAGCAAAACCCTCCTAACAAGTACCCAGGCAGTGGCAGGCAGAGCCCACTCCTCCGCTGGCCGGCCTGGCTCCTGGTGCATCGTCCGTCCACAAGTGGGCAGCCCCCGACACCGTTAAGTCCCTGCCATCATGGAGGATCAGGGTCCCGCCAGGGCTCTTGCAACGTCACTTGTTTTAAGGCTATTCCTGTTGAGTCCCAAATCGTGTCCTCACTCCACACAAGCGGGTCCAGGCAGGTTTTCCTGCTTCTCTGAAATAGCTTTGTTCCATGACATTCAAAGGTGATGGGTGTTCGGACAATCCCTAATCCATGAGGGGGCCCAACCTTAGTTGTGGGTCTTTGCCAGCACGGAAAAACCTGCTGCAAATGTTGCCGTCTACACGGATCCTTTTCCTCCTCTTGGGCCTTGTTGGGATACAGGCCGAGCGGTGGGACTGCCGGGCCAAGGAGTGGGGCATGGTGCCAAATTGCTTCCCAGAAGGTCTGTACCATCCTCAGCTCCCAGCAGTGCATTAACGGAGTCGATTTCCCCCCAAATCCTCTGACCTTTGTCGCTTCTCTTTTGGCCAGTTTTGCAGCTTTTGGGGACGAAGCAGAACTTTGTGGTCTAAAGTGACTAAGGTCACTTTAAGTGACCTTAAATTGCATCTCTCCAACTACTGGAAACTGGGAGCATTTTGTTAGGTCACACTTGTTAATGCCGTTAGAAAGAGAGGAAATGGGACCGCCTCCCCTCCCCTCCCCCTGCCCCTTCATCTCTGGATGCACCCGAGGAGCCCTGGCTTTATGAGTCCCAACAAGCCAAGGCTGGGGACCAGGTTTCAGCACACAGGAAGGCGTGGCAATCCCGGGAGACATCAAGGTGGCTCGATTGGTCCCCTCTGTCAACCTGAAATAACGTACCACCGGGAAGCTATGTGTAAGGATTCTTCTCAAGATATCCTCATTAGTCTTGTGGCACAAGGTCGGTGCCGGACAGAGAGGGAGCCCAAAGGGAAGCCCCAGAAGGCCCGGCAGCTTCTCAGGAAAGGGGGCTGCTCCATATTTTAGCCTCCTGGTGGTGAACCACTTCATGTCCCTTTTGGGGGTGCTCGAAGGACTTCCTGTTTTGTTTTAGTTTTTAAACTGCATGTTACTTTTGGTCCCAGGACTGCCAGAGGGAAAATAATGGGGTTCTTCTAAAATCATGCAGAACTATGGCAGTACTTTTTCTTAAATCACTGAAAACCTATTTCTTTCTTGGTGTCTTTATTCTGGACTGCGAGACCCAGGAAGTCCTCAGGGAGGGACCCTGAGCAAAGTCCAGAGCCAAGAGGGCCTGCTTGACCCTGATAAAGTGTGCCTCCGAAAGGCCCCGGGGGCAGGTGGAAGGATGCTCTTCAGGTGGGTCTGAGGACAGCTCCCCAGGGAGTCCCCCACCAGCCGTGCTGGAGGGACGCAGACCAGGCTGGCCCCCATACAAAGAGTTTGTTATCTTTTATGGGGCCAAAGCAAGTGAAGGGAGCAGGGGCAGCGAGCGAACCGTCCAGATGGGGAGATGGTGCAGAGGTACAAAGGACAGCCTCCGAGAGACCGCGCTGGGGCCATGGCACCCTGAGGGGAGGGGCCTGGAGCTGGGCCGGCCGTGGGATCCATGCAGGCAGTGACCGAGGACAGAAGGTTTAAGGGTCACAGACCCTGGGCTCTATCAGTAGGAAGCAAGCGGCATCCTGGGAACAGCCCCAGGCACCAAGCCTCGGTTAGAGTTCACTAGGGGCAGGCACTGCTGCCCTACCAGTCGGAGGCATCAGTTCTCTGCTGGGGAAAAGGCTGCTCCTTCGGTGCCAGTGGAGCAGATCTTCCCAGAGGGCAATGCCCTGGTTTCATTCATTTTACTCCACAAGTGTTTATTAAACACCTACTATGTGCCCTGATCTTGGAGCTCAGGGGAGAGCAGGGGCTCAAGTCTTAAGTCTGGTAATCAGCTTTGCTGGAGCTGGAGCGGGGATGAAAAGAGGGGCCTAAGGTAGGACAGCGTGGGCCCCTCTGGGTGAGCAGGGATGACTCAAAAAAAGGGCTTGGCCAAGTGACCAACATCTAAGTGGAAACGGAACCTTTTTAGTTGCATGCCCAATTCATTGATCTGCTTTGTAACTATTGTAAAACTTTAGAAAAATAAATTGTTGTAAGAATTTATAAATATAGATATCTATAAACAGACATACCACTCATACACATATAGACCACACTATGCTTTCTTCTTGATTGGTTGACTTTCCTTTCTTAATTTCCTTGATTCTTTTTGTGCCACTTTTATCGTGTTTTTTCCTAAACCTATCTCATTTGATTTTCAAAGTCCTTTCGGGGTTCTTCCAAAAACTCCTTGATCTTATAAGCAGTTTGCTTTTTTCTCTGAGACAAAGGGAGTTATTTTAACTTCATTATCTTATTCTGAATTTGAAACCAGATATTCTCTCTCACTACAGTAGCTATCTACGGTCAGGTTTTTCTCTTTTGTTCACTCTTCTTATTTTTAATGGACAATTTTTTGTCTTTGTGTTAAATTTTAGGTTCTAAATTTAGGTGTGGGGGATAATATGTCAGGATTCAGGTTTTGTGTGCTGTTGTTTTCTGAACTCTATCTGGGAGAACTTTTGTTGTTTTGCTTTGTTTTAAGTTTTGAGACATGTGTCCATATGGCTTTCTGTTATTTTCTCGTGCATTTGATCTTGAAAAAAAATCAACATGAGCATTTTTATACTAGGAGAATCACATATAAAATTTTGACTCTACTATATACAGCTTGTTTTTTTTTTCCTTTCTATTATTTTTAATTTGCTTGAGGATCCTGCTTATCCGATCTATTCTTCAGATACTTTTCTATTTTTTAAAACAAACCAATGCATTTGATTGTTGCTTTAAAGTATAGCTTGACATCTGATGATACTTTATTCCTTCACTGTCATTATTTCCCTTGAGATGCCAGACTTTTTGTTTCTTTGAGCCAATTATGTTATGATTTTGCATAGTTCAACAAAGGACACCTAGGGAGAAGCAGAAACAAGTGTAGCCAGTGCTCCTCGAAGCAGCTCTAGAAAATCCAAGATCAAATGCTGATTGGGAAATTTAAGAAAATGTCACTGTAAGTGAGTGGCTGTGCCCCAAGGGACAGACGCCTCCCAGGGCACTGCCACGGGAAAGGTTCCAATTGGCAGCTTTGTCCCCTTTACCCAGGCCGGGGCACAGATCCGGGGCAGCCTGAGGGAGTTCCCTGTGCCTAATGCATCCTATGATCTAGACCTACTAAAAGTGGGACGGGTTCAGTAGGGAGCACATGGGCTGTAAGAACCGGGCAGGTTCTCCGCTCTCCAGTCCCAGCTGCAGGCTGTGGAGGAATAACCAGGGCAGGAATCCCAGAGCAAAGAGGAACCTCGGATCTGTCTTGCCAAATCAGCAAAGCCTTCCAGCTGACCGAGAGGGGCTGAGCCCAGCTGAGTCTACTGCTGCTCAGACCCAAGCCTAGGATGACAGTTTCCTGAGTTCAGACTCGGGGATGGTCACGGGACTTGGTCTGAGACCAGAAGACTTGGAAAGCTTGCAGTTCCCTAGGCTGAGCTAGCCGAGATATATATCTCTGTACTCCTGGAACAACACAACCCGCAATAACTATAGCAAGAAAACAAACCCAGAACTGCCCTTCAGAAGCTCCTGAAGCCCCGCCCCTAACATCAAGTCCATAAAGAACTCCATAATAATCAGTTGTTATGGCAAAATGGATTCTCAAGACACCAATCCAACAGAAGAGAAGGACTCCAAAACGGCTCCCAGCAAAACTGCAAAGAACAAAAGAGTTTGGGCACAAATTCAGCTAGAATTCTTGATCGAGATGTAGTAGTGTTAAGGTGTTGACCAAGTGTTGAGGTCTAGATTTGGGGTACCTAAATGAAATTAGGGTTTAGTTAAGGTCTAGTGGCAGGTTTGGGGTACAGGGAGTCAAACAGAGATCCCCTGCAACCCCCTTGGATTCGGCGCAAGGATACGGCGGTAAATGAGGTCTAGTAGCGGCGCGGCATTCCCAGTAAAAGCATTTATTGGCCCGTAGAGCTAGATTGATAAAAGAGGTTTATTACTGAGTTTAGAAGTAGGAGATAGGTGAAGGTAGAGATAAGGAGGGCACTGGACAGAGGGTCCAGTGGACAGAGGATCCTCACATGGCTGCCATGTTTGGAATCTCTGCAAAGAGGGGTTCCCAGTGTGGGCCTTTTATAGTAGGAGACTTAGCTCGAGGGGCTTTGGGGTGTAGCCCCAAAGTTGGCTCAGATCCGGGTGGGGCTGGGACAGGTCGGGATCTTCTTTGGAATTCAAAGGGACCAGGATTTGTGAGTCAAAGGGTAAATTACATTAACTGGGGGGGTTGGGAATCAAAGATTGGAATCTTTCCCGCATCAGTAGGAGTTTTTTTTAAAAAGTTATTTAAAAATTTGATGGATGAAACAGAGAAAAAAATTGGAAAATACATGAGACTTAGCAAAGAAAAGTTTGGAAAGGGAATAAACAGATTGGCATAAAAGGGACAAAACTTTACCCAAAGTCCCTGAAAATAATAATGGACTAAATAGAAGCCAATGATTCCACGAGATACCAAGAAATATGAAAACAAATTCAAAAGATTGAAAAAAATAGCAGAAAATCTAAGGTATGTCATAATAAAAACAAAGGACCCGGAAAACAGACTGAAGACAGAGAATTTAAGAATCAAAAGAATGTGTGAAAGCCACCACAAAAAAAAAAAAGTCCAGACATCATGGTGTCAGAAATCTTGAAAAGAAAATTGCCCAGATCTCTTAGAATCAAAGGTCAAAGTGGAACAGAAAGAATACACCGATTCCAGAGAGAAATAAATAGTGAAAATTTCTAGGAACGTCATAGCCAAAATTCAGAGATTCCTGGTTGTGTGGTTCAGACAGCATTTAATAAAAAGACTGGAGAAATATTGTTATGCCACAGTTCTCTTTAACTGTTCTGACTCAGTTTCCCTGAACTAGTTTCCTTTGTCTCAGTTTCCTTAACTGTTCTGTCAAATCCCCTTAGTCGTAAAAACCCACTCTGGTCCATTAAGACTGGGAACCGTTTACTCTAAGGTTATAAATTGCTAGCAAGATAAACAAGAGAGCAGAACTCCTGTCCTCAAGAATTTACAATATCCCTCTAAAATATTCCAAGATACCTCCCTGACATCTTTATCTCTGGGTATTCAGACATCCTGTCTCTGGGCTTTTAGGAGTTTTGGTCTCCCCCCAACCTGACAGAAGCCTTCCCGCTTTTGGCGGGGGGGTCTTTGTCTCTAGGGTTATTTAAAGGAGGGGGCCGCTCTTATTCTCGGCTGCATTCTTTGAGATGACAGCCCTGGGACCAACATGGTTTCCTTGGTCCCAGTATACTTTTATCTTTGTCTGACTGGATAATTTGAGATGAGAGTCCTGTCCAGTCAATTATACTCTCCAATTAATAAACTATTGAAAACTCTCTAATCTCTCTCCTGCCTCAGTTTCTCCGGCATTATACGTTCTGGAGAATCGGGCGTCCCACCCATCTAGCAGACAATCAAAGGGAGGAAGCGCAGTAGGGGGCAGGGTCAACACTTTTTATCCCTAACGCAAACACCCCCTCCCACCACTGACCCTCATCCTTATTGGCTGAGGATCTTACATTCTAAACGAGGGAACTACCCAAGAAATTGAACTTGACCAATAAGTACATAGTTGCCCATATTTGACCTAACAGAAAGACACTGATGTCATAGGAGGATAACAAGGGGATTTAAGTATGACTTTAGGGGATAGCGGGGAGGGGACTTAAGTATGCCCTTGACTTGATGCTTAAAGTCCTTCCAGACTACTCCAACTCTGAAATAGATGAAGCTTTACTCGATTTTCACAACTGTCTTGAAAGATCGCACCTCATCTCGTTCACTGGTCAAAGAGGGAAACAATACAGAAAAGAATCCTAAGGAGGAGCCACAGGCAGAAGCACTCATCATTCAGCAGCCACCCCCAGCAAGAAGCAGAGCTGAGAATATGATAGTCTAGAAGTCAAAGTTCTAGGCTTGCAATCAAGAATAAATTATCCAGAAAAACTGAGCAAAACCAGAAAAAAATAGGTCTTTAATGAAAAGTACTTCCAAATAGTCTGGGAGAAAAGGCTGGAGCTGCCCAGAAACTCTGAAGTACAAACACAGGAAAGAAGAGAATCATAAAGCAGTGAACAGGAAGGGACGGGGATAAAGGGCTAAGGTGGAACGCTTACAGTCCGGCATGGGGAGGTGAGCTCTGTGTCCCCTGAGAGAAGAACGGAAAGAGAAAAGAGGAGGAACACTGAGGGAGAAGGGAAAGGAGGAGGAAGAATGAATCATAGGCGGGAGGGAGGGAAGGAAAGGAGGAGGAAGAAGGAATTAGGGGAAAGAGATGTGAATAAGCACGGGCAAAAATGCTTGAAGCTCTTCGTGAGGGGCAAAGGCTGGGACCTGAAGCAGCCCCCACTCTGAGGCTGTACATGAGTTATGGTGCATAAATGGGAAGGAAATCTACCGAGAAGGGAGGAGGAGGAGAAACCTGAGAAGACTCGTCCGAACTGACGCAAAGCGAACGGATCGGGACCAATTTGTAGGACACAAAAAACTGCAAGGGTTAGGGAACCCCGCGGGGAACGGCAACGGCGGAGGGCCAGCGGGGAAAGCCATGAGGGGCCCGGACTGAGCAGGGGCGCGGCAGCCTCCAGAGCGCCGGATTCTGGGATTCCGGAGCCCTGATGGGATGGGGAGGGGGCCCCCCCGCATTAAGTGCTCGGGTGCATTAAGTGCTCGGGCCCAGAGACCGGCCGGGAAACCCGCACTCAGAGGGAGGCTCATGGGCCGCCAGTCCCGAAAGGGGCAGATCCGGAGCAGCCTGGCGCTACCCAAAGGGTTCACAGCCCACACCCCCCTGACACAACCCTCCCCGGCCCAGACACAAGGCGCTGGGGGGTGTGACCAGCCTTAAACTGGCTCAGTAAAGGCAGAAGCAGCTAATTCTTTTGGGCGAGAAGGAAACAAAAGCAAAGTGCAAATGACAGCAGGAGAACCGGACCCGGACCGGACCGCGGGCCCAGACAAGGTGCCAGAAACAGCACTTCGGGACCGGCGCACAGGCACACGTGCATGAGGGCCGCTCCGGACAGAGAGCACAGACAGATGGGGAACGGGGAGGGGCTGCCTCGGGGTGGCCACGGGGGATGAGCCGCAAAGGGCCACGGTGATGGGCCGGGCGGTCCCAGCATCCCCAGCGAGGGCGGACGGGTCTGCGGGGCGGGAAGGACAGTTTAGCAAAGGCCCGGGCCCGGGTGACGGCTCCGGGAATCCTCCGCCTAGAGATGACGTCAGCCGGTGAGGGAGCCCCCGGGACCACAGGGGACGGAGCACTGGGGGCCCAACTCCGTCTCCATGGCGGGATCCAGCACGGAGACCCGAAGTCACTGGGAGCGTCTGGAAAGAGGCATCAAGAGGGCGAGGATCAGGATCTGGCCGGGAAGAGGCCACCGGGCTGAGGAGATAGTGGTCTGTGTGAGAGGCCTGGGACGGACCCACTGCCCAGGCTCTGGAGGACGAGAGACACGGAGACAGGGGGCAAAGGCCTTCGATGGAGTTTATCCACGAGGGGAGCAGAGAGCTGGGGGCAGGACAGCTTAAAGCCCCGGATCGTCCTGGCCCGGCAGCAGCCCCGGTCCCACGCTCTCGCTAGCCAGCAAAAGCCCGGGGATGGGCTCTGGTCTGGATGGGCTCCGTTCTGCGGGGGTTCCCTTCTGCGGGGGCTCCCTTCTGCCGGGGCTCCGTTCGTGGGCTCCCGCCTTAAAGGCATCTGGAGCCGGCTCAAGGCACTGGTCTGAAGAGCTGATGTGGAGGCAATTATCCTGACTCACCTTCCATTGCGGGAATGGTGGGGGAGGGACGGGCAGACTTGTCCAGGGACTAGATTCCGATTTCTCTCAGGGAGAAGACAAAAGGTTTTTATTTTCTTTTCCTCCCCCAGACTGTGACTGGACAAGGTCGCCCTGATCCAGAGCAGGCCCAGGGCCGCCTTTCTGGGCAAGCTTAGTGAGGGGGCACTTAGGAGCCCCCTCCCCCAGCTGAAAGCACCGGGCGGAATCAGCCTTCCTGGCCCAGGACCCCAAACTGCTTTGCTGCTGCAGATTAAGGCCTCCCTCCCTCCCAAGCACAGAGGGTGCTCCCGGCAGGGACTCTGTCCCCAGTGGCCCAGATCAAACCCTGGGGCCGCGCTGACCAGAGCTCTCTCTGATACGGAGAGCCTTTGCCCGGGAGGGGGCCGAGATCTGGCCAGGCCGGTGGGACGCGTGGAGACACTACAGGGGCAGGGGAGGAGAGGGAGTGGGGCCTGGGGGAGGCCGCCTGCCTGCAGGAGCTGGTGCTGGGCTGGGAGGGTGCGAGGGCCCGGGGCAGAGGGGGAGTGTGGCAGGGGCCTCAGTGCTGGGTGGTGGCTTCCTGGAGGAGCTGGGACTGGGGGGTCATCAATGTGCACCTGGCCGCATCACAGAGGAGGAAGCCGAGTCCCAGTTGGAGTCTGTATTCTGTCCCAGTTCTTGGGGAGGAGCTAACCCTGACCCTCACTGTGGGCGTTCTAGGGGAGCGTGTCAGGCTTTCAGCCAGGGCCGGTGGCTCCTGATGCTTCCCCACTGCACTGAGAAGCCCAGGCCAGGTCACTGACCAGCCCGGCCCTGAGCCTTCCCTTCCGCCAGGCCCCAGAGGCCTGACCTGCCCACCTCCCCAGGGCTCCCACTCAGAAGGGTCCGGCCCAACCGGGCCCGCTGCTCAGAGCAAGGTTTTCTCGCCCTAAAACCGGAAGCCATTCGGGGTGTTCGGTATCTCAGAACCTGATGAACTCGCGCTCTCCCCGGGCGGGGAATGACAGAGAGGACACCGGTCTCAAGGTTCCACCTTTTATTCTCACAACTTATACACAATTAGAAAAGTTTTCTGCAAACAACAGCAAATTCACAGCAGACACAAGACAGACGAGATTAGAAGAAGCGGGTGAGGATGTTAGACGCCCGGGAGCGCTGGCAACAGCGTGACCACAGATCCGTGGGGGCGCTGGGAGGCGGCCACAGGATGATGGGTCACACAGATAACGCTCGATCCACCGAGGACGGGCACGGTGGGCCGGCTCCCGCAAACTCACACCTTCTAGGTCAGGCTTTAATGTGCGCACACCAATGCGCTCCCGGCAGCTGCAGACGCCCCAGCATCGCTTCGGTGTTTAACGGCTCAGTCCGGTTAGCAGCACCCAGGTGTGGGCAGAAGGCTGGTGTCCCTCTGGCGGCAGCTCCTTGTTCCCCATGGAACTCGGCCGGGCTGGGAATGCTGGTTCTCGTTGCTGCCGAGCAGGCTGTCCCCCGCCATGCCGGGCAGTCTCACTGGGGGGGGGGGGGGGGGGGGGGGGGGGGAACGGGACGGACGACAGCCCTCATTGGAGACTTTCACAGACAGACCCTGAGGGTGGAAAGCAGCGTTCTGGGCTCCCATCTGCACCCAGTCACGTCCTGGGCATTAAGGACGGGATCCATCTCCTCCAGAGACGGTTTTCTTTGGGAAACGGAGGCTGACCAAAACCACCCGCTCTCTGCCTGAGCCAGGGCCGTGGCTGGCGAAGGCCAAGTAACAACCCCAGCCGGCATTCGCGCAGCACTGTCTGCAAAGCGTTTCCGCACGGTAATTCTCAAAGCAGCCTCAGAGAAAGGGGCTACAACAATGCCCTTGGTTGGAGCGGAGCCACTGCAGGCGCCCAAGTCACACTTGGGTCTTCCTGATCCAGTGGGCTCTCAGCCGAGGGAGTGTCCCAGAAAAGTCCGTGAAGAACGAAGCTGGTGATCAAAGGGAAAAGGCTGGGGGGTGGGGGAGGGGTTCCCAGCCAATGGAAGAGCTCTATGGGGCCTCCCCTTGAGGCGGCGGGGGCACAGAGACAAAGCCCTTCCATCCCCCCCACGAGGCTCCTGTGGAGCTGCCCATACCGCTGCTGAGGGCCGGGACGCATGTGAGACGCCGGGGTGAGAGGGACGTGGCAGACCCCCTGGGACCGCGGGGCAGGCGCTACATCTGGCTGGAGAATAAAAGCAATTTGGCTTCTCAAATGTGGCGGAGCGGCTCCACGTCCTCCTGCTTGCAGGGAAAGGTGCGGAGTCACGTTTCTGGAGGGGAAAGCCGCCGTTCCGCAGGGGCCACAACATGGGGCAGCTGACCCCAGACGGCCCCTCTGCCCGAGGTCCTCGCAGAGCGAGACAAGGCTGGGCAGGAGAGTGCTCCTGGCCGGGGGCGCCCGGGCTCAGGGCTCACAGAGCACCGAGTTCTCCAGAGTGAAGTCGTACAAGAAGCGCGACAAGTCGTCGTGGACCTCGGAGGTCAGGTGGCTCGGGAGGTCACTGACGGCGCCCTGTACCGCCAGCACGTGGGGCGCCAACGTGAAGGGCACGTCCCGGAGCAGCTCCGAGGCCAGGGCGCTGCTCTCCACGGCCTGGCCTTCGCCCTCCTTCGCGGGGCCGGGCCCGCTGCCCAGGTGCAGACCTCCCTCGTCTGCCTAAAGGGGACACAAAGTGCAGGGCAGGCCTCGGATCGGGGGCCAAATGACACGTTACCCATGAGGACGCAGGCAGCCACCCTGACAGCCAGGCACGGCCTGTGGGCCCAGGCAAGGCAAGGGCTTGGCTTTGGCTCCCAGAGAGGCCTTGGGGCTCTGCAGGGGCACCACCCCCAAGGATGCCCTCCCTCTCGGGTTCCCTGAGGTGGCGTGTGGGTACAGAGGGGGGTCAGCTCCCCCAGACCCAAGGGGCAGGGCCGGCTGCACACACACACATGGGGCACACACATGCGCACATGTATGTATGCACACACACACACATACCGAAGCGTCAGGGACCCCAAGGACAGGGAAGGGACAGAGAGGCTCCGAGGGCCCACAGAGCGTTCCCACTAACAGAGAGCATCGCTGAAGTCAGAGGAGAAGGGCCATGGGGTAGATGGCCAGGACTCCAACCCCTACAGACCCAATATGGCCCCAAACCAGAAGGACCGGGCCAGGCAGCACTGCCGGCGGGGTGCCACCCACCAGGTCCAGGACAGACGAGGGACCCACTGCCCTTGCCCCATTCCCGTCTGCCACAGAAAGGGCTGAGGCTTCGCGTGAGCCCTCCTGACAGCTTGGAGCTTCTCCGCTCATGGCCCGCTCAGGTTTGGGCCCACCAGAGCTGGCAGAGGGCAGGCCCAGCTCCTCAACACCCCAGCTCCCCAGCGCTCCAGCCTGGCTCCAAAGAGAAGAGCTCTCAGGATGGTGAACGGGGATCACTTGGGCCTGCTTGACAATCCGGGGATTGGACCATCCAGACTAGAGAACGACTCGGGACAGAGCCACCTCCATCCCCGCAGGCTGAGAACCCCCCTCCCCGTTCTCTGGACTATCAGGAGAGGTCCCAGCTTTGATGGGAATGTCACTGGGGCCCCCACAGGGAAGGGGGAGGGGCGGGCATGAGGGCAGAACCACTGGGCGGTGGGGGCCTCGAGATGAAGCCAGACTCCTGACGCTCCCCACCCCCCAAGGAAACCCATCCAGAGCTGACTGGGATAATGGGAGGGGGAAGCTGTGAGGGAGGAAGGCGCCATTAGAACAAAGGGGGCGAGAGCCGGGGGCAAAAGGCTCGGCAACAAGCCCGGCTTCTAAGCAAAAAGAAAACTCCCCCCAAAACCAGAGCCCGGCGTCTCAGAACAAGAAGGGGCGAGGATCAAGAAGGCTGTTGTGGATCGAGGATCATGGGATGGAATCACGGACAGGAAAGGGCCCAGGAGAGTGATAGCGCGCTTGGGGCCGCTGGGAAGTGAGGATGGGAAGACTGGGAGGAGCCGCAGCTCCTGCACCCCCCGGGGCAGGGAGACCCCCTCCCAGGAAGCCACAGCCAGGCCCCTGCCCGGAGGTCCGCCTGCCTCCCCAGGAGTTTGCCGCCCAAGCCCCAGGACGGCAGGCACTGCTCTTACCTCGGCTGGCTGCTTTGCTGCTTCTGAGGGGCCCCTGTGCTCGCCTGCTGTGTCACCTTCAAAGCAAGAGAAAGGAGGGGTGTTAGTGAGGGCCGGGTTCTTTTCCCGGGCTGGTCCCACAGAGACCACTTTCTCCGACTGACAATCAGTGGGCAGCCGAGGGTTCGTGGTGCCAGGAAATGCCAGTGTTCCTCAGCAAAGACGGCCTGCAAGCAGGCCTTCCGCTGCCTAGAAGAGCAATTACTCTGGACGAGGCGAGGGCAGAGACACGGAAACATGCGCCACAGACAGGACGTGCCTTCTACCGGTGGCTCCCAGCCACTGCCGCCTGCCTTGCCAGAGCCAGCTCCGTGCTGGGAGGCCCCGAGACCATGCACCCGACGGTCCCAGAGCCATGTGCGGGACACCCGGAGGCCGGCCCCACGCCAGGAGACGGAGCCGCTCCCATTGGGCCGTCTTGGGAAGGTTGCGCAGATCGCCACGGGAGAAGGGGCTGGAGGCTGAGGACCGAGTGTTCCGGCTCCACCGCGGCGGGCACAGCTGCCGGGTCCTCCACGTGCCAAGTGGGCGCTTGCCCAGAAGAGGTTTCCTGGAGAACTCGCCCTGGGCAAGTCACCAGAAGTCAGGAAAAATGAGGCGGGGACACGCGAGGTCTCTCTGGAGAACTCTAGAACTAAGGGGTGTCCCCGGAGACCCCGGTCCAGGACCACCCGGCGGGGTGCGCCCTCATCGGAGAAGGGGCCGAGCAGGCCCATGGGTGCTCAGAGGCAGCCCCCAGGTGCTCACAGGGACTGTCTGTGGCTGACCCCCCCCCAAGCCGGTGCTGGTCGGCCCAGACACGCTCGGACACGCGGTAACATGGGAACTGAGGCCATGTTGGGCCCCTCCAAGAACGGAGAACCAGCAGCCACGGACTCGCCCCAGAAGGCGGGGAGGCTCCAGGCCTCGGTGCAGAGGCCGGAATCTGGGCAGAGGCCTGGAGGCGGCCACCCTGCCGCAATCAGGCTTGTGATTGGCCCAAAGTGAGTGATTTTATTTTGTCTCCTGCACTCCATATTGTTAATAATTTCCAGTTGGTTTTTGGCTGATTCTCTAGAATATTCTAAGCACAGCACGGTGTCTACAAACAGTGACGGTTTTGTTTCCTCACTGAATGTTCTGCTTCCTTTCCTTTCCCCATAGCTAACGTTTCCAGTGAAACATGTGGTGGGTGGTGATTGATGATGGGTGTTCCGGCTTAACTTCTGCTCACCCTGAAGTTTCTAACTTCTCTCCGCTACAGGTCCATGCTTGCTGATGTTTATTAGATGAAAATTATTTATCACTTTCAGGTAAACTCCGTTTCTTCCCATACTCTCTGGTGTTTTTAACAGATGCTGCAGCTTGTCAAAGGTGAATCGTATTGTTGCTTTATCAGCCAGTGTTGCCGCTCAGTCAGGCTCGGACCCCACAAAAGCATTTTAATGAGATCCGCAAACCCAAAGGGCCGCCGAGCCCCCTGAGAGGAGCCGGTGAAGCAGAACGAGAAAAGTGAATTCGGAGGTTATGGGAAGTAGGCTTCGATGGGGAGGCCTAAAGCCTTGATGGGCGTGCCAAATGCACGTAGAAAAGCCCAGTGGGGGGGTATTAACTTACAGTAATGATATATAACTCAGAGCAGCAAAGGGGAACTGCACCCGCACCACGGTGGGAAAGATTCGCTGCGGGTTGCGATCCAAGGTCCTGTTCTGTATCCCGATGGGGCCATTTTCTCACTGGTCAATCTCGGTGTCATTTTTTGTGGTAACTACCTGGTGATGCGGTTCCGGAACGCACTGACCCGCTGGCTGCTCTAACGAGACCCATGATTAATAATTGCCGAGGCTGGGGCAGATTTGGGGCCACAAGCAGAATCCCATCTATGTGATTTCTGTCAGTTTGTTTACATGGTTAATTCCGGCAGTTCTCCTGATGCTGAACCTAAGACTGAGCTCCAGTCCAGAAACGGGCAGAAGGGGCGGCAGGAAGGGCCGAGGGTGGCGAGAACCAGGGCCGGGAGACAGCCCCTCCCCCCCACGCACGCCCTCTCTGAGCTGACGCGCAGGAAGCCCACTCCCCTCCCGCCCCATTAGAGCCCCTCGGAGCCCCTCTGCCAGCCTCCGGCCGTATTTCCCCTTCGGCCTCGGCCCTGTTGCCCTCGGACCGCGAGCCTCTGCACGGAACGCCGAACCCGAGCCCCCGAGGCAGCTGTTCCCGCGCTCGCCGTGAGAACGAAAGCAAAGCCCGCGATGCTGAGCGGGAACGAGAGGGCGGCTGAGCCGGCTGCGACCCACTCCTTGTACAGGCTGTCGACACTGAGAGACGGAAGGGACCCAGGCCCACAGAGCGGCCGCTGCCCCATCTCCACAGGAAGGTGGAGGACCCTGACGTGGGGGCGCCAGCGGAGCCCAGGGCCAGAGGGGGCAGGAGCTGGGGCTCTGGGGGGGACGCTCCTGGGGGACGTGGAGGCAAGAGGGCGGGGCGCCTCTCACAGGGGCGGGCGGGGGCCTCTCCCCAACATCTGCCCGGGAGCAGTGAGACCCCGCCCTCCCCCTGCCGCCAGGCCCTGGCGCTGCCCCTCCCGGGGGTCCCTTTCTAAAGGCTCCGCACAAGGCGGCCCGGGCGGGCCCTCGTCCCCAACCTCGCGGGGCAGCCAAGCGCCTGCCGGGGCAGCCGGGGCCGGGTCCCGGGGGCCGCCCCAGAGCAGCGGCTCCTCTCAGGCCGCTCCGGGAGCTCTATGGACTCAAGGAGGGGGGCGGGGCGGCCGCGGCTCACCCAGGAGGACGAACCCGTCGGCTTCTCTCTCGGGCGCCGGCGCCTTCTTGGGCTCGGGAGACTTCCGGAAGAAGTGGAACATGGCCGCCGGTCGCGCCTGCGGGGGGGAGCGGGGGGAAGAGAGAGAGGGTGTCAGGGAGACGGAGAGGGGGGGCGCGGGGCTTCCCCATCCTCCTCTGTGGCAGAGGGCCCCTGCGCCCCGCCCCCAGCGATGCGGAGGGGGTCTCCCCCGGGGGCCCGGCCCCCCCACTAACACGTGCCCACGCGCTCCCAGTCACGTGTTCCCACACGCCCCAAAGGAGGCTGTGGGAGCTCCCAGGCCAGGGGAGCCCCGGGGAGGGGGGAGGGGCAATCGGCCCAACAAACTCTGGGCTGGGGCGGGGCTCCCCCCCCCCCCCCCCCCCCCCCCCCCCCCCCCCCCCCCCCCCCCCCGCACGGGGCCCTTCCTCCTCCGCGGCGCTGGGCTTCTCCCCCTGAGCACAGAGCCCCGCACGCGGGAGGCCGCGGCCCAAGCACTGAGTCTCCGCTTGCCTCGGTTTCCCCATCCGCGCCTGCGCCGCTGTGCCTTGGGGGTCCCGGCTCCGCCCCCTCAGTGCCAGCGGGCGGGGGTGACGGCGCCCCCCCAGGACCCCCGCCCCCCCTCCCAGGAGGCCGCCTCGCAACGCTTCACAGCGGGCGCGCCCACGGACACGGGGAAGCCGCCTGACACCCCCCCCCAGGGGTCACTGACTCCTCAGGGCAGGGCAAAGCCCCCAGGCAACCCGAGACTGCGGGGCAGGCGCCCTCAGCCCGAAGGCCTGAGGCGAGCCCCTCCCTGCCGCCTGCCCCGCCTCCCTCCCCCGGGACAGTCCCTGCTCCCGGGAGCTCAGGCTCCGAGGGGGCAGACGCCCCCCCCCCTTCTCCTTAGCCCCATCCTGGGGGGGGGAGGGGAGGAGAGGGGCGACGTTCAGCGCGGGGTCCCAGCACCCCTTCTGAAAGGGGCCCCGGGGCCCACACGGGGCGCCCGTCCGCATCCCCGGCTTCCGACCCTCTTTCCTGAGGCGAGCGCGCAGGTTCAGCCCCCAGGACCCCGAGCAGCGGCCTCCCCCTCCCGCCAGACCGGACACCTCAGTACCGGGCCCCGCAGCGGTCTCGCCTCTTTCCCGCAAGGTTACTTCCGGGGCACGTCCCGTCCCGCACCCGCCCTCCCTAGCTTCAGTCACCAAGGCACTTCCGGGACGCCAGTCGTCACCAGGAAACCAACAGCGACTTCCGGAAGGGGGCGGAGCGGGGCCAACTTCCGGCCCAGGGCGGACCGGGTTGGCGCGCGGCAGCCGAAAGTCCCGCCCCCAGCGGGTCCCGGGCTCCTTTCCCGCCATGGCGGAGCTGCTGGAATTGCCGCGGACGCGGATCGGAGCCGCGCATGTGGCGCACTTCATCGACCGGCCGGTGTGCTTCGTGGGGCGGCTGGAGAAGGTGCGCGGGGACCGGGGGGAGGGGCAGGGCCCAGACGCCCCTCCTGCGGGAGGCCGCCCCCTCCCGGAGCGCCCTGGAGCTGGCACACAGCAGGCGCATACTCAGCGCCTGGACGCGGAAGGGCACCCCCTCCCTCCGTCCTAACTGGGCGCTGCAAGCGCGGGCCCGCGGCGCTCTCCGCCTCCGCCAGGGGGCGCCCGGCGCGGTGTCAGCGTCGGACCCCACGGGGAGGAGGGGGCGGCCGGGAGGGGGCAGCAGCACAGGGCCTGGGGGGGGGGGGGTCCCGCGAGGGGGGCGGGGCGGGCCCCCCCCCGGACGCCCCTCCACGGCCCTCCTCGACTTCTCTCTCAGATCCACCCCAGCGGAAAGTCCTTCATCCTGTCGGACGGGGAAGGCAAGCAGGTCACAGTGGAGCTGTCGGAGCCCGTGAGTGGGGGAGGGGCGGCGGGGGGGAGGGGGAGAGGGCGCCATCTGGGGAGGAGCTGCCGGGGGGAGGGGCCTGGCCCCGGGGCCCCGCCCCCAGGAGTGGGAGCCGCCCCGCCCTCTGCTTCAGTGGCCCCACGAGCTCCCGAGAAGCGCGGGCTCAGGGCCTGCCCACAGCGGGCCTCTGTCCGCCGCCCCGCCCCCTCTGCTTCTCCCGGGCCGCCCGCGCTGCGGTCCCAGCAGATGGGCCATCCCCGTTGGCCTCCGGGCAGGGCAGCGCTTGGCGAGTCTCCCGGGGCTCGGGGGGCCCTCTGTGTAGTTCCCGGGGGAGCCCGCAGGTAGGGGCCCGGCCCGTGCCCCCTCCCCGAGGTGAGGCTGGGGCCCGGGTCCAGCAGAGGCTCCCTCCCTTCCGCAGCTCGAAGAGGAGATTTCCGGCATCCTGGAAGTGGTCGGCAAAGTGACGGCCAAGGCCACCATCTTGTGCGCGTCCTACATGCTCTTCCGGGACCACAACAGCAGCTTCGGTGAGCAGGGTTTGCGCCCCCTCTCTCGCCCCCGCCCCCTCTGCGCCGCGGCCGCGGGACCCCGCCCCCTGACCCCGCCCGCCCCCCGGGACCTCCCTCTGTGACCCCCGGCTCCAGAGGCCCTGAGCGCTTTGGCCCCGTTTCACTTGCCACAAGTAAATCATGGGAGCCTGAGGAGTCAGGGGCCTGCCAGCAGCCCCTCCCCCGAGGGGGGCCCTGAGGAGGGCGGGGGAGCAGAAGGGGGGAGGGAAGGTGGGACCGGAGCCGGGGCCCCCTGGAGGAGGGGCCCCCTTAGCCTGGGCTCTGTCCGGCCCCTGCCCCGCCCGGGCGCTTCTCCCCGGCGCCTCGCGGGTTTCCACGTGCGGGTGGAGCCCCCTGGCGGGGGCTCCGCAGGCAGCCAGGCGGGAGCCCCGGGAACTCAGCGGGGGCAGGAGCGCGGCCCCGCCGTCCGACTGCGGCCCCAGCCCTGCTTCTCTCCTAGACCTCAGGCTCTACAACGACGCTCTCAAAGTCATCCACGAGTTCCCGCAGTATTACCCGTTTGGGGCCGCGCAGCAGAACTGACGGCGCGGGATCCGCTTCCGGCGGGGCGTCCCGTGTCTGAGGAGCTTAACTCTGGGCTCTGGGGCCTGCAAACGATCCTCTTATTAATAAAGAAGAACAATCATGTGCTCTTGAATGGCGTCTCCCGGGCCCTCGGTCCCCCACCCTGAGCGCGGGCGCGGGGCCCGCCTGCTCTCGATGGCTCCTGCTCCCTTTGGATCGCCAGGCCGGGCGGGTGCCCCCAGAGCCAGCCCCGGGCTCCCCGCCAGGGCCCGCACGTGCTTGTCGCCGCCCTGTGCTGCTGGCGATTCTCCCACAGACGCGAATAAAGCACGTGACCCCCGCGGGGTCCCGGGCCTCAGTGACGGCCTCCCGGGACGGGGCGCCCGCTCCCCGAGGGACATCTCCACACCTCGGTGTGACGTTCTAACCCTAGGTTGGATTTGATGCATTTTGGTTTTTGGAGGCTGGATCCTCTGTGTCTGCTCTTGGGCCCTTGTCCATAATTGGCCGTCACAGAACCTTTGATGGGCCAGTTTGGCCCGGCAGCAGCCCCTCCCCCCCAAATCCCTGTGCTTGAGCCTTCTACCAGCCCCCACTTTCCCAGCAAGCAGGGTCTGCCCAGACCGAGGGGCCCGTGCTCAGATTTAGCTCGGCTCAAAGGCTGCTTGGGCGCCTGCAAGCCAGCGCGAGCTCAGAAATGCCCGGCCGGGGGAGGAGGGAGCTGCCTGCTTGGATCGGAGGGGAGGCCGCAAGAGGGCCCGACACTTCCTCCCGGGAGTGAGATGGGGCAGAATGTGGGCCCGGCCCCGGGGGGTCAGGACATGAGCGGCGTCCAGGCCTGGCCGGAGGCTGGGTGGGACCGGGCTGGCACAAGCCTACTGTGTGCCAGGCGCCAATATCCCACTTGGTCCTCACAACAAGCCTGGGTCAGTGGGGGGTGTCCCAGCTAGGAAGCCTCTGAAGGGGCATGTGAACCTCCTGGAGATCCTGCCCCTCCTTCCCACTCAGAACACCTTCATTCTCTGTCCTGGCGTCCTTGTGCCAGGCATACAGTAGGTACTTCCTAAGTGCATGCCTCCTCCCCCAGCAGCACTGGGCCCGCCGGTTTCCCTTTTCCTTTGGCAGCCGGCTCCAAGGTGGAAGATCTAGCACATGCCCAGAAGCCTCATCCACCTGTGGGTGGGCAGCGTCCGAGCAGAAAGGACACTTGGCCTGCAGAGCCCAGCCCGGGAAGGAGGGAGGGAAGGTAATAAGTGGCTGACCTTTAAAAGTGTCTCCCAAGGAGAGCATAAAAGACCAAGACAGGCCCCCTCCCTCCACACTTGGAGCACAGTGGGGCTTTCAGCTGGGGGTCCCATGATTGTACGATGACAAAATCCACAGGTAACCCCAGAGAATGGGGATTTCCCTGCTACAAGTGCCACAGGCAGGCCCGAGGCCCTATGACGGCAGCATGGGCCCCCCTTTCTCTAAGAGCTCAGACTGTTCCCAGTAGGCAGTGCCCCCAATATCAAGGCCCCGGAGGAAGGGCCGACCCGGCCCAGAGGCCTGGATGCTGGCTGAGGTGCCCTGGGGCCGCTCGGGGTCAGCCTCCCTGGGGGTCTTTGCAACTGCAGCTCCTGCCTGGGATGGTCCAGGTGTGGGCCCTGCCCCCCGTGCCCCAAATGGTCTTTCTGGAGCAGCCTGGCATGAAATCAGTCAGCACGGAGATACAACACACCATCTTTACTAACAAAACCACTTCTGTACAAAAAGTATAAATACCTCTGGGGAGGGCCGTGCTGCAGGAGCAGCGCTGTGCCGGCCCAGCCCCCCAACCCGGCACTTCTGACCCAGCAAAGGACGGTACCGGGCAGTCTGAGACCCACGGGCCTCCAGCCTCGGCCGGTAAAGCCGATTCCCCTTCGCCCACCACGGCCCACGTCATCCCACTCCCCAATTCCCAGCCCACAGAGGGAGCTGTCCCCTGTGGGCATGAGGAGAGATGGCAGCAGATGGGGCATCTTCTCCCTCAGTCTGTCCATGGTGGGAGCTGCAGCCTCTGCTCTCAAGGCTCCAGAGCAGGGGAGAACCGGCCGCTGGCCCCCGGAGCAGAGGGCAACCTGGTGGGGGCAGGGCCACCATGATCAGGGATGGTGGGGAGACCCTGGTGCCAAATCCCATCCTCCCAGGGAGGGAGCGCTCACACCTGACTACAGGCGCCTCACGACTGCTTTCTCGCAGAGAAGTTCCGTTCGGGCCCCGTGCCCGGCTGGCGAGTGCACGGCGGCCGTGATGGGGAGAAGGCCGGGGGGCAGCGGTGGCTCTGGCTAAAGGCCTGGCTGCCCCTCCTGGAGCCGGAGGCTCCCCGGGAAGCTGTGTTTGCCACCCCCCCATGACAAGGTCCTGGCTCTGGCCTGGCATCGGAGGCGTTCCGGAGCTCTGCGAGGCTCTGGCCGGCGGGAGGATCGTGGGGCGGGAAAGTTCTGGGGCACCCGTCCCCCAGGGCAGGGGCCCAGGCTAGGGCTGCAGAGTCTCTGCCGGAACGAGATTGCCCGTGGTATCCAGCTGCATGCACTTACAGGAGCAGGCGGACACAGGGCACTCGGCGTGGTCCCTGCACAGGGGGAAGCTCGGAGTCAGAAAGCCGCCTTCCTTTGGTAGCCCCCCCCGCTCCCTGCCCCCCAACTCTAGTCTCTGGGCGAGAAAACCGGCCTCAAAGCGGGACTATGAAGGGCTGGTCTTTCCCATAGCTGCAGCTCCTTTCCTCTGGGAAGGCCTCTGGAGCCTCCCCGGAGCAGCAGGAGGAAGAATGGGGTTGGGGGGGCAAAAGCTGCCCAGAAGTCTCCACAGGCTCTCCTGAGGGGCTCCAGGCTTCCCGGGACCCTGTCTTAATGCTGGGGCTGATCACAGGGCCGCCACCAGGGGGACAACAGCTCCCGCCCCCCCCTCCCCCAGGGCCGCAGGTCAGAGAGGACTCCTTCAGTGTCAGCCGCATTTGTGCGGATGAGTCAGTGACTCAGTTTGGGATCGGCCCAGCCACAGGGGACATCAAATACCACAGGGGACATCAAATAGAAAGCAAGCCATGGAGAACCCGAGGGGGGGGGGGGTGCACATTCAGTTTTAGGACGTGATGGGCCTCCGTTCTGTGGCACTTCTGTGCTCATATGGAGGTCCCGATTACAGCAGGATCTGCTCGAGCCGGTGCAGAACGGAGCAGGGCCTCTGTGGGCCCGTGGCCTCTGTGGCCGCACTTACCTGAACCAGCTGAGCATGTGGCCCGCGTGGCCCCCGTGCCTGCAATTGTGGCACCAGGTAAACCAATTGTTGAACTGGGCCAGCTTCTTGTCCTTGCTGAGGTCCACTTTCTCATCCGACTTGGATCCCCCTGGGGAAAGGAAGCCTCTGCGTTACTGAGGCCCCTGCACAGTGGCTCGTGGCAGACAGAAACTTGACATCGTCCCAAGCCTTATGCTGACAGGGCCCAAGGCTGAAGGACCGGGGGGAGGGGGTTCCTGCCCCTTCCCACCAGTATGACAGTCGGTCAGTCAGGCAACAAGCACCTACTGTGTGCAGGCACTGTGCCAAGCGCTGAGGACAGCAGAGGAGACAAGACCCCTCCCCCCTCAAAGGGCTCGTGGTCCAAGGCCGGCTTTGCCACGACTGAGCTGCCTCCTTGCCTCCCCAGCCTCCAATTTCCTCACAACACTTTAGAACCCCATTTACCGGCTCCTGCCAGTAGAGGGCAGGCCCAAAGAGGGATACAGACAATGGACCAAAAAAGAAGGCTAAAGGAGGCTCAGAGCTTGAGACCCTCCAAGGGACACTGGCCAGGACCCCCTGCCATCTTCCTATGGAGATATGGCTGGGAAAGGGCTGCCCCCCCACCCCAGGTCCTCAGCACGCCCGTCCAGAGGTTCAGGGTGGGACACTGACATGGAAGGAGCCTGACCATGGCTCTGCCGCTGCCCCCAAGGACTCTGGGACATCTCCGAGCAGCATCCAACGCCTGCCCGCGGGGTTTCTCCCCAGTGAGAAGAGGAGCTCCCTCCTCCTTTTGTACACAGCATGCACTTAACAAATGCTCCCTGAGTGTGAACACTATTTTTACCCAGTACTGCCCGCCCGACTCGAACAAGCCACGTGGCACAGCTGCCATTTGTCCTTCCTTCCCAGGAGGCCCAGGACTCGGGGCGGGGAGGACACCGGGACATCAGAGCGGATTGGCCCCAAGTGAGGTGGGGTGGGCGAGCCCCCCCCCCAGTTCCCCTCCAGGGCCACATGGCCAGACAGAGCTCAGGATCGCCGGCACGGCCACGGAGGAAGTGGCAGCCGAGTCGTTGGCAAAGGCAGCAGCCAGAGCCCGCCGTGGCCCCCGACAGCAGCGCTATCCCCCAGAGAGCCCAGGTGACTCGGCCACTCTCAGCAACGTGCGGATCCAGCGGGTCAGTCTGACCCACTCAGGACTCGCAGTAGAGGCGCCGCCCACCTCCGGAGGAAAGACTGAGGCTGCCGGAACACGGCAGAATGTGTGGCTGCTCGACTCCATGCTTTGGCTTGTTGGGTCCTCTTGTACTTGATGACCAACATGGAGACGTTTGGGCAGCTGTGTGTGGCTAACTGCATCTGACCACTCACCGTCCCGGAGGGGGGGGGGGGAGGGACGGGGCGGGACTTGGCGTTCAGAACTCACACAAAACTCTCAACAAATAAACAAACAAAAATTCAATTAAACGGAAAAATCGCTGGAAGCGCCAAGGACTTGTTGGCGTCCAGACCTACCTGGGCAGCTAGACACGGGCGTCCCCATGTTGATGAGGCAGAGGGCGCATCGTGGCAGGGGCTTGCGGCAGCCGGGACAGCTTGTGACTTTGGACTTGGTCGGGGAGCCGCTCACGCCATACTGGCTGAAGCCCCGGCCCTGGTGGGGCACAGCGGAGCAGCTGTAGGAGATGGACTTTCCACAGAAATTGCAGCTCACAAACACCTGTGGAACAAGTGGCAGGGAGTCAGGGGCGGCCATGGGGCCCTGCCCTCCGCTCCCATAGGCCGGGGCTTTCAGCCCCGGACACCTTCACCCGCTGCTCCAGACCTAGCAGAGGAGGCGACCCAGGGAAGAGGAGACTCGCCCTTCCACAGTTCAGAGACAACACAGCTGGGCAATGAAGGCCCCGAGGGGGTGCCCTGGGACCTGCTGGGAAGGGTCACAAATGGTGACTCTGCACACCTGACAGAGAAAGCAGGGACCGCTGAGGGAGGGAGCGGGGTCCGTGACGACGGTCAGCTCCGGCGGCCCCCACCCAATCAGTCCTGGCAGACGGAGGACGTCGCCAGTGAAAGCTGTTGGCGGGAGGCAGGCCGTGGGCCGTCTCACTTCCAAAGAAACGAGGGGACACGGAACATTCCTGGGTTCATGAGAAAGAAATAGATCCCAGGCAGAAAACGCCAGCAAGGTCGAGGCCTGAGGAACCGATATTTTCCAGATTTGGCAGAAAAGAACCAATAGGATCTCTATAGTCAGCACTGATCAAGATGGAAGTGATGGCTTCCAGAGCGCCACGGAATACGCTGATCTATTTGCAGCTAAAATGCTCCAAAGTGCTAAGAAATAGAACAGCTCTGTGATTTTTCTACCGCTCTGCAAACTGGCAAAAGCTTCAGAGCGGTTGCAGGGACAGGCCAGCTAGTCAAGGGGAGCGAGGCCGGAGGGAGGGGAGGGAGCAAGGCCAGCGAGAGGGTTCCAAGCCCTTTGCCTCACCACTTCCCATTTTGTCAGGAGACAACTACTAGCCACGTAAAGAGGCCAGAACCCAGGGCCAAGTAGATGAGCAAACTAGGCTAAGTCAGTCAGTGGGACACAGGAGAAGACTCAAGGATGGAACGGCCATCAATCACAAGGGCACTAGCAGTCTTCACAAACGTGCAAACGGCATTAGGGCCGAAGCGGGCACTTACCTGGGCTAAGGGCTTGGAACTGGGATCCAGCTTACTCCTGTGAATGTCGAATTCCGCTCGCTTGTGCCAGAAGCGCCAGGCGTCCAGCAAGTTCCTGTAATTTTCGATCCAGTACTGGACCCTCTCATCTTTAAGCACATCCAGTGGAGAACCCTGACAGCGGGAAACAAGCCTCAGTATCTGAACTTAGTTAGAACATCCCCAAGCCTTTCTTGGCTTCAGTTCCAATGAACTGAAATTTAAATGCAATGAAAGCCCACTAAGTGCCCGCCATTCTTCCCCACGTGGGAGGAAAAGCCCAAGGCAGAGGGGCAGAAGCCGTCCGCACCAGGTGTCCACACCGACCTGGAGCATGCAGTAGCTCGCGGTCTGGACGTCTCCAGTTCGGTCCACGTAACTTTCCATTAAATCGACTCCATCCTTTGTTAGACCCGTCAGTAAGATTCCTTCTAGGTTTCCCGCTTCTTTCATTTCATTGGTCAGCTTCTCAATGTATCTATTCAACTAGAGAGTTCAAAAAAAAGTTTTGGTCATTTTGTCCTAACGCTGGGTAGTTCCCCCATAAAATTTCACTCTGTTCCGGACAAACGCTCTGAAACGGAGCCTGACGCCCAAGTGGGCCTCGTGTTAGCGACGCTGTCCCCGTGCTCACGGCCTCCCATCCTCGGAGAGGATGCTTGGAAGGCCATTTACAAACTAGCCGAGACAAGGCTGTAGCCCCCCTTTCCAAGGCAGACGTGACCCTCACAGTACCAATGGAGGCAGGGGGATAGGCCAAGCTCTGCCCCGGGCACAAGTGGCACCGAGGACACAATTCTGGCAGTCGTTGATTAAAAGGAAAGGAAAGCATGAAACCAGCTGATGTAAAGGAAAACCGGTCTAGAAACCAATGTCTAGAAGACATAAGCCCACAGCCAGACCCAGCCTAGTCCAAGATGCCCACCTTCCAGAAGAACAAACTGAGGACCCTCCAAGGGAGGATTCTCCAAGGCAGAAGCCGGTGCTCAGAACCCCCGCCCAGGCCCCATCATGCACAGAAAGGAGCCCGCCAACACCAGGAAGGTCTGTTCCGACTAGACGGTCTGCAGCGTCACCATGACGACGCTTCCCTGCATTCTGGGAGAGCTCCCTGCTCCCCTGGGCTCCACGCGCCCAGACAGGCCACAGGCCTCAGCCCACTCTCACCTGGGCATCGCTGAGGAACTTGCAGGCGAACGCCACCCGGTCCCGCACCGCCACCTTACTCTCGTACTGAGAAGAGAAGAAGACGAGGACCGTTATTCCCGGGGGAGCCTGACCCCACACTGCTCGTCACCCTCCATGTACCGCTTCCCAAGCCAAGGGGACCAACCTCCTCCCCCATCCTGCAGCGGTGCTGAGGGGCTGCTGTCCTGCACCCAGAACCCACCAACTGGCACCGGGGCATCTACCTAACAGTGCCCGAAGTCTGAGACAGGGCAGAGATCAACGGCCCGGTATGAAATGTTAGTTCTAGACACCGGCCAATGTTAACCTAAGGATGCCTTTGAAAAAATCTCTGAAATAGGGAAACAGAAACAAAAGGATCACACTTGTTTCACCTCCATTATCTACTGTCTGGGGGAGGGGAGAAAGATTCAGAGCACACACGTTTTACCAGAATTACCCTGAAAATGATCTTTACACCTATTTGAAAAAATAAAAAAAAGAACCATGAAAATCTGTAAGTTGGTTAACGGCTTGGGACTAAGCAATAGTGGGGAAGTCGCCTTCCCACACGGCCCCCGAGCAGAAAGGCTTCAAAGGCCCACTGGTCACTGCCGAGCCCCGATGTGAGCGTTCGGAGCCCGTCCCTGCCTGACTGGCCCGTGTGCTTCTCTGCGGAGGGAGCCGGAGCCAAATGCTTGGGACGCGCCTCCAAGCCAGACGTGTTGAAGCCAAACTCTACTTGGGCTCCGGGCCCCGGGCCTGCTTGTGGTCAGCACGCCGCACTCCGCATGCGCCCTTACGCCAGGAGTAGGGCTCGGCGGCACCCTGGGTCTGACAGGAACAGACTGAATGGGCCAGCGAGGGCACAGCCTCCCCCCCCAAGCCACCATCAAGAGGCCTGGCTTCTTATGGCATGCCCCTTGGAAGGGGGTCACTTCCCTGCCTGGGACTGGACTGGTCTTTTCTGTGGCACGAAGCACAAGGCAGATACACTGGCCGAGAGCAGCCTGGCTCTTCCTCATGGAGAGGGGGCCGAGAGGCCGTTCCGACTGCTCCCCCAGAAGGGGGGGCTTTGCCTTCTGGGTAGCTCCCACAGCACAGCGCTCACTGCAGGCCAGATCATCCCTTCTGGGGGCACCGGCTCAAGGATTGCTAGGAGTCCTGCTAGGGGCAAGGGTGAGTGCCGGGCATGGATCTGAGAAGCCGGGCAAGGCGCCGGAAGCCGGCCCCCACTTGTTGGCCGATTCACAGAAAGGGTCATGAGCAGGAGCCATTCTGGGGCTGGGCACCTGAGACACACCACCACGTGACCTGTGCTACTGAAGAGTTTTTTGGGGGTGCAGAAGGCTCACTCCACCAGACCCAAAATGGGGGCCAAGTGAAGGGGCGACCCCCAAGGGAGCAGGCCCCGGAGCTCACCAAGACGCCGTCATAGGAGCCGGGCTCGCTTGTCAGAAAGGCGAACATGACGCAGAGGTAGGGGTCGCTGAGCTGCAGCCGCAGGGTGCTGCACATCTCCCTCCAGAGGGAGTTCTTCTCGTCTGTGTACCCCGACAGCGCCATGGCTACCACGTTGAGGTTCAGGTCCCCTACGCGCCAGAAACAGCTCTGGTCAACAAGGGCCCAAGCCCCCGAATGCCCCTGCCCCACAGCCCACCGGGCTCCACAGTATACGATGCCACATGGAGGATGCTTGGACGGGGTCCTCGGGAGCCTGGGGGCCACAGCCCCCACCATGGGGGATGTCAGGAGCTGACAAAGGCCTTTCTAAAACGAGGTGGGCGGTCATCTCTCTCCCTTCCAGCAGCCCCCAGTCCCACCCCGCAGGGGGCCCTCAGCATCCAGGACCCCTCTGGCTCCAAGGGCTTTCTCTGCCGTGTCAAGGCGGGCGTCCTCTGACCTCTGAACCCCCTTCCTCCCACTCAGACCCCTCCAGGCCCCGGGTGAGTACTCACTCACTCTGCCCCCCAAAGCAGCTGGGACTCTAGGAGGGGCAGGAGAGGATATTCGGACTCCCCGGGGAGCCCCACGACCCAGGACCCCCGCCATGGGCTCGGCCAGTACCTTTCTCAGAGGAGGCCCCCTCGTTCAGGATCTGGATGGCGCGCCGGATGTCCAGGTTGAACAAGGCCACGGCGGCCGCTCGCTCCCATTCTCCCTCCTGCACGAGGGAGCTGAGGAAGGGTCCCACGTCCACGTCCGTCCCCTTGTTTATCCAGCCACAGAGCTGCAAGGCCAGGATTCTCTCTTCGCTCAGGCTCGGGCCCTCGCCGGGCTTCTCGGGCGCCCCGCTCCAGGGGTGTCTGCTGCCAGTCTCTGCCATGCCTGGCCGAGCAGGGGCACGCTGTCGGGGGCACCCGGCAGGCAGCAGCGGCCCACCGACGCCCCCATGGTGACCTCCGCCCGCCGTGTCACCGCTGCCCCCCGCCCCCACTTCCTGAGCTCTGAAGGCCGGGCCTCCCCTTCCTGGAGCTTGGGAACCCTGTGCAGCCCTGTCATTAGGCGGTGGGGGAATGTCCCTAATTACCACCTGGACCTTGGAGGAGGGCAGCCCCACCTACGGTCTGAGGCCTGGGGCCTGGTAGCCTCACCCAGGAGCCAGGCCCTCTGGGGTGTAGGCGGGTGGGGGGAGGGGAGCTGTTTGAAAATAAAGTGCTTTTCCTCAACAAATTCACTGATGTAAAAAATAAACCAACCCTGGGGGGGGGCAGAGAAAGGAGGGCCCCAGAACTTGTGGCTTGCTGTGCACTTTGACCTACTGCCTCCCTCTATAAGGGCGACACCAGGAATAAATGGGAGTCCTCCTTCTTTTCCTAGTACAAAACTGTAAATTTCTTTTAAATCTTTCTTAGTTTTTTTTAAATTCTCATATGGAAAACGAATCTCCTGTTAGGTCCCGCCACAACGGCCAACAGGGTGACGGCAGGGGAGGGGTGCTGCCCTCAGGGGCCAATCACCGAGCTCGCCCCTGCCTGCGGGCCTGGCCGGCCCCAAATAAGGGCGCGTCGGTGGGGGCCGCCGAGGAAGGGGCGCCGAGACGCTTCTGGGAAGGTGCCTAAGGAGCTGGAGGCCGCGCTGCCAGCCGGCTGCCCCTCAAAAAAGCTGCTCTGGAAGAAGTGCTCCCCCAACTTCTTAACTCAAAAAGCTAAACCCACGCCCCCCAAGTCCTCCGGAGCATTAAGTGACTCTGCCACAGAGAGGGCCGTCCTTACCCAAAGATGACTTCACGATGGTCTTGATGCCGGCATAAACCAGCGACCCTTTGTGGCCTGGAGATTTCGGGTCCAAGTCTTCCGTGTACTGCTTCATGAGTATTGAAATGCATAGGAAACACTAAGGCTGGCCTGGAAGAAGCTTCCTTTTCGGGACGGAACCGGAGTCGGGGCCGCGGCCTCGTCTAGACCCCTCGCTCCCTCCCCCACGCCAAGGGCAGCGCGGCGTGTCCCGGCCGGCTAGACGGCGCTGGCGGCCCTGCCCTTGCCCCGACGCCGGGCGGCCATCTGGCACTCCCGCCGCCGGGCTCTCACTTCAAAGGATATAGTAGAGCGTGTACCAGAGGGACTTCAGCTGGGGGTCCTCGTTGCCGGCCAACACGTGGTTCCTCCAGACCTGCTCGGTGTCCAGGCCGTAGCGGGACAGAGCCCGCAGGCGCATCTTGGTGGCGATGTCCTTGTCCGCAGCGGGGTCGCCGCCCTCCTCGGTGCACTCGTAGAGGTGCCGGCCGCAGGCCCACATCAGCGAGGTGACGGGGCTCCAGGCCAGGGAGATGCGCTCAAACACGGTGAAGTCGGACATGGCGCGGTTGGGCGTCACCACGATCATGCGGTTCTGGCTGGTGGGGTGCCAGGCGAAGGAGGCGATGTAGTTGTCGCAGGGCTGCACGCTGCGCTCGATGATGGTGGGCTCCGTCTCGTCGGCGATGGGCGTGGGCGTGTGCTGCATGTCGTACAGCCGGATGATGTCGCTGTCCCTCGTGAGCGTGGCCAGCAGCCCCGTCCTCGTGGGGCACCAGGCCACCTTGGTCAGGGGCTTGGGCTGCTCCGTCAGCGTCAGCACGGGCTTCTCGAACTTGCGGAGGTCCCAGATGGCCACCTGGCCCTCGTAGAAGGAGGCCACGCGGTCCTGGAAGTGGGGGTCCACCATGACGCCCTGGACGGCCTTGGTGTTCACGAACATCTTCTGGCTGGTGTTGCGCAGGTCGAAGATGGCCAGGTTCCTGTGCATGCCGGCCAGCAGCAGCTTCTGGTCCCGCGGCAGCCAGCAGAGGGAGAGGCAGGCGTCGTTCTGGCCCAGCTCGTACAGGGGCTTGGTCACCACCACGCCGGCGTCGGGCTCCCCGGCCGAGAGCCTCAGCTTCTCGGGCGCCACGGCGGCCTCGGGGCTGTACCTGCTGCAGATGTCCCAGATCAGCACGGAGAAGTCGGCGCGGTGCTTGTCCAGGCCGGCGGCCAGCCAGCTGCTGTCCAGCGGGTTCCAGGCCAGCGTGTTGCACTGCCGCGCGTGCTTGGGCACGAACTCCTTGCCGATCAGCTCCTTGCAGCGGGAGCCGTGGTCCTGGCCCAGGCTGGTGAGCACCACGCGCCCGTTGGCCTGGCCCACGGCCAGCAGGCACTCGGGGTCGTAGCTCAGGTACCAGGCCACGCACTTCATGTACGGCGTCTCCGAGTTGATGGAGAGCAGCGTGGCCGCCGTGTCCTCCGAGAGCCGCAGGGAGCCGGCCTTGAGCTCCGAGCCGCCCGCCGGCTCCACCTGGTACAGGCTCAGCTCCGAGTCGCACACCACGAACCTGTCCAGCTGGTGCGGGGCCCACAGGATGTCGGGCTTGGAGCCGCTCATGGCGACGGGGCGGGGGCGAGGGGGGGAGGGGAGGGGCCGGGCCTGACGGACCGCCGCTCAGAACCCCCGGGGCCCGGCCCGACAGGGAGCGGGGCCGCCGCGGAGGATGCCGGGGCCGCCGCGGAGGATGCCGGGCCGCCGCTCCAGGGGGCCTCCGCGTTGGGGAGCTCCCCAGGCGGGCGCTGCACACAGCAGGCGCTTACTAAGTGCTGGCGGCGCCAGACAGGGCCGGCGGGGGAGGGGCCCGTCCCGGAACCGGGGCAGGGGGCGAGGCCGGGAGCAACGGCTCCAGGAGGCCCTCCGGGTCCCGGCCGGACAGCGGCGGGCCCGACCCCGGAGCCCCGTGGTTCTGGGCGCCACAGCCACCCTCCGGGCTCACCTAAGCAGGAGCTCCGGGATCCCGCGGAGCCTGCAAACGACAAGCTCCACAAGCCGCTCGGCTGGCTGCCTTACTCCCTAAGCTGCCTGTCTCCGGGGCCTCCGCGCATGCGCTCAGTCCACTACGGAAGCCGAAAGGGCCCGAGAGGCTATCGGACATGCGCACCCGCCCGGTCACATCCCTCTGCGCACGCTCGCTTCCTGCTTTCCTGTCGGATTCTCCTCGGTTGGGTCAGTCCGGGTCTGTACCCGCCCCGCTGGGTCCCACCCCTCGATCCGGGTCCTATCCTGTATCCACCCCTGCCCCAGACCCCGCCCCATGACCCTCCCACGCGCTTCTCCTGCTCTAGGCCCCGCCCCCAAGCCCGCCTAGAGCGCTTCCTCATCTCCAGCCCAGCCTGTGGCCACGCCCCCGGGCGGTCCCACGAGCTCTTCCCCAGGCCCCGCCCCCAAGCCCGCCTAAAGCGCTTCCTCATCTCCAGGACCGCCTGTGGCCCCGCCCCCGGGTCGGTCCCACCCCCACGCTCCTGCTCCAGTGCCCCAGCTCAGCGCCGAGAGTGATGCGGAGGATGGGGGCAGGGGACAGCGCGACCCCAGAAGGACCCCGGAGTCCGGGCCGGCCGGAGGGGTCTCCCCAGGCCTCGTGGGCAGGAACGAGCCGGGCCTCAGTTTCCCGCTTTGAATCTGTAGGACCTGAGGCGCGGGAGATCCCACCGGCCCCGCCCCCCCTTCCTGCCTCCAGCCCCAGGTGGATCCCCCAGATCCGAGCCCACCCCCGCCTGCTCGGCGGCGGCGCGGACCGCGGGGGGAGCCCGGGTGCTCCGCAAGTGTGCGCCGGCGCGGACGGAACAAAGGGGGCGCCGCGAGCGCAGCCCGTAGCTCCGAGCCGGGCAGGGTCCTTCACGTCCGGCCTCCTCTCGCCGCCTGAGCCCCTACCTGGAAGTGGGGAACACGGCGGGGGGGAGGGGCGGGGGGAAGGGGTAGGGGGGCCGCCCAGCTCCGAAGGCCGCAGCCCTCAAGCCCTCCGGGCAGTGTTCACCAGGTGGCGCCCAAGCCATTTCCAGGCCGGTCTGGGCAAGGCCTGCCAGGGGCCAGTCTGTGGGAATGGTGGCGAGAGGCCGGGGGACCGAGGCTAGGAGAGCCACCGGCCGAACAAGGGGGCTCGGGCTCAGCCCGTCGGCTCAGGTGCCTGGGCCGAGGCTTTCCCGGGCGGTCCCTCAGCGTGGCCGGTCTCGGGTCTGTCCCCCCGAGCATCAGCGCCTCCCCCGCGTCATCCGCATCTTTGAGAAATGTTTGCTGGAAAAAATTAAACGTTTATCTCTGTTCATTTTCCTAAGACTATAATTGACACGCAGCAGATCTTACGTTTCGCATCTTTAAAAACATTTCACAGGTGACATAACCTCCTTTTGCTGTGACTACTTTTTGTACAATTTGTCCACCAGGATTTGGCGCATTAATCCCGAGGGTTACATTGGCTTTGCGGAGGCCGTAAGAAACCGATAACAAAACAAGCATAAAAGGAGCCCGGGTTATCGTTCGGAAGTCTCCTCTTTCCTTTTTAATCCAATTTTCTTTTCAGTTCTGAATTCTCTCTCTCCCATTTCCCGGCTCCACCCATTGGGAAAGCAAGAAAAAGCAAAACCCGTTGCGAATATTTGTGGTGAAACAAAACAAATCGCCACTGACCGCGTGCACCCGCTGACGAGTGTGCCTGGATGCACGTGTGGGTATAAGTGCGCGTTGTGTGGCAGCGCGTGTGGGCACAGTGTGGTGTGTGCCCCAGAAAGTGTGTTGTGCACTGTGTGTGTTTGTGAAGATGGTGTGTAGTGTGTGTGTTGGGTATGCGTGTTGTGTGCAAGTGTTGTGGCAGCGATGGTCCACATATGGGCTGCTGTGTGCGTATGCACGCATTATGGGGGGTGTGTGTCTATGTGTGTGTCACAGTGCGTGTGAGCTTCAGTCTGTCCTCTGGGGCGCTCCGTTCTCCAGAAGGAGGTGAGCCCCAGAATTCATCTTCCATCCTCCAGAATTATTGATTCCACTGTGTTGGTCAGAATTTTTAAGTCTTTGAAAGCTTTCTGTTGCGATAATATCGTTCTTTTTGCCCAAATTGTCCCCTTGGTTTTTTGCTCAGTTCACTTAAGTCTTCCTGGGTTGTTTGGGAAACTTTTCTGCTCATGACTTCTCACGGCCAGATGGTAATCCATCCTGATCCTTATTCAGGCAATCCCCAACGGCCCGAGCATCCCCTGGATCGCCAGTTCGTAGCTATCACAAAAAGAGCTCGATAAGTATGTTTGCAAGTGTAGTTTTCTCTTTGGGTTACAGATCTGGTAGTGTGGTACTCCCAGACGGAGGGCGCAGACAGTTGTTCTGTCTTGTTTGAGCACAGAGCCTTGGTCCAAATTGCTCTCCAGAATGGTTGGATCAGTTCACAACTCTGTCAGCGGTGTATCAGTGGCCCGGGTTTCCCATATCCCCGCTAGCATTTGTCATTTTTCCTTTCTGTCACGTTAGCCAATCTGATGGGTGGGATAGAGTACTTCTGAGGTGTTTTAAATTACATTTCTCCAGGCATCATGATTTAGTTTTTCTTGTGACTTGAAAGCTTTGATTTCTTCTACTGAAAACTCTTCATATCTTTTGACCAATTCTCAATTCTCTCTCTCTCTCTCTCTCTCTCTCTCTCTCTCTCTCTCTCTCTCTCTCTCTCTCTCTCTTAATTTGGCTCAGTTCCATCTATGTTTGAGACTATCATAGTCTACTAAATTGTTGCCAAACATCCCCTGGATGCAACACTTGCAATAACATTTTAAATAAATGTTGCCAGGAGCATAGCATGTATTTAACACTTTGAGGGTATAAAGGACTTGACAAATATTGCCTACAATGTTGCCAGGATGATAGCTAGCATGTATTCAACACTTTAAGGGTAGAAAGGGATTTACAAATTATTGTCTACAACTCTGTGATGTAGATATTATTATTAACCCCATTTTGCAGATAAGGAAACTGAGACTGAGAGCTAAAGTGACTTGCGTAGGGCCACTCATCTAGTAAATGTCTGAGGATGGATTTGAATTCAGATCACCCCGACTCTATCATTCCAGTACTCTGTCAAACCATACCAAATACTCACAAGTTCTAAACTGCAACGGATAATAAATCTTCTAAGCACAGAGATTTAGCAGATGACATAAAACCACTGGGAGAAAGATGAGGAAACATCCTTCTGCCGGCTGTGGGAGGTGGGTCGGAAGTGCTGTCAGAAAGCCTGAAAATGATGAGCTTACAGCCCAGTCATTTTATTTGGTTATGAAAGAGCAGCTGTTTTATTCAACTCCACAATCATCTTTTGAGCATCAAGAAATAATAGCAGGATAGTGACTTGTCCCCAGATGGTTTTTAGTTGAACTCCTTCACAAAGATGAGGAGATGAGATCATCACCACCATTTATCCTAAACAAATATGTGAAGGAAAGCGGGAATCACAAAAGCCCAATTGTTCTTCCTGCGCTGCTGAGGGCAGCTTTCCCTGGGATCTCTCCCATTTCAGCTGTTGCAGGATCATGGGAAGCCAGGTGGGACCACAGAAAATGAAGGCGATGTTGGTGTGAATTCTTCCAGAAGTTTTAAGGGCGAGGTTGTGAGAGACTACAGGGAAGTGGGTTCTGGTAAAGGTTGGCCTTGCTCCCCTACTCTTGCTGAGGCAAAAAGATGGTAGAATTGGCACCTCTGAAGAGATATCCAGAGGACATTGTATGGGAGCAAGAGAGGAGTACTTAGGGGTGGGGCAGTCCCTGGCCAGGACCAGGGGACTCAGAAAGCCCTTTCCCTCCCTTTGAGGAAGAGCTCACTGAGAGGTATCTGCCTGGCCTGGGACACAGAGAGTGAGAATACCAAAGAATTGCAAGGGGAGCTACTTTGGGTGGATTTGTACCCCAGAGGGAGTCCTTGCAGGAGGCCCTTGGGCACTTTCTCCTGGGCAACGAGGGCAACTGCAAGGAAGAAACACCAAAAAGGGAAGAGACACCCAGGAAGAAACTATATGGACTCGGGGAGCCATGGTTTTACTAGCCTCCGAGGAAAGGCTTTGTTCCTCGGGGAGCATCGCTATGAGCTTTGACGTGAATCTTATGAACACATTCTTCCCTTTGTCAATACATGGATTTCTTTTCTGAGCTTTGTGAGTTGGATGCTTGTAAGGGGACTTGGTGGCAACACTCCAGCGGGTGTCAGACAAAGAAATTTCAGAAGCTTTGGGTGGGAACAAGGAGCTAGAGCATTCTTGTCAAACTCAAATGGAATCAGGGGCCATCAAACTGTACATTAAGGTCCCTAGGAGCTACAAATTGATGTAGAAAACCAGACGTGTATAGATTTCTCTCCTTTTTAAAAATCGAGACATCACCACATTAACTCTAGAAAGGAACTACATTTCACTCTAGTTTGGACCACACTTGAGAGAGTCATGGCCCACTTGCTAGCAGCATCTGACACCGAACTGCCAAAGAATAAGAATCCCCACAAATTGGCACCCAATTTGTTCGTGTCAGATGAAAAGCTCTGCCACAAGGGCTGGACACAACGGGAACCTGGGTAGTTCCCTAGGGGAGCATCAGCTAGTCAAGTAGGCGATTGCCTAGCACTATCCATAAAGGATCAGAAGGGAGAAGACTTGAGGTCGCAGACTCCCTCCCATACTTACTCACTGTGTCTCTGTGCCCAGATCTCTTAATCTCGGCTTCCTTGGTTGCCTCATCTGTAAAACAAACTAATGACAATTCCTCCTTCCCGGGCTGCTGGAAACCAAAGGCAAATATGCATAACACATTTCAATTTTAATCTAAAAGAGTTTTGTCATTGAACAAACCCCACGGAAAGCAGAAAGGCTACAAGAAAAGCCAGTCCCCACACCTGCGAGAAAGGTCCATCAAAGCCTGCCCCGTAAAACAATCCGGACCCCCGCTCCCCAGGCCCTGGCCTTTGCTAAGCGCCCCACCAAAATCTCTCCCTGGCCCCTACCCCCAGCCCCAAGCAGCAATGACCATGCGGCTCACCGAGGGTCCAGAATCAAAGCTCCTTCTCATTTCCAAACCGTCCACCACTCATGCAACCTCCCTCCTTTTCCCCCCACATCTCCCCACAGGAAGGCAACTAACCACCCGCAGCCAAGCCTGCTTACGTCAGGACGCGGAGAACCTCCGTCCCTCCTTAGTCTCCGGGTCCCTCCACTCCCCCTACCCCAGGGCCCAAAGGTGTATCACAGTCCATGCCCTTCACCTCCAGTGCCCCCCGGCCCCAAAAGCTTCCTACCCAGAGGCCTCCCTTCCCTATTTCAAGTCTCCTTCCAAGTCCAAAGTTCCACCCAGTCTCATCCCCTCACCCTTCCCACCCCATTTCATGCAGGCGAAACAGAAAAAGCTCTTCCAAATCTTTAACCTCCTAATGGCCCCCGTCCAAAATCCCCCGCCCCACCTAAAACCCAACCCCAGCCCTTTCACCATGACTCAAGGGCAAAACTAAAACTGAGCTCCAAACAGGGGCAAAACCACCTTACCTCAAAGCAAGCCTAAAATACCACTCTAAGATTTCCAATTTACCAATGTGGCCCGCCATGGCAAAAATGAGGGCCACAAAAACCCAAAAACAGCCCCACCCCCTTCACCCCAAGAAAAGCAGGAAACCCAAAAACACTGGAAAAAACCCACCCACACCTTCAAGGCAAAAACCTCCTTTGAACTAAAGATCAAAGGGTCATACAAAAATCACATGGCAAAGCGTCACACTCAAAAGTCACACCAAGTCACACAAAATTCACACTACATCACAAGAGTCACAAAATACCCATGTCACACAGATACAAAAAGGTCCACTCATCAAAGGAGTCCCGAAGTCACCAAATCCAAGCCACTTCTCCATTCACCCATCCCATACCAACCACATTGGTCCCCCAAAACACCAAAACCAACATCCCACCAAAACTGCAAATCACAACTCAAAAACTCCCAAAATGGCTCTCAAGTGGGGAACATGAACCTTCAGGGATCTAATCCCTACGCCAATGCCTCCCCATCAACAAAACGAAACCGCCACCACGTCAGCTTCCCCCCCCACTCCAAAGAAGGGAAAAGCAAACCGCCAAAACCCTCGGCCTTGAAATCAGGCAGGCAATTGAAAACCATTAATACTTTAAACACCCAGGCCGGATAAAAGCCGGGACAGGCAGAACCTTCCCAGCCATTCCTCCAAGGGCTCCTTGCCTCGCCTCCATGGGGTCAACCTCCCAGGAGCACAAGGACCCAGCAACACCCTTCCCCAGCACAGGAGATACTCAATCCCAAGGGCAAAGCCTTCACTCACACTAAAGAGTCCAGCACCCAATTTCAACGGGAGGCACGTGCCTCCTAGGGCTCCGGCAATCCCAGCTGGCACTGGCAATCTCAGGCACCCCACCAGCTCCCCCAAGAAGCGCAAGAATCCCCCCAGGCCCCCGGAAGTTGTAATGTGAAAGGAGAGAAGCAAATCAACTCGGGCTCCACAAACATCATAACCACCACAAAAACCCTTGAAAAGGAGAAAAAAATAAAAAGAAAAAATAAAAAAAAAATGAGGAAAAAGGAAATAAAAGGAGGAAAAAGGAGGAGGAGGAAAATGAAAAGGAGTGAAAGGAAAAAATAAAAAGAAATAAAAGGAGGAAAAAAAAAAAAAAGGGAAAAAATAAAAAGAAAATAAATAAACCAAAAAAAAAGGGAGGAAAAGGGAAGCAATAAGTAAATAACAAAAATAAATGAAACCACTCCCCCACCCCTCCAAACTCCTCTTGCAACCTCCCACCGGTCATTCTTCAAAATTCTCAAAAACCAACTTTCCCCTAACTCCCCAGGATTCAAGATTATGGTTCCACAGTCCCACGGCAAGGCAATGTGGGAAACCAACTTCCAGTTGCCAAAAACCACTGTGAAACAAAAAGCAGAATCTTTTGGGGTAGGAAGCCAAAAAAGCAATAAAACCCCCCTCCCAAGCAACAAAAATCTGTACCTCTCACCCAAAAAAGGAGCCCCAGAAAACGGTGGCATGTATACCCCAGGAGGAAACCGGGATGCTCTGGAGAGAAGTGGAGGGGAAATGAGGGGCTGAGCTTGGCATGGGGGGCATTTGAGAAGCCAGCGGGTTAAGGCAGGTGAGGTTAAGAGGGGCAAAGGGAGCAAGGAATCAGCTACCCAGAGACCCAGAGGTGATCGTTGAAACCCAGAGCAGCAGCAGCAAGAAAAGCGCTTTACACAGCTCCTTGCAACTGATCCTGGGAACGTGGTGCTATTATGACCCCATTTTACCGAAAAGAAAACCGAGGCATAGAGAGTGACTGGCCCAGGGTCACCTGGCTGCTCAGCATTTGAGGCAGGATTCAAAGGCAGCTCACACTGACTGCAGCGCTCTCTCTACTAGAGCGGCCTCAGAATCAGAGGCGGGTCAGAGGAGGAAAGAGAAGCAGCTCAGGGAAGAAGGAGCAGGGAGGAAGACTCCCAGAAAAGAAAGTGACTTTTTCCAATAGTCCCCCGCCAGAGGCAGGCTGCGTGGGGGGGGGGGGGGGGGAGGCACGAAGCGGGACTGGGGGCTTCTGCTTTCAAGGTTTCCCTTCCCTCCAGGGCTCCAGGAAAGGAAACCTCGGAAATAGTCTCTTAGTGATTTAAAGGCCTTTTCATGACTTTGATTTCCTCCCCAAAAACTCCCCGCTCAGACCCCCGACAATCCAGCCATTGTGGGGTGACATATTCCTATAAATTTGATTCATTTCCTTAAATATGTGAGAAATGAAGCCTTTATCAAAGAACTCACTGTTGTAATTACTGCGTCTTTCCTTCCAATCTCTTTCCCCCCTTTATCTCTCTCTGCTTTCACCCAGTCCCTCCTCAAAAGGATTTTGCTTCTGACTCCCCCCGGCGGTCAGTCCTGCCCCATTCTCTCATCCCATTCCCTCCCTCTTTTTGGGAGACTAAGATGCCTTTTTATGCCCAATTGAGTATAAGTTACTCTCTCTTTAAAGGAATCAGTTCCAGTGAGAATAAAGTTCAAGCACTTCCCCCACCCATCTTCCCCTTCACTATAAAAGTCCTTTCCTACCTCTTTTACATGAGATAATTTACCTCATTTTCTCTCTCCCCTTCTCCTTCCTCCAGAGCTTTCCATCACACTCAACTCCCACCCACGCCCTGCTCTATATATACTCCTCCTCAGTGCCCTAAAAATGCTAAAGCTCTTCGGAATTATGGGCGTTGTCTTCCCGGTTAGAGATCGAAACAGTTTCACCTCATTCAAATCCCTTTTCCTGCTCACCCTTTTCTGTTTCTCACGGGTCTTGGGTGTGAATGTCGATTTTTCTATTCAAAGTCCTCAATTTCATTAAATATCCATTCTTCTCCACCCCCCCACCCCCATTCCCCCCCCCCACGCACCTCCTAATGATTATACTCAATCTTGCCAGGTCTTTTGGGGTTGTACTACTCTCTCGTTTGCCCTCCAGTATTTCATATTCCAAGCTCTCCAACTCTCTAAGGTAGAAGCTGCTAGATCTTGTGTGAGCCTGACTGTGACTTGATATTTGAATTGCTTCTTTGGGCCTGCTTCCAATATTTTCTCCTTGAATTGGGAGCTGTAGAATTTAGCTATGACATTACTGGGAGTTTGCATTTGGGGGTTTATTTTAGGAAGTGATCAGTGGATTCTTTCTTCTCTTTTGAAAATATCAGGGCAGGGGCAGCTAGGTGGTGCAGTAGATAGAGCACCAGCCCTGAAGTCAGGAGGACCTGACTTCAAATCTGGCCTCAGATACTTAATACTTCTTAGTGGTGTGATCATTTTTTTGAAAATGGTATCTAGGCTTTTTTTTTTTTTTTTTTTTTTTATCATGGCTTTCAGGTAGCCTAATAATTCTTAAATTATCTCTCCTGGATCTGTTTTACAGGTCAATTCTTCATCTAAGCAGATATTTCATATTTTCTTCTTTTCTCATCTTTTGATTTTGTTTTAGTGTTTCTTGATGTCTCATGGAGTCATCACTTTCCATCTGTTCATTTCCAATTTTTAAGGAATTATTTTCTTCAGTGAACGTTTGTGCCACCTTTTCCATTTGGCCAATTCTATTTTTTAAAATATTTTTCTCTTCAGTGAATTTTACAAGTTGGCCATTTATGTTTTTTAAGGTGTTCCTATGTTCTGTATTTTGTGTGCCTCTTATGAAACTGTTGACTCTCCTTCCCTCTCCATAATTTTCTTACATTGCTCTCACTTCTTTGCTAATTTTTCCTCTTCCTCTTTTATCTAATTTTTTAAAAAATTTCTAAGTGCTTCTGGGAATTATTTTAGGGCCTGAGACCAATTCATATTTTTCTTTGAAGCTTTGAATGTAGCAGTTTTGACTTTGTTGTCTTCTGATTTTTTTTTTAATCTTCCCTGTCATCATAATAACTTTCTATTATCAGGTTCTTTTGTTGTGATTGTTTTTGACTCATTTTCCTAGCCTATTTCTTGACTTTTAAGTTGCTGTTAAAGTTGGGCTCCGTTCCCAGGCTGGAAGAGACGCTGTCTCGAGCTCCAGATTTTGGGGCAGCTACTTTCAAAGCTAGTCTGAAGTTTTCATTTCTTTTAAGGCATTTTGATATGAGAAGTGTGTTTACTATTCTCTTGGCCCGTGTGAGTGACTGCAAGCACTCTTTTTCACCCCGGACCTCTGACAGGGTCCCTGCCCCTCTGCAACCACAAGTGTTGATATGCTAGTTCTCCTCCTTGCCCTGGCACTGTGACCCAGGCAACGCAACAGAGCTGTACTCAATGCCAAAAAGGACTCTTGTCATTTCCTTCTGGTCAGCTGTCTGACCCACGTACCTATGTGGGCTGCTGCTGATTCAGTCGTCCCCAAGACCTGCTGCTCGTCTTGCCTGGGCATTGCCTGCCCTGAACTGGACTCCACCCTTACACCAGTGGAACAAGCCTTTCCTGCCAAGCTTCTGAGTTCTTTTGGATTCGATTTTGTTGTGCAGCATCATATTAAAGCTATTTGGAGAGGAATTTGGGAAAGTTCAGACAAGCTTCCGCCTTTTCTCTGCCATCTCCTCCCTCTCCCCTAGAGATGCTTTTATTAATCCTATTTTTATTTATTTTTTAGTTGGCTCTATCGTTCTGTCAGTCAACTATCATATAATCTGGGGGTGAAATCTTGTCCCTCTTGGCCTGTATTTATTCCCTCAATTTCTTTTTTTTTCTTCTCACCATAGCTAGCATTTCTAACCCTGTTGAATAGTAGTGGTGATACCATCCTTGCTTTATTCCTGATCTTACTGGAAAAGCCTCTACTTTATCCCCTTTTCAAATAATATTTGCTGGTGGTTTTAGATAAATGTCACTCACTGTGCTGAGAACAGTATTTCATGGGTGTCTAAGTTTTTTAAAATATAAATATATTTGGTCAAACGTTTGTCATCGATATCATCCCATGGTTTATGTTGTTCTTGCGATTAATGTCATCTATTGCATTTTATAGCTTTCCCAATATGGAACAGCGCTGCCTCCCTGCACAAATCCGTCCTGATCGGTTTATTGTCTTTTTGATATGCTCCTCAGGTCCTTTGCTAATGCCTTGTTTACAGATGCTCATTGGGATATTAGTCTGGAGTTTTCATCCTGTTTGGATTCTTTGCTTTAGACGCCCAGGCAATATTTGTCTCATGAGACATTTGGCAACCTTCTTTCTTTTCCTATCCTGGCAAGTCGTCTGCCTGGTGCTGGACCGATTCGTTCTCTAAAAGCCTGGCGGAATCTGTTTGTCCAGCCATCTGGTGCCCATTTTTGTTGTTGGTTCACCTGTGAAATGGGTTCATCGTAGCCGTGATTTCACTGGGTTAATGGGCCACGTATGTGAGTGCCCTGCAAAACTGGAGGCACTCCATCCATGCCAGTTGCTAGGATCCAACCTTCCCTGCTCATAAGCCTTCAGTGGCCGATCCCGCTCCTTCCGCCAACGCCCCCGTGCTTAATAGCAAACGCGGGAGCTCTCGAAGGGCAGGGGAGCCTTGTACCATGTGAGACACACGACTTGTGACCGAGTCTCTGCTCTTGCATTGAAATGAATGCGCCCAGCCTTTGGCACACTGAAAGAGGCCAAGTTAATGTCAGGAGCACAGCCCTCGGCACATTCACAGGTGTTTGTGTGTGTGTGATCATATGTGTCGGGGTGGGTCACTGTGTGTTGTATGGCTGTGTGCGTGTGTTGTATGATTGTGTGTCACTGTGTGTATTGTTGGTGTGTGAGTGTATCGCCATGTATTGTGAGTGTGTATATATGAGTTGTGTGATTGTGTGTGTCACTGTGTGGCTGTGTGTGTGTTGTGTGACTGTGTGTGTCACTGCGTGTTGTGTGGCTGTGTGCGTATGTTGTGTGTGTGTGTCACTGTGTGGCTGTGTGCGTGTGCATCTGTGTAGCTGCATTGTGTTGTGCAGGGGGGTTCGTGGGTGCATGTATACTGTCGGGGGGCATATATGTGAGGGGAGGGAGGCTTTGGGGAGTAGAGAGCGGGAGGCGGAGTCTCCTTCTCAGGGGTTCCAGGTTCAACCCCGGCCTGGGGGGTCAGGTTGAGTGAGTCCCGGTAGTGCCTGCTGGACTTATGCTGCCCAAGGCCGCTGGGTTGCCCACTGCCCCTGAGGGATGCCAGCTGGTAGGTTCCCCCGGGGAGCGTCCCCCGGTCAGCCTGGACAAATGTTCCTTCATTTCCAGGCGCCGCCCGGCTCAACCCCTGTGCCCCGGAGCAGACACGTCAGGCGCCACGATGTGGACCGGCTGCCTCACTCCGCGCCTGTTCCTTTGGGTGGCCGTGGCCACTCTGCGGGTGCTCGGCCAGCGGAAGATGGGAAGCCCCCCGTCAGCATCCGGGAGAGGGGACCCTCAGGGTGAGAACATCTCCTTACCACTTTTTGAGCCACTGGAGGGACGCTGTGTGGTTGGGAGGTCCCGGAGTTAGCGGGGACTTGCTGGGGCTCACGCCTTCTCCTTGGGCCTCTCTGAGTCACGCCCCCCTCCCCGGGGTCTCCTGGTCTCAAGGACTTCCCAAAGAGACCGTCCCAGAAGCGGGACAGACGGCTGGGCGGCCTGGTGGATGCCCCCCCCCCCAACTGAAGCTCAGCAGAGCAGGCTTGGCGCCTCCTCCCTTCTTTGGCCATGGGCGGAGGAGGGAGGGAAGAGCCTCCGCCCAGACAGGACCGTGGTCCCCAGCATCCCGGTCTCTGTGGGCGTGGGGACTGCCCCCCTGCAGCCTCCCTCCCCCCCCCACGGCCTCACCCGCCCCTTCTCTTGAAGGCTCCCCCTGCCCCGTGGATGTGCTCTTCATCGTGGACAGTTCAGAGAGCTCCAAGATGGGCCTCTTCGACAAACAGAAAGAGCTTGTCAAGGCTCTCAGCGACAGGATTGGCCGGGGGCCGCCGGGCCCCGACCCCCGCGACGTCCGACTGGCCGCCCTGCAGTTCAGCAGCTCCGTCCAGATCGAGCAGCCCTTCGCCTCCTGGAGAGACCTGCCGAGCTTCCAGCGGGGGATCGGCTCGATGGCCCTCATGGGCCAGGGCACCTTCTCCTACTATGCCATCTCCAACGCCTCGCGCCTCTTCCAGCAGGAAGGCCGCCCAGGGGGCGCGCAGGCAGCTGTGCTCATGACCGACGGCAGCGACCACCCCCGGAGCCCCGACGTCCGGGGCGTTTCCGAGGCTGCCCGGAGCCTGGGCGTCTCCCTGGTCCCCGTGGGCCTCTCGCGGGCGGCTGACGCAGCCAAGCTCCGGCTGATCTCGGGCGAGTCCCCTGGCCGGCCCCTCCCACTGCTGAGCGACCCCGACGTGATTGAGAACGTACAGCAGGAGCTGGTGAGTCCTCCCGCTGGGGCCCGGGCGTCCTGCAGAGGGAAGGAGAGGGTCTCTGACTTGGTCAGAGGTGGGACAGCGGAGGTGACGGCTGAGACACCCAGCCACACCCTTGTGGCTTTCCTAGAGGTGATGGCTTAGACGGTGCTCCAGGGACACCCAGTCTGTGCTCCCTGATGGCTTTCCCAGAGGTAACAGCACAGATGGTGCTCCAGGGACGCCCAGTCCGTGCTCCCTGGTGGCTTTCCTGGAGGTAACAGCATAGATGGTGCTCCGGGGACGCCCAGTCCATGCTCCCTGGTTGCTTTCCTGGAAGTAACGGCATAGATGGTGCTGCAGGGACACCCAGTCTGTGCTCCCTGGTGGCTTTCCTGGAAGTAACGGCATAGATGGTGCTCCAGGGACGCCCAGTCCGTGCTCCCTGGTGGCTTTCCTGGAGGTAACAGCATAGATGGTGCTCCGGGGACGCCCAGTCCATGCTCCCTGGTTGCTTTCCTGGAAGTAACGGCATAGATGGTGCTCCAGGGACGCCCAGTCTATGCTCCCTTGTGGCTTTCCTAGAGGTGATGGCTTAGACGGTGCTCCAGGGACACCCAGTCTGTGCTCCCTGATGGCTTTCCCAGAGGTAACAGCACAGATGGTGCTCCAGGGACGCCCAGTCCGTGCTCCCTGGTGGCTTTCCTGGAGGTAACAGCATAGATGGTGCTCCGGGGACGCCCAGTCCATGCTCCCTGGTTGCTTTCCTGGAAGTAACGGCATAGATGGTGCTGCAGGGACACCCAGTCTGTGCTCCCTGGTGGCTTTCCTGGAGGTAACGGCACAGATGGTGCTCCAGGGACGCCCAGTCCATGCTCCCTTGTGGCTTTCCTAGAGGTGATGGCTTAGACGGTGCTCCAGGGACGCCCAGTCTGTGCTCCCTGGTGGCTTTCCCGGAGGTAACAGCACAGATGGTGCTCCAGGGACGCCCAGTCTGTGCTCCCTGGTGGCTTTCCTGGAGGTGACAGAGCCTTAGACAGGGGACGCCCCAGTCTGTGCTCCCTGGAACCTTTCCTGGCTGAGCATCCCCAGGACTGTCAGAGGCAGGAAAGGTCACTTCCTACCCCTCTGTGTCCCCAGACCAAGGCTCCCCTCCTTGGATGAGGGCGGCAGCTGCTTATCCTCAGAACCTGGCTCCCTTCCTGCCTCCTAATGAGTGCTCACAAAGAACACTGCTCCCTTTAGTCCCTGCTAGCATCCACTTGACCTTTGGGCAGGAATGACACTAAGGCAACTTGTGGCCCACTGTGGCTTTCTGGTCTTCCTCTGCTCTGCCCTGACCACGTTTTTGGAACTCTGGGCTCCTCTCCATAGCTTGCCATGATGGCACTCCACAGTGGGGGGTTAATTCCCCCTGGAGTTCCCTCCCTGTGCTTTGGGCTTGCCTAAATCAGCAGCCCTTGCACCATAGCCAGCAGTCTGTCTGTCTGTCCCCGTGTCCCCAGGTGCCCGTCGGGTGCCTTCTGTCGCCTCCACTCAGCTGGGCCCCCTCCTGCTCGTGCTGTGACTCCCTTCCCAAGTGTTGTTGTTGTTGTTGTTGTTTTAATAAAGCTTTTAATTTTCTAAATCCCTGCAAGGACAATGTCCCACGACCCCCTCCCCCCAAACCTTGTGCTCAGTTTTTTCTCCCCGTTTCCCCCCTCCCTTAGACAGCAAGTGATCCAACGGAGGTGAAACGTGCAGTTCCTCTATACACATTTTTACAATTATCGTGCTGCACGAACAAAATCAGACCAAAAGGGGAAAACGAAGGGGGACGCGGGGAAACAAAGGGGGATGCAGGGAAACGAAGGGGGACACGGGGAAATGAGGGAAAGGCGAAAGCGCTCTCTCCCCTCAGCCCGACCGCCCATGTGGGGGCAGCGGGCTCCCCCAGCCCCTGACTCAGCTCACAGGGGCCGTCCCAGCTGATCCCCACAGACCCACGGTTCTTGGCCTGGGAACCTGTGGAGCTGAATCCTTGGGCCCCTCAGCCGGCCGGCTTCCCACTGGACTCCTGGTTGTGAGCTGCCTGAGATGACCCCTTTGTGTCACCCCTACCCAGGGAATGCTGGGAACGTTTGCCACAGACACATCATAAAGCCTGGTCTCCCTCACGGTTTCTCCATGACTTTCTCAAGTCTAGACGAGGAACCAAACAGAAAAATCCAGGCCAGATTCTTAGCTGATTTCTGGGGGTAAATGCTCTCCCGCAAATGGAGACAGCCGGCCCCTCTCAGCCTTGGAGGCTGCCTCGGCCCCCGTGGTCAGGCTGCCCCTCTGGGCTCCCCTTGGCCTCAGCCCGCCCCTCCCTCCGCCCCTCATCTCAGTCTGTCCTGGGTCACACCTGGAGGCATCCGGGAAGAAGGCACCTCCCCCAGGGGGCTCCGGCTGGGCTTTGCCCGCTCTGTGGGCTCTGCCTGGCACCAGGTTCTGGTCGGGTTTGGACAGGGAAGCCGATGAGTTTGTGTCCCCTCCGTCCCCGCCGTCCTTGCCCCCTGGAGCCTCTGTCCACCCTAACCCGGCTCTTGGCTCCCACCTTCCCCTGAGTATGTGGCTTGTGATCCTGGCCTGAGTCCCGGACAGCACGGAGCCTCCGTCCACAGGGGCAGGGGGGCAGAACTCGGAAACCTGCGGCGCCATTGCCCGGAATCACGTGGTTCCTCTTCTTTTTCTTTCCAGGAAGCCCTTTTTGATGAGAAGGTGAGCATGACCTCCCTGCCTCCCCTGTCTCCCCCTGGCACACTGCCACTGCTCCCTGGCACTGCCCATTGGGCGGCCCCCAGGAAGGGCTTCCTCTGACCCAGAAAAGCTCCCAGACAGAGCATGGTACCCTCTGCTGAGGAGGAAAGAGGGCAAAGGGAGGGTTTGGGGCCCCAGCGGGGCCATGGGCAGCCAGGCACGCCCTCGTGCTCACAGACACTCCCGGCCCAGTCTGGGTCCAGCTTCTCCCAAGCCCCCGGGCACAGGGATAGGGGGCCACAATCTCAGCCCCCAGAGCCAGGCACAGAGGGCAGCCCCAGCCCGCACCCGTTCCCATGGCCACGTCCCCAGAGCATTGGGGAAGGCCGGGACCACACACATGGGCACACGCGCACACACATACACGTGGGCACACACGAGCACAGGACGCGCTTTGAGCTCTGCCAGTTCTGCCCAGGGGCCGTGAGTGACCCTCGGGTCCCAACTTGCGCCTTCCTGTTTCAGTGCAGCCAGAAGGCCTGCGAGTGCGAGAAGGGGGATCCCGGGGAGCCGGGAGCTCCGGTGAGTGTCCCCCTGGGTCAGGGAGGGGGCAGTGCCAGATCCGAAGTCCGGAAGCTGGCCTTGGGCCCAGCCCCCACTGACCCCAAACGGGAGCCTCCTCTCAGCTCCGGGAAGTGACAGGGAGGGGCAAGACGGTTCCTCACCCCCCCAGCCCCGCCCCCGCTTGGCTTTGGCTTTGGGGATTGGGGATGGAGGACAGAGCCCTGAGGGCTAGGACACCCCCGGGCTAGTCCATGGGGGGTGTCTGAGGGGGGGAGCCCAGCCGCAGAGAACTCTGGGTCCCTCCCTCCCTCCCTCCCCACCCACTCAGCTCCCAGGTTAGCCTGGGTCCCGACCCCTGGAGAGCATCTTCAGCCCCCGGAGGGGCCCGTCCTCCCGGCCCGGTCATTAAATATACAGGCCCCAAACATCCCGGCTCGGGTGAGAACGAGTCTTGCACCAGTGGGCGCCGGGGCCCTGCTCCTAGTCCTGCGTCTCCCTCACAGGGTGCTCATGGCTATCCGGGCAGCAAAGGAGAGCAGGGGCCCAAAGGGCAGCCGGTGAGTGCCTTCTGATCCGTCCCTGTCCCCCCCCCCTTCCAAAGGCCCAGCACAAAAGGAGCCCTCCTTCCCATGCTGACCCCCAGCCCCGGGGAGAGCCCTGGCCCCTGCCCCAGTCAGAGACATGGGCCCTCCGACATCTCCTGGCAGACCCTGCCCCGGGAGCCAGGAAGGTCATGGAGCTGCCCGTCTGCTGCCAACTAAGGCCGGGCTCTCCCGGTTCTCCTTGTGCTGACTGGGCGAGAGCTTTTCCAGGGGCGGTTGGGCTCCTGTCCCCCAGAGCACACTGGGAATGCTCAGGCTTCTCCTTCTCCCACTGGGAGGCCGCCACCTGACCAGGATGCGCACTCCTGCAGGCACGTGCACAGCCCACAGGGCACTGTGGGCACCATGGGGTGCCCTGGGGCACTGTGGGCATGTGTGGGTGCCGTGGGGTACCTGCAGGCCCCCAAATGTCCCAAGCTTATGCACCCCTGCCTCTGGGTCCTTGAGGACCTCTGAGAAGCATGGTGGCAGGCCACAGAGGGGCTCAGGCCAGGGGGCCCTGACTCATGCAGACATGCTGTGGGGCTCAGGTCACCAGAGGCTTTTCCTGGGCTCGGCCCCTCTGGGGGTGCCCGGCTGGCTCTCCTCACAAAGTCAAGGCCGAGGCTGGTGGGCGGCTCCTGCCCTTCCCCGCGGGCTGCCTGGCTCCCGGGCTGGCTCCCCTGAGGGGCCGAAGCTGGTCTTGCTACAGGAGTGGGGGGAGGGCCAGGAGTTCTGGTCCACCTCCCCTCTGACCCTGCTCTTTGTGTGACAGGGGGATGCCCAGAAAGGGGAGCCCGGAGACAAAGGCCCCGAGGTAAGAGCTGGCAGGTTGTCCTGGGGCTCCCGAGCTAGAGGGTCACCCTGGGCAGGGCCTGGGGCTGGGGGGCCTGGGAGAGCCGGCCCCTTTCTTTGTGCACAAGACCCCGCCCCCCCAGGCCACTTGGCCCATTTACCGCCCCTGGCCTGGGAGAGGGTGGCCGTGGCCTCCCACTGACCCGCTCCCTCCCCGTTCTTCCGCAGGGAGATCCTGGCTACAAAGGGGACAAGGTAAGGGGCTGAGGCGAGCAAGAAACTTGGGAGCAGAAGGTCTGTGACCCAGCGAAGGTCTGTGCTGGGAGGAGGAGCTGGAGGGGCTCGGGGCTGGGGGGGTGGTGGCTGGGGCAGCCTTGCACCCCCCCCAGGCTGTCTGAGGATTCCCCTCTTGTGGCCAAGCTGGGGGGGCCCTGCGCCCGTCGCCCGCTCGTCTTCTCCTTGGGGCCAGGATGGGAACGTGGGGCCCCCGGCGCCGGGGACCCGAGAAAGAGCTTCCCCCGAACCTCCGGGTGCTCCCGCTGCCTGCGGGCGGCAGCCCTCCCCCCCCTGAGCCGGGCCGTTTTATGTTCCAGGGGGAGCGAGGAGAGTGCGGCACGCCAGGGACAAAAGGAGACAAGGTAAGCCAAGTCGGAGCCATAGGGCGGCTGGGGCCGCGTGGCCAGGGGACTCTCAGATGGGAAGCATGGGGGCTCCATTTTGCTGGGCCCAGCCGCGTCCCCGTGCTCCCCGGCCGCGTCCCCGTGCTCCCCGGCCGCGTCCCCATGCTCCTGGGCCGCATCCTAGTACCCCCAGGCTGCATCCCCGTGCTGCATCCCAGTGCTCCAGGGCCAGGGGGACAGAAAGCCCCGCCCTGAGGGCACCAGGGCTGAGTGGAGTGAGCGCTGACTCAGAGGGCCCTGATGCCAGAGGGGAGGGCGACTGGGGGCCCACAAAGTGGCCAGGTTGTGGCCCCCCCAGCACCCACCCCCCTCACCTTGTGGCCTCTTCTTGCTCCCTAGGGACCACCAGGCCTCCACGGCCCCAAGGGCCCCCGGGGAACTCAGGTACGAGGGCCACTGGGACCCACCAGCTCAGAGACCAGCGGACGCTCATTCCTGGGGAGGGGGGCTGCCTTTGGGCCAATCATGCCGTCTGAGGGCGCGAGCTGGCAGCTGCGGGGCTGCCCCCTGGTCCCTGTCCCTCGTGGAGCCGTGCCCCGGGGGAACCTCCGGCTGTCAGGCTGAGGCCCAGGAGCCCCCCAGCCCCAGGAGGGCCCAGCAAGCCCTCGGAGCTGGGCCCCTGCCCCATAGCTAAGGGCCCCGAGGGCTCCTCAGGCCCCGTGTGACCTGCCCGTTCCCCATTTTTCCACTGGCCAGGGCATCGGAGGCCCGCCGGGAGAACCGGGACCCAGAGGCTTTCAAGGCAACAAGGTAATACCGGCCCCTCCCGAGGGGGGATGGGGCCGCCAGCACTGTGCCTGAGGGTCCGAGGCCCAGTGCCCTGCCCCCGAGGCTGGCCGGGCCCATGCCCTCAGCCCTGTGGGGGAGGGGCACCTGTGCAGGGGAGGGGCGGCTTGGGCACTGGCAGGCACTTGGGCACTCCTCCTGCCCATGGTCACAGCCCTACTTTGTAAGGAGGGAACGGAGCTCCCCCTGCCCCCGCTGGGCCATGGCTGCTCCCCTACAGACAGGGGTGTGAGGAAGATGGGGCTGGGCCAGGGCGGGTTCTGTTCGGGACCTGCTGGGCTCAGATGGACTCTGGGAATCTCTTCTGAGGTGCCGGGGGCGGGAGCAGTGGCTGATGGGGAAAGGAGAGAGATTAGGACCAGACAGAGCCAAGAAACCCCTGGGAGCCCAGGAGACCCCAGAGATCCCATTCAGAGGTCGGAGAGCCCAGGGTCAGGCCTCCAGCTGCCCTCAAAGGTCAGGTGTCTGATGCCAGCCCAGGCCCTGGCTCTCTCAAGGCAGAGCCAAGTGCCCTCTCCACCGCACCGCCCGGCTGCCTGCAGGAAGCTGAGAGAGGCCCCCCGCTCCGAAACTCCCATATTCCTGGCGCAGGGGGCTGCAGAACCGGCAAGGCAGGAAGGGGGCGCACCCTCAGTCCGGGCCCTGGTGCGCTGGCAGTGCCCGGCAGGGACGAGGGGAGGGTCTGCAGAAGGACCCGTCCAGCAGTTTTCCTGGAGGCCACAGAGGCCCTGCCTCCTCCCTGCCTCCTCCCAGCCTCTTCCCAGCCTCCCGTGCCCAGAGGGTTTGGAAAGGAAAGAGCGGTGCCCTCTGGACGTGGCCCAGTCCAGACGCTGCATTTGGAGGCGTGGAGACGGCCCCTGGTCTCGGGAAGGGCCTCCTTGTGTGGTTTCAGCATTTGTCTAAACACCGGAGGAAATAAGGCTACTCCCGCAGGCCTGAGAGGGGCCCAGGGCCTTCCTGATGCCCGAGGCCCGGGCCTGGCCTGGAGCCGTTCGGGTCCTTCCCGGAGCCACGAGTGGCCCTTTCAGAGCCCGGCGCTGCCGTCCCTCCTGCGGCTGTGGGCACTCTCCGGATGCGAGGAGGCCAGAAGGAGCGGGAGGCAAGTGCAGGAGAACGTGAGCCGGCCCCGCTGCGGGCTCTCCCGGCACAAGCAGCTGCACATGTGGAAGGGCCCTGAGCGGGCTGGGGGCCCGAGGAGCCCCACCTGGGCCTGCCTCCCTCCCTCCCTCCCTCTGAGTGAGTTCTTCCAGCCTGGAGCTCCTGAAGCCTGCGTGGGCCGGGAAGGCCATGGGAGCTGGGAGAATCAGAGGTGTTTGTCTTGGCCGGTTACCCTTCTGATGGGGGGCATTCAGGTGCCAGCCCCCCGTGCCAGGGCATTCAGAGGGTGTAGGTGCCAGCCCCCATGCCGGGGCATTCAGAGGGCATAGGTGCCAGCCCCGTGCTGGGGCATTCAGAGGGCATAGGTGCCATCCCCCCGTGCCAGGGCATTCAGAGGGTGTAGGTGCCAGCCCCCATGCCAGGGCATTCAGAGAGCGTAGGTGCCAGCCCCATGCCGGGGCATTCAGAGGGCATAGGTGCCAGCCCTCCTGTGCCAGGGCATTTGGGGGACATGGCTGCATCTGCAGCTCCTGGAGCCTTCCTAAATGGCCGAGGTCCCAATGCTGGCATAGGAGGCGGCCTCTGTGTGCCGTGGGGAGGTTCTGGGTAACGGGCCAAGAGTTGGCGCTCTGCGGCAGCGCGCTCGATCCACAACTATCCTGGGAAGGGGAGTGTGGCCGGCTCTCCAGCCCCAGGTGTTTGGTCGCTCGCCCAGGGGCCCGGTCCCCTCTCTGGAGGTCACAGAGGACCTCCGGGTCCTGGGCCGGGCTCCCCCTGGAGCACGCCGGCTCTTGCCCCGCGCCTGCCAGACTCAGCGGCCTCTGCCCGTGGCCCCGGACGTCAGCGGCCCTAGATGGGGCCACTTTGGGTCTCCCGGGAAAAGCGGCTCGAGAAAGCGCCCCCTTGCTCCTTCATTCCAAAGAGCCTTGGGATCCCAGAGGGCGAGCGGTGGGGCCAGGGCCCGAAGCTCTCAATCAGGGAAGGTGGAACTTGAATCTTGCCCCAGCGCTTACTTGTGACCCTGGAGCCTCAGGTCCCGCCTGTAGGAGGGGGCGCTCCCGCGTGTCCGGCGCCTCCGGCACCTGCTTGTATCTTCCTTAGTACAAGTCGCTCCGTCCTTGGCTCTTTCCCTCTTCTGCCCCTTGGAGATCTACCGGAGGGAAGGAGCTCCTCCCCCAGCCCCGGGAGCCCCTGTCTCTCCCCGGACGGCCCGAGTTCTGAGGTGGTCATTGGGAACGGGGGCTTCCTGTCTCCTGGTCAAGCGGCCTCTGGTGCTTGGAGAGAGGCCATTGCCCAGCACGGGTGCCTCCCCCTCCGCCAGATAAAGAGAAGGAGTCCCTGGGCGCGGTTTTGCACTCGGAGCCCGGGGCAGCCCCTGCCCCAGGACTCTCCTTGGCTGAGTGGGGCCAGGACTCGCCCCCTCCTCAAATGAGCCACATCCCACCACGTGCCCGCCATGGGATGCAGACTCACGGCCGTTGGAGATGCTTCCTCTGGCTGGCTCCTCCTTCACCGCGAGTGCACCCCCTGTCCTCACCCAGACAAGTCCTCTGTGGCCCCTCCCTGGCGGGGGCCTCGGCACAGCCCATGACTCATCTCAGCTCCGGGAGAGCCGAGAAAGCGGAACCTTGGCAAGTGTCAGCCGGCACCTGGAATCGCTTTGGCGGCGAGGGGTGGCCAGGGTGCGGGAGGCCCCTCCCCCTGGCCTGGGCACATGTGTGTGCGAGAGGCTTCCGCGCTGACTCACGGGGGGCCCAGAAGCCTGCGCTCTGATGGGAGCCAAGCCAGCCAAGGAGGCTCCTCAGAGCCCGGCACGCCGCTCACCAGGCCCCCGCACGGCCAGGGCAGCAGCCCCAGCCCCAGAGAGCCCGGGACAGCTCGGAGGTGTTGGGGGGAAGCTCTGGGTAAGGAGGCCCGGGCCCTGCAGCCTCTGCTGGGGAAGCACGAGCGGGTCCCCAGTTTGTGGGCACACAGAATGGAGCATGTGCTGAGGACAGTTGGTGAACCAGCCTGACTAAACACAGGGTCTGGGCCAGGCTGGTCTGAGCTGGGCTGGCCTGGACCAGGCTGGGCCGGGTGAGGCTCCGGGCCCCCCTCTCCTCCCTGGCGGCCGTCCTTCTCTCCGTTTCTCCAAGGGCCCGACATGGCTGGGGGGAAGTGCTTCTGGGCCTTGGGTGTCCTTGCCACCATTTGGAAGGTTCCGTCGCCCTCGTGCCTGTCAGTTCTTGTCCCACCGCCTTTGAGCTCCGCAGGAATCGGGTTGGGTCCGGCTGAATCCGTTGGCCAAGCCCCGCTCCATTCCCCTGCACTCAGCCCCTCCCCAGGAAAGGGCTTCCACTCTCTCGAAGGGATTGAGCTGCCCCTCAAAGGGCCCCTGCAGATGCATGGCCACCCAGGGGAGCTTCCTGGGGGTGCACGCCTGGTGAGGGATGGGAGGTTTTGCAGAAGGACCGGCCCTGGCCCCGGCCCCAATGGGCAGCACAGGCGGCCCCCCCCCCCCCCGGCAGCCACAGTCCCACGGGGGAACGTTCCTTCCCACCAGCAGCCCCGGCCCCGCCCAGCTTCTTGGGCCACGCTGCTTGTCACCGGGAGTGTTGGTGTGGAGCTGCCGAGAACGCCAGGCCCCTGACAATGGGCCTTCCCTCCCCTAGCCAGCTCCTCCGCGGGCCTGTAGATTTCCCAGGAGCCTCGGAAAGGGCAGTGGCCACAGATAAGAATCCAGGCTCTTGTTCCTGTTCAGTGGGATTCATGCCCTCACAGGGGCTGTGGCCCTGGGGGGCCTCTGCCTCCCCCACTCCCGCCAGCCTTTCAGGCATCCCAGAGGTTCCCGCCAAGTGCTGGCCACGGACAGCTACGGGTGCCTTCCCCCAGGAGAAATGGGGACTACCCTTTGCCACAGAGGCGGCTTGGTCCTCGTGAGCACGGCGGGAGGAAAGCCCTCTGGAGGTCCCCTTTTCTCAAAGCCAGCCCAGTTGAGCCATCCCAGGGGGCTCTCATGGGGGCTCTCCTAGGGGGCTCTGGGAGGGGGGTCTCCCAGGGGACTCTCAAGGGGGCTCTCTCGGGGGGGTTCCCCCAGGGGACTCCATTTTTTTTTTTGAGTTAAGAAAGGTTCAAGATGTTGTTTCAGAAGAACAGAGCTTCCTGGGCTTGGGCTCAGTCAGTCTTGCAGTGAGAAACCAGAGGATCCCAGGAACTGCGGCTGCGCACTGCTCCCGGGAGGAATTGGCCTAACGTGGCACTCTCTGCTTCTAGGGCGAGCCGGGGCCTCCTGGCCCCTACGGTCCTCCGGGCCCCCCCGGCATCGGCCAGCAGGGGCTCAAGGTAAGGATCCCGGCCGTGGCGGAGCCCAGGTGGGCCCTGGGCCAGGCGCTGCCCTCGGGCACGTTTCGGGGCAGGATGTGCCCCAAAGCCCTTCTCTCCCCAGCCCCGCTGCTGTTTGGGATGTGGCCGCCTCTGGAAAGCCAGTGGGAGTGACCCGGGTCAGGGGCCTGCAGGGCACTCCCGGCCTTCCTGTGAGCCGCTCACCCCTGTGGCTCCCGTGCCCACTCACCCAGCTCAAGCTTGACACTGTTAGCTAATGAGGAGGGCACCACAGGGGTTGGGGCACACAGGGCGGAGCCCAGTGGCACTAAGGAAGGCTCTCAGAGGGGGAAGCCCCCAGCCTGAGTATGCCCCGGCTCTGTGTCCCTGCCTCACGGGCAGCTGGCGCGCCCAGACGGGGGCTGCAGGGCCTGGCGAGAGCGCCGGCGTGTCCCACTCCCCCTTCGTGGCAGGGCCGAGGTGCCCCCTCCAAAGCATGGTCGTGTCTGCTCCAATGCTTCGGAGGGTCCGTCCTGATGGGGACAGTCCCTTCTCTGGCGCAGACGCCCTCCACACCATCCTCCCCACAGTGTCCCGAGTGGCCGCTCCTGTGGTTGGGGCTCCTCTGTGGGAGAGCACCGAGGGGCCTCTGGGGAGCCTGGAGCAGGCGCTTTGGGAGCCTCTGAGGCGGGGTCCGGCCCAGTGCATCCCTGGTCCCGGCAGGCTTCAGACCGACGGCCACGGCCCCTCCCTCCCCCCCACGCCGAGCCCCCACTGCATGCTGGGTGCTTTGGCCACCCCCGCCCCATGTAGCACTCTCCACACCCCCAAAGATGCTTTGGGGGCTTAGCCAGAAATGGCAGCAATCCCTCCATGGCCCCCTTTTTTGTAGGGAGAAAGAGGGCAAGAAGGCCGGACTGGAGCCCCCGGGCCCATCGGCATGGGTGAGCCAGGACAAACGGTAAGTGCCCACGAGTACTGGGACAAGCCGCGGACCCCTGGGACCCCCGGGCAGAGGCGGCAGCAGATGACAGGGCCAGCCAAACTGGGCAATGAGGGGGGCACTGGGGATGGCGGCCAGAGCACCGGGGGCTGTGGGGAGGGTGCCAGGGCCTCCCACCATGAGTCCTTGGGGGCTGGATGTGCCGGGGATCCATCAGAGCTTCAGGACATGGGCGGAGACGCCCAGATGAGACCCTGCCCTCACTTTGCTCCACCGTGGCCCATCACAAAGAACCCCACCATGGGGCATCCCGCTGCAGGGCACCCCAGCATAGGGCACCCCACCACAGGGCACCCCACTGCACAAGCCCCTCGGTAAACACCAGAAGGATACATCTCTCCCTTTCCCCCTTCTTGCTCCCCCCCTCCCATCTCCTCCTTTCTCAGGGTCCCCGGGGTCCTGAAGGAGCCCCAGGAGAGAGGGGCATGCCTGGAGAAGGAGTTCCTGGGCCCAAGGTAACGCCCCAGCCGCACGGGGGCCGGCCGGAGTAAGGAGCAAAAGCGAGAGGGCCAAGGCCTTCGGGTGGACAGCGGCCGGCCACCTGCCCCCAGAGGGCAGCGGAGCACATGGGACGCCTGGCCCAGCTCGGGGAGGGGGGTTTGCAGGCCCGGCTCAGGGAGCCCCCGAGGCAGAAGTCCTTGGGGAGACCCCGTCCTCAGGGTGCAGCTCAAAGGGGCCCCTCCCTGCCTCCCTGGGCACGGGCGGGCTTTTGCGCCAAGGACTGCTCTGACTTAAAGGGGCTGCTTGGGGGGAGCCGGGCGGCCTCAGTGCGGGACCCCTGGGACTGGAAATTCTGGGGCCAGGGGACAGCCTGGAGCAGCATCTTCGGGGGGAGGGCTTAGCCTTGATCTCTAGACCCCCCCAGGGGGATCTTGGGGCTGGAGGCAGTGAAGGGGGCACTGAAAAGGCAGAAGTCCCCTTGTCTCGGCCCACAAAGCACTCCTGTGCCTGGGGGAGACCTGGGGGCCCTACTGTGTGCACCCAGAGGTTGCCCCAAGGACCCTGAGCCCAGGGGAGGGAGGGCAGGGGTCCAGATGGCCTCCTCTAAGCCCGGGGCTGGCCTGGGGGCCCCAGTCTGGGAAAGACATTGTCAGGTCCGGACAAACACCAAGGGGGAGGCTCTGGGGGGGGGGGCTCTCTACCCTCAGCATCAGGGGGCATGTGCCTTCTGGGGGCACTGGGTGTGGAGCCCTGGCAGCTTCCTCCCAGGGAGGGCCCGCCCCCCACAAGCACCGAGCTGGCGTGTCGTCGGCCGCTTTCCACGTCCTGGGCTGCAGGCGCTGACTGCAGTTGTGTTGTTTTCAGGGTGAAAAAGGTTCTGCCGGGCCCAGTGGCCCCCAGGGACTGCAGGGTCTGTCCATCAAAGGGGACAAGGTATGTGCCTGCCCAGGTCACACAGCAAGAAAGCTGCTCTGAGGGAACGCGTGAATGAATGAATCAATGGGGTCATGGGTGCCCTGAGCTGGGCCCCGAGCCGGGCCCTGAGCTGGGCCCCGAGCCGGACACTGAGCAAGACCCTGAGCTGGACACTGAGCCAGACACTGAGCTGGACACTGAGCCGGACACTGAGCTGGACACTGAGCCGGGCCCCAAGCCAAACACTGAACCGGACCCCGAGCTGGCACAAGCCGGTGCTAGGCGGGGCATGCTGGTGTCTGGCTGAGTGCTTCACCCTGGCCCCCCCCCCCCCATGTTGGCTCTGACACCATCCGCTGCCTGGGTCACCGGACTCCCAATAACTTGATGCATCCAGAACTCGGCTCCGGGGCGTCCAGCACCCCCGGGCAGCTCCTTGGGCCCCATAGTCAGGCCTGGTGTCTGGTTGCCCCCAAGCTGAGGGACCGGGGCCCGGTGCCGTGGGGAGCAGCAGCGGCAGTCAGAGGCAGCCCAGGCTCCCGGCTTCACATTCAGGCCCCGTTCTTTCTCCTGGAATGTGACGCTGCAGGATGGACGGGTCCGAATGTTGGCCTAGGCCTTTCCTAGCCGTCCCCGCTGTGACACTCCACGCTTCCCATCCGGGTGTCGGGACCCGGGAGGAGACGTTCTGGGAGCAGACAGGACAGATTGCTGTCCTCTCCCCACAGGGAGACTTGGGACCCGTGGGACCTCAAGGGCTGAGGGGCCGGGTTTGGGGGGGGGGGGGCCCGCTTTTTACCTTCTAGAGAGTCCTTCCGGGGCCCCCGGGGGGGCCCCACCCGGGGCCCGGGGCCGGGGCCGGGGGGCCCCGGGGGCCCCCGGGGGTTCCGGGGTTTTTTTTATCCTGCGGGGTCCAAAGGGGGAAAATTCCCCCGGGTTTTCCAAAATTTTCCTCAAAACCCCGGGCCAAGGGGCCCCCTTTTGGGGGGGTTTTGGGGAAGGGGCAAAACCCAAAAAAATTGGGGAAAGGAAAAAAAGGGGGGGGAAGAAAAGGAAAAAAAAGGAAAAAAAAAAAAAAAAAAAAAAAAAAAAAAAAAAAAAAAAAAAAAAAACCCCCCCCCAAAAAAAAAAAAAAAAAATTTCCCAACCTTTTTTTTTCCCCCCCTTTTCCCCCCCCCCCCCCCCCAAAAACCCCCTTTTTGGGGCCCCCCCCCCCCCCCCCCCCCCCCCCACCCCCCCCCCCCCTTTTTTTTTTTCCCCCCCCCCCCCCCCCCCCCCCTTTTTTTTCCCCCCCCCCCTTTTTTCCCCTTTCCCCCCCTTTCCCCCCCCCCTTTTTTTTTTTTTTTCCCCCCCCCCCCCCCTTTTTCCCCCTTTTTTTTTTTCCTTTTGGGGAAAAAACCCCCTTTTCCCCCCCTTTTCCCCCCTTTTTTTAAAATTTTTCCCCCTTTTCCCCCTTTTTGCTTCCCCCCCCCCCGGGGGGGGAAAAATTTTCCTTTAACCCCTTTGGTTTTTCCCTTTTTCCCCAAAAAAGGGGGGGGGCCCCCCCCCCCCCCTTTTTTTTTTTTGGGGGAAATTTTTTTTTTTGGGGAAAAATTTTTAACCCCTTTTCCCCCCCGGGGGGGCCCCCTTTTTAAAGGGAATTTTTGGGGGCAACCCCGGGGGGGGGAAAAACCCCAAAAAAAACCCCGGGTTTTTAGGTTTTAAAAACCCCCCCTTTTTTTTGGCCCCCCCTTTTTTATTTTTTAAAAAAAAATTTTTCCCCCCGGGCCCCCCCCTTTTTTTCCCCCCCCCCCCCCTTTAAACCCCCCCAAAAAAAAAATTTTTTTTTTCCCCCCCCCCCCCCCCCCTTTTTTCCAAAAAACCCCTTTTTTTTTTGGGGGGGAAAAAAAAGGGGGGGGCCCCCCCAAACCCCCCCCCCGGGGGGAAAAAGGGGAAATTAAATTCCCCCTTTTTTAAAACATTTCCGCTTTTTTTTCCCCCCCCCAAAAACCCGTTTTTTTTTTTGGGGGCCCCCCCCCCCCCAGGGGCCCCCCCAAAAAAAAATTTTTTTTAAAAAAGGGGTTTTTTTTTTTAAAAAAAAAAAAAAAGGGGGAAAAAAAAGTTTCCCTTAAAAAAAAAAATTTTTTTTTTAAAATTTTTTTTTTTCCCCCCAAAAAAATTTTTTTTGGCAACCCAAAGGCCCAATTTCCCCCCCCCCCAAAAAACCCCCCCGGGGCCCCCTTTTTTAAAAAGGGGGGGGGGCCCCCCCCAAAACAAAACCCCCCAAAACCCCGGGGGTTTTTGGGTTTTTAAAAAAAAATTTTTAAAAACCCCCCAAAAAAAAAGGGGGAAAAAACCCCAAAACCCAAAAAAACCCCCCCGGGGCCAACCCCCTAAAACCCTTTTTTTTTTAAAAAAAATTTCCCCCCCTAAAAAACCCCTTTTAAAAGGGGGGCCCTTTTAAAATTTCCGAAAAAAAAAAAAGGGGGGGGGTTTTTTTTTAAACCCCGGGGCCCCCTTTTAAAAGGGGGGGGGCGGGGGGGGGGGGGGGGGGGGGGGGGGGGGGGAGAGGGAGGGAGGGAGGGAAGGGGGGGGGGGGGGGGGGCCCCTTTTGGGGAAGGGGGGGGGCCCTTTTTAAGGTGGGGGGGGTTTTCCCCGGTTTTTCCCCCCGGGGGCGGTTTGGGGGGGGGGGGGGGGGGGGGGCCCCAAGGGTTTTTTTTTGGGGGGGGTTTTTTTTGCCGGGGCAGGGGGGGGGCCCGGGGAAGGGGTTTGGGGGGTTTTCCCAAAGGGGGGGGGGGAAGGGGGGGGGAGGGAAGGGGGGTTTTGGGGGGGCTTTGGGGGGTTTTTAAGGGGGGGGGGGGGGGGGGAGGGGGGGGGGGGGGGGGGTGGGGGGGGTGGGGGGGGGGGGAAGGGGGGGGGGGTGGGGGTTTGGGGGGGGGGGGGGGGGGGGGGGGGGGGGGGGGGGGGGGGGGGGGGGGAAAAAAGGGGGGGGGGGGGGGGGGGGGGGGGTTTTTAGGGAGGGGGGGGGGGGGGGGGAAAGGGAAGGGGGGGGGGGGCCCCCGGGGGGGGGGGGGGGGGTTTTGGGGGGGGAAGGGAAAGGGGCCCCCGGGGGGGGCCCCAAGGGGGGGCCCGGGTTTGGGGGGCCCGGGGGGGCCCGGGGGGGGGGGCCCCCGGGTTTGGGGGGGCCAAAAGGGGGCCTTTCCCCCGGGGGGGGGGAGGGGGGGGGGAGGGGTTGGGCCCGGGGGGCCCGGGGAAAAACCCCGGGGGCCCCCCCGGGGGGGGAGGCCAGGTCCCAGCCTTCCCAGGACTGGACTACAATCCTACGTCCTCCCTTTCCATGTCTACCCCTCCCGGCCCGCGGAATCAGGGGCCGCATGGCCTCCGGGGACCCCCTGCAGAGCTTGGGGACCTTTGTCCAGGAGGGTTTTTGGTTTCCTCCCACTCAGGGCGAGCCCGGCATCATGGGGCCCTTCGGCATGCCCGGGGCATCGCTCCAGGGGCCTCCGGGGCCAAAGGTACAGACGTTCTCCTCTCGCCTTTGGGCCATTGGGGAGAGAGGGGGGGACGAGGCCGGGCAAGGGCTGCTCTTGGCCTCAGGCTCCAGCCCCCGGGCCTCTCTACACCTGGGGGCCTCCCCCCCTGAGAGGCCCTGACTATGGCTGAGACGGAAAGTGGGGCCTTCCCTCCTGAGGGGCCTCCCCGTCCCAGCTCGTGTGGGGGCTCCCGGTCCCGGCTCCGAGGGGCCTCCCCGTCCCAGCCCCGTGGTCCCTCTGGCCATCCCTGAGCCTGACGTACCTCGCCTGGTTCCTGTTCCTCCGAGGCTGGGTCGGCCCCACAGGCCGGGCCGGGCTCTGGGCCTCAGAGCCACAGAGCAGCCTTGTCTGGCGCCCGGACCCCTGGGCGGGAAGTGACCAGGCGTGCTTGTTGTGCAGGGAGACCGAGGGGAGCTGGGCAGGCCAGGCTTCAAAGGAGAACCCGGACTCTCCGTGCGAGGCCCCAAGGTACCATCCGGGCCCTTCCCTCGCCCCTTGTCCCTCCTGTCCCAGGCGGCCAGAAGAAGTGCCCCCCCATGGCTGGCACTCACTGAGCGCCTGCTGTCGGGTTTTCCCCAGGGTGCCCAGGGTTCTCCAGGACCGGAGGGGGCTCCGGGCCCCAAAGGCGATGGATATCCTGGAGCAGCTGTAAGTGCGCCATCTTCTTTCCCTTCATGGGGAGGGGAGCCCAGTGGCTTAGTGGCAGGAGACGTGGACTCTCTGCATGGCAGAACCAGCAGGCCAAGGAGCCGGGGGGTGGGCTCGCACTTGGCTCTGGTCCTTGGGTGGCTGCGTGAGCCTCCGGCCCAGCCTGTGAGGGAGCCTCCGGCCCAGCCCCCTGCTGCTCGGGAGATTCTGGCCCACGTCCCTCTGGGAACCCCCCATGTTACATCCGCCCCCCGTGCTTGGGGGCGCCCTTAGCTCTTGGGGCCGACAGAAAAAAATAAAATAGGGAAATCAGAAAATATTTGTTTCTGAGAAAAAGGGAAATCTGTGAATTCGTCCGCCTCATTTAAGGCGAGATGACAACCCCGGAGAAGAAATGGCCAAGGGGCCTCCACTGCGAGAGCACAGCAGGAACCGGCCCCCTGCCCATCAAGCCCTTACTCCGCTCTGCCCAGGCCTGGAGCCTGTGTCCCCGGGCTGGCGAGTGCGCTCCTCCTGCATGGAGTTTGATTCCAAGAGGGGCTGCGCCCGACACCCCTTGGCATCCCTCAGCCTTCTGGGGCCCAGCCCTGGGCTCCTGGGGGGCCCCCTGCGGCCCTCCTCTGCCGCCATGAGCCCCGTCCTTAGCATAGGGCTCGGACGTGGCGGGCGTGAGGCTGTGTGGGTGCGTTAAGGGAAGGACGTGGGCCGGGGCTCCCTGCCGGGGCTGCCCGGGCATGGCTGACGGTGCCCCGGCGGGAGGGCCGCCCCCGGCTTCCTGCGGTTCAGCTTGGGAGGGGCTCTCACCCTCGCCCGTGTTTCCCCTTAGGGACCTCGAGGGCTCCCAGGACCTCCTGGGCCTACGGGCTTACGGGGACTAGGAGATACCGGCGCAAAGGTAAGGGGGTAAGTCTTTCGCTCTGTGGCTGGCAGAGGTAGGATGGCAGGAAGTGCCCGGGGGTCCCCTGCAGGGTACCCGCCTTCTTGTCCTGGGTACCACTGGTTCCCCTTCCCCAATGACCCCCAGGAGCTCCACACCATAGTTGGGTCCGTGTCTCCCAGGTGGTCCAGGTGCCAGCGTGGCACACGGCCCCCGTCCCTGCCCGTGCCCCTTGGCACATGAATGACCCCTCACCTTCCTGTGGGATATTGACCTTCTGTTTTCCCTCGGTCACGAGCCCTCAGCAGTGACTTGCTGCGGTCACTCCGCGTCCACCTCGTGCCGCTCCTTGGCCAGGTCTGGGCAGCCAGTGCTTCCTATTCCTATTGTGTCACACCTAGGCATGATGGTTAATTCCTCGCCTCAGAGAGCCCCGCCCCCTTTCTTCTTCCTCCCTGCCCTCTGTGGCTGGAGGAGGTGCCACAGACAGCCACGGGCCGGGAAGCCCCCAGAGGTTGTCACCAGGCCCCACCCGGGACCCCAGAGAAGGCCCAAAGTTATGGCGCCAGTGTGAGAATCCAGGCCCTTCTCCACTCTGCCCAGGCCCGAGGCCTGTTCCCCGGGCTGGCGAGTTGGAGTTTGATTCCAAGAGCGGCCGCCCCCGACCCCTTGGCACCCCTCAGGCTTCTGGGGCCCGGCCCTGGGCTCCCAGGGTTCTCCTTCCCTCTGGGCCCGGGCTCTGAGGGAGCAGGCTGCCTTCTGCCTCCCCCTGTGGCCCGCGCATTCAGTGCAGCGCCTGATCCGGGAGAGGACCCCAATGGGGGCCCCTGCCTCGGCCCGGCCACTAGGGACAAGCTGGGGCTGTGGGACAGAAGGAGGGGTCCGGCCTGGGGCCAAGCCCGGGGTCCCAGTCCGCCTGCGCCAATTCGGGTCTGGGAGCCCGGGCCCTCCCGGAAGGCCGTCCTCCCCCGGGTCCGCCGGGGCCCGGTCTGGGGAGTGGGGAGTCCTGCGCCCCGGCCCTGCTCCCACTGGACTCTGGCAGCTCCACGATCCCCGCGGGAGGGCGCTGGGGGTCCGGCAAACATGACGGGACTGGTCGAGGAGGGAGACAGGAAGGGGAGCCCCAGGGGCAAGGCCCTCTGAGCCTCCACCCGGGTTAGGGTTGGAGGAGCAGGGGAGCAGCCTGCCTCCACTTACCTACCCATCCTTCGCTGCCCCAGTACAGCCCCCGGCACTCCCCGAGTACGGGACAGACTCCTCCCGGGGTCCTCCTCTGCCTGCCCCCCATCTGCCCAGGGCACGCAGGGAGGACCATGCCCGGGAGGCCAAGGAGGGGGATGTGGGGAGTGCACGAGATGGGACCTAAGAAAGGTGTCCCCCCCCTCCCCACATCTGGCACGACTCCTGACACAAAGCCCGTGGAGCTCGGGCGGCTCCGATTCCGCCTGCACGATTTCAGAGGGGCGGGGGCTCTGGGCACAGTGGGGGCGGCTGCGGGCTGGGCAGGGGCTGGGCTGCTTGGACTGGCAGAGACGGAGGCGGGAGAAGGACAGAGAACCCGGGTCCTCGGGGCCCAGATAACTGAACCCAGCCACCCTGACGGACCCTGGCCGACTGAGGACCAATGGCTGTGGGCCTGAGGGCCATGATGGAAACTCAGTGTCCGGGGAGGAACAAACGTCCCCCTGTACTTGGCATCTTTTCAGGGAGAGCCGGGCATGAGAGGCCCTCCCGGACCCTCAGGACCTCGGGGCACAGGGATCCAGGGAGCCAAGGCCAGTGCTTGGGAACGAGGCAGCCCCTGGAGCAGCTGGGACCCCCCAGCGCGGTGCACGCCCACGTCGGGGCTTTGTTGGGGGATTTGTGGAGGGAGGGGGTGGTGGGCTGAGGAGAGAAGCATGGATGTAGAGAAAAAACCCAACACACAGAGAGGGGGGAGACCAAGAGAGGAAAAGGAGGAGGGGGGAGGCAGAGAGAAAGAACCCAACACACAGAGAGGGGGGAGACCAAGAGAGGAAAAGGAGGAGGGGGGAGGCAGAGAGAAAGAACCCAACACACAGAGCGGGGAGACAGTTTCTCTGCTTGTCCTGCCCAGAGCTCAGGACGGGGTTGGGGACCAGACTGTTTCTTGATCTCCCCCCTCTCTCTAACAGGGAGCCATGGGACAAAAAGGCGTGCCGGGCCCCCCAGGCCCCCCCGGCTATGGCACACAAGGCGTAAAGGTGAGTGAGCCTCCTGCCTGACACTCTCTTGTGGCCCAAGGAGGGGGAGGGGGGCTGTAGAAACGAAGGCCAGACACGGGGCCTGGAGTAGAACTGGGGCCTCCTGGCTTCGAAGGTCCCGCTTCTGAGTGGGCCACGGGCTGTTCAGGGGGTGACTGCTCGGGCGCTTGTGAGGGGCTCCGGTGCCGCCCCGTGTGTGCCGAGCGTGTATTCCGGAGCTGAGGCCGGGTGGGTCGGAGCCTGCAGTGGCCAAACTGCCCCTGGGGGTCTGGGGCGGCCTGGAGGCGGCAGCTGAGGGGGCCTCGGAGAGGCCTGAGAGAGGCCCCCACCCTGCGTCTGAAGGCAATTACCCCCGGGGCTGAGGATCACACACTGAAATTATGATGAGACAGGGAGGGCCCCCTCCCCAAGGCTGGATGACTCGGCTTCCCTAAGTCAGTTAAAGGACGGAGAAACCCCCACGGACAAAGGAGTGAGGTTCTCCCAGACAAAGGGGAACAAAGGGTGGGGGGGGTCACATTCGGAGAATGGATTACCGAAGAAAGCCCCATGCAGATAACTGAGGCAAGTGATGAATTATGGCCGGAGATCCCAGAGAGTGGCCCGGGTGCTGGAGCTGCTGGATCCTGCCTTGGTGCCCGCTGCCTCTGTGGCCCATCTTACAGATGAGGGAGCCGGGGCCCGGGGAGGCAGGGAGGGGGGCCCAGAGCGGAGAGAGCGGACAGGGCCGGCCACTGCCCTGGGGGGGGCTGGTGGGGAGCAGGGTGCAGACAGTGCTCCCCCGGGCTTGTGTTGGGGGGACTCCCCGCAGGAGGCCTTCCGTGCTCTCAGGGAAAAGAAGCTAGTGAGAAAGTAGGGGGACCCTCCCCTTCAGAGGGGGCACCTAGGGGAGAGACGGAGGGGGCAGCTCTGGTGGGCCCGGGCTTGGGGAATGAGCACTGGGGGCACGGGGAAGGGAGGAGCAGCTGTCCCTGAGCCTCAGGGAGGGAGGGGCGTGGGGGGGTATGCCAAGGAGGGGTGCGCTGGGATCTGCTGGGAAACTATGGGGATTTCCAAGGGATCTGCTGGGATCCCAGAAGAAACCTGGAGATACACAAGGGATCTACTGAGTTCCCAAGGCATCTGCTGGGTTTAGAGGGATCTGCTGGGAAATCTGGGGATTCCCAAGGGATCTGCTGGGTTCTAAGGGGATGTGCTGGGGTGCTGGGAAATCTGGGGATACACAAGAGATCTGCTGGGGCCCTGGGATCTATGGGAATGTCTTGGAAAAAGACTTAAAGGGGGCATAAAGGGGCTCTTCTGAAGCACACCGGGGGGTCTGCTGAGTTACACATGGGGACCTGCTGGGGCCACAGGGTGTGTGCTGAGAACGGGGAGCAAGCTTGTCCCTCCCGTGTCCTTGCAGGGGGAGCAGGGCCCCCAGGGCCCTCCAGGGCAGAAGGGCAGCATGGGCCGTGGCCTGCCCGGCCCAAAGGTACGTGTGTGGCCGGCTCTGGAAGGCTTGGGGGCCCCCAGTCTGGGCAGAGGCCTCCCTGTCAGAGCTCTGACTAAGCCCCCTCATGCCCTCCACAGTCAGCACCTAAGGGAGAGGGGAGGGGGAGGGACAGAGCCGATGAACTTCCCAGGCCGGCCGGAGGCCCAAGACGGGTCTGTCTAGTCCATGGCCCCTTCCTCACAAAGGCTGGGGGAGCTGGGGGGCCAGGGGATTGGGAGGCCGGGGGGCTGGGGGGCCAGGGGTCTGGGAGGCCGGGGGGGATTGGGAGGCCGGGGGGCCAGGAGGCGGGAACCGGCCGCTCCAGTGTGGACCCTCTGGGCCAGGGCGGCTCTCAGGGGCTACTCAGCGACCGTGCTTTCTGCTCTTGGCCAGGGCCAGCCCGGCAACCTTGGGGATGCGGGGAAGAAAGGAGACAAGGGAGACGTCGGGGAGCCCGGAGCCCCAGGAATCCAGGCAAGGCTTGTGCGCCACCCTGTCCTGTTCCCAAAGTGGGGCACCCGCTGTGGGCACTCACACCACTCTCTTCCTCTTGCCAGGGGCTGCCGGGACCCAAGGGGGACCCCGGACTCACCGTGAGTATGTGCGTCACTCCCGCAGCATGCCGGGTCCCCTCGGGGGCTGGGGAGGCCGGGATGCGGACAAGCCCCCCGCACCTCCCAGAAGTCCCACGGGGGCTCGGCCATAACCAGGCTCTGGGGTGGAAGGTTCAGGGGGCCCCTTCAAACAGACCAGCTCGGCACCTCATCAGCAATGATAACCGGGCCCGGACCAAGGCTGCACCTCCGGCACCTTCCCTGCCCCGGGCCTGCCTTGGACGGCTGGGAGCCGCGTCTGGGGCCGCCCCCTTTGGAGGAGGGCTGACCTGGAGGGCAGCCTCTGGCCCTGCTCCTGCCGGAACTGACCTTGGAGGGGCCTGTGGGCACGGGGGGCACGGGCAGCCAGAGCCCAGCCAGGAAACGGCAGAGGGAGTGCGGGAGGGGCCCATGGGCCCCTCACTGCCCCCAGCACACAGGCCCGGGCGGGCGGCGGGCTCCCCACTGACCGGTGCAGAACCGCCCCCAGAACAATGGACACATTGCTCCTGCCGGAGGACTCACATACGGGCGCACAGACACACGTGCCCATGGCCATGAATGTAACACGTGCCCAATGCCACGTACCCAACGCCCTGTGCACGGGCATGGCCCACAGGGCGCTCTGGGCACTGGGGCAGGGACGCTGTTTTCCCTTCCAGAGAGAAGAGATTATCAGGCTGATTGTTGACATATGTGGTGAGATTTGTGGGGGACAGGGAGGAGCTGTTGGGGCAGTCGGGGTGCCGTGCCCCGTGGGGGGGGACAGGGGGCAATGAAAGGGCAGCCGGGGCGCTGTGCCCTGTGTTGGGGGGGACAGGGGGCAATGAGGGGGCAGCCGGGGCACTGTGCTCTGTGTGTGTGGGGATGGGGCCTCTCGGGCCAGGCCCCAGGCACACCTTCCCTCTCCCGCCCCTCGGCCCCCTTCGCAGCCTCCCTGAGTCTCTGGGGCGGCACCCAGTGGGGGCCAAGGCGGGCCCAGCCTGCGGGCCCTGGCCCCCTGGTCCCGGCCCCCCCACAGCCCCCAGTCCACGGCCCCTTGGTCCACGGGCCCCCAGCCAGGCCCCCCAGTCCCCGGCCCCCAGTCTCACGGCTCCCCGGTCTCACGGCCCCGGTCCACGGCCCCGGGTCCCCACGGCCCCCATCCACGGCCCCGGCCTGCAGGGGCGGGGCAGGAGCCCCTGAGTGGGGGATCCCCCGAAAGGGGGACCCACCAACCAGCTTCAAGACTTTGTGGGGTTGGTGGAGCGGTGTCGGTGGCCCCACCGCCCGGTTGGGGGCCTATCAACACGCCCCGGGAGGGGTCGAGCTGGGCAGCTTCCCGGGGGGGCGCCTGGGGGGCCCTGGCCCTGCAGACCCGGGCAGGGCACCCCACGGCCGGCCCGCGCCGCCCACGCCATGCCGGCCGCCCGGGCCCGCGGGAAGGGGTCCGGATCACCGCGGCAGGCGGACGCCCGACGAGGCCGCCTGGAGGGGTAGGGCGGGCGGCGGCGGCCGGGCCGGAGCTCTTTCGGGATCGGGCGGGCCGGCCTGGACCCCCGATTCCGGTCTTCCGCCGGGAGATGGACCTGATCGCCTCGGACCCCGACAGCGAGCACGTCTACCTGATCGACGACTTCCTGACCCTGCCGAGTGAGGGGCCGCTCCCCGCCCTTCCCCAGGGGTCCTCTGCTCCAGAGGTCAGCCGGGAGGGGGGGAGGGCGGCGGCCCATGGCCCGGGGCCGGCGCACACTGGGCGCTTAATAAGTGCAGCTGCCCGTGATGGGGCTCAGCAGCTCCAAGGCGGCCTGAGGTTCAGGGCCGCCTGCCCACGGCCCCCTGCGTCTGGCTCTGAGCCAGCCGCGCCCACAGACCACAGATGCGCCCCCTCCCCACCAAGGGCTCTCACTGGCCTAAGTCTGGGAGCCAAGCCGCCTTTGGGGCCCGCCCCGGTCTCCGTGGGGCTGCCCGGGCTCCAGCTGCGGCCCCTGGCCGGGAGATCTCGGGAGGGTGGTGTCCCTCAGGCCTGTCTCCTCCTGGCCTCCCACCTCCGCCCAAGGCTCTGGCCCGGCGCCCCCCCTGCCCCACCCAGATACCCCCAGCCTCCCGCCCCAGCCTCAGAGCCCCAGGGTCAGGGCCGTGTCCCAGCTGGACCCTGCTGGGGCTTCCTCCCCTTCTCTGTGCATGGGTCACTGGGATGGCACAGGGTGGGCGGCCGGGGTGGGCAGTGGGGTGGGCATCCGGGGTCGCTGGGACGGTGTGGCCAGGCCCACGGGTGGCCCCTTCTCGAACCCCACGCTCACATGCATGAGCCCACTCGGCCGGGGGCAGGGGGAGCCGGTCTGTGGCGGGATGGTCCGAGGAAGAGGCCCCGAGGTCTCACCCCAGGCAGAGCAGGGGGCCGGGGAGGCCGGGGCGTGGCTGCCCCAGAGCAGGGGACAGCGGCCCTCCCTGCCCCAGAGGCCTCCCTGCCTCCCTCGTCCGGGGCACGCCGGGCTTGTCAGGCCCGGGAGAGGCCCCCCCACCCTGGAGAGGGTCTCACCAGCCTCCTGTCGCCCCTGGCAGCCCTGGAGGACAAACTGTTCCAAAAAATCTGTGAGGACGTCGACTCCTACGTGGACCAACTTCTCGAGTCCCCGGCCCTTCATCGCGGCTCCGGGCCCACTCCCACCGCCGCGCCGGACACGAAGAGCACAGAGGCCGAGAGCACGGAGGCGGTGAGCGGCTTCCCCGGCGGCTGGTGGCTTTCCCTGGTCCCTTCGGCAGCCGGCTTGTTTTGTGGGGGGGGCTGGGGCCTTGGGGGCAGGGACTGTGGATTTGTCTTAGCATAGAGCCAGGTATACAACAGGAGTTTAATAAATGCTTGGTAGTCCACCGACGGACTCTGCCTTAAAGAGTAGCTCTCCTGAGGTTTTCCTGAGCAGACTGAGGAGAGCCTGCTGGAAGACCTAGAGATATCCCCCACAAGCATTGATTAAGCACCTACTGTATGCCAGGCCAGGCCCCATGACAGTGCTGCCTACAGGGAGATGGGACATGCTCTTGGGGAGCAAAGGCACCAGTGCTGGTCCCGGGTCAGCTGGTGCCCACAGGTATTAGGTGGCCAAGAGTGCCAGGTGCTCATGGGTGCCAGGTGCCCACAGGTACCAGGTGCTCATGGGTGCCAGGTGCCCACAGGTGTTAGGTACCTGTGGGTACTGGCTTCTCCTTGCAGCTTGTTGGCACTTCCCTGACTGTGTAAGTGACTGAGAAGGGAGGCTTTGTGCAGGGAGGAGCCACAGAGGTCCTGGTCCACTGAGCGCACCCACCCACATTGTCCCCCGTCCTTCTCTCCCACCCTCCCTCTCTAGCCCCCTCTCTGGCCCCTCTGGCCCCCAGGAGGCCCTGTCCTCTCCCTCTCTCCCCCACCAGGAGGCCCTGGAGTACAAGACAAAAGCTAAGTGGGCCTGCCCTCAGGGGCCTGTGCGGGGGCCTCCCTGGGCATGGAGCAGGCACAGGGGCTCCCGGGCACCCCAGCCCTGTCCTGTACCCACTTTCTCTTTTGTCTGTGCCCGGAGGCCCCCGGCCAGGAGCCCCCAGCCTGACTTCTTTTCCTCCCGGGCAGAAGCAAGCCCGCCACCCAGATGCTGGGGCCCCCCGGGCTGCTCCCCACTTCAGCACTCACTGACCTGTGCATCGGGCGCTCCCTAGGAGCCAGGGCCATTTCGCCCTCGCCCCTCCGCCGTGGTGAAGGGCTGGCTGGCGGCTCTGAGAGCAGAGGACCCTGGTCCGGGGACGGGAGCTGGGGGGCGCGGGGCTGCTGCCGAGCAGCCGAGGAGGAGCCGGCCTCTTCTTGTCCTGGAGCCTCGGCCGAGGCTCCTCCGCTCTGGGAGCAAAGCTGGGCCAAACCCCGAGACCTCGTCCACCTCTGCTGGACGTGAGGGAAGGGCAATGCTGAGGGTACGGGGAAGGGTCCTTCCCAGAGGAGAGGAAGGGGTGCAGTCCTGCCCTGACCCCGCCAGCCTGTGCCAGGCGTGTGCCAGGCTCTGGGCAGTTCCAGACCAGGCTGGGAGCAGGGCCGGAGGTCTGGGGCGCCGCGCTTTTGCCCGGCCTCTTGGGCCTTGCCCCCACTGGCTGACCACTGCGGCGGGCGGTAACGGGCGGAGGCCCCTGCCTTTCTCTGGATGAGCGCAGGGCTGGGAGCTGGCCGTCAGTGGGGGTGGAGGTGGCTGTGGAGCAGCCATGATGACTCACTGAAAGTGCACCCGAGGGAGAAGGCTGAGCGGAGGCTGACTCCCGGGTCAGGGAGCCCCTTCCCTCTGGCTTTGCCTCCCTAAGCCTGCCGCTCCCCGGGAGCCCGAGGACAGGTGTGTTTGTGGGACCTGACGGTCCTGGAGTGGAGCCCCTCCCAGGGGTCTCTCTGGGGCCATCCTGTCCTGCCCGTGTGGTCAGGGGGGCCTGGCCACGAGGAGACGCTTCTGAGTGGTCACTGATTGATGACGGCAGAGGGAAGGGCCAGGGGCAGAGGCATTCTGGGATGGTGGAAGCCCCCCAGAGGGAGAAGCGGCTGGGACTGACTCCGCTTTCCCGTAGCTTGGTCCTCCAGGAGCCCAGGACAAAGGACCCGGACTTTTTCCGTCCCAAAGCAGTCGAGTCTCCACAGTGGCGACAACAAGTGAGATGCCTGTGGACCACAGGCCGTCGCCGGGCCCCCCGGCCGGCGGGGGGACGCGGGAGCAGGGCGCAGTCGGCCCGCAGCCCACCGCCGGGACTGCACGCCGAGGTGAGGGGCTGGCTGGTCGGGGGACCCCCTTCTGTCCCCTCTGAAACCACCAGCAGTGCGCTCGACTGCTGACATTGCTCTGAACCCCACTTCTCTCATCCTGAGTGGGAGGGGAGGAAGGGCATCCACGCTCCTCTCTTTGGGAGGGGGAAGCTGTTCCTAAACTTCATGGGCCAAGGGGGTGGGACGCCCAGAATCTCCCATAGGTCACCAGGCCCAACGCGGGCGTGAGCATTGTCCCCGACAAAAGGGCCCCCAGCTCTTCTGGGAAAGCCACGGGGAGGCTGACAAAAACTGCTGGGAAAGCTGGAAAACAGCATGGCAGAAACTAGGCATTGACCGGCACCTGTCACCCTACGGCAAGATAAGGTCAAATGGGTGCATAAATTCAGACTTAAAAGGTGATACTCTAGGCAAATTAGAACAAGGGCTGCTCTGCCTCTCGGACTATGGAGAAGAAAGGGATTTATGGACAAAGAGAATAGTATAAAGTGCAAAATGGACAGTTTTTGATTATATTAAGTTAAAAAGCTTTTATGCAAACAAACAAAACCAATGCAGGCAACATTAGAAGGGAAGCAGTAAACTGGGAAAAAGTTTACATCCAAGGGTTCTGATTAAGGCTCATTTCTAAAATACATAATTGACTCAGATTTATAAGAAATCGAGCCATTCTCCAATTGATAAATAAGCAAAGGATATGAACAGGCAATTTTCTGATGAAGAAATTGGAAGTATCTAGTCATATTAAAAAAAAATGTTCTAGATCACTATTTATTAGAAAAATGTAAATTAAGACAACTCAGGAGTCTATAGGTGGTGCAATGGACGGAGCACCAGACCTGGAGTCAGGAGGACCCGAGTTCAAATCTGGCCTCAGACGCTTAACAATTCCTAGCTGTGTGACCCTGGGCAAGTCTCTGAACCCCAATTGCCTCAGAGCAAAAGCAAAAGAAAAAAGAAAAGATAACTGAGACACCGCTATACACCTGTCAGACTGGCTACGAGGCTGTGGGGACTGTGGGGACCAAGTGTGGAGCACAACACAGCATTTTCCCTCTTCTTGTTGTTTGCATTTTGTTTGGTGTCTCCTTTTTTCCTTTTTGACCTGATTTTTCTTGTGTATGCGATTGTGGAAATATGTTAATGGATTACTTTCTGTGGAGAGGAGAGGATGCAGGGAAGGGAGGAAGAAAAAATTGGCACACAAGGTTTTACGAGGGTGAATGTTGAAAACTAAGCGTGTTTTGAAAATAAAAAGCTGTGATTTAAAAAGAAGGAACCTTGGGGAGGAGCCCCCCAGGTGCTCAGGAACCCCTGGGTGGGACAGCCCTCCCTGGCAAGAAGATGTTGGCACCAGGGGGGGTGAGGGCAGGAGAGAAGGCGGCGCTGGAGTCAGACGCCGGCTCTCGGCTTCGCTTCTCAGCTTTGGCTTCCTTCCGGGGGGACTCCCAGAGACTGGCTGGGAGGGGGCTGTGTCTGCACACCCCCGGCCCCACTGGGCCGGCCATCGCTCCTATGCTACTCCTCCCATCACTGTCCTATTCACGGTCCCTGGGCCTCCCAGGGCTGGCTCTCCTCTCCAAGCAGGGCCCAGCGAGCTGGGGGGGAGGGGACTCGCCCGCTTTCGGCTTCTGCTGGGCTTGATCCCCGGGGAGCCGCGTCCAGTTTCCCGTGGCCAAAGCCGGGTCTCTGGCGGCAGCTCAAACCCCTCGGTGACAAGCATCCTGCGTCTGGAACGTTAGAGAGGAAAGAGAAGCCGCTGGAGCACAAGGAGCACGGGACTCGCTCTGACGAGTGGACCCCTTTGTCAAAGAGGCAGAGGAGGCCGGTCCGTGTCGGAGCATGGGGGGAGAAGGCAAAAGCCTGCGGAAATGCTCCCGGAGGAGCCACGGGAAAAGCCCCAGGAGGCAGACGTCCCCAGATCCATCTGGCGGTAACGAGACGGAGCCCAGGATGGCTCGGATCCGAGAGGGGAATCAAAAGGCCCCACGTGGGCGACATCCCCGGGAGCCGGATAGGGCGGCACCAGACAAAGGAACGTCCACAGCGATCGCGGCGGGGTCTGTCACAGGAGCAAGGGCAGCGGCACCCAAGACCAAGTCATCGCCACCCGGAATCACCAGTGTCAGAGCCCAGCCACTGACCGGCAGAAACTGCAACCTGTCCCTGCAAGGGGCAAGTATTTACTGCCCACTGAATACCTAGAAAGTTCCAGCCACGGGGCCAGACCCGGACACGAGAAGCTTGCTCTTCCTCATTAGCTACCAGGTCACAGGTGACCAATCCCCTGCTACAAAAGGGAGCCCCGATTCCCCCGGTAACTACACCCCGTCCGGGCCCACGGTGGCTCGGACGCTTCCCGAAACTCTGGAGCATGACGAACGCCCTCTGGCAGGTTTCCCTCTAGAGAATGACTCCCATCTCTGTAAGTCCCTGTGAGAACGGGAGGAGGCCCCACGCGGCCGCCCATGAGGAGCCGACATCCCGCCCCTGCGTCCCTGCAGAAAGCCACGGCCCTTGAGCCCCCACCCTGCCCGGCTCATAACTCACTCCCACTGGGGGACACCGTGGACAGAATCTGGGTCTGGGATTGAGAAGCCCGACTTCACATCTGCCCCGGTGACTTAGAGGCCGTCTGTCCTGTCCCCCCCCCATGACTTAGAGGTCATCTGTCCTATCCTCCCCCCCCCCCCATGACTTAGAGGCCGTCTGTCCCGGACAAGTCCTTCAGGCTCTGATTCCATCTCCTCCCCTGCACTCCCTGCTGGGGAGGCTGTGGGAGCCAAAGGAGAGGATGCTGCAAAGCCATGGCGCTGTGCCAGCCCCGGGGGAGCTGAGTAAATGCTTGTTTCTTGCCCCCTCGTTTCTGAACAACTCACTGGGCCCGATCCCCAGATAACGGCAAGGGCCACGGGCGCGGGCCCTCAGGAAGGCTCCGTCCGGCTCCGCAGTGACCCGAGAACTTTCCTCCCCCACCACCGTGAGGCAGAGAGCTGTCGGCCTTATTTGTGGAGGTGGAGGCTGAGCCACAGAGAAGTGGGGGGGCTTAGCTGGGTCACAGTAAGCCCTGGCACAGGACCCAAGTGGGATTCTGCTTCCCGCCCACGTGCCCCCCTGCGCCCGTGTATCCCACAGGTCTCTCCGCTGAGGAAGGCCCCGGGCCCCGGGGGCTCTGCCCGCTCTCCCCGGCATTGGGCCCGCAGGCTCCCGGAGCGCCCCCGCCCGTGCTTGACCTTTCCCGCGTCCCGCTAAGAGCCACTTCCCCTGGCTGTGAGCGCGGAGAGGGAGAGGCCCCCAGCTAACGCCCTGCCCTCGGCCCCTAGATCCCCGGTGCCTGGAAGCCCTGAGGCCGGGGGACTGCGGGGAGTACGTGGTCCGCTGGTACTACGACCGCGAGGTGGACGCGTGCGCCCGCTTCTGGTACAGCGGCTGCGGCGGCACCGGCAACCGCTTCCACAGCGAGCGGGAGTGTCGCGGAGCCTGCGTGCGCGGGTGAGGGGGTGAGTGTGCCCCTGGGACGCTGGGGGGGGTGTGTGATCCCCAGGACGCTGGGGGGGGTGAGTGTGATCCCCAGGATGCTGGGGGGGAGTGAGTGTGTGTGAGTGTGAGTGTGGGGTGAGCGTGAGCATGGATGGGTGTGAGTGAGTGTGAGTGGGCTCTGTGAGTGTGAGTGGGGGGGTTGTGAGCATGGAGGGGTGTGGGTGCGAGTGTCCTTCAGAGCGCACTGGAAGGGCCCGGTGGGGGTGGGGACGCTGACTGTCGCTCTCTGCCCCCACAGAGCTTTCTGAAGGGGACGTGGGGCGGCCGTGGGGGCTCCCCCCACCCTCCGAGGGCCATGGCCACCGCGGCCACACCGGGGACAGTTACCGGAAACACCGTGAAGCCTCATTCTGGACGCGCCGCCCGCTCTGGGAGGCACCTTTGGGCTGGGGAGGCGGCGGGGGACCAAGAGCCGACCCCCGTTCTCTCTCCCCACCAGCCGGGCAGAGGGCAGAGGCTCACAGCCTGCAGAGTCTGTGTCCAAAGAGCCTCCCTCTGTGCTTACAGTGGGGGTGGGGGGAGGGAGGGAGAGAGGGAGGTATCTGAGCTGTCAATCAGCACCCCCAGCCCGTGTGACCCTCCCACCCTATTATCTGCCCTGGCCTGGAGGCTCTGGGGTGGAAGCTCCCTCAGGCTGGCAGGCCCCCGAGTAACGGGAGGGCGACCCCCCTCCCTGGTGCTGGATCCCCTCCCAACCTCCTCCTAAAGGTCCCCATGGCTTCTGCTTTGATGGACTCCTGCGTGTGAGCATTAAATGCCTATTCACTGGCCGGGACTACTGACTCTTCCCTTTTTGCCTGTATCCCATCACCTGGCAGGCTACAGAGCATTCAGTAGGTGCTTACTTAATGCTCAGGAAATTGATCTGAATTTAAAAAAGGGAACAACAGTCCAGATACTCGAGGTGGCTCCGGCACTCCCTGGGCACAGAGCCAGGCCCCCGGGCTTGTCCAGGGAAGCTCGGTGGCGGGGCCTGGGCAAGGACCCCAGAGGCCTGCCTGGCCAGCTCCCAGCCTGCCTCGGGGGCCTGCGTCCCCAGGGAGCTCCCAGAATCCCCTACGGCAGACCACTGGCTTTCTGGTCCTCGCAGCTCGGTCTGGCAGCTGCCGCCGCCGAGGGAGGCTGGGAGCTCGGAGCGCCTGTGTCCCCTTTCCGGGGGGAAGGGGCGGGAACTCCCGGACCCCAGCCGCGAGGCCGGGGCAGGGCCGTTCGTCCAGACGCTCTCAGTTCATGGGTTGGGCGGCGCAGAAAGGGGAGCGGCTCCCGGAGAGCAGCGCGCCCCCCTCCCCTCTCCCCCCCCACCTGCACGTCCACACCAGGATCCCGTGGCGGGCTGTCCTCCCCGGACGCTCGCTCCAGTGATGGCGATTGCAGCCCCTCGGAGGGCTCAAAAACAAGCCGGCGCTCAGGGCTCCGGTGTGGCCCCGTTAGTGCCCCCATCCCCTGGCCCTCCCCGGGCCCTCCCCTGGCCCTCCCCGGGCCCTCCCCTGGCCCACTGTGGCGCCCAGGGCCTGGTGCGCGGGGTGGGGGACACCGATGCCAGCCCCTCCCGCGGTGTGAGCTCCGGGCGGTTTGGAGAGGGTCCGGCGGAGCTAAATGCTGAGGATTCTAAGGAGCCGCGGGTCCCCCGGGGAGGCTACTGGGGCCGGGCTTCTGGGGGGACCGGCTGGGGGCGTCGGGCTCTGGGGGCTGCGCTGGTTCCCGTGACCTCCGTGTCCCCTCAGGCTTGGCAGAGCCCGGCAGTGAGCGGGCTTGCGGTCCTCTGTGACCGCAGGTGTAGCCGCCAAGCCGGCTACCCTCCCTCTGCCCCCTCCCTACCCTCGGCTGGGCGGCTGCTGCTCCTACACCATGAAACAAGTGCCCAGCGAGAGGCGCCCTGGGGAGGCGGGGGGCCGGGAGGGGGAGGGCAGGGCCGCTGTGCTTTTCCGGGGCTTGCTGAGCTCTGCTGGGGCAGATGGCCGGGCACGGGGCTCCCCAGATCCTTCTGACCCACAGCGCAGAGCAGGTCCCGCGAGTCGGGTTCTCCTCCCCAGCAAAATCCGGGCTGAGGGCGCCCTGGGATGGGGAACGCAGTTCGCCCGGCCCCGGGCCGGCCGCGGGGACCCAATCACGGACACGATTTCCTGGCCGGCCCACCCTGGCAGCCTCCGAGACAGGCGGGAGAGCGGCCGGCTGCCTAAGGTTTTGTGGGGGTCACGTGCCGGAGAAATCCCAGGGCGCTGCGAGCCCCGCACTCCCCGAGCTCGGCCGCCTGCCAGGCTCGCAGGGAGCAGGAGGCGGCCTGGGAAATCCCCTCCGGGGCTTCCCGAGGAGAACCGAACCAAAGCCGCCCCATCCACCGCATAAGCACTGCGGGATCAGCTGCCCAGAGGCTGGCGGCAGTCACCCTGGCCCGGAGCGAGCCCAAAGGCCTCTGGGAAGCCCAGCTCTAGGTTCCCGGGACGGACCTCGAGCCGCAGACAGGCCTTAGAGCTTAGGCAAGGACTCTCATGATTTGACAGCAAAGAACCGAGAAGGAGCCAGGGGACAAGGGGGAGAGAGTCGGGTGTTCCCTGCCGCGGGACCCGAAGAAGGGATCAAAAGTGCCCAAAGCGGGGAGCTGGGTGGTAGCGCCTGGGAAACCACTTCGGAAGAAACTAGGCTTAGACCAATATTGCACACCATATAGTGAGACAAAATCAACATGGATATAAAAAGGGACGGATATAAAAAAGCAGGCTGGGGGAGCGGGGAAAATGTTACCTGTTAGAAGGCTCTTGGAAAACAACAAACCAACCTGGAAAGTCCTCGTGAACTCCAGCAAAGCCCCCATGCCGAGAAATGGCCGGGCTCTGGGATGAGCAGCCTGAATGACTTTGCTGTTCTCAGCAGTACAGTCGTCCACAGCTGCCCTGAAGGATTCAGATGGAAAAGCCCGTCCCCACCCAGAGAAGAAACTGATTCTGTCTGAATCCAGATCGAATAATAATAATAATAATAATAATAATAATAATAATAATAATAGACCTGTTAGCTCTATGGCTGAAAGAGTCTATGATTACACAAGAGGTACCGAGAATTGGGTCATTTTCTGATTTTGATGACATGAAATTAAAACTGATGTAGCCAAGTTAGGGAAGCAGGAAAATGGGAGAGATTTTTTTTACAGCAAATTTCTTTGACCAAGGCCTTATTTCTGAAATAGATGCTAAACTGAATGGAATATGTAAAAAGAAGAGCCATTCCCCTGTTGATAAATGGTCAATGATGAAAACCAGGAGTTTTCAGAAGAAAAGAGTGCTGGAAGGGTCACATCAAAATGCTCTAGATCATTATTGAATAGAAAAAGACGAATTAAGACAACTTTACGGTGCCCCCTCCTGCCTAGCAAATTGGTTAACATGACGTAAAAGGAAAAGGGTAAATGATGGAGGAGATGTGAGAAAATAAGGTCACTGCATTTGGATGGAGTTGTGAATGGGTCCAACCCTTCTGGAAAACAATTTGGAACTAAGCCTGTAGGATTAGGAAACCACACATATTCCTTTGCCCCACCACTATGTCTGTATCCCAAAGACATTAAAGAAAGGGGAAAGGATCTATTTTTTACAGAATATTTGTAACAGCTCTTTTTGTGGTGCTGAAGAATTGGAAAAAGAAAAAGGAACGACCCTTAATCGGAGACTGAATAAGTTGGGGTATACGATGGAGATGGATACCATCGTACTGGAAAAACATGAGCGGGACGGCTTCAGAAAAATCTGGATAGACTGGTGTCAACGGATGCAAAGTAAAGTGAGCAGAACCTTGTACTTAGTAACAGCAGCGCTGTATGAGCAACATAAAACCTAGGTGCTCCATCAAGCTTCAAGACAATTCTGAAGGACCCGTGAATGCTCTCCACCCCCAGAGAACTCTGAGTTCTCTCAGAGGACTCTGTGTGCAGAGTGAAGCTTTTTTTTTCTTCCTGTGTTTTTCTTCCTTTTTTATTTGTTTTTGCAACATGGCTAACGTGGGAATGTTTTGCATGACTTCACACGAGTAATTTATATCATATTGCTCGCCTTCTCGTTGAGAGGGAAAAAGTTTGGAACAAGAAAAAAATTTAAAAATAAATAGAAATTAAAACTTTGAAAAATGAAGCCAGCTCTCTCTACCCCCCCCCCCACTTCTCCCACTGACTAGTGCCGAGTTGTCTGAGTTCCAAAGGGACTTTTAATTATAACTGGTTTCATTTTAGTTTCGTGAATTAGCTCGACTCCAGGGGCTGATGGCGCTCCACCCTGTTGGAACACTGGCGATGGAAAACACTTAGTCATCTACTCAATTTAGCACTTTTGGTGCGATTGGAATCACTGAAACCAGAAAAACATCTTTTAAGAAGATGAGGGAGAAGGGGGAGACGAGCGGGTCCCCTATGGGCAGAAAGCTCGGTCTCCTTCTGGCCCTCCCTCCCTCTGCTGCACACAGAGGGGTCTCCATGGGTGACCTCTCTGATCGTCTCTCTCTGATCCACTGTGTCTGTCTCTCCCATTTTCTCTCTCCCTTTTCCCCCAGCCACCTCGTCTGGCTGCAGACCTGGTCTCCATCCGCGGGGAGGAGGCCGCCTCCTTTATCCCAGGCCAGCACCCAGAAGTTGGCAGGACCTTCCTCTGGACGCTTCCACGCAGGCCTCACCTCTTCCCTCTGAAGCCCACTTTTCTTGTCCTGGTCGCCATCCTCCCCACGCTCATCTGGGGGGCCCTCGCACCCTGCCCGTGGCCACGTGGAGGAGTCAGAGGGACGACAATGTTCTGTTCCTGAGGCTTTTCCAGTGGAGACCGAGGTGTCTGTGGCTGAGGCCCCTGGGCCACGTGCCCTGGTCCCCCGCGGCACTGGCCAGCAAGAGCTGGTGGGGCAGAAGCCCAGCCCCGAGGCCCCTTCCTCCCCTGGGCCCGCTTGCCCACCGATCCCTGTCAGACCAAAGAAAGGTCTGGATCCCCTGTGCCCACCAGCCCCACCTCCGAGGCCCCTCTAAGACTACCAGTGATTGGGACCGGGGAGGACGGAGGCTTGTGCCTCTCACTGGCCGGGCACAAGCCAGGGGAGCTCCCCGGCAAGGGCCCCAGCCCAAGGTTAAAATACTGGGCCCTGGAGAGTCTATTTCTGGCTCTCGTTTCCTCGCTGAGAGGTCCCAGAGGGCTGCTCACGTCAGGGGACATCGCATAGCACTGGACCGGCCGCTGAATCTGAGGGGACTTTGGTTCTGGGGTAGCCTTCATGCCCCCACCTGGACCTGAGCCCCCTGGGTCCCAGCCTTCTGCATGGGCCGTGCTGGGGAGGGTCCTCTCACGCTCTGGGAGTTCTAGGGGGCAGCTCCAGTCCCGAGAGATGGTGTGGTCCCCATCTTACAGGTGAGCACAGCTGGGCAAAGTCCCACAGCCAGGAGGTGCTGGAGGGAAGATGGGAGCCGCTCTCACGGCCCGGCAGCCGCTCGCCACTGCATCGTGTCGGGTGAGCAGGCCTGGACTGTTCGCTGGCTGGGGCTGTGCCCTCCCCGCCCGGCATCAGCCAGGGGGCACATCAGACACTGGCTCGGGGCGCAGGAGGCCGGGCAGGGAGCTGGGCCTGGCCAGCCTGGGGAGGCCGGGGCGGAAGCCCTGCCGCTACGGCCTGTCACCCGGGTCTGCTTCTAGGGAGGATGGCCATACCCGTGGCCCTGGAGGTCTCCTAAGCAGTTACAGTCGCGCCAATGCCCGAGGGCATAGCTGGGCCCTGTGGATGGGATGGGGCAGGGGCACCCAAATCCCGCCCGAGGCAGGTCTCCCCGCTCTCCTCTGTCGCCCGGCACTTTGTTCATGGCGCCTCCCTTGGGTCACCGTTCCCGTGGCCCATGCACTCCGTGGCCAAGCTGGCATGGCTCGCGGGGGCCAGGCCTGAGGGGCGGAGGAGGCCGTAACGGGCGCGCTCGCCTCCTCCAGCAAGCCTGTTGTGCCGGCTCAGGGGAGCTCAGGGAGCTTTGGGCACACACCTGGTAGGGGGGCCGGCCCAGCACCCGCGAGGGCTAATCGCCCCTGTCAATCCCCGGGCTCCGAGTCATCCGCCTTTTGTGGGATCTGCTAATCCCCAGCTGAGAGATGGAAGGCCCAGGGAGCTGCTGGATGCTGCAACGGAGCGAGGGGGGGGGCAGGGAGACAGCCTCAGTGCCTGGGCCTGGAACCGAAGGAAGCCCCTGCCAGGCCGGCCCTGCCCCCACTGGCTGCCCCTGCCAGGCCGGCCCTGCCCCCACTGGCTGCCCCTGCCAGGCCAGCCCTGCCCCCACTGGCTGCCCCTGCCAGGCCGGCCCTGCCCCCACTGGCTGCCCCTGCCAGGCCGGCCCTGCCCCCACTGGCTGCCCCTGCCAGGTGGGCTCTCAGCAGTGACGTCCAGGCTGAATAGGAAGCTGAATAGGAAGGTGGGCAGAGGGCTTCGAGGCCTCATGCTACAAGCCCAGCACTGAGGGGGTCTCTCGGCCGTGGCTGAGACCCAGCGGTCGGAATGGCCTCCCAGCCTGGCCCGGCCCAGGCGGGGGAAGGCCCAGGCCGGAGAAGGCCCAGGCCAGAGAAGGCCCAGTCGGGGGACCTGCTGGGAGAAGTGGAGGCGGGGGACAGGTGTGTGACCTCCGGCTGAGGGGGCCAGCAGCTAGCGCAGCACCAGCAGGGCCAGGCCGCAGGCCCCCGCGGCTGCCGCGTGCTGCCCGACAGCTCTCTCGGGGCTCGCCCTGCCTGGCCCGCGAGCCAGGGATAAATAGCCTCCTCGGGATGAGCTCCTCGCGGGCTGCCGCCGGCCTCAGAGGCCCAGGAGGTGCTGGGCCCCGATTTGTGGCCGAGCCGGGCCGGGGCTGGCAGGCCTGGGACCAGGCTTCCCCCGTGGGTAATGCGCGCCCCGGGCCGGGCTTTGCCTTCCCGGCGCGGAGCTTTGGGGTGGCTGGGAATCCTCCCAAACCAGCCGCGCTCGGGCCCGGGTCTCATCTGTGCTTTCCAGCCCCCCAGACCCCCCGGGAGAGGGTCAGAGAGTTCTGAGAGCAGAGGAGCCCCCCTTGTGCTTCCATAGAAGAGCATCCCCCCGTCATTCCCCTGCCTTGTTGCCCTCCCGTCCTTCGGGGTCACGGCTCAGGGCCACGCTTGGCTCTCGCAGCTCTATGGGACCCCAGCGCGCAAACAGAGCCCTTGACGGCTTCGAGCCCTCGAGGAGCTTCCACCCCAATTTGTTGGCTTGGATGAGCTCTGGTTTAACCCTTGCATGACATGTTCTGCCCCACCCCCACCCCGGATGTCGCCATTCTCTGCTAATTATCCCTAATTATAAGCATTCCTTGGTCCTGCATCAACAGAAAGAGAACGGCTTCCTCTGCCCGAAAAGCCCCGGGCCCGGGCACCAAGGCAGCTCAACAAGTGACTGCCACAACGGGCGGGGGGAAGGGGGGGAGAGGGGGCTGCAGCTAGAGAGAAATGAATGAATTTCTCGTTTTCCTCAAGCGCCACAGAGAAGGATTGAAAAGGTGGCGCGATGGGGGGATCCAGGCTGCCTCTGGTGCGGACCCCCTTGCCCCGGGGCTGCCCTGTGCCCTCAGCAGGGGCGGCGGGAGCCGTCGGTAAGTGGCTCCAGCTCCCTGCCATCCTGCTGGGTGAGAGACAGCCGCGGGGCCAGGAGAAAGTTTTGGGGGCTGGGGAGACCCCCAACCAGGGGCCCCGGGCCCGGGCTCCGTGCTCCAGCCCCCGCCCCCGGGGGCCGGGATAAAACCCCCGGGAGGCCCCCGGGTGCCCCCCTAGAGGCCCCAATGCTGGGCCCCGTTTGGGCCCCCCGGGGTCAGCCGGGCCCAAAAGGCTTCCCCGGGGGCCCCGGGCCTTCCTTCCGGCGGGCTTTGGGCCCCCCGCCCGGCCCTTTCCGGCCCCAGCCCCCGGGGGCCCCAATTTTGGCTGGGCAAGACCCCCGCTTAGGGTTTTCCCCCCCCACGGGCCCCCCTTTCCTTGGTCCCCAAAACCCACCTTGGCCCCGCCTCAACCCCAAAAAATTTGGCTTAAGGCCCCGGGGAAACCCGGCAACCCTTTCCCCGTATTTCCCAAAAGGCCCCACAAAGAAAAAGTTTCGGGCCCACCACAGAAAGAAGGTTTAAAAAAGGGAGGGGGATAAAGAATAAAAGGTCCCGGGGGGAGAGGTGAATAAGGGGAAAGGTTTGGGGGGGTTTGCTTGGGGCTGGTGGGACCCCCTTGCCAAAGGGGCCCCTGAAAGACGGGGCCCGGGAAATTTTAAAACCCCCTTTTAAAACCCCCCAAAAAGGGATTTGTCTTTGGGGAAGGGGTTTGGTGTTTTTTGTTTGTGCGGTTTTTTTCTTTGTGTTTTTTTCATGTGTGTTGTTAATTGTTTGTTTGTTGTGTTTTTGTTTTTCTTGTTTGTTTGTTTTATTGTGTGTGTGGTTTTTTTTTTTTGTTTGTTTTTATTATGTTGTTTTTTGTTATTTTTTTTTGTTTGTGTGTTTTTATTTTTTTTGTTTTAATGTTTGTCTGTTATTGTTTTTTGTGTGTTGTTTGTGGTTTTTGGGTTTTTTTTTTTTGTTGTTGTGTATTGGTGTTATTGTTTCTTGTTGTTTTTTGATTATTGTGTTGTGTTTTTTTATTTGTTTTTTATTGTTTCTTTTTTTTTTTTTTTTTTTTTTTTTGTCTTTTTTGTTTTTTTTCTTTTTGTTATTTGGTTTTTATTCTTTTTTGTGGTTTTGGGAATTTTTGTTAAATTTATGTTGTTTTAGTTATGTTTTTATGGTGTCTGTTTGTTATTTTGTTTTTTTGTTGTTTTGTCTTTTTGTCTTGTGTGTTGTTTATTTTTTTTTGATGTCTTGTTTCTTATTTTGTCTTGTTTGTTGTTTTCTTTGTTGTTTATTGTTTTTTTTTCTTGTGTTTGTGTTTTTTGTGTGTTTGTTTTTTTTTTGTCTGTTTGTGTTTTTTTATTATTTTTTCTTTTTATTTGTTTTTTTTTTTTTAAAATTATATTTTTATGTTTTTTATTTATTTTGTTTGTTTGTCTTGTTTTTGTTTAATATTTATATTCTAATTAATTATATTATTTAAAATTCTATTTATTATGTTATTTTAATAATTTTAAATTTTCTATATATAATATTTCTATTTATGTTATTTTTATTTAATTAATATATATATTTATATTATATATTATGGTTATGTTTATTAATAATAGTTTTCTAATTTTTTGTTAATAATATTAATGTTTGAGTTTTTTATTCTATATAATATTATATTTAAAATATATTATGTCTATGTGTTTTTTAAATTTAATTATAAATATATTATTATATGTTTGTTTTATTTATTTTTTCTTTTATTCTTTTATTATTTTGTTTGTATTCTATGTCTATTTTTTTTTTTTATGTTTTTATATATATATTATTTTTTTTGTTCTTTTTGTTTTTATGCATGTGTTGTTTATTTTTTTCTTTTTGTTTTTTTTTTTTTTCTATTTTTTGTTTTTGTGTGTTTTTCTTTTGTTTTTTTGTTTGTCTGTGTTTTTGGTTTTTGGTTTTTGTCTTGTTGGTTTTCTTTGTGGTTGTGTCTTGGTGTTTGTTTGGGTGTTCTGTGTTGTGTTCTTGTGTTGTGTGTGTTGTGCTGGTGTGTGTGTGTCTGTGTTTCTGTGTGTGTGTGTGTGTTGTGTGTGTGGTGTTGTGTGTGTTGGTGTGTGTGTTTGTGTGTGAGGTTTTGTGGTCTTTGGGTGTTGTGTGGTGTGTGTGTGATGGGTGGCCACCGGGAAGGCACGGGGGAGTTGAAGGGAGGGAGCCAGGGCAACCCCAGGCCCCGGCCCGGCCTTCTCCAATAGCGGGAGACCTGGGCCCAAATGCTCCTCCGTCTCTCCCAAGCGGGAAGCAAAAGCTGCCAGCCCTTCTGGTCTCACTGCCCAAACGAACCTGGAAAGGGCTTGGATGGCGGGAACCTTGGGGTCTAAACCCTAGACTCCAAAGGGATGTGGGTAGTTTGGGTTTGGGGGCCCTCAGGGGTTTCCTTCCTTTCGAGCAGGCGGGCTTTGGGAGCCCCCGGGCTGGGGTCGTTGGCCCCAGGGGGCACTCCTTCCCCACCCTCTGCCCCCCTAAAGGGCAAGGCGGGGCCCCGGGGGGTCCCGGGCAAGGGTCTTCTGGGCGGGGGTTCTGACGGATGTGGCCAGTGGGGCTCCCAGACTGTGAGCCCGGAGGCCCTTCCGAGCTGGCTGCCCCAAGAAGCAGGAGAGACTAAAGGACACCCGGGGACCGTCCCAACTGGACCTTGTCTCCTAAAGCTCTCGGCCCTCCCTCAGCCCGGCTGCATCCTGGAGCCTTCCAGCTCACCGCAGAATGACTCACCCGGTCATTGTGTGTTTAACGTTAAGTCCTTTCGACCGTCTCCCCGACGGCCAACAACGGCTCATCCGTGCGGGCAGGACCACCCTGGGCGAATGGGGCAGGGCGGCCTCCCCCAATGCCCCTGACCTCCCGGGAGGTCTCCCGGCCGGCCTGGGCCCGCGTCCCCTGACCCCACAACCACCGGCTCCTGCCCGGGGCCTCCCGCCCGTGCCCCTACCCTCCCGGGCCCCAATTCCCCAGGCGGCCTGGAGGGCTCCTTCACCCCCCACCACGGCTCCTGGGGCTCCCCGCCCAGCACAGGGACCAAGGAGAGGAGGCTCAGGCTGCTAGACTGTCCTCCCTCAGACTCCCAGCCACAGACTCGGGCTCCGCAGCCTTTGAGGATCATGTTGTGGAGGGATTCTGGCACACAGCAAGTGCTCCATAAGTGCTGGTCAGCCAGCCCCAGATGGGAGAGAGCTCCCCTAGGCCGGGCTGCGAGGGCAGAGCAAGCCTCGCTCCTGAGCCCGGCCCTGCTGTCTGGGCCGCGTGCACGTTCAGGCGCGCCTCACCCTCCCCGCAGCCCAGGCGCATCCCCACAAGCCCCGCATTCACCACGCGGGCGTCGCCCGGGCACCCGCCAGCCCCGGGCCACCTCCAAAGCGTCCTGGGCCGGGGAAGCGGCGTCCAGTGCTGCAAGGTTACTTCCGGGGCACTCTGAGGCCTGATGTGAGGAGGGAAGGGCTCGGATTCTGCCCGTCCCTGGCCCCCACCCATTGCCCAGGAGGGGAACAACGAGCTCCAAGTTCCTTCCTGGGGCGGCTTCCTCCTGGGGCGGCTTCCTCCTGGGGCGGCTTCCTCCTGAGTCAGATATCGGGAGGGAGGAGCGGCCAGACCCACAGGCTGACCTTTTTACAGGTCAGGAAACTGAGTCACAGGAGAGCTGAAATGCCTGGGCTCAGGCTAGAATCTAACAAGGCTCCTCAGGAGGGACAATTAGAGCCTTGCTTTGGCCCCCTCGGCTACAGCCCTCTCTCTATAAAGGTGATTAGCCTATAAACTAATGGGGCGCAGGGTCATGGGTGGCTGGGTCATGGCCCTAGGCAGAAGCAGCTTTCCTCTTTCCACAGAGAAGGAAGCCGCAGTTACCCGTGAGCACCAGGACGGGCAGGCACAAGGAGAGCGGGCTCCCCGGCAGAGGGGCACCCCTGGGCAGCCCTCCTTGAGGAATGGCAGGGGAGTCACCGGACCTTTAGAGGCCCGGCCGGTGCCGCTCACACTGAGTCACAGAACCTGAGATTTGGGAGGGCCCCTCCAGCCCCCAGGGAGCCGCGCGGCCTCTCCTTGCAGCCCTCCCGAGGGGGAGAGTCCATTCATTCCGCCTGGGACGGCTCCTCCTGTGAGGAAGCTCAGGGAGGCAGCAAGTGCTCCCAGCCCCGGGGATGAGAGCCAGAAATGGGGGCTCTGCCCTGGAAGGGGCCTGAGGGTGGGGGCGGGGAGCTGGTCCTGAGCATCCCCAGCTTAGGGGGCCTGGAAGTGAACCACGGGAGTCGTTAGAGGGGAGGCCGCCTGCCCCGCGTGGCCCCAGGGAGAGTGGGAGCCCGCGGGGGGCCAGGACGGCAGCAGAGCCAGCCAGTCCCTCTCCGCGGGGGCGGGGGCTCCTCTGGGGTCTCCAATGAAGCCCACGGCTGCCTGGGGCCGTGCAAGAGGAAGCCCAGCTTTGCCGTGTCCCCTTCTGTTCAGACCCGCGCCGGGGCAGAGCTGAGTCAGGCAGACTCCCGAGTCCGAATCCGGCTTCAGACACTTGCTGGCCAAGCCCCGTCCGTTTGCCTCAGTTTCCCCATCTGCACGGCGAGCCGGAGAAGGACATGGCAAGGCACGGGAGGGGGAGGGCGCTCCAGAGCACTGCCCAGGGTGCCAGGCCCCCGCTGCCAGCTGCTAGTCAGCCAGCCGGGCCTGGGGGAAGTCTCTGGCTGCTGCGGCTGCGGTAATCGCGGGGTGTGCGCTGTGTACTTAAGGGGATACCACCCACCGTGGGGAGCTTCAGCTCCCTCCTGGGAGGGAGCGCCCGGGTCCTTTCAAGCTGCCGGCTGCCAATTACCCGGGGGGAAGGAGGGGGGGCGCGGCGTGTCCTGAAAGCGTCCGGGGCTTAGGAAGGATCGGAAGGCACAGAGCCGAGACGCCCCGGCTCTGGGGAGGCTCCCGAGGCTGACTCACGGCCAGCCCGGCCCCCAAGCTGTTTATACAGGGTTCCGAGCACTCCGGGTCACCAAGACCCCAGCTTGCCCTCCTGCTAGCCCAGCCCGGGAAGCGGGCCAGGGAGGCCCACTCGGGGGCACCGGAGCCCTGGCTCAGAGAGAAAAACCAAAGCCAGGCAGAAAGAGGCGAGAGCAAGAGCCCCAAACTCGAGGCGGGGCCTTTGGTGGGGCGGGGGCCGCTGGAGAGGGGTTAAGCCTCCTTCCGAGCGACCCCTTTGCTGGTTGGCTGCGGGGAGGGGCTGGTCTTCGGTCCCCTTAGTCCCCCGAGTTGAGAGGGGAGCAGGCTGGGGTCTGAGGGTTGGCCCACTTGAGCGAGCAGAGGTTAAGTGACTCGAGCAGGGTCACACAGGGAACGCTTCCATTCAGTGGATGTGCGCCTGCCCGCTCCCCAAAGCGGGGATTTGGTATGTCCGGCGGAGAGCAGAAGCCCACGCGCACAGCAGCTGCCAAGGCCTGGCTTCGGAGCCCGCCTCCTGGCAGGGGAGGAGGGAGCGGGGACTCTAGGGGTGGCCGGCCCCCGCGGGGCCGTCGGGCCCGAGAGAAGCGCGTTTTGGGGTCCCAGGAGGGAAGAGAAGGCCCCCAGGGGCTCCCGTCCAGGCAGCTCCGCGGTGGCCCCCAGGGCCCTCCGGTGCCCGGCTTGGGGGTCAGCCGCCCTGCTGCCAGCTTTGGCCGCCTTTGTCGGCCCCCAGGCACTACGCCGCGGCCTCGAGGGCACCCCTGGGACCGCTGCTCCGGGCCTGACGCCCCACCCGCCGGCACTGGGATTGTTCCTCCTGCTCCAGCCAGTTGGTCCAGTTTATGGACCTTCAAAAGCCCGACTCCGCCCCCGCCCCCTCCCCCCAGTGCCAGCTGAGCTGTCCGAGGCTGCCACGTGAGGGTCCCGGCCTGTAAAGGAGATAGAAAGAGGGGTGGGTGAGGGAGGGGAGGGAACAGGCAAGAGCCGGGCGCCCGGCCGGGCCTCTCACTTGCCCGCGTATTTCGCCGACTACTCCAGTCCAGCCGTCTCCCTGTGCCCCCTCTCTCAGGGCCCTCCCGGGCCCGGGCCGCAGTGGGGACGCGGCCGTAAGGCAAGGCGGCTCAGCCTCGGCCGGCTGGGCCACTGGGACCTGGGGGGCCCTGCTCCCAAACGGCCAGTGCTTCCCTCCCCTCCCTGGTCCGTGTGGGACAGGAAAGGGCCGGAGGACGGAGGCCCGGGAGGGAGGGCGGTGCCAGGGACGGCTCCGTCCTTGCTTCAGCGACCCCCGACCTGGAGGCTCTTTATGGTCCTCCCAAAAACCTGCGGAAACACTGGGGATCGTCCGCCATCCCCGGCCCCCGGTTCCCGCTCTCTCCCTCACAGTCGCCATCTGGCTTCCTCTTCCCCCCTCCCCCCCAAAGATCTGGGGTTCTGGCTTCCACGGCCTGACTCCCAAAGGGGAGGGGGGACGCGGTTGAGTTAGGAAGAAGCGAGGAGCAGGGAGACCAGCCCCCCCCCCCCCGCACGCAGCCCTGCTGGGGGGGGTGCTCTGCCTCTGCTCGGCCCGACTGGGAGCTGTGCCAGGGCTTCCAGGCCGCCCTCCGTCCGTCCGTCCGTCCTCTGCCACCCCTTCTCCTTTTGCCTCCAATCCTTCCCACGCTCGGGATCTCTCCCAGTTTCTCCTTATGTGGCCCAAGGACTCGCATTTTAGCTTCACGTTTGCCTTTCCCGTCAAGAGCCCCGATTCGTTCCTTTAGCTGGTGACCCATTGGTCTCCCTGCGTTCCAAAAGCTCAAAGGCTTCTTTGGGGTTCTCCCAGTTCTATAATTCAAACCCCGCGATTCCCCTCGCGGCCCCACCCTCCCAGCCGTGCCAGCCCCTGGAAGAGCCACAGCTTGGACAGGAGGGGTCAGTAGGCTGGGGGGCTCGACGGGCCGGGGGGCCTCGGTGGGATGGGGGGGCTTGGCAGGACAGGAGGGCTCGGCGGGCTGGGGGGCCTCGGTGGGATGGGGGGGCTCAGCAGGCTGGGGGGCTCGGCGGGCTGGGGGGCCTCGGTGGGATGGCGGGGGGTCAGCAGGCCAGGGGCTCAGCAGGCCGGGGGGCTCGGCGGGCTGGGGGGTCTCAGCAGGCTGGGGGGCTCGGCGGGCCGGGAGCCTCGGTGGGATGGGGGGTCTCAGCAGGCTGGGGGGCTCGGCGGGCTGGGGGGCCTCGGTGGGATGGGGGGTCTCAGCAGGCTGGGGGGCTCGGCGGGCCGGGAGCCTCGGTGGGATGGGGGGGCTCTGCTTCTTTAGCAGCTGGCTGGCTTTGCCAGAGCTTTCTCTCCAAGGGGCCAGTGCTTTTAACTTCCAGCCGCAAGCGCAGATCTAAGGGGGCTCGGAGCCTGGAACAGAAAACCCGACCCCACCCCCGTCCTCAGGAAGCGCGGGCACCGACGTGGCCCTTGGAGACCTCTCTGCAGTCGCCCTCCATGTGTATGTGTGAGTGTGCACACATGTGTGTGTGTGTGTATGTGTGAGTGTGCACACATGTGTGTGTGTGTGTGTGTGTGAGTGTGCACGTGCACACACTTTCAAGACCTAAAGGAGGAAGCCCAGGTGTCGGGGGCAGGTCTGGGGCAGCCTCCCGAGACCCAGTCCGGACGGCCCCACCCCTTCATCATCGCACCTCTGAGAGGACGGGCCCAAAGTCGGGAACACCTGGTTTCTCGGAGCCAGGAGGCGGCTCCTTGCGGGGCTGGAAGCCCCAGAGCCCTGGGCCCCCCCTCCGCTCCCCTGGGGCCCACCACAGCACACGGATCACGAGCTCCCACCGTCGCTGACTCCCCTTCGAGGCTCCCAGCACTTCCCACATTGTGCCCGGGGCCTGTCGGTGGAGACCAGCCTGTCCCAGAGCCATGTCTGTCCTTAGGGTCGCACCTCGACTGCCCAAATACTCCTGAATGAAAGCTTTTCTCCCATTGGGCGGCTTCCTGGATGGAACTTTGCACCCATGGCGGTGTATAAACGGGGCACTGCCGTGGACGGGGGCCGAGTCTGCTCACACTGGCCCCCTCCCTTGCAAAGACCCTGCCGGGGCTGCTCCAGATGAGGGGCCTGAAGCAAGCCTGCCCGTGGTCACAGCTAGGGCGCATCTGAGGCTGGCTCTGGGCCCGGGTTTCCCGGTGCCCACCAGCTGCTCCATTGGGGACAGACCACCGAGCCCTGGGGTCCTCACAGGCTCCATGCCCGTGGGCACACGGGCCTCACACATGGCAAGCAGATCCCGGGGGCTTGAAGTCCCGACCCCAAGGCACAGCCGGTGAGCTGGTGCCCATGTGGCTGGCGGAGGCCCCCGAGCAGGGCTGCCCAGCCCAAGCAGAGCACTGCCGGACACCCGGCCCCCCCACGACCGTACGCTGGTGGTGAAGGGGGACAGAGCTCCCAGAGCTCTCTGCTCCAGGATCCATCTCTGAGCCCCTCACTCATGAGGACCCGAGTCAGATCATCTCCCTCCCCTCACGGACACTCACAAAAACAAGCCCTTGGTGGTGGAAGACAGATGGCCAGTCATCTTTATTTTTGTGCAATTCTCGGTTTAAATTAATGATTAAAAAAAAAAAAAAACACAACCATCCAAAAGGCACTTCGGAAACAAGGGTTACAGAGCGCTGCCCTCCCGTCCTGCCCCCTACTCAGCGGAGGCCCGTGGCCCTGGGCCGGCCCAGAGGGGGCAGGCAGCAAGGCTTCCTGCAGCTGCCCCAGGGACGGAGGCCCCGAGGTCGGTACCTGCCTCCCCGGCCCGGCTCCAGGCCACAAGAAGCCCGGTGCACCGGCTCCTCCCGGGCCGGGCCGCTGCTCCGAGGCGGGCACGGTGACCACCTCCAGCCCCAAGGCAGATAACGGAGAAGGCCCGGCCGGCTGCCTTCCTCGCATTTGGAGCCCATGCAGTAGGAAATGCGCTGGGAGGCCAAGGACGGGCCAGAAACGGCTCAGCATCATGGACAGCACTCTGGGCCCTTCTCGGGGGTCCCATGCTCCCAGTGGTGTTAAGAGGGAGCACCCGGGTCTGGGGGCCTGCGAGAGAGCTCCCCCACAGCCCCCATGTCTCCTGCCCGGGGCCTTGCTCCTTCTGAGATCACCACATCGCCTCCGGAGGTCCAGGAAGGGCGGCCCTCCGAGAGCCGGGGGCTGCAGACTCCTGGGGACTCGACAAACTTGTGCAACGCCCCCGACGAGCTGCAGAAGCCCGGGGGACGCCAGGGAGGGGAAGGGTTAAACCAACGAGAACTCGGGCTTACTTAAAGTGTCTCAGGCCAGGGCCCATCGCTTCCATGCCCCGTGCAGCCGGACAGGGGCCAGGGAGCTTTCAGGGGAGCGCTCAGCCGAGCAATCCCTCAGAGCCCCTCAGAGCCAGCAGGACGCCGCCTCTTACCCAGGAGGCTCCTTTCCATCCCAGCCCCGCACTCTCTCCATTCTTATTGACGAGAATCTCCAAGTCGCGAGGATTTCAGTAGCGGGGAGCCCTGGAAGCACTGACCAGCGGGGGGACCAGTCACCTCGGGAGCTCCCAGGTTGGGGGAGCCTCCTACATATCCTGTCAGCTGTTCCATGCCTCCCCCAAGAGCCCAAATACCCTGTGGGGGCGGGGAGGCGAGCCCAGGCGTCTCCTGGCTTCCCGGAGGAAGGAGCCCCAAGAACTGGGCCCAAGGCCAGAGTCTGAGAGGCACAAGGTCCAGACAGAGCTGGGGGCTCTCCCTTTGGTGGGCTCCTCGTCCTCCAACACCAGCTGGTGAGAGGACGCTCTCAGAAGCCGGACTGGGACTTGGGGCCCTCCCCATTCGCTGGCTGAACAAGCCTTTGGCCACGGGAGGGGCCTCTCAGGGTGCAAGGGGAGCACTCCACCTCCCCTGGGACCACCCGGTGCAGTTTTACTCAGAGCCCTCCTGCAAACACTGGGGAGAGGGACATTCAGAGAAGACCCAACAGGCATGTGGGAGGGGCCGGACTCAGAGAAACTTCAAGATGGGCCAGGCTGAGGATGGACTGTGGGCACTTGCACCACGCTGGGACGGGGGAATGAGGCAACTCCTGCTGGGTCCCGGACCAGGCATCCAAGCTGAACTCCTCCAGAGTGGCCACAGGCTCTGTGCTGGGATGGAGCTGCCACGGGCTGCAGGGTCCCCCACGGGCTGCGGGGTCCCCCACATTTCTGATTCATGGAGCAGAGACAAGCTCAGGGGCTTGGGGAAGCAGCAGCAGCTCCTCTGTTCTCAGAAGGGCTCTTCTGTTTAAGGGAGGTTGGATTGGAATAGAAAAAGCCCCCTTCCTACCCCAGATCTACTGCTTCCAGGAAGCCACAGGGAGCCTAGGTGTCAACCACCCTCTGTGACGGACACAGAGGGATGAGTCTGAGGCCAAAGCTCACTCTTTTTACTCAGGCTGTCTCCTGGCTGCCCACAAATGGAGGCATCTAGTTTGGGAAATACGAATCCTTCACATCTCTATCTCCATACACCCACCCACCCACCCATCCATCCACTCATCCATTCATCCATCCATCCATCCATCCACAATCCACCCACCCATCTACCCCTGGACCACTAGGCTGCCACACTGCACAGCTGCTGCCTGGGCTTCCTACAGAAGGCGACACAACCGTTTAACAAAGATTTTTGGCAGGGTCCCAAGGTCCCAAGTGTCCTCCTGTCCGCACTGCCCTGACCACCTGCCGCAGGTGTGAGGGGCCCCCATCTGGGCCCCCTCTGCTTGGGAAGACTCCGTCTTTTACCGGTTCCCCGACTTCTCTTGGGGACCTTCTTTTCTGTCGGCTTCACTCGCTTGCTTGGCGGGTGCCTCGGGCAAGGCGGGCTGATACCTGTAGGAATAACCGTAGGGGCGCAGGTGGTGCACGAGGTACTCCAGCTGGTACATAGTCGTAGAATCGACATAGTGGAAGGAAACGGCGAGGTCTGAACAGCAACCCGGGCCCTGGAGCAGAAGAGAGAGGAGAAATGAGGAGGGAGGGGCAGGACCGAGGCATGGCCGCCCACTCCTGCTCCCTGTGATGGGATGAAGGCCCATCCCAGAGAAAACCCGGAGCGGGCTTTGCTGTGTGGCTGGTGGAGCGGCGAGCTGATCCAGCCGCTCTGGGCGGCAGTCTGGAAGTGTGTCCGAGGGCAATCAAACGGGGCTGCCCTGGGCTAGCACGGCCAGCTACGAGTCACAAAGAGAGTAAGGAAAGGGAGGAGGACTCGTGCGCACAGCAGCACTAGGAACAGCTCTTTTTGGGGTGCCAAGAACTGCCAACTCCAACGACTCTCGCTGGGGAGGGAACAGCCGAGCGGACTCCGGCACGTGGACGTGAGGGAGCGTCATTGTGCTCCAAGAGATGCCGAGCAAAGTGCCAGTAACGGCCGGCGCTCGGCCGCGATCGACTCGGCCTTCTCAGCAACAGTGGCCCGAGACGGTCCCAAAGGGCTGCGGACACAGTGTGGCGGCCCCCTCCGAGAGGCGACGCCACCCCCCTCCCCTCTGAAGGCAGCCAGGCTTACAGCTCACGACGCCGGCCGAAGGGTTGACAGAGAAACAAAGATGCCCCCAGTTCGTCGCTCCCCAAAAGCGGGAGCCAGCCTCCCACCGCTGAGGAAGTGCTGTCATGAGGGCACCGAGATATCTCTACGAGGAGCAGGGAGGGCTTATGGAAAGACAAGCGCCGCTTGCTGTCAGGGAGGTCAGGACATCGGGGGAGGGTCCACTTCCTCCGTCACTCATTAACCAGAAGCCTCGGGCCTGCCTGGGCCACGCCGGAGGTCTCCAGTCGGTCTCCATCTCCTCCTGACTCAGCAGAGCTCTGGCCTCATGGAACGAGGGGTCCTGGAGCCACAGGAGGGATGCCGTAAGCCATGTGTTCGATCACCTTCTCCAGGGACTGGGGCCTCACTGACGTACCCCTGTTGTTACTGGGGAGGCCTTGGGAGGACCGGGCTCCCCAACAGCCCCTGTGTGAGCCCACTGGACCCCAGATGGAGCCAGGAAGCCCTCAGATATCGTTCACAGGCTCTAGGCCGAAGCCTCAGGTGACGCTCCGGCATGTGGGGAGGGGACGAGACTCTGCCCGCTCGGGCTGAATGGCTGCGAGTGCTCTTAGGTTCCTTCTGGCTCCAGTTTAGCCACGTGGGTAGAGGTCGCCTTGGCCATCGAGCCGTTTCTTTCCATGTTCAGCCCAGCCGATGGCCAGGGAAAGCTGCAGGAAGAGCTCTTGGACGTTCTGCTCCAGTTTGCCCAAGCCGTGCTGGGAGGCCCGCTGATGGAACACGGAGGTCGGGGAGCCCAGGCAAACCCAAGAACCTGCCGGGCAGAGGCTCTGCCTGGGAGGTAGCAGTCAAACCCAGGTCTTCATTTGTCTTAGGCTGTCTCCCCATTTCCTAACCCAGAGGACCCCCCATCCCCCCCATTCCTAACTATGTCAGGGCATGCATGAGGAGGCTGAGAGTGACCAGGAGCACCAATACTAGTCACCATCCACCTCATCACAGGTATCCCACTCTGGGCGGCTCCAGGCCCCAGGGAAGGCTCCTCGCTCCAGGCCGTTACGAGCATCCCAGCCGGCTGGCGCTGCCCCGTCTTTGGCCCGGCCCCACGCAGGCGCACGGGAGACCGCGTGGAGGGCCCGGACATGCTGACCAGCCCGTTGGCTCCCCAGGGGCTGGGCCGCCCCCCTCCAGAGTGGAGAACCGCTGCCGCCCTCTGCCCCAGGGAAACATCGGGAAGCCGCAAAGAGAAAGGGCAGGATTCTGCCTCCATTTCTTTCTTTTTCTTTTGCTCGAGTCTTCTTGCACAAAATGACCAATGTGGAAACATTTTCCATAATTGTCCAAGTGCAGCCTCTATCTGACTGCTTACAGCCTTAGGAGGGGAAGAGGGAAAGGATTTGGAACTCAAAACTTTAAAAAGGACAATATATTTAAAAAAAACGTTTTTACATAATTATGATTATATATAATATCATTAAGGGGAAATATATTTAAACTTACTTTGAACATAAATAAAATCAGAACTGAAAAAAAGTGACCCTGGAGGGCCCAAGACTGAGAGGGCCTACCACTGGCAACTCCTTTTGGGACCTGGAGAGCTCCTGGTGCACCCTAATAGCTCGAAGCTGAAATACCCAGGATCCGGCCGATGCCGAATCGGTTTGACCTGAGAAGCGTCGCTTTAGGCACAAACGGAACCCCCGACACGTAGGGAACCCTGTGTGGTGAGTGACCACCTTGGAGCCTCGCCACAACTGGGGGAGGTGGGTGCTGTATCAGGCCGTTTCTCAGAGGGAGAAGGCGAGGCAGAGGGAGGTTCGGGAGCCTGCCCGGGAGCACACAGCTGGCAAGGATCAGAAGCTGATCCCGGGGGTTCCCACTTGCGGGCCCTGTGTTCTGTCCACTATCACCCAGTTGCTTCTGTGTCACCAGCAACACTTGCTCCCAAGCCCCCTGAACGACGTGTGGACGGGCACTCTCCCAGGACCTAAGAGACCGTCACTAAAATGCTCACGCTTTCTTCTTAAAAACCTTTTCTACACATGTAACTAGGGACGGGGCAGAGAATAACATTACTGAGGACTCTTCTCCAAGGCAGAGCCTCTGGCCACTACGGGGATCCCGCCTGCCAAGATGAGTGAGCTCCCCTTCCTGGCCCTAATTTCCTGGTGCCCCCTTGGGAACGCTTCACACCTGGAGGCCGGATGCCAGGTTCAGGAGGCAGTACCCCTTCCTGAAGGAGGCCCAGACCCTCCAGCCGGCAGGTCTCCCAACTCTCCTCCCCCCTTTCTGGACCCCTGGGCATGTGAAACCTCCTCCCTGCAGTCTGGGCATCTGGGTTTTTCATGGGGGGAACCCCCCGCCCCCCAGTCGGGGACCGACTGCTCCACACCACAGAATGGGAAGGGAGCATCCCCTGAACTGCTGGCTTGTTTCCCCAACTCTGGGTCACTTCCAACCTCCAGGCCCTTGCACGCCAAACTCTGCCCCCACCCCACTCACTCACAGCCTTTGCCACGCCTCCCACTCCATACCCCCCCTCGGGCTTGAGTCTGCCTCCGGGCCCAGAACAGGAAAACTGTCCCTTCCTCCAAGCGCCCACGGTGGGGGAGGACGTTTCTAAGATGGATGCTAGGCACAAAGACCTGCCCCGAGCCGGGCTGCTGGCCCCTCACTGTGCCCATCCAACAGCAGGGGAACCTGGGAAAGGCAGCCCCAGCCTGAGCCGCTTCTGGGCAGACACTCCCCTTCACAAACATTCAAACAGACAGAGCTAGGGGTTTGGGGTTCAGAGGCCGACTGTGTGTGACCCCCGAGATGAGGCTCTCTGAAGCCCAGACCCAGGGCCAACACCCCCCTCTCCTTGGGGTGCACACCAGTCCCCTCCCTCCCTGGCGCCCGGCCCCTCCCTCCCGGCCCCGCAGATGGCCCCTCACCTCGACAGGCGGGTAGTAGTTGTAGTTCCAGTACCAGAAGGTCTTGGGCAGGTAGCCCTTGATGAGGTGGTGCTCTGGGACAAAGGGGTGGAAGGTCTCCTTGCCGCTGGGGTCGCGGGAGTCTCCGGCCTCCACGCCGATGGCCTCCATGCACTTGCCGAGCGCCAGGTCCTCCACGGAGGAGCTGTGGGAGCACCTGTTGGTCCTGAAGGCCTCCACGAACCTCCGCAGGGCCTCCCTGCTGAGCACGTAGCCGGCGCCCCCACTCATGTAGCCCTGCTTGACGTAGGGCTTGAAGCGGCGCCCGAAGTAGATGGGCTTGGCGGGGTCGTGGCGGGCCAGCAGCCAGCGCAGGTTGTCCAGGACCACGTAGGTGTCGTCGTCGGCCTTCATGAACCAGTCGGCCTCGTCGGGGTGATGCTCGTACACGTACTGGAAGGCGCGGATGGTCTTCCAGTAGAGCTGGTCGCGGCCCTCGCGGGCGTCCAGCCCCACCGTGGGGAAGTCCTTGTTCTCCTCGGAGCTCATGAACAGCAGTCGGTTGCAGCGCCGGCCCCACGTGGCCTTGACGTGCCGGGCCTTCTTCTCCAGGTTCTGAGGCCCCGTCATGACCCAGCAGAGGACCCGGACCCTGTGGTAGAGCTCCTCGGCCACGTGCTTGTCCTCATCTGCCGAGCAAAGAGGGCGCGGGTCAACTACCCAGTTCCCTCTCCCCGGGGCTGACCCTCGGCTTCCTCACTCTCTCCCCGGGCTGACCTTCAGCTTCCTCGTCCTCTCCCTGGGCTGACCCTCGGGCTTTCTTGCCCTTTCCCTGGGTTGGTCCCCACCTTCCTCGCTATCTCTCCCCGGGCTGACCCTCGGCTTCCTCGCTCTCTCTACAGGCACCACGGGACTTTCTGGATGACTTATTTCCTAAGTGAGAGCAGCCGCTCCTTCCCTCTGTCCCCCAGCTGCCAGCCAGCCTGTCCTAGATGAGGATTCCCTCACCTCAGGAGGGCACTCAGTGCTACTGACCCTGAGGAATCGGGCCGGTGCTCTGGTCCAGACCAGAACACGGCAAACCTGGCTCTCACGAGGCCCTTTCTCTCCCATTTCCCCACCAGGTACAAGTTGAACAAGCAGGCTTCTCTCCCCTGGGGCTGAAAATGGGGCCACAGGGGTCTTCCCCCCCCCACCCCCGACAAAGAGCCCTAGGTTGGAAGTAGCTTGAGACCCCAAGCTTGTCCCCTGGGAGAGGCCTGGCCTGGGAACTGGAAAGAGCTCTCCCAGGGAGAAAGGAAAGGGAAAGCAAGAGGCAGAATGGGGTAAAAAGAGGTGAGAAAGAGCTTTTACAGGGGAGGGAAGAGGGGGAGAAGAAGGGGAGTGAGTGAACCTCACTCTCATCAGAAGCGGCTCAGAGGAAACATGGGCCTGCAGCAAAGCAAGAGGGGAAGGGGCACGGGGAGAGGGATGTAGGGGAAGGCGTACTGGGGCAAGGACAAGGACTTCGAAATTGAGGGGATGCCCCTCAACTGGGGGGTGGCTGAATACACTGTGGGATGTTGTTCTGTGGGAAAGGATGAGCAAGACACCCTCGGAGCAGCCTGGGAAGTCCTCCGGGAGCTCAGGCAGGAGAAATGTCCTGGACACAAAGTAACAGCCATGCTCGGCACAGACAGTGCAGGACCCTCCACCCCCAGGAGGAGCTGACCCTGGCCGGTACAGGCTGAAGCACTGTTTTACTTGAGGGTTTTTTCTTTTCTTTTTTTTTTTTTTTGGGGGGGGGCCTCTATGTTTTCCTTTGCCACATGACTTTTATGGAACTATTTTGCATAACTTCACATGCGCCTTCTCAATGGGGGGAGGGGGGCAAGGGTGTGGGGAGGACAGGAGAGTGTGGAACTGAAAGTTTGGGGGAGGAGCTCTTGCAGCAGAGCCTCAATGGGTTCTATTGTCTAGGTTCTGCCTGAGCGGGCACTCGTGGCAGAGGCATTAGGAGCAGCAGCCGCGGCCAGGAAGAGAGAGACCGGGCAAGGCAGGAAGCTGCAGGTTCCCAGGGGCCGTGGGGACGGGAAGGCCTCTGCCTTCTGCAGAAGCAGCGTCCCCCCAGCCTCCAAGGTCACCCGCCCGGGAGCCTGGCACACATCCTCACCTCGGTGCTGGCTGATGTCGGCCCCAAAGTCCATCTGGCCTTCGAGGTGCCCGTGGGCAGAGTCCTCCGCATGCCGGGCGTGCGGGTCATTGTGGATGATGTGTGGCTGGGTCTCAGCTGGCTTCTCCAGCAGGATGTGCAGGATCTGGTAGCACAGGAAGAAGCCCACCACGGAGCCACACAGGAAAGTGAGCAGGCTGGGGAGCGACTTGGAGGCCATTTCCTGGGGGCGCCCCTCTGCAGGGACAGGGGGCTCATCACCTGCGTGGGACAGAGACGGACGCTCAAATGGGCAAATAACGGCATCCTCGCCCCACCCACCACTGCTCAGGGAGGGTGTAGGTCACAGGGGAAGCAGCCAGACCGACTGGGCACAGGAATAGCCCCAAGGGCTGAGGAGGAGGGCACAGACTCCCCAAATCCCCAGGGTTAAGAAGGAGGGCACACACAGGCTCCTGTCCCCCTGGGGCTGAGAAGGGTATTATACAAGGCTCCCAGACCTCAGGGCTGAGGAGGAGGACACATAGGCTCCTGGACCCTTGGGGCTGAGGAGGAGGGCACAGACTCCCCAAATCCCCAGGGCTAAGAAGGAGGACTCACAGACTCCTGGACCCCTGGGGCTGAAGAAGGTACACACGGCTCCCCGCCTTAGCCACAGACCCAGGAACCTGTGGCCATGGGGCCCAAGCTTTCCCAGCATGCCAGACAAGTGACCTCAGCCACGAGGTTCTGCACTTGCAGGCAGGAAGGAGGCCCAACCAGCTGTGTGTTTCCAAAGCTCAGGTGGCCGGGAACTGTAGGCCATCTCGGCTCACTGACGGACAAGAAGCACAGCCCCTTCCAAAGGAACTGAACCGAAAAAAGGCTGGTGGAGTACCAAGAACCGAGCCCAGAGGGACAACATGGTGGCCGGCGTATGAGGGAGAGACCACGTGGCGGCCAGCACTGGACACACCTCAAAGATGGTGGGGAGGACGGAAGCTGGCTGGGCTGGCCCCCGCCTGGTCACGGCAGGGGGTCGGCTGAGCGGCACCGGGGGCTCCTGTGTGCTCTAAACCGTCCCAGCAAGGAAGCGAACACTGGGCTGGCCTGGCCGCGAGCCCTGGTGGACTCTGGACGTGGGAGACCATCCAAAGGTGGGGCAGGGAAAGCTGGTTAGGGAGCACTTGGATTTTCAGGCCCTGCGGTGGAACCCTCATCCTTCTTGTGTCCACGACCAAGCCACTGGGCAGTTGTTCATGGAACGTGCCACCGGGGAAGGAAGAGGGAGCGGTCTGTCTGACATATTTAGGGTTTGGGCATTTTTCAGAAAAAACGGTCATTTGGCCAATATTGACCCACTCAGGAAAGTATCCCTCCTCCCCACCAAAAAGAAGCAGGTGCGCGGGCACACACACACAACCTGCAGCAAAGAGGCCCCAGAAACTCCCTTCTCTCTCTGCCCTCTGAGCACTCAGGGGAAGGGGCGCTGGGGACCACCTCCCCAAAGCTGATGCCCACCAATGGAGGCAGCCCCCCAGCCAGTCCCAAGCTGCCCAGGGCCCGGTGGCTACAAACACCCTCAGAAAGCGCTCCCTTTACCAGGTGTGGCCAGGGAAGCACACGGGGCAAGCTCTTTCTGGGAAGTTCCTTCGCTGGAAGATTTTCAGCCCACGTGGAACAGCGGGACTGAAGGGTCAGGACATCGGGCTCAAAATGCCCGTGCAGGCAACGACCCTGGGAAGCTCTGACGCGTAAAGGGCCCCCAGAGTGACAAGCTGCTCCCCTCCCCTAGCGTTCAGCAAGGAAAGCCTCGGGGCTCTCGAGGGCCGTCCTCGCCTGCCTTCCGGGCACGCTAAATCTGTCATGTCAAAATGCCACACAAATGCCCCTAAGGGCCGTCACTATTCCAATTCTGGAATATTCTACTTTTTCCCAATTACACGTTAAAACAAGCAGTTTTTAAAATTTGAATCCAAATTCTCTCCCTTTCTTCCTCCCTCGAGACCATTAGCAATTCAGCACAGGTGTACATGTGGGATCATGGGAAATGCTTTCCCATTTGTCATCATGTACAAGATCTCAAGGGAGGAGGAAGGGAGGAGGGAGGGGAGGGAGGAGGGAGGAGGGGAGGGAGGGGAGGGAGGAGGGAGGAAAGGGGAGGGAAAGGGGAGGGAGGGGGAGGGAGGGGAGGAAAGGGGAGGGAGGGAAAGGGGAGGGAGGGGGGAGGGAAAGGGGAGGGAGAGAAAGGGGAGGGAAAGGGGAGGGAGGGGAGGGAAGGGGAGGGAGGGGGGGGAGGGGGGAGGGAAAGGGAGGGAAAGGGGAGGGAGGGGGGAGGGAAAGGGGAGGGAGGGAGCTTCGGTTGGCCCTTCTCTGGGGGACACAGCGAGCTTCATTAGGAGTCCTTTGGGCCTAAGGTGGCGTGAGAAGCGCCCAGGCCTTCATGGCTGATGGTTCACAAGGAGAACTTCCTCCTGCTTCTGCTGCTTCATCCTGCGTCGGTTCCCTCCGTCTTCCCAGCTGCCTTTCTTGCTGAGGGACCCAGCCTCCAGGTCCCTTCGGGCACTAACCCCTCCCTTGACACCTGCAGCCCACTAGGCCCATGCTGGGTCCACTCAGACCTGCAATCTCTCCCTTGGCTGGAAGCCCAGCAGCGGCTTAGCTGGGTGCACACGTGCGCACATACACACTCACACTCACACTCACACACTCACGCACACATCCTGGCTAATCTAACCCAAGTTAGGCTGTGAATGGCTAGAACGGCCCCTGGCTCCTTCTTGTGGCCACTCAGCCCCCCAGGCAGGGGCAGCCAGCGGTACGGGAGGCAGAGCCCGGCCCGGAGGCGGGCCCAGACCCGCCACAGCCCCGCGCCTCCTCTCTGCCTCAGTTTCCTCCGCTGGGAGCTGGGGCTGATAACGGCACCTCTGTGGGCGCGCTCAGGGCCTGGCGCACAGCAGGCGCTGGGGGGCCTTCCTTCCCACCCCGCAGAAGAGCCCGGGGCCGCGGCCGGAGGCACAAGGCATCAAGCACCCTCGCAGGCTCTGGCCCCCGCGGCCCGCTGCCCTTCGCCCGCCTCCCTCCGAGCCCCGCTCCGGTGACCTTGCCGCACCCACGAACGCTCGGGCCCCGGGCAGGGGCTGGTGCCTCCCCGCCGTGCTGTGTGGCAGAGGCCCTGGCTGACTCCTGGGCCTGGCAGGGCCAGCTGGGACCGAGGCCCTGGGGGCTCACACGGCCGCGCCCAGCTTGTGCCCTGGGTGGCGCTGCTGACCGAGGCCCCCCAGCCAGGCTTCCCCCTGACCCAGGAGGCAGAGGCCAGAAGTGACGGAGGCTGCCACGTGAGGCTCCTTATCTGTAAAACGGGTGGAGAAGGGGTTGGATTACCGGATGCCGGGCAATTCCTGGTCAAGGAGCCGGCCAAGAGGAAAGGGAATCTGGGCTGGGGGCAATGACCGCCGGGCCAGGAAGCGCCACCCCCCCTCCCCCGGCCCGGCCCCGGAGGCCCACGGTTCTGGGCTCCCCCAAGCAGCGGGAGGCACCCCCGGGGCCAGAGGGCGGGAGCAGCGGCCAGTCCCGCTCCCCCGCCCGGGGCCCCCAAGGCAGCCCCGGGCCCCCAAGGCAGCCCCGGGCCCCCAAGGCAGCCCCGGGCCTGGGTGCAAATCCTGCGGGCAGGTAAAGGGGCGGGGCCGGGGCGGCTCCACAGCCCGGGACAGCCCGGGCTCCCCCAGAGGAACCCGGACACAGCCTGGGCCCGGGGCCCGGGACTGGGCCCACTTCCCAGCGGGGGACACTGAGGCCGGCCCTTGTTCCAGGACTTCCCGGCCCCGGACCCCGCGCCCCGAGGGAGCCCCAGAGGAACCTCTCGGGGCCGGCAGCGGCCGGGGGGGGGGGGACGGGGGGTCCCAGGGACAGCCGCCGGGGGGGAGGGGGGCTCGTGGCCAGGGAGACCAGGGAAAACCGGCCCTGGTTCCTCCTTTACTTCTGACCCAGCCCAGGGCTACTCACTTTTCGGCCACGGCGGCTTCCCGGGGAGGGGCAGAGCCGCCGCCGCTCCTCCCCAACCTCCTCCCAGGCTGAGCTGCGGCACCCAAGGGCGGCCTTCTTATCTACGGGCGTGGGGGAGGGGAAGAGGAAGCAGGTGGGAGGGGGAAGGGGGAGGGGAAGGAGGAGGGGAGGGGAGGGAGGGGGAGGGGAGGGGAGAGGAAGGGGGAGGGGAGAGGAGGAAGGAGGGGAGGGAGAGGGGAGGGGAGAGGAGGAAGGAGGGGGAGGGGAGGGGGGAGAGGCGGAGGCCGCGGGGAAGGCCGGGGGAGGGGCAGAGGGGCCCCGGGGCGGACCCCGGGAACTTCGGCCGCGGGTCAGTGTCCGGGTCGCTCTGGCCGCCGCCGGCCCCTCCGCAGCGCCAAGCCCGGGCCTCAGTTTCCCCGGGCCGGGGCCGTACCTGACTCCGGCGTCCGCTGCTCCGGGCGCCCACCTTCGCGGCGGCTTCTCCTGGGGCCCCCGCCGGGCGGGCCCGCTAGCCCGCGGCCTGCCGGACCTCGCGGAGCCGGCCGGGCCGAGTCGGGCCGAGGCGGAGGGGGGGCGGCGGCGCAGGCCGGCCCCGGGCCCCGGGCCCCGCCTCTCTCCTCCCCCTCCCGCCCAAGGCGCAGCAACCTCGGGGCGGGCCGGAGTGACGAGAGGGGCTGCGATTGGCCGGCTCGCCCAGGGGGCGGGGCCAGGGCCGCTGACTGCGCCCGCCCCGCCCCCTGCGGGCCGGGGCTCGGGGGCGCACGTCACGTGCTCGGGAACGGCTGCGGCTGGACTGGGAGGCCGCGGGGTCCGCCGCGGGAGGGGGCGGGGCTCGCAGGCTCGGGCCCGACCGGGACGCGAGTGCGCCTGCGCGCCGGGGCGGGCACCCTTGGCTGGGCCGGGGCTTCCCGGCTCCTCCTCGGGGATGGAGCGAGCGCGACCCCGCCCCTTGGAGGGCGCTCCAGCCTCCCGGGGGCGAAAGCGGCGGCCGTCCGGGCCGGCCCAGGGAGCCCCGGCAAACGGGCAGGAATGGGGGCGGGGGGGGCAGGCCCCTCGGACCTAGAGGCCTTGGGGCCGCCCGCGCCCCCCCCCCCCCCCAGCAGAGGGTGCCTGGGCCGGACGCTCGGGTCCCCCGGGCTAGAACCGGGCGCCCCAGCATTTATGGAGCACCTGCTGTATGCGCGGCAGGAGCCCCGCCCCCGGAGCTTCCGTCTGGCAGCCGCGGCCCTTCCGGGGGTGGTGCCGGGAGCGTCCGGGGAGGCCAAGGGGAGGCGGGGAGGTGCCCGCCGGCCGGACGGCGCAGGGGCCACCTGGAGCGGCCGCGTTGCCTTCCCCGGTGAGGAAGCTGAGGCACAGGGAAGGGGCTCCCGGGCCCGGGCTCGGCGCGGGGGGAGGTGGCCCCGAGGCAGCTCCCCGGAGGCTCCGGGCCTCCCTGCCGGAAGGACGCGGCCTCGCACCGGGCAACAAGCCCCAGCGGGGGCGAGGCCAGGCCGCGGGGCGAGGCCGCGCGTTCGGGGGGCAGGACCCCGGGCTGCTGGGGAGGGAGCCGGCGGGGGGGGGGGAGGGGGCCCCGGGCGGGGCAGCCCCCTCCCCCCGCGTCTCCCCGGCCCGCGCGGTCCCTGAGGCCTTCTCCGTGAGGCGGGCCGCGAGGCCTTCACGTGCAGCCGGCCTCGGCGCGGGGCTCCGTGAGTGCGCGGCGCCCCCTCCTCTCCTCGGATCCGGGGCCTCCCAGAAGCAGCGGCGCCGCCGCGGCCGGTCCCAGGGCTCGGGCCGCCCGAGAAGGGCTGACGAGGCGGCGGCCCCCCCGGCCCCAGGCCCCAGCTCCCCGTCGGAGATGCTTGCCCCTGTTTGCCCCGTGGGGTGGGGCTCCCTCCCAGCCCCCTCCCCGCCGCCCCCGGCGAGAACAGTGCAGCGCGCTCCCCGAAGGGTTTCCCGGCCGGGCCCGGCGGAGCGTTCTGGAGATGGCGAAGCGCTCCGGGGTCTGTGCCGAGGAAAGCTCACGGCCAGTGGCCCTGACACGCTGAGCCCCAGGGGACGGCGGACAGGCCGCTAAGTGAGCAGGGCGGCTCCGAGCGCCTCCTCTCTGCGCGGGGCAGCCCCTTCCCAGAAGCAGCGGGCCCTGAGGGCGGGGTGGGAGGCGGCGGCGGCGGGGCCTTGGCGGCCGGTCCTGGCAGACCCTCCCGGCCCTCTCCCCATTCCTTCTCTTGGCCCCGCCCGAGCCACCCGCTGGCCCTCCTCCTGCTGCTCCCGCCCAGGGCAGCCTGCGCCGGGCTCCGCTGTGCAGAGCCCACGGCGGCCTTCAAACTCACGCTACTGAGGGCCCCTTTCCCACCCCCTCCCCCAGGCCTCGGCCCTTTGACTTCTCCTCTTTAAAATTAACTTATTTTTATTTGTTATGATAGCTTTTTGCTGGCAGAACCCCTGCCTGGGTACTTCTTTACAGCATCATCCCGTGCACTCACTTGTGTTCCTGCTTTCCCCCCCCCCCCCCAGACGGCAGGCAGTCCTGTACATGCTGAATAGGCTACAGTAGATCTTGGGTGCAGAACCGAACAGTTCTCTTGTTGCTCGGGGAGAACAGGATGTAGAAGGTAGAAGACCCGGGAAGAAGAACAAAAGTACAGTTTGCATGCATTTCCCCGCGTGCTTTCTCTGGGTGCAGCCGCTTCCGTCCACCGCTGATCGATTGAAACTGAGTTAGATCTTCTTGTCAAAGAATCCTCTTCCATCAGATTACATCCTCATGCAGTGTCGCTGTTGACGTGTGCAATGAGGTCCTGGTTCTGCTCATTTCGCTCAGCATCAGTTCCTGTGAGTCTCTCCCAGCCTCTCTGGATCCTCCTGCTGGCCGTTTCTTGCAGCCCCCTTTAACTTCTCATGTGTTTTTTCATGTCTTTGCACGGACTGTGTCCCCATTGTCGAGCCCATTGCTCCCTGAGGGCCAGCGCTCCCGCTGCCTCTCTCCCCGGCTCCATTCCCTGCTGGCCAGTTCTGTTCCACTCTTCCTGAGCCCAAGCCTCTTCCTCTTGGAAGAAAAAGCAGGAGTCAAGGAAGGGGGGAAGGGGCAGGACCTGCTTCCTTCCCACCATCCTCAGCTTCCTACCCCAGCAGCCCTCCCCTTTCCTGGTGCAGGCGGGGCAGGATCTACAGGTGGTCAGAGCCAGGCTTGGGGGCCATGGATTCTCCTGGGTCTGACACCCGTGGAAAGGTCGGTGCTCGCGTGCTGCGGTGTGCTGCTGGTGACTGGGGGCCCCTGGGCAGCGCCCAGCTGGAGGCCCTGGTGGTCAGCACCTGGGGCCGGGATAGCTCCACCATCCCCCAAAGGACCTACTGAGGGCTTCATTTCCTGGAGCATCCTAGCAGACCTAGAGACAACACTGGCCCAGAACCACCCCCAGGGCCCAGCAAATACTGACAGGATACGGAGGAAAGTGGCAATGGAGGGAAGGCCCCGGCCCTGGGGGAAGCCCCAAGCGTCCTGGGCCGGGCGGTTTTAGCGTCCCCGTTCTGACCCACTCCCAGCCGACTTGTTCTCAGACTACTGAACACCTGGTCTTGACATCCACTTCGAGAGGAAAGAAAAGGGGCGTTCAGAAATCACCAAGTGGTACCGAGACTGGCCACTTCCTCTCGGGGCCTCTCCAGGTGATGGTCCCTTACTGGAATCCCCATTACCACCTGGCCTTCGGAGGCAGCCAATCAAAGGCAGGAACAGCCTCAGCCAAGCTCCGGGCGGCTTTTCTGCAACTTCCAGCAGACCCCTTCTGGTTTCCATGGAAATGATCCTCGCCTGGGAGGAAGAGACAGAAAATGGAGCAATAGATGCTGCCAGCCCAGGGAAAGCTTGGGAGAAGGGGATCCAGCAAATGGGCTTTGACCCTCCTGCGCTCAGCCAAGGAGCATCGGGCAAGCTCCCAGAGGGCGGCAGGAAGCTCTGGACACGTCCGGGAACTTGAGAGAAGGGGGGGGAGATGAAGGGGAAGGGGGGGCAGCCACAGGCCTGCTGTCATTGCAGGCGACCCTGGGAAAGAGATAGCGTTTGTTTACTCTGCATTTCTTCCACAGTAATTGTGTGCCACAGTGACCCTTCCCCAAAGTAAAACCAGAGGCTTTCAAGGTAAAAAGCAAAAAGGATGAACCACAATCTCATGAGAAAGAGCAACTCCCAACAGACACGCTCAGTAGAGGAGAGCAAACTGCAGAGGAGACCCTAACGCAGAAGCCCCCCCTCCCCTTCCGCCCTTTTCTCCCATGGGCCGGGGAGCCTCATTTACTCGGAGACTAAATACCCCAGAAACAAAGAATACCGCTCAATAAGCGGTATTCTTTATAAGGCTTAAATGCTAATGAAAGGGGGGGGGCAGGAAGGAAATGCTTGTTTCCCTAAATTAATCAAACATCTGCAGCTTTTAGCCCCAGCTTTGTGCTATTGCAAAGTCTCCAGTCCCAATTGGGCCACATTCTGAGGAGAGGTCTTTGCTCAGTTTGTCCCATTCCATAATTAAAACAATGATGAATCCCCGGGGAAGAGGGGATTGAGAAGTAGCCAGGTCTGGGTTCATATCCCACCCTGGGACCGCAGGAAACCCTCCGGGACCAGGAGGCGCCGGCCTGCCTTGGCAGAGGGGAGTCCTGCGTCAGAAATTCTCCAGGCCCATGAAGGCTCAGATCTGGCCCCATCTTCACCCAGTCCTCAGTAAGCCAAGAGTTCTCCGGCCATTGTCTCCAATCTTAATAAAACCCGGAGAGCACAACAAAGATGGAAACAAAGTCCCGAAGACCAGGGACTACAAAAGCAGCCAAGACCCCATGGTGGGGGGCCGGGGCTGGAGCTGGGAGAGAAGTGGAAGCTGGAAGGCTTCTGAGCAACTTGTCAGCCGTGAAGGCCACACCCAGCCACCACTGGGTACACAGTTAAAGAAGAAGAGCTAACAATTTACCAAAGGGTGGGGAGGGAGGGGGAACCTATATTCAGCAAGTCATTTGAGTGCCAATGTTTTTCTGGGCACTCACTCAAGCTGGACTCCAGATGCCAAACAAAGCAGTGTTTGCAGTTCAGAAACTTTCTTTCTTTTTATATGCTTAATAAATGATTTATTTTTACAATAGCTTCCCCCCAAAAAAATACCTGCAAAAGGGGCAGCTGGATGGCGCAGTGAGTGGATAGAGCACCAGCCCTGAAGTCAGGGGGGCCTGAGTTCAAATCCAGCTTCAGACACCTAATACTTCCTAGCTGTGTGATCCTGGGCAAGTCACTTAACTCCAATTGCCTGGGGGGGGGGGGAGAGGGATACATGCAAAGATAATTTTCAACATTTTCAACATTCACCCTTGCAAAACCCATGTTACAAATTTTTCTCCCTCCTTCCCCACCTCCTTCTCCCTTATCCAATATATTTCTTCTAGTTCCACAATTATCATGCTGCATAAGAAAAATCAGATAAAAAAGGAAAGAAAGCAAACAAAAAAGATGAAAATCCTATGTTGAGATCCACACTCACTTCCCACAGTCCCCTCTCTGGGTGCAGATAGCTCTCTTCATCACAAGACCATTGGACCTGGCCTGAATCATCTCATTGTGGAAGAGAGCCACGGCCGCCATCGTGAACAATAATCTCCCGCTTCTGCTCACTTCATTCAGCATCAGTTCATGTCAGTCTCTCCAAGTCTCTGAAATCATCCTGGTGGTCATTTCTCATAGAACAATAATATTCCGCAACATGCGTACACCAGCACTTATTGAGCCATTCTCCAACTGGTGGGCATCCACTCAGCAGAAACGCTCTTTAAGGGACATAACCTATAGATGAGGAGATAGAGACTCCTATCTCTAGGAACTGAGAGAGGACGAGAGCTTATGATGATATAAGCAATTAAAAAAAAATGGAGGCTGCAAAAGTAATTAAAAGCGATCTCATTTGGTTTGGGGTGGGGCACATAGAAAATGGGGGGCCCCACCCATGGCTGCTGGTGGGGTCACTCTGAGGACTCTTTGGGCCTGCCCTGGCAGCGAGAGCCGCAGGAAACAATCGCCTTCTTTGACCCACAATCACATGAATGGAGATACTCCAAGTGTCGTCTTAAATGAAGAGAAACATTTCATGAAAAACTAATATGTTTAATTGCAAAAAACTGGGAGAAACTTGATGTTCGGTGGTTGATGAGCGACTGTGTAACTGAAAATTATTTCTACAAATTAACAAATTAAACGTGATAGAAACAAATTTGGAAATCTAATAAATGAGTCAGAATCAGAACCCGTTTCTCACCCGGCTGCTCTTGTTCAGTTGGCTTTCTGGAGCCGGGTTCCAGCTTCCTCCTCAGCCCGGGGATTCTTGCTCATCAGGAAGCCTAAGTGGAGAGCTCCTCCCCCAACCTCGGCTTCGAGGCTTTCTCCCCCTACCAGGTTGTAAACTGCTTGAGGGAAGGGACTGTGCTTTTTTTTATTATTATTATTGTTAATAGCCTTTTATTTACAGGTTATATGCATGGGTAACTTTACAGCATTAACAATGGCCAAACCTCTTGTTCCAATTTTTCACCTCTTACCCCCCACCCCCTCCCCCAGATGGCAGGATGACCAATAGATGTTAAATACATTAAAATATAAATTAGATACACAATAAGTATACATGACCAAACCGTTATTTTGCTGTACAAAAAGAATCAGACTCTGAAATATTGTACAATTAGCCTGTGAAGGAAATCCAAAATGCAGGTGGGCATAAATATAGGGATTGGGAATTCAATGTAATGATTATTAATCATCTCCCAGAGTTCTTTCTCTGGGCGTAGCTGGTTCAGTTCATTACTGCTCCATTGGAAATTATTTGGTTCATCTCATTGTTGAAAAGGGCCACATCCATCGGAATTGATCATCATACAGTATCGTTGTTGATCTATATAATGATGTCCTGGTTCTGCTCATTTCACTCAGCATCAGTTCGTGTCAGTCTCTCCAGGCCTTTCTGAAATCATCCTGTTGGTCATTTCTTACAGAACAGTAATATTCCATAATATTCATATACCACAATTTATTCAGCCATTCTCCAATTGATGGGCATCCATTCAGTTTCCAGTTTCTGGTCACTACAAAGAGGGCTGCCACAAACATTCGTGCACATACAGGTCCCTTTCCCTTCTTTATGATCTCTTTGGGATATAAGCCCAGTAGTAACACTGCTGGATCAGAGGGGATGCACAGCTTGATCACTTTTTGAGCATGGGATTATGCTTTTCATATTTGCAAATCCAGAATTTAGCAGTGCTTGGCACAGAGTAGGTGCTTAATAAACACCATCTGACCTTGTTTGAATAAAGGAATGAACAAAGAAATGATAGAAGGAAGGGACACTGAGGGAAATGATCGATAAACGTTCAGGGACGATTCGAATGCAGAAATTGGTTTTTGGTGTATATGAGCTGTTTGTTTTGTTAAAAGTTGCGTGCATAATTAAAACAACTCTGAGACACCACCAGGCACCCCTCAGATTGGCCACAAAGACACAAAAAGATGATGATGAATGTTGGAGGGGAGGTGGGAAAACTGGGCTGCTGATATATTTTTGGTGGGGCTGTGAACCGATCCGACCATTCTGCAGAGCAATGTGGAACTGGACACAAAAAGCTACCAATGGAATTCCAGATTATGATGGAATATTATTGTTCTGTAAGAAACAATCAGCAGGATGAATCCAGAGAGGCCTGGAGGGACTTACAGGATCTGATGCTGAGTGAAACGAGCAGGACCAGGAGATCATGGTACATGGCAACAGCAAGACTCCATGATGATCAGTTCTGATGGACATGGCTCTTCAGCAATGAGATGATTCAGGCCAGTTCTAATGACTTTGTGATAAAGAGAGCCGTCTGCACCAGAGAGAGAGCTGGGGGAACTGAGTGTGGACCAGTACCTAATATTTCCACTCTTTTTGTTTGCTTGTATTTTGATTTTTTTTTTTTTTTTTGTGCAGCGTAATATGTATAGAGGAATTGCACATGTCTAACATATATTGACCACTTGTCAACTGGGGGCAGGGAGGGAGGGAAAAATTAGAATATAGAGTTTTGTAGGAGTGAATGTCAAAATTATCCATGTATAGATTTTGAAAATAAAAGGCTATAATTGGAAAGCGTTGCATGCATACGATTTTTTGGAGTTTCTAACTGGGTCCGTCCTGTTCCTTCTAGCTCCTTTCCCTTATCCCTCCCTTCCCTTGCTTCCCAACCCTCACTCTTTCAAACTGACTAGATCTGCTCTATCCCAGCAGAACTCTGACTGGAGACTGCCTTCCAGTGGGCACCGCTTTGCTTTTTCTGGGTAAATAAGCGGGCCCTGTAGCCTGGAAGATGTCCTCCGGCCCAGGCTGCTGCCTGCCGCTATGAAGGAAGGCAGGGAAGCCCAGGGGACGGTGGGCTTCCCCATAGCCCTCAGCCGTGTCCCATGCAGCTTCACCAGGCAGCTGAAGTCCTGGGAAATGGGGGTGAGGTGGGGAGGGGACGGTCACCTCAGGGCGAGCCATGAACCACCCCCTCGCCAGGGCTGGCCTGGGCCCGGCTTCCCCTGTTAGGGTGTCAGGCCAGAGATACCACTTTGCATGGCTGTAAGCTGCAGAAACTCCAGGTTTTCCCGTGAGCCAGTGGGATGATGTACCTTAAATCGCCAGGGCCACATCACCGAGTGTTCCTGGCGAGGGCGCTGGGGACAGTGAGGGAACGGCCCCCTGCAGAGGCCAGAGTGGGCCCAGGTCACTTTGCTCCTGGCTCGGGAGCCCGGGTCGCTCCAGCCCAGTGGGCCCAGCACGTCACCCTGGCTTTGCTCCTCTGTGCCCTCCCTGGGCATCTCTGCTGGCGGCCGGACACTCCCAGGCCTTAGGGAAGGGCTTCTCCAACCCACCTGGGACCCTTGCTCCAGAGCCCTGGCCTTTGGGCTCGTTATAGGTCACTTGGGCCCGAGCACGCGCTCCCTCGTCTGGGACGACAGGGGCAGGTCCCCACCGGGCAGGGACCATGGCTGGGGGCCATGAGAAGCCGGTACTGCCCACTCTCCTGGCCTGGCCTTGCAGAGCCGCGGGGGGAAGCTGAGGCTGCATTCGGAGAGCTAGAGGGTTGAGGGTGGCCCCCCAGCACATCCACTCCCAGGAAGGGCCACATTTCCCCTGTCCCCCTCAGCCCCACCTTGGTTCAGTGGGTCCCCAAGGTCAGTGACGACCCCACCAGCTAAGTTAGGGGCCTCTTTTCTGCTCTAGGCTCTTTGGAGGACACTGGACGGGCCTCTCCGAGCTCCGTGATTCTGCTCTGCCTCGGTTCCCCGTCTCTGGATCATGGCCTCTCCCGGGCCCCAGTGCAGCTGTGGGACAAGCTCGGAGCCCCCTCCCGAGCCCTTCCCAGGGACCCTGCACCTGGGCTCGGAGGGCGGCGGTGGGTGCCCAGCACAGAAAGGGCTCAGTTCCAGGGCAGAATGACCCCTGGCACCCGGCCCAGACTGTTTGCTTTTCTGAGTTTGCTGGGGGCTGGGAGCCAGAAGTTCCTGCTTGCCTGCCCCCACCCCCCCCCAGCATGTGGGGGAGGCGGGGAAGGGTGCCCACAAGGCGGGGTGCCAGGCTGGGACCCATTTCCTGACAGTGCTCCTGCCTGCTGCAGCGGGTCTTCGGGCACTGGAGCCAGAGCCTGCCCCGGGCTCCCGTCTCGAGCTCTTCACATACTGCGCTGACAACCCCAGCAGCACCGGAGAACGGGCTGGGGACGGGGGAAGCTGGCGGCCCCAGTCCAAGGAGGAGGGTCTCGGAGTGGCCACGATCCCCCAGAAGGAGCCGTTCTGGCCCATGCTGAGGGGGCCCACGGCTGAGGCTGGGGCAGACAGGGCCAGAATGGAGGTTAGCCCGAGGCTTGAACCCGAGCCCGCCCAGCTCACCTACGGGTACAGGGGCAAGCCTGGCAGGCGCTGTTGCAGGGAGGCTGCCTCCCCTCTAAGCTTCTTTGAATGATCCTCCTTGTTGCCCCAAGGGCATCTTCCCTGGCTGGCTGTACCTACCGGAGCTGAGGTGGGCAAGAATAGGGCTCACGGTGAGATGCTGGCACCCTGGCAGCGATCATCCCCAGAGCCCACCGCCCTCTGGGAGGCTCCGCCCCCCCTGCCCTCAGGCCCTACCCTCCTTGACCCAATCGCTTCCATTGTGCCTTGGGCAAAGCTCCCCAGCTACTGCTGCCCTCCCCAGGCCATCAGCTCCCGCCCTCTGGTCTCCTGGCCCCACAAGGTGACCTGAGCGTCTCCATGTGGATCCTGGCCTCCGTTCTGGCCACTACGGACCCCTGGAGAGTGGGGCTGATGGGCAGGGAGGGAGCCCCTGCCACCCGAGGTCCCGCGCACTAGGTGCCAGCCCCTGGGCTCCCTTTCAGCCTCACCACCAGGGACATCCTTCTGTCATCACCCCATTTTACAGACAGGAAACTGAGGCAAACAGACCTTGGGTCAGTGTCTGAGGCTAGATTCGAATCCAGGCCCTGTCCCCACGCCCACTGCCTATTTGGTCTGGGTCTCTGCAGCTCCTTCTCTCCTACACCCTCCATGTCAGGCAAAATGGCCCTCGGAGAGCCCCAGGCCCGGCCTCGGTGGTCCTCTGGAGCAGCAGCAGCTTCGCAGAATGGTCTGAGACCCCTCCCTGTGGCCTGCCCCCCACTGCCGGGGATGCTCCTCCCCCACTGCTCTGAGTTCTGTTTCAGCCCAAGGCCTGGAGGACTCCCGCCAGAGACACCCCCCCCTTGTAAGTGCTTCCTCCCACACAAGCAGACCGCCTGTAGCCCCTCCCCTCCCCCACCTGGCACGGCAGCCCTGGGCATGGGCAGCACTCCCCGGATGTTAGGAGCTGAACCATTGCCCACTCTCACCATTACTATTCAATGTTGTATTAGAAATGGGCGCTTTGGCAATAAGAGAAGAAAAGGAGATTAAGGGAATTAGAGCAGGGAATGAGGAAACCAAATTATCCCTCTTTGCAGGGGAGATAATGGAATACTTAGAAAACCCCAGAGAATCTACTAAAAAACTCCTAGTAACAATTCACAAGGTTTGCAGCTCCAGGATTCAAAACAAGTCCACATAATGATCAGCATTTCTATATATTACCGACAAAGCCCAGCAGCAAGAGACACAAGGAGAAATCCCATTAAAATAACTGTCAATACACTGATGCATTGTGGGTGGAACTGTGAGCACATCCGGCCATTCCGGAGAGAGATTTGGAACTAGGCTCAAAAGTGATCAAACTGGGCATCCCCTTGGACCCAGCAGTGTCACTACTGGGCTTATACCCCAAGGAGATACTAAAGAAGGGAAAGGACCTGTATGTGCCAAAATGTTGGTGGCAGCAAAACTGGAAACTGAGTGGATGCCCATCAGTTGGAGAATGGCTGAATAAATTGTGGTATATGAATATTATGGAATATTACTGTTCTGTAAGAAATGACCAGCAGGATGATTTCAGAAAGGCCTGGAGAGACTGACACGAACTGATGCTGAGTGAAATGATCAGGACCAGGAGATCATTCTATACTTCAACAACAATACTATATGATGACCAGTTCTGATGGACCTGGCCATCCTCAGCAACGAGATCAACCAAATCATTTCCAATGGAGCAGGAATGAACTGAACCAGCTACGCCCGGAGAAAGAACTCTGGGAGATGACTAAGAACCACTACATTGAATTCCCAATCCCTATATTTATGCCCACCTGCATTTTTGATTTCCTTCACAAGCTAATTGTACAATATTTCAGAGTCCGATTCTTTCTGTGCAGCAAAATAACTATATGACCATGTATGCTTTAACATACTTAACATGTATTGGTCAACCTGCCATCTGGGGGAGGGGGTGGGGAGGAAGGAGGGGAAAAATTGGAACAAAAGGTTTGGCAATTGTCCATGCTGTAAAATTACCCATGCATATATCCTGTAAATAAAAAGCTATAATAAAAAAGTAATAAAATAACTGTCAATAATATAAAATATTTAGGAGTCTCTGCCAAGGCAAAGTCAAGCACCATATGAACACAACTTCACTAATAAAGTCAGATCTGAGCAGCTGGAAAAATATCAAGGAACTGAATGGAATCCCCTCTCCTCCCACCCCAAGGAAGGGGGCAGGTGAGCTCTGCCATCCACAGAGAGCCACAGCCACAGTCACAGTCACAGAGAGAAGCAGCCGTCCATGTCCTGTGGGTTCCCCAGAAGTCCTGGGGAGCTTGGGGAAGGACAAGGGAGCTCCTCATTGCGGGGAAGAGGGGTTGCCAGCAGAAGCAGAGGGCCTGCAAAGGGAAGGGATCTGATAAACTGCAGCCTCGGGCTGGGCTCCTGCTAGATTAGGGCCCCAAGAGGCTTGACTGTCTGGAGGGCTCTTTGTCCAGGTAGCAGTGCCCAGGAGGGCAGAGCGAGGGAGAGGCACGGGGCACGTTCGGCCGGAGTTGTCGGGGACGGAGACAAGGAGCCTCTTGGCGGTGGGTGCCCATGCCCTGTGGCACCGGGCAGAGACTTGCCACTCAGTCTGGGCGACCAGTTCTTGGTCAGCCTCAGTCAGACTCCTCCTTCCTCTGGTCCCTTTGCAGCCCAGGCTGTGGGTACTCTGGAAGCCCTGCCTGTCTCCTTTTGGTACCAGTTTCCTCACCCGCATTTGAGCTGCCTCCCTTGCCCGACCAGGCCCCACCCCTCGGGCCCTATTAGTTGGTCCCTAACCACAGACCTGTTTTGACCTGATTCCTCCCTGAGAGATTCGACCAGCTGGGCCCAACCCAAGCCCATATAATCATCTCTACTCTCTAGCCCTCTGGGTACCCACAGGCTCCCTGCCCACCTAGCTGGCACTCTTGCCTTGGTGCTCAGGGCAGCTAGTCCGCAGGAGAGTTCTCAGCCTCAGGTAAGAAGCAAAGGGCCCCAGAAGCAGGGGGAGCAGCTGCTGCCCTTCCTTTCCTCCAGGTTCCCCCCCCCAGCCTGGTGAGGCCTCTGAGCCCTTCTGGTCTGGGTCAGGCATCTTCCTCCAGCACCACCAGCCTGGTGGTCCAGAGGATGCCAGGCTGGCACAGGCTGGCACAGGCCACGTGAGGGATACTCCTGCATGCCAGGTTCCTTTGTGCTGTCTTCCTGGACTGTCCTTGCACTGTCTTTGAGTAGGTGGCAGTGGCTGGTGCCTCCATCATGTATCTGTCCATGAGGACAGATGTAGGAATGAGCCTACAGGGGACAGAGAAAGCTCAGAGAATGAGGAAAGAGACCCCTCCCCAAGCCAGTGCAGCCCCAGTTGGGCAGCTGAGATGAGGTTCCAGAGCTGGGGGAGGCTCCATGGCAGCCCTAACCCCCGGCCTGTCCAACGTGAAGCATCAGATAGCACCGGCCTGCCCAAGATTGTCTGGGACCCTGAAGCTGTGAGTCTGTCATCTGCTTGGCAATGAAGATGTGCTGGCTCCTGTTGGCTTCCCGGGTGAGGGTGTAAGGGGGACTGCCCTCACAATGTGCTCTTCCTGGGGAGCTGTGGCCCACCCTTGTCTCCCAGGTGTGGGGCCTTCTGTGGGCTGCTATCTGCCACTGTTGCCCCCTCCCTGGTTTTTCCCAGGATCCCCTCCCTCCAAAGAAGCCTACCTCCTTGGCCCACCTATTCCCTGACCCTTGAAAAGGCATTTTCAGCCAGGTTTTCCAGGTGCACCTTAGGGATCCTGGTGAGGAACCAGACACATCTCTTTGCATCAATTTGTTTGCTGAGAACTTTGGAATGTGCTCCCAGGTATCTAACAGATCTCCGGAAGCATCGAGAAGATTGGCCACCTTCCAGGTGCTTTCATTAGTGAACAGCCTTTAGGGTAGGTCTGTGTTTACCTTGCAAACCTGGCCAGTTTCTGGAGTAAACACAACCTTCCTAAAGGAACGAACAACTATTCTCTTTCATGGGCCTCCTGCAATGGAAAAATCCCATCTGAGGGGATTACTTCATCTCAAGGGTCAGGATTAAATGAGAATATTTAACGCTTTCTTTGTGCTCAGCCCATAAAAACCCCTTCATGGAAAGAGACTCTGAGGGCTCACTCAGGAGGTTTGGTGGGACTCGCCTAGCCCCACCTCCCATTCCAGACTCTAGAGAGCTGTGACCCAGGTTCCCCAGCTGTTGGAATCCGGATGTTGGCGCTTCCACGTAGGGGTGATGATGCCTGTTGTCCATTTGTTTCTGATGTTGTCTTGGTGATCACCAGCTCTGTTAATTATGCATTACTGTTGTGCATTAAGTTTCTCTTTTTTCTTATATCCTGTTTAAATCGAGGTTCTGAGCAAGAATAAATGTCTGTATTTCAACTTTTTAAGCCTGTATCTGTTGAATGCAAAATCACCCAACCTAGGTTAATCCTACAGCCAGGCCTGGTGGGCCTGGTCCTTGGGTGTGTCCCTGTAGCTCCTCACCTCCTTCTGCCACCAGAAGTGCCTCTCTGTGGCCCAGAGAGGGGAGGCCTGGGGATTGGTGGGTGGGTGGGTGCTGCCGGAGACATATTCCATGAGCAGGTGAGGGTCCTGACGGCTCCCGTCAGTGAGACCCAGAGTCCGTGTCTGCCCTGGACAGTTCTGAGAGTCCTGAGACAGAGCGCCCTTCCCAGGGCCAAGACTTTGGGGGCACTTGAAGCATCACTGAGGCAGAGGCATTTTCCTTCCTTCCCTTGCAGATGTGCTTTTCATCATTTCTGGCAGAAGGGGCACCTTTGGCTTCCTTGAGCCGATGGAGACTTTGAACCTGGTCACGAGTGAGGCCGTAGGAGCCTCCAAGCGTTGAACACTGCAGGGAGGGCAGGGATCAAGCACCTCAGACCAGGGCCCAAGTCCATCTTCTGCAGCCTCCCCACAAGCACGCATAGACTTTTTAAAAGAAAGACTTGCCTATAGAAGGGAGACCATGGTGGTTGTGGGCTGGGCTGGCTCCGACTTTTCTGCCCAACATGATGCTAGCCCGGGTAGGAGCCTGGCCTGGATCTGGGGGAGGCTACAGTCTGGCTCTAGGAGAGGAAGTGTCCAAGGTCCTAGTTTATAGTTGGTTTGAAAGAATTTAAAGAGATTCTCTTAAACTCCCAAAGGCCTTATTACGGTTAAAAGCAAAGGGACCAGCCTGTGACAGAGTCTATTAATCACAAAAAGTTTGGGAAAACTTTATACGCGAAAATTTGGGGATTTGAGCACCAGCCAACGCCTATAAGGTTGTAAAATGGAAAAGAGAAATAAGGAAAGAATCAGAATGTCCTTAGGCAAGGAACTGTCCACCAGCTGGGACTGAGTTTTTCCTGGTACTGTCTACATTACGGTTTTATTGCTCCATATTCCTGGGCGGTTCTGGGAAGACCCTGGGCTTGGACTTGTGACCCATCAGAGCCTGGATCCGAGGCTGAGGCCAGGAATGTGGCTCTGGCCTGGTTGGGCCGCGGAGAGCTCCCGATGCCCGGAGGGGGTGAGTCAGCCAAAGCTCAGCAAGGGCTTCCCAGGAACCAGGCTTGGCAGCCCCCGGGGAGGGGGGTGTGGAATGGCCCAGAGGCAGGAGCCTTTCTGTCCTGTATCTGAACCCCTCGGGCTGGAAGCTGGAGGGTGTGGAGAGAGGCTCCTCTAGTTGCAACTGCAGAATTTCAGAGCCATGGATCCCTGCGCCCTGGCCCCAGGAAGCTCGTCCCCCATTTTCCCTTAACCTCTCAGCCTAACATAAGGTAGAGAAGAGCTTCTCAGTGCTTAAAGATATGGAATGCACTCTCTGGAGAGGTAGTGAGCTCCCCGGCCCTGGAGGTGCGAGCCAAGGCTGGCTGACCACTCCGGTCATAGAAGAGGCTCTGGTTGCTGGACAGGCTGCCCTGGGGCCGCTCAGCCTCCCTGCTTCTAGGGGCGGTTCCCCTTTGCTCTCATTCTTGTCCAAACCCAGCTTTTCCCCGTGCGATTCTGTGATTCAGGGGCCAGGGCCCGCGTAGCCTCTCAGCCCGTGGTCAGTGGCTGTCGTCCTTCCTCTCCGAGAACCCAAATGTCCCCACAATGTCACCGGCCGGTCACAGCTTGTCAGGAGTCTTCGCTAGGGAGTGAATGACCAGCAGGGATGCTGGCGATCCCTGAGGCAGGGGCTCCCCCTCGTGGCAGCACGAGGCCCGCAAGGCCCAGCCCTTGGCTTTTTGGTCCCCTGGGCTGTCAGCATGAAAAGATGAAGGCGGCTCCTATTTAAAAACTTCCCAGGTTTGGGTCTCTGGGGTCGGGGAGCTGGAGCTGTGCCCAGGCTGCCAGCAAAGCCACCTTCAACCCAGCGCGCGAGACTCGGCGGCGGTGACAGAGGCGAGAGTTAGAGACAGAGACAAGGGAGGCAGGAACAAAGTTAGAGGGACAGACAGACGTCGGAGTGGAGACACACAGACAGACCCACAGGCAGAAGAGAAATAAACACAGAAACAGGCACAAAGAAGGAGAGACGGACACACAGATATAAGGTCAGAGACAAAGGGCCAGAAAGGACAGACGGACACAGAGAGCAGAGATATAAGGTCAGAGACAAAGGGTCAGAAAGGACAGACGGACACACAGAGAGCAGAGATATAAGGTCAGAGACAAAGGGTCAGAAAGGACAGACGGACACAGAGAGCAGAGATGTAAGGTCAGAGACAAAGGGTCAGAAAGGACAGACGGACGCAGTTCAGAGAGATAAGCAGACTGACAGACTCACAGGGAGTGGAGATATAAAGACAGAGAAAATTAAAGAGAAGATAAGGAGAAACACAGACTAAAGTCACAGAGAGAGAGAGAGAGAGAGAGAGAGAGAGAGAGAGAGAGAGAGACAGAGAGACAGAGAGACAGATGCACAGGGAGTAGAGATAGACCGAGTTAGAGAGACAGACAGAGAAGGACAGACACAGAGACAGAGTTCGGAGAGACAAGCAGATTAGACAGACCCACGGGGAGTAGAGATAATGACAGAGACAGAGTTAGAGGGACAGACAGACATCCGAGCAGAGACACACAGAGGCAGGAGAGAGATAAACACAGAAACAGCCACAGAAGGAGAGAGAGACACAGAGAGCAGAGATATAAAGTCAGAGACACAGAAAGAGAGTCAGAAAGAGGACAGACACAGATGGAGCTCAGAGAGACAGGCAGACTGACAGACTCACAGGGAGTAGAGATACAAGGACGGGGCAGAGACACTGGGAGGAAATGACAGAGAAACAGGAGTTAGAGACAGACAGAAATACATGTAGTAGATAGAGACAGAGACAGAGTTAGAGAGGCAGACAGATGTCAGAGTAGACAGGGACAGACAGAGGTCAGGCACCAGCAACGGCAAACATTGATGGGTGAGATTTTCAGAGTACAGAAAGCAGGGGAGACATTGCCATGCATGCAGGACCCTCCCAGGCAGCGCCCAGAGCTCCCCCAAGCTCGGCCTCCAGACCCATGGGCAGGGGCCCGGAGGCTGAAGGGGTCGGAGCCTGGCTGCTCTCTCCAAGGCTCTGGCAGAGCTGAGGATTCTGGGGCAGTCACCTCTTAAGAATTTTCTATGAGACCTGAGTTCTGGGGAGCCCTCCTCAGGCCATGATGGAGCCCCTGCAGCCCATAAGGGTCTGGGACAGAGCTTCAATCAGGTCTTCCTGCCGGTCTCCCCCTCCTCCCCATGTAGCAGCACTGAGGGGTTTCTAAGGCAGCAGCCATCCTCTGCCCCGAATGAAGGCCCTGGAGCAGAGCAGGTGACCTCCCCGGGCCTGGGCACATTCGCCTGACAGCAGAAAGGAGGCTAGACTCTCAGAGAGCACTGTGGGCACAGGATGCCAGGGAGGGTGGGCAGAGGAAGGTCCCTCTCTCCTGTCCCACGACCAGGACGCTCTCTCCTGGGGGTCATGGACTCGGGGGCCACCTGCGGCCGCTCCCCCTCCTTTTAAGAGACAGGAGGATGGGCTGGCACCGGGCACTGTGGCTACCAGAAGGGGGAGGGACCCATAGCAGCCACGGCTGGTTGGCCATTCTGAAATAGTAATAATAGTCATGTGATTTACATCAGGACTTCCGGTCTGGAAGAAGCTACTATGGGATCATTCTATTATCGGATAATTCCCAGACTATCTAGGAAGGAACTCTCTACCAACTCCCACTGCCCAGCCCCAGCCCCCACCTCAAACAGTCTTTTGAGAGAGCAGGAGCAGGTCTGGGGCCCGCCTGCCCTGTGGGTTCCAGCTCCTGGGACTTCCTCCCCTCCTTGCACATCCCTCCTTCTTGACTGAGAAACCACTAAGAGTGAATTTCCTCTATGAAAGATGCGGTGATGATGAAGGTCTAAGTTCTCCTCAGACCTAGGTTCTCCCTCTTCCTCATACAGCCTTTCTTCCAATGGCGCCATTCTCCTGACTCTCACTGACTCGGGTCAGTCTAAGCTGCAGGACAAAGGCTTTCTCCCTCAGGGAGCCTTTCCCCCACCTCAGGGAGCCTTTCCCCCTCCCTCCTCAGGGAGTTTTTTTTTTTTTTAACAGAATTTATTTATTTATTTTAAATTTTATTAAAGCTTTTTATTTATAAAACATACACATGGGTAATTTTTCAACATTGACCCTTGCAAAATCTTTTATTTTTTATTAAATAACTTTTTATTGCCAGAACCCATGCCAGGGTAATTTTTTACAACATTATCCCTTGCACTCACTTCTGTTCCGATTTTTCCCGTCCCTCCCTCCACCCCCTCCCCCAGATGGCAAGCAGTCCTATACATGTTAAATAGATTACAGTAGATCTTGGATACAATCTATGTGTGCAGAACCGAACAGTTTTCTTGTTGGTCGGGGAGAATTGGATTTAGAAGGTAGAAATAACCTGGGAAGAACAAAAATGCAAGCAGTTTACATTCATTTCCCAGTGTTCCTTCTCTGGGTGTAGCTGCTTCTGTCCATCCTTGATCAATTGAAACTGAGCTAGATCTTCTCTTTGCCGAAGAAATCCGCTTCCATCAGAATACATCCTCATACAGTATCGTTGTTGACGTATATAATGATTTCCTGGTTCTGCTCATTTCGCTCAGCATCAGTTCATGTAAGTCTCTCCAAGCCTCTCTGTATTCCTCCTGCTGGTCATTTCTTACAGAACAACAATATTCCATAACATTCATATACCACAATTTACCCACCATTCTCCAATTGATGGGCATCCATTCATTTTCCAGCTTCTGGTCACTACAAACAGGGCTGCCACAAACATTTTGGCACATACAGGTCCCTTTCCCTTCTTTAATATCTCCTTGGAGTATAAGCCCAGTAGTAACACTGCTGGGTCAAAGGGTATGCACAGTTTGATAACTTTTGGGGCATAGTTCCAAATTGCTCTCCAGAATAGCTGGATGTATTCACAATTCCACCAACAATGCATCCGTGTCCCTGTTTTCCCACATCCCCTCAAACATTCCGCATTGTCTTTTCCTGTCATTCTGGCCAATCTGACAGGTGTATAGTGGTATCTCAGAGTTGTCTTAATTTGCATTTCTCTGATCAATAGTGATTTGGAACACTTTCATATGAGTAGTAATAGTTTTAATTTCATCATCTGAAAATTGTTCATATCCTTTCATCATGGAGAATGGCTTGATTTCTTCTAGAGTCAATTCTCTATATATTTTGGAAATGAGGCCTTTATCAGAACCTTTGACTGTAAAGATGTTTTCCCAGTTTATTGTTTCCCTTCTAATCTTGCCTGCATTAGTTTTGTTTGTACAAAAATTTTTCAATTTGATATGATCAAAATTTTCTATTTTGTAGTCAATAGTGATCTCTAGTTCTTCTTTGGCCACAAATTCCTTCCTCTTCCACAGGTCCCTCAGGCAGTCTTTCCCCCTCCTCAGGGAGCCTTTTCCCCTCCTCAGGGAGCCTTTCCCCCTCCTCAGGGAGTCTTTCCCCCTCCTCAGGGAGCCTTTCCCCCTCCTCAGGGAGCCTTTCCCCCTCCTCAGGGAGTCTTTCCTTTGTGCTGCCTAATTGAGTTTCCCAGGGGAACTCATCTTTTTTCCTTTTCTAACTATGCTCTTCCAAATCGATTTCCTATTTGCCCTTCTTGGTGTTTATTGCATCCCTTCATTTTGTCTGGAACCTCTTCCCCTAAATAAATCTACAAAGTGGCCCTTGTGAATTTGTGTTTATTTTGAACCAGGAATTGCCAGCCCAGCCACATCACTGGCAGCGATTATTAGTAAACATGGTACAACTTCCCTTCCTGTCCCCAGCAGTGCGTGGTGTGGGCTCCATAGCCCGGCCCCGAGGGCGGCATCCTCCGGTGGCTCCCCCGACCCCCTTTAGCTCCTGCCCTGCCACACCGATAGCAGCTATTATAGCTGTATTAGTACAGTAAACAAATGGTTCCCTTCCTAGCATCGCAGGCTTTGTTTCAGCTTTGCACCCGGTCCCTGAGGGCGGCGCCTCCTGTGCCCCCCCCATCCCCTTCAGCTTCGGTGTGGATGGTCTTCCTCCCTTTGGTTTGGGGCGGGGGGGCAGGCCTGGCTTTCTTTTTCTAATTTATAGCTGGGCCCAGGAACCCAGTAGGAGCTTAAATGACAGATTAGTACTAGGTGCTTTTAGCCGCAGGTGAGGGAGGGTCTGAGAGTCTGAGTCCCTGACTTAGAGCCCTCCTAGGAGGCGACTCCCCATTTTGTGGACGGCCGACCTGAGCTCTCAGGCCGCGGGTGCCCTCGGCTGGGCTCTGCCGCCCATGCACTCCTCTGCTGCCCCCACGATTGATTCCGCTCGTCCAAAAGTCGTCCTCTGGGAGCCGACCGCGATGGATGCCGGGAGGACGTTCAGAAATCTGCTTGATGAACTCTTCCGGGCCTCGTGACCTGTCAGTTTAGGTCACTGGGCTGCTAAAGGGCCTGGCAATGCGCCGCGGCCTGTGGGGCTCTGGGATGCCCTTTCCACTGCCCAGGGGCAGCCTGGGAGAAATAAGAAATTCTAACAGGAAATCACCTCGGGGATAAGGCCGGCTGACTGCCGGCTTCTCTGCGGGAGAGGGGGGCGTAAGGGGGACACCCCCATTTGTGCCATGCAGAAAGGCCACCAGAGGGGCATTTACTTGGGGGAGGGGCGCCAGATCATTTCCAAGGCCCCTTTCGGGTAGGAGCCACGTGCCCGTGAGGCTTCCACGAGATCATGTCCCTTTTGCTCTGTCAGTCCCAGCAGTTCTATCAGTGCTCCCAGGAGGAGCACTTTGTGCTCTGCGAGTCCCGTTCTCCAAGAATGAGAGATGCCATAGTCACCCAAAGGGCAAAGGAGGGGCACGAGGCGGGCCTGAGCGGGCTGTAGCAGAGCGGGCGTCCTGCCAACACTCAAATGCCCGCTGCGCCAAGTCCTGGCCAGGGCCCGGCCCGCCCTCCGAGAGATGACGGTCTGGGGAGGGGGGACAAGGCGGAAGCAACCGGGTGGGCGTCTGAGCCATCTAGAGTGCGCTAAGCGAGCACCGCCTCCGAGGAGGCATTGGTCTAACTGCGAAAGGGCCCTGGTTTTGTGGGCCCAGTTCTGGGGCTCGGATCGAGCCGGGGAGGGAGGGAGCCAACAGGAGAACCCCGGGGCTGAGCTGGCGGCCTGCGGGTAAAAGTAACAACCAAGGGCTTTGAAACTAAGTGAGCTCAAAGTTAGGACCCTGGTCCAGACAACCCGCCCCCCCCCCGACAAAGCCCCAGACCTTTTGCCTGTATAGTCCGTTCCCCCCACCTCGGTGCTTTCTCTTTTAGAATTTAGACGCTGCTAACAACGAAACCATCACATCTTTGTCTCTTGAACTGGAGATGATCCAAGCCTGCCAATTCCTGTGAGACTCCAGTGACCCAACAATGTCTTGGGGTTCAGCTTAAAACCCCAACAACCGTGGGCAAAGGACGGTCCAGCAGGATCAATGAGAGAAAAGTAACAGAGGAGAGGCAAAGGAGGGATGGGGAAGGCTTCCTGTGGGAGCAGGGATTGTAGCTGGGATATAAAGGAGGCCGGGGAGGCCCAGAGACAGGCAGGGGACGGTTCCCCAGTCAGAGAAGATGCCCAGAGCCGGGTGCCGAGGCCCTCGGGGAGCAGGCGGGAGGCCAGGGAGAGGGAGCTGGGCCGGCTTATGGAGGTTATGGGGGGCTTTAAATGCCAGGGGAGGGTTTCATATTTACTCCAGGCAACAAGGAGCTGGAGTTGGGGGGCAGGGTTGCCCTGGCCAGCCCTGCTGTGCTTTAGTCCCTTTGGTGACTGACTAGAGGATGAACTAGAAGGAGAAACTGAGGAAGGCAATCCCCCAGCGGCTACTGCAATGATCCAGATGTAAGGTGACCCTGGAGGGTGGTGAGGTCCAAGGAAAGCGATGATTAGTGCCCCGAGAAGTAGTGGAGAGACTGCAGAGGAGGGTGGTGGGGCAAGGGCTGTCCCAGAAGCCAGCAACAGGCCCCAGGCCGGGGAGTTCAGGATAACAGGGGCGGGAGCAGCCCTGGCCCCATGGCTCACCCCTGGGCTATCGCTCACAAACACCAGCTTGTTGCTGCCACGGGGCCCAGCTCCTGCCTTGCTCCTCTGCTCCATCAGCTGTTCTTGCTTTTAGGTGAAGGAGTTTTGGAGCGAGGCTCCAAGCCCGCGCTTTCAGAGGCCGGAAGAGCAATTGCCCCAGCGGGGACTCGGCCTTAGGCTTTGTCAGAGGCTAAGCTGGGGTGAGGGGCGCCCTGCTTGACCCATGGCCGAGATGGGGGCTTGTCTATGTGCCCCACTCAGAAGGGATCTAAACACTTGGTAGAAACCGCTCCCTCCTGCCAGGCGCTAAAATGGTGCAGGGGATGGTGTGTCCTTCCGTGCCCCGGACCCGGGAGAAGCGCGAGTCCTTCCGTGCCCCGGACCCGGGAGAAGCGCGAGTCCTTCCGTGCCCCGGACCCGGGAGAAGCGCGAGTCCTTCTGGCTGCCTTAGCCACCCTTGCTCAGTGTGTGACGGAATCCGACCGCGCTCTAGGAAATGAGGAGGGGGCCGATTTCAGGAGACGGGGGGAGACTCGCAAGAAGCACGGCAGGGGGAACCCGGAGTCCGGAGCAGCACAATTGGGGGGTGACTCCTCAGCCGGGCAGGGCCTTAGAACCAGTGCCCTGCGCCTCCGGAGAGAAGCCAGGGAGGCTCCGTGCAGCTGAAGCACGTTATCCGCCCTTTCTTTTGGTTTTCTGGTCTGGGTTTTCCTTAACGATATTTCTGGGGTTTCGAAGCGAAGCCCCAGAGCTTGTTGGGGTTCCAGGCTGGCGTTCGGGCTGAGACGTCTCTAGTTCCAGAGGCAAAGGTCGTGTTCCCCGCAGGCCAGTTAAGGAGACAGGGGCGCGCAGCGGGCTCCCGGCAGCCTCGGGGGCAGATTTCCGCTTTAGGTAACTAGGCTGTTGGAGGGAACCGAGTTTCTAAGGAAGCCTTTGATTTGCTAATTCGATGGCTTAGAGGAGCTGATTAGAATCCGGGAAGGCCAGCCAGGCCCGGGCTCTGATCCCCGCCTCTAGCCATAAAATCAGCCTCCGCAGCGGCCTGGCTCCGAGCCCGACACGCGCCTAAACCCAATGAACAAATCAAAGGCTTTCTCGGAAACAGGTGCCCCGGGGGAGGGTCCCCAGGGCGGCAAGTGGAAAACGCCGAGGCAGGCGGTTGGTTCTAGTGCCAGAGCCCGGAACCCCAGGGGGCCCATCTATATAGGAAGAAGGGGTGGCGGGGACTGTGGCGGGGAGGGCTGCGCAAAGACTCCCCAGGAAGGAGAAGAGGAAGGGAAAAAGAGGGGAACGCGTGTCCGGCCTCTGCCTGGAGCCCCGGGGGGGAGGGGGAGGGAGCGTCCAGCCTTTGAGGACCCCCAGGGAGGAGAGGGAGAGGGGAGGCGGGAAAGCGAGTCCAGTTGGCAGCCCGTTTCAGCCGCTGGACAGCTCTCGGGGATGCTTTGATCAGGCCCCAGTCTGAGGCTACTGGGCGCCTCTTTCAACTCTCCGGCCCCCAGACTCCTTTTCTTCAGGCCAGACACGCCCTCATCTCTTCCTCAGACCCTCCAGGGCAGGTGGGGCCGCAGGGGGCCTCTCCTGAATCATCTTCCGCAGCCCAAAGAGGCTGGGTGGGGTTTGGGATCTTTAAGCTACCCCCGGCCGGTAGAGACGCACTGAACTTGTACTCCACTAAGACCCCCAGATCTTTCCTAGACAGGGCGCTGGTCCAAGCCCCGCCCCTTCTGCCGGTGAAGATGATTATTCGCACCCAAGGGTCACGAACTGTGTTAGCCTGGCCACCGACCGAAGAGTCACACTGCCCCAGGCAAAGGGCAGAGCCCTGTGGCACTATACCGGACACCGGGACCGCGAGGGGCCCCAAAGTGGGGACACTTTGAGTCCGATCGGGGGTCAGGTTCGTGACGGAAGTGGTCTCTCGACGGCTTACTCTCACTTCCGGCCACGCACGCGCCTCCCGGGTGGGTGGGGCCCGGCACTGGGCAGAGCTTCTTCCACACGTCATCTTCCCTTGACGGAAGCGCTCCTTCTGCAGCAGCCTCCACGTGGGCCCGGGTATTGCATCAGACCCCCAGGCGGCCAGGCAGCGGAGGGGGAGGGGAGAGGGGGTGGAGCCGGGGAGGTGGGCGGGAACCTGGCTGAGACCGAAGAGGGTGGGCCGGGTCCACCCCGGCCCGCCCCTCTGTCCTGGCCGCCTGGGCTCATTCGGAGGCTAGCCCGGCGGTGACTCGGTCAGACGCCTTCGCTGCACGCGCGCGGTCCGGAAGAGTTCCGTCATCCGGGGTAAACTGAGGCTCGGCCATGTGCGGCATCTGGGCGCTGTTCGGCAGCGATGAGGGCCTGTCGGCGCAATACCTGAGCGCCATGAGCGTCGCCCACCGGGGCCCCGACGCTTTTCGCTTCGAGAATGTGCACGGCTTCACCAACTGCTGCTTCGGCTTCCACCGGCTGGCCGTGGTGGACCCCGTGTCCGGCATGCAGCCCCTCCGCCTGCAGAAGTTCCCCTCCCTGTGGCTGTGCTACAACGGCGAGATCTACAACCACCGGCAGGTGGGGAGTGAGGAGGGGCCCGGGCATATCCCGGGGGGCTGGGGTCACGTTCCGGCTCGCCTTCCCCCGACCCGGGATTGGGGGGGGGTTCAGCCCTCCCGGGGAGACGGCTTCAGTTTTTGCCTTGGCCCCTCCCCCTTCCCCTTCGCGTATCCAAGGCCCCCAACTGAGTGCCAAATATGGTGCCAAAGCCTGTGCACGAAACCTCAGCTGCCTCCGTCTGGGGTGGATTTCAGCTCCCTATCTGCGATCTGTTTCACCTCCCCCACCCTCTGCCCGGTCCGTTTCCCCTCTCCGACGTGTGGTGGATTTCACCTCTATCTCTGTGATCTATTGCCCCTCCCTCACCTCTCTGGTCCATTTCACCTCCGTATCTCTGTGATCTGTTTCTCCTCCCCCACCTTTCTGGACCATTTCACCTTCTAGACAGCTGTGGTGGATTTCACCTCCCCCACTCTGTCCAGTCCATTCCACTTCTCTATCTATGCGATCTATTTCACCTCTCCCACCTCTCTGTCCAGTCCATTTCACCTCCGAATCTCTGTGATCTGTTTCTCCTCCCCCACCTTTCTGGACCATTTCACCTCCCCCACTCTGTCCAGTCCATTTCACCTTTCTATCTCTGTGGTCTTCATCACCTCCCTGTCTCTCATCTATTACACTTCTCCCACCTCTAGACCATTTCTCTAGGATTTCAAAACTCACTCCCCCCCTTTTCTCTCTAACCCTGCCCCCACCCCTGATGCTCACCCTCAAGGCTTGGACTATTGCTATAGCTTACTGGAAGGGGGCGGGAAGAGAAAGTCCCAACTAAAATCTCAGTATCTTTAGGAAGCTTTTCCCAATCTCCTTAACTCCAGTACTTTCCCTTCCTTTTCTTTTTCCCGTTTTTCTTATCTCTCTTAGATTACTTTGTACGTAGTTGTTTTCATGATCTTCCTCCATTTGTTGGTAAACTCCCTGAGGGCAAGGACTGGCTTCTGCCACACGCTCTATGGATATCTAATAAATATTTATCGAGTTGATTTGCATTGAGCTCCCCTAGGGGCGCTGGATTGAATTTACTCCCCAGGGCTTTTGAGTTGGCTCTGGCTTCGCCTGGGTGGGACCTTTGGTTTGCGGTCCCTCTCAGCCACCTGAACAGCTGATGGGTTTCATCAGCATCTCACCTGTCTTGGAGGCCACTGCCTCACCCCGCCCCCTTCTAGACCCAATCACAGGTTCTTACTTAGCCCCTCCCTGAGGTGCCATGGGCACTCCTGAGGCTGTTTCCTTGTCTTTGTTCTCTGCCAGTGGGCAGGAGAGCTTCTAGGTGCAACCTGACTCTGCCACTTTCCTCCCCTCCCCTCTCCTCCCCCTCTCTCCTTCCCCTTTTCCCTTCTCTTCTTCTCACCTCCCTCCTCTTCACCTCCTCTTCTCTCCCTCACCTCACAGGGGAACCTGCTGTTTCTCCTCTCCCCCATTCCTTCTCCCTTCTTTCTCCCCTCCTGTCCTGCCCCCTTCCCTTTTCCCTTTTCCCTCCACTCACCTCTCTTCCTTTTCCCCCTTTCCTCCTTTCCTCCTCAGTATGCTCAGATTAGAAATGGCCGAGTTGAATCTGTCAGCTCCTTCCCCAGCCTTCGGGCCTTCAGAGTTCTGTGCCTGAGGTGGGGGCTGGGAAAGGAGGTGGCTCCTGGAAGCTCAGCCCTCTAACCCTAACCCTAAATGCCTCCAGGCTCTAATCCTAACCCTAACCCGACTCTATCAAGCTCTGCCCCTTGTTGGCAATATGGGGGGCTCTTGAGGAGGCCCTGGAGGGGGGGTGCTGACCACAGATGGGCAGAGAGGAGGGAACAAGCACTTATGTGGCACATACGGAGTGCGGGGACACAAAGGCAGACGGCGCTGACTCACACTTGACAGATTTGCCAGACATCTTTCCCCAGTGTCCCCTAGGATGACACCCAGCAGCCCTGCAGAGGAGGTGCAGTTTTTACACGGGTCCATATTACAGTTGGGGTAGATAAAGATTAAGTGCCTTACCCAGGATCACCCAGCTGCTTCCTGACCCCAGGCCCCAGGCTCTGGTCACCGGGGCTCCCCCAGCCACCGCGGGACCGGTGGGGTAAGGCCTCCGCAGCCCCAGGCTTGCTGTTCTTCCAGGCCCTGCTCACGGGAGGCCCAGTCAGGCGCCCTGTTGTGGCTGTCCTGAGCTTGGGCCGTGGGGGCCGGCCTGCCTCCTGCAGGGGGGAGGAGGGCAGCCGGTGTAGACCAGCCTAGTCTGCAGGCCGTTGGCGGGTGCCGGGCCGACGTCCCCCCTCTCTGTCCCGTGTCCCCCCAGCTGCAGAAGCACTTTGGGTTTGAGTACCAGACACAGGTCGATGGGGAGATCCTGCTCCACCTCTACAACAAAGGGGGCATCGAGCAGACGGCCCCCATGCTGGATGGCGTCTTCGCCTTCATCCTGCTGGACACTGCCAACCGCAAGGTGTTCTTGGGGAGGGACACGTTTGGCGTCCGGCCGCTGTTTAAAGCGCTGACGGATGAAGGATTTCTGGCCGTGTGCTCTGAAGCCAAAGGTAGGGGGGGATGGGAAATGTTGGGGGGCACCCATACGTACGGGGGAGGGTGGGGAACAGGGCCCATTGGAGGGCCCGCCGGACCCCTCAGGACACACAGGAAGGCGGGCGCCCAAACACCGGCCCGTCCTCAAGGCAAGGCTGGCCCCAGGAGCCCCCCAGGAGCCCCTCAGGGCTGGGAGAGCCCTCTGAGCCTCATGTGGCCCCTCAGATCCCGGTGGCCCCTGCACCACACCACCCTCATCACTTGTCCTGAGACCCCAGATCAGGGGCTCAGTGGGTAGCGTTTGGGACAGACCGCCCATGAGCTTGCTCACGTCTGTTTGGTCCCCATGACGGCAGATAATGGGCCAGGGCCCACGAGGCGGTTAAGTGCCAGGCCCGGAGCTGGGGGCCTGATCCATGGGGGGCTTTTTCCTCTCAGTCATCCTCCTCCCCGCAGGGGCTGCCAGCCAAGGCCTGGGTGTGGCTCCAGCAGCCTGGCCCCGCGGGCTCCGGTCCAGGGTCCTGCTGCCCCCGTCCTGGTCAGGGCACCGTGGCCCTGCCCTCGTGGCTCTGGCCTGGGGGAGCAGGACCCTGGCTGGGTGTGAAGGACCCCCCCCCCAGGCGGGTGCCTTTTGTCTGTCGCTCTGAGAGTCGGTCCTCACGTCCCCCGCTTCCGCAGGCCTGGTCAACCTGAAGCACCCCGCGGCCCCCCAGCTGCAGATCACCCCTTTCCCCCCCGGCCATTACGAAGTCCTGGACTTGAAGACCAACGGGAAGGTGGTGTCTGTGGAGCTGGTGAAGTTCCACCAGTGCCGGGACCCCCCCCTCCACGCGCTCTACGACCCCCTGGAGAAGCTCTCCTCAGGTAGCAGCCGTGGGGGTTGGGGTGGTGGGGGAGGGGCTGAGCGTGGGCCCATGGGTGCAGGGGGGAGGGGGGCCCTCGGGACGCTCCCCTCACCTCATCTGCTCTTTCCAGGCCTGGATCTTGAAACAGTGAAGGGCAACATCCGGCTGCTCTTCGACCGCGCGGTTCGCAAGCGCCTGATGACGGACCGGCGCATCGGGTGCCTCCTGTCAGGTGAAGGGGCGGGATGTCCGGGGGGAGGGGGTCCGGCTAGGACTGCGCTGGGCCACAGGGCCACCACTGCTTCTGCAGGAGGGAGGCGGGGCCGGGCTTCCCTGCGCTCACGGCCCGGGCTCCTCTGCCAGAGCCCCTCGGGAAGCGCCCGGGCCCTCCCCCTGCCGCTGAAGCCCCGGGCGGGCTGGGGACGGCGGGCTGGGGACGGCGGGCTGGGGACGGCGGGCTGGGGAGGGTGGGCTGGGGACGGCGGGCTGGGGAGGGCGGGCTGGGGACGGCGGGCTGGGGACGGCGGGCTGGGGAAGGCCGGCGGCAGCCCCCCAGGAGCCGGGGCGGGCATTCCGCGCCCTCCTGCTTTGAGTCATCCTTTGAGTCACCTCTCCCTGCCCCTCCCCGGCTCCCCGCCGCTCGCCCTTCTCTTCCCCAGCGCCCGGCTCCGGGCTGGCCCAGGAAGAAGTCCCTGCCCCCGGCTCCAGGGGCTCCCTCCTGCCCCCCAGTCCCCCGGGGCCCCCCGCCCCGGCCCTCGGGCTGAGCGCCCGCTGCTCATCGGCTCTGACTCCGGGCGCCGCCTTTCGCCCGAACCCCGTGCGGAGCATGGGAGCTGGCACGTGGCGGCCTTGCCCGGTCCCGCCCCTGGCGGCTGCTGCCCCGCCCCGCCCCGCCCCCCGCCTCCGCTGGGCCCCTCCCCCTCCCCTCCCCCTTCCCCCCTCCCCCGCCCGCCCCCTTCCCACAGCCGCGCTTCTTCCTCAGGCGGTCTGGACTCCAGCTTGGTGGCCGCCACGCTCCTGAAGCAGCTGAAGGAGGCCGAGGTCTCCTACCCGCTCCAGACCTTCGCCATCGGCATGGAGGACAGCCCGGACCTGCTGGCCGCCCGGAAGGTCAGCGGGGCGGGGCAGGGGGAGGGCCAACATGGTGCCCCAAGGGGCGGAGGGCCGAGTCTACCCCCTGCTGGCCGAGTGCCCCCTGCTGGGCGGGGGGCGGAGTCTGCCCCCTTCTGGGGTGGAGGGCCGAGTCTGCCCCCGGCCGGCCTCTCCTGCGCTCTCCCGGCCCCCCGCATCCCGGCTCCCCCCTGCAGGTGGCGGCCCACATTGGGAGCGAGCACCACGAGGTCCTCTTCAGCTCCGAGGAGGGTCTCCAGGCCCTGGACAAGGTCATCTTCACCCTAGAGACCTACGACATCACCACCGTCCGAGCGTCCGTCGGTGCGTGAAATGGCGGGCCCGGGCCTGGCGGGGGAGGAGGGGGTCCGGGGGCGCCTCCCACAGCGATCAGCCCCTCCCCCGGCAGGCAGCTGCAAGCGGCCCAGGGCGCACGGAGGGGACCCTCTCACAAAGGTGGCCTTGGCCTGGGCTCCGCCCCATCGTGCCCTAAGCCACACCCCTCCAGCCACGCCCCAGCCACGCCCCTCCAGCCACGCCCCTCCCCCGGCCCAGGGCGCACCGAGGGGACCCTCTCACAAAGGCGGCCTCGGGCCCGGGCTCCGCCCCCCGTGCCCCCCCCCCCCGCCCGCCCATCCGCCACCCTCCCCGGCCCCAGGGTGCCCGGGGACCCTCTCAAAAGGCGGCCTCGGGCCGGGTCCGCCCCATCATGCCCCTGCCCCCCCTCCAGCCCGCCCCTCCGCCACCCCCCCCCGGCCCGGGGCGCGGAGGGACCCTCTCCAAAGGCGGCCTCGGGCCCGGGCTCCGCCCCATCGCCCTGCCCGCCCCCCGCCCCCCCCCGGCCCGCCACCCTCCCCGGCCCAGGGCCCGAGGGCCCTCTCCGGCGGCCTCAGGCCCGGGCTCCGCCCCATCATGCCCTAAGCCACGCCCCCAGCCCGCCCCTGTCACGCCCCTCCCCCGGCCCAGGACCCTCACACAAAGGCGGCCTCAGGCCCGGGCTCCCCCCCCCTCCCCTTCCCCCCCCCTGCCCCTCCTCCCCTCCCCGGCAGGCAGCTGCACGGCCCAGGGCGCACCGAGGGGACCCGGCTCGGGTCTCCGGGAGCCTCGGGCCCCAGACTCCCGCCCCGCCCAAACCCGCCCCTCCCCCCCCCCCCCCCCCGCCCCCGCCCCACCCGCTCCGCTGCGCCAATGGGCTTTCCCCTCCCCCTCAGGCATGTACCGGTCTCCGTACATCCAAAACACGGCAGCGTTGCGTCTTCCGGGAGAGGGGCTCGGGAAGTCACCCAGGGTCTCTCCCACCAGGTGGGCCCCCCCAGCCCCCGGCTCCCTGGGCCCTTCCTCAGCCCCAGGATGGGGGGTGGGGGGCGCTGGCACTTGGCCCGGTGTGGGGCTGACCGCGGGCTCGGGCCTCCCCTCTGAGGCGCCGGCGCTGCCCCTCAGCCCGGGCAGTTTGCCTGCCCTGCCCCAGTCTGCAGGAAGAGAGGGCTGTGTCCCAGCAGCTGCCCCAGCTCCTGCCCTCCCTCCTTGGGCTCCTCCCTCTGTACCTCCTCCCTCCTTGGAGTCCTGGCTCCCTCCTCCCTCCTGGGAGTCCTCCCTCTCCCCTCCTCCCTCCTGGGAGTCCTCCCTCCATCCCTCCTCCCTCCTCCCTCCTGGGAGTCCTCCCTCCATCCCTCCTCCCCCCTTCCTCCTGGGAGTTCTCCCTCCTCCCTCCTGGGAGTCCTCCCTCCTGCCCTCCTCTCTCCATTCCTCCTCCCTCCGTCCCTCCCCTTAAACAGGATTGGTAGAGGAACCCCCCTGGAAAACTCCAGACTCTCTCCATTACCCTCGGCCGAGACCCAGGAGGAAGTAAAGGCTTCTGAAGGGCTCACCTCTTTCGTCCTCGGGACGGACCCCCGGCATGGGTAAGCACCGGTCGAGCCCCAGGCAGCTAGACCAGCTCAGATAGGCTGCCTGGGGGGGTCTGCCTTCCTTCTCTGCCTCGAGGCAGATGGAGGAGGGGGGGCTGAAGCTTCCCCTGGGAGGGGCCCTGGTGGGACCGCTGGGGCTCCTCCCATCTGGGTCCTGGATGGCCTGAGGGGTCTGGGCCCCCCTCGACACAAGGTGCCTCCGACTCCCAGGGGGCGTCTCTGCCGTGCCCTCATGTCTCTAGGAGGGCCCTTCCCCCCCTAGTGGGTATCTGGGGCTCACGGGACCCTCGGCCAGGGCCCATGCCTCCCCTGGGCCCCCTCCCTTCGGGCCGCCCCATAAAGTCCCTGCTGAGCCACCTGGGATGGGCCGAGGGCCCGGAATGAGGATGTCCGAGGGCCAGTGGCCGGGCCGGGCGGGGGGGGGCCCACCAGAGCTCCTGGAGCCCCGCCATTGGCGGGGGGCAGTGTCCAAGGGACAGGAGGACAAGGCCAGGGGCAGGGGACAGTCCCAACTTTCTTAATTGACCGTCCTGTGTCCGCTGGCCCAGGTGAGACCTGCCGGGGGGGCGCCCTCTGCTGGTGGCCCTGGCTGCTGCGCCTCATGTGCACACAGTAGGTGCCTCACCCATGCTTGTGGCCTCCCAGGCCGGGCCAGTGGGGAAGGAGCTGGGCAGAAGGGGAGCCTCTGCTGCCCAGCCCCGCCCCCAGCAGCGGGACCGTAACTCACGGCCGCCCCTGGTCAGAAGCGCGTCAGGGCCTCGGGGAGGCGCCGGGGCTGGGGGTGCAGCCCTCTCCCCACTTCTGTTCTCTCTCCAGCCTAGAGCTGCGGGTCCCGTTTCTGGACCACAGATTTACTTCCTATTACCTGTCGCTGCCCCCAGAGCTGCGGATCCCAAAGGTACCGGCCCAGGCTTGCAGGGGCCCCCCGGGGCAGGGCGGGGGGGGGGGCGAGGCCCGGACTCAGCGGCTCTCTCCCTCCAGAACGGGGTGGAGAAGCACCTGCTGCGGGAGGCCTTTCAGGACTGCGGCCTGCTGCCCAAGGAGATCCTCTGGCGGCCCAAGGAAGCCTTCAGCGACGGCCTCACCTCCGTCAAGAAGTCCTGGTTCACCATCCTCCAGGAGCACATCGAGCATCAGGTCCTGGGACCGGCGGGGGATACAGATTAGCCAAGAGGGAGGGAGGAGGAGCAGCGCCGGCCCGGGTCGGGGCAGGCCGCCATTGGAGATTTTGGGGGGCTGTGGATGGCCCTTCTGCCCCTGAGGGCCCTGAGTTCTCTAGGACTCCCAGTGGCGGTCAGCCAGACCATTTGTCCGGTTTGCTTGTCTCGCTCGGGGGGTGGGGAGATGGGGCTGGCCGGGCCTGCAGGTGCTGGATCCGCACCGGGTTCCCCCCCCCCCCCGTAACGCTGCCGTCAGAGAGGCCCCTCCCGCGCCCACGAGCAGGGACCGCAGCTCCTGTCTGGGCCGGGCGTTGCCCTGACCCCCCCTCCCCTGCCCCCCGCAGGTCTCTGACTCGCTGCTGGAGAACGCTGCCAAAAAGTTTCCCCTGAACACTCCGAAGACCAAGGAGGGCTACTACTACCGGCAACTCTTTGAGAAGCACTACCCCGGCCGAGCCGACTGGCTCCCGCACTACTGGATGCCCAAGTGGATCGAGGCCAGCGACCCCTCGGCCCGCACGCTGGCGCACTACAAGTCGGCCGCCAAGGAGTAGCCCCGGGCGGGCCAGGCCGGCCCCGGCTCCCGGGAGGCGGCGGCCAGGGGCCCTCCCCGCTCTGTACCCGCGCAGCCCAATAAAGTTTTCAGCCAGATGCCACGCAGGCTGTTTCCCGGTGTCCTCTCTGTGCTTCCCTCGCACAAGGGTCTAAGGACACCGAATAGCTGAGTTACGGTGGATAAGGATGCTGCCCATGGTGGGGCGGGGGCGGGGCGACGGGGCCTGTCCCCAGGAGGCGCAAGGGGCGCAGGAAGCCTGGTCCTCAGGGACCCAAGGCGGGCTACGGGACCCGCGCCTGTCCCGGCTGTTCAGTCTCTGAGAGTCGGCGGTCCCGGGGCGGCTGCAGAACCGGCCCCGTCACCGCCGGGCTCGGGCTGAGCTTATACCAGGGCAAAGCAGAAAGAAGTCCTTCTGAACCTGGCGACTCGCAGCAAACGGGCCCCACTGGAACAGGAACTGGACTGTCCGAGGAACCACAAATCTTCCGGACTTTGTACTGTCTAAAAGCATATAATAAAATCACCATTTTCAAAGCCGAGCGGCCTCTGTGCTTCTCGTGGGACTCACAGCATTTAGAGGAGCGCCGGTGACGCTCTTCTGTGTCCCCCAGGCCCGTTCCCAAGGGGCCTTTACCCCAGGAGAGGGCAGGCGACTGTCTCTTGACCTGTGCGTACAGGACATACAGGGGGAGGTGTGGGAGGGGGGCAGGGGGCAGAGCACAGCGGGAGGGGAGGGTGGGGAGGACGTTCCTCCCTGCACGAGACAGTCTGCACAAAGGCGCCGAGCTGGGGCGAGCAGGAGTTTGTAGGTTTTCCTGGGATGGTCTGTGGCTCTGGGCAGGTACGATGGAGAACATTAGAGCGAGTGGAAGATGGGAGTTCCAGTCTTCAGGCACTTAGTAGCTTGACGACCCTGGGCTAGTCCCTTAAATCTGTAAAATGGGGATAAGGGCAGCACCTCCATCCCAGAGCTGTTGGGGGGCTCCCATCAGATCTGGACCTGCAGCGCTTGCCTTGGCTGGTCCCGGACCGAGATCAACAATCAGTTACTGTGGCTCTTAAGGGTGCAGAAAGCAGCAGCTTCTGGGGAAGAGTGGGGTTCCAGAGGGGAGCTGATAGTCAAAGTACTAGGAGTTAAAGGATGCTCTACACTCATTATTGCAGGTAATCCACATACTAACTTGTTGGATAGGCAGCCCAGGGGTAATTATTCCCATTTTACAGATGAGTAAACTGAGGCTCAGAGTCCTGAAGTGACCCTCAGAGTGTTAGCGTGAGTGTTAGAGGTGAGGTTTGAGCCCAGATAGATCCCTCTGACTTAAGGGCAGCCTCCATTCCATGTTTGTTTGGAGCGCTGTCCATGGTACTGGGTAGGTCTGGAGGTACTGCTGGTGGTGGTCCATGAGCCCCAGCGCCTCCCAGACCCTCTGAGGGATAGGGGGCAGCCTCTGTCCCATGTTTGGTGTGCTCCGTGTCCAGAGGCCATGCTTTGGAAGAACCCCCAATACCCGGAGCGCTGTCCATGGTACTGGGCAAGTCTGGAGGTACTGCTGGTGGTGGTCCACGAGCCCCGTGCCTCCCAGACCCCTCTGGGACAGAGGGCAGCCTCCATCCCGTGTTTGGTGTCCGGAGCTCTGTCCATGGTGCTGGGCAGGTCTGGCGGCCCCTGAGCATTGGCAGCCGCCTCCACCAGCCCTGGCACCCCGACCCCACAGCCTCCTTTCAGCTCACAGTGAAAAATCCCACTGCATTCCCGTGCTGTGAGAAATGAGGAGCGGCGTGAGCTCCAAAAAGCTGGGAAGACTTCTGGGAACAGACGCAAAGTGAAGGGAACCAGAGAACACGGCGCAGCCACAGCCTCGTGGCGTGGGAGCACTGGCGACGACTTGGCTAGCTCAGCATTCGAGAGCTAAGGCAAACGGGCTCAGGCTGGAGCCCCAGCCGCCTCCAGAGAGAACTGATGTCTGACTACAGACCCGGGCAGGCGATTTTGCTCTTTCTTTCCTCTGAGTCTTCTACAAAGTGACTAATATGTGGATGATAACGCATGTCAGACGGCTCCCCGTCTCAGGGAGGGCTGGGGAATGGCAGGGACGAAGACAATCTGGAACTCAAAACTTCAGAGAAAAATGTTTAAAAATTGGAAAAGAAAAAAAAGGGAAATCCCACCCTCTGCCTAGCTGGCGTCCCTTGTGTATTCTCCAATACTCTAGAAAGGATTAAGCACAGGGAGAATCTGAGCTGGAGCAGGGGCAGGTATGGGCGAGCTGAACGTGGGCTTTGGGAGGAATCCCTCCCTACGTCGGCCTCCGTGGAGTGGACTTGATTTGTGGGGCACCTGGGGATCTGACCCCTGGATCTCCCATGGTCCAAGGACTTTGGGTGCCCGGTGATGGAGTGAACCCCAGAGAACCACAGGGCAGCCAATAACAGTGCACATTGGGCATTATTGGCGTACCCCTTGGTAGCTTTGGTCAGTGGAAATGTGCAGCTCACTCTTCAGTACCCAAGGCTATTGGGAGGCAGGAGCGGTGCCCCCGAAGATAAAAGGCACATCACATTTCATGGGATTTCCTCTTTGAGGGTAGAGTCTGGTCCTCGATTTGGAGGTTCAAGAGGCTAAATGTCCTTGTCATCTCGTCCCACTGAGTCCCACCAGACTGTGCTAGCTCCAATGATCCTGAAGGAGCTGCTAGGCAGCTTTGGGAGGGGAGCGGCTGTGGAGATCGGGCTTTCATTTAGGGGAGGCTTCTTCCTCACGGTCCGCCCTCTCTCTGCAGATAGAATCCTCTGTTGTCACACAGAAAACGGCTCAGAAATACAACAAATGCAGCAAAGTGATGGCACCTGACAAGCTACCCAACATTGTGCCCGTATCCCTCACTTCTGTGTCACGAGGCGGGAGGCAGGCTCCTCGTCCGCCGGCCTTTTCAGTTCCTCAGCATTTGACTGTTCTAACCACAGTCTCACTGAAGCCACATATACACCAGGGTCGCCTTGTTCCATCCTCCACACGGAGCACTGGCTTTCTCTGAACTCTGTAGAGAAAAAGGTGGGCTTGAATCAGACAGCAGAGCACTTAAGGCTAATTACCCATTCGATGTGAGATAATGGCTCTGTAAGCATATATTTAGATGATGGTTCCCCTCGTGATTGGGGCTTGCTGAATGCTTGGTGGTGAGGTAATCGGAGGCAAGGATTCGAGGCCCAAGGGGGAGAAGGCAGGGTCACTTGGCTGCAGGACAAGGAGGAGAGAGGCTGGAGACTCTGGACTCCAGAGTCGAGGATTCATCTTTGGCAAGCCACGTGGCAGCTTACTTGCCTCCTTCACTTCTCCTGTTAAAGACCAAGGACTTTGATTAATCCTGACTCTGACTGATCCTGAGGCCTCCAGGGAGCTAGCCTGGACTTTATAGAACTCTCCCGGTCACTGTTTGTGATTGTGTAAGAATGGCTCCTCATGTTCATAGACCAGAGGGTGATTTCTCCCTCACCCCAGTTCTTTCTTTCTCTTTTTTTTTGCTCAGATAATTGGGGTTAAGTGACTTGCCCAAGGTCACACAGCTGGGTAGTGTTAAGTGTCTGAGGCACTTCCTTGTGTATGCAAGGAACGACACTTTGGAGGACAGAAGTTAGTTGGGTTTACAGCGGCTGCTGGTGCAGAAGAATGTTTTGGTGAGCTATATATAAATCCCCCATGGGGAATCAGCTCTGCCCAGAAAGGGGACGGCTCCTTCCTGTCTTAGTCCATCTAATGATTGCCATATGATGGTCCATAGGTCTTGATTATATTTCACTTGCATTCCATGAGAAAAAAGCCAAAGTGAGCCTGGGGGCCTGGGCTAAAAAGTCAAGGGGAGCTGGGGAACCCAACCAGGGTCAGGGGGAGCCTGGGAAATCTGACCTGGGTCAAAGGAAACCTGGGAGACCAGACTGGAAGTCAAGGGGAGCCTGGGGGCCTGGACTAAAGGTCAGGGGGAGCCTGGGAGACCAGACTGGAGGTCAGGGGGAGCCTGGGGAACCCAATCCTGGGTTAGAGGGAGCCTGGGGGCCTGGACTGGAGGTCAGGGGGAGCTTGGGAGACCAGACTGGAGGTCAGGAGGAGCCTGGGGAACCCAATCTGGGGTTAGAGGGAGCCTGGGGGCCTGGGCCAGAGGTCAGGGGGAGCCTGGGAGACTATGATCAGGGGAAGCCTGGGGGACTGGACTGAGGACTGGACTGGAGGACAAGGGATGTCTGGGGAACCCAACTCGGGGTTGGGGGAGCTCTACTGGAGGTCAGGGGACTCTACTGGACTCCCTCCCCTGACGCTTCTTCCCTGTGTGACTTCCCTCATCTGAGAACTGAAGGTTTTGACTGAGCTGGTCCCTAAGTGGCTCCTTCTCTAAGTCACATGAGTAAAGTCCTCCTCGAAGTCCCCATTCTAATTTTCCTTCTTGATTCAGGAGATGCCAGAGCTGTCTGAAACATCTCCTCAGCCCTCCTTCCCGTCTTGGTCTGGCTAGCCCCGGTGACCCAGACACAGGAGAGACCCCTGCGACCACAGGGCAGCAAGCCCGAGTCTCCCGTGTGTCCATCACCTTCTCTCTGTGTCCTAGTCATGGCTGGCTCGGATGAAGAGGCCCCGAGGCTGGGCTGGGGGCCAGGCCTGAGGGCACTAAGAAGGTGTGAGGTCACTGAAGGGAATCTGAGCTAGTCTTGGAAGGAAGACTGCGTGGGCACAAAACAGCCAGGATGCTCCTTGCCACCTGCAGAGGGCAGCAGCACTCACTCCTCGGGATGGGCTGCCCGGGGCTCGCCGGGCTCCTGCGGCTTGGGCTGCCTTTGGCGCATTCTGCTCCGGCCTTGATGAGGTCAGTCTCCATTCTAATTTTTAAACATATATATTTAAATTAAGAAGCATCTACCTTTTCTCTCCTTTCCTCACTGGGGGAAAACTAATAAGAAAAAATGTCCTACATCAACTGTGCGCATTTAAGCAAAACATTCTGGCACTGACCATGTCCACAGACGTGCGCCGCATTCTGGTCCCTCGCTTCTCCATCAGGAAGCAAGAAGCATTCGAAACAACTGCTCCTCTGGAATCAAGACAGAGTTTTTTAAATAGAATTTTTAAAAATTACCTGTAAAGGCAATTTTTGTAATGTTCACTTAATTTTTTTTGAGTTCCAAATCTTCTCTTTCCCTTCCTCCCTCTCTCCCTCCCTCCCTCCCTCCCCACAGCCTCCCTATGACCATTAGCAATTTGACACGGGTTATGTCAGTGCAATCATGTAAATCACGTTTTCACATGAGTCCTGTTGTGAGAAAAGTAGATCAAAAGAGCCATGACAAAAAATAAGGAAAGTGAAAAGAGTGTCTCTTGTGAGACTCCATCAGGACATGGAAAGCCATTTTCCTTATGTGTCTTTTGGAACTGTCTTGGGCTATTGCATTGCTCAGAATAACCAAATCAATTATGAGGATCCCGGCCGTTCCTGGACGCAATCTCGTCCTGGTTCTGCTCACTTCACTTTGCAACATGTCAGTCTTTCCAGGTTTTCCTGAAATCATCCTGCTCATTACTTTTTGTAGCACAATAGTGTTCCATCATACTCATCTACCGCAACATGGGCCCATTCCCCAACTGATGAGGAATTTTCAATTCTTTGCCACCACAAAAAGAGCTGCTATACATAGTTTTGTATATGGGTTTCTTTTCTTTTGTTTTTTTTTTGTCTTTTTTTGATCTCTTTGGGGTCTAGACCTGGTAGTGATATTTCTGAGTCAAAGGGTATTCAACAGTTTGATGGCCCTTTGGGCGTGATTCCAAATTGTTTTCCAGAATGGTTGGACCAGCTCATAACTCCATCAGCAATGCATCAATGTCCCAGTTTTCTCACACCCCCTTGAGCCTTTGTCATTTTCCCTTACTGCCATATTAATCATCTGATAGGTGTGAGGTGGCGCATTTCAATTACTGCTGACTTAGAACCCATTTTACTACTATCACAAGAAATAATTATTTCTCTCTTGTATTTATAACTACTTATTGGATCAGGACCAAGATTTTTCTCCTTTTTCATCCAGAAATCGGCCAGTGTGGGAAATCTTGCTCATGTACTTACCCAGGCTAAGATCTAATCAGAGAGTAAAAGAAATTTTAAGTTTAAGTTAATGGAAAGATTTCTGCTCACTGGGTTAACTCAGATACGTCTGGGAAGATGTGGATTTTCCCTTTTGTCAGACAGTTGGTATGGAAATTGATGTCTCGTTAACTAAGACTTGAATGATCCACATCACTGTACTCCAAGACTCTCATTGTTACATAACCTATCTCCCATTAGAAAGATCCATTCTCTCATTAATTGTTAACCAATCAGGCTTGATTGCCATCCTCAGGAACACTTACTCTTCCAAGGACATATTAACTGGGAGCTTACTGTCGTGAGGGGTCTTTGACATTTGAGAAGACCACCGACCTCTTTTTTAAAATAAACATGCTAGCTTATTAATAATATGAATAAATTACTCAGAAATTTGATTTCTCAGAACTTTTCAAATGTCATACTAACGATAGTTTGGTTTCTTCTGAAAACTGCTTGTTCATACACATCCTTTGACAATTTATCAACGGAATGGCTCCTATTTATTTAAATTTAATGCAGTTCCCTCTTCAAGAAATGACAGCTTCATCAGAAACTTGCAGTTCCAACTCTCCTTCCTATTTTTCTTCAATTTTTGGCTTCATTGGGATTTTTTGCGGGGAGGAAGTGAAAAAATTTTAATTTATTGTGATATAAATTATCCATTTTACCTTCTGTGACTGTCTCTATCTTTTCTTTGGTCATAAATTCTTCCCCTATCCGTAGATCTACTAATCAATTTCTTCCATGCTGCCTCAATTTACTTATGATATTACTCCCTAAGTCTAAATCACGTATCCATTTTGAGCTTATCTTCGTATATGGTGGGAGATGTTGGCCTATGACTGTTGTTCATTTTTCAGACTATGCTTAATTTCCACCAGATTACTTTCCAGTTTTCCCAACAATTTTTGTCACATAGTGAGTTCTTGCCCCCAAAGCTTAGATCTTTGACTTATCAAACACAAGGCTGCTATGAGCGTGTGCCTTTGTATATTGCCTTCCCTAATCTGTCACATTGATCAACTTGTCCATTTCTTATCCAGCACCACATTCTTTTGATGATTACCAGTTTCTAATAAAGTTTGAGATCTGGTCCTACTGGGCCACCTTTCTTTCCTTTTTTCCCCTCATTGATTTTCTTGATATTTTTGACCTTTTGTTCCTTGGGATGAATTTTGTTATTTTTTTGAATAATTCTTTGGTAGTTTTTTTTTATATGGCACGGAATAATAATTTGGGTAGTATTGTCATTTTTATTATGTTGACTCATCCTATCTATCCATGAGAAATTAATATTTGTCCAGTTGTTTAGATCTGTTTTTATTTGTATGAAATGTTTTAAAATTGTGTTAATATAATTCATATGTGTGTGTTGGCAAGTGGAATCCCAACTTCTTTATGCTGTCTGCAGTTATTTTAAATGCAAATTCTCTGTCTGTCCCTGCTGGGTTTTATTGGGAATATATAGAAGTGCTGATGATTTATGTGGGTTTATTCTATATCCTGCAACTTTGCTAAAGTTGTTAATAATTGCAGTTAGCTTCTCTACAGCTTTCTAAGTATATCATCCTATCAGCTGCAAAGAATGATAGTTCTGTTTTCTCATTGCCTATTCTAATTGTGTTAATTTCTTTTTCTTCTACAATATTAAATAAAAGTGGTGATAATACTCCATCCTTGCTCCATCCATGGTTTTATTGGGAAGGCTTCTCATTTATCTCCATTACAGATAATGCTTGCTGATGGTTCTAGATAGATACTGCTTATTGTTTTAAGAAAGGCTCCATTTATTCCTGTTGTTTTAGTGTTTTTTTTTTTTAATAGGATGGGTGGTGGGTTTTGTCAAAAGCTTTTTCTGCATCCACTGAGATAATCATATATTTTCTGTTGGCTTTGTTATTGATATGGTAAATTATGCCAATAGTTTTCTTAATATTGAATCAACTCTGCGTTTCTGGAATATGACTCCTGTTGAGAATATAGAATTCTTGTGATATATTGCTGTAATTTTCTCGAGAATACTTTAACAATTTTTCATCATTATTCATAAGGGAAATTTTTCTTTCTCTGTTTTTACTCTCCCTGGTTTAGGGATCAGCACCATATTTGTATCATAGGAGGAATTTGGTAGGAGTTCTTCTTTACTTATTTTTAAACAGCTTATATAAGCATTGTTCTTGTAAATCCAGCTGGCCTTTTATTTTTTTTTCCCTTAGGGAGCATATTGATGCTTCAATTTCTTTTTCTGAGGTGTAGTTACTTAAGTATTTTCTTTTTTCTTCTGCTAATCCGGGCCATTTATAGTTTTATAAATATCCAGACAGTTTAAAAAATGATTTCTCAAAATACGAAGTCGAGACTCTTTTTTTAGGTCAAGGCTTTTGGATAGTCTAATGATTCTTTTATTTTTTCTCCTTGATTTCTTTTCCTGGTCAGTTTTTTTTTTTTATTATGAGCTACCTTCTCTTTCCTTCTATTTTTTCAATCTTTCACCTTGTTCAGTATATCTTGTTGTCTGCTGGAGCCCTGCATTTCTGTTCACTCCATTCTCTTTTCAGGGAGTTCATTACCTGGGTAAGGTCATTACCAAACGTGCCAAACTGTGATTTCTGTCCCTAGTCTCTCCTCCATCACTGTTCGAGCTTTTCCAGTTCTTTCCTGTCTCGTTTTATGCAAGATGCCCTTCTCGGCATTCACTCTTTGAAAGTCTTGCATCATTTCTTGTAGGAATTATCCCTGACCCTGGGGGTAAGCCATGGTTTTTTTTGAAGCTTTGCTTTAGCTGTTTAGGATTATCCTTCTCTTTTAAACTCCTTTCTTTCTCAGCATTTTGTAGCTGAAGTTGAGTCATTCTTGCAGCCATCTGCTCTGGACAAACTCGTTTTTCCAGCCTACCTGGGAGCCCCATGAGGGCTGGATCTGCACTCTCTGTCCCTGTTGGAGAGTCCTCTCCGTCGCTAACTGGCCCCCCTTCCTTGGACTAGAGGCTGATTCCATCAGCAATTCGCGATGACCTCACGCTCAGGCCTTTGGGTACCAAGTGAGCTCTGAATTCATTCTCTGAGCCCCGAGTTTTTGGCCTCCTGTGGGGACGAGTTCAAGATTAGCTCTGGTTGCCTCTGAGCTGCAGGCCCAGCTTGGAGTTCTGGGAATGGAGTCCAGGCTCCTGACCATCGTCAGGAAGGAGGTGGAATGTGGCTCTGAAGCCGGCTCTCTGCCCTCAGCGGCTGTGGGTGCAGTGGAGAGACCAGCTGTGTGATCCTGGACAAGTCGCTTAGCCTCAGTTTACCTCATTTTCCTCATCTGTAAAATGGGGGTAACAATAGCACCTACCTCCCAGGATGAGATAGTCTTTGTAAGTTACCTGGCACACAGCAGGTGCTACATAAATGCTAGCCATGATTAACACCATCTACCCACTGCACCACGTTGCCTTTTTTTTGTTTTTGTTTTTGTTTTTGTTTTTGTTTTTGTTTTTGTTTTTACATTGCCTTTTTTTTGGAAATGAGCAAGAGGGAGTCGGGGGCCTTTTCTCTGAATACTCAGCCTCACAGCCAAGTGTTTAACGAATGTCTCTGATTTGTATTGGGTGCTCCCGAACGCCCTCCACAGTATGGCTAAGAGGGGGTCCCCCTGCCTGTGGGTGAAGCTCTCCAGGGAGGGCACGCTGCTGTAGCCATAGCAACTGGGACCGCCCGAGATCCCGGCCCTGGGGAGCTTGCATTCTTTTTGTCCTGCCTAAAGCTGCTTCTCTGCAAACGGGTCCCAGGATGAATCCTCCTTTCGTTCCTGGTTTGGCCCCCTGGAACCAAGGGGACCAGCCCGTGCCTCCCACCCATGGCGGCCTTGCTGGTGTTTATTCCCCAGAAGCCTCTGTCCTCCAAGAGGCCCAAAGCCTTCCTTTCCAGGGGTGCTCGTGGGGCAGGCGTCAAGGCCGTCACCTTGCCCAGCTCTGGGCCTAGAACAGAGCCTGGCTCTCCAGGCCCCCAGGCGGCCTTATCCCTGGGTCAGCCCCGTCACCGACCGTCACACTGAGCTTGGGTGCGACGGGGCACCCCGATTTAGACAAACACCCCATCCGGCCACTTCTCCCCTTCTGCGCAGGTGAGACTTGGTGACAGGGGCATTTTTCCCCGTTAAATTTCATCTTCGTAGGTTTGGCCGATTGATCGATCGTTCGATCGAGCGTCACACGTTCACTAAAATGGGCCAGATTCTAGGCCAGGTTGGGGCTCACCCAAGTGAGCCAGACCATCATCACAAAGAGGAGCGTGGGTCCTAAGGGAGACTAATTATCTGTTCTGGCAAAACGCAGGACACCTGCCAAAAACACGCAGTGGTGGCGGGCGGGCGGGGGCGAGTGGCTGTGGGAATCCCGGGAGGGGCTGGCCCAGAGCTCAGACTTAGGGGAAGCCACCAAGCGGAAGAGGAAACACTCCCCAGGCCTAGGGCTACAGCCTGGACAGAGGAGAGGAGGTGGGAAATGACCCTCATCTATGGGGAACATCAAAGGGCCCTGAAGGAGGGCTTGGGGATGAGTCCCACGTGTCCATCCTGGCAAAACAGGCTAGATTGGGAAAGGGCTGAAAGGCCTGCAGGGGAGGAAGCGCCCGGTGACCCTGAGAGAGCAGCAGAGCCGCGTGGGGGGCAACGTTCCTGCGGGCCGGGCCGATGATGTCCCTGGGCCAGGAGAGACTGACCGGGCCCGTGAGATGGCATCAGCCCGAGCCTCCACAGGCTCCGTTTAGGGCTTTGCTGATTGTCCAGACCTGAGGAAGTGCTGGCGGCAAAATTCAGTATCGCACCCAGGCTGCTTTGTGCCAGGGCTCTGCAAGTCAAGGCGGGGCCATTTCCTGAGTGACAGCGGCAGACCCGCACGGTCCCCACAGACTCGATGCAGAATCAATGAGAAACAGTCAATGGGAAGAAGGCGGGAGAATGGGGGGGAGAAGGTGGGAATTTCGCTAGGACTGAGGGGAGCAGGAGGCAGCGATGGGGGGCCGCCAGGGTGGCATGGGCTGCCAGGGTGGCACGGGCTGCCAGGGGGTGAGTCCAGAGCTGGGAGATGGATGGGGGTCTTGTTCCAGGAATACAGAGGGGCCTGGTGCCTCTGCATCTGAGGGATGGTCCGAGGTGTGACAAGGCTGCCCAGGTGGGAGACCACCCGCTGAGAAAGGGCTTGGAGGCCCTCAGAAATCGGGGCCCAGGGCAGGGCTGGAGCCTGGGCGGGTTTGAAGGTGGAGGCTGGAGCCGGGGGCACACGGGGCAGGGCGGGCAGGGAAGGGGGGGAGCTGGGCTGGGCAAGGAGTGGGCCATCCGCCGCCGCCCCAACTTCCCTGACTCGGCAGCTGCTTGGCCCGAGGGCGCTCCCTTTGCTGCTCTCTGCTGTATTTCCTGATCCACAAGCCCGGGGATCCTCCTGGCAGAGTCTGAGCCAGTGCATGAGCTGGCGCCTGGTGGTAGACCCCTCTCTGGCAGGATAATTACCGGGGGCCGGGGGTTCCCTCCCTTTGCAGAGGCCCCGGCTGGGCGGCAGGGGTCTCGCCCCCGGTGCCGCCCGCTGTGGGCCGCAGCCTCGCTCCCAGAGGAGGACGGAGGGCTGGGCGGCCCGTGCGCCCCCCCCCCCCCCATGGGTCTGGGGTGGCCGGGGGCATCCATGGTTCTCACAGCGCTGAGCGCGCTCCCCAGAACCGTGACCTTTCTCACGGACCAAGACTCTCGGTCCGACGTGGCCGCCAAGGCGGGAGGGGGGAGCTGGGGGCGGCTCCGTGCCAGCCGGGACAGATCGGGCCATTACTGCGGCCGTGCCCAGAGCCAGGCTTCCTGGCTGCGGCAAGGAGCGGCCTGCACTGCGGCTTAATGGCTCTGAATGATTGATGACTCCTCGGCGGCTCCAGTTTCTCAGGGAGACTGAGGGGAAATCTGCTCGGTAATTGCCCGGCCGGGCCGGCGGCTCTGGAAGCCTCATCCATCATCTCTGGGGCGCTTTCCTCTCCCAGCCTGGCTAGAGAGCCTTCCAGAGACTTTCTGGTCCACAGCGAAGGCTCCTGGCCCTGGGACACGTGGGAACGGCAGCGGGGCCAGAGACAGTCAGGAAGCCCCGGGTTCTAATCCGCCCTCGGGCAGAGGGAACGTGACCGGAGGAAGCCCCTTCAACAGCCAGCCCGGGGAGGGCAATAACCCCACCCACCTTGTGAGCATCCAAGGAAATAAAGTGGGCCAGGGCTTAGCATCGAGGGCATCCAGTAGGAGCTTAAGGAATGCTTGCTCCCCATTCCTACACTGCCAAGTCCTGTGGATGCTGAGCCGGGTCAGTCTGGAGTCTTCTGGCTTCCCAGTCCTTACCCGACCTGCTTAGCTGCCGCAGATGCCCTGGGGGAGGGCACAGTGGCCCTTTATTACCCGCCCCCCCCCATGTCCTGACTGCCCTGATTATTCTAAGAGTTTCCTGGCTGTTCTCTCTGTCCCGACTTTCCCTTGCTTCCAGTCCTATGGAAATCCTGCTGCCAGATTGTCTGGAAGTACGGGGGTCCCTGAGGGGGGCTGAGGAAGACCCCCAGTCTTTGGTGGCAGGAAGGGGCAGGGGCACAGGGCCCGAATCCCAGCAGGAGGCCATGTGGACACCCTCCAGGCTCCAGCTTTCCTAGCTCTCCCTAGAGCAGCCTCCTCTTCTCTGGGGGGTTGCCCCAGCCTCCATCATAGGCGTCCCGCTTGCAGGTCCAGGAGAGCCTGGACGCGACGCTGGACAGGGCAGAGTGGGCACGGGAGGGAGGGACTCAGCTGGAAGCCGGGCCCACCGGAAACTAGCGGGCACGGGGAGGCTGGAAGGAACGCTCTCCCCGCAGGTTTGTGTGTCTTGCTAAGGATAAATAAGGTAACGCTGGTGAGGCCCTTGGCCAGGGCCTCCTCCGAGCGGGCGCTTTATCAATGCTTTGCTTGTTCCACTCCGGCTTTTCAGGAGTTTTAAAAAGCCAGTTGTGCCTGGTTGGTTCATCGACATCAAGTCATGATGGGTGGGAGAAGCATCTTGCAGGGTTAGGAGAGCAGCTCCCAGTCTCTCTGTGCTCCGCGGAAAACCAGCAGCCATTAAGCACCTGCTTTGCCTGCGGCTCGTTGCCAGCCACCAGAGGGCACATCCAGTTCCATGAAACTGGTACAGATTCTGCCCTCGGGTCACTGACAGCTTGAGGAGGAGGAGGATGGGCTGAGATACATAGTGTTACCAGAAACATGGGGGGGGCAGATGCGCGGAGGATCTTGGGGACCTTTCGGGATGGCCTCCTCGGGCCGCAGCGGAGGGGGAGGGGGTTTCCCGGAGCCCGTGCTCCTGCCGATTTCATAGAAATTGGATTTTGGCCATTGAGTCCTATTTGGCCGTGGCCTTACATTAGAATTTCAGAGATGCTTCATTTGAGCGTCTGATTGCTTTTAAATGAGAAGTTTTAACCCCAAGTTTCCTTAGGAGCCTTTTGGTCAAGTACTTAATGATCTGTAAACAAATGCTGCTGCTCACAAGGGACGGCGCCGAGTTACTTACAGTAAGTCCCTGACTAATGCTTACAGTAAGTGGGGGGGGGGGAACACTCCAACCCCCAGATTCTCCGAAGGGAAGGGACTCCAGCAGCCACCGGCTTCTGTCCCAAGGGAGCAGCTGGTCATCTGGCTTCCGTTAAAGACCTTAAATGGGGGGACCCCAGCTGGGAGGGGACCTTTCCCCTTCCGGTTATTCTGTGAGGAAGTTTTAGCTAAACCAGGTCTGAAGCATCCCGTGGTTCTCAGTGTCCGGAGAATCCGGGGAGCCTCGGAAACCCTTTCAGAGGTTCTACAGATTCCAAATCGCTCATACGATGAAAAATCTACAAACATAACCCACATAAACAAACCTCTTTGGACAGGCCCTCCGGCATTTTTAATTACCGAGACCGAGAACAAAAGTTCGGGACCCGCTGCTTTAGGCAACGCCCAGCACCGGCACAGAATCTGGAAAGCAGCCGAGCCAGGCCCTTCAGCCTTCCTTGGACCAGCCTCTCAATCTCCCCTCTCCCATGTCCTCGAAGCTTTTGCTTCCAGCCAAACTCCGCCGGCTCCTCCGCCTTGCAGCTTTCCTTTATTGCATCCCAGAAGCTGGGAAGGGCCCCCGTCCCTGAGCAAGGACCCCCAGCCCCAGCGCCCTCCCCACGGCCTTGGCTTGCATGGATCCCTGCAGGGAGAAGAAAGCCACCGCTGCCAGAGAGAACGTGGATTCCAGGGGGCTTCCTGCCTCTACCAAATCTCAACTTGCCTCTTTGGAACAAGGAATACCCAGAATCCTGCCGGCTTGGGCAGAACAGCGCCAGGCTGTGACTCCCTTCAGCTGTTAGCCCTGCAACAGAGCAAGGGATTGATTAAGCACTTCCTGGGCAGGAGGCACTTGGTCCGTGAGGCAGGTCGTCCCTGCCGCCCGGTAGCTGATCTTGAAATGGGGAAAGAGAATCCCAAAGGGATGGGGCCGGGGGTACCCGTGTGGGCAAAGCTACCAGCAGGGAGGCCGAGGAGCCCGGAGGGGAGCCCGTAGCCTCATGGAATGGCTGGGGCCAGAGACTTTGCAACGAGAGCCACAAATCTCTTTTTTCTTCTTCAAAAACTTATTGTCCAGGCCCTTTCTGACATCCATTTCCCATCTTTCCTCGCTAATGATGCGTCAGGATCAAGTTGTCCCAGCCACCTGCACATCTTTATCTTACTTCTTGTTTTTAATGAATTCTGCTCTCTGCCCTGGCACGGCAATGGTCTTTCCGCACAGACAGCTGGTCCTGGAACCATTTCCCCACCAAGAGCCGCTCTTCTCCTGCCTCTTGGATAGAAGCGATTTTTGTTTGCTCGTCTGATGCCTTTTGGCGCTTGCCATGTCCGACCTGGGAACTTGGAGAAAGTGTTCCCGGTACTTATGTGCCCTCTCTGGGCCCCGGCATTTCTCATTTCTTGTGCTCCCCCCCATCTCCCTCTGGTTTTGTCTCACCCAGTGTTGATAATCAGAATGTGGTTAGTAATAAACAGGCTTATTTGGGTCGTTAGATCTTTCAAGGATGGAGAACCGTTTCAACATGTGCATGGAACACAATCTTTAAAAACTGGGGTTCTTCATCCGGGGCCCATGTTCTGAAAAATAGTTTGATAACTGCTTCAATGTAGTCTCTTCCACTGTCCTATGGATTTATTTTATGTATATGTATCTATACACACTTAGAAGTGTGTATGTGTCAGACTAAAAGGTGGTTCTGAGAAGGGAGTCCAGCGGCTTCACCAGATTGATGGCCCAAGGGGTCCAGGACGCACAAAAGGTGACAAACCCCTGCTTTAAGCCATCAGTTTGCACCCAATGTAAATCAGACACTTGGAGATGAGAGCAGAAAGCCTGGACTTGGCTCTCCCTTGGCAAAGGGAAAGTGCCCCAAGGTCAGAGGGGAGTCTGAGCAGCCGCAAACCCTCCCTGGGCTGCCCTTCCTCTTCCTGCCGGTCTCTCTCTCTCTGGTATCTGGCTTGATGGTATCAGAAGTATGGGGGGTGTTCAGGGCAGAGTAGCACCTCTGGGGCGAGCCCTGCCCAGCCCTTTTCAGGACCACTTTCGCTCTGTGGGGTCCCACCTGATCCATCAAACTCTCACCCGAAGAAGCGCACAACGCCCATGGCCACGGAAATCATTTGGGCAGGTCTGTGAAGACCCGGAAACCTTCATCCTCATTGTGCCAAAAAGGACAAGCTTTTAATTCTGGGTGACTTTAATGCCACTGGATGTGGCGAGGGGTCCTCAGAGGAATGGAGTTGGAAACAGCAAGAGCACTGGGCATTTACAACTAACGACTTGCACATCTCATCATCTTTAATCACCACTTACCTAAACACAATAAAACGTTATGGATTCACCTGCAGCCAGTATTGGCATTTTATAGACTATGTGATTATAAGGAGAGGAGACCGGATGTGAGAGTGACCAAGCCTTATCCTCTCTGAGCTGCGTATCTGCATTTAACAAAAGTGGCAGCTCCAAGGCAAAAAGATTGTTGGGAGCATTGATGTCAACAGATTAGGGGGCTTGTCTGAGAGGGACCGGTGGTTGCCAGCTCGGAGGGGAAGTTGAGCCAACCTGCAGCTGGCAACAACGGAGCAGAAAGGGCAGCTTCCAGAGACTTGGTGCACAGCGCTGCGTTTGCTCCTCTGGGTCAGAACACTCACAAACATCAAGACTGGGTCGATGGAAATGATGGAGAAAATCAGAAGCTGCTAAGTGAAAAAACAAGAACTCCAAGGCAGGTAGTTCGTCCCTCTCCAAGAAGGCAGCATTCCATTTCCTCAAAAGTAAAGCCCAATGGAAACTCAGAGAGAGGAAGGATTTGGGGCTCAGTAGGAAGGCAGATGAAATTCACGTTGATGCTGACAGTAACAACCCCAAACACTTTCACGATGCCCTGAAGGCTATTTATTGTACAAAGACAAATTGATCTGCTCAGGGCTGAGGAAGCCACATGAATTAGTGATAAGATCATGGTCCTAGAAAGATGGGCTCAACACTTCCATAGTGTGTTTAACGACCATTATCAATCAATGTTAAGTCGTTGACTGTTTATTTCAGGTTGCGGTCAGTCCCTCTGGACAAATTTCCAATTGAAGAAGAGGTTTTGGATTCACCCGGGCTCCTCTTCTGTGGAAAACACCCGGTGCCGATCCTCTTCCAGCTGGTATTTACAAGGTGGGGAGTCCGTGGCTCAAACAAAAGTTGAGGGAAGTTTTCTGGGTTATATGGCAAGTGGAGGCTTCCTCAGGAGTCGAGGACACCTCCATTGTCGTCCTCCATAAAGGTAAAGGGAATAGATTGTCCTGTGCCGATCACGGGGGTCTCTCAGCGACTGCTGGCCAGGTTTTTGCCTCACTCTTAACAGGCTGTGATCCCTCATCTGGAAGAAGGTCTTCCTTTTTACCCACCCTGTGAGATCAGCAGAGCAAGCACTTTTAGCCATATTTTATGAAGCTGTATTTTCAGAGGAAACTGAGACTCTCCTCCAGTGAGAGCCAGAGGACGTCAGAAGGAGCCCAGGGATGGTCAGTGGTCCGACAGCTACAGGAGAAATGCCAGGAGCAGAGCAGACCCAACGTTTGTTGGACCGGGCCTGGAGAGGGGAAAACCTGAGTTCAAATACAGCCTCAGACCCTTCCTGTGTGATCCTGGGGACGTCACTTCCCTCTGTTTGCCTCAGTTTCCTCATCTGTAAAATGAGCTGGAGAAGGAAAGGGCCAACCCCTCTGGTGTCTCTGCCGCCCGCTGTCAGCACGTGCTCCCTCCTGATTCCTCACTTTTCTCAGGCTATTTTCTATCTGCTAGGGGCTGACTTTTAAGTCACTGAACAAGCTCCGAAGCCCAGATTTGTTGGGATTTCAGGGAGTAGGATGAGAGAAGTGTCTGCTCCGGCCCCTTTCTGGGGGCATTTGGAGGTGGGTGACCCCGGAGGAGGAACAGTGGCTACAGGAAAGCCAGAAGGCTTTGGGGCTCACCCATGGAAAAGGGCGAGGTAGGCAGGGCCCCTTGGAGAACAAGGGGGGTGGCCAGCTGCCCCCCCAAAGCCCCACCTGGTGCCCCTGTCTCCCGGGCCCTCGCCTGCCCCGCTGTGCGGGGATGGCCCGGCCTCCTTGTCACCAACCCCGGGCGCTGCCCCATAAAGGCCGCAGTTCGTGCCCAACTTTACCAGGAAAGCAGCCCAGGGGTGGAGGCAAGCACAGCTGCCTCCTCCGCAGCTCTTTCTGGAGGGGCAGCGCCGCACCGGCACCTGGGTTCGTGCCTGAAGCCAACGGATCCCAGCGGATGCTCGGCTCTAGTCTAAGGCGGGTGGCACAGGCCGGACGGAGGCCGGTTTTCTGGTCTGGTGGCTCCAGGCCACAGTCCGGGGAGGTCCCAAGCCCCTCAGCCTTTTCCCACGGTGGGAGGCGGGGCACGTTCTGAGGGAGCCGGGAGTTGGGGAGGAACGAGAGCCCTGGGAAATAGCTTCAGAGCTGAGGATCCTGCGTGGATGCGGCAGCTTGGGAACTCCTCTTGGAGGCTTTTCCAAAAGCCACTTTTCCTTGTCTCTCAGGGGAGCAAATTAACCTTTGAAATAATAAATATGTGCAAAAATAATCCGTGCCATCCCCTCCCCGCAGGTCTGGCTTCTGGGCTGGGTCGGAGCTTCACAAGTCTCAGGGAGGAAGTTCTTCCCAGCAAGGCCAGGGCTCAATCCCACGGATCCGCTTTCTGCAGGGATGCTTGCTTGAGATCTACCTGCCCCCTTTTCTGCTGGGACTCTCAGCTCCTCCCGGCCAGGCCTGTTTGACCAGCTGAAGGGAACGAGCCTTCTTGGGTCTATGGCTGCCCCTTGTCCCCCCCCCCCCACCACCCTTGGCTTCCCCTCCTCCTCCTATGGCTGCTCTTCCCCCCCCCCCCCGCCCACTCCCCCCACGGCCTTCTCTCCTACCCCGCTAACACCACTGCCTTCCATTGGGCCCTGATAAAGGAATTAGCGAGGGCTGAGGGCCGTCCTTGGACGTGTCCTGGTAGCGGACAGAGCGTCCGACTTGGCGCCGAGTTCAGACCCGCCTCAGATAATCCCTGCTTGGCTGACCGGGCACTTTGGCTCTGCTTGCCTCAGTTTCCTCATCTGTAAAAGGAGAAGAATGACACTTCCTTTCCGGGTTGCAGGGAGGGGCCAAAAGTTGCGGTTGTTCCCGCTGACGATACCGAACCAGGAACAGCTTTTTCTGCCTCTGGCTGCCTGCCCAGCTCTGCATCCGCTTGGCTTTTTCCATCCATGTCTCTCCATCTTCTCCACAGCAATAGTAGGAGATGCTCATCACTGCCATTTTGCAGTGGAGAACACTGAGGCACAGAGAAAAGTTCTCGGGATTCACAGGTAGGGATTCACAGCCCGGACTCGAACTCGGGCTCTGTGGCTGCTGTGGCTCCGGGCACAAGCTTGGGGGAGCCCTGGGCCTTCCTCTTGGTTTAACCTTCCCATCAGGAAAGGGCAGATCCTCCCGGCCTTCAGCCCTCCCTGTTCCTTCAGGAGCCTGGCCAGGCCTTACCCAGAAACACGCGCTGACCTACAGCCTGCTCCCTCGGGACCCATTTGTCCTTCTCCCCCCTTGCAGCACCTCAGAGATCTGCCTGCGGCTCTGCCATCATGGCGCTCGAGGGTGGAGCTCCTGCCCGCTCTCCTGCCAGCTTGCCTGCATTTATCTGGGTCCTGCCATGTCCAGAGCAAAGAGACAACGGGACAAACTGGAAAACAGCTCTGATTCTGCCCATTGTCGGTCCTCCCTTTTCCCAGAAGCCCCTTTGCAGCCCCAGCTTGCAGCTGCTCAGCTTCAGCACCGGCACAAGCCCGTGGCCGCCTCTTAGATGCACTCTGGGTTCCTTAGCCTCCTCTGGCCTCCCACACACTTCTCTCACAGCCCGGGGGCTCCCGGGCACCCACCCCAGTCCCTTCAGGCACATGGCATTCTCCCCCTGCTTGGGATGGCTCCCCTTGCCGTCTTGAGAGCCTCAGCCTTCGGCATCCCCTCTTCCCCAGGCCGATTTTTCTTGAAGCCTTTTCCTTTTTTAAATGGGATCCTGTTCCTCCTCTCAATCCTCCGAAATCTGCCTCTTCACCATTTAGGGTGAAGGCCAGTGGTCTCCCCATCACAAAGACCCGTGAGACGGGCAGCCCCCTCCCAGTTTCCCATTTTTATCCCGGCAATGAGTCATCTCTGTTAGCGAGAACCAAACCCACATCAGACTTTTCTCTTACTGGTTCTTGGCGTTTTGAAGAGTGAAACTATGGCATCGACCCTGGCTTTCCCAGGTAAGAAATTATTAGCTGGGAAAGAAGAAGGAAAGAGACAGACACAGGTGAGAGAGACAGAGACAGAGGGGGCCGTGGGGGGAAGGGCGTGGGCATCCCATCGTGCCTTTGCCCCCCACGCGTAGTCTCTTTGCACACCACTCATCCCTCCTGGCTTTTGGTGCAGGTGCTCTGGCCGGATCTGGGAAAGAGGCGCTGGCGGCCACGCACAAGGAGACCGCTGAGCCAGAGGGGCCTTAGAGAAGGCCCCTGGCGAAGGGGCCCTGGGGAGAGCGGGTGGCCACGGGTGTTTATGACGGGGCCTCGGCTGCCTTCTCTGTGACGTGGAAGGGACGTTTTCTCCCCCGCTTTCCAGCGTCGTTGTAAGGCTCAGAGAAATGCTTTGCCAAAGCCTAAGCCCTGATTGTATTTGGCGCCCGAACGGTCAGTTCTTTTGTCTCAAGCCCAACTTTACGCGTCATTCTGGCGTCTGTAATCGCCGGACCGAGGCCTGGCCGGCCTTTGGTCCATGGGACCGATCGGGCCGGGGCTCCAGTTCATCTAGCGTCCAGCCCACCACCAAGAGCTGGTTCCGTTTTTGCCTGAAGGCCCAATGGGGCTCCTGGCCTGTGGCAGTGCCCTGGTTGGCCACAAGGTGGAGGTGTTACCCCGTGAAAGCAGAGCCGCCCCGGGTCCCACCGCTGCTTCCCACTGCCCAATGTCCAGGAAAATTAGGCCTTTCCTCCCTCCCCAGCCTCCCCCCTGCCCAGGCTCCCCCCTCCCCAGCCTCCCCCCTCCCCAGGCTCCTCCCTTCCCAGGCTCCCCCCTGCCCAGCCCCCAGGAGTCATTTTCCTTCAGTGAGTGACCCGTGTCCTGCTCTGCAGGAACGCCCAGGAGGGGAGGGAATGAGCATTTATTAAGCACCTACTGTGTGCCAGGCACTGACCAAGCACTGTAAACATCATCCCATTTGGCCCTGAGCCTTCCGAGAACTATTTCCCAGCGGAGGAAATTGAGACAGGGCTTCATCTGTCCCAGGTTACAGGTGGGACGGTCCGAGGGCAGATGTAAGCCCCGGTTTTGCAGCCTCCCGGCCCTTTCCATCCTACCACCCAGAAGTGACGACAGCCGAGAACCCCCCAGTCCGCTCACGGACCCTGCGGGCCCCTTTGCGCCCCTCGGGTTCCTCCGCCTCCGCCCTGCCCTCAAGGGCCGTTGGCGGCAGTGTGCCCGGGGCGGGATGAGTCCTGTGAGTCTGCATTTGGGGCAGCGGGGTCCTCTGGGGTCCTCCCGCCTGGCAGAGCCAGGGCTGAAGGGAGGATCTTTGAGGACACAGAACTTCTCAGGTTCACCCACTCAAGGCAGCGACGCTTGTCACCTTGTCTGTAATCGCTTCTGCGGGTTTTTCAGTGTCATGGAGCTTTAATAATTGAGCTGAAAAACCACCTGGTCGGCCCTGAGGAGTCATGACTCGGGCAGAACAAAGGCCTCGCTGTTCCGGGATGAGCACCAGGCTCTGAGTGCTCCCTGAGAACGGCTCCTTATTTCCCTGCACGTGAGACTGGCGGATGCGTCTCCCCCACATTGTCCTCCTCCATCGGAGGCTCCATCCCATGACCTGCTTCACCTCCCGGGCCAAGAGCCCTGGACAGGAACCAGAGTCGGGGTTCCCCAGGAAGGCCCTTCCCTGTGGGGCTTCCTCAGTTTCTTTCCCCGTAAATTGTCATTTCCCCGGAAAGGAAGGCGAGGGGCTTGATGGGCCCCGGTGGCCGTCGGGACAGCCCCACAGCAGACGGGCTTAAAATGAGCACGCCATTGCCCTGGGCAGAAAGGACGAGGCAAAAAGTGCAGAGTGCTGCCGGGTGATATTTTTAATGGAAAACATCGGACAACAATACGACTCGCTACCATGAGATGAAGCTCTAGGAATCCCTGTCCAAGCCCTGCATGCGGCGAATGCGCTCTCCCCTCCCTTGCAGCCATCTCTCCCTCCCTCTCTGTCTCGCACACTTAGTCACAAACATAAGACGTCCTGCAGCAATACAAATAGGTTCCGATCCCCCCATCACCTAACATCTCAGCCATGGAGGGGTCGCACTCCATTCATCACCAAGCGGACATGACTAATAACCGAAACATTGATCTTCCTGGATGACCAGGTCATCACCAGAAACAGGGAGCCTGGGCATCAAATATCAGGGGCTTCCTTTGGGAAGGGCTAGAAAACATTTAACCAATGGGGGGCATTGTCACAATATGAAAATAATTGTCTGATTGGGTTTACAACTCAAAAGCACAGGGGCTGTTAAATAAATAATCATTCTGCCTAGTGAGCATCTTCAAGGACGCCTCATCATCGCCAGCCATGGAGCCCACGACGTTCACGAAGACCGCCATGTCGAGCCTCATTTACGCCTTCTCTCGTAGTTCTGTGCTGCGCCCCATTCCGAAGACCCTAGAAGAGAGAAGGGATCTCCTGTGGTCCCCGGAGCACTGGATGGACAAACCAAGAGATGGGCTTAAAAGTACCACCCCTGCCCCCAACTGTTAAGAGATTTTCTTTTTCGAAAATCCTTGATTGCAGCTTTTCCTCTCCTCCCATCTTCTTCTTGTATTTGGCTAAAACGCTCCTCCTTCAGGTTCTGGCCACTTACCTGGTCAGCACGGACTTCTCTGTACTAGATGAGATGGCTTCTCCCGTCTGAGCCGGGGACCAGCCATGGCTGACGCCAGGGCCACCCCGCAAGGCCACAGGACAGCAAGGATAAGGGCTCGCTGGACCTCAAAGGCAAGGCTGGCTACCCTGCCACTCAAAGGACACTCTCCTGACAAGGGGCCAGCTTTAAACAAGGCACTGTCTTCCAAGCAATGCCCTCCTAGCTTTGGTGGAGGGGTGCATTGCGTCCCCCCACCTCCTGGAAGTGGCCATCCTGTGAATCCCCTCCGGGAAGTCCTAATGACCTTGAAGAGCTAATAATGCTTCTGAAGAGCTCTACTGAGAGCCAGTAAGCACCTCGACTTCCTTCTTCCATTCCTCCCTTCCTTCCTCCTCCTTTCTTCTCCTCTCTCTCTCTCTTTTTCTTTTCTTCCTCCCTTCCTTCCCTCCTTCCTCCTTTTTAAATGTTCACCTCTCTCCTCAAAAAAAAAAAAGTTCCACAATTCAAAATGATGTAAAAACGAATAGATATCATAAAACATCTGTTAAAAAGGAAAATGAAGAGAATGTTCCACCTGCATCCCAGGCTCTGGCCAATTGTGCCGCTGAGGATGAAAAACATCAGTGCCCCCCTTGGGCAGATGTGGGGAAGTAAAAGCAGACCCTTGGTGGGTGCATGCTCTTACTTCTCCAGCCAGCTTTAGAGAACATCAGGGGTTTTTTCCCATCAAAAACTGTGTTAGAGGAAAAGCAGATGAGACTCATGGCAGGGTGGTGGCCTGACAATGCCCCCCCTCCCCGGTGGAGCTGGGGATCTGGTCCCCTGAAGCTCCTGGCCAACGAAAATGTCTCGGCCATCAGACTAATGGCTAGGATTGCAAAATGATCAATATTTGGAGGGGAGGCTTCTCAATAGTTACTTGTGGAAAACTTGCCCCCAGTCCTATGATTAATGAAGAAACTCTGAAGTAATACACACATGTACACACACACACACACACACACACACACACCACTGGGAACTGAGGAAATTATTAGAACAAATCTGAACTGTCACATAAAAATATATAGATAATTAAACCCTGAGAGGTTTGGGGTGGGGGGTGGGGAGGAATGAATGAGATAATTGTCTTCGTTCTCGATTTGATTTTAGCTGGATAGCTATTACCTGAGCCTTTTACTGAACAATTAGTGAAAAATATGCTAGATAGTCATGGAAGCTATGGTGGGGCAACCAAGACTTTAAAACAAAGAAAAAAATGGGCTCAATCTATGTGTAAATTAATAGCAAATTTGTTCCTATTATTTACTCTTCTTAAATTAAATTTTATTTTCAGTTCTTAATTCTTTCCCTCTTCCTCTCTATCTTCTCTCCCCCGTGGGGGACAACAAATTTGCTATTAAGAAGGCAAGAGAAAGAAAATCCATTACAAACGTATAAGGTCATGCAAAATACCAGAGAGGGAGGGAGGGAGAAAGGGAAAAAGAGAAAGGAAGGAAGGAAGAAGAAAGAAAGAAAAGCAAACATGCTTCCACATGCTCCATGAGCCCATCAGCTCCCTCTCTGGAGGTGGAGAGCATGTTTCATCATATGAAGGTGAAGTCATTCTTCTACCATTTACAATTTAAAATAAATTCATTTTAATTCAACATGGCTTAGAATGGACAAAGGGATGATCCTCCCGTGTGTTCTTTCCCGGCAAAGCCCTGTCTAGTTACTCAAAGGATTTAAAGTGGCTAAGACATCCGAGTTGGAAGGTTTTCCCTGACCTCCCCTTTCCGAAGCCAGGGCAATTTCCAGTTTTGTCTCTGGGCCCTTGAGCTTCGGGTCTTTAAAGGAGGGCAGGAAAGCTAGTCTCCAGCCTCTCTCTCCACTTCCAGAGACCAGCCAGACACAAGTCTGACAAGGTCATGGTTAGGAAAAGCTGCACAGAAGCCCATTCATCTGATTCCCAACCAAGATCGAGGATCAGAAGTTTGTGGTTGTTTCACAAATAGACCTAAATAAAATCAAACCAAATATCCCCCCTTACCCTGTAGCCTCAGGCCCTGTCTGTTGGCCTTGGCAACTGGAATGTCCTCACAAAAGGAAGACAGGTTAGAAAAGCAATCAAGAGGAGCCTGGCTAATTGAGACCAGGTCACCACAGATAATTTTTGTGGGCATGAAAGCATTTTTCTGCTGACTGGGTTCTTTTTTTGCCCCTGGTACACTGAGATTAATTATCCACAGCCAAATTGAAGCCATGTTTATTTATCTAGTTACTTTAGGACAAAAAAATTCCAACAAAAATAAAACCCCAAACCAAACCAGCTGTCCCCCCCAAACTCCACCTCCTGAAACATTTCCCCCTTAATTACTTGATTGTCTCATTTACTTGGCCTACACAATTTCAGGCCCCAAGGTTGCCTCGGCTTTTCAGGGCATTAAAATGGTTCAGACTGACTATTCCAAAAGTTCTTAACCACCTTAGACCTTTCCCATTTTACCCTGTAGAGAGAGCCTTAATGAGAGACACCTGGGTTCCTACAGCCTTTTGTAATTAGGAGCAACTTAAGAAATTCAAGTCCAATTGGGAAAGGATTCATGGGAGAGCACAATTCCATCCCTGTGGAGAAAGGAAGAGGCCGCCTGATCGGACAGGACGAGCCCAACACGAAAGTCAACAACGAAACCTTCCAAATAGAGGAGGTTCAGAGAGTCAGAAATGAAAACTGCTGCTTTTGACCCTTACTGAACCCGGAAGAAGAAAGGGGCTTGGGCGACAGCAGACAAGCTGTCTAGTGTGAGAATAGATTTCCAAAGGTCAGTGGACTTCTTGGGATCTTAAACGCTGAGCCCGATTCTCCTAGATTTCGTGAAAGCCAAATGAACAAGCTGACTTCTCAAGCTCCCCTTTAACCTTAGACAAATTCTGATATTCTGCCAGGGGAAGGGAGACAGATTTGTCGCTCTCCCTCTTCTCTCGTTATCATCCTAGTCATTCTCACCATGAATATTGATGGTGAGGCATAAGGAAGAAGCTTCCATCCAGCTTGAGTCTTGGGAGGCTCTCTAATTGATAGCGAATGAAACCTAACCTTGAATTTTGATCTTTAAGCCCTTGAAGGGTTGTTTCCACGCAACAGTGAGATTCCCTGGAGCTTACTTTTCCAGTTAAAGAGAAAACAAGACCAGATTAGCAAAAAGAAGCCTATTAGGATGTCTTTGAGAAAGGAGGATCCTATTCACTCTTTGCTTGGCTTGGGTGACCCTAGGCGAGCAGTCCATGGCTACCTTAGCTTTAGATACATTTAAGCAAACTCTTTAGTCTCTTATTTCGTTTCACTGCTTGGAGAAGGGGATTGTGGGCAGTAAAACCAGTTACAGATTTAAGATGCTATCTCTAGTTTTAGTGGAGAGTTATACATACCAGAAGTTAAAGATCTTTTGCCCATGAGTCCAACAAAGGAATCTGTTTTATGTCCTGAAAAATATATGTTGGGGTGTTGAAATATGCAAAGAATTCTTATGATTAGAAAAAGTAAGAAAAGACAGTATCTCTCCAATCAAACTTGTCTCCATTGGAACAGTCCCTGAAGTAGGAACAGGACTCTTTCCATAAACCCATGGGCAGGTAAGCAGGGAAACGCATGTATGCTTCAGAGTCTGTCTCTAAGGATCAGCAAGTCTATTTTATCTGGGTAGAGAATGATTTTTTTTTTCTTGCCTTAAGAACATTTTTAATGGCTCCTGACTGAATCAGCTTGGAGAGGGTGTTTTTTTTTTTTTTCTTTTCGTAGCTTGTCTATGGGAGAGAATCCAGCTGTTCCTTGCTTTCTCTAATTACAAGGACCAGGTCCTGCTGCCCCTGTCTGTAATAAGCCTAGAGCAGGTGGGCAGCTGTGGGCTGGAAACCCTGGCTGTGCAGGAGACGGGCAAAGAGCCAAGTTCCAGAGGATGGGCAGCATCTCCTCCTGGTGCCCAGGAAGCGATGGGGTCTGCCTTAGCTGAGAGACTCTCAGCTCGGCCCTGCCAGCCCAGGGGTATATGGTAGCGAGGGCAGAAGGGTTGTATGTGGTTATTTCCAAACCTGCTCATTCTTTACACTCACCAAGGAGCTTTAGGGAATGTGACAGATCATAAAAAACAGTGCATTGAAGGCCAGTGAACCCGGAAAGGACTAGTTTAAAACCCAACCAGGAGCTAATCTAATGAATATGGCAGATCCTGCTAGGGAAGCCGCAGGGGCTTTTGGGGGAAGGAGCATAAAGCCCGAGTTAAAGCTCTTTTCCAACTACTCTTAAGTCCATCAATTGCCCCTTGAAGACCAAATCCTGACAAGATAATTCTGTGTCTCCCTGGGCTCCAGAACCAGTAGCGCTCCATTTTCATTTTGGTGAACCTTCTTATTGGTAGATTAGTGTAGTCTGTCCATCAACGCGCATGTGGGCACAAAAAAAATCATGCCCTCCTAGACGGCTGAACATGCATCTTCCTTCTTGGAGACCTAAGCCTTGTGAGCCCAATGACCTGGCTTCAAACCCCAGCTCTGCCATCTACTGCTTATGAGACTGATGGCCTCAGTTTCCTTATCTGTAAAGTGGGGAGAAAGGTCTGGCTGACCTTAAAGGCTCCTTTAACTTGAAAGTCCTCTTTATCTTTAGCTCCAATTTAACTCAGACACTTCCCATCAACAACAACAATAAACCAAGGTATGGATTCCTCTCTCAACTCCCTGAGGCCAGATGTTTCCAGATGTTCAGCTACATACATTTGGATTTTGAAATAGTCTCAGGCCACCGGAGACTCTGGCCCTTTGAGGAACAAGTGGCCTCTCCCCTGGGCCTGGGAGCCTTTCCCCTATGCCTTGGGTAGGGCTTCACCCCTTCTGAATAACCAGGACTAAGCATTTTCCCTCCAGATACCAACTTGACCTGTTAGAATACGGCAATTTCCCATCATGCTTTCTGAGCTAAGGGACTGATAAGAAAGCACCAGGTGCCAGTTCTAAACTGCGACAGGACAAAACTCTGAGGTTGCTGAAGTCTCGGAGGAATTCACCTCCCCCTCAGCGTATAAATACTCAGATAACACAATTCCCCAACCTAAATGTGTCTTGTACATTGAACCCAGTGTCAGGGGCTGGAGGAGAGACAGACACAGCTTGACCCCTAGAACTTAGAATCTCTTAGGGGGCCTGACCCACTAATTAGCATCTGGAGGTCTTCATAGAGCCCCGATCTCAGGCTCCCCACAGATGCTCATCTCTCTGATCACCAAAATGCACCAGAAAACCCGGCCCAAGGGATCCTGTCTTTGCCCTGCCAGAAAGCTCATTCTAGGTGAAGTCACGGCCAGACCACGGACTCCCCAGAGCCGCAGGCTCATGCACATGCACCAGACAAGGGAAGCCGAGAAACGGGCGTGATCCCTGGCACGTAATCATGCTCCACAAATTTAAAATAATGTTGAAACTTACTTTTGTGAGACATTTGGCCGTGCCCTGGGGGGAGGAAGGAAAGAGATTAGTGAGCGCAGGCGACTCGGAGGGTTCAAAGACAAGCCACCCTGGACAGCTACCTGGGACTGGCCAAGCGTTAAAAGCAGACCCATGGAAGAGGGCCACGGTTAGTGCAGCCCCGGGAGGAGGATCACAATGGGGATTTCCGGCCAATCGAAAGATTAGTAGTGAAAGCTAAATAATAAAATGTTAGCTTCAGGAAATGCCCCCCCACCCCCATCTCCCTCCCCAAGAGAAAGATGAATGGCTACAGGAAGATTCCTTCTGGTGGGGTTGATTTCCTCATCAGCTAAAGCGCTCCCTGGCAAGAGCGAGAGTCGGGTGGGGGGTAGGGAGATGTTTACCATAGAGAGCCTTTAACATGCCCACTTGCTTTTCAACGGAAGTATCTGACAAAAAATGAATTGACATTAAGCAGGTAGAAGTAGGAAGGACGGGACGGAGCTCGTCAAGGAGGTGGAGGCTGGAGCTAGGACGGGAGCCATGGCAGCCAAGCCGGATGGGCCAGAATTGGCAGCCAGTCTGCACATCAGAGATGGAGGCCGTGGTGTGTGCTGCCCTCTGGTGCTCTGGCCCACCCCCTCCTCCCTCCCGGGGATCTGGAGGCCACTCACAAGATAAAGTGTCTCCTATCCTGGGGATTTCAGGCACTTGGATGTTGGAAGAGTGCATGTAAGAGATCGACGGAGAGGGGCTGGCTCCTGGGTTTCTCTTTTCAGAATCAAGTAAGAAATGGGGAGAAGATCAGGACGGAGCTCCACCACTCCCCCAAGCTAAGGGAGCAGGGAAGGGCCTTGGGGCTGCAGCTTCCTTTGGAGCAGCTAGAGGACGGGGATCGGGTACTTACCAGCATCCCTTTTGCCCATCAACCCAAAGAACTGCTGAGGCTTGGGTCTCCTGGCAATTCTCTGCAGGAAATGCTCAAAGGGCTCGGAGAGCTCTTCCTGGGTGGGGGTGAGTGTGGGGGAGGGCAGGACAGACAGAGAAAGAGACGAACAGACAGAGAGACAGAGACAGCTGGTACATCACTGGAGCAATGTGCAAGAGAACAGGGTTTGCATCCTCCTTAATCCTTGAGACCAGGTCTACAGAATTCACTGGGAAATGGGTCCTGGACTGGGTTGGATTTAGGGAGTCGAGGATGGAAGGGGGAAGATGAAGAAAGAAGAGAGGGATCAGGAGAGACATGGAGAAGAGGAAGGGAAGCAGAAAGGGGAGGAAAAAAGGAGAGGGATGGGGGGGAGGGACTAGGTTTTTTCCTAGCTCCCCCCAGGCCAGGCTGGGTGGACAGATCGTTTACTGAAGGACTCAGGGGGGTAGGGGCTTCACTGCAGTTTCATACACCCAAGTGGAACAGGATTCAGGCCCCACTATTAATTCCTCCCAGAGGATGCTGCCCTGGACTTTGTGGCCAGCTTGGGCTGATCTGGTCGGGGACCCTCACCCCCGACCCCCTTACTCTCATTGTCTCCAGGACCCCCCTCCCCAGGTCTGGGAAAAGGAATGTCTCCTTTTCTTCTTTTTGGATGGGAATTGAGGTATGGAGGGAGAAGAGGAACCCCTAAGTAGATCCTAGAAGAATCTCTGTTCTAGGGACTTGCATCTCAGTGACTGTGCACAGAGGGTACCCCAAGACCCTGAGGCTGCTTTGGTGCTCCCAGGAAGTCGGGACTCTAAAGACCCTGAGGACCTGAGCATGAGCCCAGGAGCTCTCACTTTGGTTCTACCAGGATTTATAAGAAGGTAGAGAGCGAGGTACCACCCCTTTGCATCCCTTTGAACGTTGCTGCAAGTTACCCCCCTCCTGGCTGCAGCTCTTCTGTGAGAACCTGCAGTCTCTCTGACTCCCTCCCTCCCTCTATCTCCATTCCTCCCTCCTCCATCTCTCCCCCCTTCTCCCCTCTTCTTCCCCTTCCTCCCTCCCCTTTTCCTTCCCTCCTTCTTGCCCACTCCCTTTCCTCCCCCGCTCTTCTCTCTTCCTTTCTCCTCCCTTCCTCCTCCTCCTTCTCCTCCTCTCCCACCCCCCTCTCTCTCTCTCTCTCTCTCCACACGCGCGCACGGACACACTCTCTCACACACACACACACACACACACACACACACACACACACACACACAGCACTTCATCACACACTCAGGTGCACCACACTCACACCCGTTCGTACAAAGGTGTTCTCCATCCGCCCGAACCCGTGGACAACAGGCAGGGGCTCCGTGGAGCGGTGCCCTCGCTTCCCTCTCTCTCCCGAGTCCCCGCCGCTCCCCGAGCCCCCGGGAGCGCCCCGCTTTGACCCGGACGGAGGTGCCCACCGGCCGCCCCTCCTCGCTCCCTCCCCCCTCGCTCCCCTCTGCGTTCGGAGCGAGGCTGGGAAGCACTGACCAGCGGGGAGGAGGCGGATGGCGCACCTACCAGGAGGGGGGTCTCCGGGCTTGTGCCAGGGCCCGCCCCCCGCCCTGCCCCCGGCGCGCCCGGGTGGGTGGCGGGCTGAGGGCGCGGGCCGCCGGCCCCGCTGCCTCCGCTGGCGTCCGTCGGGGCAGGCGGCGAGCGCCGTCCGCAGCACCCGGTCGGGCCGAGGGGGCCCAGAGGGAACCGCGGCTCACCTTAATCTGGTCGCTGTCCGACCAGTCGGCCCAGTAGTTGAGATCGTCGTTGGCGCCCGTTTCTTCGGCAAAAGCCTGAGCGGACGCGAGGAAGAGCACGGCCAGCGCCACGAGGAGTTTCATGTCGGGAAGGCGGGAGGGGAGCGAGCTCCGGCTGAGAGTGCGCAAGGTCCCGGCCCCCGGCGGAACGCCCACCGGCCTCTGCGGAGCCTGGACCCCAAAGGAGAAAGAGGCAGAGCCGCCGTCGCCCTCAGACGCGAGGGAGGAGGAACACATCGCCCCGAGTTCTCCGAGGACCCCCAGACACGCACACGCGCGCACAGACACACACACGCACACAACCAACGACTCCAGGCTGGAGGAGACCTTAGCGCAATCCCTCTTCATGCATGGGGGAAACTGAGGCAGCAGGAAGAGGAGCAGGGGGACTGGAACAGGTTTCCTGCCTCCAAAGTCCCCCAGGCTTTCCGCCTTCCCCTTGGTGCCAGGGAGCTCGGCTATCCGGTCCTCCCCCGCCCTAGCCCGTCCCTCCGTCCGCCCGTCCGTCCAGACCTCTGCGGAGACCGTTGCTCCGAGAACCTCGGGGAGGGTCCCTGGCAGCGGAGAGCTGGGGGGCTCACCTCCTCGGACGGGGTGGATCTGTCTCGGACTCCCTCTCTTCCTCCCGGCTCGCTGGAGAAGCCCGACGGACGGCAAGCGGCGCACGCAGGTACCGGGGAGCTCGGGGGGATTCAGCGCCGCCCAGCCCCTATTTATCCGGGCTCGGAGCCACGTGACCCTCTCCCCACTGCACTTTCTGATCCATATTCAATGAGTCCCCGCCTAGCTGCCGCTGCCCCCCTCCCATCCTCCCCGTCCCACCCCCGACTCAGCGAGTGTCGGTCAAACCCGGAGCCAATTGCGCTGCCGGTGACGCGACGCCTGGGGAGTCGGAGCCCCGAGGCCCAATCCTCGGCTTAGGTGTCGTCGGTGGGGCGGCCAGCGGAGCCAGAGCGCCCCTTCCTCCCGCTCCCCGCCCCCGGACGCCCCCGCTCAAGTTCCTCTCGCCTCCCGGCCATTACGCATCCAAGCCCACCCGGCCCGTGACTCAGGCAACTTGGCCCGACTCCCGAGGCGGCCGGACGGGCTGGTGCCTGTGACCAAGCCCATCTCTCCGCGAGGGGACAGAGGGCGCCCGGGCGTGGAGGGCTCAGCGCAGCCTGCCCGCACCTCGGGGGCCCCTGGGGGGCCCTCCATCCGGCCCTCCCAGAGGCAGCGGCTCCCCGACAGCCCGGCCCACACCCGCCCGCAGTCAGGCTTTCCTTCCCCGGCAGCAGAGAGGGAAGGCTCAGAGCACTCCTCTGCGGGAAAGGGGTGCTTAATCTAGCACTTATGGGGGAGGGCCCGTTCTGGCCCAGGGAGGAGAGGGTGGGCGATGCCTCCAGGGCGATTGTGTTCACCTAAGTGCGCCAGGAAGCCCAATGCCCCCTCTTATTCTCATTCATTCTGTCTCTGTCTCTTTCTCTGTGTGCGCGTGAGTCTCTGTCTCTCTCTCTCCCCCTCCCTCTGTCTGTCTCTGCCTGGGCATTTATCTGGGCACCGCATTAGGGCCGGGGGATGCTAGGAGAACAAAACAGTCGCCATCCCTACGCAGGCCTTGGGGTCCAGATCTCGCTTTCACTGATGAGAGGAGGGAACTCTCAAAGAAACAAACTCCCTCCCCCCTCCCTCCTTTGTGCTCTTGGCGTGGGGAGAGGGACAGAACCCACCCGCAGAATGAGGCGGCTGAAGCTTCCCATCAGCCAATGGAGAGGAGGGTGGGTCAGGAAAAGCTTCCAGGTGGGAAGGAAGCCTCTAAACATCTGAGCCCCTGAAGAGCCTCTCCCTTACTTATTCTGTTAGCAAAATCTGTCTTCTGTCTCCTCCTCTTGCTTCTTCCCCTGCTCCTCTTCTTCCTCTCTCCTCCCCCTTCTCTTCCTCACCCTTTCCTCCTACTCTTCTTTCCCCTCTCTTCCATCCAAAGGCCAACTTTCCCAGGTACCGGTGTGACGCATGTACTGTGTGCTCTGCTAGTCCTGCTTAGCAGAGCCAGCCTCCTTGCCAGCTTGTGCCAGAGTGATGGGTGGGGTTAAAAACCCAGTGTGATGAGAGAAGTAACCATTAAACTCTTCCAGAAAAGGCTGATAACTCAAGGAAGCCATCTATTAAAAAGCCCCCGTAAAGTCCAAAATATTTATACACGTACTTTTTGTGATAGTTAAGAGTTGAACATCAAGTCCATTTTCATTGTTTGGGCAACAAATTGGGGCCCATGAATGTAACAGATGCTATTGTTCTATAAGAAATGATGCAAATGATGAACACAGAGAAGCCTAGCAAGAGCTAGAGAGCTGATGCGGAGGGGAGGCAGCAGACCCAAGAAAGCAATATGCACAGCAACTCTAACAGTGTAAATGGAAAGAAGGGGCCCACGCTGAGAAATCCAAAGCAGAAGCCCCAGCAGCCCTTGAATCCAGAGCAGAAGCCCCAGCAGCCCTTGATGGAGAGGGAAGGCCCACTGTGTCACACATGTCTGGGCTTTCTCAGGGTATCCAGTTATGCTGATTTTCTCTCTCTCTAAAAACAAAACAAAATACTTTATCATATGGAATAGCTCTTGGTGAGGGGGAAAGGAGGAATGAATGGGATGTTATGAAGACTTACGAAACAGAAAAGATCATTACAATTTTTTTAAAGAAAGAAAGAAAAACCCTGACAGAAGTTACCATTTCTCTTGCTCTCCCGCTGCTGATCCTGTTTCTGCCTTTATCTCCCAGGGCTATGTTCATGTCTTTGTGAGCCCGGACACTTGGAACCTTCCCTTTAGACAAGGTTAATTCTCCTTTCTTTTTCAGTTGAATGCAATGGACCTCCCTGCAGTGGTTGTTACTTCTAATGTCCATCTGTCCTATTGGGGACTTTCCCCCATGGCACTTCCAGGGCATTTGTCCCACAGTTACTTCTGGTCAAGCTTCCTGAAAGGAGGTGGCCAGTGTGCTCAACATTGGCCTTCCAGGGGTTGAGGGAGGTGAGGGGGGAATCCCATAGGAAACCCTAAAGATCAAGGCTCTTGTTCTCAGGCTTTGGCTCCTCCCCTCTCCATATGGCCGTCTCAGAGTAGAGCATGTTGGAGTTCTCAAGGCAGGGGTGCCTCAGGACTGGATAACACCCAACAGCTTCTTTTTCCTTTTTCCCACATCTCAGAGGTAATTCACTCACTTGGTGGCCTCTTGGGATCTTTCTTCAAGCCTCACCTTTGACCAGCTGCTGACAGGGTTTGAACACTGACCTCTATCACTTATCTGATTATCCACTTTTTTCAATTAGGAGGATGGCACAACTATTTTTTTTTAAAGCAAAAGCTCACCTGGACACAGAAAATTTTGGGGGCCCAATGGATTTTCGACTTTGTTTTAAAGATTTGAAGCCTCCCCCTTTTTTCAACCTGTCACCCAGAGGCCCAGGGGTTTGAAGTCAGAGGAAGACTCTTGAACCTTGAAGAGTAAACTTGAATCTTTACTGGTATTTCATGGCAGCCTATCATGGCGCCCCAAGAATCCACTGACACTATGGACATGAGAAGGGAGGGTAGCTGAATGGAAATGCTTTTTGATCTGTTTCACTTGAGCTGCATGTTAGTAGGCTTCCCATGAGCAGTGAGACTGGGCTTAATGAACAGAGCTCCATCTGGTCCCCTCTGGAGCTTTGACAGAACAGATGAGCCCTCCATGGAGGCCCTTATACACTACTCTGGGGCTCTTTATTCTGCCCAAATACCAGCAGAGACGTTTGTGGATCAGACAAACCCTGGCTCTTTTTGAAGCGGCAAAGTCTTTTCTCTCTTTATTAAAGGATGAAACAGTGATGGTCCTCAAGTCAAAGACCAAACTTGGAGTGTCCCGAACTTTGACAAATGCTTAAATATACTATTAATTACATAACAAAGGCCCCCTGACTTTTTGTGTTACTTTAGATTGCAAATCTAAATGAAGGAACATTCTCATAACAAGGAAGATGGTTCTCTCAGGAAGGAATTAGGATCTGCTCCTAGAGCCAGATCAAACTCATAATACCCTTCCCTTCCTCCAAGGCTGGGTAAGCAAACAGCTTAAAGACCAGGGGTTAATACACCTCCAGCACAGATTACCAGGTATTTTTTCAAAATAAAGACTTGCTTTGGAAGCAAGAGTTAACAGAGATGGAAACAAATCTTTTTGGGGTGAGACTAAAGGGCCAGTGGCCAGAGGGGGATTTAATGAACTGTCCAAAGTCCCTAGCTTGAGGCAATAGCAGTGAAGGAATGGAGCCCAGCAGAGGGCCTGTTGTGAAGTTTGCACAGGGCTGGTCATACTCTTTCCTCAATATTTAAGAGCTATGTATGGCAAAGTTCAGAATTTGCAAATAGCCTCCCCCTCCCCTGAGCTTTATCAGCAACCTTCTGTGTGTTTTCCACTAGTACCCAATTGGTAGGACCCAGCAGCAAGCTATCTTTACACACCTACTATGTGCCAGACATGGTGATGGTATTGATTGTTGGATAAAAAAGACAAATTCTCTACTCTTTGGGAGTTTATAGTGAGAAGTGGGAAAAAGTATCAATAAAGACAAGTTCTATGTGATTCCAGATGCTACTGGAGAATATGACAGAATAAGAACATTAGAGAGAAGGAGGAAAGAAAAATTAATTAACATTTTTATAGTACCCACTATGTGCCAAGGACAGTACTAAGTGCTTTTTACAAATATTATCTTGTGGGATCCTCACAATAACCCTATCATCATCCTTATTTCATGTTTGAAGAAATTGAGGCACTTGCCCAGCATTATAAAGTTAGTAAATATCAGAGTCCAGGTTCCAAAAGAGGTTTTCCAGATCCAGAACTCTACTGGACATCCACCTATGTCACTGCCAATGTCTGTTGTTACCAGTAGGCTGCACTGCCATTAGCAGAGGTGGGGAGGGGCATGACAGGGTCTTTCAGCAGAAGAAGGCTATTTGTTAGGGATGTGGCCAAAATGTGGGGTTTTGGTTCGAGGACAGATAGAACTAGCTGGTCCTCCACCCTCCACCTCCAGCTCCAAGACACTATGATCCTGTTTTTGTAGAGTAACAGCTTTGTATTTGGAGGAGAGCATAAGCTAAAAAGAATGAGAAACTGTTACTGACGATGATGTTCCTGGAGTACCTTTTAGCAGAAATGTTTCAGTATATCTGGAGTGATGCCGAGAAAGTACTTGACATCCTGGTACTGGGTGGGCAAAGGGATTTGTGAGTAGTCCTCAGTTCCCATGAGGCTCAGGAGGTGGATGTGTTGGATGTGTTGGACTGGCCATTATGGGTCAGCCTGATGCCCTTGGTGATGCCAAAAATGTTATGGTGATCACTATTGATTCTTACCTGACACAATAGGCAGGAATCCACATTATGGACCTTTGTGCTAAGATAATCCCCATTGGTAGAGGGTTTGGGGCTGGCTATCTTCATGGGGTGCCATAGCATGGCCAATGATGTTGGTGATGGGTAACATATAACCAGTGATAGATACAAAAAGTCAAAAGGACTGAGATAATGCAACATACTCGAAGAGGCACAGTTTTAGATTTGGAAGTTGGAAGAACAGAGTTTAAATCTAGCCATGTTGTTTGTTCTGCATTCTAGAAGAGGGCCATGATATTAGGGGAGTGATGTTATGATGTGCAAGTGAACTGGATTGAAATGAGGGAGGCTGTGCAAACTCACCTATCTCACTTTCCCCTCCAGAGCCATCTGGGTCCAGTGGTCAGCTATTAGATCAGGATGATTGGAGATGGACATTTACTAGCTGGTAAGTCATTTGATTTTCTCAGACCCAATTTTCTCACTTGCAAAATGGGAATAGTATTAGCCTTTGCCTTGGAGGGATATTGTGCAGACCTTGTCAAGTAAGAGAGTACATATGAAGTGCTTTGCAGACTTTAATGTAGAGGGCCGGAACTCTGGAGAAGTGTACTTGAAACAAGGATGCTTGTGGAGATGAATTGATGAGAAGTAAGGACCTCATGGGCAACTTGACCACCTGGAGGTTCTCCTTGGGTTGTTCACGAGGGTTTCTCTGCTTTTCATGTGTGTCTCATCAGTTTTCTTGCCGGACCTTAGTCAGTCTCCCAAACCAAGGAAATCAAAGATGTTCTTTTCCGATTTCCAGCATGCCTGGGGTAACGGTAATCAAAAGATGCTTCTTGTGGAGCCGCTGGCCACTGTGCCCCTTTGGACAGTTTCTGTAGGGCTTCTTGAGAAAGAGCTAGGCAATGCATCTACCTGGCACAGTTTCCAGTCCAAGGAACTCATGTTTTCTATCTTGCCTTCTTTCTTCCTTCATATTTGAAACTTGAAAGTGATTTCTAAGAGATACTTATAAAGAAAAATTCTAATTTTCATCAATAGCGGGAGCACGGTCTGCTGGAACAATAATTTGGCACGCTCCAGTAAGTACACGGCTTTCTCAGTACATTTGGATTCAGATGAAAAAAAGCACCGGCTTCTTGAACTGTCCTATTGAAAAAAAACTAAAAAAGGCCTTGGGCTGGAGGGGCTGTCACATGGAATGTCATTCCCTAAGGTCTCCCGAGGTCCTTGAGGACTGCATGCTCTATCTCTTGTCCACTTGGTCTTCCACCTTTCCCTTCTTCCCTTTCTATTCAGCGGGACAAAACGCCTGGAATCCTTCTTATTAATCCACTCATTAACACTCTTCCCTCCTACCCCCCCCCCCAGACTTGCGCTTTCAGACACACTATCCAACTAGGAATCCAAGTTCATTAATGGGAGAGTGGGACAAGGAACTGTCCTCGGTGCTAGACTAGAAAGAGAAGAATGAAAAATGCCCCTGCCCATCATAGTGTTGTGTTCCACTGTGCCCAGATGGCACAACTCATTGTGAGAGTCCAGCTCCCAGTCAGGATTCCTGATGCATCAGTTCAGATGAGAAGTCATAAAACTGAAGAGGGCAATGACCTGAATGGTGAGAAGGGGTAGGACGTACAAGATAACATAAAAATGATGTTGAGGGTGTTTGGCAACTGATTGACTTGGGGAAGACGACACAGAAGGATTGAAGCCTAGGGACTGATCAGTAATCAATCAGTCCACTGTTGAGCCTCCCAATGCTTCGCTGGAAGGAATGAGGACATTCCTCATTGCCCTGTGCCCTGCCAGAGGACCCACACTCAGCACTTCGATTGGTTTCAGTCAGATAATAAGGATTCCTAACCTTCTGTCAGAAGGTTCTAGGCCGAACAGGACAGACAGCTCCTGAAGCACATGGATACTGGTCCCTGGGGAATAAGTTGATTCAAGGTATTATGATGTTTCTCATTCTTTCTTTGCTTATCTTACTGGGCCAAATAGTGGCTCCCAACTCCTCCTTCCTCCTTCCTTCTAGCTTTTGCTATAGATATTGAAGAATTTCCCTGAAAATTTCCTGAGTGGATTTTTGAATCATAGCCACACTTGCTAACCTGTAGTAGGCAGCCTGCCTGAAAGCTCTCTTTTGTTCTTGTAGCATCTCTCCCTGCTATAAGATGGCATTCAATTTAATTCAAAATGCATTTATTAATAAATTATTATTAAACATCCACTCCGTGCCAGGCCCTATGCTAAGTGCTAGGGATACAAAAACAGCCTCTACCCCCAAAGAGCTTATGATCTACGAACAGCATGATTTCCTAAAGCAAGCTCACTAATTTTTCAGTCTCTTGCAACTGATCAGTGCAATGGAATATGTCTTATATCATTTTTCTTTCCTGAGAAAGAAATGTTCTTTTCCAAGAGTCTGTTGGAGAATCTGTTCCTGAGTGAGCCCCAGCACGACAACCCAGCTCTCCTTCTTCCTTGATACCACCCACTTAAAACGTTCTGACATGTTCCAACTTTCCAACTCTCACTTCCATCCAGGCTATGGGCTTTAAGGTCTGACTGAATGAATAAAAATGTTCATTAAGCATTTACTAATGGCCAGTCTTGGGCTACAGATACAAATAAACAATGTTCTCTTCTACCCTCAAGTAGTTTATGTTCCAATGGGGAACTGGAGAGGAGTTTTAGGGCAGGAGAGAGTTCCTATGAAAATCAAGCCTTCTGGGTCTTCAAGCAGCTTGCCCACTAAGAGAGGAAGATAATACATGAAAGAGCACAGGAAAGGGGTTGGGGTGGGAAACATCCCAGAAGGATTATGCTCAGCAATTAGAGCCTAAGGTCCCAAGGTTATGGAGCTTCATATCCTTTGGAGTTAGAGATAGGGGTGCAGGTGGCCTGGATTAGTAATGACTGAAAATTGAGTGTCTGCTATCTTTTCCACCTGATAGTCCTTCAGGCATTTTAATGTTGCATTTTTATTTGTACTCAACTTTTTTTCTTCATGCTTAATATCTCCAGTTCCTCCATCCATTCTTCATATGACATAAATTAGAATCTTCTCACTATTCTGTTCTCTGCTAGATTTTGGGTCTGTTCCTACTAAAATGTAGTGACCAGAATTGACAAGTGCTATTTAATTTAGCAGTTACTGAGTAGTATTGGAAAAGCAAAAAAGCATGATTTTGATGGAGTAGATCACAACAGATAAAATTGCTCAGGGGAAGTAGAGGGAGAGATTCAGATCAAGAATGCTCAAATGCATCCAAAAAGGACCTATTTGTACCAAAATATCTATAGCAGTTCTTTTTCAGTGGCTAAGAATCGGAAATCAAAGATATGCCTCTCAGTTAAGGAATGGCTAAGCAAGCTGTGGTATACAATTGTAATGGAATGCTAATTCGCTATAAGAAATAACAAGCAGGATGATTTCAGAAAAAGCTGGAAAGACTTACATGAATTGATGGATAGTAAAGTGAATAGACCAATAATACACTCTTGTATTGATCAAGTATTATGCACAATAACAGAAATATTGTACAATGAAAAATTGTTAATGACTTAGTTATTCTCAGCAACACATTGATCCAAGGCAATCCTAAAGAACTAATGATGAAGCATACTATCTGCCTCCAGAAAAAGAACCGATATGGATTGAATACAGACTAAAGCACACTATTTTTCACTTTCACTTTTCCCTTTTTCAAGTCTTCTTGTACAAAATGACTAATGTGGAAATGTTTTACATAATTGCAAAAAAAAAAATCCATATCCCTGGGGGCAAAAAAGAGAGTTCAAACCAGAGGGTTTTGCATTGCAGCATCTAGACAGTCAGTGAATAAGCATTCTGGAAAGATACAAATCTTGAAGGGGGAGAATGAAGGGAGCCTAGCCAAAATACAGAGAAACTGGCCTTTGTGTTGATGTGGTTTCAGCTTTGATATTTGTTGCCGAGTACCTGCCTCTCTGAAACACGGGCTTATCTTGGCAAAATTGACATGGCTCAAACAGTCAGTGACATTTAGTAAGTGGCTAAAACACAACTGCCAGGGACAATGCTGGGTGCTGGAGATAGAGTCCTTAGCCTCAAGGTGCTTCCGTCTTGTTGGGGGATGCATCATTCACAGAAATGTAAGCATAAGATATAAACACCAAATAATTATTTTATTCATTATTTTTCTTTTATATTTGTTAGGAATACTGGCCTATAATTTTTCTTTTGCTTTATCTTTATCTGATATGGGTCTTGAGATCATAATTGTATTATAATAGAATTTAGTATGGGAGGCCCTCTTCTTTTCCTATTTTCATTAACATTTTGGATAACATTGGGATGAATTATTCATTGATTGTTGGATAAAATTCACTTTGTATTCTAAAGTTTTTTCTTTGGAGTTTATTTGTGAATTATTCAATTTTTAAGGGAACTTAGGTTATTTAAATTTGTAATGTTTTCTATTAATCTGGATATGTTATATTTTTGTAAATGTTCATAAATTTCACTCAAATATCATTTGATACTTTTTACTAAAATAGTTTTGAAAATAATTTCCTTTATGTATTCTTTACTTTTAGCTAATTTTTCTTTTCATTTTTGATATTTGATCTTCTTTTTCCATTTCAGTCATACTGCATATATTATTAGTTTAAAAAACTCTTAGTTTCATTCATAATTCAATTTTTGTTCATAATTTTGTTAATCTTTTATTTAATTTCAGAAGTTCTATTTTGTTATTTAGTTGTTTTTTTTTCTTCTCTATTTGTGTACCAATTCATTGACCTACTTATCTCTTTTGTTGATGAAAGGATTAAGACATAATTTTTCTCCTAAGGACTACTTTGACTCATCCCTAAATTTGTTGATGTTATTGTTGTTGTTATTTAAGAGGCTATTGGGATTGAGTTGCTCAGGATTACACAGCTAGTAAGTATTAATTTGTTTCAATTAGGAAAAAAACCCACCACTTTTTTTCACTTTCCTGTTCCTCTTCATAATTGATAAAGACAAAAAAAAAATCAAAATTTCTGTTCTGTGTATTGTCGAGCATAAGATATTTCTGCATTATAGTTGTCCATAAAAATGCCTTATTCTACATCCCGAGTCCTTTATTCTTTATCAGGAGGTGGGTAGCATGTTTCATCATTAGTCCTCTGAAATTGTGACAGGACATTACACTGATCAGAGTTTCCAAATCTTTAAAAGCTGTTTGGTTTGACAATATGTTGTTATATAAACTGTTCACTTTACCTCTGCATCAATTCATACAAATCTTCCTAGATTTCTCTGGAATCATGTCCTTCATCATTTCTCACAACACTACAGTAAGTGTTCTATTTCATTCATATACTATTCGTTTAGCTCTTCCCCAATTGTTGGGAATATCTTCAATTTCATATTTTTGCCATCTTAAAAAGAGCCATAAATATTTTTATATATCCTTAATTAGAATTAGTTTTGCTTAAGATTAATCCTCCTTTCATCTATCTTTTCTTTAATTCCTCCTTTCTCCTCTTTCCCTCATATTTTTATGTTTAGTGAAATATATTTCTGTATCCAATTTTGTGTTTATTCTTCCTTTCCTTGATTTTGAGAATGATGTTCAAGTATCAGCTTCTCCCCTTATCTCTCTCTACTTATATATGGACTTATATTAGCGTACCCTGATTGTATGAAATGCTTTCTTTTTTAAAAAGCTATTTTCAATTTCTTTCCCTCTTCCCCTTTTCCTCCCCTAATCATTAAGACAAGAAATACTATGCTCATTATATTTATCATATCATCCAAAACATATTTCCTTTATAAGATAATTTCCCCTCCCTTCTTCTTCTGTCCTCAGTATATTCCTCTTCTCCCCCTTCCTATTCTTCTTTTAAGTAAGATCTTTAACAATAAAAAAGGCACTGCTAATCTAATTAGGCTCCCTTAATGACTGTAGACAATGATGGAGTTCAAAAAAGACACAAAGGATCACCTCTCCATATTAGAATAAAAAGAGTTTCTCTTTATTTAGTCCTTAATAATTGTTTGTTCATATTTACCTTTTTAGGTTTCAATTGACTCTTATGTTTGTCCTTCCAAGTTTGGCTGCTCTGTTTTTTACATTGGGAATACTTGAAATCTCTATCTAATTAAAAACCCATTATTTATTGTTTCTTTTTTCCCTGTAGGATTATGCTCAGTTTTGCAGACTAAGTTATTCTTGATTATAAGCTTATGCACTTTGTTTTCAGGAACATAATATTATAAGCTCCCTCCTTCTTCCTTTAACTTATCATTGTGGTGGCTGATAAATCCTGTGTGATCCTGAATATGACTTCTGAATGCTTGAATGCTGTCTGGCTGCTTGCAGCATTTTTTCTCTGGGATTTGGGTTTTGGCTCTACACTCCTGTACTGCTCCTGGCAGTCTTTATCTCAGAGTTTCTTTCCGAAGGTGACTGGTGTACATTCCATTATACTTTGTTCTTTGGTGTTAAAAGACCTGGTCAATTTTCAAAATGATTCCTTGAAATACCATGCTTAGGCTTTTTTCGGGGGGCAGTCACAGCTTTCAGTTAGTACTGTTCTTAAATTTTTTTTCTTTACATGTTTTCCAGCTCAGTTGTCTTTTTGCTAAGAGATGGCATACATTTTCTTCTATTTTTTCAATATTTTGTCTTTTTTCATATTTTTGGTTGTCTCATAGAATCATTAGATTCTATTTGTTCCATTCTAATTTTTAGGGAGTTTGTTGCTTGGGCAGGGTTTTGTGCCATTTTTTTGCCAAACTATTAATGCTCTTTCCAACTTTTTCTTCCACAGCTTTCATTTCTTTTCCATTTTTCCCACTAGAACTCTCATTTCATACATTAATTTCTGGGGACCGTGAAGTTTTAGTGGTGCCATTGTGGTCTGATCCAGGGCAAAATCTGATCATTTCTTGATTAATCTGAGTTCTGAAAGTGACTCAGGATAGGTCAGACTTTTGGGGCTAAACAACAAGATGGTGGGTCTGATTTGGAATTTCAATAAATTGCTGGATAAATTACCAGCAAGATGGGAAGTTCAACTGATTCAGAATATCAGCATGGTGGGTTTCCTTTTGGTCTAGAATTCCAGCCCTGGTTATTCTTCTAAAGGTTCGGACTAGACCAGAAGCTGGAACTGAGACCCTAGTCTCCTTCTGGAGCTGGGCCACACAGCTGCCTTCTTGACTCCCTTCACACACACCTTAGGACTTTTTACTGCTCCTCATCCTGGAATGCCACCTATAAGTGCTGGTTTCTTCCTCACTCTGCCATGGATCTCTGATCCAGAGCAGACAGGCCTGTTGACATCTGTTTTGGGTTTTCTAAACAAAATCTGTTTCAAGATTTGGTTTTCTTTTTGAGGAGAGGGGAACTTGTTTATACTTTGTTCTGCTACTTTACCATTTTGACTCTGTCTCTTCATTATAATCAGTCTTTCAAGACAAATCATACTCGATTACAAACCTTTTTCTTTTGTTTTTTGTAATATTTTCAGGATTATCTCTTCTTTTGTTTTTTGTAATATGTTCCAGGATTATCTCTTCTTCATAGTTGTAACTGCCAAATCTTCTGTCATCTTGACTGTGGTTCCTCAGTTGTAAATCTTTCTTTTTGGCTACTTGCAGGACAGTGTTCTCTGACCTGGAAGCTTTGGATTTTAGTTATAATGTTTCTGGGGAATTTTCATTTTAGGGTTTCTTTTAGAATTATTTTCTATTTTTAGTTTGTCCTTTGATCCTAATAGATCATAGCAGTTTTCCTTGTTATTTTGTGGGATTTTTTGGTCTACAGTTATTTTATTGTTGTTCAGTTTCTAATTTTTTTTATGATGATAGCATTTTATTTTTCAAAATACATACAAACCTTGTGTTCCAAAATTTTCTCCCTTCCTTGTCAACTCCTCCTTCCCCCAGACAGCAATTCAATATAGGCTGAAAATGTGTAATTCTTCTAAACATATCTCCACATTGATCATGCTGCTTGAGAAAAATCAGATCCAAAGAAAGAAATGAGAAAAAAAAAAACAAGCAAGCAGACAACAACAACAAAGATGAGAAAACTGTGTTGTGATCCACATTCAGTTCCAGTAGCTCTGTTTTTGGATTCAGATAGCTCTCTCCATCGCATTTATTGAAATTAGGCTGAATTATCTCATTGTTGAAAAGAGACAAGTTCATCTCAATCGATCATCACATACTCTTGTTCCTAACATATACAATGTTCTCTTGATTCTACTTACTTCACTTAGCATGAGTTCATGTAAATTTCTCCAGGTCTTTCTGAAATCAGCCTGCTGATTGTTTCTCATAGGACAATAACATTCCATTGCATCCATATACCACAACTTATTCAACCTTTCCCCATCTGATGAGCATCCACTCAGTTTCCAGGTCCTTGCCACTTCAAAAAAGGCTGCTACCAACTTTTTTATATGTGGATCATTTTCCCTTTTTTTATGATCTTTGAGACTCAGTAGGGTCACTGCTGGATCAAAGGACATGAATAGTTTTATAGCTCTTTAGGCATAGTTCAAAATTGCTCTCCAGAATGGTTGGATCATTTTACAACTTCACCAACAATGTATTAGTATCCTACTTTTCCCACATGGCTTCCAACATTTATCATTTTCTTTTTCTATCATCTTAAACAATCTGAGAGGTATGAAGTGGTACCTCAGAGTTGCATTTCTTAATTTGCATTTCTCTAATCAATAGTGATTTAGAACATTTTTTCATATTGTGAGGGATGTAGAAGACCCTTACCCAAAATGACTACTCGGAGATCACTCAGTAGAAAGCAGAAAGGTTGTTTATTAAACCTCCGGAGGATAAGTCGTCCCATCACAAGATAAGAAAGCGAAAGCTTGCGGTAGGAGGGCTAAAGAAGTAGTAAAGATACACAGCTTTTATACAAGAGATGACATCACAAGTAAGAGAGCATTGAGAAGGGGAGGGGGAGGCATCTAATTGGTTGTTGCTATTTGGGGAGATTGGAATGGAAGGTTTCTGTTTCCCTGAAATCTCCTCATTTCTAGGAAATAGAAAACAGGCCTTCAGGCTTAATCAAGCAGATGGTGGTCAAGCTAATAGACTCAATATTGATAAATGTCAAATACTGATAAATATCATCAGCTCAGATTAAGTAAATATGTTTATAGCTGGCCAAGGCTCGAGTAAATGTGAGCCTGCACATATTATACAGGTCAGAGGGGAAACACAGAAATACTGAAAAAAAAATACAGAAAAATAATTCATACATTCTTGTAATTTCTTCACCTTATCTCTCTATTCCACACAATATGACTAGAAATGGCTTTAATTTCTTTGTCTGAAAATTGTCTATTTATATCCTTTGATCATTTATCAATTCATAGCCAGTTTTGTTCATGGTTTTCCAGGAGTCCAGTGATTCTTAAATCATCTCTGTTTGACCTGTTTTCTAAGTAAACACATTTCCTGGTATTTGTTTGTCATTTGATGTTGTTTTAGTATTTGTTATCATCTCATGGATTCACTGAATTTTATTTGCTCCCTTCTAATTTTGGAGGAATTTATTACTTCGGTAAATTTTCCACTTTCTGTTCTAAGTTCTTTATTCCCCCTTTCAATGACTTCTTCCAGAGCTTTTATATTCTACTTCTCACTTCATTTTTTCCTCTTGCTTTATTATTTTCATGTGCTCTTGTAATCCTAGTGGACAAATTTTTTTTCCTTAGAGATTCTACTTATCTTTGCATTGCAATTATTCACTTACTGAGTTTGTCTATTGATCATTTCTTGAGTCATAATAGTTTTTCAAAGAAATCAGTGTCTTTTCCTATATAATTATATGTCTAGCCCTAGGTTCTGATTTAGAATTTGGTAACAAGACTCTATCATACTCTCCTCTCTTCTGCATACTTGGATAGAATGGTGAGGCTCTTAGGTCCTAACCTTCATTTCTTGCACTTTTGCTGCTGACTCCACCCTCCCTGAGCATGTCTGAACTCAGGGTGATCACAGGTTTCAGGCTGCTTGGGTTATCTGGGGTGAGTAAATCATGGTCTTCAGGCTACTTGGAAGCATCTCAGTCCATATTTCTATGGCTCTTAACCCCCCTGGAATCTTTCAGCGAGAGCAAGCCATCTCTGGGTGCTGCCACAAAAATACTTAGGTTTCCTGACTCCCATGATCTTCCTTAGGGCCCAGTCCCTAGGGAAAGAATGGTACGGCCATCACATGCTCCTGGAGCATCTTTGCTAAGAGTGCTGCACACCTCCAGCTTGTGGACTAGAAGCCTGAGGTCAGAGAACTGCTGACTTTCATTCATTCTATCATCAGACATGTTAGAAGGCTCAAAGTTCTGGAGGCATGATTTCATAAAATAAAGACACCAGGCTACAAAAGAAACCAACTAAATTGAAACAGAAAGTAATTTCTCCCCATTGAGGTTCATGTACCATTTGAAATGTATCTGAAGTTCACTGATCTCTGGATCCTAGTTAAGGACTGCCACCACAGTGCTAGCAAACTTCTGGTTTATTTACCTAATCTCACTGGGTTTTCTGGAGGAGGGAATCTTCAGGCTTCTTGCTGTCTCGTGAGAGGTCCCGTGATGAATTAAAGAACTGACTGGGACAAACGATCTGGTTTCCTTTTTGGATACTGGATGTCACATTGGAGAGATGGACTTCCCTGTGACCTTTCATGTTGCTATTCTACGTAGCAGCCCCTTCTACTGAAGCACTGGTGTCTTCAGGTCTGTGTTTTGGCAGATGTGTAGGGGGTAGAGTGGAGAAGGAAGAGACCAGATGGAGTACAAGCAGAAGGTCAGATCTAGGGTGGTTGTGGTGTGAGAAGAGAGAAAGGAACAGATGTGAGAAATGGGAGGATAAAAGATGTCTAAGAATGGCAAGAGCTGACTACTGGGCTTATACCCCAAAGAGATACTAAAAAAGGGAAAGGGACCTGTATGTGCCAAAATGTTTGTGGCAGCCCTGTTTGTAGTGGCCAGAAGCTGGAAACTGAGTGGATGCCCATCAATTGGAGAATGGCTGGGTAAATTGTGGCATATGAATGTTATGGAATATTATTGTTCTGTAAGAAACGACCAGCAGGATGAATACAGAGAGGCTTGGAGAGAATTACATGAACTGATGCTGAGTGAAATGAGCAGAACCAGGACATCATTATATACATCAACAATGATACTGTATGAGGATGTATTCTGATGGAAGTGGATTTCTTTGACAAAAACCTAATTCAGTTTCAATTGATCAATGATGGACAGAAGCAGCTACACCCAAAGAAAGAACACTGGGAAATGAATGTAAACTGTTGGCATTTTTGTTTTTCTTCCCAGATTATTTTTACCTTCTAAATCTAATTCTCCTGTGCAACAAGAGAACTGTTTGGTTCTGCACACATAGATTGTATCTAGGATATACTGCGACATAGTCAACATGTATAGGACTGCTTGCCATCTAGGGGAGGGGGTGGAGGGTGGGAGGGAAAAATCGGAACAGAAGTGGATGCAAGGGATAATGTTGTAAAAAATTATCCTGGCATGGGTTCTGCCAATAAAAAGTTATCATAATAATAAAAAAAAGAATGGCAAGAGCTGGCTTTGGGCTGAACCTTGATGGCCTTTCTCAGAGTCCTCCTTTATCTCTCTGCTGCAGTGACCACCCCCCTCTTGAGGGTTCTGCGTCTGACCACCCATTGTTGGTGTCCACTGCTGGCTCATTATTCGGATCATGCTCCTGAACTATGAGTGTTTACTGAAGTTCTCTGCCAGCCCTTTCTCTTCTCTTTTTACTCTTTTTCTCTTGGCAACTTCATTAGTTTCTATCTTCTCTATCAGACTCCCACCTACATATATGTGTGTACGTAGGTGTGTGTCCATCTCCAGTCTCTCCCCTGAAAGACTGACAATTGCTTATGAACTATTTCAAGCTACATGTCTTGGAGACATCTCGAATTTCAGATGTTCAGAACTGAATTCATTATCCTTTCTCTCAAACTCTCCCTTCTCCCCAAGATTCTTGTCACTGCCAAGGGCACTGCCGTCCTTCCCATCATCGCTCAGGCCTGAAACCTGGGTGTCATTCTCAATTCCTCACTTACACGACTCCACAATCTGATTCAGTGTCATGTCTTGTCATTTTTACTTTCATAATATCGCGGTGTAGCTTTTCTTCTCTCTTCCCCGAGCCGCCAGATCCTCATTACCTCTTGGCCAGACTATTGTAAGAGCCTTCTAACTCCTGTCCCTGCATTGGGCACCTCCCCATTCTGGTCTCTCCTCTGTGAAAATGATCTTCCTAAAGTGTAGGTCTGATCATGTTCCTGCCCTCCCTCCCACCTCCATTCAATAAACTGCAGTGGCTCCTTGTCACCTCCAGGGTAAAACAAAGTCCTGTTTGGCCTTCAGTCCTTCTCAGCTTGTTTCCTTCTGACCTTTCCAGTTTTTGTGGATTCCACTCCCCTGCACATGCTCTACAATCCATCTGTCCTGCCTTCCTGCTTGGCACTGACAGTTCCCACGTATGACATGTTCTCCCTGCTCACCTCTATCTATATTCAAGACTCTGCTCAAATTTCACTCCCCTCCCGGGTCTTTCTGGTGCCTTTCCTCTAAGATAGGGCTTTTTAGATAGTTTATATGGATGAAGCTAATTTCACTTGGGCTCTCCTAGAATTTTAGCTCCTTTAGGGCACAATGTTTTACTGTGTTTGTTTGTTTGTTTTGTTTTGTTTCTCTAGCACTTAGCATAGTGCCTGCACACAGTTGGTGCTTCATAAAATGCTTGCTGAGTTGCTTACTGACAAGCCCCTCCCTCATCCCTGCCCACAACACTGTACCTTATGAACACATTCACACAAATGAACTCTTAGGACCTTCGAAGTAAATAGTCCATATGCATCCACACAATATATAGTTAAATACATACTTCCGTCTCAGTCTTTTTTTAGAATGGACTTGAATTTTGAGACACTTGACTTAATTCTACAATCAAATCAAGTAAAGCGTAAAAGTACTCGTGGACCCTTCCAGGACCCTGCTTTTCTCAGCGTGGGCCCCCTCCTGCCCCGACACTGGTCCCAGCCTCTCTCCCGTGGGGTGGCCGGTCTTGGAGGTTCCATTCCTTCAGAACACCTTCCCCTGCGACCAAGGTGGTGATGCCCCCCTAAGTAGTCCAGAACAACCCCCACGCATTACACGTTTCTCTGAACAAGAATTTAATAAAGACCTTGCAAATATGAGCATGTCAATAACGTTTCTGATGTAACGAGTCCTCTCTTGAGAAGTCATTTAGGTCTATCTTTAGAGGTACATTAGAGGGAAAGTACGGAGAGGGGGGAATCTCCCTTAGGATTTTTAAAAAGAAACGTGGGTTAATGGGCCTCTTTCCAGTCATTTTCTGATGATTATTATAGCACAGGCCTGTCAAAAGTTTGGATTGTGGTGAATATTTATAACAAAAGCACATCAAGTCTCCACTTCCATGTGTCAGGGGAACTTCAGGACCAAGGAGAACTCCTTTCAAGGACTTCAGCTCTTAAATGCCTGAGAGGCTCACGCCCACAAAGGCAAGATGGTGCCCTCCTCCTCTGGGGCCCGTGATCTTCGCTTGGGATCAGCCTTTTAAGGCTGTGCTCGCTGACCGCTGACCAGCCACATCCGGGCCCTTGTTGACTCCAGTTCCGCCCTTGCGCCAGGCCCCTCTGTTAATGGGTCCCCCGAGTAGGGGGCGTTTTAATTCTTGTCTTTGCGTGAGATGTGCCCAGAGCTCTCATTTGATGCTGCCAAAGGGACTTGAGGGGTCCCTGCATCTTGGTCTTGAACACCCCCTTGGCTTTTTAAGCTCCTCTGCTTTTCCACAGGCAGATTTTCCTGGGCAGCTACTGGACTTCAGTCCCTGGGAGCCGCCCTCCCTCAGCCGCTGGAAACAGAAAGGAGCATTAGGAAAGCATAGGGACTGGGAGGCCTGGCTGCCATGAAAGCTGGCTGGGGGGTAGACACGCTCTCCAAATGAAAAGCATTCTTTTGTGGACTTAGAAGCAACGGCACTCATTTACTGGAGCGTCAATATGTCAAAAAGGGAAACAGCGATCTCTGGAAGGCGGGGGCCTCTCCCCACTGTGGCAGGTCATTAATATTTATAGTTCCCTCCTCGGATGTGTGATGGATGCTTTGCGCGCTGAAATAGGGCTGCTACATTAGGGAGCATTTAGGAGGGGCCTTGGGGAGCAGGGAATGTCTTTATACAAGCACAGGAAGGGAGAAGTGCTAGTCCCCGTACCGTGACTTTCCCTGTGTGAGGCTATCAGAATACAGGGGGCTCTTGAGATGGAGTGAGAGGCCATGTTATCCATCCCCCACCTGCTCACGGGGTCCCATCATTAGCGCTGCTCATGTAGGGACGTATCCCCGGAGCCCGCCATGACACCTAGCATGCAATTGGTTATTTGACTGATGAGATCCCAGAGCCATTGACATATTGGTCAGCATGTCACTCAGAGGTGGCTCCAATGGCTATTTCCCATGACCTTGTAAGTTTACTTTGCTCCCGCTCTAACTTACTGTGAAGGACGAACTGAAACAAAACCAACAACTCCGCGCCTGTGGAGGTCGGAGCCAGGTGGGGAAGACATTCTTTCCAGCAGAACAGAAGCTCCTCAGCTCTGCCCTGGGTGGGGTGAGGGGCTAAGATCCCAAACTGCACCCGTTAGGGCTGTGACAGCGACTCTTCTGAGCCCGAGGAGCCCTAGAGAACTCCAAGTAGAAAAGAGGCGCCTTTGAGGAGGAGCTTCATTGTTCCACTCTCTGTATCTGGTGATGGTTAATGTCCCCTTGACTGGAAGAAGCCGGGAGCCTTGCTTTTGTAGCTTGACCCGAGCCCCTTCACTGTCCCCGAAGGAGGACCTGAGGTGATCTGAATGCGAAACTTAGTGAAATTGCCCCAATTTGGTGAGCCTTGTGCAGCAACAAAACTTTGTCATTTGACACCAAGTTACCTTTCAATGTTTGTGTATCTGTGTTTGAGTGTATATGTACGTGTGTGAGTATATCTGTGTGAATATATGTGAGTATGTGTGAGTATACACGTGTGTGTATTTGTGTGTATGTGTGAGTACATGTGTGCATGTGTATATGTGTGACTATGTGCTTGAGTATTTGTGTGTGTGTGTGTGTCAGAGGAGAGAGAATAATCCTCCTGTCCCTCAGGCAAGCTCCAACCAGGACACTAAGAAACATTAGTTTTCAGGCGCTGAGGAAAGAGGAGTTACCACTGAGCCGTGGATTAAGGCAAAGCAACTCTCTGTTCCCAACAGGGCAGGACTCCCCAACACATTGGATGAGCTGGATGAAGGAGGAATCTTTCTACTCATTAATGGGCCGGGATGTCCTCAGTTCAGAACTTACTTTAGATAAAGGGGGAATTAGTTACCCTGTGGCCTTCAGGAGTTACCCTGTAGCCTTTGGGGATGGCCAGGCTCTAAGTACAAGAAACAAGATATCTCATCTAGGTCTTAAGAGGGATGGCCGATCAGTTCTGAGCATTGGCAAGAAAAAAAACTGGCTGAAAATTTGGCATCTGCCTGAAAGTAGTAGCATGTGGGCTTCAAGATCTAGGCCTACTTTTCCTTTCTGTTTGAGAGAAGGAAATCAGAGTCTGGATTCTACTCTGTGACTGTTTCTCTGCCTCTCCCTGTCTCCCTGTCTCTGTCTCTGTCTCTCTCTCACTGACAGAGAGAAACTTTTCTCAGGACCTTCTCTGCCTAGGATCAACATGGAGAGCAGTATTCCTGTCCTGATTTCTGGAATGTTTATGCCTTATGTTTTTAAGCACTGCTGCTCAGAGCTCTGTTTTAACTATGCAGAAGTCGTTTTTAAAAAATATATCTGTGAGTAAGATTGTGGGACTATTTCCCAGGTGCCCTAGTGGCCAGTGCCCAGTAGACACAGAGAGCCCCAGACCTGCCCAGGTCTCAGGGCTGAAGTCTCCGAAGTGGTCAGACCCAAACTGAACCTGAACCTTTTAGTAAACCATGAAGCAACCAAAGGTTTGCATGAAAGCACCCACAGAAACTTCTTGGCTTGGAACCAAACTCATGTTATTTTCTGAAACTATCGAACCAGAACTAAACTGGGACATCAACATTTCCTCTGAAGGGACATATCTTTTGGTTCAAGTTTCTGTCCCTGAACTCCACTTGTGGGCACCGGGAGAAAGAAACAAGGGAGAAGAAAGAAAGAGGAAGAAAGGAAAAGTGAAGAGAGAAGACGCTCAGGAAAAAGAGGAGGTGCCCTGGCAAAGGGCAGGCTGCCAGCCAAGGCCCCTCCGATCCCACCCCGGGCGGCTGGTCCCCAAGTGATGGCTGGCCTCCTGGGGGGGGGGCGAACTTTAGAAGAAGCTAGTCTGTGGTTCCTCTTCTCATCCCTGTGGTTTTAAGAAAGACCCTTTCCAAACCAAGATGTCTTTATAAGACTAAGGCGCAGCTGGAGAACTTCCAGCTGAGCACCTGGCTCCAGGACGCTGCTCCCTTACCCTGTCTCCCTGTCCTTACCCTGTCTCCCTGTCTCTCTCTCTGGGAGTTCTGGGTTGCTAAGGACCCCCTCCCCCCAGGTTCCTCAGAAAGACCCTTGTCCTGTGTGCCTCCTTTCACTGGTCCCCAGCATCATGGAAGTTAGCGAGCTCTGCTCTGTACCCAGGGACCCGGAGAAGCCCCGTCCACTCTCTGACTCCAGTGTCTTAGCCGCTTCAAATGGCTGCCTCCCCGTCCCCTCCACCCCGGTCCCCTTCCCCTCCCACTTCAGATTTCCACCCCTCATGAGCCCCACACTCCGAGCAGGCTCCCGGCTAACAATCCCATTCCTGTCCCCAGGGGGCTTACACGGGAGCATGAGACAAGTGCCCAACTAAACAAGAGGCAGGATGAACAGGAGGAGCACGAGGCCGGAGGTCTAGGGATGGGAGAAAGGGGCGCCCAGGTGCAGACGGTGCTGCTGGGAGGAGAGAAGGGGGTCCCTCCCCCCCAGCATCTCTTTAGCTCAGGGGCTGGGGAGAGGACAGGGCCTGAGCACAATCTCCTGCTCCGGCTTCCGGGAGAACAGCTAGACTGAATATTCATTGGGAGACACTGTGGAAGGAAGCCAGACCGAGGAGAGCCCGAGGGGCTGGAGGAAAATCAAAAGGTGTGGGAAGCAGAAGGATGGGGCGGGCAGGGGAAGGGGGAGGGCCTGAGGGCCCCAGGCAGTCCCTGGAAGGGGAGTGAGGCAGAGGCCCCACATTGCGGGTGGGGGGCTCCCCGTGAGAGCCTCCCTCTGCAGGCTCAGTTACAGTTTCCCTAGCAATAGCAATAGTATAGAGGCTGACAGAAAGCCCCCCCTCACCAAGGGGAGTCTGCCAGCCAGTCTGCAGATTCACATGGCAACAGCTGCTGCAAGCAAAAGAGCCCCGGGACTCTCCCTCGGCAGCCACTTCCAGCTTCTCTGCTCCAGCACAACTGCTCCCTCCAAAGTTGTCAACAAACTCTTTCTCAATAAATCAGGCGGTCTAGCATTTATTAAGCACCTACTGTGTGCCAGGAACTGTTCTAAGTCCTGGGGATAAAAAAGGAGGCAGAAGAAAGAAGTCACGACCTAGTGGGGGAAACATCGAGCGAACAATCTGTACGGGATTAACAGAATTGTGAGGGGGGGCGGGAAAGGCTTCCTTTGCAAGATGGACTTTCTGGGGGGCGTGAAGGCAGCCGGGAAGCCCAAAGGCAGAGCTAGGGAGGGAGAGCGCACCAGGTCTGGGGAGGGGCAGCCAGGGAGACCGCCCAGAGCCAAGAGCTGCGTGGGGCTTGTTTGGGGACCACCCAAGGGCCGCTGTTACTGGAAAGAGAGCAGAGGGTGGGGCGGAAGGGCTCTGAATGTCAGACGCAGCGTTGTGTATTTGATCCTGGGGGTCGTAGGGAGCCGCTGGAATTTGCTGAGGAGGGGGACGTCGGATGGTCAGATCTGTGCTGTAGGAAAATCACTCTGACAGCTGAATGAGGATGGATTTGAGCGGGAGGGACTACAAGCGGGCAGTCCCCCCCCCCCCAAGTTATTGCCGGAGTCCAACTGTGAGGGATTGAGGGTCTGCACTAGGGTGGGACCATGTCAGAGAGAGGGGGGCCCTCTGAGAGATGCAATGGGTCGGTCTGTGCAGCAGATTGGGGATGAGAAAGGGGGAATGCTTTGATCCAGCAGTGTTACTACTGGGCTTATATCCCAAAGAGATCATAAAGAAGGGAAAGGGACCTGTATGTGCACGAATGTTTGTGGCAGCCCTTTTTGTAGTGGCTAAAAACTGGAAACTGAATGGATGTCCATCAGTTGGAGAATGGCTGAATAAATTGTGGTATATGAATATTATAGAATATTATTGTTCTGTAAGAAATGACCAGCAGGAGGATTTCAGAAAGACCTGGAGAGACTTACACGAACTGATGCTGAGTGAAATGAGCAGGACCAGGAGATCATTATATACTTCAACAACAATACCATATGATGACCAGTTCTGATGGACCTGGCCATCCTCAGCAACGAGATCAACCAAATCATTTCCAATGGAGCAGGAATGAACTGAACCAGCTACGCCCAGAGAAAGAACTCTGGGAGATGACTAAAAACCATTACATTGAATTCCCAATCCCTATATTCATGCCCACCTGCATTTTGGATTTCCTTCACAAGCTAATTGTACAATATTTCAGAGTCCGATTCTTTTTGTACAGCAAAATAACGTTTTGGTCATGTATACTTATTGTGTATCTAATTTATATTTTAATATATTTAACATCTACTGGCCATCCTGCCATCTGGGGGAGGGGGTGAGGGGTAAGAGGTGAAAAATTGGAACAAAAGGTTTGGCAATTGTCAATGCTGTAAAGTTACCCATACATATAACCTGTAAATAAAAGGCTATTAAATTAAAAAAAAAAAAAAGAGTTAGCAAGAAAAAAAAAAGAGAAAGGGGGAATGGAGCAAGATTCCCAAGTTGGGAGTCCGAGGGACTGGGAGGATATTTGTGTCCTAGACAGCGATCCGGAGGGTTGGGAGATGTCTCCTGGAAGCCAGTCTTAGAAATCTGGAAAGCATTTGGAGATGGGAGCCTGGAGGCCAGCAGGGAGCTCAGGCTGAGGTAGGAAAATCTAGGAATCCTCGGCTCAGAGGAGAAGATCTTTCCCCTTTCCTTTCCCTTCCCCTTCCCTTTCCCCTTTCATTTCCTTTCCCTTCTTCCTCTCCTCTCTTCTTTTTCTCCTCTTTTCTTTTCCTTTCCTCTATTTTGCTATTCACTTTCAAATTGAGCCGCCTTCCTCTTATAGCATCATGCCCAGTGAGTATTCCTGTCCTTCTGCTTCTCCTTTCCTTGCTTTTATTCCTTCATACATGTCCCTGGGTTTCTTTATATTCCTCATACACATTATTTTAGGGTCATTCAAACTCTTTGCAGAGGTCTCAACAAGGAGAAGAGTTGCCCCCTGACTTGTGAAGGCTGAGTTAGCAAGGCACCAGCTGGCCCAGGTCTCAGCAGGCTGGGGAAACTTCGGTTCCTGTTCTGCTGAGGTTTTGTGTCCAAGGACTGGACTATCCAAGCATGGAAGGATACGCTTTATGCTGGTTGCAGAGAAAAGATTTTTTTTTCACCCCTAGCAACTCTCCAAGACTATAGAATCATCCACTTGAAGCAAAATCATGCATTTAGAGATTGAAGGGAACTCAGAGAGATTAAATAATATACCCAGAATTGTACTTGAAGGAAATGTAGGATCTAAACTCAGGTTGGTTAAGCCAGATTGCACGGTGGAGAGCCCCAAGTCTGGAGTCAGGAAGCTTCATCTCTATGAATTCAAGTCTGACCTCAGGCATTTAGTGGCTGTGTGACCCTGAGCAAGTACTTTTAACTCCATGTGCCTCAGTTTCCTCATCTTATAAAATGAGGTAAATGGGGAAAAATGGCAAACCACTCCAGTATCTTAGTCAAGAAAATCACAAATGGTGTCATAGAAAATTGGACGTGATTGAAGTGACAGAACAAACCCCAGATTTTCTTTTCCAAATCAGAACTGTTTTTCATTTATTTTTTATATTCCCAGGGTCTAACATATGCCTTTCATGTAATAAGTGCTAAATGAGTGAGTGCCTGTTGATTTGCATTTCCACCACTTATCCGATTAGATAAGGATGGAAATCTTCACTGCTAGAGGGAATGCCCGCACCAACCAAATCCAAGGCTCCTGAAATATCAAAGCAAGATTTCTAAGTACATGTGAGAGTGGGCTGGAATCGCTTTTTGTGCTGTGCTTAGGAGCAGCAATATTGGGTCTCAGCCAAAGTCTATGTGAGGAGAAGGCTGATCTGTGTGGGTTTCTGTTTGTCAGCCTGGTTGAGTTGGTCTATGAGAGTCACTGTGTTACTAAGGAACAGATGAAAGGGCTGAAGATCACGTCCAGACTCAGCAGAGTCTGCTCTGCTGAGACCTCCATGAAGATCAGGAGGAGGGCGTTTTCCTGAGGATGGACCATCATGGGGCTCTGGACCAAGAAACACGAGCTATGAGTGGAGCTGGACCCAGACCAGATACCTAGACTCAGCAGGACAAAAGAACCTAAAATTAGCTGTGACTCCACTGAGGGTCCCATGTCTTCTGATGGACAAGAAGCCTGACTCGGTACATCTCATCAAAAACACCCACCTTTGCCTCAAGAAGAGCTATGTCCCCTTCCCCCAAAGTTCACAAGCTCATAGTGAATGAGCAATTGTACCCATGGTCTAAAGAACATTGTCTGCAGAGGGGGCGGAGGAAATGCAGCTTTGAAAGTTAGTGAGTCCTGATGAAACAGAGTTCCTCAGCCTTTGAAAATCATAATTTCTGCCCCAGAGTCCTTTGGCTGAGGTGCTTTCTCTTCTGGACTCATGTTCTAGATTAAGAAAGTGTGTGTTTTTCTTTTGCAAGGAGGAAGAGGATGGATGGGCAGACTGAGAAATGGACCATGAAAAACCCTAAGACTTTGGAGACTGCTATTTCCTTAGAACACACGTGACTATTTCCTTATCTTTATAATGAGTGATGAGAGTACCTTTGAGCAATTTGACGAATCTCACAATATGCTTGATGAGATTAAGGGGTTTGGACCTTTGCTAGAAGAAGGGATAGCCCATGGAGCTAGCTGGGTACTATATAGCCCTTTGCTGGGAAGAGAGAGCAAACTCTTCTGATCGCTCCCTAGTGACTGTTGTCTCTAACATCATTGGTGACTGAGAGTCTTGGAGGATGAACTCTTGCCTGGGAAACCGTCACTTCTGCAACCATTTTCTATTTTTGGAAGCCTTCTCTCCCTTGGTATTGTACCAAGAGTGGGAGGGGAAGGGGTTGATTTCTTCATTGTCCCCTGCTCTGCAGTGTCCAAACTCTTGAGGCTTCTCATGATCCACTTCCCAAACTTTCCTTCCTCCTTGCAAGAGAAAAATACTCACCTCCTTAATCTAGAACATGAGGTCAGAGGAGAGAGCATCTCAACCAAAGGACCCTGGGGCACAGAACCTGATTTTCAAAGGCTGATGAGCTCCCAGGGAATTCTTAGTTACATCATTTCATCAGGACATCTTCACAAAGAGACATCATTATCTGCAATGATGATGTGCACATGGTGCTGGGGACTCGTGCTTGTCCAAGCTAGCCTTGGGCCAGAGTGGCTAAGCTGAGCACGCTTTGGCTGCCTCTTTTGTCTTTCTCTTTCATTCCCTAAGTGTGTCAGTGACTAGTGACCTTGTTTAGTCTTGGACAAGTGCCTCTGTTACAGGTCTGGGCGCCAAAGGAGATTTTAACCTAAGCTGCTCTCTCAGAGAACACCACCAGAGAGAGGGCCGTGGAAGGCTAAAGCCACAACATGAGAGACCACATCGGCTCTCCAGGATAATTGCCGTGCTGTGGACGATGCACATCTGGCCGGGCCCTCCCAGAGAAGGTCTTCCCCTTGGGTGGTAGCAGAAGCGTGATGGGCCCCCCCGGAGTCATCTCTAGCTCCAAATCTTGGGAGATCGGAAAACAGTCTCCGAGTACCTTGAACCTGTTGTCCCTGGCATTTTGACAGATCTCCTTAGGAACAACTGTCACATGTTAATATTTGAAAAGCACTTTGCAGACCTTCCAGGATTCGCAAGATGAATATGGATCAGCTATTACCATTGCTAATTAGCTCCAACAGTCTTAGAGTTCCAAGGTGTTGGGCCCCGGTTAGCAAGATAGAGAAGACCCGGGCCTCTCGCCATCTGCATGTCGGTGTCCTTCTGTCGTGCTTGTTCACGCTCTTTGAATGACTTGGGGTGGGCGATTCTCAGACCATTCTTCCCACAGCCTCCTTTCCTTTGCACCATTTCCCCCATGACTTTGCTCATAATCTTTTATTAACTTAGCCGGAAGAAGAGAGGATTGGTGACCAAGGCAGCCGCTAGGCTAACCCACCCCTACGGCCATCACTACCGCTGCCCTGCTTGCCCTCCAGCTCCCTTCCCTCCTACCCCAACCTCCCACTCACGGCACTGGTTTGGTAACTAAGGCAGCTGCTAGACGGACCACCATGGCCGCCATTGCTGCTGCCATCTTTGCTGAGCTCCAAGCACCTTCCCTCCCACCCTAACCTCCCCCACACAGCGTCAGGCTGTTATGTGACATCCTTACACTTCTGAAAGAAAAGCTATTCAGTTCCTGTCTTTGCTTTTACTTATCTCCTATTTTTAGAACCAAGAGCTGACAAACTGGGCCTGTTGGAGAGCTTGTAATTTCTCTTTCCATTTTGATTGTTAATCAGGTTTTAATTCGATAGTAATCTGACTTTTGCCCTCTCCACTCCCTGACCTTTCAGCACATGGAGAGATGATTCTGGATCCACTCCCACCTCGAACACCTCTGGTCTTCCTTCAGTGCACTCCAGTGGAGAGCCGACTCACGGGGAAAGGGGGATATTGGAGATGATTGCAGGCAGACCCCGGGGAGAACATCTGGGCTTTCCCGGGAGAACATCTGGGCTTTCCGGGGAGAACATCTGGGCTTTCCGGGGAGAGCCTCAGTCACCCCTCTCCCCTGTGTTTACCTTGTCCCGGTCAGACCGCACCACGGACCAGGGGGCAAGAACGGGACACAAGACTCCCTCCCTGCCTTGTCTCTGCAGGGAAGAGCTCACGGGGCAGAAAGCGACTCTCTGCGCAGCGTCCTCCCCGCTCAGAGGCTCATTTGCCCCACGCGCGAACAAGCCCCTGAGTGGGGCTGTACGTGGGGCGCTTTGAGGAGAGGGGAATCGGAGCCAGCCCCCTCAGACAGCAGCGGCCCGGAGCAGCCCAGCGGGCAGGACGCGTCTGCAGATGGCTGGCGCTGCGCGCTCATTACTCACTAATTCTCCGCGAAGGCAGTTTCCCTGGCAGCGCGGATTAACCTGCGGAGACCTTGCGAGCACAGAATGTACCGGAGAACATGGTCGTCCATGTCGCTGGCTCGGAGACCGGGGAAATTAGGACAAATGGGCCCATCCCTCCCGGCCGAGGAGCCGTTCCGATATTACGGAGAGCTCCGAGCTGGAACCAGGGAATGAAAGACCGAAGGCCTCCCGGAGGGAGGGGGCCGGCAGGGAGGTGGCGGGCGCATCCCTGAGCTGCGTTTCCCTCTCAGCTTTCCCGGGGCTCTTCTTCCTCTCCATTAGGGGGGCACAAACACAGGCTAGCGCCACCTCCCCCACTCTCACTTGCTTGTCACGTTCCTCAAATGATCAGAACTGTCCATCAATCAAGGAAGCGGGAACAGAAAACTAGCCTGCGGGCTGGGTCCCATCCCCGCCAAGCCCTGGCACGGGAGGGAGGACTGACAGCCCAGCCTCCTGCCGGGACGTTTCCGGACTTGGGGGTCCCGGCGGCTTTCGGGGCTGGCGCTGGGCCATCCCATTGTTCCTGGGCCCCGGCAAACTTCTCACGGATCCTTCTCAGAATCTGTGCCCTCGGGACCTTGGGGCAGGGAACGGCTCCGGGACCAGGCCTGGGCCTTCCTCCGGCCTCTCCTGGGAGCTGGTTGTTAGCAGGAGGTGCCCTCCGCTCACAGGTTCCCACTGTAGCTGGGGCAAAAAGACTTGGGGCAAAAAGTAAAGGGAAGCCAGGCTCAAAGATGAGTCCCCCGAGGTTTCTCTGAGGGGTCGCCACAACCTTTCTAACAGGTGCCAAACACGGAGCCTTTCAGGGAGCTGCTGCAGCTGCCACGGTCAGAGCCAGAGCTCACAGGGGTTACTCTGTCTAAGCTCTAGATGCAGAGACTAAGAGGGGATGTACAAAAATGCTCCCCGGTCCCCTGGAGCTCCTGAGGCTGGCACCCCCTGCCCCTGGGGCTCCCAAGGAGTGAGGCTGGCACCCCTTGCCCCTGGGGGGTTTCTGTGGAACAGGGCTGGCTTCCCCTGCCGCCCTGGGGCTCCCGAGGGGCGGGGCTGGCCTTCTTCCTTGCCCCCCCCTCGGGTTTCCGAGGAACAGGGCTGGTACCTCCTGCCCCCCCCCCGGGGCTTCTGAGGGTGGCACCCCCTGCCCCCCCCCAGTTCCAAGGAACGGGACTGCCCAGCTGAACCGTGGGCCCGGAGGTTGGTGGGGGGGGGGGGGCTTTGCTGCTGGACACATTAGCGGCTGGAGGCCGCGCAGCGAGGGGCCAGGCACACACGCCTGCAGATTTGCATCTCCTCGCTCAGAAGACGCGAGCCGCCCGGCTCTCACCGGGAGATGATAAAAATGGAAGAGTCTGTAGCCGGAGCACAGTGTTCCATTTAATCACTCTGGGAGGAAGCTCTGCCTGCAGTGCGTCAAATGCTAATTTTTCCAAATGTGCGTCAGGAAGTGAGAAGTGAGGAACAATAACAGAGAGCCAGCTTCCCAGAGGGCCAAGAACGCGGCTGATCCCTTAATTTGGGGTGCCCAGGGTGAGGTTTCCCGTCACCCAAGCGGACCTGCCTTCAGGGCTGGAGATGACTCCCGGATAGCTTTTCTCAGCCTCCTCTTCCCTAGAGCAGCCTCCAATTAACTTCCAGCCTGATTCTCCCCACTCCTAATTGTTGCACCCTCATGGCCAAAGTCATTTTCCTTAAGTGAAAAACTGACCATTCGATTCCCCAGCTCGGTTAAAGCCCCCTTGCTTTGAAGAGGAAAGAAAACTCTTCCATTTGATTGTAAAGCTCTTTACCACCTGGCCCTGCTTCTAGCTCAGACAGTAGCCACGGTGCGACCCACACTCAGCCAACGGGGAACCAGGCCTCCGCCAGCAGCCTGGACCATCTTTCCAGAGGACTTGGGGGCTTGGCCGCAGCTCTCAGCCTTCCAACCCCCAATCTCTCTTCTCCAGGGGAAACATTTCTTGTTCCTTCAGAAACATCTTCTAGGGCTTGAAGGCAAGGCCCCTCATCCCCTGGGTGTCCTCTGGCTGCTCTCCAGCTTCTCGAGGTCCTGCCCGAGCCATGAGCCCTAGCCCTGCTCTCACCAGGACAGGGGATGGAGGGCGTCTGCCTATTCCTCTTAAAGCACCCAAGACCAGGTTTCAGGGCTGCCCCATCCCATTGGTAATGGATGCTGAGCTGGGCCAGAAAGCCCCGGGAATCACAAGCTAGCCCAGACTTTGTTATTCTTCACGAGTCCCCATTATTCATGCTGTCCCTGTTGGTTGTGGTCCCAGGGACCTCTGGGTCCTGCTTGCTTCCAAGTCCAAATTTACTGGGCTAGTTTGGGGCAATCGTGTTGCCTCTGCCCCAAGATGGAGACTTGAGCTAGTCGGTTTTTGGGACATGTTTGGTTCTTAAGGACCGTCTGATTCTGTTTCCCACTAACATGGCTGATAAGCATTCATTTTCTGTTTAAGTCCCAGCATGCATCGGGTGTGGGTGTGGGGGGAGATTGCCACCCAGGGATGCCGCAGGGACAGTCCCAATGGTGCCATCATTCCCGCTTCAAAAAGGAGAGAACTGAGGGTACTTGGCTCTTCAGTCCGTGGCAAGTCAGTGTCAGAAACTGGATTCTGCAAATGCACCAGCCTCCAGAAAGAGACACTGGTTCAGTGCAAGGGCAAAGATAACCCTCCCCCGGACTCCCTGCCACCATCTAGCCACTGTCTCCTTGGCCCCAGCCAGCCCACCCAGGAGCCTCTGGCCTGGGGAGGGCTCATCCCATCAAGGCGTGCAAGGCTCCCGTTCAGGCTCCGGTTCCACTTTCTGTATCCTCGGCATCAGCCGGCCGTAGTCCCTGCCAAGAAGCCGACATCCTTTCCCCCTGCGGGAAGAGGTTCCCTCCAAAAGCCAGGACTTGCCTGACTCCCGGGACATGGCCCCAGGAAGTTTGTCCAGCCGGCTCGCTGGGCTGGGGGACTTCTTAAAAAGCCTTTTAATTATATACCGAGATTTCATTTCAAAGGAATTCTTTCATAGGATTTAAAGGAAAAAACATCCTGGTGAACTTATAAAAACACCCCCAGCCCCAGCCCAATGTGCAGACTTGAGGTGGAAGGAGTTGGCAGGCTGGCGTGTGTGTGTGTGTGTAGAGACAAAGACAGAGAGAGACACAGAGAGAGAGAGAGAGAGAGAGAGAGAGAGCGCCACAGAGAGAGAGCCACAGAGAGAGAGCCACAGAGAGAGAGCCACAGAGAGAGAGCCACAGAGAGGGGGGAGGAAGGGAAAGAGAGAATGGAGGGATGGTCTTTCAGTAATTTCAGAAACCTCCACCTGGAGCCACAAAATGTGGATTGAGATCCCAGAAAGTAAGGATCCCTGCAACCCCTAGGTCTTAGCCAGTCTCTGGCACACAGTGAATGCTTAACCAATAATTTATGGACAGATGCATGCAAATCTCTACTAGAAATCCAATACAAACAATGCAAAATCCCAATAAAAATACCCGGACCCAACTGCTCAGGCAGAGTGTCCCCAGCCCGGCGGCTGCCCTGTGCTCTGGCTTCTCCTCTCCCAATGTCACAACCTTTTAAGGCCCATCTCCAGTTGAGTCTCTCATGGGAAGGCTCCCATCCCTGGCTACAGCTGGCCCCTCCTGCCCTTGCTCCAGCCCCCCCCCCCCCACCAGCATCAGTCAGGGAGAGATGAATGGGCAGGCCCCCACACCCCCGGGGCGGTTCCTTGCTTTTCCCCTTGTCTTTTCCCCTGGAGGGGAGCCCCTTGAGGGCCGGGGCTAGAACACCCTGATCCACTAGTGCCTTTAATGGAAGTTGGGGGATGGATGTTTCAGAGGGGATCACTCTGGGCTCACTGATAAGAGAGGGGACCAGAGGGAGACAATGGGATGGGGAGGGGAGGAGGGCCTGGCTCCAGATAAGCCAGAGAGCAGAGAGAGCTAGGAGGGCCTAGAAGGGCGGGCAGGGGCAGAGCCGGCCTGAGGGAGGGGACCGTGGTCCAGACCAGGCCCCGTGAGCCTACGCTTGCTCCCTGGCACGCTTGAGTACTCCCAGCCCACTGGCCGCTCAGGAGGCGAGGGAATATTCAATGGGTACACCGGGTCTTTGCCAATTACCATTAGCGCCAGAGATGGCGAAGGTGGGAGCCCAAGAGAGGGGCGCTGTCCGCTTGCCAGGAGGAGGTTATGCTTCCCTGTCTGGGAAGGCGGGGGAAGGAGCACCTGCTGCCATCCCTCGCAAGCCTTCGGCCCTGGGGCCTTGGGGGGCTAGTGGGGGCTGCCTCCAGAGCTGCCGTGTCTGGGGCCAGAAGAATGGGTGTTGCTTAGACCCAGACCTGCGAAGAACTTTAATGTAGAAGGACCAAGGTCTTGACTCTTGTCTTGTCACTGGCTTCACATGAGTCTGAGGAGAGAATGGGGTTCTCAGCTTTGCTCAGCTCTGACTCCCTTAAACCCAATCCGGGAGCAAGTCAAGAATCACCCTTGTGATGTCATTGGTCCCCTTTAAGAATGAAGGGTGAACAACTTTACCCCCTCCCCCATTTGTCACGTCACCCGTGGCAGAGTTCTGGGCCTGGAGTCAGGAAGACCATCTTCCTGAGGTCAAATCTGGCCTCAGACACCGACCAGGTGTTTGACCCCAAGCAAGTCACTTAATCCTGCTCGCCTCAGTTTCCTCATCTGCAAAATCCAGCAAAATTTGCTGGAGAAGGAAATGGCCAACCACCCTCTTCTCCAAGAAAACCCCAGTGGGGTCACAAAGAAGCAGGCAGGACTGAAAAATGCCCCCAAGACTTCTCTCATCATCCCTGTGACTTTCTCAGCCAAAATAGCTGTTCCTGGACCCCCTTCCCTGTCTGTGTGGCCTCCCACAGTTTGTAAACTCTTAGAGGAGCAGGCTTTTGTACTGGTGTCTATTCATTTTATCTATTTGACTCTGTGTCTATCTGTTTCTCCCTCTTTCCTCCCTCCTATCCTCTCTCTCCCTCTGTCTCTCTCTGTTTCTCCCTCTCTCTCCCTCCCTCCCTCTCTCCCCCCTACTTTCTGTCTATCTCTTTCTGTGTCTGTCTGTGTGTCTGTGTGTCTGTGTGTCTGTGTGTCTGTGTGTCTGTGTGTCTGTGTGTCTGTGTGTCTGTGTGTCTGTGTGTCTGTGTGTCTGTGTGTCTGTGTGTCTGTGTGTCTGTCTCTCCCCTCACTTCTTCCCTCTCTCCCCCCTACTCTCTCTCTCTCATCTAGTGGCAGTTTCCTTCTTTCCAGTCCCCCTTTTAACTCCTTTTGTCCTACCGTGTCTGCTTCACGGCTCACTAGGAATTTGAAGATTTCCACTGTGATTTAGAAGAATCTCCTTCCAACTTCTGGAGCGGCTTGAGGGCCCCTCCCACGGCGAGCTGGCTCTTATTGCCCAATCTTTAAGAGAGAGGGAATAGATTATGGACATTACAATTTAACTGTCAGGACTGAGGGAGACTGTGAGTCACAGAGTGATAGGACTAAGAATTTTTCTTGCTACAGTGAGTGATTTAACTATTAAGGAGAAAGTCGAAGGAGGCATTTTGACATGAGGGAATTTTATTTCTTTGCTGTGGAGAAGAGAACTTGAAGAGAAATCTTTAATGACTTTTCCATGATGAGAGAGCTAAGGGCTTAACCAATAGTCTCCGTGTCTGAGGAGGAGGAGTGGATGTTTGGATGTGACTGGCTATGATAGTGCCAAAAATACCCATTATTATGAAAAATTGCATAACCGGTAACATTGGGTTTTGCCTGTGAGTCTAGAATTTAATACTAAAAGTGAAAAGGAAAGAGTTTCTCTTGTTTTTGCAAACCACGGTAGAACATGAATTAATAACAAAATCCTATTAATTTGTGAGGAAATATCTGATCGTCTCCCTCAGTCGCTTCAGAATGAGTGGGAGGGAATGAAGGAGGAAGCGGGTTAATAACGGAGAGGAGTGAGGGTGGACGGCTACTTGGTTAGTGCACCCATTCAATATCCACACTAGGTAAACATCCTATCTCTATTACAGGAGAGGTAACAGTAACTTCAGTTGCTGCTTCTCTGTATCTCCTTGAGGTAGATCTGGCCCGAGGCATTGGTGCTAGAAGGAACCTCAGATCATCTGGTCCCTTCTTTTCATTTTATATGTTTGTTCTAAATTTTTGACCAGTCATTTCCAAAATCTTTGCTTCCCCCCCTCCCTCAGTAAATCGTTCCTTATAACAAAACCACCGGGGTCAGTGAAGAAGCCGACCAACAAGTGCATCTCCTGGGAAAAGCGACATTGAGCACCAATGAGAGGAAGGAAGTGGGGGTCCTCAAGTCTCAACCCTTGCAGGGTTGCTTATCCCAGCAGCGGTCATTTTTGTTTGTTGTTCTTTTCATTGACATTGCTGTAGTAACTGGATATGCTGGGTTTCCATTCTCCTTGTTTTGTTCCCCCTCAGTTCACCTCATTCTTGCCTTGGTTCTCTGAATTCACCTGTGAATCCATCTGGTCCTGGGGACTTCTTCTTAGGGAGTTCACTGATGGCTTGTTCATTTTTTTCTTTCTAAAATAAGATTACATAAGTATGCTGTTTCCTCTTTTGTTCATTTGGGCAATTTTTGTAAATATTCACACATTTCACTTTAGATTGTCAGATTTACTGGCATATAATTGAGCAAAATAGCTCTTAATTATTGCTTTAATTTCCTTTTCATTGGTAGTGAACTTACCCTTTTCATTTTTCATACAGGTAATTTGGTTTTCTTGTTTCTTTTTAAAAAATCAAAATAGCCAATGATTTATTTTATTGTGTTTCCCCCCTGTATAACCAGCTACTAGTTTTATTTTGATGTTCAATGGTTTTCTTTCAATTTTTATTAATTTCTTCTTTGATTTTCAGGATTTTCAATTTAATGTTTAATTGGGGATTTAAAATTTGTTCTTTTTCCAGTATTTTTTTAGTTGCATGCCCACTTAATTGATCTACTCTTTCTCTATTTTATTAATGTAAGCATTTAAAGATGTAAATTTTCCTCCACATCCTGATTTGGCTGCATCCCATAAATATTGGTATGTTGTCTCATCGCTGTCCTTCTCTAATGAAATTATTGTTTCTATGATGTGTTCTTTGACCCAATCATTCTTTAGGATTACATTTTTTTACTTTTCAATTAATTTTTATTTTGTCTTCCCATGGCCCTTTATTGAATGTAATTTTTATGGCATTGTGATCTGAAAAGGATACATTTACTATTTCTGTCTTTCTGCATTTGATTGTGAAGTTTTTCATGGCCATTTTAGTATAGTTGCCATGTACTTCTGAAGAAAAGACATATTCTTTTCTATTTCCATTCAGTTTTCTCCAGAGGGTGATCATATTCATCTTTTCTAAAATTTTATTCATCTTCTTAACTTCTTTCTTGTTTACTTTCTGTGGTTAATTTATCTAGTTCTGAGGGAAAAGCTGATGTCCTCACTAGTACGGTTTTACTGTCTATTTCCTCTTGTAATTTAACTTCTTTTTTTTTTTTTATTTAATAGCCTTTAATTTACAGGATATATACATGGGCAACTTTACAGCATTAACAATTGCCAAACCTCTTGTTCCAATTTTTCACCTCTTACCCCCCCCCCCACCCCCTCCCCTAAATGGCAGGATGACCAGTAGATGTTAAATATGTAATTTAACTTCTTTAAAACATTTTAAAATGTTTTTGTTTTTACTTTGAGATTATGATTGCTATGCCTGCTTAAAAAAAACAGCTTAGTGAAACATAATAGATTCTGCTTCAGCCTTTTATCTTTACTTTGTGTGTGTCTCTTTGCTTCAAATGTGTGTATTGTAAATAACATATTATAGGATTCTTATGTTTAATCCACTCTACTCTCTCCTTCTGTTTTGTGTGTGAATTCAGCTCATTCATATTTATAGTTATGATTGCTGGATTTCTCTACAACATATTTCCCCCTGTTAATCTTCCTCTCTCTGTCTTCCTCTCTGTTTCTGTCTCTTTCCCCTTTAACCTTGTCCCTTTTTACCATCATCTCCTTTAATCTTCCCTCCTTTCTATCAGCTTCTCCCCTTTCTTGTTCTCTCCTTCTACTTCCCTATAGGTAGAGTTCTATATCTAACTGAGGTGCACATTATTCCTTTTTTTGAGCCAATTCCAATGATAGTAAGGTTCAAATAATACCTACCACTCCGTCTTTATCATACCACTTTATGTGAGAGAATTTATCCCATTCTATGTCTTTTCCCAGTTCAATTCTCTGTTATCCCTTAATTGTTTTTATATCATCCCATCAAAGTCAACTTATATCTACATTCTTTGTGTATATATGCTCCTTTTAATTGCTCTAATAGTGATAGTTTTTTTTAATTGGGAAGATGCATGACTTTTTAATATTTTTCTCAATAGTATTTTATTTTTTTTCAAATACATATAAAGATGGTTTTTCTAGCATTCACTTTTGTAAGACTTTGTGTTCTAAGTTTTTCTCCCTACCTCATTTACTGTCCTCTCCTTCCCTAGACAGTAAGTAATCTGATATTGGTTAAACACATACAATCATTTTAAACATATTTCTCAAGTTGTGCAGGAAAAAATAAGACCAAAAGGGAAAAGTACATGAGAAAGAAAAAGCAAACAAAAAAGTGAAAATACATTCATTCTCTCTTAGTTCCCTCTCTGGATTCAGATGGCAGTTTCCATCTCAAATCTATTGGAATTATCTTGAAAGTGTTATAGTTTTTAAGAGTTATAAAAAGTTATAGAGTTATTTGCACACATCTTCCACTGTAGTAATGTAAAAAGTTTGGTTTGAATAAATTGCTTGTTTTTTCTATCTTGTTTACCTTTTTAAGCTTTTCTTGAGTCTTGTTTTCGAAAGTCAGGTTTTCTATTCAACTCTGCTTTTGCCATCAGGAATGCTTGAAAATGCTTTTTTTCACTGAAGGTCCAAACTGCTTCTCCTCTCCCTCCTTTCCCCCAAGTATTATACTCAATTTTTCTGGGCATGTGATTCTTAGATATAATTCAATCTCATTTGCTTTCCAGAATATCATATTTCAAGCCCTCCAGTTCCTCTATGTAGAAGCTGCTAAATACTGTATAACCTTGACAATGACTTCTCAATATTTGAATTGTTTCTTTCCATCTGCTTGAAGTGTTTTCTTCTTTCCATGAAAGTTCTGGAATTTGATTATAATATTCCTGGGAGCTTTCAGTTGAGGATTTCTTTCAGGAATTAATCAATGTATTCTTTTAATTTTTATGTTACCCTCTGGTTTTAAGGTATCGGGGAAGTTTTTCTTGCTAATTTCTTGAAATATTCTGTCCAGGTTCTTTTTTTTTTTTTTGATCA